>NC_141699.1:921730004-922959702 GCF_964263255.1 Lissotriton vulgaris
GAAAGTTAGTATCCACCACTAGTGGGTCCGGTTCTGGCATGGGTATTGTTTGTTCAAGTGTCTGGATAAAGTTCTCAAGGGGTAGCTTAGACCAAGCTCTCTCTAATGTACGAGATAGTGTGGCGTATGGTGTGTCAGTGCAAGTATTCCATGCAAATGGAATCAAGAAATGATCGGTCCAAGGAAGAGGGAGAGGGAGACTGGAATCCAGTTGAATAATATTGGTAAATATTGGGTCCAATAAATGTCCTTTAGTGTGAGTAGCCTCCTTGTTCATAAGGTTAAGTTCGAAAGATTTAAAATCGAGCCTGAGATCAGCTGCCACCTTGTCATCAGGATCATTGAAATGTAAGTTAAGATCTCCTTGTATCATAAAATTAGAGGAAGACGCAGCTGCGGCTATAGTGGTATCTAAAAGAGATTCTTTGAATTGTTTTATGGAGCCCGGGGGATGATAGATAATGAGACCTGACAGGGAGTTGTTAGGGGTGAATTGTTTAATAAAATGACTACTTTCTGAGTCTGCTATACAACTGTCCTCTATCCTACATGTAAACCCGTCTTTATATTTTATGGCCAGGCCACCTCCCTTCCCATGCACTCTATGTTAGCACTGAATAAGGAAGCCATCCGGAAGGGCACTAACAATATCAAACTCTGAGTTGGGGGAAAGCCATGTCTCTGTACGAAACAATATATCCAGGTTCCCCTCCTGGAGCATAAGGTTAATCTCAGTCGCGTGCTTTGGTAGTGACCTGCAATTAAGGAGTGCCACGCTAAGAGGACTCCGGGCCTTGTCATCAGATCTATTTGCCCGAGTAATTTTTAAGCATGGGCGAATTTTGCGAATCTGGCGTTCGCGAATTTGCGTATTTGCAAACTCGCAATCCGCAAATTCTCGTGAATTTGCGGATTTTTTTTTGTGTTCGCAAGGGTTTCTGCCAGTTCGCGAGGGTTTTGTACCAGTTCGCAATTGCGAACTTACTTGTCGGCTCGCAACGGTCGCGACTATGTTGTTTCTACGTCTGGTTCATCATCACAGGTTCCCAGCACCCTCTGTTTCACCACTGCCATCCTCTGTTTCACCCATGCCACCCTCTGGTACATCAATGCCACCCTCTGGTTCATCACTGTAGATTATGGGGGGGAAAAGCAAGCACACCTGCCCTGCTTCAACTGACATGAATTAATTTGGGGTTGATTTATTAATGTGTCACTGTTTTAAAATTCCAGTCTGGCACCTGCTTCCTTATCTGTAATTTGCTTTCTGTTGCAGTGCAATTTTTTTTCCAGGACCTTTGTGGCCTACTTGTAGCTATTGTATGAGCCTGCTGTGAGGGTCAGAGCAGGGTCATAGAATTGTTGCAACTAGCAACTGAACTCTGGAGGGGCCCCAGTCAGGAAGCACTACAGGGAATGGTTACTAATGATGAGTTTGAACTTTTGCACCTGCTGAGTGCTTTCAGTTTTGCAAAACTCGTTTTTCTGCAGAACAGCAACTGTAATGCCCCAAACAAACATAGGCAACTGAACTCTGGAGGGGCCCCTCTGGAAGTACTACAGGGAATGGTTACTAATGATGAGTGAACTTTTGCACCTGCTGAGTGCTTTCAGTTTTGCAAAACTCGTTTTTCTGCAGAACAGCAACTGTAATGCCCCAAACAAACTTACTTGTGAAAGTTGATTTCTAATCCAAAAGTGATCCAAAGAAAGTCAAAAGGCCTCAAATCCAAAAACGTGCAGGCAAATGTCAACCTGAGGAGTTATTCTGATAAAAATCATCATTTTCAGAAGGTCTATGCTGCTTGCTAGTGGATTTCTTGTGTAGAATTGCAAATGTTGTAATTTTGCGAGTGCGAGATTGTTGCTGCCCGCCGCACCTACATGTTCGCAATTGCGAACTCTCGCGATGCGTGGCCAAACTCCCGCGGGATCCCGCAGCAAGATCCAAAATGGCGCAGCACTCGCAAAATATCGAGAAAAACAACTTGGCAAACGCTGAATGACGGTAAGTGAACGCCGCACGCCGCAATATTGTATCACCAAGAAAAAAATCCTCAACGTGCGAATTTGCGGATTTTCGGTAAATTCGCGAGAGTTCGCGGATTGCGAATTTACCGAAAATCCGCAAAATCCGCGAGCGGAACGGATTTTCCGCGCATGCTTAGTAATTTTAGGACAGGACTGGCATTGTCTGAATTGGCTATCAGAACTCTCCCATTGTCCACACTGAGGTCCTACCTTTTGCCTTAGCTGAAGAAGCTCGTCCCTGGAGTATTTCCTGCGAGCCTTTGAAGTGGAAAAGGGCAGAGTATTTGGCCCACGGCGCGCGGTCTGGCGCAGACGGGCGCAGACAGGCCTGCCTCTGGCGCGCCTCCGGTGCGCCATCGGTGCGCCCACTGCGCCCGCCCGCTGCGCGTACAGGAAATGATGTGCATTTTGTAGTGTCTGCGCCGACAATCGCCCGAACACTAGTGCGCTGACCTGCTTTTGATTCTCCTAAGATGGCGCCCAAAGTCTGCACCCGTGGGGTGGCTGCAAGCTGACAGAGCCCTAAATCGGCCCTTGATTACCACTGGAGCAGTGAGAGGACCCACAGCGATCCCGAATTCGATCTGTCTGCTTTAATTTAATAAGGCCAGTAATTTTAAAACTTAAAACAAAGCACCACAAAATGCGTGAATTAAAAATTGCGAGCGAACTAGGAACAGGAGGAGCAAGTGAGTGCGAATATGCCCTAACTCCCGGCTTGAACGCCTCAGGAGCTCTAAGTTCTTAATGCAGGCGTGTGGGCTATGGAGTCCAATTTGTAGTGTCTGGGCCAACAATCGCCCGGACACTAGTGCGCTGACCTGCTTTTGATTCTCCTAAGATGGCGCCCAAAGTCTGCGCCCGTGGGGTGGCTGCAAGCTGATAGAGCCCTAAATCGGCCCTCGATTACCACCGGAGCAGTGAGGGGACCCACAGTGATCCCGAATTCGATCTGTCCGCTTTAATTTAATAAGGCCAGTCATTTTAAAACTTAAAACAAAGCACCACAAAATGCGTGAATCAAAAATTGCGAGCAAACTAGGAACAGGAGGAGCAAGTGAGTGCGAATATGCCCTAACTCCCGGCTTGAACGCCTCAGGAGCTCTAAGTTCTTAATAGATGAAGCAAGGGCTGCATGGTTTCCCAAGGTGCCATGTCATGGTAGTGGCTAGTGCACTAACAGTGAAGGAGAAGCGAGATTACAATGCCACCTAGGTGAACTTCAACTGTAGGATTAATCTGAAGGATTATTCATCACAGGCAACTAAATAAATTTAAATAAAAACTGATCTAATGGGTTATATACAAATATTATTATATCATAGCTTTACGAACAATTGGGATCAGGCTACGACACACCAACGTATACCTGATAGTGAAAATATAACATTCAATACAAAAATATTCAGACCAATGGTAAGCTAGTATTTTAAATAAACTAAAGTAGTAAATTCTCAGATCCTGAAAGGAAAAAGATTAAGTGCTTATGGAACAAAATGCCAGAATGAGGATGGTGATGAATGATGTCCTGCTATATCTAAAATATTGGTCACTTTTATGCGTGGTTGGGTAAATGGGGCCAATGTGGACTAGTGTTTTGGTAATAGAAGTAGAAATGCAGATCCTGGACTGAGTGGATGCTGCTTTTGATTTCACCACATCTGCCTCACCAAGTGTGTGATCAATTCATGGTGTAAATTAGAAAGTCACACCGCAATAAATCAAAACAGTTCGGGGGAAAGGGTTAGGGGTTTGACGAATGGATGGGAAGGGGGATTTGGGGAAAGATGTGACAGAGACAAACACTACACAAGACAATATTCATCTGGGCAATGAGCAGCCAACCCTCAGCAGTCTGTTGAGGGAGTAAAAGGAAATGAAGGAATGATTATTACACAGTTAACTCAAATCAATGCCATGCAACCCAAACAGTACGTCAGCCCCAGAGCGACCCAGTTAGTCTATAATTATATACTAAATGTTCTGTCACCTGGGTTTGAAAAATAGATATTATAAGGAGAACAACACACACAGTTCTAAAAAAATATTATTAACAGAAAAATGATATTGCATTGACAAATTGGGAGGTGCATCTGCATTCTTCTTGCATTGTCCATCAATATTGGGAGCCTGGCTGAGGCGGTCTGGTAAGGTAAGCGTGAGTGCTATGGTGCTTTTGCCTTTTTGTGCAGGAGAAGAGAAGGCCTGTGGATTGGAAAACAAAAATTATAATGTAGAATCAAGGAGAAGGACAGAAGCTATACTTGATGAGGAGTGCACCAAGAAGACTCAGACGTAGTGCAAGAGAGAAAAATGGTCCTTTTTGCAATTATTGATTTTATTTCTGATGTGCGAATAATTAAGTAGGTGAGAGCAATACAACAACCAACAATCACACACAAGTGCCTGCATGTACTATCGGGCTAATTAAAGTCGCAACTGTCATTATCATGATCATAATAATAATAGATCACCACGTTTTTCTCCGGTTACCTACAACAGGCCCCCTACCCAACCACCATATAGTTTCAAATTTGAGCCAGCCAGCAGCGCTCACTCTCCGCAACCTTGCATTTTCCAAATGAAGTAAAATCATTGTACCTCTCTCACCACCACTCCAGAAAGTTGAGTAGGCCTTTTAGAGTCATCATCACCAAGGGCCAGATGTACAACCTTTTCAATTTGCGAGTCGCAAATTGTGTTGTTTTGCGACTCACAATTTGAGACTCGCAAAATGTAATTTACAATTCCCAATGGGGTTGCAAATTGAATTTCTCATTAATATTTATGAGGCAGATGCAATTTGCGGCCCCATTGGGATTGGCTAGCACTCCCAGGGATTGTTGCCTGCCGGGGTCAGTAGACCACCATGTCTGTGACAACTTTTTAAATAAAGCATTAAAAAAAAATGTATTCAGGCAGTTTCCCTTAAAGGAAAACAAGATGCATTTAAAAAGAAAAATGAAACGTTTCTGTTTCATTTTTTAAGAATAGGCAGTGGTCTCTGGGACCACTGCCTACTCTTAAAAAATATTTTCGCAGCCATTCACAAAGGGAAGGGCTCCCCTGGGGAACCCTTCCTGTTTGCGAGTGGCTTACCTACTTGAATTGCGGTTTTAAAACAATGGTTATACCATTGGAACTCGTTGGTAGGAAGGGATGCCCTTGGCATGGCCCTTCCTAATAGTGAGTCGGCAATTTTCTGAGAGTTAGTAATAGTTCACCGATTCGCAAAATAGAGTTTGTACATAGGTCAGACCAATTTTGTGGTTGCAAATGTTCAAATTTCCCATTTATGACCGCAAAAAACAGTCGTACATCTGGCCCTAAATGTTAATTTATGTGAAATGGATAACTTCCTTCTTCTGGTGGCAGTTGTTGAAGTAGTCAAGCCCTGAGCCCTACCACCATCCTCCTGACTGTGAGAAACGTGTCCAACTTCTCACAGACTGAGTCCAGAATTAACACCATCGATGCTGATACTATTCTCCTGGAGCGCTGGAGAATTAGAAATCCCATTGTTCATGACGAGCTCAGCTCGTCATGAGTGTACGAGAGGTGTACCTCATGACGAGCTGAGCTCGTCATGAGCATCGATGGGGTTAAATGCAATAGATTGTCCTGTAGTGCAATGCTGTTGAAGAACAACAAGATAAACTTTGAGTAACTTTTTGTATAGACTACATTTGTGTTTGGTAGCTTTAGGGACTGGTCGAGTCTTTGGTGCTCAGAAGCATTCAACAGTAGCCATATTCGCCATAGAGAAATCCAATACTGCTGCAAACATCTTGAAAGGCTTTAAAAACAAGGTTATTTGAATGACTGCGACCAAGAAGGTTTAACATTAGATTAATTGCCATGGACAATGGCAAAAATATAGATAAGGGTCCTTTGTTTGGCGCACTGCATCAATATTATTTTACAGGACTTTCTCAAAAAAGAAGACAGAACCAGCAATTTAATGTCCACCTGCAGAAGAATCTTCAGTTATTTTGGATATTCTTTTAAAGCCTTGGTGTCTGGAGCTGCATCTTGTGCCATTGCGATGTTGATGATGTGGCGATACTACTGCAATGCTGGAGACAGGGCTGTTTAGCGCAATTAAACTGTCTTCCTCTCTTTAACCTTCCAGCGGGATCGAATCGGATTCCCTGCTCATTCTTTCACCCCCCAATTTGCACCACTTGCAGAATTTGGGTCATTAAGGTGCTCCTCTCACTGGATTGTGTGGTATTTTCTCAAATGTGCTGTTTGGCCTCGGGTACCATAGTTTGAACCAAGCTTACCCCAACTAACACTTTCTCTGAAAATGGAGCATACGGCAATGTTCGGCTCTTTCTTGCAAACCGTAAAGAAGTCCCAAACTGGGGAGGTCCACTTCCTGGCGCTGGTGATACCACTAATGTTGGATGAACTGGCAGTAGGTAGGTGTTTTGATGTTTGCCTTTCTGAGTACCTACTTCTACTGAGGTGGACCTGGGTGTATGTCACTGCCGGGCCTTTGCAAATATGGCAGCTGGCGGTGGTGGTATCTGTGCCACTTCCCTCAGAGCAGGTTGAGGTGGAGTAATTTTGGTCTCCACTGGGGCTGGCCTAACATCCATGATGACTATCTCATCATCATATTCATCTTTTACATCCGGTAGTATAATGTTTTCAGAAACCTTACTTTTCCCTAGCCTCCCCTGGCGTGTCTCACTCTCAGACTGAGGTGGGATCCAAGTGGAGCCTTGATCATTAAAAGGGGAGCTTGGAGAGGAAGCTGGTGGACTAATCCTCCTTTTTCTTGCTGGAGATCTGGAAGACAATGGATCTTCTGAAAGAGTGACTTCTTCTACTTCCTCCGCATGAAGCTCATTCTCCTGAACTGCTCCTACTTTGGGAGCAACTAACTTTGCTGGCTGTGGCTGCTGTTGTCTAATTATTTTAGTTTCCTTCAATGATTGCCTACTACTTTGCGAAAGACATAAGTCCATTTCAACATCACTGATGATCAGTGCTGCCATGATTAGACTGGCTGCCTCTGTGACAGACATGGTCTTGGGCCTAGGTTGGTGTGGGTCCGCTGATGCGGAGGTTCTGCTTCCAACTTGCTCCCCAGAGACTTGTGTGGCAGGCACACATTTTTTTCCCAAAAAGGTCTGGGGCGGCAAACCAGCGGTGGTATGCTCCTTCTTATCACTGGCCACTTTCTTAGTAGCACCTTTCTTTTGGGTCATCTTGAAGCTGGCAGTAGCAGCTAGCTTCACAAGCTAAATAGATGTCCGTAATGTGTGGCCACCCGTCATGTCAATCACAGGCCTGTACTGAGGGTGATGTTGTCTCTTGTGTACCTAAAAGCAAACAAGCAAAAAGATCATCAGTGAAACATGGCAATGTTGCAGTTCAATTAGCAGTACAGGCCAACAATATCAATTTGGCCTTATTACGATTCTAGGCGGACTAAGGTCCACCAGACACTGTTGCGAAATCGGCACAGACTGAACTTCAGTCCGCGGTCTTGAATGCAGCATTACAATGTGACCGCACATGGTGCAGTCGCACACTCCCATTTCTCTATTGGAGCTGGTGCTGCGGCCATGAAGTGGCCGCAGAAAAAGCTCCCAAAGAGAAATGGGAGAATCTGTTTATCGCTGCAGTGCATGGCAGGTACCGCAAGGTACCTTCCACGCGGTGCAGGGATGAACAGGGAGGCACCATAGGTGTCTCCTCTGCCCCCAAACGAAAGCTGCAAGGAATAGGGGGTCCAGATATGGCCCCCAAATTCACTTTCCAACACGCTTCACTTGTCAGAAAGCCCGACATGAAAGGCATGTCGGAAACCAACATCGTAATCCCGACGGCGGAAACGCAGTCCATTGAGTTTACGGACAGGTCTCCAACTGGCCGATCGGCTCTTTGAGCCCTTTGGAATCCAGCCGGAATGACTGGCTGGTTTCACTTTTGACCGCCTGCATTGTAATGGGGCGGTTGAAAGTGAAACCCATGGTGGGAGTCTTTCTGAGTCTCATTGTAATGGGGCCCTTAGTGTGGTTTCTGGTTACTTAAGTTATTATAAATAATTAATGGTACAGTGTGTCCTTTTTGTAAAACCAAAGCAACATAAACTTTCATGGTGTACAATCAGGAAGGATACGAAAGAGAAACAACAACAACATACAAATGTACATGTCAAAGAGCGAGCACTTTATGTGCATCACTTGGAATGTGGCACTCATGGAGGTGCAGCTGACAAATGACAATGGAAAAATCCTTAGACAAAGAAAGCTGTTGTGCACCTATAACAGACATGGGGTTGATTAATGCCAAATGTTATGAAAATGGGGCTAAAAATAAAAATTATATAAAAAAAATAATTTAAAACATAATATTAATATTTTTTACAAATATTACAATAATTTCTTTTAAAATTACAATTAAAGAGGGCGTCGCCAAGATGGTGACCTAGGAGGATGCAAGACCCGGAGGCTAACCGTACCGAGCCCTCATCTTCAGCCAAAACCAACATAAATATCCCCATCTGAGCACTAAAATGAGCCGGGAGCTGAGGAGAAACAAGGAGCCCAACCTGTGAGCAGTTTCGGGGGCCGGACATTTTGGAGGGACCCGGTAACAACTCGCAGCCTGCAGCCGCGAAATGACGCCTTAGCTGAGCGAGCCTCGACGCGGACAAGACCGAATCCAGAGGTGGGGACTTCAAAGCTCCGGCGGCAATCCAAAGTCAGCAGACCGCCAGCCCCGGCGAAAGGTGATAGGGCTACAGCGGCAGCAAAGCAGTGCAATGGAAGCTCTTGCAGAGCTCCAGCAGCAGTGAGCGGCAAGAGGGTCATGGCACGTACAGTGGAGTGAAAATCAAGGTTGGGGCTTTTGGGTCCTGGGAAGCACGCACAGACTCCGCCCAACTCGTTGGCGAGACGGGGACCCCAGTGCGGAGCCTTGGCAGAACCACATCGGCGGAGTGCAGTCGCGCACAGGAGAGTCATACATCCGCCTATGAGGGGAGGTGAGGTGGCAGGAGGCCGCTAGGCCCCAGCGCACAGGCCCCGGTGCAAGTCATCGAGCATGCAGCAGCGGAGAGCGAGGCCCTGGGACGAAAGCCTGAGGGCACGAAGAGGGAGCGGGTCGTAACAACAGCGGGAGCGGCGGCGGGGGCAGTCTTAAGGACAGTCTACCGGTATCAGGGGGAGTCACAGAGGGGCCCCCAGGCTCAGCAAGGAAAAGTCTGAGAGTACGGCTGGGCCCACGATCTTTCCCAGCACAGCGCATTGGGCCCCAGTAAGCACTGCTGCATGACGACAGCAGCGTAGGCCCCCAGGCTCTGAAGAAATCGTCCAGAGGAACAGCTGGGCCTACGCTTATTACCTGCACCCAGCACATGGGGCCTCAGCAAGCATTGGCCTAAGACAGCAGCTAAGAAAACTCGGAACATGTAACCCCCTGGCGGCGCTGCGAGTAGCAAGGGCGAAACACTCTCCACGGAGGAGAGGAGTGGCGGCAGGAGGCCGCAAACCACAGGCGCACTGCGATCCGGCCTGGGGGAAGTGGGAGCCACACACCAGGATAATAGCACCCCCAGGCCACACAAAACACCACAGAAGCTTGCGTCAGGCCTACAGGCATTGCTGCGGGGGTGCTGCGGAGGGGAGGCCTGTGGAGGAAGCAGGACTTTAGAGGGCACTCACAGGGCTACAGCAGAGGACTTGGCCAGTGCTGGCATAACCCACCGGAGTGCACGAGGGACAGAGCCACTCCAACTCCGGCACCCTCAGCAGGAACTAGGGAGGGTGAACATTTACAGGTGCCACCGCTGCATGGTTCAAGAGCCCTTACCCTATGGGATTCCACCAGATCAGCCAGACCCCCTCCTGCGAGAGAGGGCAACATCAGACATACTGAACACGCACCTGCATCTCAGCGACATCTTTCTGCCGCATGCCGGATCGAAGTGCGGTGAGCCCTAGACGTTCTGGGCGTCCCTTCCCCTAAGAGAGCGCACACACCTTGCACGGAGGGGGACACAGGATCGCTGCACAAGCTCGTGGAATAGGAGAAATTACCAGCTACCATGGAATAGGGCCAGGAGTACACATCCTCTAGAGATCTCGGCGATCAGAAGGAGCAAATCCCAGTGGGAGCATCCTACCATGGCCGCAACATGGAAAAAAGTGGAGATCACGCTGACAGACATGCTTCTCAAAGACCCCAATAAAGGAGACAGGGGGCCCCCCCTCCACTTCCACTCCAAAGGAGCAGTCAGATCATGGGAACAGGGAGGTGCCAATCACCCGGGCATTCCTGGACACCCTCTTCAACTCTGTATGCGAGGACTTTCACACGCTCAAACAGGAAGTGGCAGGGGAAGTGAGGGAAATACGTTGTGAAGTAGATGGTCTGGGAAAGCGGGTGGCAGCCATGGAATACAATGACCACACCAGAAGCGAAGAAATGGATCATCTTCAACAAGAACTCATTTGCCTTAAAGACCAGCAAGTGGGCCTGCAGGCGCATGCCGAAGATTTATAGAACAGGTCAGGACGCAATAACATTCGGGTCCAAGGTGTTCCATTGAAAGCAGAGGGAGCTGATGTGGCCCACTACCTGCAGGGCCTCTTACGGGAGATACTTGGCAAATTTTCCGATTTTGAGGTTTGCTTCGACCGTGCACACAGAGTGGGCCTGGCATGGCGCACACCCGCTCCCCCAGACATCTTGGCCTTCCTGCCAGGCTTTCCCCTAAAGGAGCGGATCCTGCGGGAGGCACAGTTAAAACAACCTCTCCAATACCAGGGGCACTCCGTCATTCTTGCCATCACTCTTCAAAAACGGAAAGCATTTAAGGAAGTCACTTCCTTCCTGGGACAAAGGGATACCCTATGCGTGGGGCCATCCCTTCCGCTTGATCTTCAAATGGAACGGGGTGCTGCATCAAATGAGGTCCCTTTGTGAGTCCTGTGCACTGCTGGGTCTTGAGCACGGCGAGCAGGAGGCCTCCTCAGAATGCTCTCAAAAATCTCTGAGGGGAGGATGGCAACGGGTGGGCCGAAGACGTCTGCCTATGGCAGAACTGTAACCGGACGGCACGACTATGGTGCAAGAACGAGCTTCGGCCCTCGTCGCAGTGACCAGGGACACCACACCTATTGAATGATTTACTTTACAGATGGGACACAACCGCATTATCTTTTAGCTGGCTAAGGGGGGAGGAGGAAGGGGTCTGGGGTTGCCGGAGCTACACGCTCGTACAGGTAAACTTCCCCAAAGGCCTGCGGTAAGTGTGGGCAGGCTTTGGACTATGGTATCTTGCTTGGAATGTTCAGTTACGGCTAGGGTGGGGGGAGGGGGAAGGGTCTGCTGTTTGGTAAGAGTTAGGGTGAGGGGGCGGTCGGGATGGGGGGTTCCAGGAGCAGCAGGGGAGGGAACCGGTGTGCCACAGGGGAGGAGGTCCCAGGTGAGACGCCACGCAGGGGTTGTCCCCCTAGGATCATGCTCTCTCCAGGCGAGCAAGCAGAATGACGGGGGCCACCTTGAAAGTTGTTACCCTAAATGTGAGAGGGCTCAATAATCCCATTAAAAGGCACACTGTAGTGTTGTATCTACAGAACTCCGTCGCCTCGATATGTCTACTACAGGAAACACACCTCCTACCCAAAGACTGGCATCAGATGAGATTTCAGGCTTTCCTACAGCAGTTCTTCTCCTCTACCACTGATAAGAAAGCGGGGGTTGCTGCAATACTATTTGCTAAGCATTTTCACGGTCAGGAGGGAGACAAGGCAGGAAAGATCAAGGGCATGCTGCTAGCAAACAGTGTTCGGGTGGGTGACATATCCATGATTGTAGGGTCCCTATACGTCCCTAACTCAGGTCAAGAACCCTTTCTTAAGGGCGCCCTTTCGGAGAATCTAAGTTCCAAAGCTAGATACACACTCATGGGATGCGACCTCAACCTGGTCATGGACTGGGAGACAGGTAGATCAGGCCATCGCTTCGGCTCTACGGGTGCGATCTCACCAGAGGGCAAAGACTAGATGGGTCAAAGGGGACTGGTAGACTTGTGGCGGGCACCCTCGAACCATGCACTATACATTCTACTCACACGTGCACCATACCTATGCCAGACTGGTCCACTTTAGAGGCTCCTCAGAGCTTTGCACCATAGTAGATGTAGTAGACATTATTCCGGCCACTATTTCAGACCATGATGCCGTGGCAGTGACTATAAGGGTCCCTCAGACCAAGGCAGCGGGGGGCAGGTGGAGACTGTGAGAGGTCCAACCACAAAGGAAAGGGGTAACCCAACAACCACACAAAAGAATCACTGATTACCTCACACTTAATGATCGGCCAGGCACACCCCGGACAGCAATCTGGGGAGCACTTAAGGCGGTTGTGAGAGGGGATCTGATAGCCATCTCCGCGGCGGAAGCCAAAAAGCGTAAAGAAAAGAGAGAATCTTTAACAACTAAGGTGATGGAATTCAAGAGGGTGCACGGCCGCACGGGTGCTCCAAGGATCTGGAGGCAGTTGAAAGCCGCCAGGGCACAGCTGGCTGGACTGGACATCGATCGTATGCAGCACTGAGGCTCCGTCACACATACTACGTGGGAGGTGATAAAACGGGGCGTCTCCTCGCAAGCACGCTTAGAGCTAGAGTCCAACAGTCTAAAATCACGACCCTATACGACGCTCGGGGAGAGAAGCTGGTAGCGTTGGTCAGATAGCTGGGGCCTTTAGAGAGTTCTACGCATCACTATATAGCGCAGATTGTTCTCTTGACAAAGATGGAGAGACTTACCTGAGCAGGGCAGCTATGACTGCTCTCAATGAAGCTGGCGCTGCCACGTTGGATGCGCCTATCAGGATAGAGGAGGTGATCGGAGCAATTTCCCGCCTCAAACCCTACAAGAGGTCAGACGCCTTGCTCCTGTCCATAGACGCTGAGAAGGCATTTGACAGAGTGGATTGGGGTTTTTTAGATAAAACTTTGGCGCACTTTGGAATTGGGGATCGCTTCAGGGCATGGGTTGCCAGTGCTACAATAAACCATGAGCAACAATTTGTGTCAACGGCATACGCTCACGGACCTTTGACATCCAGTGAGGCACGAGGCAGGGATGCCCGCTTTCACCCCTCCTCTTTGTGCTCTATGTAGAACCCTTGGCGCAGAGGATTCGAGATAACCACAATATCGTGGGCATTTCCTTTGGGGGGGAACCTCATCCAATTCGCTTGTACGCAGACGATATCCTGGCTGCACTGGACAAGCCTACACAGTCAGTGCCTGCCTTCCTGGGGGAGCTGGAGGCCTTCCGGAGGGTGTCCAGCTTCAAAATGAACAGGGGGAAAACAATACTCCTGCCGTTGGGCTGTAACACACACACAATCCATGATGCACCTTCGGAGTATGGGGGCCTGCAGCTTCAGACATCGATCCCATACCTGGGGATAGTTCTTACCCCATCCACTGAGCAGACATTTACTCTGAACTACACAAATATCACCTCCCAGGTACAAGGGGGTTTAAAGAGATGGCAGAAACAGCCCCTATCACTACTTGGGCGCATCGCTGCAGTAAAAATGTCCATCCTACCCAAACTTTTATATATCTTTCAAACTATCCTGGTGCTTTCCCCATTGGGCATCATAAAAAGACTACAGGAGGCGGTGCAACAATTTGTATGGGCAGGGAAACTGCCTAGGATGCGTAGAGGCCTATCCTATCGACCTCCGGAAGAGGGAGGCCTGGGGATCCCAAATCTACAGCAATACTTATAGGCGGCGCAATTGAGATATTTGGTGGACTAGAGTCAGCCTGAGTCAAAGGTGGCTCTTCCAGGATAGAGCGATGCTGCATACATCACTTTGGAAAATACCCTTCTTAAAACGCTCTGATAGACCTGCATACCTCCAGAGATCCCCTATCACCCGTACGGTGATGCATGTGTGGGATATAGTAGAGGTTAAGGGGGAGCTCACCACCTTCCCTTCAACTTTACGCCTTTGTTCAATAATCCTGAATTTCCCCCGGGGTTGGAGAGGCGAGCGTTCCGACAATGGCAGAGGTCAGACTGTAGGTCCGCAGGCCATCTGTTCGATCGTGAGGGGTTCGTCCAGTTATTGGCTATACCACAGCTTTACAGCATTAAAGCCCTGCAGCGGTTTCAATATTTTCAAATTCGACATTGGTTGCCATAGCCTGAGATGCACCCTCTAGTTGGTAGAAGGCTGACGGCCTTTGAAAAGTGGCTAATAACTAAAGAGTCGGATGGTAAGCGGATCACAGACTTATACAAAATGATTTGTCCGCCTACTGATTTGCATCGATCGCAGTCAGAGACGTTGGGAGGGAGAGCTGGGGAGAACCCCTAGGGACAAGGAATGGCAGGCTATATGTTATAGGGCCAACCACACAGCCAGGAACACTGCCAGCAGGGAATCAGTGGTGAAACTCGATACATACTGACATTTGACACCGATAAGGTTAAATAAGGGCAACCCTGACCATAGTCCAACTTGCTTGAGGGGATGTGATGAAGAGGGCACATTGACTCACCTACTATGGGAGTGCAGGGAGGTAACAGACTACTGGATTGCAGTCCTGAATGATATTGACAAACACTTTGATACCGAAATTCCCTGCTTCCCCGCCTGTACCCTATTAGGGTTGCCCAACGCACTCACATTCCCACTGAAATCAATCAGGGGGAAGCAGATGGGTCTGGCCATGAGTGTGGCTGTTCAACACATCTTATCACTCTGGGGTACACAAACTCGGCCTACCCACACAGGCTGGCTACATGAAATGTGGTATACATTGGGCATGGAACGCATTCAAGCCTCTCTCACGCAGTCCACAGCATCATTCAACACAATATGGCAACCTATTCTGCCGCTCCTATCAACAGAATTCAACGAAGTTACCTGCCCAAAGTATCTGCGCCTCTTGCGGCTTACCGATGCATTATCCCCCAAAGGCACCGCTGGAAATTAGTCAACTGGCTGTTCTCACACATAATGACCTAAGGAGGCAAGGGCTTGGCACACCGGGTGGGGGTTCTCAAGGGAGAGGGATGTTTTTGTTCTTTTTGGGCATTTTGGGGGTAGATACGTGACCCCGTAGCGGGAGCCTCGGCCCCGCCAGCACCCATGGACACTTGCTATCCCAACAGACTTTTGCAGAACCGCGCCAATATAAGGGGGCAGGTTGGATTCCGGGATTATCTTCAATGTACCCACATGGGAGTACATGAGATTTGTAACGTATTTGCCTAATGCCAAAATCAATAAAACAAAGTTAAACAAAAAAAATTACAATTAAAAATAAAATAAAAATGTGTAAACAATTTTACTTAAAAGAATAAAAATGAAAACATTTAATAAAAGACCTAAAGTTAAAAAAACTAAATAAAAAAAGAATGAATAAGTGAAATTATCTTCAAGCATATAATTAATTAAACTACTATCTCATTTTTCAACCATCCATGCAAGCCTATGGCAAAAGGCTACACTGGCTGGACTGGACGCACTGGCAGCCTACAAAGAATGTCCGCCGGTCAAATGGGCATGGACAAAACAACAATAACCAGCAAGAAGGCATGGCCACAACAAAGACAACATGCAGGCCTTTGGTAAAAGCACACTCGCTGGCTACACAAAATGGCCACTAGCCACATGGTCACAACAACAAGCATGTGGCTTGGAAAAGAAAGAGCACATGCAGGCCTATGGACACTAAAATTCGAAATTTGTATTAACCGTTCGATTAATTAAAATCATTACAGTAACACAAGCATAAAAAAGACAAATTTGCATTACCTTCTAAAATCCTGCTTATTTTCCTTACGGATAAAACCATTCTCATACAATTTTGTGATGTTTTCCATACAAAAATGATACCACAGTAAAACTGGTATATAAAACAATCAGCCGTGACCAAGAGGGTAAAATAGAATGCTTCAACAAGTGGGGACCTTTTGTTTTTTTTAAAAGCGGTTTCACCTATTCTAATTTGTTGGAGCATTCCACAAGAGAGGTGAGTGATTTAAAATGCTTCACCCAGATAGGAGGGTTAGTAAGTGCGATTCCCCTATCTAAATTTGATTAAAGCATTCTTGGACTATCGTCTGAATGCTGAAAGAGCATATTTGTCTTCCCTATTGTTAGTCTTATCCCTCAGCTTAAATAGTATGCGATGACTGAAGACCCCAGAATGATGTTACAAATCCCACTTGCAGGTTCTAAGTGCAATGATAGAGCTTATTCATGCAGTCGTGCCTCTTGGTGTACATGTATAGATTAAAATGCTTAGTGCTAGCTAGTGCATGCCATGTGTTAACCGGCCACCATATTTGTTAAGCCTGAGACTGCCCATCAAGTGCCAGTCTGATTGTGTGTGTGAACTTTGCCATTCTTGCTAAGTTAGTTGCATCAAATTCGGTGAAACACAGATCCGAGGCCTCCATGCACGTTCTCAATCCCTTGACCTTGAAGATTAGGGATACCAAACTTTTATGATCCTTGGCCAGGGTATTGGGCAGCAGCACCACTAATGCAACCATGATTCTCTCCTGTATGACCATAACCTGCATGTGACATGTTATCCCTTTCGAGCACATGTTGGGTTAAAGTCTGTTATTCTTAACGCTATGAGCCACATGAAAATAATTTTCCTGCGTGCCTGAACTGACAATGCTTCATGTTGATAGGGCTGGGCTTTCCCTGGGATATATGTTGCATCCAAGCCATGGCCTGCATCTGCCTCTTCACCACTTTTCTCCATGCTGATATTGGGATTAAGGGTAAATGCAGGCCAAATTTTGACTGTTATTAGAGATCTGGCTTTAATGGCCCATGCTCCTCAATAAATGCATACTTGATTTGACTTAAGTGTGATTCCTTATGAGTGCTGCTATATGTGACCCATAATTTATTAGGAGCACCTGGTCTTAATTGTTTCATACTGTTATTACATGTACATGTTTTGGATGTATGTCGTTACAACGCATACTTTTACAACACATTTTTTACACCGCAACATCCATTACAACGCATTCCATTACAATGCGTGCCATTACAACGAATTCTTTGAAACTACCTTTACATCGCATTCCACTACAACGCATACTACATTTACAGCGCATACCATTACAACGCATATCATTACATTGCATGTATGGTAAGTATTGGATAGTGTAGGGGTAACAATTACTATTCTAACTCCAGGGGGGTGCAACAGTAGGGTAAGTGTTGGATAGTGTAGGGGTAAAAATTACTATTCTAACTCCAGGGGGTGCAACAGTAGGGTAAGTATTGGATAGTGTAGGGGTAAAAATTACTATTCTAACTCCAGGGGGTTCAACAGTAGGGTAAGTGTTGGATAGTGTAGGTATGCGTTGTAATGGTATGCGTTGTAATGACTGCGTTGTAATGACATGCATTGTAATGGTATGCATTGTAGTGACACGTTGTAATGGCAAGCGTTGTAATGGCAAGCGTTGTAATGGATGTTGCGTTGTAAAAGTTTCGTTGTAAAGGTAGTGCGTTGTAAAAGTTGCATTGTAAGTGTTGTTTTCCACATGTTTTTGTTGTTGGTGCCCCTCAAGACCGAGATAGCCCCCTTTCCCTTATCTATAGGAAGAAGTACGTGTGGATATTTCTTCGGTCAAAGTGGTTTAACGTCAATACTCCATTTGGCTAGCTGCAGCAACTCTTCTAGCACTGCAAGTTGGAAGCACTGTTGCCTGAATACTACTGAGGTTGAATCAACGTGGGTGTCACCTTGGAGTCTCAGAAATCTAATCCACTCCAAGTCATCAGATTCAAACGGGGCTAGGGATCCAATATGTTTGAATAGACGGAGGATGTTTTTCCTGTCCAAGCCATGCCCGGTGGGACTGATATTGCTGTGAGATAGCAAGACCTCTGGTCCTTGGGTTCTTCCTCCTGTTTCTCCCCCTTGGTTTGACCTCTTTGCAGCTGTAAATATTGGGTGGAGTGACCTGGTTTTAGTCTTTATTTCTGTAACAGCAGTATGAATCCTCTTTTAGCTTTCACCTTTTTCTGCTGTTTCTTTAATTTCTTTTTGGCTCTCCTCAATAGTGGGACTACTGACAAAGCTGGGCCAAGTCCTTCTTCTGAAATTCGACATGGCATTATGGCCACTTCCCCTTTACCTCTTCTGGTTCCCTTGTTGGGGCTGCAACTCTGGGGTTCTTGCTGGGTACTGCTTTTAGAACCCGACCTTATCTTCAGGCTTGAGTGAGACTCGTCTTTTCTGCCTAAGTCTGTTCGAATAAAACTCAATGTGGTTGGGCTTGAGAATTTACCAGCATCTTGCAAAACATTCCACTTGCTTTTCAATGTTGCAACTGTCTCTCCTGGAATCTTGGGGAGCACTGCCCATTTATCAATGATTTCTGCGCTTCTGCAAGTGCAGTTATAATCAGCAAGGTGGCTGATAATATTAGCTTCCATAATCTCTATCCTCGCATTTTGGTTCACTAGGCATAGTGCTATTGTTTTTAGTAAGTCTATTTGGACCTCCATTTGAGTTGACTGCCATAGTAATGCCCTGGCTAATGTATTTTGTGCATCTCTTGTTGCTATTAAGTGGGGGTCTCCCATCTCGTTCTTCGGGTAGTCTGACGATTGTATATCTTTTGCCTTCTCTATTTTTCCAAATAGTTTAGTTGTAAGCTTAATGTTCTTTCCATTTTCATCTCCAGGTTTTGAAGAAATGAGGCTGTAAGATCATTTGCCTCAATTCTGGTGCTCCTCTGTATGGATACATGAGGGGCTGAGCTTGGGGTGGATATCATACTCTCCAGGGTTAGTTCTTCCATGTCAGGCTCACATTTCCAGTGGATTACTGCTTCAACAATGTGATAACAGTTTTCTGTGTGTTGAGCCTCCTTGTGAATCATTAAATCTTGTGTGGTCATGTTGTCTGTCGTCTCCTGGATGTTCCCTTGCAAGTAGGATCAGTTGGTGCACTCCATGGGTTGATGTGAATCCCTGAGCTTGCCCTCTTCTGGTGCTTCAGATTTCCCCTCTCTCCAGGGCAAGAATTCAATCTACACTCTTGAGTGGATTTGCTGGATGTATGGTTGGGGACCTTGCTTGGGTTTGCCCGTTGTGGGGACGTTTTTACTCTTCCTTTGCTCTCTCCATTGGTCTGGCAGATGTTGAGATTAGCCTACATAGCATTCAGAAAATATTGGGTAATAAGTCCCTGTTGGGGTGGAGCCCCCTCGGGGTTCTCTAAGTGGAGAGACTAGGTGATAATTCTTGTTATCATTCCCTGTGATACTAGAGGAGTGTTTTGTGTTACTGCAGCTGCCTCAGGACTTTGTGCACTCTTCTTTCTAGGCGCCATGTTTCATAGATATATTTTCCTGTGATGGAATATGTGGACTGGTTGGGCTGGACTGGTTGGGTGCTTGAAATGGGTTAGGCAGGGTGCGGAAACTAGTTACAGGAGAGGTGCAAGTTGCACCGTGTAACTCTGCTCACTTCCGCACCATCCTCCTGCATCCGCCAGCCACCTAGGGCCTCACCAGAACCTCAGGAGCTGTAGTAAGTGCCACCTACCTTCCGCAGGCCACTGGGGGGAGAACCCCACAGTCTAAACAGCCCTGCACTTAGAGAGGCACTAAGAGATGAACTAGCACACCAACACACCAGCAATTAGTTCATTCTTGATACTTGTTAGTATTGCGGCTAAGCTACATCAGTCCCTAATGTCGCCTCCTGTTGGCAGCACACTTGGCGCTCAGGGTGGGCGGTTCTCTCCCCTCTCCCTAGTGCTGTCAGTTGCTGCCTCAAAGTTCCATTAGTTATAATGGAGTGGCCCGGTGACCCTCAGAACCTGGGTTCCAAGATTGTACATACAATAGTGGTTCTGTCGGGAGAAAAGGCAATTGCTTTGTAGACCTAAATGGTAAGCAAAACTATCGAAAATCAGCATTGATAGCCCGAACACGAACGAGAGAGACGTTCCTCGATCCGCTCTGAAGTGATCGCATAGCGGCACTTTGCGACAAATCCCCATTTCTCCACCAGCCGGTGGAGGAATTTCACGCAATTATTGCTTAAGATTCCGTGATTGAACCTCAGATTGTGGATTGTGTCGGCTGACACATCCCCTCGCCCTCGTCCAAAAATAAATAGACGCAGGACATCAATTTCAACAGGTTGTCCACCTGCTTTTTAGCCCTGATGAAGACCCGTTTTGGTTGCGATAAAGCCAGCACCATTTTATAGTGTCGAAACGTCGACGTTGTAATTCCCATCAGTCCATACCGAGTTTCAACCACAATAAGAGATAACAGATGTATTTGTTGAAACAAATTGATTTTGAATTCTGGACTGATCTCCATTTGTTTTTATGTATGTTTATATTGACACACAATCAACATCACTTGTCACCATTATTCACCTTAGCACGTATCTGTTATTTGTATATTTTTGTTAACTTTGTTTTGGACAACCAATTTTATGTACACCAATGCCATATATATGAGGGATGTTCTAAAAATAATGAATATTTAGGATTAAATCCAAAACGGTGTGTGCTTCTTCCTTCCTCCTCTTGTCTTTCCCCCTTA
The DNA here is from genome assembly GCF_964263255.1 of Lissotriton vulgaris. Lineage (NCBI taxonomy): Eukaryota > Metazoa > Chordata > Amphibia > Caudata > Salamandridae > Lissotriton > Lissotriton vulgaris. The sequence continues at coordinate 921,750,641 of NC_141699.1, forward strand.
ACAAACCATTCTGTTTTAGGGTGAATTTGTATTTCTAAAATAATTCGTGAGATACATTGATAGTTTTGCTTACCATTTAGGTCTACAAAGCAATTGACTTTTCTCCCGACAGAACCACTATTGTATGTACAGCCTCAAAGCTCCATGGCAGCTCCCCAGCAGGGATGTCTACTGTCTTGTGAGGCTGGTACTCTGCTCTGCTCCGCCACTGTGCTCCCCGGTGCGAGGCTTTCACAGGTTCAAAGGCTCAAAGGCTCTGTGCTCCATGGCTTGCTCACAGCTCGCGACCCACTGCAGCATCCTCAATCAACTCCAAACACGCCCTCTTGCCCTTTTTCCCTTTTGCCAAAAACTAGGGTGGAACTGAAATCCATATATTCATTCCATGGACGGTGGTGGGAGCTGGGCCAATGGAGAAACAGCAAAGCAGTAAAGGTAAAGAAACTTTCCAAGCTCACCTAAAGCAATGCTACAGTGATGCACCAATCCTCTTGCTCCACTTTCTACGGACTTGATTCTGCAGTGTTGGTCAGTCGGTTGAGTCCACAGCATCTGAAACTGGGGAAACCTGCCAAGCTCTCAAGGTACAGCAACATGGCAATCCACCCATGCCCACTCACTTGCTTCAAGGCACAGGTAGCAGCAGCATTGATGGTGTCCATAAGAGGTAGGAGACCCATGCCGGGGGAGCACCGATGGTGAAATGCGGAAGTCACGGGCAGGGAAGGACACCAGAGCCCCAGACCCCTGGTGCCACTGCAGTCTGCTGCTTTACCTCAGGTGGGCCCAGTATGGTGGCGGTAGCGTCCGTGGAGTCTGAGGAGGCAGGCGTCCCAGCACTAGTGCAAGCGCCCAAACCGAAGGTCCCAGAGGGCCGCACCGGCACCAATCAGCCATGCGGGCTGAAGCTAGAAGGCCTCTGTGGGTGGCCTGACGGGTGGTCGAGCATCGATGACAGCTGCGGAACCCGCTGAGCCTGCAGTAACTTCACCTGCCTCGCAAAACTCAGGAACACAGAGTGTGACATCTGCACCTGAAGAGACTGGCACTTCTCAGCAACAAACAGGTAAGGACACAGGCTATACAAAACAGCCCCTGGCTATATGGCATGGGGAAAGGCAAATGGTGGCCTACGGCAAAAACACACAACCTGTTCAGACAAAAGAGGCATGCTAACACAGAAACACAGCATTAATTCAGCAAAGCCAAAAACGGAAATGAACAGGGCTAAACATTTTTACAACAACACACATCCTCCAAAGTCATTAACCCACCTATACGCTGTTTTCAGGAACAAAACGTGAAATGCCACAAAAAACACACTTTGTATTGAATCTGATGCCATCCATGGCCTAAATGATGTTTCAATTCAATAGACACCGCAGAAACAGTAGTTTCACACACCCTGACTAGTATTGGGCCTATTGGCTGGAAGGCCCATTGGCAGACTAGCCCACATAGTGAATTAAAAGATTATTGCTATCGTGTTTAGATAAACACTGAGAAAATGTTTTAAATTGTGCTACATTTTTTTCCTTATAAAATAAGAAAAATTACATGTAAAACAACAACAACATCCAAGGATGCATGACCACAAACAAAGAACAAATGCATGGCTATGGCAAAAGCACACTGGCTGCCCACGCAAAATGGCCACCAGCCACATGGTCACAACAACAAGCAGAAGGCCTTGAAATCAAAGCACTCATGCAGGCCTATGGCAAAAGCACACTGGCTGTCTACACAAAATAGCTACCAGCCACATGGTCATAACAACAAGTAAGAAGGCATGGGGAACAAAGAAGAACACATGCAGATTTATGGCAACAGCACTACATGGCCGCCAGCCACATGGTCACAGCAACAATAACCAGCAAGAAGGCTTAGCCACAACAAAGAAGACATGCAGACCTATGGCAAAAGCATACTGGCTCACTACTCAAAATGGCTGCCAGCCACACAGTCATACCAACAGGCAGGAGGCCCGGAAAACAAAGAAAACATGCAGGGCAAAGGACACTGATTATACATAATGGCCCCTGGCCACATGACATGGGAACAAAGGCAAATGGTGAAATATCGCAAACACACACACACACTGGCCAGACAAACGAGGCATGGTAACACAGAGAACACGGCATTAATTTACCAATGCCAAAAACGAACATTATTAGTGCTAAAAATGTTTACAACAACGCATTTGGCATTTTAATCCAATGACTTCTATGGCCTAAATAATGCTTCAATTCAACAGACACCAAAGAAAAGGTTGCTTCATGCACCCATGACTAGTCCTGGGTCTACTGGCTGGAAGGCTCACTGGTAGACTAGCCCACATAGTGAATTCAAAGATTATTGCAAATTATTTAGAAAACATTGAGAACATGTACTAAACGTTGCTACATTTTGTTATGTGGGAATCTAGGACTCTAGTGTAATTTTCCTGATTCATGCCCATATATAGGTATAATTCACCCAGTCCTTATATAGGCATCGGAATCATTGCCTTATTTAGTCTTAGCCTATACAGCCCAAATACGGCATGGCTACTTCCACTAAACTCCGAGAATCCACAATGATTTCTTGGAAATACCAGCCTTCAGCAGTCAGGGACTTCCCCCTGCTTGCATACTAATTTATCCAAGAACTCCTGGAGTTTTCAAGGAATTGAGGCACTAGTGACGATATTATGTCCAATCTTACGTCAAACTCAGCACCTTCAAAGTATAAATATGCCTACATTTGCCCAGTCAAACACATGGTGGTTTAGGAGCAGATCGACTAACAACTTTCCCGACGCCCTGCTGCTGCAAGTGCCGAAGGAGCCGACCCCCAACTGTCGCACTGAGAAGATGCTGTCTTTTCTCTTGCCGAAAAATCCAGCTCCGGTGTTTCCAGGCTACCCTTGTGGGTTGCTGGGAGATCGAGTCCTGAGAGAGAGATACAAGACCTCTATCATTCCAAAACCAAGGTACGGAGCTGATTAGACCCTTAGAGAATTCTTGGAACAGATTCTTGGCAGAAAATTACTAGACGTAAGCTACACCACACTTACTCCTCCCTCGTACTAGACTTAGGTTAGGTACACCTGGGTAGGCGTATTTTAGAAGCACCAGTTGAGTACTTTTAGCCACTATTATATCACTGTATGTATTTTATGCATTTTATGTATTCTATGTTTATGGCTTAGAAACCATATCATGCTCTTACAGTACTACTTTATAATAATATTCATATTATATGCATTGTACTTCTTGTAGCAGTGCATTTCTTATGCTTAAGAAATAAGACTGTTCAATAAATACTTTTATTGAAAACGCCCGTCTCTCTATTTCTAAGCAACTCTGGTGAAACGAAGCATGCACATCTGACTGAGTGAAATAGCGGTCTATTGTTTCCACGACTCTAGAGATACGTTTCATTCTGGGGAAACAAAGTTGTCATGTTATATGGTTGTCAGAGACTAATCCCTTCTTGTACTTTCGAGAACGTTTCTAGTGACCTCTGAGCTAGCTGGCACTCACAATTAAGTCTAATATATTCTGCAGAGACCTAGTCGACTTAAGACCTAAGTCTAAGCTGCAGGATATATTCTTCCAATGCGCAGAGCCTATTGGGAATATAGGAACTACACTACAATTTTCCCTTTACAAAATAAGAAAAATGACATGCAAAAAATACCTTGGCCCCCACTGAAACTGCAGGCCACCCCCACCACAATAAATGTAAAAAATCAAATACAAAATAAAGAAATCCTGGTGCATGCACTCTATCAACAAATAAAACCCTTGTATAATTGTTTTTTTAATTACTTTTGAAATCTCAAATACAACGTCCTTAAATTCAATGGTATATATGCAGCAGACACAAAGAGAGAGATCCTTCCAGCTCCAACTCTAAATGAAAAGTGACCAGGAGATGAACAAAGCACTTGGAGGAGCCTGCTGGACAGGAACAAGAAGTAGGAGTATCAGGGGCACTTCCACCCTGTTGGAAAAAAAGTTTTTAAAAATGGACTTCACCCACAAAAAGACCAATGCCAAAAGTCCATTTGAAGTGATTTTTTTACTCCAAATCGTTATTTCACGAAGATTTTGATGCTTCTGGAGGAGAGAATGTTCCCCAGATTGCAGCAGCGGTAGATCATGCATGTTCTCAATTGTGTGTCACAAAACTTCTGTCTGTAGTCACTTGCCCAGCCAAAAGACTTGTTAGCATCCGCAAAATCTCACTGGATCTTACGGGTGGCAAGCAAACCTTGTGGTGCTCCTGAACAGCGAGGAAATGTCATGGCTGATCGCGAGATCCTTGAAAGTTGCTTCCATGCGCACAAAAGGACACTTTGAGGGCACCAACAAAAAAAGCCCTCCGTTGTGGAGTGCAGAGTTTATCGGTTTCTCGGAGAATGCAGAGTTGTTGAAGTCCACGAACTCTGTGAGCAGAGCACAGTTTTGAACCCAGGCCTAGTGTGTGCTGTACAGTACAGCACAAATGCAATGTGTGGAATGTTTGGCGAAATAGTAACATTACTCCATTTTGACAGCTACTTCAGGGAGGTGTACAATTTCTGACACAAAGCCAGATCTGGGTAACTTAGTAAGTAAGTAAGTAAAGTTATATATAAAGCCCACAATTGCCCACGGGTGTCTTAGTTGATTGGGCTTCACATTAAAAAAAACTACAGGAGCATTTGTTAATCTGACCAATTAACAACCATGCCCCCCAAAAAAGTAAGGCAAAAGTATATTCCACTGAAGAAAGGGTTCAATCTCAGTGTAAAATATCTGTGTTTTTGCTGTCACTTTGCATGAGTAAGTACATTTTTATTGTTAGATTAATTAGAATCTTTACAATATACATTATTGTTAGCCCTGGGAGCCTTAGAGTGTTCTTCCCCCAAACGTTTTGCCTGCTTACCTCCTCTTTTTGCTGATTCTTTTTTTTGGGCTTAGGTGAGGACTTTACTACTGCTAAGTTCATGTGCTTCTCCGTTAAACATGGTAACATTGGTGCATACACAATTAGCATATTTAATTTTCTTGAAAGTCCCTTACAAAGTTGTATACCATTGACCCAGGGCCAGGAAATGAAATGCTACTAGTGGGCCTGCAGCACTGATTGTACCCCCACACAAGTAGCCCTTTAAACAGGTCTCAGGTCTGCCACTGCAGAGCCTGTGTGTGCAAGTTTACTACCACTTTGACTTGGCTTTAAAAACCCTTTGCCAAGCCTTAAACTCCCCAATTATTACACAAAAGTTACCCCAAGGTAAGATCTGGGTAGCCCATAGGGAAGGATGCAATGTACTTAAAAGGTAGGACATGTACTTTTAGTTTTTGCATGTCCAGGAAGTGAAAAACACCTACATTTTCTTTTCACTACTGTGAGGCCTACTTTTCTTATAGGCTAACATTGAGAATTTCTTAATGCACTTTTAAGCTATAGTTCCTGATTGGAAAGGAGTGGCTGTCTCATGCTTTATATGTTTTGAATGATAAGGACAAGTCCTCTTTACTCATCAAGTTGGGTTTCACATTACTATTTAATAAATGCCACTTATAGAAAGTGGACATTCCCTGCTCTTACAGTTCTCTCCGCCTGCAGCGTGTGTCAAATACACGTCTGGGGTGAGTGACAGTTAAAAACTTTGTAAATTCCCTCTAGACAGCCACAAATACAGGAAAGTTAGGTGTGTCTGAGTACTCATCGGCATTCTGAAGGCTCTTCCTGGGCAGGAAGGGATGGAGGAGCTAACACTTACACCTTAATAGGCAGTGCACTATCCCTAAAGGGCTGATTACCCCCTACTACTATTCTGGAGCCAGGACTTAGAAGAAAGGCCTTCATGCATAGAATTTCAAAGACTCTTCTTTGAAGTCATCCCCAATTCAAAGGCACAACTGAGTATAAGTCCTTGGGCTCCTCCCCTACCAAATCAGACACTAAATGACCTGTAAAGAACCTTTGTCAGAAGGACTACAGTGTTGCTACAAGGTCTGTCACTCTGTTGGACTGCTGTCCTGGAAGGATTGCTTTTCTGCTGTGCTGCCATGCTGCCTGCATCTCTGTGACCATGCTGAGGGAGATCTGGACTCTGCCTTGCAATTGAAGTTATCTCCAAGGGGCTTCTTGGCTTGCCTACCTGTTGCTTGAGACTTAGCGCTATCAAAGTATCTATGCCTGCTCCTGTGCATGGTTCCATGGAAGCTGACCCAGATACTTTCATCTGAAAATTTGACGCATCTCCAGTCTGCATGTAGCAGAATCACAAATCGACCTGCTTGTGGGAAAATATTCTGCACATCGCTTTTGGAACCAACACATTGCCTTGAGAGCCTGACGCATTAGAACAAATGCTTTACTGCGGCAACAGAGGGGAGAGATTGACAAATCCCCATTACTACGTGGAGAAACCCGGCGCATCACACTTTGGAACCAACGCATCTCGGTTCTTCTTCTTCGGAAACGACGCATAGCTACCACTGTGTGGAGAAAATTGACACATCACCTGAACTGCGGGCTCGACATCAACGCCTCACTCGTTTGCACCTCACATCTTACTGGTACAACTAGGATCAAGGTATTATGTTCACCGGGCTCCCGTGGATCCAGTCCCTGGCCCGCATTCTCTCATGGTTGTCCTGAACTATTGACTTAGCATTGGTCCAGCACCACCAGATAGTCCCCATTGGCGCTTATTGCTTCTAAGTGCTAAAACATTTATTTTTTTTTACTAATTCATATCTCAACTTCTACTTTTTGGATTTTTATCATATGGTCTTGATTTATTTATAAAATGATTGTCTTTTTTTCTAAACCAATGTGGAGTTTTTTTGTGGAGTTTTCATTGTGTTGCTGTGTGTGCTGCACAAATACTTTGCACATTGCTTCTTTAGATTAGCCTGACTGCACTGTGCCAAGCTACCAGAGGGTGAGCGCAGGTAATATTTTAGGGTGTATCTGACTTGCCCTGACTAGGATTGTGGTTCCTGTTAGGACTGGGTGAATGCTTCTGCCACTCAAAAACCTAATTTCAATCAATTATTTAACATAAACAATCAGTAAAGGGATAAAAGTATTTTTGATGTGTTAAATACAGAGAATAGTGATCCAGTCCAGGAATAAAGTGCTGGTGCATAGATGTGACTGCGACATTTCGAAATCAGCCTAGAGCTGGGCTGAGGTGCTGGAAATGTAATATGAGATTTGTCAATGTGAGGAATCCCTCTGTCCATATATCTGTTTTAAAAACCCCAGCAGCTCAGTTTCAATACCCTTCTTGCCTTTCAGAAGCATAAGTGAGGGACCGGACTGCCCTGCAGCATAATTGTACTGGATTCCAATTTTGTGGAGCTATTACTGCTGGGGGACATGATCTAACTTGCAGACCTCTTAGAACTGGTTGTAAGAGTTTTCACTTATGAATTAAGAGAGACGGGCAAACACATAATAGCTGGAGCAGGGTTTCATGAGTGTATCAGCATAAGTGGCACTGTTTGTTGGAACAAGCTTGCTTCCAAGAGGGGACAAGATCCTTGGATGGGAAAACACCAATGCGGATGAGCAGCAAAGCATGTTTCCTGACTGTAGCTAAATGTGATGTCAGGTATTACTGTGGGCCCTAAGCAGCATATGATGTCAAGACTGCCCATGCATGGTGTTAGCAGGTAAATTAAGTCTTGTCTAAAGCTCATGATAAAAGCTTGGCTGCTATGTTTGTGATCCACTTGAAGGCGGAGTATTTCAAGGTGGTACTCCATGGATACTCTAATTGCAGAGTTCTGATTGAATGTTGGAAGGCAGAGTGCCATGAAAACGTTTCATTCGCCTGTTTTCTTTTTTGGATGGAATGGATGTTTGATGCGGCCAATCTCACGCTTCAACACGATTTGGTGCAGGCTCTGTTCCTGATTTGGTCATGCAAGACATACTGTGGTATTGCAAAACGTTTTTTAAGGAGGCTCAATTGAAGAGTGTTTAAAATCACCACATCTTTCTCTTTTATCAGTTCTGAAATGTAAGATAGTGATGGCATGAATTTTGTGCCAATGACCTGGAAGAGGACATGTGTGAAGGTGTTACAAGTCTTTTGCTGTAAAGTTTTGAATGTGAATAAACGTTTATTCGCTCTTGCCTTTCTGGATGGGAGATGAGTTTTAAACGTTGAGTGTGAATCCATTTGAACACCAAGGTACTTGTAAGATTTCCCCAATTGTAATGCACTGCCCTTGGCCTGCCAATTGAATTTGGGCTGCAATTTGTTGCATGGACTTGAGAAACAGACCAACTTGGTTTTGCTGAAATTGAGGTCCAACCACAGGTTGTGAGTATATGACAGCTGAGTTGTTCTTTATCCCACCTGGGAGTGTCTCTCAACACTTGGGCCAGGTGACTGTCGAGGTCGGCCATGTAGATGTCAAATAGACAGGGGCCCAGAACACACAACTGTTTTAGGCCTATGTTGGTGATGATTTGTCGTGTAGATCTTCAGCTGTCACCAATCTTGATTTGTGCCCAAGTGTTAGTATAGAGGTTGTTGATTGCATCCCAAAATTTTAGCGGCACCCCCCTAGGGACACATTTTTTCCCACATCTGTCAGGACCATGTTGAAGGCTGCCTTCAAGTCAACAAAGCAGTTGCAGAGCTTGTTGGATTTAGCGTTTGCTTTTTCTGCAAGAAGAGTTACAGCCAGCAGGTTTGTTATTGTGGTAATGCCCGCTCTGAAGCCTGTCTACACTTTTGGAACGGTGTTTGAGTGATTGACTCAGGCCTCCTGGAGGCTCAGTCATGGGAAAAGCAGACCCCAAGCAGCCCATACTGGCATTTGACCAGTGCAGATCAACTCGGCAAGACACCGCTGCTTTGGACACTGCTGAACCCACTCCCTCATCGGACTCTTGCCCTACGCTCAAAGATGACCTTAAAACGATCATGCTGGATGCAAAGGCTACTGTCTCAGGCATCGCTGCTCAGCTCTACCAGCTGGCCGACCGTCTGGACACAGTCAAGGCAAGGGTGCATTCTCATGATGGGCAGCTGGCCCAGGTGGAGATGAGGATCTTGAGGATGCTATGGCAGGTGATCATCATGAGCTCCTCCAGATGGATAAAGTGCTGGAACTTTTCAAAAATAAAAATGAGGATTTGCAAGCGCGGTCCCGCAGGAGCAATCTTCCCATAATGGGTGTGCCCGAATCTTCCAAAATCACCAAAATGGAGGACTTTGTCGAGCAACTTCTTCGAGAGCTTTTTGGTGTTGTTCTGTCTTCCATCTTTGTTGTTGAACGGGCGCACCATTCGCTGGGTCCACAGCCAGCCCCCGGCCTACCTGCTTGCCCAATCATTGCTAAATTGCTCAACTTTAGGGACCGTGATGCAATTGTCCGTGCTGCCCAGGATAAAGGTGAGGTCCTCCATCAGGGAAATTCCCTTGCCTTTTACCCCGATTATACGTTGGAGGTGCAGGCCGCACAACGCGACTTCCTCCAGGCCAAATGATTGCTCCAGAAGCATGAAGTCTCCTACTCCCTCGCCTATCCGGCCAAGCTGCGTGTCAAAAGTGGTGCACATATGCATATTTTCACCGAGCCTAAAGCAGCCTTGGCCTTTCCAAAGAAATTGGACAAACAGCAGCGCTTGCTTCCACCCCGTTTCCAGCCCAGAAGATGGGGTGACACGAGTGGAGTCGGTGGCAGGTTCGGGGGTGCTATGCACTTTGGTATTGCTTCTTCTTTATCCTCCTTTTCCCTGTTGGGATTCTATTGGGTGGGTGAGGATGGTTTCTCAACCTAATTGGAGAGTTGGTGTGGGTGGTGGGGGGTTAATTTGAGTTGTTGCCTTCTCCTCGAGGCTTGGTTTATTTTTGTATTGTGATTTTTTCTGTACTATGTCATTTGTTACATTGACTTCTGCACTGCACGTCCCATCCCTATCACATCTGGCCTCCTCTTTGCATTTGTTCTAATCCGCCATTTGCCTCCCTGGTAAAGCGATATGACGGATATCTCACTCTGGACGTGGAACGTCCTCGTTCTCAATGACCATCATAAGGCCCATTTAGTACATGCCCACCTCGTCCACCATAGGGTTGACATCTGTTTTCTCCAGGAGACCCACCTGCTGCCCACCACATCCTCCAGGCTTCTCTCCAGTCATTGGGGTGAAACTCATTCTTCCTTCTATTCTTGTTACTAATTTTAATTTCTAATTTAAAACACTTATAGAGCGCGGCGTACACCTTGCGGTTTCTTGGCGCTGGAGGTTCAGAAGCTGAAGGGGAAGAAGACCAGGGAGGAGTGAAGTAGCATTAGGCGGGGAAAGCCTGGCTAAAGAGAAAGGTTTTCAAGTCTCTGCGGAAGGAGAGGTACTGAGTTGCAGAGCGGAGGTCGTCAGGGAGAGAGTTCCAGAAGGAGGGGGCCAAAGTAGAGAAGTTGGACCCGCCCCATTTTTTGCGCGAGAAGCGGGGGATCTGGAGAAGGTGCCGGGAGGAAGACCGGAGATTTCTTGCGGGGACGTAGGGTTTGATTAGGGAAGTGATAAAAGCAGGGGCAGTGCCCTGCCGGGCCTGAAAGACCATGCACCCGATCTTAAAAAGGGAACGTTGTTTCACAGGGAGCCAATGGAGTTCTTTTAGGAGGGGGGTGGAATGGTGATAGCGTGAGAGGCCGTATATCAGTCTGGCCGCCTGGTTCTGGATGGTTTGGAGTCTACGCAGGCTGTAGGCTGGGATGCCATGGAAAAGGGCGTTGGCGTAGTCCAAACGCGAGATTACCAGAGCGGCTATGATGGTCTTAAGTGCCTGGGGGGAGAAGAAACGGGAAACAGAGCGGATGGTACGAAGAGTGAGGAAGCAGGAAGAGACCACGGAGCTGATATGTGAGTGAAGAGTGAGCTGATTGTTCAATTTGACACCCAGTGTTTTGACGGTGGTGGAGGGGGATGGTGCGGGGCCAAGAGAAGGGGGCCAGAAAGAAGAGTTCCAGGGGCTGGATGAACCACCAGTGAGAACCAACTCAGTTTTATCAGGGTTCAGTTTAAGATGGTTGTGATTCATCCAGTCCCTGATGAATGTCATAGTAGACTGGAAATTGGAAACCGAGAGAGAAGAGGGGGACAGATCAAAGATGAGCTGGAGGTCGTCCGCGTAGTTGAAGACGGTGACCTCCAGCTGCTGGAGAGCAAAGATGAGAGGAAAGATGTAAAGGTTGAAGAGAAGAGGGGAGAGAGAAGAGCCCTGGGGGACACCGCAGGTGACAGGGAGGGGGGTGGAGGTGAAGTCGCCTAGACGGACCGCCTGAGTGCGGTCCCTCAGAAAGGAGGAAAGCCAGACCAAGGCTGATCCCCCGATGCCAGCCGCCTTGACACGGGTGAGTAAGATGGTATGGTCCACCGTGTCAAAGGCGGCGGAGAGATCGAGGAGGACCAGTGCCTGGTGGTTATTGTCGTCCCTGCCCTTTCTGAGGTTGTCTAGGACGGAGACTACGACCGATTCTGTTGAGTGCCTGGGGCGGAATCCTGCCTGACGAGAAGCCAGTCCCCCATTTGCCTCGATGTGAGCGCTCAGTGCCGCGGTAACATGGCGTTCCATCACCTTGCCCAGGAAGGGCAACAGGGAGATGGGGCGAAAGTTGGACGAGATAGAAGGGTCCGTGCCGGGTTTCTTCAGCAGGGGTACTATGGTGGCTGCTTTTAGTACCGGGGTCACCACACCCTGTGCCAAGGCGCTGTTAAGGAAGGCAATAGGGGGACCAGGGCAGCTAGAATATATTTGCTGTAGGATGCGTGCGGGACAGACGTCCGCCGGGGACCCTGATTTGACTTTGGGGAGTATCGCCAGAAAGGATTCCTGAGTGAAGGGAGGGATGAGAGTGAAATGATTTTGAGCTGGGGGGGGGGAAGGATCGACGAAGGCAGGTGAGGGTAAAGGGATATTGGCCTTGATAGTAGTGATTTTGTCCACGAAGTAGTTGTTTAGTTGGTCGCAGAGAAGCTGGGAGGGAGGGATTTGGGGCGAGGTACGGTCTGAGAATGCCAGGTCATTCACGATGTCAAAGATAGCCCTGGGTTTGTTGGCGGCAGACGTTATTTCCGTGGAGAAGTAGTCAGTTTTTGCAGCTAGAATTGCTGATTTGTATTCAGCCAGCAGTGTCAGAAAATGGGTTTTTAATGAGGGGCTGTAATCCTTCCTCCACTGCCTCTCTGCCCTACGGACGCTCAGCTTAAGTTCTTTTAGGTGGTCGTTGAACCATCTATTAGAGTCCTTAAGTCGGCGGATGGAAATGCGTCGCAGGGGGGCCTCTGAGTCGCAAGCTCCAGCCAGCCAGGTATTAATGGCCTTGGCCTGTGCGGCAGATGGTAAGCCGGAGAGGGAAGGGATGGAGTTGTGAAGCAGGGAGGTCAGGGAGGGGAGATCCAGCCTGTTCCAGTTCCGCGCCCAGGTGTTTTTGGCGAGCGGGGTTTTGGGGGATGGGTTGTGGGGAATGGAGAAAGAGATGAGGGCATGGTCGGACCAGGGGCAGGGAGAGACAGTCACCGAGGCCAGTGGGAGGTTAAGAGCCCAGACCTGATCAAGTATGTGCCCGTGAGAGTGAGTGGGGACAGAGATGTGTGGGACGAAGTTAAGGGAAGACAGTGATTCGGTAAATTCTTTTGAGGCGGAGCACTCGTGTGGGTCTGAGGGCCAGTAATTAAAATCCCCCAGCACCAAAACCGAGGCAAAGTTGACCGCCAGATTGGCCAGTAGATCCTGGAAGGCAGGTAGAAATGAAGGCGAGGACTGAGGGGGGCGGTACATGAGGAGACAAGTGATGGGAGGGGCGGTCAGGAGGGAGCGGACCACCAGAAAGTCGGCAGGGGCCATAGGGGGAGAAGGAAGTGACTGGAAGTGCAGATCTGACCTAGTGATTACAGCCACCCCACCGCCCGCCCTGCCTGCCGGTCGACCGGCGCGTAGGGCCATGTAGGACGGTGGAAGGGTGGCCAGGAGAGCGGGGAGAGAGGAATCGCAATACCAGGTTTCGGTCAGGAGCAGTAGGTCCGGTTTCTCGGTGTCGAGTAGGGCGAACAGCTCGTGGTGATGCTTGACCGCCGACCTGGTATTGAGTAGAATGACGGACAGGGCTGTGGTTGTAGGGGGTGGGTCGGGGAGGGGGAGGCAGGGCAACAGGGGAGACCGCGGCGGGGGAAGCGGAGGTGCAGGGAGGGTGGGGGCAAGGCCCAGTGAGTAGACGAGTCTACGGACGGGGTCCGGGAGTGGCCAGGTTCCTTGAAGGGCGATAAGGTCTTTGGAGGAGTAAGACAAATTTTGAGCATGGTGTCGTGCCCTTTGCCCCGTCCGGCCGCGGACGGGCGCAGACGGGCTTGACTTTTGCGCGACTTCGGCGCGAAGTCGGCGCTCCCGCTGCGCTCGTCCGCTGCGCGTTCTATATTGACACATTGATATAGGCGGCCGTAAGGGCGGGAAGGGGGCGTGGCCTGGAGGTGGGCGTGGCCAGCCGGCAGGAGGGCGTCACGTGAGCGATGGATCCGCTGCACGGAGCCCTCGATGTGCAAAACAGCAGAATAGCAGCAGGTAAAGTATTAAAAGTCACAATAACACAGTTAAAATTAGAGCGTCTCCCGGCTTCCGCCTCAGGAGCAAAGAACCCAGTGAGCGCTCGAGAACTGGCGCTTAAGAAGGGCGGGAAGGGGGCGTGGCCTGGAGGTGGGCGTGGCCAGCCGGCAGGAGGGCGTCACGTGAGCGATGGATCCGCTGCACGGAGCCCTCGATGTGCAAAACAGCAGAATAGCAGCAGGTAAAGTATTAAAAGTCACAATAACACAGTTAAAATTAGAGCGTCTCCCGGCTTCCGCCTCAGGAGCAAAGAACCCAGTGAGCGCTCGAGAACTGGCGCTTAAGAAGGGCGGGAAGGGGGCGTGGCCTGGAGGTGGGCGTGGCCAGCCGGCAGGAGGGCGTCACGTGAGCGATGGATCCGCTGCACGGAGCCCTCGATGTGCAAAACAGCAGAATAGCAGCAGGTAAAGTATTAAAAGTCACAATAACACAGTTAAAATTAGAGCGTCTCCCGGCTTCCGCCTCAGGAGCAAAGAACCCAGTGAGCGCTCGAGAACTGGCGCTTAAGAAGGGCGGGAAGGGGGCGTGGCCTGGAGGTGGGCGTGGCCAGCCGGCAGGAGGGCGTCACGTGAGCGATGGATCCGCTGCACGGAGCCCTCGATGTGCAAAACAGCAGAATAGCAGCAGGTAAAGTATTAAAAGTCACAATAACACAGTTAAAATTAGAGCGTCTCCCGGCTTCCGCCTCAGGAGCAAAGAACCCAGTGAGCGCTCGAGAACTGGCGCTTAAGAAGGGCGGGAAGGGGGCGTGGCCTGGAGGTGGGCGTGGCCAGCCGGCAGGAGGGCGTCACGTGAGCGATGGATCCGCTGCACGGAGCCCTCGATGTGCAAAACAGCAGAATAGCAGCAGGTAAAGTATTAAAAGTCACAATAACACAGTTAAAATTAGAGCGTCTCCCGGCTTCCGCCTCAGGAGCAAAGAACCCAGTGAGCGCTCGAGAACTGGCGCTTAAGAAGGGCGGGAAGGGGGCGTGGCCTGGAGGTGGGCGTGGCCAGCCGGCAGGAGGGCGTCACGTGAGCGATGGATCCGCTGCACGGAGCCCTCGATGTGCAAAACAGCAGAATAGCAGCAGGTAAAGTATTAAAAGTCACAATAACACAGTTAAAATTAGAGCGTCTCCCGGCTTCCGCCTCAGGAGCAAAGAACCCAGTGAGCGCTCGAGAACTGGCGCTTAAGAAGGGCGGAAAGGGGGCGTGGCCTGGAGGTGGGCGTGGCCAGCCGGCAGGAGGGCGTCACGTGAGCGATGGATCCGCTGCACGGAGCCCTCGATGTGCAAAACAGCAGAATAGCAGCAGGTAAAGTATTAAAAGTCACAATAACACAGTTAAAATTAGAGCGTCTCCCGGCTTCCGCCTCAGGAGCAAAGAACCCAGTGAGCGCTCGAGAACTGGCGCTTAAGAAGGGCGGGAAGGGGGCGTGGCCTGGAGGTGGGCGTGGCCAGCCGGCAGGAGGGCGTCACGTGAGCGATGGATCCGCTGCACGGAGCCCTCGATGTGCAAAACAGCAGAATAGCAGCAGGTAAAGTATTAAAAGTCACAATAACACAGTTAAAATTAGAGCGTCTCCCGGCTTCCGCCTCAGGAGCAAGAACCCTCTCATGGGGTGTCCATCCTACTGTGCATAGGGCTTCCCTTGCATACATCTCAGGCCATTGCAGACCCTGGGGGGGGGCGATTTGTTATTTTACATAGCACCCTCTTTGCCCAACCCCTGATTCTTGCAGTGATATATGGCCCCAACTCTGATGACCCTGAATTCCTTGTGCAGGTTTGGCAACATATCTCTTCCCTGGACCCTGTCGCACGGATCTGTGGGGGAGATTTCAACATTACACCCTCAGCCACCCTTGATCGCTCTGGGCCCCACGCTTTGCACCCATGCGCTACTTCTCTCCTCCACTCCATACTCACCGACAACTCACTTCTCAATGCGTTGAGACATAGCCATCCGTGGGCATGTGAAGGCACTTGCGTTATGGGATCTCTGGGCTGCTGGTCCCACATGGACCTCTGGATCACTACTCCGGATGCTTTTGCTTGGATCGCCTCCGTAAAACATATGGCGTGCACCCTTTCTGACCATGCTCCTGTCCGCCTCAGCTTGCTCCCCCAGCATGCCCCTCGGCATATGTTTGTCTGGCGGTTGCCACCTAATGCGCTCTGGGACACAGTGTTCTGTGATGAGATCCAAACTGCTATTGTAAACTATTTTGAGCTTGACGCAGGCCCGTTGATTCGCCTTCCTCTCTCTGGGTAGGCTTTAAGGCAGTGATTCGGGCCAAATATATCTCTAAGCAGTCTGGCGTACTACGCTCTATCCGGGGTACCCTTGAGCGACTGGAGGGAGAAATCTAGGCTCTTGACTCTTTGCATTCTCTTAGCCCTAACCCTGACACACTGGCGCAGCTTCAGACCAAACTTTCTGATTTTAATGAGGAGGCTGACAGGGAACTTTCCATCCTGGGCAGAGACGCGAGGGCGCACCGTTTTGGCGAGGGGGATCATCCGGGCAATACTCTAGCCAATCTCCTACACCAACCTCGCACGGCCTCCTACATTACAGCACTCCAGGACGGTGGCCCGGACAGGATGACCTCTCCTGAGGAGGTGGTGGCTCGATTCACCACCTTCTATTCTTAACTCAACACCACTGGGGCTGTGCCCTCGCGCAACATCCTTGACCAATATTTCGATACTCTGGAGCTTCTCTGGCTGAGCAACAGCCACCGGGCGTATCTCGATGAATCCTTCTCTAAGGAGGAGATCCTGGCTGCTATTAATTGTCTACCTCGCGATAAGGCCCCGGGCTCCGACGGTCTCCCAGCAACATTTTACAAAGCATTTTCGCCTCTCTCTTGTTCCTGCATCTCGCCGCTATGTACAACGACTCCTTTGAGTGTGGCCATTTTCCTCCTTCGCTTCGTGAGGCGCTGCTAACGCTTCTCTTGAAGCCTGACAAGACCCTCGAGCTCCGAGATTCTTACCACCCTCTGTCCCTCATTAACACTGATAATAAGATCTCCGCTAAGCTGTTGGCCTCCCGTCTCCTTCCGCTCATGGCCCTGATAGCTCGCCCAGACCAGTCCTTTTTTATTCTGGGCCTTGCCACATCGCATAATCTCCAGACTATATTGGCTGTTATCCATCAAATCATCCCTGCACTCCCGGCCGTGGCTGCCCTCCTGGAGGTGCCCCTTCCTCTTCTATTTTCTCCCTCACTTAGGCTTTAGCCCGGCTTTTCTGCAAAAGATCCACCTTCTTTATTCCCTCCCTACGGCTCACCTCCGGATCAATGGTCAAATCACAGAGCCTATCCCCATCGCTAGGGGTACGAGGCAGGGGTATCCTCTCTCACTCATGCTTTTTGCTGTACCTATGGAGCTCCTTGCCGCTAGGTTCTGGCATCATCACATGCAGAGGGGTCTTAGCTTTGTGGGCCGAGGCTTGGTCATCTCCATGTATGCAGACAACATCAGAATATATGTCCGCAACCCCCAAGAAAATCTTGGCCCCATGGTCCACAAGGTGGTGCGCTTCGGGGGTCTGTCCGGGATCCAGGTCACCTGGGGTAAATCCATTCTTTTTCCCCTGATGGACGCCACTGTTCCCTTTACCTAAGAGTATCCATTTGTGTGGGCATCGGGCCCACCAGATATTTGGGCATCTGCATCCAGCCGGGATGTGGACGAACTCTGGATGTCCAACTTTGGCCAGGTGGTCGACTGGCTTGAGATTAAGATCCACCTTTGGCGGCGCTGCCCTGGTCTCTGGCGGAGCGCATAGCCATCGCTAAGATGGTGGTGCTCCCAAAGTTTCTTTATTTGTTCCTGAATATTCCCATCCCTCACACTGCTAACTTCTTTCGCAAACTTTGCTCCCTTATTATTTCTCTCATCTGGGCCCGGCGTCAGCCTTGAATCGCTTACAGTATCCTCACGCTTCCCTCATCGTGTGGCGGAATAGGCACCCCAGATTTCAAATTATACACTCTCAGCACTCAGGCCAGATTTCTTCACTTCTGGCTGCACCTACTCCTTTCCAGCCTCACGTCGCAGTGGAAGCTGATCTTGCAGCTCCCTGGCCACCCCAGACCATCATCTTTGCCCCTGTAAACCCCCCGTGTGGGGAGATTGACACCGAGGAGACCCTGCAATGGGCATGGAACAGCCTTCGTAGATACTCCGGCGCTAGAATGCTCTCTGCCAATGCCATGCCCCTCGCACACAATCCGGTATTCCCCCCTTTGCAAACCGCCGGTATGGCCAAACGCGTGACGCACCTGGGGCTATCCACATTGTCTGACCTCTATCCAACAGGCGGCTTTTTTTCCCTTCCAGCCAAGTCTGGCCCCTTGGACACTGCTGTATTACCAACTTAGAGCGTCCTGCAGAGAGCTGCACCCCGTGTTCCTCAGCCCCCTCCTTTGACTGCCCTCGACTTTGCATACACATCCACCTCCCCACACAAACTTGTCTCTAGACTTTATGCCCTCACTCTGGCAGCATCCCGGATCTCCACTGACCATGCCCGCGTGGCCTGGAGCGAGAACCTGGGAACCGATCTCTCGCAGGAAGACTGGCTGTACTGCTGCAGGCAGATCAAACAGCTGTCCCCTAACTGCCGCCTGCGCCTCATACATTTTAAATATCTGCCTAGACTGTACCGTTCCCCCGTCCAGCTACACAAAATGGGCCTCACTCCCAGTGATAGGTGTCTCTGCTGCTCAACCCCCGCTGCTGACTTCTCCCACCTTGCCTGTAACGCCTGACCTGCTGCTATGTCTTTTAGGTTTCTTGAAATATTGTCCGGACACCTCTTGCCGTCTTACAGCTCTGTTCAGGTCACGGCTTCAGAAATCATCATCGGGAAGGACGCCCTTCCCGATGACGATTTCTGAAGCCGTGACCTTATCACTTTTCTGTCTATGATCGGTTTTGGTTACCACCTGACCTATAGCTGCTACGATAGCGGGAAAACGAATCTGGGGTTAATTATTACATGATCGCCGCTTCATAAGGAGAAACTCTGATAAAGACGTAATGGTCCACTCTGATCATTTTCTACGTCTCCTAACTTGGGGATCTGAATAGCGCTTGCACTTCAAACGATTCTACTGCACCGACTGGAATTTTTTGAGTACATTTCAACTAGGGCTCTCACTTTCCAAGCCAACGAGACCCTAATTGGTCAAGCCAGAACGCCCTCGCCCTGGTTCGCATACGGTGTTGGTTTACAATTGCCACCCCCTGATATTACTAGTTTGCCATGACGAAGTTCCTAAGGCAAAAAAGGGAACGAAACGCGTTGGCTGTGCCTTTGCTTACAGAATACTCTGAATAAAGAAGAAGATATTTACAAACTACTTTTCTCTATTGACTTCATTTGAGTGCACCTTCCATTTTGGTTTAATTGACTTGTACAGTGTTGCCTTCCCCTCTGTGCTTCCTGTCGGCTCCCTGCTGCCTCTCTCACCAGCACTTGATCTCCTCTGGGCAACCCTCCATCTCTCTCTCACCCCATCCCCTGTCATTTCACTCCAGAATATGCCATGAGCAGCTCATGTATAATTGTTTTCATGATGCATGTACCAGATGTGGTTCTCTTCTTTTAGTGCGGAACTGCCACCTATGTGCATTGTAACTTGATGTGCACATTTATCAATAAAGGTTTTTGAAAACTTTTTTTAAAAAGTTTTCCCTATCTGTGAAAGCTGCTGACTGACCCTGATGAGAACACCTGTTCTGTTTAATGTGTAAAATCCCAAAGCTTCAAGTGCAGTTATGCACGTCCTGCCGAGCTGGTCTGTTGTGACCTGATTGTAAATTATTTGCAGGATTTGGGTCGAGACTTTGGCATAGAAGCCTTGCAGTAGATTCATATTGAAATCTCCAGCCATCATAATATGAGCTTGAGAATGCATGCAATGGAGTGTTTTAGGTAGGCCAGTCAGGGACTGGATCTTTGCAGATTTGTTTGGGTGGGTATATAGGCTCCGGATTTAGAATGTGAGATGTTGCTTTGGGTAAGATGAAGAGGAGAGTTTGACATATTGTATCCAAGATAAGCATGGGTACATGTGTTCATGATCCCACAGAATATCAATGGTGAGAGTGAGAGTCCCCCTTTTGCCCTCCCCGATCGGGATATTTTTGTGGCTGCATTGTGGTACTCTTTAAAGCCTTCAATTGGGATTGGGGTCAGTGTCTGTGTCTACGTTTCCTGTACCAACAGAAGATCTAATTCTTATAGGAATATTAAGAAATCATCATTCCCCTCCTTGTTGCTAAGTCCATTCACAATCCAAGAGCTGAATTTAAAATTGTAAACCATGGAGAGGGCTCTGTATTTTGGCCCTGATAGTCCTAGTACTGGAATGCGGCACTGGCAGCTGGACACCAGTGTTTACTACGAGATGAACTTGATGAACCCACAGTTGTGATCTGGTTATTTGTGAACCATCCCTGACTGCTGTTGAATGCGCAGAACCAATCAACCCCTTTAACAGACCCTGGTGACTGCCAGAATTCACTGGCAGGGTAAGCAAAATCGGAAGCAATGGACTTGAATAATGCACCGCTTCAGGTTTCCTTTTGTCAATGCCCCATTCTGCAAATTGTTCTTTATGCTGCTAAACCTAAGTTGCAATACTTTCATCCTTCCAGGTGATGAAGGTCATTTAATTATCTGTTAAATGTGGGTTAGGTCTAAGTACGCCCACTTCTATTTTGTTAGATCTTTTGTGGTTCTGGCCTTGTAGTGCACCAAACAGCTTTAGGACTGCAAGGCTGTTTAATAAGTCATGGTGTCCCCTTGATATGAAACAAGGAATCAGCTCCATCCTTGCCTTCACCTGATGATTCAAGCCACTGACCTCTGGTAACTGTTCTGTGGTTTCAAACATTTGTTGCGGCGGCACAAACAGGATTGCCTGTCGGGCATGCCACGAGTGATGGAAGCAGTGACCCAGGGAACTATTTGATTTGGTGTGTGGGCTGGCACTAGGGTCACCGATCTGTGAACATTGTCTTCCAGTGGGGTGCATAGATTGCTGTATCGATGATCATTCAGACAAGGGAGGGTTTCAGCATTGAAGACAGCACTCTGGGTCGGGCTCTGGCTAATTGTAATGATGCTGCTGTAGCTTCTGTGCCCCAGAAGGGTGCTGGTGATGGAGCTGTGTCTGCAAATGTCACCTGTGGGTGCTATTGTTACTTGAGCATTACTAGATCTTGTGATATGGAGTTTCTTTATTCGAGGGAGCTCTGTGGACTCAATATGGCCATCTGGCAGCTGAAATATCAGATATGATGAAGAGGTTGGAATTGTGTCCTGTTCTCTGCCAGGGTCTATCTTCTCTTTGAGGTTGTTGTGATGGGTTAATTTTGCAAGGGTTGGGCCTTTTCACAAATTTTGCACCTCGTTTTTTCCTTGCTGTTCTGAGTTGATTCATTTCCCTCATTGAGAGGTGTCGTCAAAGAGGGAACTTTTAGGAGGAGGGTTCAAGGCTTGCTCTTTTTCGGGGAGTAACTGTTTTTCAGATGGAATGGTTGAACAGTGGTTTGTTAACGCCCCCGTTAAAAGATTTGGCTTGTTTTCAGACTTGTTATATTCCATGGGCTCGTCGTCTTTGTGAGGAGAGTGCAGTGTTCCTTTTGCTGGATTCTTTTTGGATAGTAATGTTCTCCTATGACTTGAGGATTGTGAGAGAAAGGATGAGCTTGAGAGACCTTAACTTCAGCTTGTATTTCTGCTAAGATTGTTGAAACTGATGCGAGGAAGTCGAGAGTTGATGCACATCCGCAGGAATGGGAGTTCATGTCCAGACCATGTTGTACTTTTTTGATCATGTCATTCAATGCCTGCAGCTTTTGATCAATATCATGAACATGGGCTGTGAGGGTGTTTAAAAGTCCAACTTGTATATCCAATTTGTCTGCATAGAATGTTAATGCCAGCAATATCATGGCATGTCTGAGCGGAGCATTTCCATTTGATTAGGTGGAATATTTGATGGATTAGCTTGGCCCCTTTTGAGCATGATGGAGAACTGGATGGATCAAAACTTCTTGGCTGTTCTTCTTTGATGATCCTGGAACATAGATATTCAATAGGGGTAATTTGGACCCCAAGTGGCAGTTTAATAGGTGAAAGCAAAATGTTGTAGTTGTGCTTTGGAGAAAACATGAAAAACATTTTTAACCAATCAGTGGGCTGTTTGTGCGACTGATTTAATGAGTAAAAAAGCATCTCCCACCAAACTACGTAGTCTTCAGGGTCCTCCTCCAACAGCGCATTATTTAGTACATTATGGTACTGACTTGTGTGACATGTCTGAGTGTGTGGGTGAGACCAATTGTTCGCAGAGGACCCACCCAGGGGATACGAGGGGGCCCTATGGGCAGGGTGGTTGAGCTTCCCGTTGGAGACCTTTGGTTATTTAGGATGAGTGACCTTATTTAGCTTTGTTGCAGATTTGGGGGGGGGGGTAGAAGTTGTTGCTCAAGATGGTGCTACAACCTCACCTCACTCCCTGTCCAGATCTATATGGCCTGCATTGAAATCTGCCCAGTTGTTGCCTTGGCATCGATCAGTGTGGTTGGTTCATATTTCTACCCGAGTCCTCAAAATGGCTAGTCAGGTGAAGTTTTCTGTAAAATCGGCCTAAGATACCCATTGTTGCGCAGAGGGGTGTTGTGCAGTTCTGAGGCTGATTTTTAAATAATCAGTTATCTTTGCCTTTCTTAGACCCAGGAGATTAGTGCTGTTAATAGTTGTCGGCGTGATGCCTGCCCCACGTTTCTCCTCTACTGTCTTTAACGCAGGAGCTGTAGTCCCTGGGTTAACCGTGGGCTTTGCCTTTTGAGAGCCCCCATATTTGTTTTTCCTATCATCAATGCCATGTGGACTTTCTATGATCTCACGATGTCCTGTGTGCGAGTGCAGCTGAGGGCGGGTGGTTGCTAGTGCAGCTGCTGCAGCTGGCACT
Organism: Lissotriton vulgaris; assembly: GCF_964263255.1. NCBI lineage: Eukaryota > Metazoa > Chordata > Amphibia > Caudata > Salamandridae > Lissotriton > Lissotriton vulgaris. The sequence goes on from NC_141699.1 coordinate 921,773,239, forward strand.
GATGAAGGTGATGAAGCTAGGAGTGCAGGCTTGCTTGTGATGCTGGTTGAGCTGGCTTAGGTGGCAGAGGGGGGCAGGGGAGCTTCTCAGGAGGGTGCACGTCACACCCGGACCTAACCGGGCCACTTCCACACCAATCCCGGCTCAATCCTCGATGACGGCCACTAATGCAGCACTTCACCCTATGATCCTGGTCTGCTGCTGACTGTTACTCTCATTGACCTGAGAAATTAACCCTGCCACCTGCGCACTTGGGCTTTTCCTTGCTGGAGCCTTCTACTGGCCATAATATTGCTGGTGCATACTGAATTTGGTAATGTTGCTGATGCTGTCGCCCAGCACTCCCCGTTGCTCACCGTCCTTGTCAGACTCTTTCCACCGGTTCTCAGTCTTCTGTTTGCCCTACTAACTGCTGTGAGGCTGTTAGAGGGGCTCATGCGGCTGCCACTGCTGCTGCTGAAGAACACCCTTGCAAGAGGGCCCTACTGCTATGGAGACTCGGAGGGCCACCGGCGGTAAAAGTAGATGTTAGAAGTGGGGTGATGAGGGCAATGAAGGCAGATCTTTGAGGAAATGCTGACCTGCCTGCCTACTTGTCTACCTCACCATCATGACAAAGCCTAAAGTGCCTGCGTGCAGCCTGGGAATTGTTATTGTAAAAAGCTGCGTGGCTTGCTCATGACTTAGTCCGGGCGTCCAGAAGCGGCAACAGCTATGGTGCTTCTGGGCTCTGCAATCGCCCCTCCTGCTGTAACACACTCACCCAGCTTTTCCTACTTGGCTCCCTACTCCCGGGCCCAGAACCAAGCTGCACCATGGGCTTGCCACAGCCTCCTCACGTTCTTCGTGTTCCTCACTCCAACAGCTTTCCTTGCCGAACCCCTCACTCTCGCTTCACTTCCAGGTCAGTGTTGACTTTTACCTGCTCAAACCCTTAGCAAATCTGGCCCTAAGTTTCAGCTGAGCATACCCCTCTCTCAACTGACAAAATTAAACTGCTTTTAGGAGAAAATTTATAATGGCAGTAATTTAAACTGTCCCACTCACTTAAACATGGGACCTTTTGGAAGGAGGGGGCTCTGTTCAGTTGCCCAGTGTGCCCATGGCTTAAAAAGTCTCTGTCTGACCTTATTGGTAACTGTGTGACCTTATTGGTAACTGTTGTGTAACAACATGTTAAGACAACTCCGTTAAGTGACCATAATCCTAATACTTTTCAGCTCACTGACTTTTTTAGTGATCACAATTCAACAATTTGTCAGCCTATAAGTACCACCGACCGAGGTAGGAGTTTAAATTATATTCATTTGTCCTAAACATCATGCTCAGCAAACTAGTTCACCAGACACTGTTTTTCATTGTCTACCAGAGCTTGCCTCAGAGATAGGCACTTTGGAAGCTTTTTAATGTATCTATAATTCAGTTACCACCTTCTTGGCCTCTAGTAGGACTTGTCATCTATTTGTTAAGATCCACAGATGTATTGATCATGTCTGCTTGAAGGTGTTCTCTTGTGTGCATCTCTTTCTTATGCACGACCCTCAACATGAAGGTTAGGTTAAGAAGATAAGGCTAGACTTTAAAATATCTCTCCAAAATAGAAAAGCTGCCATATGTGACAAGGCCTGGGAGAATCTGTTCTTAGCCTGCACTACCAATGAGCAGCGCTTATTCTGGTAAGTTGTCAACAAATCTTTTTTCCATGAGGGGTTGTTTGCACACATTGATTCTCACATCCCCTCAGATGTTTGGGAGAAGCACTGTGGCACAATCTATGGTTCCTCTCAAAACCAACCAGTTGACATTATGCAATTTCTTGGAAAATGCATGGTTATTGACTTAAATGAACTCACTCAAGCAATCCAGGATAGGCCCGTTGGGAAAACCTCAGTCCTGGATGGATTACCCCTCAATATCTTCAAGCACAACTTAAACCTGTGGGCTGCAATCTTAAATAGCGTTTTAAATGCTGCTAGTAAGAATAATATTCCCATTTCCTGGATGGAATCCATTTTAAAAAAAGATGATCATGTGCTGTTACCACCCAATTTCATTCACATGACTCACTAGTAAAAGTGTTAGGCAGAATAATTCTGAGAAGAATTATGTCTTTTGTTTCAGCCAACAATATCCTTGCTGAAATTCAATATGGTTTTAGGAGTGAGATGAGAACAATTGAACAATGCTTGAATCTCAAGCTTATGATTAACAAACATGCATGCACCTGTAGCAAGACCTTCTATCTGGCCCTCGGGGACCTTTACATGGACCTTGATTGCGTCAATAATTCCGTGTTCTGGTACGTCTTGGCTACACCGGGTATAGATTAAGAGGTCTTTTTTATGACATTTACACTCAGGATGGTCGACAAAGGTTAGACAAGGGCCCACCAGTTGGTGTTCCAACTCTATTTAATTAGTTAGAGAAATGTGACAGATCTATGTTTTTGCTCCCCTTCTCTTTATTTTATGCACCAATTTGTAAGTAATTATGGGGCTCCTGCAATGCACCCCTGATTATGCATGTTATGAAGAGCTTGGGTGGACTTATTCAGTAGAAAGACTTATGCTTTCATATTTGCTGTGGATTTCTGTATTGTTAAATTCTGCCAATATTTTAAGCCAGAAAGTTATCTATGACTGTAAGAGGAAGAAGACATTCTTAAATACACTTTGGTTTATATTTTTGAAGAAACCATGGGTCTAATTCACAAAGATAAACTCACACTTGTGTGTAAGTTTACACTTGCTGTTGTAACTTTAGCACTTTTTAATGTTCATAAAGTAAGAGTGTCATTTTACTACTAATACACGCTTTTAGTGTTTTTACATCATGCGCAAAGCCCTAGTATTAATTTAAAATACTCAATAAACTGTGGATAATGGTTGCATTAAAATATTTTTTAACTCCAATACTATGGGGCAAATTTACAAATTGTTAGCACAACTCTGCGCAGCTACCAAAGTTACTTGCTTAGTTATGAAAGGAGTAGAACGAAGCTTAGAGGCATATTTGCTCAAAAATGGCCTCTTACTACAGTCTTCCCCTGTGCTAATGCACAAACAAGCTGCCTAGCAGCATGCACAATCTTTTCACCATGGTGCAGAGATGTTTGTGATGTCTAACATAGGTTTTGTACTAGAAGAATACCCTCAAAGTACAAGATTCTATGCTTAGAAACATTCTACGTCATTCCACACAGTGTAGCAATATGTGGAATGTTTTAAGAAAAGAAACCTCCAACTCTGAGCGTCTTATAAGGAGGTGTTTTTTTACATAACGCCCAGTCTGACTATCTTAGTAGATCATGCTTTGTGTCAAGAATTATGGGTCTTTGCTGTTATCCACCTCAATACCACCCATGTAACTCTTGTTTTATGTGGCGCAATGCAACACAAAGTGCAATTTCTTTACAGCTCATCTTATCTTTTGTTCTGGGAAGTCAATACATTTTCTATACATTGTGCAGCATTGTATAACTTTGAGTGACTTTGCACCAGTGAAAAGACTTAAATCCGCCAACTTGTTTTATCGTGCAGACTAATTAAATTCTAACGTGAGTCATACTGAATTTTAAAAATACTTAGTTAACACACTAAGCTCTTTTTTCAAGCATTTTGTGGGATATGGCCAGGAGCAGACTGGGTAATAGGGCAATCTGGCAGTGCTCGAAGGGCTGGTCTGAAAGGTTAGTATGTGGGCGGGTTTTTTGGTCGTTTGTGGGCCTGTTTTATGGTCTGTTGGGCCTGTTTATGCTATTCATTTCCCTGATGTTAGGTCAAACATTGTTTGCAGAAAGCACACGACCATGCGGACGCAAATACCCTGCAAAACATACAGCTTGCCTTTACAAGTTCTGCCATGATTCATAAATATGGGCCACTTTTTAGCTATTTGATTCGCTAATGGGGCCATTTTTATTTTGGCGCTGGGCCTATTGTCTGTCTCAGTTCGACCCTGTGTATGGCTCTTACGGTACAAACTGCTACCAAGTTTGTTGTTTACATTTCCAAACACACCCAAATCCACAACCCTCCCCACTCATTACACTCGAGTTTTAGGTTCACTGTAAATTATGATCAAATATTTGCAATTACTTCGGCTGTATACTGGTGGCGCAGAAGAAAACAGGGAGCAAGGGCTCTTCAGACTGAACCTGAAACAGCTTTCGTTCTCAGCAGAAATGAAACCGGCTTTGAGCTTATATTGCTTTCAAACTGACAGCGTTGCAGTTTTCAAGACAGCATTAACAGTTGCTTTTAACAAGTGCAATGAACTTCAATTTCAGGGTCAAAGAAGTGTGCACCAAGTTCTAAAGTGTTTATTGTCAGGGGTTTGGCACTAGCTATATCTGCAGAAACAACAAGCCTGTGCATGTCTCTTGATGTGACCTGATTCAAATCTGCCATCTTGGCTGTCTGTAAAAGATTGATCCCTCATTCACTAACGTGGCTCCATAGAAAACAAACAGGCTCTAAGAAATAAATATCCTCGTGGTTTTAAAATCAGCTGCCTCGTCCAAGCCAATCTCATCATTTATGTCAGGCATATGTGGGACATGTGCTGAACAATGTATTCCTGTAGAGAGTGTTATATCTGGAAATCTATTTGATCTCTTCCTTTTTCATCATTTCTTATTGTAGGGGCTACATAAAGAAATTGGTTACCTATGTAACTATTGTAGCGAACACAATCGTAGGTTGTCCAGAAGGAGATTCTTCTATTAGTGAAGTGTGTTTCAAGCTGAAATATGTAATGAGGTGAAACACTTCAAGGGTTATTAAGACTCATAAACCGGCCTGTTGAGTATTAAACAATCCAAATAATTAAATGGGTTTCCTTGCAAGTAAACTGTACTCGCCTTTGTTAGCTTGGCCCTAAACAACTGTCTCCTTAGTAAGGTTTGGAATACAAGTAAACGTCTAAGGGTTTTTATGTGAATTATTGGAAACACCAAAACTAAGAAACCACACTGGAGGAAACCAAATCATGGAATACAAATTACAAGGAAAGACAATTTTAAGGAAATACCAATACAAATCAAATGAAAACAATTTAAAAGACTGTTAATTTTGAGGAAAAATCCAAACTTACTTTAAACTTTGTGAAGTTTAGTTATAGTGAGACGTTTTGGGGTTCAGGGATGGCTAACATTTAGGGGTGATGAGGGGTTTCTAGGAGTCAAGTATGGAAGGACTTCAGGTACAGAAAGCCATTTTTATGGTTCGGGATAGGTGGAGTTTAGCAGTGGTGAGTTTTTTTAGGTATCAGGATTGGGTGCAGTTTAGGGGTGGTGAGGGGTTAATAGACTTCATGGATGAGTGGAGTCTAGGGATGTGAGATGTTTTTAGAGGTCTGAAATGGGTGGATTGTAGGGATGTTGAGGGGTGTTAGGGTTTACGGATGGGTGGGCTTTAGGGCTGGTGAGCGTTTTTAAGGTTCAGTGAGAGGTAGAGGTTAGGGGTGGTGGAGAATTTTTAGGGTTCAGCATTTGGTGGAGTTTAGGGTGGCAATAGGTTTTAATAATTGAGGGATGGATGGAATTTAGATGTAGAAAGGGGTTTTTAGGATTCAGGGTTGGGTAGAGTTTGGTCTGGGTCGGGGAGTTTATGGGCAATGGATGGGTGGTGTTTAATGAAAGTGAGAGTTTTTTGGTCTAGTGATGGTTGGAGTTTGGGTGTGGTGAGGGACTTGAAAGGGTCAGGGATGGATGGGGTTTAAGCATAGAAAGGGGTTTTTAGGGTTCACAAATGGGTTAAGTTTAGGGGTAGTCATGGGATCAGGGATAGCTGGAGTTTAGGGGCAGAAAGGGCCTTTAGAGTTCAAGAATGGGAGCAGTTTAGAGGCCAGTGTTGGTAGTAGTTTAGGCATAGTGAGGATTTTTAGGTTTTTGGGAAGAATGGTGTTTAGGGAGAGAAAGGGCTTTTAGGGTTCAGGAATGGGTGTAGTTTAATTGTGGTGAGTGGTTTTTAGGGGACAAGGATTGGTGTTTAGGGGTTGTGATAGGTCAGAAACAGATAGTGTTTAGGGGTGGTAAGGAGTCAGTGAATTAAAAGCATTGAAAGTAATTGTTTGAAAATGTAAAAGATATAAATCTGAAATAATGTGCCCTGAAGTTAGGCACTGAAACAAATACTTCTGACAAAACTGTTTCTGAAAAGAAGACCTGCAGCTATTGCATTTTCAACTTAAAAAAGAAGTACGTAAAAACTGATTTGTCAGAATAAGACTTTCTATAAATAGTAAATGCCATTCATTCTGAAAATTTCCATTAAACAGTTAAGGTGAAACAATTTCTCAGTAATGGTTTTCCATATAACCATTTTTCTATGAAATCACATACAACGATGTAAGGAACTCAATTAATAAATGTTAGGCAGCCCGCTAGGCCCGCTAGGCCCACTAGACCTGTGGAGGGGCCACCGCCACACTCTACGGAGAAGATGGCCAGCTGTAGAAAGGGATTGCCACCTACCTGGCAAGGGATTCTGAGGTATCCTTAATTGCGGCTGCTGGTGAAGTGGATCCATCTAAAGTTCAGATGAATGCCGTGCAGACCGTCAAGCTTTATTTCCAGCCTCTGCTGTATTTTTGTTTTACATTAACAAACTCCCCAAAGAGGGTGGAGTTGGTTTAAACAAAAAAATTGCAATTTGTTATGCACATTTCATTAATAAATGTAAAGTAAGTAAATAAATAGCTCAAACCTCAGGAAGAATAAACGTAGGTATGAGGCTTTGCTGCTTTACCAATGCATCAATTTAGTAGCATATTAATAACTCACTATGCTCAGAACTGTTTTAAAGAAAGATTACATCATAATAAGCAAAATAAATATGAGTTAAAAATTATGACAAAATTGAAAATGTATTCAGAAACGAGCTAAAGTAATCTGAAAACAAAACAGGGCATTTGAAGGCGATATACCTTAACCTGCAGAAAACAAGGTAAAAAGCTTTCAAAGCTATGAACAAAAGTGTAGTTTTGTGATACATTTTCTGCATAAAGCATGGGAATGAATGCAGACATTCAGTATACAAAAACTGTCTTGCCAAAAACGGCTACAAGACTGCAGCACTGCACCAAGAATATGCACTAAAGAATCTTAGCCAAAGAGAGTTCAGAAGAGGAAAGTTGAAGTCAGTTCCCTTGATGGACACGTTTTCTCTCTGGAGACTTCACAAATAATCCGAATTGTTTTCTGCCAGAAATATTTAGGGCAAGTCTCAACTGCCCCCTGTGCTTAAGGAAAATATGTTGAAAGAAGATCCCAACATCAGAACGGAGTCCCTGCCGACAGATGGTCATATAACATTTTCAACTGGAGTCCATCAAAATGGTTGTTATCGAGATTGTCAATTACCTCACAAATATGGTGCCAATTTTTTGTTCAGATGAGTTCTTTGCCAGTATAGCCCAATTACTAAACACATTTTTGTGAAACTCTAAAAAACCCTGAATCTCCTTGAAAGAAACACAGATTACCTACGGACTAAGAGGGTGCTTACCCAGAGGACTTTAAAAATTGCATATCACCTTTTGGCAACTCACGGCGTGAAATGGTTTGAGGAGACATCTGATTTCACCCCACTGTGGCTGTCCCTCAAGAAGACATCTCTTCTACTGATAAACAAAAAACCACCCCAATCTAAAGAACCCTACCTTGAGTCATACCAGATATGTTCTTCTACACTCCGGATTTTCAGAAGTAAAATTCCGCCACCCCCTTGGCGCTTCAGGTTGGAACAACAAAAATAATAAACTGGACACTAATGTCTCCCTACGGGGCTCCAGAAGGCATATATGTTGCATGCGACCTCTGCTCTAGACAACATCCCCTCCCATTTTCAGAAATCAAAAAAAAATATAACATGTATGTCACTGATTTTTATGATTTCCTTGAACTAATCATTGCCAAACATGCTGCATTCCCTTTTAGGGTGGCTTCCGTAACCACGTTTTTTGCAACTATTAGAAAAGGGAGTCATGTTGCTTCCAAAATATTAGCAAAACTGAACACCTTAAAATGTAAACTGTGTGGCTGACGGATGTATGACGGTACAACGCGTACCGTTACGACCAGGTTTTACAACGCAAGTCGTTACAACGACTTGCGTTGGGGGGCGCTGGATAGTGAATAGTTTAATTTACTATTCCAACTCCAGTCCCCGTGGATAGTAGGGAAGGTGTTGGATAGTACATTAAACTATTACCTATCCTAGAGCGCCCTCCAGCGAAAGTCATTGTAATGACTTTCGTTGTTAAACCTGCGTCGTAAGGGTACTTAGTTGTAAAAGTTCCGTTATAAAGGACGTTCCCCGTAGCTGACTGGTCTCAATACTGGAATCCTCATGCTTCATCTATTGACTGCAGGAAGTTGTGGTCATCACCATTTCAGAAAAAGATTACACCCAATCAGGCAAAAACGAAATTACATATCTTACTCAGAACATTTTGGACTCTCTACCCGTTGGCCTCCTTGGGTCTATTAGAAGATAGTCGCTGTGGGAGCTGTAAAACTGAGAATTCCAATTTGCGACATATGTTCTATGATTGCCCTTCATTAGACACTTTCTGGGGTAATATACACAATGTTGTTGACAACATTTTTCACTTACCATTGCCCAGGAACTTCTCATTCTCCATATGTGACCCCTTCAGCCCTACACATATTTTAACTCTACAGAAAAAGAAATGCTTACTTCTAGATATAAAGTTTACACTTAACCATGAGACCATTTTGTCTACCTGGAATTCCCTGGGTAATGCCTTGAGCAAGGCATGGTGGGAATGGACATGCTACATCAGGGATGTACAGAGTATCATGTCTATACAATATCCCTGGAAATCACTCAATAAATCACAAGCCAATGCGAAATAACTTAGACCATTATTTATAGCTGGTCCAACCCCCATAGATCCTCTTATGTGGCTCTGTGTGATACTATTAACTTGTGTCATTAATGCATTACATTGCAATTATTATGCTTGCTATTAGAACATGTAATTGTGACTTTCACTCTACTTGTTCCAGTTTAAACTGGATGTGTTCTTATGGCATCTATCCCTTTTTTTAACCCTTCTTTATCCCCTCTTTTTTTTGGCTTCCCCTGATAGTGGATGGCTTGAGTACAATTCTTCATATATAATGTTGAGTGATCTTTACTAGGCTCAGTATGTCACTACTGAGTCACAGCTATTGATATTGTCAATGATGATGGAATATCTATGCTTTGATTATTGCGTACTTCTTTTTTCATTGAAAACTTAATAAAAACATTTTAAATTATTAGGAATTGATTCCCCACAGGACTACTTCACCCCCCACAACTGGTTAATCCATGTGAGTACTTCATTCCTGCAGCTGACTCCCAGTCTCACAAAGAACATTAGCATCTTATAGCCTGACAGGACACTCCACAAGCCACAGATTCCTAAAGTAGGATATTCCCAACATGTAAAAAGAGTATTTACTGAGTATAATGGCCACAATAACTTTGAGAACCTGTTTAAAAAGCTTTATGATAATGGAATTAGTCATTTCCTGCAAAAGAATTCAAGTAGGCAGGTCTAGCAATCCCAAAGTATTTCCAAACCACTACTTAGGGATATTTCTGTCTGTTCTTTCCCTTGTAAACAATTGAAATCTGAAATGTGATGGTGGTTTGGACTGTAGGTCACCAACCCTTGGTGTGGCTACACATCAAGTAGTTCAGCAAGGACAATATCTGGCCACACATTGTGTCTACACTGCAAATCCAGTGTTTGATGATGACCAGGATCCCGAAGGAGTGCCAACTAAAGTGGCCAGGGAAAGGATGGAAATGTGGTCCAAAGCCCCTAAGATCCTATATCAAGTGTCCAGACACTCTCAGCCCCTCCTGCACAATATGCTAATCGATTGCAAGAGGGTGGATGCCCAGTTGGTTTCTGGAGCCAGCTTTACCCTGGCGGTGAGCGGTAAATGCTCTGAAGAATATATTGGATTACTACTGAGCTCAGTGGCATGAAAAACACCTTTGTACAACTGAGCATGTGTGGCACAAGGAATATAATCTAAAATGCTTAATAGCAACAGCCAAACTATATATACAAGTCATTGATCAGATATGACAAATATAATTATAGACAGAACAGTTAATTGCTATGAACATTTGGGATGCTATTTTTTTATGTTTTCAATTTTGGATGCAATGGGATCTTAAAGCAGTGAGACCGAAGACAGGTGCGCATTGAAACTGTAATCTATTTCATTCAAAATATGTATGAAAATATGATAACCAGGTTTGTAATACCCTTCATTTTAATCATACTAGCTCAAGTCCACAACCATACACCTTTAGAGTTGCTGCACTTCACTTCTCTAAAAGATATTGTGTTCTCGTTAATAGTATACAACAGCAGAAGCAGCACAACTGCCATGGTGGTAGCCCATGCCCAATTGGAGGTCTTTACCTGTGCAGGTCTCTTGAAGGAAGTTCTTTTGGATCAGAAAATGATCTTCTAGTCAATGTATTAGAAGTCTTTGTGGAGAACTATAGGTTCACCATATCATACCACTCTCAGACCAACTGTCTGGTTCATGGTTCATGAAAACATTGTCCTAAGTTTCCAGTTTTGCCCCGGTCAGGGCATTAAGAGGGACCAGAAAATAATGACCATTAAGGCAATAGCACAGCCTTACTCAGACCAGCACTCATACGAAAATATATTTTGAGTAAATAAGCCTGAGACCAGTGGCTGTTGGTGGTCCACATAAAATGGGGGTTTGACATAAATACAATAAAAAAAATACAAATAAACATTTAAAAATTAAAAAACAAGTTTCACTTACCTTAGTCTTCAGCACATCCTTGGTGTTCACCAGTCCCCGGCTCCAGGCTCCTCCGAGCGCAAGGTCCCACAGCTCCCACAAGCACTTTTCCAATCCAGACACTGCTCTCATGCTGCATGAGTGACGTTGCCTGGATTGGCTGGAGCAGGCTGCTTCAGCACTCCAAAGAGCAGTGAATGCCTGTGCCTGCTCTGAATAGCGGGTTTGGAGAGCTTGAATTGTGCTCTTTGGTTTGGTCATAGTAAGTTAGGCAGCCAAACTGACATGCGCAATTCATACTGAAGGGGCCATTCCTCATTGCTTCCAATCTGTAGCAATGATGCACTGGCCCTGCCCTGCCTTCTCCATTCAGCACGAAGCCCTAAAAATGAAATGGTAATAAAGTCCTGTTATTACCATTTTATTTCTCCAGCTTTCTGCACAGCAGTGTGGGGGGGGGGTTGCTCCTCCGCTCCCATGGAGGAACTGCATTTGCCTGAGACATGTGGTTGCAGACTGAACATTCTTAATATCAACCAGAAAATTAAGTCTATGGGAAGAAGGCTTCCCACGAAGGTATGTGAAGTGGCAGAGTTTGTCTGAAGGACCTTGGGGGGGGGGGTTGCGTCTGATGTGTACAGCATGACGCATTGACACCGACAGGAAGAGGCATTGCCTGTTAAGTGGATCAAAAGAGACTTGCATAGTCTAGTAGAAGCCCTCTGGGCCTGTGGGCGTGCACCTATTGTAGTCAGTCAACTTTCACTAAGTGCCTTTGTCATCATGGTTGGTCTTTCTGAGCGGGCCGGAGAGACTTCAGCTGCCAAATATTGAGATATCCACATTTGTAGATTTCTGACACCACTAATCCTAGGCCATGGAGGATGGCTTTTCTCTGGCGATACAGCTAATGGACTCTTCAGATCTCTGAGACAAAATCTCTTATTTTGCAGGTACTATGTAATGCTGCAAGTCATTAGGCTAGTTTTGCTTCTGCTTGTTTTAAAGTTTTTTTCGACCACTCTGGTCGGAAAAGTAATGATTCGCAACGTTAAAGCATAATATTATAATTTAGAGGGAGGATTTTAAAACTAAATTTCACAGTTTTCTGATCGTGATCACTTACCAATAATGATGTTCATATATTTTCAGAACATTTACGAATCACTCTAAATTTTTGTGATTGAATTGTTGTGATATTGTGCTTTTGCTTTCAAGGTTGTGCCAATGTTGTGATTGTTTCGTGGTAAGGACAGGAGATTTAAGAAGGTTCTAGGCCAACTTCCCTTGGCACACTAAGAACCTCGAGTCCCATGGAGTTTGTGCCAAGCATCAACACTTTCCCATTTAATAGTACTTGGCTGCCTGTGCGATTGCAAGGACAAGAGAAAATAAGCATTTGCAATGCAATAGGTCTTGCATTTATGTGATTTTGAGCCATTGGCATTGTAAATGACAATGCCTTTTATTTGTTTGTTGAATTTAAAACAGATAGATAAAAGGCCTTGTCATTTAAAATACCAATAGCTAAAACTCTCGCAAATGCGAGACCTATTGCATTGCAAATGCGTGCTATAATTTTAAAAGAAAAAGTGTAAGGAGAGAGCGTGTCCAAAGCTATTTGAGAAAATAGTGTTCACAGGCTGGAATGAAAGCCTACAGAGCAACAACACACGTAACAAAGGGTGTTGCCATGGGAGGTAACAAAATGAGACAAGGCGGTACTAAGGAGCAACTACTAAGCCTTTGACCAATGAACAGCCACAGTTTACAGTGGACAATGGCACAAACCAATGAAAAATGTGGGCGGAGCATCAAGTTCCTACATCAAAACAACATGCCTCGCAGAGCAGCACATGCGCTGCCCAGGCTCAACCTAAAAATGAGGCGTATTCGAAATTCGAGTAATTTGCTATTGGATAAATATGCACAGTTCTGTATAAATTATTCAAAATTACATATAATGTAAAAGCATCCACTATCTTTAAGGCGAAATACGTCCTCGCGTCAATTTTGGACTGAAAGACACATTTTGCACAAAAATGAATGCAAAAATAAAAGTGCCGCAAAAACACAGCAGCTTACCTTCTGATCGTTCCCGGTGTTCCTGTGTTAAAATGTGCTGCCAGTGCAGCGTTAATTTAGCTTTGTGGTGCAATGCCATTTTTTAAAAATTTTGCGGCACACATTTATCATGAATATTACAAAATTAAGCATGACTATGCCGGCACTGTGCATTGGGGACATGCTAGTGCTTTTGTTTCTTCTTTGTACCAGTACAAATGAAGGTGTAAACTCTCACACCTATTCGAATTTGCTTGTTCCCATGAAAAACTATAGGATGTGACATTGGTGGTGGGTGACTTGGGTTGAGGAAACTGCATTGTATTCGTAATTCCTTTTAGGTGTATATTATCTGTTCTTAAAATTCTGACCATACATTTATTGCACGAAACTCAGATTCCAAATTTTATTTGCATTGGTTGATATCAGCTGTGTTTGCAAATTAATTTGCTTACTTGCAATGACCAGGCCTCCCCTCTGCTCGGCTATATTGGAAACATGCCCTGGAAAGTGAATCTTCGTATTAAAGTCAGGAGCACTTTAAGGGCTTGATTTAAAAAAAATATCTCTGAAAGGCCCATATGAAGTGTCATGATTATGTATTTTTCCTCGTGAACTTCATGCCTTTTAATGCGTTCATTTAGCTCTGCCTCAAACCACAAAGAGACTGTTGTAATTAATTCAATTAGTGTGCATAATGAGTTATGTACAGCGAGTGGGGACTGAGCAACTCCCTAGTGTTAACTTTCTTTCACATTCTTAAATGGGTCTAATCCGGATGTGTGTAGACAGAGCAGCAAAACCTCATGGAGCAGATCAGAGTGAATTTCGAATTCTCATAGGATGGCTAAGAATGTTTTCCACAAAATGATTATAAAAGATACATTTTTTGTTTTCGGTAAATACAGTAGGAGGACTGGAAATGTTCTTTTTCCTGAGTTGTGGGGATTATTTCTCTAACGAATTTGTTTCATCTTAGTAATTGGAGGACTGGTGCCCCTTTATACATACTGTTTACAGGCAAAAGAGATAGTACAACTTGCTCTTCAATGATGCACAAGGGTCTAGTGGTATTGCTTATATACAAGAAAACTATTTGATAGTGAGTGTTTCTTCATTTTGTCACATCGTTTTAAAGCAAAAGGGGGCTGGGTTAAGTTGAATTTAAGCATCAGCGTGCTCTTGCCCTACTCTGATCAATTTCAGTATTTCAATGTTGGGTTAGAAATTGGGGAGCATAAGGCTTTACAACCTTATATGGAACCAGGGGTAAAATGCAATTTCTGCCAGAGTAGAAAATAAAGTAGAAACTGCAGTCCCTCATATTGATTACACTACACAAATTATTGCTTGACTAAATGTAAGTAAATGTCATTCTTTAGATTATTCACCCCCTAATTTTTGGACTGATGCTCCCATTGTGTGTACTTTTTGAACACTGGGCACTTGCACCCAATGACGTAACACAGGCCCCCCCAGCCCCCCTAGCCCCCAAGCTGCAGGGGGCAACCTAAGCACAGTACTCTGGCTGGAGAGCTTCTGAATGAGTCCGAAGGGGGCCCCTCCACGTACCTTGCAGGGGCCCCCTCAAGTTTCGTTACACCTGAGCTTCCACCCAGTGCCCGATGTACATCTTTTGACCCCAAAAGATATGTAGCATTGGCTAATCCCTGAGTGACATATTTAATTTACCTATTCGTCCACAGTAAATAGGACCCAGTGTTTTCAGGACCTGTAAGTTAAATGTCACTAGTGGACTGCAGCCACCACTAACGTGACAATTCAAATCATGTCTTCAGCCCATACCCTAAACCCTAAGTGAGCAGTTTTAAAACTGCAAATTCCACCAGGCAAAACGAATCCTTTGCCAGGCCTAAACGTTCCTTTTTAATACATATAAGTCATCAATAAAGTAGGCCCTAAGTGTCCATAATGGACACAAGATGTAGGAGTTAGACCATATAACCCCACATAAACTGGGTTTAAACAATCAAAAAAGTATAAATGAGAGGTATATAACGGGGGCCAATTATGTATAGTCTATTCATCACAATGGGACACATGATTTGCATTATGACCTTTATACTCAAGCACATTATTGCAATCAATGAAAAGTGTTATTACACTCATCGCTCATCACAGTAACAGCACCCCACAGTCCCTAAATACATATATCAAAAAATATATATAAAAAAATACATATATATGCACAATTTTTACACAACATATGCCACAAAACACACATAAACAGATTATATACACCATTAGAAATAATGTTTGTTCTCTTGTCTCTCCTGAATGTTTTCCTCTGCAGGTGTCTAAATAAAAAGTCCATGGAATAGTTAATCTAAGAAAAGGCTTTCTTATTAGCTTTCTCATTGTCATCCCAATACATTGGTGCAAATTAATTAATTTATCAAAGGCTCCAGTACAAAAAAGCAGACACATTTTGGCCTTGACAATTTTTGGCCTCCTCAGGACAAACGATAAAAGACAAGGGACATATTGCCTATATGAGATCATAAGAAATATACATATGTACAGGAATTACCTGGGACATATCCTGCCTAATATTCAAATTTGCAGCAATTAAAAATGGGGCAAGCCACCCAAAAAATAACTAAAATCTGCCACGTGCCAGCCCAGGTAATCAACCATGCTCCCAACATGTGCTATCTACTGAGACGAATGAAACCAAAATCAATTAAAATTGTAATTAGGAAGTTCTGAACGTTTTCCACAAACCACAAGCACAAGTAATAATAATGGTGTCAGAAATATATGGAAAGAAAGATTTCAAAATGCCTTCAAATTCTAAGAGCACCACAAAACAGTGAAAAGCACAGAGCACATGTGATTGAAGATACACCAAAGAAAGTACCAAGTTGCCCTGAATAGTGATTTGGTCCCAGGCAGTGCGGGTAAAGCTTATTAAAATGGCACTCCTGAAACGGTTCGATGAGAAAACCAAAATACTATTTCACACCACCCGCTGTACAAAGTTCAGCATCTTGAATGGTTAAACATCCCGTATGATCTTTGGATTTCTTGAGCCGACATTCAGAACAGCTGGTACCATTAAAGTACAGCCATTTAGAAAAATAAGCAACAGCTAGGAAGATACAGGAATATGTATCAATGGCCAAGAGGGATCCGAAAACCAGGCCTGTGTTTCATATGATTAGCCTGTGTTATGGATTGGCCATGTTAGATTACCCTTAAGCGTGGTTATCCGCTGTTAAAAGAGACATCAATCCGGACTAGCAGGGGGCAAAATACTTAACTAGGAAACTAACACGCCAAAAGAAAAGCCCTCCACAACATAAAATATAGCTTGCAACGTATTTCATGCTCAAGTGACAAATCCCATGAGTCATGTGACTGGCACATAGCATGTGGTGGTCATCTTAAAATGTCTGACCTACTAGAAAAGACTGAATACAGCCGCAATACAAAACAGACACCCCACACATATCCCTGCCCTACGTGGCAGGCACCATGCGGTACCTGGAGTTTTAATCAAAAAGAGGCTAGCCAAGAATAGGGGGGGGGGGTTTTAACAAGATTTTAGTTTGAAATCTTAGTGACTCAGTCTTGTTTTGTCAAGGGGTTGTGGCACCTGGTAGGTGTGCTCATGAAGCCCTCACCCACCAACCTAGTTGGTGGCATGCTTCATCATCGGGCCCACCCAGTGACACCTAGCGTGTCCCGGGTGTGCTACGACGCCTGGTTACAGCGGAGCAGGTATGTCACTGTGTGTGCGGTGAAGGATGTTTAGAATATGAGTTAAAACGGCTTGGCGGGGGTCCCAGTACCCGAAGGTTGAAGAAACTTTAATACCTGGGCCTCCGTCAGCGGTTAAAAATAAGGCTAGTGGACGTTAGAGGCGAGTTACGACCTCCCACGTCCTTTGGTGTGTCAACATGTTTCAGCCAGTGCCTTATGAATATGCTGGCTTTCTTCAGGACAGTTAAAAGATGTGTGCAATTAAAACTAGTGGGTGTGTGATACAGACTATGTGTCTACACGCCCTAAAGTGTATCTATGTGTGAGATGGGGGATTCCCTTCTCAAGACCACGCTAGTTTTAAGGATAGTCTCTTCAAGGTTATTGAAGTGGCAAGTGGTTGGTCAGGATTACTGGCCAGAGCCTGCTGTGGACCTGTAGTGCCTCCTTCGCAGAACCGGTTCTGCGAAGGAGGCACTACAGGTCCACAGCAGGCTCCACCATAAAGTCCATTCCCTGTAGGGAGAAGGACCACCTCAACAGTTTTGGGTTCTCACCCCTCATCTGCATGAACCATCTGAGGGGTCTGTGGTCTGCCTAAACACGGAAGTGAGTCCCAAACAGTTAGGGCCTCAGCTTCTTCAGAGCCCAGACCACAGCAAAAGCTTCCCTTTCAATTGCACTCCACCTCTGTTCCCTGGGGAGTAGCCTCCTACTAATGAAAGCTACAGGTTGGCCCCAGCCCTCGTTGGTGATCTGTGAGAGTACTGCTCCCACACCATTCTCTGAAGCATCTGTCTGCACTATGAACTCACTGGAGAAATCAGGTGCCTTGAGCACCGGTGCTGTGAACATGGCAGTCTTCAGGGCATCAAAAGCACTTTGGCAGGCTTCAGTCCAATTCACTTTCCTGGGCTGCTTCTTGGAGCTCAGCTCTGTCAAGGGGGCAACGATGGTGCCATAATCCTTGACAAACCATCTGTAATACCCGGTGAGACCTAAAAAGAATCTCACCTCTATCTAGATCTTGGGGGGTTCCCAAACCAGAATGGTATCAATCTATGCCTGTAGGGGCGCCACCTTGGCGCTCCCCACCTGGTGTCCCAAATACACCACAGATCCCTGCCCTACCTGGCACTTGCTGGCTTTGATAGTGAGGCCTTCCCTTTGCAGAGCCTTCAACACTTCACAGAGGTGATGCAAGTGTTCCTCCAACGTGTAACTGAACACAGCAATGTCATCCAGGTATGCAGCGCTGAATTCCTCCAGCCCGGTCAGTACCTGGTTAACCAGTCTCTGGAATGTGGCAGGGGCATTCTTCAACCCAAAGGGCATGACTCGAAATTGGAAGTTGCACTCTGGCGTTGAGAATGCAGACCTCTCTTTGGCCCCTTCAGTTAAGGCAATCTGCCAGTACCCAGAAGTTAAATCAAACATACTGAGGTACTGGGCAGTTTCCAACCGATCCACGAGCTCATCAACTCTGGGGATGGGGTGTGCGTCAGTCTTCGTGACCGCATTGAGCCCACGGTAGTCCACACAAAACTGGAGTTTGGAGGTGGCACTGGGCGCAGCAGATTTTGGTACTAAGACCACCGGGCTAGCCCAGGGTCTGCTGGAGGGCTCAATCACCCCTAGAGCTAACATCTTGGAAACCTCTTCCTTGATGCTGGCCCTGACCTTGTCAGCTACCCCGTACAATTTCTGTTTCAGAGGTAAACTATCTCAAGTGTCCACATCATGGACGCACCAATTGGTGATACCTGGGGTCAGAGAGAACAGGGAGGAAAATTGACCCAACACTTGCCGAAAGTTCCTCTGCTGTTCTGGGGTCTGGGTGGGCGAGAGGACCACAGCATCACGTGACCCGTCTTGCTCCTTGGTTGCCAGGAGGTTAGGAAGGGGTCACTTTCCTCTTCCATTCCAGCATCTGTAGTCAGGAGCATTGTCAAGTCAGACCTCTCAAAGTGGGGTTCGAGGTGGAAGGCCAGCACATAGCTCAACACATCCAGGGGTGTCTTCCAACTGGATTTTTCCTACCCTTCCTTCACCAGTGTGAGAGGTCCTCTAACAGGGTGGCCATACAGGAGTGCAAAGGCACTGAACCCTAAGGACTTCTAAGGCACCTCCCTGTAGGCAAACAACAGGCATGGTAGAAAGATGTCCCACTTCCGTCTCATGGGCTCCGCTAGGCCCATAATCATACCTTTTTGGGTGCGGTTGAACCTTTCTATCAACCCATTTCCTTGAGGATGGTAAGGAGTGGTGAACTTATAAGTTACCCCGCACTTCTCCCACAGAGACTTCATGTACCTAGAGATGAAGTTGGTACCCAGGTCGGAGACCACCTCTCTGGGGAACCCCACATGGGAAAAGATCCCCATCAATTCACGGCCCACCACGGGTGCTGTGATTGTCCTGAGAGGGACTGCTTCCGGGTACAGGGTGGCATGATCCACCAAGACCAGGATGAACCTGTTGCCTAAGGCTGTCTTGGGGTCCAGGGACCCCACGATGTCAATGCCCACCTGCTCGAAAGGGGTGATCACCACAGGAAAGGGTTGGAGTGGTGCTGTGCACCTCTCTCCGCTCTTGCCACTGGCATGACATGTTTGGCAAGTTCTAAAAAAGGTACCAACGTGCTTCTTCATCTGGGGCCAGTAGAAGTGGGTGACAAGCCTTTGGAAGGTCTTGTCTTGCCCCAGATGTCCTGTGAGAGGTACGTCATATGAGCCAGACCCATTAGAAAGTTCCTGAAGCGCTCGGGTACCACCAGCACACGGGCTGCACCGGGCTCAGCAAACTTAGGCTCACTATACAACAACTCATCTTCCCAGTAAAAGAAATGATCTTTGGACGCTCTACCTGCTGCTTGGTCTGCAGCCTGTTGCCGCACACCAATGAGGGAAGGGCACTCTTTCTGCACCTTGCAGAATTCTTCCCTGGAGGGCCCACCCTCTTGCTGCCAATGGGCCAGTTTGGCCACCTGCTCCCTGGTAGGCTCCAGGGCATACCCCTCAGGTTCTGCTCCTGCCTGGGCCATGGGAACAGCCAGGGCGGGTTTCCCGTGCCCCCTGCCTCATCCTCTCCTGGCAGGTCTCTGGGCCACTGTTTCAGGCTCCAGTTCTGCTGAAACACCCTTACTGGCTGCCATAGCCTGCGTGGTCACACAGATCCACGTAGGCAAACCCAACATCTCCAAATGAGTTTGGTGCTCCACATCCTTCCATGGAAACTCTCCAATTCATTACCTAGCAGACAGTCTACAGGCAAGGCATCACTGACAACAACTTCCAAGAGACCAGAGACCCCTCCCCATTCAAAGGGAAAACATGGCACTTTGCAGTGGCGTACTGAGCTATCAGCTGCAACTACTGGGCAGAGTACTTTGGGGATACACTGCTCTTCAGACACCCACTGACAGCTCATGAATGTCACACTGGCTCCTGTGTATCTCAGAGCCTCTATCTCCCTCCCATTGATGAGCACCTTCTGCCCGTATGTCTTAGTGTTAGGGGGCAGGAAGGTTTTCTGGACCATTTCTTGGTCTCCTAAAGAGACAAGGGTCATAACTGCTAGTTCCCCTTCCCCACTAGAAATCAAATCCCCTCCCAAAGCTGCACTTGCTAACCATGGGGCTGGAGCACCAGCAGGTGCTGGGGGGCTTCTTGGGGCACCTGTTGATAACATGTCCCACCTGATTGCAGTGAAAGCAGGTAGGGGGACTGCTGTTTTCCCATCTTCCCCTAGGGGGCCATGGCTGCTTGGTTTTGGGGGGTTGGGACTCCTTACCCTTGGAACTATTTTGGGGCCCTTGAGAGAACTCCTTTTGGTGACCCTTTCCAGCCCCCCCTCTTCTACTGGGGACCCTGCCCACCTTTGACTGTGGTACCCACAATTCCTCTGTGGACCCTGGTACTGGTCCAGCGGTCCGCCGCCTTAGCACGCTCGATGGGGTCTGTCAGCTTGCTGTCTAAAAGATGCTGGCGCTGCTCTGGAACACAAAGACTACTCAAGTGCCCCCAACTAATTAAATGCAACAACCCCTTTTAATCAGTTACTTTGCTGCCCTTCATCCAACCTTCCAGTGCACGCGAGTACAAATTCACGCATTCCATCCAAGTCTCAGACTCTTTCTTCTTAGAGTTTCCAAACTGCAGTCTGTACTGCTCTGGAGTAAGTCCATACCTGAGACATAGGGCCTCCTTCATATTGGGGTAGGTCATGGTACCTGCTAACTCTAAGGGCTCTAGAGCACTCCTCCCAGAAGCCTCAAAATGTTTCCACAGGCCCGCTCCCAATGCTATTCAGGCACACCATTCATTCTCAATGCAATCTCATAAGAAGTAAACCAGGCATAAATATCCTCACTTCTATTGTAATTCTGTACCAGATCCTTTGGGAATATATACTTTACCCCCCTGCACTGGCTATGCGCTGTCACCATTTGAATTGGAATCCACCTGCTTGGCCTTGATATCCAGTTCCCTTATGCTCAACTCATGAGCCAAAAGTAATTTATTTTCCTCCAAGGCGCAGGCATTTTTGTTCTCCGCCCCTTCTCTACTTCCAATTGCTTCATTTTCATCCTCATGACTTCCAAGTCATATTCTCTCACTCTTTGATTATCCTCTAACTCTTCTGGAGTTAAACCCCTACTGGAATGGTTGCTGCCAGGCCTTGAGCCTGCTTCACGCATAGGCAGGTCGTGGGGTTGAAAACCATTCCCTCCACTTACATCATTTCTTTCTTGGACCTCCCAATAGGCCTTCAAGATGCTCTGCAGGTCCTCCTTCCTGAGGCTGCTTTTTATGGGGCACTCAAACTTGTTGCAGAATTGTTTAAGCTGTGTAACTTTGTAGGAATACAAATCTTCAATAACAAACTCTAATTCTGCCTCCTCACTGGGTGCCTTTCCATTCACAGACATGATGCTTTGAAGAGTTATTCAAAAATAGAACCAACCAACAAAAAACATAGTATGCAGTGACATAGTGGTCTGCACTCACTAGTGATGTACACCAATCACTGTGGGTCTAGTACAAATACAAGTTCAAATCCCACCGCTGACCAAAAATGTTAGAACTGGGGGTCTCTAGTTGGCAGAGGTAGGTACCACTGTCCAAATAGGGACCCTTGCTTCTAGTCAGGGTAAGGAGGAAACACTCTTATATAACTCCTGCTCACCCCCTTGGTGGATTGGAACGAGCAATCAAGGCTTATCAAAGACAATGTGTAAAGTATTTGTACCAAAACTCACAGTAACACAGTGAAAACACCACAAACTGACTCCACAACAGTTTTGAAAAATAAAGGTATTTTATCTAAACTACACATGACCAAAATGATAAAAAGCCAACATACACAGTCCAATATGGTTTCAAAAGAGTTCTTAAAGGTTGTGTTAAAATAATACATAGTTGTGAGAAAAGTTTATAGTTGCATCACGTTTAGCCAACAGTACCTTTAAATGTGACAATGTTCCAAAACAGAAGCTGGTGCGGTGGAAAATAAACGACGTGTCACTCCTGAGACCTTGGGGGGGCGATGCGACAATTCCACTGGATGTAGCGGGTGTGTTGTGACGAATCCGGTCTGTATGTGGAGGGATGCAATACCTTGTATTGATTCCGGTGCGGACTTTCCGTAGTGAAAAAGCTCGCAAAGGCACAATGCGATGATCTTTGGGGACTGCGACGATCTCTGGGGCGACGATGCACTGCTCAGCGGCGATCTTTCTCTCGCAATACCATGATGCGATGGCTCTGCGACGATCCTTGCAGCGACATGATGCGGTGATCTCACCCAGCTGCGACAGGCTCTGCGACGATGTTCGCTGCGATAGAAATCTTCCCGCAAACGAAGGCTACGACGTCTTCCGGCAGCAGCGACAGGCGCTGCGACGATCTCGGTCTTCGTAGCAGCAGAAATGTTCTCGCTAAGCCGGGGATGCGATAAAACTTGCAGATATTCCTTAAAAGCTTCGTTTCCAGCTTCCCAACCCAGGTACGACTTCCAGAAGCACCACACATGGGCCACGTACTACAGGAAGGACAGAACTCTCTCAGCAGAGTTCAGGGAAGCTGGGGGAGGAGTCCTTTAGTTCGTTGGACTTCTTAACAGGGAGATGGCTCTTCTCAGGCCCTTGGAGATACCTTCAAGGGGACACAGCACAAAGCAAAGTCCTTCCCCTCTCATTGGCAGAAAAGCAACAGCAGGTCAGTCCAGCAGAGCAACAGCAGGACAGTCTTCCTTCTTCAGTCTCATCTTTCTCCTTGGCGGAGGTTCCTTCTTGATTCCAGATGATCTAATTTTCTGTAGTCAGGGGTCCTGTACTTATACCCCTAAAAGTCTTTGATCCCTTTATGCAGGAGGGCTCTGAGCCCGGTCTGAACCAGTTGTGGGTGATCCTTGAGCACTTTGTTTTCCTGGCCTCTCATTTCCTTTCAGGGAGAGGGCAGGGTCGTCAGCCGCCCAACAGGAGGTGGATTCAGCATTGCGGAAGGCAGGCACAGTCCTATTCAGGCCCAGGTGCTATCCCCTCCCACCACTCAAGATTCAGATGCAGTCATACAGCCTAGGGCTGACTCAGCCAGCCTCCTGGGGCTCCCAGCCTCTGTCACTCTCAAACCAGACAGTGAATTCACAAACAGGCCAAGGCACACAGAAAGGTCAGTCAAGAGAACAGCAACTTTCTAAAAGTGCTGTTCTCAAACACAGAAATAAAAGCAGCCTTTCCTAAAAGATGTGCTATTAAATTCTGAGTTCAGGGATACCAGACTTGTATGTCCTACCTTGCTCCTATGGGAAGATATGCTGGTAGCCACTGTAGCCAGCATTCCCCATGATAGCCTATGGGCAAGGTAGGCTTACAATAGTGAAAAACGAAAATGGCTGCCTTTCACTACCAGAGCATGTCACCTGCACTAGTACATGCTCTGCCTCTCCCATAACCTGCACCCTGCCAAAGGGGGTACCTTGGGCCTTCCATAGAGGTGGCCAATCTGCACAGAAAGGGAAGGGTTAGGCCTGGCCGGTGGAGACACTGACCAGGAAGACATGGCAGTTCACAGACTGCACACAGGCACTGCGGTGGCAGGCCTGAGACACCATTTTAGGGCTGCTCATGTGGGTGGCACAATCAGTGCTGCTGGCCCACTAGTAGCATTTGTTACCACCAGCCTTGGCACACTTAGTGCACTTTACTAGGGACTTCTTGGTGACACAAATATGCCAATCATGGATAACCATTCACAATAACAATTTACACAGGGAGCACTTGCACTTTGACACTGAACAGCAGTGGCAAAGTGCCCAAAGCATCTAAACCAGCAAAAACGAAATCCAGCACAACATCAAAAATACAGGTAGTAAAGGCAAAAAGATAGGGGGAAACCATGCCAAAGATGCCAGGTCTAACAGAGTTACACTACTTAATAACCCCTGCTCACCCCCTTGGTACCTTGGCACGAGCAGACAGTCTTATCTCAGAGGCAATGTGGTAAGCATTTGTGAATATACACAGTAATACAGTGAAAACACTACAGATGGACACAACTCAGATTTTATAAAAAATAAGGATTCTTTATATAGACTTAAGACAAGACCACAAACGACAAAAATCTACAATACTATACTTAAGATTACTTAAAGATGATAAAACGATGCTTAGTTCAAGTTGATGATAAATGCGACAAAGTTCTCAACAAAGTACCTGGATGCGTAACGCAAAGTGAACAAAAGGTTCGCAAAAGGGGAGATGCGTTGGTTCCATGATCCGGAGGAAATGATGCGTCGTGCCTCAAGGATTGCACAGAGTAGGGGATGCGTCATGAACCTTATGGTGCGGAGGTGATGCGTAGATTCTCGGCCTGCGGGCCTGTTGCGGTGCCCGAGATGGTGCCTTGATGCAATGCGATGATCCGGGTGCAATGCGAGAAGATGGCGCCCTTGATGCGGCGATGCGATGACGATGCCTAGACGCCATGGCAGCCTTGTGACGACTCTGTACTCTGGAGCCGCAACAGGCCCTGCGACACACTTTTCCAGTGCTATGATCGCGACTCTCTCAATGGTGTCACGCTCCTCCGGTGATGCGACAGCAGGCAGCTTCAATGAACACATGCTTCCAGGGAGATGCCGCGAAGGCTCGCTTCTCCGGCGATGTGATGATTTCAGCTGTGGCGGCGTTACGCTTCCTCTCGATGTGTTGCGCTTCCAGCACCCAGTGACACGCAAATGCCTTGAGTCAGAATTCTCAGTAAGGAAAGTCAGAGGGGAGCTGGAGATGAAGTCTTTTGTCCCTGAGACTTCAGCAGGAGGTAAGCACAGTTCAAGCCCTTGGAGAATATTCTGTAAATGATGAAAGTCCCTAAAAAGTTATTTCTCCTTTCCTTGACAATGAAGGAACCACTGCAGGCCAACCCAGCAAACAGTACACTGGCAGAGGGACAGTCAAACTCCAGCAGCTTCCTTCGTTCTTCTCCTTATCAAAAGGTTTCTTGTTCCAGAAGTGATCTAATCTCTTGGGATCATGGTCCCGATATTTATACCCCAAAATCCTTTGTTCTCTGAAGGCAGAGAGGCCTCTGCCTAGTCCAAACCAGTTCCTGAGCACTTTGTTTACATGACTCCTTCCTTCCTTTCACTGTGCAGGGCAGAGACATCAGACGCCCCACAGAAGCTGGAGCCAGCACAGGGGAGGGAAGGCACAGCTCTGGAGCACTTTGTTGACAAGATTCCTTCTCTCCTTTCACTGTGCAGGGCAGAGACATCAGACAAACCACAAGAGGTGGAGCCAGCACTGTAGAGGGAAGGCCCAGCCCTATTCAGGTCCCAGGTGCAACTCCTCCCTCCCATCTAGATGCAGATCTCTCTGTTCACCACTGGGCTTCCCCAGCCTGTCTCCTGGAATCCCCCAGCCCTGTCATTCACAAACCCAGACAAGGAATACACAACCTAGCAGAGGCAGGCCTGGACAGTTAGGCAAGAAAATACCTACTTTCTAAAAGTTGTATTTTCAAATGCCAAATATTAAAACCAACTTTACTAAAAGATGTATTTTATCATTCTGAGTTCAGGCATACTAAATTCGAATTTCTACCATGTCCCTGAGTCAGTTAGGATTATAGGAATGTAATAATCTAACTGCCCATTCTAACCTACGGAGAACAGATAGCCTTCAATAGTGAAACACGAAAATGGCTGTAATTCACTATTTGGACATGCTACACACATCAGAGCATATCCTACCTTATATTTACAATGCACCCTGCCCTTGGGCCTACCATAGGGGTGTCTAATATGAAGCAAAGGGAAGGTTTAGGGGCTGGCAAGTGGGTGCACTAGGCCAAGTCGACATGGCAGTACTAGACTACCCATAGGCCTTGCAATGGCAGGCCTGAGGCACACTTTACAAACTGCTTCTGTGGGTGGCACAACCAGTGCTGCAAGCCCACCAGCAGCATCTGATCTACAAGCCCTGGGCACACATGGTGCACTGTACTAGGGGCTGACAGGTAAATCAAATAACCCAATCATGGAATAACCAATGAGTACCTTAATTTAACATAGGGAGCACTTGCACTGTGGCACTGAAAAATGTAAGGGAGACTCACACCAATGATGCCAGGTCTAACAGGGGCTCTATATCATACGTTGCGAGGATATTACTTTTCTCATTGTACTCTATACTCTTTATTTTATTGAATACGTCCATATAGACCCTTACTAATGCTTGTGTTGCTCAAACAAAATGTTTAAGGAACACATCTACATATTGTGCTAGGCGTTTGCGAAAGGATCCATAGCCTGAAATAACGGTTCAGCAGGAGGGTTGTCCAAACTTTTATGTATTTTGGGGATGATATAAATTAATGCCATGCGAAGACATTTTTTAATAAGTAATTCAAGTCTTTACTACATAGCCATCCTTCATCCAAAACATTTTTTTTTTATCTCCCCGATTCTTTGAGACAGGCTCAAAGTGGGAGCAGTACTGCAGCAATAATGTGCCAGGTTATTCAGTTGTCTAAATGCCTCCTAATTGTAGGTGTCACTGTCCAATACCTCTATTCCACCCACTATGTCAACTGGTTCAATGACAACTAAATATTTTTTAGCAAGTTGCTGCAGAGCTGTTTTTCAAATGACTTGCAACCATTAGTGTAGCCAATCTTTTTCTGGTTCAAATCAACGATTTCTTTAAGGACTATTTTTTCAAATGATATTAGCTGTGGAGGCATGGTTGTCGTTGAGGGGCAAAAACTTGATTCATTTCTACGGCCTGTTAAATTCTTCTCGGTAGGAAAATAAGTATCAGAAAAAAAGATTTTCCGCATTACCTTACGGAGAAACTGTAGGACTTCTGTTTTGGTATCCACATGGTCTTGTATGGACACGAGTACAAATGACAAACACATACTTAACAGAGATTCTTCTGTTATATTCAAGTTGTCCTGTGGCATATTCTAAATTGGAAGTACATCTTTCTTTTTTTGGGCAGTGGTTGTTACCACCTATAGGTCTTTAATTTTGTGCGTATCTCTTGTGTTCCCTGTGCTTGTCATCTGTCTGCCCCACCTCTTCCTCTCTAACCTACCTGGCTAAAAAAGGCTGAGCCCCTGAATGTGAAACATTAAAACTAGCCCCGTCTTCTCCTCCTTAGCTTGAATCAGATGAGGGTTTGGAGACAGCAATAATAAAAAATAATTATTTTTAACGGTGTATGTAATCTAATTATATGCATTTTGTGGTCTATGTTGTGTAAATATTGTAACCTACTTATATGCATTTAGAGACTGTGGGGTACTCTTGATGTAATAAGTGATGGGGATTTATAACACTTTTCATTTATTGCAGTAATGTGCTTAGGTACATCTGGTTCCAGTGAGAATCAGATAACCCACTGTGATGAATAGACTATACTTAATTGATTTCTAAGTGTCTATAGGGCAGGGTGCATGGTGTTTAAAATGTAAGACGTGTGCACTGAAGTTTTACATGTCCTGGAAGTGAAATATCTCCAAAATTGTTTTTCACTTCTGTTTCTTCCATCGAAAAACATTGGGTTACCTTAAAACACCTTATAATGTACGACATCAGTTTGGGAATAACTAGAACCATGATTCAAGTGCTCAAATTAGTTGGATTTTAAATCCAAGCTGAAGGTAAACTCAGAATTTAAATTACTATTTTGAAAATGCCAGTTTGAGAAACTTGTCAGCAGCGATCAGATCTGTGAGACTCCCTGGAATATTTGCTGTTAGTGGGTTCTAAACCACTTTCAATCATAAATGGTCACACTCAAGAACTCACAAAAGAAATATGTCTAAATGTTTTTATTTTTCCATTCTAGCACATGTGATATGTATAGTTGTAACTAAAAAAAAAAAAAAAATTGTGGCAATGAAAGCAATTAATAAACAGAAAACTGAAAAGAACTGCAACACTGTAACAGTATCGATCTTTCTAAATCGTCTAGGTTCTCCAACCCCTCCCTTCTTCCCCTAACTAAGCTGTATTAGCACATCAAGAACCCTATATGTGCTTCCAAGCTAGCCTTTCATCTCTATACCTTAGCTTGAACAACATTGTGTTGTACCTAAATCAAAAGATCGTTCTCTGAGTGTCTTTGCACTTGACAAGTTGTTGAGTCCCCAACCAGCTAAGTCTTGATTGAGTCTGAGAAGCCTGTCTGTATTCTTCATGAAAGATGTTTGCTGCTCAGCTCTGTATGCATTGAATCTGCAAGGAACTGAAGCTCTTCCTCTATTATTTGTCTCCACCCTGTTTAAATAAACTTTGAATGATGTGAAGTCCAAGAATTAATTTACTAATCTTGGTGCACCTTCATATAACTTTTAAAATGCAATATAATTAATGTTAAACACATATGAGAGTAATTGCTGCACTATCGACCTACAACAGAGCAAATATTTTATGGTATACATGTGCAAACACTACTAAACGTAACGTGTTTATAAATGCAAAATGTGCGCCCAAATAAATGAATATTTTCACTTATGAGAGGCAATGCAGATGCAAAAGAAGAATATATAAACATCATATCAAGGAGGTGGCAAAACTCGGTGTCATAAATTCTGATACGATCACGTCATCCATTAAAGTAAACATTGCACAGTGTGCGTATTTATATATGTGTATTTTATTTTAATTTTATTCAGGATAAGTAATGTAACATGAACTTAACTCTAAGAAGTAGCAACGCACTTTATTTCATCAGGTGCACCTCAAATGTAGGACACATACAACAGTTTGGTATTTGCATGTATGTGATTGGTCCTTTTGAAATCAGAATATAACAAACAGAATGCGATAAATGATAGCAAGAGGTTACTACACATGGGACAGTAAGTTTTTACATTGCACATTGTTCTATATGTCGAATGTATACAATCAAATGTGCAGGGAGACACATTCATTTAATTAGAGACCCAAAGTTACTGACCAGCCATGATTATGAAATAAATGCAAATGCTGCTGATTAGAAGTATTTCACCTGAAGATGTTGTCTGCTGAAAGCACTTGAATCTTGAGGGTGAAACACCGAACAAACTCATATATGAATTAGTGCAGAAATATTGATTATGTATGTTATTCTCCAAACTCCTGTAATCAAGAGTTTTTCCACCCACCCGGGTGTTACCTATTTCTTCGATTTTGGCAATTTCAGGAAGGGGAGCACAGCCTGGAAAACCTCCCACCCCTAACTTCTAATTGGCCCCATCGTTTTGAACATATGCTAAAACTGTGAAACACTGCAGTTTTTTCTAAATCCGCCCAGCTGAACACATTAGCGAAAATAAGTGGCAAATATGTTTCACTTACGAAACTTCAGCTCTTTTCTGTCTGAGTTATGCCAGTTAAATTGGAGCCTGTAACCTGCAGGTAATCTAATGTGTCTTGCTTGGGCTCAGTTCTCCAATATACATCTTCTCTGAAGTTCTTTTTGGTAGAACAAACTGCAATTGAAATATCAGTACCTGAATAGATGTGAGTGGTCTCCGCAATTTGTACTTTCAAGAATATTGCTGTCTCGCCCACTGTTGCCCATAACACACCCGCTCATTCTTTACTATCCCAAATCCCTTAAACATTCAACCATTATCCGATGGACACATCATCATTTTTAGTTGGGTACATATTTGTAATTATCTAGAAATCTTATAACCCCTTTTCAATCTTACTGTCTAAGGGGCTGATTTAGAAGTTGGTGGATAGAGGATACTCCGTTTGGGATGGAGGAGGACAATGCACCCAGCATCCTGAGGGGCCTACGCCTTCCAAATCTGGCGATATTGATCAGTGTCGCAGACAACTATTATTTGCAGGAGCCACTATCACAGCAGATCCTGTCAATGTTGTAAAGGTTTGATGGATGCTTCTCCGAACATGATGGCTGCCCTCAACCTTTTACAGAGTATTTCATTTTTTTTAAACAAACTCCCAAAGCAGGAGTTTGTTTTTTAAACAAGAAAAACTAACGACCCACACACCATGGGAGCTTTGTACAAGAATGTGGGTTTGATATTTTTTTTACTGTCCCTCGCTGCCCATGACATACACCAAAAAAAAAGAGATTCCATCTCTCATTCTAAATTTGGCAGGTGGATGGATGGATAACCTCTGATGGTCCATACTCAATCAAGCCATTGGAGTAGTATGGCAGCGACTGAATTAGAGTAGGCTCCATCAATTACATACTTAAGGGCAGTACATTTAGAAATGGGGGGATGATGTTGAGTTTGGCAGTGGGTACTCCATCACCTTTGCAACACAATACCCTCTCTGCCAAACTCTATATCACCCAGTAAGAGCCACATGTCAAGGTGGTTAGGTAATCCGCAAGATTTGACATTTGTCCATGGCTAAAGACATCGCGTGGTGACCCACTGGGACCAGACAAAAATATGTAGCTGGGCTCTTACCTATGTGTTTGCAGATGACCACGAGGCCTATGGCACTTGGTGCATGGTTACAGTGCACCAGCTCACTCACTGTTAAACACTGACATTCAGGTTTTCCCCGGGCAAACAAGCACTCTCAGTTGTGAATCTCCCACTGCCAGCCCATGTTTTGCTGAGATGTTGTTAACCAACAGACAGCTACAACCTACCCTGGTCTGGGTCTGGTGACAGCTCTTGCATGTCTATCAGGGACATCATTATCTCCCACTGTAGCAGCTTGAGTGGGAGAGTGTCAAGGGAGACAGTTACATAATGCAAAACATATGAATTGATATTTATGCCTCAGTGGTCTCCAAACAGAGGCTTATAAATAGCACTGCAAGAGGAAAGCATAACAGAGCTGCAAAGTGTGGGAATAAATAAAACAAGACAGCACACAATGAAGGAATAAAGGAATGGATATATGGATAAATGGATGGATGGAGAGCAGGGAGGATAGATGGATGGATTAGGAGAAGTAAAGAAAGAAGGGAAAGCGAATGAAGAATGGAGAGTGGGATGGTGGAAAGAAGACAGAAGGATGGAAATTAGATGGATGGATGGCTGTAAAAAGGCAGAAATAAGACTGGACAGTGGAACGGAAAGAAGGAAAGTGTTGCACCTTAAAACATGTTAAATATTTTATAATATGCTTACTCTCCTTACTACTCTAACTGTACTTGGCGTTTTATGATTAGAGAATTTGTAGCGTTTCCATTTCCCACAGAGGCAATGATCCTGTGATGAATCTTTCTTGGTGGATATGAGGGGGTGGAAATTAGGGTGACCAAACTCCACGTTAACTGTCCAATGAGGACCATTCATTGACAGCCAACTCACAAATTAGAGATAAAATTTAGGTACACCACTCTCAGAACCATGCTGAAGAAATAAAGAATAGCAATGAGAAGGCCCAACCTCCTAAAGAAGTTAAGTCAAGTTAGTTTAATACAAACAAAAGCTCTGCAACTGCAATGCAAAATAAAAAAAATAAGATCTGATGTTCTGTCTGAGCATGATGATTCTCCTACAACACATTTAGGGCCTGATTAAGATGTCGGTCTGAAAGACTCTGATCACTGGTCAACGGTCGTAGTTTAAACCGGCCGGTGGGTCCGTCGAGGTTCCGACGGGCTCAAGGAGCCCGTCAGGCAGTCGGAATGGCCTCATAATCCCTTAAGGACTACGTTTCTACTGTTGGGATTATGACAACCTTCCCATGTTGGCCTTTCCGACATGGAAAGGCTGTCGGACAATGACTTTGGGGGCCCCTAGCATGGTCCCCTTCCCCCTGGCACTCCGAATGTTGCCCCCTGAAGACAATCCCTGCACCATGTGTCAGGCACAGTGAGGTGCCTGCCACAGGGTGCAGGGATTTCCACAAACTCACATTTCTCAATGGGAGTTGTACAGCAGGTGGTTTCTGCCCACAGCACAAGCTCCCATAGGGAACTGGGAGCTTGCGACAGCACCATGTGAAGTCACATCGTAATCAGGTATAGTGAGCCGTTAACCTATGGTCAGGTGTTTCCCTCACCGTAACGGTGTTTGTTTGAGGAAACTCCGATTTACATCAAAATCAGACCCTAAGTCATTATAAAACAGCACAGTTTGATTGGAAGACTCAACTAGTGGCTATGCTCCTCAACCCAGGCCCTTAACGGTAATGTCATCTGACCAAATAAAAATTTTGCACCCCACCCACAATGTTAACTGCACCTTGCTCGATATCCCTCGTCTGGGTACTGTTTCCTGCCCCCATTGCAGCTATACAATTGCATCTTTTCAACCCTACCCCCCTCGCAGAAGTAGACGTAGCAAGCAGGTCAAGCAATCACGCCCTACAAACGGAAACTACCTGTTTTACAGTTTAAACTGTCGCTCTCTACCCAAGCACAGGGTAGAAATCTTTGATCTGTTAATGGATGACAAACCTAGCGCCCTGTTTCTTACTGAGACCTGGCTACATGCAGGTTCTGGCCCTGATATAGCTATGGCCCTCCCTCCCAACTATGCGATTGCCAGAATGGATAGAACCCGTAAAACCGGGGGTGGAATCGCGATTGCCTATAATAAAGAATTTACATGCACACTTGAACCGGTAGTTATACCAGATTGTGAGGATGCATCTTTCAAAATATGTCTTAATCCCAATTTTACGCTGTCTGGTATCCTTATTTACCGGCCTCCCGGAAATGGCACTAAATGGGCTACTGAACTAGCCAATCATATTACTCCTTTTATGTTAGCATCTAAAAACTTCACTCTCATC
Organism: Lissotriton vulgaris; assembly: GCF_964263255.1. Taxonomy (NCBI): domain Eukaryota; kingdom Metazoa; phylum Chordata; class Amphibia; order Caudata; family Salamandridae; genus Lissotriton; species Lissotriton vulgaris. The sequence goes on from NC_141699.1 coordinate 921,806,081, forward strand.
AGAGATCTTAATCTTCATTTAGAAGATAAACTAAACTTGTCATGTACAAATTTGTTGGATGACCTCCTAGCAATTAATATTCATCTTATCAATTCAGGGCCTACCCATAAGGCAGGACATCTACTGGACCCAGTACTGTCAAATCTCCCTTTACTCACCTGGTTGGATACTATCCCTATATGTTGGTCAGACCATTTCTTAGTTAAATTCAACCTTACTATACTCAGGACCTCCACCGACCAAAACATGCTATTGCCTCCTCTAAGGAAAAATTGGAAAGCCCTAGACGTCTCCAAACTTAATGTGGAACTTAACACATACCCCCCAAATAAAAACCAAAATATGGAAAGCATTGCCATGGCCACTCAAAAATGGCTCACTAATGCGGCAGAGTCCTGTTTAACCTCTACTAAGACCAAGGGTAACTTACTTCGTCCCCCGGCCCCATGGTTTAATGACTCTCTTAAGGAAGAAAAAACAAAATGCAAGGCACTTGAAAGAGGCTGGCGTAGAGATTTCGATCCCGATAAAAAAGCCAGATACCATACAGCCAGAAATCTCTACCACACTGCATGTAAAAAAGCGCGCGCCACATATGTAGCCACGACTATTATGGGAGCTGCGAATAAATCCAAAATACTGTTTAATACAGTGAAAGATCTTGCGGGGGCTCAAACTACTGCTCCAACACGACCTTTAAATATGAAGCAATGCCAGGATTTAGCTCAATTTTTCTTTGATAAAATTGACAATCTAATCATCGAAATAGACAAAAACACCCCAGCAACTGTATCTAAGGAAGAGTGGGAGCACACTCCGTCCATAAACCAGACCCTCCATAATTGGCCCCCCATTACAACTGATGCTCTCATCTCCATTATGAAAACGATAAAATCTGGCTCTCCACAGGATCCTATTCCCATCAACATACTAAAATCACTAGATACGCCCGCCCTCAAAATCATTGCAGACACCTTAAACTCATCTTTAGAGCTTTCCACAGTACCAACTATTTGGAAACATGCCATAGTGACCCCACTGCTGAAAAAACCTACAGCAGACCCGGATAAACTGGCCAACTATAGGCCAATCTCACTTCTTCCTGCTTTTTCCAAATGCTTGGAAAGACATGTGCACTCAGCCCTGACTCTTTTCTCTGAGGAGAATGCTCTTCTTCACCACACCCAGTCAGGCTTCCGAGCGGGTTTCTCTACTGAAACTGCCCTATTGGGTGTTTCTGAAACCATTAGGAAACTCCTCGATGGTGGTCAGACGGTTGCGCTTATTTTACTTGATTTAAGCGCAGCCTTTGACACTGTGTCACATAAAAGGCTACTTGCCCTACTTGGAAAAAACGGATTATGTGGGAATGCACTGCAATGGATTAGATCTTTTTTGAGTCAACTGACTTTTCCAATAGCATCGGCTGCGGCATGCTCAGGAATTTTCAATTCCCCTCACGGAGTACCTCAGGGCTCCATCCTTAGCCCGCTCTTTTTCAATTTATATCTTAGACCCCTAGCAGATCTAGTGGAAAAAGCGGGTCTTACCTTCATGTCGTATGCTGACGATTCTCAGATTGTTTTTTCACTGTCTGAACCCCAAACTTCTTCTCCCTCTCTCCTCAAAGCCGGCCTGCTGTCCATTTTCAACTGGATGTCAATCAACCAGTTGAAATTAAATGGAGATAAGACGGAGATTCTCCTTCTGGGCAGGCAACCTGCGCTCTGGAGCTCATTACATTGGCCTGCCCAGATGGGAGATCTCCCTACACCAGTGCCTCATGCTAGAAATCTGGGTGTAATCCTGGACAATTCATTGTCCATGAAACAGCAGGTCAACAAAGTAGTGAGCCTCTGCTTTACCATCATGAAATGGCTCAAGAAGATCCTCTGTATGCTGCCTAGCTCCATGCAGAAAACGGTGGACAATGCCTTAGTTACATCTCGGCTTGACTACGGGAACATTCTGTATCTAGGTTCTAACAAGGCAGTTACAAAGAGATTGCAGCTTGTACAAAATGCGGCTGCTCGCCTACTTTGCAGCATACCCAAAAACAGCAGCATGTCCCCCTATCTGCGCGAACTGCACTGGTTGAGGGTTGAGAATTGTATTAGGTTTAAAGCCTTAAACTACATGTTTAAAATCAAAGCAGGCACCGCTCCCAAATATTTGCAGTCACTAGTTTCTCCCTACATCCCTAAAAGAAACCTACGCTCCAAATCAGCGGAAAAATTATGTGTTCCCAGATTCAAGCTGGCCAGGATGGGAGGAAGATCTTTTGCCCACCTGGGTCCTGTTATCTGGAACACACTCCCAATTCACATACGAAAAGGACAAAGTCTTCTCAAGTTTCGAAAGGAGATAAAGACCTGGTTGTTCAGCCAATAACCTGAACGACCTCTGCCGTATACTCCATCTACCGTGCTGTGTTCTAGGCGCCGGGAAACCCTTCTTGGGTAGCTGTTTGCGCCATACAAGTTTAAAAAATAAATAAATAAATAAACAGTACTCAATAATAGACTCAGACAGATAATTTATTAATTTAGTTATTGTATTAAAGATTCAAAAATAATTGCCACAAGTAATTTCTTGAGAAGTTCAGTTAAGAATATCACAGCTTGTATACCAATACCAAACATTTAAGCAGGCTTTTTCGGGTTTAGTTATAATCAGAATCAGCCATAGAGATATAGAGCCCTATCACCATTAAGGCAGAAAGATAGTTCTTTGTCTAACAGCTCAAGCCCTTCAAAGATGGGAGAAGGGTTTAAAATTAAAGTCCATTAAGGGTCCACATTGTGCATTCAAAAAAACTGAGTGCTACCGTAGGTGGTGACATGAAGTCTACTTCTGAATCTAAGATTACCAACGATGATGCTCAAAGTGAAGATGTTTCGATTGTTAATTTGTCTAAACATGTACTATCCGCTGCAGAAACTAATGTACTGAAAAAGGGTTTACATTTTTGTCCAATATCCAAACCTAATTTTACTCTGACTGACTTAGTGATAACCTCAACAAAGTAGAATGTACGGCGTTACACCAATTGTCAGGTTACACCGAGGTGACAATCAAGGTGGCGGAAAAAAGGGGCAATATTGTTATAATGGATGTGGAGGACTACATTAAGGAAATTGAAAATCCATTAGCAGATACTAATGCATACATCAGAGTATGACATAATCCACTAAAGGAGGTAACATCACTTATTGAACAGAGACTTAGCCATTGGCGGGATTCCTGCCTTTTGACGGACATGGAATATATATATCTGTTCAATCCATTACCACGAGCCCCATGTATCTACACTCTACCTAAGATACACAAGCATTGTGCCTTTCCACCAGGCAGATCCATTATTTCAGGTATTTGGATCACCTACAGAACATATTTCTGAGTATATTGACTTTTTTTGCAACCCATAGTGCAAAACCTACCATCATTCATTAGAGACATAAAAGATGTATTGAACAAATTGGATGATCTAGTTCGGTCAGATGAATTTACTTTTGTTACCCTTGATGTTAATGCCTTGTATACTAGCATCCCTTTTGGATAAGGGCATGGAGATAACACCTCTCGTCAGCCAAGCTAGCTTGAATCCAGTGGCAAAATGAGCGAGGGACTCACGTCTGAGCATACCCTGCTAATTTAGGGCAAACAAAGCAAACACACAGAGATTATGGATGGAGCGATGAAACTTTTAGACACTCACCGAAAGTGGCCGAGCCATCAATCCACATTTGAATTATAAGACCACCATCAGAACTCACCACAGTACCTTTGCCTCTCACTCCCAAAATCACACCACCAGCTGCAAGGTAAAATGGATGCTAATAAACTGTAGATCAGCAATCAAACACGCAACAGAGTTGGCTGAGGCCATACTGAACTTTGACATTAACATTGCGCTTGTTATCAAAACCTGGCTCAATGAATCATCCTATTTGATCCTTGACCTCCTCCCCCCCCCCCCACAGATATCACTATCATCAAAAGGGACAGGTTAGATCATTGCAGCAGTGGCATAGCCACCATTCATAAGAATACCATCAAAATAGCTGAAACAAAAACCCTCCCTATTACTCAGCTTTTGAATACTTCAGCACCAACCTAACACAAAAAGACAACAAAGTAATGAAATGCCACCTCATCTACCACTCACTATGAAACACTCCCACTTTCGGGGAACAACTATCTGACCTACTAACACACTGCTCCCTCTCTAACTCTGACAATATTATCCAAGGTGACTTCAATCTCCACTGGAACAACGAGAAGGACACATTATTACAGTCACTAAATGAACTTTTACTCAGCAAAGATTTCACCCAAAATTGCAAAGGACAAATCCACAACAAAGGCTTTACCTTAGATGCCATCATAGCCAAAAACAAAATAATAGGCATCAACAACATTCTCCCAATTGACTGTTCAAACAACCACAAACATTCTATTTAACAATAACCCAGATACAGCTCCACCTAACTGAAACCAAATTACCTATAAATTGTGCAGAAACGTCAATCCTATCCCTCTCCTGGACTTGGAAGGAAAAATATCATCCCTACTCCCACCAAACACAGACAACCTCAATGCGGATGAGCTCACTACCCTCTACAACTCAACAGTGTAAACTGCCCTCGACCAAATAATCCCCCTGTAACACAAAAAGGTCTGAGATACTCCGTCTAGAGCCTGGTTCAACCAAGACTTAAACTCTGAAAGAACAGAACTCAAAACAGCTGAAAGACTCTGGAGAACTCAGAAAAAATGCATGAACTACAAAAAACACACCCTCAGAGAGAACCCCACCTTCTTACAGAATGCCCGAGACAAAGCCAAAAAACACCCGAAGAGCTCTTCAACATCATCCAAAATCAAACCTCCAAACCTGCCAAAGAAAATCCCCCTGTCTCAAAACTGCAATGTGACAACCTAGCCACATTCTTCAATGAGAAAATCACCAAAATCAAGCCCTCTTTATACCATCACCCAGAGACTCAACCCAGTGACTCTTCTCCCCAAGCAGAGAAAAAAACAACCCTAGTTCACTCCATGATCACCATAACTGAGACTCCTCCCCCTTTAATTGTCAAAGTAATACAATACCCAAGACCCCCCTCAACACCCAAGAGTTGGAAGATCTTCAAACCCTTCACAGAAGAGGAGATCTCAATCGTGATTGCCAATTCTAATCCCTTCCCCCACTGTGTAGATCCAATACCTGCCACCCTCGCTAAAAAACAAAATACCACCTTAACCCCTCTAAGGACCAAGATCATTAATAGCTCCTTGATCAACAGTCTGATACCCAACTGCCGCAAACAAGACCAAGTCACTCCCCTGCTAAAAAAACCTGATGCAGACCAGAACGATCTCATGAACTTTAGAACCATCACCAACCTTCCATTCCTTGCAAAAATCATCGAGAAATGTGTTCTCTCCCAACTCAGCCAACACTTAGACTCCGACAACCTACTCAACTCACACCAGCCTGGTTTCAGAAGGGATGCAGCACTGAAGCTGCTATACGGAGTATAACAGATGACATTCACAATTTGCTTGACTCAAACAGATGCTACCTGCTTGTCGTCCTTTACCTCTTGGCGGCTTTCGATACAGTTGATCACAAGTTACTCTTAGATGCCTTAGAAAAATGTATCGGAGATGATGGCACTTTTCTGAAATGGTTTTCTTCATTTCTATGTCACTACTCCCAACTCAAAATCAACAACTCGATGTCTGACATCTTTCCCATAACCGGAGGTGTACCACACGGTTCAGTCCTTTCTCCCACACTCTTCAATATTTACATGGAACCGGCTCACTACCTTTCTAGAACAAGTAAATATCTTGTGCCACCTATATGCCAATGACACCCAGCTTTACCTCGAAATATCCTCTCTTAAAAACATTCAACGACTTAACTCCACACTCTTAAAATGTTTAAACTGGCTATCAATCAACCCCCTCAAACGCAAACAAGAAAAAAACAATGTGTTGACCTTCTCTAATCACAGCCACCGCACACAGATACAAAAATGGATAAACAACCTTGACTCTCTAAACTGCAAGCTTGCTATAGCAGACTCAGCTAAATCTCTGGGATCTCTCTGTACTCCAAATAAAACATGAACTCTCACTTAAGCTCCACTGCAAAAATTGCCTTCTACAGCCTAAAACTCCTAAACAAAATCAAGCCTTTCCTACCAACTAATGACCTAAAAAAACACAACAACAAGCACCCAAAGCACAAGTAGCCCCCATGAAAGCCACCATAAATGCAGCAGCAAGAATGTCCACAGGAGGTCAGAAACGTGCCCACTTCACCCCTGGGCTGCAAATTTTAAAGTAGTTCCAATTGAAGTGCAGTGTTATTTCAAAATGGCCTGCCTCACCCACAAAGCCCTTCACAATGGCAAACTTGATTACCTCGGGCCAAACTCACAAAAGTAGGACAATCGAGCAACCTAAGAAGATTTAATATGCTCCAATCTCATTCCCCCCAAAAGACACAAATAAAAAACCATCTCACATTCTTTCTCAGGCAATGCCCCTAAAATCTGGAACTGTCTCCCAATACATATCAGAACCAACCCCTCCTTCACAAGCTTCAAGAGACAATTAAAAAGAATTTCTACTCAACTGTTTCCTCTATCCCCCTGGACAATAGCGGCTCTATGTTACCTCAACTGCTCAACCGAACACCTTCTCTCTGTCTGAACGGACTTTTACTACATGTTATTGAATTGAAATCTATCTAGAATCTCTGTTTATTAATGTTCTGTTAACTGTTTATGACTCTGTTGTATATGTTGCTGTAAAGCCCTCTGATATTCACTGGCGGTATAAAAGGGGGTGGTGATGGACGGAGCATCTGAATCAATCAAACACTCACACCCAGTCCAAAGATCTGGGTTTCATCCATCACCGTTCTTTAGCCCACTCTGCCACCCCAGTTCAGACATGGCTATATGCAAATCAGTCTGACCCTGTGCCTCATGGGAACAGTCCAGCCCGAACTGCCAAGCCATATCTTACCTGGACCGGAAACAAGCTTCCGAGGACCAGTTTCTGGCATTCCAGCCGTCTTCAGCCCGGCTTGCTTGAATCCAGTGGCAAAGTGAGCAAGGGACTCACGTCTGAGCATACCCTGCCACACTTATGGATTAAACCCAGATCTTGTGACTGGGTGTGAGTGTTTGATTGATTCAGATGCTCCGTCCATCACCACCCCCTTTTGTACCGCTGATATTCACTGGGTCATGCCAGCACTATATAAAACTCCTAAAATAAAAATAAATAAATCAGCTAGGCAGTCCAGAAGCAAAAGATAGTTAAAAAATGGGTTATCATAGCATCCGGGTCTTGAATAGGAACAATCAGAATGGCTGTCCTTGCACCTCCCTTTGGGTTTCTTCTTTTATAGAGTTTTTAAGATCATCCAGGTGTGTTGGCATCACACCACCATCAAAGGACTATCAGATGTTCATATTCGCATAGTGCCACCTAAGAAACTTTCAACAGTAAGACGTTTTCTCATGCTAGTCATGAGAAATGAAAGATTCAAAAGTCCACATAGGCCTAACACTGGTGAAATAGAGATACAAAGTTACATTCTAAAGTAACAGCTGCAATCCTGTTCCCGCAAGAATATTCCACTGTGAACTTCGAAGAAATATTAAAAAATGTTGGGCGTACACGTATACAGGAAAAATGGAGCAACATTTCACTAGTAGAAAATGAACCATTGTATTAAGTCAGGGGAAAGGTAAACATTTATAAAAGGCATTTTGAAAAGGTTATCATCACATGCCTAAATGAAGTGAGCACCAATATCACATATAGTGGAATTAAATCAATTAAAATAATGAATATAAACAACTTTCACAAATCAATATTACAGCTAACATTAAAAATACCCTACTACCACAATTTTTCTAAACTTATATTACAAAAATAATGTTTATATTTTCATAAATTATAGAGGTTCTAGTATTACTATGCAGATTCAAGCCTGTATTGCACTTCTGCACATTTCTACATTGACTTTTCTAACTGCTGCATTCTCAGCAAAAAGCATTAAAAACATTAGGCCACTTCACTTTACATTAAAATTCTAGCAGTATACATTTACAAGCAACATGTGTATTAGAAATGTATTAGTGCAAATTCATTTCTATGTATTAGTATTGTCTTGTATATATGTTTTCTTCATTTTCAAAACAAGCTTTTACTGTGCTTTTACTACACTTATCTCATTTTCATGTGTCACTGTGTCTAACTTGTGCAAAGAGTACTTTCAGGTTTTCATCCATTAGTTCACAAATGTATTGTGTATTATAATTTTTATAAATCATGCTACATCGACAGAAAATTGTCAACAATGCAATAAAGTTTAAAGGAAGAGAACAAGGAAAAAAGCTGAAACAAATGGAAATTTGGGAAGAAAATAGAGAAAATGAAAGAAGGATGGGACAAAAAAACAAAGAAGAATGAATGACGCAAAGAAAAAAATTAAAGGAGAGAATTAAGAGAAGAAAAGCAAAAAAGAATGAAGAGTAAAGAGAAGACTGAAGGAAGGAAACTAAAGAAGGAATTAAGGGCCCGATGTAGGTAAATCTCATTTACCGACTCTAGAATACCGAATTTTACCGATTCGGTATTCTAGATTCGGTAAATGAGATGTCGGAAATAATTTGGTAATTTTTACCGAATTGGTATGATTCGGTAATTACCAAATCGGTATTTACCGATTCGATAATTGCCATTGATTCCTATGGGCTTTGAGGTCCATAGGAATCAATGTCAATTACCGAATCGGTAAATATCCATTCGGTAAAATTACCGAATTGTCAAGGGGGACATGGTGTCACTTTGACACCCTGTTGCACCCCTGATTCTGGCTTGTGTGCAATGTGACACACATACTTGCCCTTAGGGCATGTCTGTGTGCCACATGGCACAGGTGTACGTACACAGATGTGCATGTACACTGGAATTCGTTGTTTACCACGAAATATTATTTTGTGGTAAATAACAAATTCTTAAGGGCCTGTGGCACTGTTCTAAGTGCCACCTACATCTAGATTTACCGATTCGGTAAATTTACCGATTCGGTATTTTTCCGAATCGGTAAATTTACTGAATCGGTAAATTTACCGATTCTGTAGATGTTAAGGCCCCCTACATATCTAAAACCAAATACCGGTCGGTATTTGGTGTCCTACATCTGGCCCTTAGTAACTAACAGGCATAATATTGAAGCAGCAGAGAGGAATAGAATGAAAAGAGATATGAAAAGTGGAAAGTAAGAGGAAAAGGGCTCATTTGATCAAATATGTAATGAGAAAGATAGATGAATTGTAGAAAAATTTGTAAAAGTCCAAATGGTAAGAAAGATTGCAAGATGCAAATATGTCAGAAATGTGATAACACAAGAAGCAAACCAAGATTGATAAACGATGTAAGATAGGAAGATGAACATGAAAGAAAGAAGAAATAAAGGAGGGAAAAAAAGAAATACATTTGGAAGGAGGAAGACATGGAAAAAATATTAAATAAACATGAGAGCAAGATGCAGACAAGAAAAGAGTAATTGTCACTCCCAATATCGCTAGGCTGGATAAGACTTCTCTTGCACAAGAGTGCCTCTTCATCCGTTTCTATAAAACCTATACTTTTTTGGGCCACTTTATTTGAAAATGAGTCTTTAAAATGCACAAAATGAAATTGGCCCAATCATTTCAGATTTTTCATTTGAAGCAGGGATCGCTTCATCTCTTAAAAGGTCAAACACAGTAGGCAGTCATACAGAACTTACTGGAAAATCTCTGCTGTGTTTCACAAATTCTTTGGTGGGGGTGAGTTTTATTTTCTGGCTCCGCACAATGGGTCTAATTTATGAACAGCCTCCATACTTGTGTTGGAGGCCGCACAGTCGTGGCGGTACCTCTGTGTTGCAGTTACCATTGTGGACCCCGCACGATGACTGAGGGCCCCTTTACCACGACTGTGGAACCCTTGATGTCAATCAATCATTCAATCAATCAATCGATCAATCAATCAGGGGTTTATAAAGCGCTACTCACCCGTGAGGGTCTCAAGGCACCCCGGTGGTTCTGGATCAGTCGAAGAGCCAGGTCTTGAGGTCCTTCCTGAACATGTGAAGAGTCAGGGAGCATCTGATGTTCACAGGGAGCTCGTTCCAGGTTTTGGATGCGATGTAGGAGAAAGCTCTCCTGCCAGTTCTGTGTCTGCGGATGCGGGGGACCTCTGCCAGGGAGAGGTCGGCAGAGTGGAGGTTCCTTTTGGGTACATGGAAGGATACTCTCTCGTTGAGGTATTTGGGTCCAATGTTGTTGAGGGATTTGTAGGCGTAAGTGAGGAGTTTGAAGTGGACCCTCTTCTCGACGGGGAGCCAGTGGAGGCCTCGTAGCTGTTGGGTCATGTGCTGGTGGTGCGGTGTCTTGAGGGCGAGTCTGGCTGTGCTGTTCTGGATGGTTTGGAGTTTGTGTAGAAGAGTTTTGTTGATTCCGGCGTAAAGGGTGTTGTCGTAGTCCAGTCTGCTGGTTATGAGTGTGTGGGTGACGGTCCTTCTGCAGTCGGGGGGGATCCATTGATGGTCTTACGGAGGATGCGAAGGCAGTTGAAACTAGTGGAGGCGACGGCGTTGATCTGGCGGTTCATGAGGAGGGAGGAGTCAAGGATGGTGCTGAGGTTCCAAACATGGTCTGTGGCGGTTGGGGGGTTCCCGAGGGCGGAGGACAGGTATTTTCCCAGGCGGAGGTGCCGGGTCCGAGGATAAGGACCTCAGTCTTTTCTGATTTTAGCTTCAGGAAGCTGTACTTCATCCAGGCTGCCATGTTCTTCATTCCTTCCTGGAAGTGAGTCTGGTGCCTTTTGGGGTCTTTGCGAGTGAGAGGATGAGCTGGGTGTCGTCGTTGTAGGATACAATGCTGAGCCCATGCTGTCTGACGATGGCTGCGAGGGGGGCATGTAGATGTTGAAGAGCGTGGGGCTCAGTGATGATCCCTGGGGTACTCCGCAGTTGATTTCTGTGGGTTTGAAGAGGAAGGGAGGGAGTCGGATCCTCTGGGTTCTGCCAGAAAAGAAGGATTGGAAACAGTCGAGGGCGACTCCTTGTATTCCAGTATCATAAAGTCTGACTGCTAGCGTGCAATGTGAAAAGGTGTCCACCCTCAACCATATAACAGACAGAGGCAAAGAGGTCTTGACTGTACTGACACTGACCTGACCAATATTGGTTCTGACAACAATGAGGTCACTGCAGTGCAACCAAACATTTTCAGGGCTGAGTCTGCACTTCCCAAGTGCAGCTGGCACCTAACCTACTGCTGGACAGATGAAGACCACAGGGGCCGGTGACAGATAGTGCCAGATTTTCCTGAAGCAGGCTGTTTAATGTAGGGGCATCTATCACTAGTTATTCTTCTCTTTTTTTTATTTTTCTCAATGACTGCTTGATATGTCATTGATAATCTTTATTGACATTATTGTTTTTTTGTCTTATGGGTCATTAGTACATAGTATGGCTTTGCGTAACACTGTGATAAAGCGGAAGGGTGAACCCACTACTTTTACCAAATACTCACCTGGGCCCATAAACACATCAATAATTTACTCTTGAGCAGGTTATCTTCGCACTCTATCAAATTTTATTAATTTCACTTATTAGGTCCTATATCATAGACTTACCAATCCTTGTCACTAGTACCTAGGGACCTAAGGGATCAAGGGATGTTAGAATAATAGGTATAATAACATTTCATATATTCTTTATTTTCAAATAACCACAGACTCGGGAAAAATGTAACCTTTTATCTATGTAAGTTTTTCAAATGTTACATTCCATACACTATTGACCAAGATTCTTTCGATTATGAGAATAATAATGAGAACAATAACATTCAAGGCTGATATAGAACTTAATTTTGGCATTAAAACAAAGGAAGGGGATAAAAAAGGGAAACATATGTTAACATACCCACATTTAATATCTACCTAGAATGGAGTGAAGACCAACCTTGTCCACAGGCTGAGATAAAGGACAGAAAACCCCGGAAAATGCAGGTGCCAGCATGGATAGAACAGGTGCAGACCAGAATCAGGACAGGTACAAACCAAATTGGATTCAGGACAGGACCACCTCAGGCTAGAACCCGCACCGACAGCTAACGGGTAAACGCCTGCGTTGGACCCTCTCTGCAGCTAACAGTTGAACCCTGATTGGATCAGCAAATCCTCGGACAGTTTGCTTCGCCAGCACCCCAACTCCCGAACCCCGATTGGGTTATCGAATCTTCTGATAGAGTGCTCCGCCAGCACCTCTGCTCTCGATCACCTATTGAGTGTGTTGGGTCAATGACAGGTCAGCTTTTCGGACAAGTTGGACAATCTAACTGGCTAAGCCTACCCTAGTTATACCATTTTCCAGGACAGTGTACCACCCCCCAAAAGTGGCAAATGTGTGAATCCCACAATTTGATTGGTCAAAAGATGAGGAGAGGTCATCACATCATACCAAAATGAAAATGTTCTTCTGAAAATTGAAATTAGCTTTCCCGTCCATCAATTTATTTTTCCCATGCACATTTATTCCACCCGACAATTAATGTTCCTATAGAAAATACAATGTTAACAGTTTGTCTTCCGCTTGGGGTCATCAGGTTAACTTCTCAGGCGCATCTTCTAGCGTGAGGAAAGTTTGGCTCCAGTTCAATGACAAATACTTATTTTCTTTCTTGGAGTTTTGACATGCACAGTGTCGGTTTCAAAATGGAGTAATAGCACATCCCAGGCCCAAAATGTGATACATGCCAGAATAGAAAAGAAACAGTTTTAGAACACAGAATAAATAAATACACTGTATACCCCCGATCTATACTCTATTCCCATTACTTTATTTGAACTATTGCCTTAAGTGTTTTAGGCAAAGCGAACAGCTTAGCAAAAGCAGCAGTGCAACCTTCATGCATGCTGTAACACAAAGCACCCATCTTAGTTCTAGTACACAGAAGCAAAAGTTTCCCTCTAAGCAAGGTAATACGTCATGTCACGTGAGTATGACAGACGCATGCGCAGTAGGAAATCCCGCATAGCAGCACCCATTTTTAATGCAAGCGGATTATGGTTATCAAAAGCACATAGACAAGCTTGCCCTAGATGCTGATAACGTTGTGTGGTGCAATTATTAGTACTCAAAACATGTTTATTATTACATTAATAGTTATTTTGAGAGGGCTGAATCCGAGCAAGTTGCTCTACGTGCAAAACCTTGCTCCATCAATCCCCTCTTTGATGATATTTTATATCATCACAAATTAATGAAACAGATGCCAACTTTCACAGTTCGCCAACTCAATCTCTTCAAACTTTCTATTTGGTTTCTTTTCATTGTTCGTTGTTCGTGTGAAAGTTTTTCACTTTTTTGTATACATTTCTATTCAACTCTTCAAGTTCTACTTCTTCAATATTTCTATTCTTTCCTTTCTTATTTACTGTATATTTCTTTTTGTTTCTGCAGCATTTACACCAAAGAATTATTGCTAAGATCAGCAAGGCTACTCCCGATATTGGCATCAGTATTCTACCTACAATACTTTTTCCTACATTAGAAAACCAACTACCTATAGAGGAGAGATCATCTGTTAGCCTCTTCCATGCACTATCAACCTCCAGTGGTTTGAGTTCTCCTTCCAAATGTGTGATATTCCTTACATACTTTTTGATTTCCACACTTTTGTCTGGTATGTAAGTGCAACAATGTTGTGCCTTCAGCATTCTACAGACTCCGCCCTCGTTTGCTAATAATGTATCAAGAGCAAGTCGATTTAGTAAAACCATTGATCTGATCGCAACCAATTCGGTATTGATCATCAGGAATCCTCCAGCAGTGTCAGTCGATAAGCGATCCACCACTGTTGACAATTTGCAAATTCTTTGCGTATTCAGAACAATTCCCACTGAAGGTATCGATGCACTAAATATACCACCTACAATTTCAGAAATACTAGCTCTTTTACTAAGTATTAGTTCATTGATCTCTTCATTGCTTCCAGTGTTTTTTTTACATGATATATCTTTGGGAATAATATTCCAAAATAACAGCTCCCATACCAATGATCTTGTAACTTGTAATATGCCCTGTTTCCACATATAAAATAAATTCCAGGAAATACAGGTTCAGTTCCATCTTTGAAACCCCAACCCCCAATTACCTTATAATTGTGTTTACACTCACTGGAACCAATGAATGCATTGTTATAATAGCTTGTTCTTTCTATTTGGAGACAGAGTTTCCCTTTCTTTTCAAAATCCAGCAACATAGCAGCGTGTGTCTTGCCATTTGAGGTGAACCCTATATTTTCAGCTCATTTAGGATTTTATGGGTCTTGTCTTTTAACTTTCTTTGGAAATTCTCTCTCCTTTTCTCAATCATGTTTTAAAAGATATTGTCTTTTTCATGCAATAAGCATGTTATATTATTCTTGTGTGCTTCAGCTATATGTATTGTACCTATCTTTTGAAAATATTCACCCATATAACGTGTTACATCACTCTTAGTATGTACAGGATTCAGGTTACTTCGTATAGGAAGTTCAGAAAATATCACGTCTGAGTTAGAATAGTAATACTGTAAGGGTCCTTTCTTATAAAATAAACTAGCTAAAATACTACATGAAATGCCATAAATCAGGGGCAAATGATGATAAGTTACACCCTCGGCTACAGATGTGGGTAATTTCATACACACATAACATTCATGTATCTCTATAGCTTCTACATAGTGTGCTACTAGGTTAGCAAACACATTTAAGTGAGTTATATTATTAATTCTATTATAATGTAATTCTTCCTCATCTGATGCTTCTAAATCTACCTTCTGTTGTTTAATGCTAAGTGCCTTTTTGTGTGTATCTATTTTCGTAGGTGCATCCATTGTTTCAGGTACACTAGTGTTATTCTGTATGTTTCTACACACTAGATAAGGAATAGCTACTGTCAGTCCTAACCATACTATGAGTACTATCATGTGCATATTCTACAGCATGTTTTTAAACAGCTTCTTTTCGGTCTTCCATTAACAGTATGATCAGCCATGGCTGACTAGGAGACTTAACCCCTCTTTGTAACCTCTACACAGTTTTTTAACCTGTGTAAATTTCTTTCAAGTTGGTCTCACTTCTTCGTCAGTCTGATCAGCAATTAATTTGTCACTACTTTTGTCACTTATTTCTAAGTGTTCGAAATCTTCAAGGATGACGTAAATCCATTCAGGGCCTCTGAACTTATTATTCAGTCTTTTCAGTCATGGACTTCTCCATCTTATTTGTTCTGTAGATTGTCCAGCTTGACTTGATTCTTTGTTTACTTGCTCTGGCTCTTCAGTTGTTGTTTTAAGGCGAAATTTCAATGTTTTGACAAAACCAGGCCACTTATCTCCCTTTCTGAGTCTTTTAGCTGGCACTGTGCTCTGACCTTCTTCGAGCGTTCCCTTATTTTCATTCATTTGTGGCACATCTATTTCAATGCTGTCCTCTGTATCCCTCTCTATCTGACAAGGTCCAGGTTTTTCTTTTATTTCTTCTGCCTGGTTACTAATCTGGCCCTTTTCAGGTGTTTGCTGAATTTGACTTTGACTTTGTTCTCTTTCTTCTTCCTGAACACGTGTTTCTACACCTATCTGATCCTACTCAGGTATCTCGATCTCCTGTCCTTCTTCCTCCTGAGCCTTCGCCCTAATACCTATCCGTCCCTCCTCAGACACTGGAACTGTGACAGGTATCCTAAATGTCTGAGTATATTGATATTTCCTTATCTGGTTCTCCTCAGAATTACCATTGGCTTGAATTTCTGTAATCTGAGTACGTTCTTCTAGACATATCTCATCCTCACTTCCACTCTGTCTGCCTAGATAGGCTTGACTTCTGGTTATTATGATCTTTGCAGGTATGTCGACTACTGGAATCCAATCATCCTGACTGGTGCTTCAGTCATTCAACAGCTACTTCAGGATCGATTTCTTGAGACCCTTCAGCTGTACAACCTTCGGCTTCAGTTTCATCAGGTTCAATCACTCTTTTTGTGTGACTGGAATGGATCCAGTTCGGAATTCCCTTACATGTTACAGCTGTGGTGGTGACCAATATCACTTGACGTGGCTTTCCCCACCTTAGTGCTAGGCAAGATTCTCGAGTAAGTTCCTTTATCACTACCCAGTTACCTGGAATCAGATCATGTGCTGGAGTTGATTGTCTGGCGACAGCGTCTTCCCCACCCTGGTGAGAGATAGAACGCACTTGGTCAGCCAGTTCTTTGCAGTACTCCAGCACTAAGTCATCAGATATATTTATCAACTTATGTCCTGGCACCCATGCCTGCCTCATTGCTCTTCCCATGAGGATTTCATGAGGACTCAAGCCTGTTTTCCTGTCTGGTATACTTTTGAGTCCCATCAGAACAAGAAGTAATGCATTAGGCCATTCTAATTTTGTGGATGCATATATCTTTCGCACTCTTGATATGATTGTGCCATTCAGTTATTCAGCTACTCCAGAAGCCTCTGGACGGTATGCACTGTGCAGCTTTTGCTCAATTTTGAATGCTTGTCAGATTAGACCAATTATTTCATTATTAAAAGAAGTGCCTCGGTCTGATTCAATCGTTACTGGAAAACCAAAACGTGGTATCAACTCTCTGAGTAGGAGTCTAGCTACAGTGATGCTATCATTTTGTTTTGTAGGGTAGGCTTCCACCCATTTTGAAAATAGGCAGACAATGACAAGAACATATTTCATTCCTCGACAGGGTGGTAACTGGATAAAATCAATTTGTATTCCTATGAATGGGCCTTCTGCTTTCCCAATCTTCCCAGGGCAAACTACAGCTCCTTTACCAGGATTAATTTGCTGACAAATCAAACATCTTTGGCAAATACCCTCTGCTATGTTCTTGAACTTTGCATTAAACCATGATTGTATGAATAATCACAACATAACATCCCGCCCTAGGTGGGAATCTCCATGGTACATACTAGGCATAGGAGCAAGCATACAGTCTGGTAGCACAGGTCTGCCATCTAGGTAAACAATAACACCATCTTCAGCCCTTCTCTGATAACCTATCTTCCTCCATTCTTCCTTCTCCTCAGTTTCTGCCTCATTCTGCAAATCTCTCACTTCTTCCCAAGTTTTCACACCTTGCAGCAACATAAGTTGGCAGCTGTTTCCACATGCATCGATTTTCTTATTTATTGCCATCTTATGTTTGGCACAGTGTTGGGCTAATTGGTCAGAATATCGGTTACCTGCTGTCACTTTGTCATTTCCAGATTGGTGAGCAACACACTTGACCACAGCCACTTCTTTTGGCAATTGAATTGCTTCTAGCAAGTCTTTTACATAATGACCATTTTTAATAGGAGTACCTGATGAAGTCAGAAACTCTCTTTGCATCCAGAGTTGGCCAATGTCATGCACAACTCCATAGCCGTATTGGATGTCTGTATACATTGTTACTTTCAAGTGTTTCCCAATTTTTCAAGCCTTTGCCAATGAAATTAGTTCAGCTACTTGTGCAGACTTGACTCCAGGTAAATAGGATGCTCCAACTGGACCCCATAAAGTACATACAGCATATGCAGCACTCAAACCTCCTTCCTCATGTCGCATGCATGAGCAATCTACGAATAACTCATGTTCAGCATCTATTAATGGTTCTTCTCTTATGTCTGGACGAGGTTTGGTAAAATATTCCGTCAGGTTGATACAATTATGTTCAACTTCATTTTTGACTTCTGCAAAATGTGATTCAGGCAGCAGCATTGCTGGATTCAAAATGTTACACCTAGCAATAGTCACATTTGCTGCACCTAAAAGAATTTGTTCATATTTAGTCAGCCGACTAGGAGTCAGATATTAGGTTTTGGTTCTCGTCAACAAAATCACAACTGCATGTGGGACGTATACAGTCACTGCATGGCCCATAATAATGGACTCACTTTGCTCAAGACTCATGCATGTTGCAGCTACTGCTTTCAGACATCCTGGCAATACAGATGCCACTGGATCCAGTGTGGAAAAAAAATATGCCACAGGACGTCTCATCAGACCATGAGTCTGGGTCAAGACTGAGAGTGCGCAATTGTCTTGTGTATCACAAAACAATGCAAAATCTCTTGAGTAATCAGGCATCCCCAGTGCTGGAGCTGTACACAGATAATCGGGTAATTTTAAGAAAGATGACATGCTTTCATCATCCCATTCTACTGGGTCTTTTGCTCTTTTCCTTGTCAGTTGTATGAATGGTTTTGCTAGGACTGCAAATCCAACAATCCACTGCCTGCAGTAACCTACAACTCCAAGAAACATTCTGATTTCTTTCTGGGTTCGAGGTAGATTCATGTTTTTGATTATTTTGATCCTTTCTGTGGTAACCCTTCTGACACCCCTTTCTATCTGGTGCCCCAGATATTTCACTGATGTGGTGCAAAACTGTAATTTTTCAGGTGACACTTTATGTCCTCCTTCACCCAAATGATTTAACAAAGCTATGGTATCCACTACACGGCCATTTCGGGTTTTAGACACTACCAATAGGTCGTCTATGTACTGCACTAGGACAGATTTTTCAAGGCAGCTCCAAAGATTCCAGGCACTTTTTCAAAATCTGATTAAAAATGTATGGACTTTCTGTGTACCCCTGAGGAACACGGTTCCAGACATAGACATGGCTGTCGAATTCAAACGAGAAAAGATACCTGCTGTCTGGAGTAAAGGTATGGAGAAAAATGTGTGGCACAAATCGATTACAGTGAATCAACCCGCTGCCCACGGTATCTGATACAGAATCACAGCAGGGTTTGGCACAACAGGACAGCATGGGACAACCATTTTATTAATTTTTTGAAGGTCTTGTACAACCCTATATTTCCCACTCGGTTTCTTTATGCCAATTATGGGCGAATTACATGGACTGCTCATTATTTCTTGCAAAGTGCCTGTTTCAACCAAATGTTTTATTTCTGCTGCAACACCTGCTTTTATTTCTGGGCTCATTTTATACTGTTGAGTATTTGGGTGAACTGCACCTTCTTTTACTGTCACTTTTATTGGATCGACATTTGCCATTAATCCTAAATTTTTTCCTGTAAAATCCCATACATCAGGATTCACAGTATCTTGTAGTTCTTTTGGTAAGTCTTCTATGGTCAATGTTTTATTTTCAGTTTCCTGTTTTGCCAACGTTAATTTATAATTTCCATATTCATCAGGGTTCTGAATTTCATCACCACTTGGAGTGCAAAAGATAGTACAATTCATTTTGCACAGCAAATCCCTACCTATTAGGTTTACTGGACTGGAATTGCATACAACGAACTGGTGTATTTCTTTAAAATTGCCTATTCTGACTTCCATCGGTTCTGTAACTGGGGTTCTAATTTGTTTATTAGAAATGCCCACTACTTGGATCCCTTCTCCCGAGAGGTGTAGGTTTGGAAAGTCTGCTGTTCTTTCAGTAGAACGGGTAGCGCCAGTGTCCAACAAAAAGGTAGCATCATTTCCCTCAACTTTTCCCTCAATATATGGACCTGACTGATCTACCGGCAAGGATGCGCCAAGTACGCACTCCTTGTCCTCCCCTCTCAGGCACCGTCAGTAGGTGTCCTCTTCAAAAAATGTGTCACTCAAAAGAAACTGTGTAGTCACTGAATCTCTCCTACTACTTCCCTCCCAATTTGTGGTATCCACACTATAGTTTGCATTACTCCCAGGATCTGGCATAGGTGCAAGGGGTAATTGGTTCTGTATTACCTGCGGTGGCTGTTTCTGTGACACTTCATTCTGCGTCTGTGGGTTCAAAGGTTTACTTTGCATATTGTTATTATTCAATATGGTTTTACACTCATTTTTCCAATGCCCCAACTTTACGCACCCGTGACATGGGAATTTCTTTGTAGCCTCATCTCTGTTATAATTTCCCTTTGGTTCTCCTCTATGCCAATCTCCTTGGGCGTGGTTATTTTTCAATTTACTCAATTAAAGTTCCTGTTGCTCTGCTAATTTCACTTGTGCCCACATGACCTTTTCTTCCAAATCTTTACGCTTATTGTCCAATTCATCTTCACAATATTTTGCATATTTGAGCATTTCATCAATAGGTTTGGCCTGCCAACAGATCTTATGATCTTTAACCCATTGCAAAATGTCTTGTCTTAGCCCAGACACACACCGATAGATGAAATGTGTCATATCTTTGGTATCAATGTTCTCCAAACCACTATATTGTTTAAAAACTTGAAAGAGGCATTCATAATATGCATGTACAGATTCAGCTTTATTCTGTGTAGTTCTGTCTATTCTAGTCCAGTCAGTCTCTTTTGGAGGTACTTTCCCTTTCAAGTACAGTATTACCTGTTATATTTTTTCATGACTTCATCTGATGGAGCTCCTGTCTTTGGGTCTCTAGGATACTCATCACTTGGCCAGTCTCCTGCGATTTTACATTCTGTCCATAAATCGACAGGAACAACAATATCAAATAGTCCATCTAGATCTTTTAACAGTACTTTTGAAACTTTTACAAACCTTTTGACTTGTCTGTACCATTCTACTGGTTTCTCTTATAATTTCGGGAAATCATTAGTAAATGACAAAATATCCTGTCGGGACCCTGGGACATGTACATAACCTCCACCTGGCACTTCTCTCATTGGACACAACCTTTCCACTTTTTCTGTTTCTTTCAACATATACTCTGATGCAGGGCTTTTTGTTTGGGTCTCCTCCTTTTTCTTTGCCCACCTGGCTTTCCATCTTTCTAAATCACCCAATTTTTTTGTAATATTGATAATAACTCCTTAATCTGCACTTTCCTTCGTGACACATTCATATTTTCCAAATCTATATCAGTGAACTGAGCTCAGTAAGGTTTCTGTAGTACTTTTGATTTACCAATATCAATTCCCATTTCAAGTGCCATATTCATAAATTTCTTATGAAATACTCTTGTGTTCTATGTGATACTTCGACAAAATACTTTAAATAAATAAATACAATTCATCTTCGCTGATTGTGTTCAATCTTTCTAAACCCACATTTCCTGCCATCATTTCTTCTAATTCAACCCTTAATTTGAATATATCCAATCCCTTTGGTTGCGATTTTGGCTTATCTATCTCTCTGGACCATCTCTCTATTTCTTCTGGGGTAACTATCGTTGCATTTACTGTACCTGATGGTGTTTCCATTCGCACTTCTTTAGAACTTCCTGGAGTACTTTTTCTAGCTGAGCTCCTTTCAGTTTCTCTTATAGGTAAATCCATAAGGGAAATTACCGACTCACATTTACTTGCTTGATCATCCACTATTACCACTTCTTTTCTTTGCTGTACTACAGGTGTAGTTAGAACAGGATTTTTAGGACTAACATGCTTATCTCTGTAAGGGGAACAACAGGTCCTATAGTTACCGGAATCGTTAAGGCTTCAGGACTCGTATTTAATTGGGAAGTTTTCTGAATTAACTCACTTTGCTGTTTATTTAATACTTCTCTCTCTCTGTCCTGAAGTACCTTTTCTAATGAGGTCTCATGTAGTACTTGTGGAATCAAAGGTGGTTTCAATAATGGAGCACTAGGATTAATTGTGCTTGGTTCCTCATTATATGGTGGCGGATTTTTCATTAACAAATCCTCCAAATAATCATCTTCTGGGTTATTGCTAATCATTAGATCTCTAGTTTTCTCTTAACCTTTGCTTCCTGAAGGGTTTTCTTGAATAAATACAGGATACAGCCCTTCCAATATCATGGACTGTCTCCATTGTTTCAGTTGCTTATCTCTAGTTTCACGCTGAAATTTAGGGTAAAACTTACTCAAACCTCTGTCACTTCTGGGTCTGTCTCGATCAAATGCTTCAATTTCCCATTCTTCTAATGCCTCATACTGCGTTAACCTTGGTCTGGGGTCTAATTCATTCATGCGATTTCTCAAATTATACAAAATTATGCCATTAAAGGTACCATGTTCTGGAAATGCTAAAACTCTGTCATCTTTGATGTATTCCACCCAATTGTCTAACCACATACAGGTGTGATAACCCCTTTCAACCATCATAAATGTTGCGGGCGTATTTGATGGTGGGATAATAATTCCTTCTCTAGTTTTAATCGGTTAATCTTTTTTTTTTAAAGTTTTAACTCTCTTGAATAACGAAATTTTTCTTTCACCTCCGTACATGATATAGGGTCTTCCTCTTATTATCTGCTCTTTAGCAAAACCTCTGTATTTTCTATCAGGTTGGTTTCCTATGAATCCTGGATCTAGATGCCACAAATAACTTGAATTTTAAACCTTTGCGGTGACACTCCGTTGTTTACAAAATTTCTTCCAATATCTACGCATTTCTTATTTTTTCAATGACCAATCAAAATTTAGAATGCAAATAGACTCAATCAATGGTGATGCAGCTTTTCCTGTGAGACGAGTTCCCACACTCCTGCACTCACTCCTCCTTTACAATTATTAACTCAGCAACACACCTGCTGTTCTCAACCAATACCAGTGCGGCTCTAGGTGACGTCAGTTCAGCTCCGCAACTGACTCTCCTTTTTGCAAGGTAATACGAGAACTTATTTCTTTTCACCTTTTAAAATGCTCATTTCATTAATTTACAAATGTATAAACATTCGCCACTGTGCCTGAGTGACTAAATTCAAAGGAAAGATAATTTTCATCCACTACGAGTAAATCCCTTCCGTTTACTCTTCAAACACTACGAGTAGATCTCTTCGCCTACCCTTCACACAAAAATTAGAGAACCTGTTACTTCCTCTGGCTTACCCTTTCTAGGTGATATAAGGCCAAGGTTTTACTAGCGAACCCCTTTGCTGTCAATCAAGCTCAGAAGAACCTGCTACTTCTTCAGTGTGACCCTTTCTAGGTGATATCGCACCAAAGTTTTGCCAGCGTACTCTTTGCTATCCATTATTCACACATGTATTCAGAAAATTCCCTAAACAGTGCATCCGGTTGTACCTAACCATGCACTTACTTCCTCAGACAAGTGACCTCAACTACAGAGTGGCTTCCATTTACCACCTCTTATTCTGCCCCCGGGGATTCCAAACAAAACATAAAAAAAGTATGAACAGTTTTGATTAATACATAAAATCAATACAATCAATAATCAATATAATTTTAAAATATGCAAAATATATTTCAATAAACCAACTAACTACAACTAACTACCTATCTTAACTAAACCCTAACCATCATTCTGCTACCAAAAGAAACAGATAGAGCGGAGCGGTGAACCCACTACTTTTACCAAATACTCACCTGGGCCCATAAATACATTAATAATTTACTCTTGAGCAGGTTACCTCCACACACTTTTATAAATTTTACTTATTAGGTCCTATACCATAGACTTACCAATCCTTGTCACTAGTACCTAGGGACCTAAGGGATGTTAGAATAAGAGGTATAAAAACAATTCATATATTCTTTCTTTTCAAATAACCACAGACTCTGCGAAAGTGTAACCTTTTATCTATGTAAGTTTTTCAAATGTTACAGTCCATACACTATTGACCAAGATTCTTTCGATTATGAGAATAATAATGTAAATTGATACTTGAATAGCGCACTACTCACCCGCAAGGTTCTCAAGGCGCTTGTACGAATACCGGTGTGGAACCCATCCTGGCTTTCCCTGTGAGGCGTCCACTCCTGGGCACCCCCAAGGTGGAGGCCAGGCATCCTTAGCGTTGTGGGGGCCGTTGTGGAGATTAAGCAAGCTATTGCCCAGAGTTGCAGAGTGGGACTCCATGATTGGAATAGGCACCGAGGCGAGAATTATCAGGTCCGTGGAATTTTTGAGCCCAAGACCTGCCGAGGCGGGGAATTGAACCCTGGTCCCGGGCTAGACCTCTGCATCAGGGTCTGCAGCTCTAACCATTGAGCCACACTTCTCCATAATGAGAACAATAATGTGCAAAGCAGATATAGAACTTCATTTTGGCATTAAAACAAAGGAAAAGGATAGAAAAGGGAAACATACGTTAACATATCCACATTTAATATTTACCTAGAATGGGGTGAAGACCAAACCTGGCCACGGGCTGAGATAAAGGACAGAAAACCCCGGAAAATGCAGGTGTCAGCAGGGATAGAACAGGTGCAGAACAGGCACGGACCAAATTGGATTCGGGACAGAACCACCACCACCTCAGGCTAGAATCAGCACCCGCAGCTAAAGGGTAAACACCTGCGTTGGACCCTCTCTGCAGCTAACAGTTGAACCCTGATTCGATCAGCAAATCCTCGGACAGAGTGCTTCACCAGCACCCCAACTCCCGAACCCCGATTGGGTTATCGAATTTTCTGACAGAGTGCACTACCAGCACCTCTGCTCTTGATCACCTATTGAGTGCTTTGGGTCAATGACAGGTCAGCTATTCGGACAAGTTGGACAATCTAACTGGCTAAGCCTACCCTAGTTATACCATTTTCCAGGACGGTGTACCACCCCCCAAATGTCGCAAATGTGTGAATCCCACAATTTGATTGGTCAAAAGATGAGGAGAGGTCATCACACTATTCCAAAATGAAACTTTTCTTCTGAATATTGAAAATAGCATTACCTCCCGTCCCTCCCTCGCCTTCCTTCCATACAAATGAGGCTCCGCCTCCCACCCAGACCCACCCCCAGCATAAAAACTCTGCCCGCCCCCTCCTCCACCTGTTTTTTTTTGTCTCCCTAGTGGGACTTACCTTCAGTTCCTCCCTGTGGCGGTGCCGGGGAGTCTTCGTGCTGGTTCTCTGCGGCGACGGTGTCCTCTGCAGCGTTCTCCTGGCTGTGTCTCCTCTCCTCGTCTCCCTCGTGGTTTGGGGGCGGAGCGGTGACTCGGGAAGCCGCAGCGTTGTTGGGCGGTCCTCCTGTGGCTGGGGCTGTGTTTCCGGGTCGGGCTGTCATGGATGCCTCCTCCCGGACTACACTCTTCTGGTAGACCTGGTAGGACGGGTTTCTGCCCGTTTTTTGTTTTTCTTTTTCTCATTTACAGGTTGTAATGAGGGTAGGGCCCGTTTTTGGCGGGTTTTCTGGCCGGGGCTGTCATTGGCTCCCGGTTGTGATTTTTTCCTTCATTTAGCAGCGTGGGGGTTTCTGCTCCTTTGTGCCTCTGCCATGGGTCGCAAGCGGGCGTTTAAGCGGAACCATGTGGTGTCTTCTTCCTCTTCCTCCTCGCCTGAGGTTTCTCCTGTTCCCTCCAAGCGCCCTCGGTGTCGGGGCCTTTCTGGGGGTGATGTGCCTCTCATGTCCAAAGAGGAGGTGCAGGGCATGATTGAGGCTGCTGTGTCTAAGGCTCTCCAGGCTCGTCCGGTGCCTGCGGCTTCTTCTCGTCCACGCTCACTGGATCCTGCGAGGGAGGTTTCCTTGTCGGATGATGATGGTCCTTCTACCTCCTCGGGTGGGAAGTTTATCTCCAGGGAGGAGAGATGGGATATTCTGGCTCATGTGCGGGACAATTTGGGGTTCCCTCCTTTCCAGCTGGAGGCGGATGGGAATCTCTTTCCTCAGTATGCTTCTCCCTCCAGGTTGGGCATGCCTTTTCAGGGTCCGGTCAAGGACATGGTGCTGAGGGAGTGGCGTGAGGTTGATAAGTTGCAGGTCCCTCGCTTCCTTCAGAAACTTTACCTTTTGGAGGGGGAGGACCCCTTGCCTCACAATTTGAAGCTGGACTCTATCCTGGCCACTCTGATTGGCAAGACTGCTATTCAGCCTGAGGACTGTACCCCGGCGGATGCTACTGATAAGAAGGTGGATTCTGGCCTTAAACGCTCCTTTGCTGCTGGGAACCTGGCGCTGAGGGCTAGCCTTTTCTCTGCCTACTCTGCGCAGTCTTTGGTTCAGGATTTCGAGAAATTGGCTGCGGCGGTTCAGGAGGGCTCTGAGTGCTCTGACCTCCTGGCTGCTATGGAACAGCAGGCTAGGCTGTTGGCGGACATTTCGTCGGATGTTATTAAGTCTTCGGCTATGTCCACTGGGGCTTTGGTGGCGGCTCGTCGTTCCCTCTGGCTCCGGTCCTGGAAGGCTGATCCTGGGGAGAAGGCGGCTCTGTTGAAATTGCCTTTTGATGGACTGGCTCTGTTTGGGGACCAATTGCCTGCCATGATTTCGAAGGCTTTCAAGGAGCGGAAGCATGCCTTGCCGTATAAGGGCGGGCGGCTCCATCTGGTAAGCCTTGGAGTAGGGCCCCTCGGTCTTCCCCGAAGCGTGATTCTCGTCAGTCTTTCCGCAGGCGGCGTTTTCAGCCCCGTTTTTCTCCCAGGCACGCTGCCTCCGCTGCTAAGGGCCCTGCCAAGAAGGGTCCCTGACAACTACTGTCTGGCCGGTTCCCTGCCGGTGGGGGGTCGTCTTCGGCAGTTTCTTCCTCGTTGGCAGCAGGACGTTTCGGATGGCTGGGTCCTGGACACTGTGGGTCGTGGGTACGTGATAGACTTCCTGCAGGTTCCGCCGGATTCTGGGGTTCGGCTGACTCCTCTGCCTGTCTCCGGTCCCTGCAGGGTGGCTCTGCTGGACGGGGTGTCCTGTTTGCTTGCCAAGGCTGCCATCTGCCGGGTTCCTGTCGAGGAGGTGGGGACGGGGACCTACTCCATTCTGTTTCTGGTTCGGAAGGTGACCGGGGGCTTTCGGCCTGTCCTCAATCTCAAGTGGGTCAACGCCTGGGTTCGGCCCGTACACTTCCGTATGTTGACCCTTCAGGCCATCATTCCTTTGGTTCAGCCTGGCGACTTCCTGGCATCCATGGATCTCGAGGACGCTTATCTCCACGTCCCGGTTGCCGCTGCTTCTCAGCGTTTCCTGAGGTTCGCTGTGGGGGACGCCCATTTTCAGTTTTGCGTACTTCCCTTCGGCCTCAGGTCTGCGCCCAGGGTTTTCACGAAGGTCCTGGCGCCTCTCGTGGCTCTCCTTCATGCAGAAGGGGTTTTCATTCATCCATATCTCGACGACCTCTTGCTGCATGCTGCGGGGGAGTCTCTTTTGCTCTCTCACATCGGGAGGGCCTTGGAGGTTCTTCAGGGACACGGATTTTTGGTGAACTGGGGAAAGTCTTCTTTGGTCCCGTCTCAGGACTTGGTGTTCATCGGGGCTCGTTTTCAGACTTTGCTCGGCCATGTTACCTTGTCCGACAAGCGCCTGGTGTCTCTTCAGTCGCATGTTCGGGCCTTGATGTCCCGGGAGGCTTCTCCGGCGGTCCAGTGGCTGCGGGTGCAGGGTCACATGGCTTCAGTGGTGTTTTTGGTTCCATGGGCTCGTTTTCATCTCCTCCGCCTGGCCAATTGAATCCTGTTGGGTTGGTCTCCTGGGTCTCAGAGTCTGTTGTCCCTGCTGCCCATGACGGACCGGATCCGGAAGGAGCTTTCCTGGTGGCTCTGCCGCCATCACCTCCTGGCGGGGGTTTCTCTGTCTCCCCCGGCTCCGCTTGTGGTGACTACGGACGCCAGCCTGTCCGGGTGGGGTGCTTGGCTGGGGTCGGAGCAGGTTCGGGGGTTCTGGTCTCTGCTGGATTCCCGGAGGTCCTCGAACTGGCGGGAGCTGAGGGCGATTGTGCTTGCCCTGGTGCACTTTCAGGACTCTTTGAGGGGGCATTGGGTGTTGGTTCAGACGGACAATCTGGTGGCGAAGTCCTATGTCACCCGTCAAGGGGGGACCCGGTCCAGGTCCTTGAACTTGATTGCCAGCGTCCTCTTTCGGTGGGCTCAGGTCTGGGTGCTGGGTCTGTCGGCTCTCTACATTCGGGGGGTGGACAATGTGAGGGCGGATCTGTTGAGCAGGGCCATTCCGTCATCTCAGGATTTCTCTCTCCTTCCCGGTGTGTTCCTCCAGTTGGTGGGTCGTTGGGGCCTCCCTGTGGTGGACCTGTTTGCGGATCTGGGGAATGCCAAGGTGGTGCAGTTCTGCTCTCTGGGCAGGTGTCCCGGTTCTCTGGGGGTCGACGGCTTGACCTGTCCTTGGCCTCGGGGTCTGCTGTATGCCTTCCCTCCTTTTCCGCTGCTTCGGTCCTTTCTGGTGCGGGTCCGGAGGGATTGTGCTCGGGTGTTGTTGGTGGCTCCCTATTGGCCTCGGGCGAATTGGTTTCCTCTCCTGACCGAGTTGTGTTGCGACCGGGAGTGGGTCCTTCCGGTGGTTCCGTCCCCGTTGGAGTTTCCGGCCCTTCCCCTGGATTCTCTCCGGAGGCTGCACCTGACGGCCTGGCTGTTGAGCGGCAGGGCTTAGCTGGGTTGGGGGTTCCTGCCCAGTTGGCGGTTACTTTGCAGGCGTCGCGTAGGTCCTCCACTCTGCTGTCCTATGCCAGGCATTGGCGGGTCTTTTCGGTCTGGTGTGCTGGTAAGGGTGTTGACCCCACGCTTGCTGACCTCTTTTTGGTGATGCAGTTCCTTCAGGATGGGGCTCTTCTGGGGCTGTCGGTGGCTTCTCTGCGGGTGCAGTGGGCGGCTATTCAGGCGTTTAGGGGCTCCTGGCGTAATTTGCAGGATGAGGGGGCTCTGATGCCTCGTTTTTTTCGGGGTCTGTTGAACTTGTTTCCCCGCCCTGTTCGGTCCTTCCCTTCGTGGGATTTGCATCTGGTGTTGGATGTCCTGTCTGGTCCTCCCTTTGAGCCCCTTGAGGGTCTCGAGTTGCGTCTCTTGACTTTTAAAACTTGCTTTTTGGTCGCTATCACCTCTGCGAGGCGCTTGGGGGAGTTGGGGGCCTTGTCTTGCAAGTTTCCTTTTTGTAAAGTCTTTTCGGATCAGGTGGTTCTGGTTCCCGTTCCGTCCTTTGTCCCTAAGGTCAATTCGGCTTTTCACCTCAGTCAGGAGGTGATTTTGCCTGAGTTCTGTCCTGCTCCTTCCTCGGCTGAGGATTCTCGCTTGCATTGTTTGGATGTCCGACGGGCCTTGCTGTGGTACCTCCATGTTGTTGAGTCCTTCCGGGTGGGGGACTCTTTGTTTGTTAACTTTGGTCCGGCTCGGAAAGGGGTTAAGCCTTCCACGGCCTCTTTGAGTCGTTGGATTAGGTCCACGGTCTTGCTGGCTTACCATCTTAAGGGTGTGGTTCCTCCTGTGGGGGTTCAGGGGCGTTCCACTCGCAGTATGGCTGCTACGGTAGCTGAGTTGCATGGGGCTTCTGTGGTGGAGATTTGTAGGGCGGCGACTTGGTCTTCTCCATCTACTTTTGTCCGCCACTGTCGTATTGGGAGTCTGGAACGTTTGGATAATGTTCTGGGCCACAGGGTCTTGTCCTCTATGCAGGGCCAGGGATGTTGATCTGCTGTGTTTTGGGCACTGTATTAAATTTGGTGTTCTTTATCACTCAGTTGTCCGTCTCTGTTTTATTCTGCTTGCTATGTCCTCATTTGTATGGAAGGAAGGCGAGGGAGGGACGGGAGGTAATGCTTCCATTTCTAACGATAATGGCATTACTCCTAGTCCTACTCCCTCGCCTTCCTTCGAGGACCCTCCCTCCCTCCCGGTGCGGTTCAACTGAGTGCTAGCTCGGCTTGTTTACGTACAGGTGGAGGAGGGGGCGGGCAGAGTTTTTATGCTGGGGGTGGGTCTGGGTGGGAGGCGGAGCCTCATTTGTATGGAAGGAAGGCGAGGGAGTAGGACTAGGAGTAATGCCATTATCGTTAGAAATGGAAGCATTCCCGTCCATCAATTTATTTTTCCCATGCACTTTTATTCCACCCGACAATTAATGTTCTTATAGAAAATACAATGTTAACAGTTTGTCTTCCGCTTGGGGTCAACAGGTTAACTTCTCAGGCGCATCTTCTAGCGTGATGAAAGTTTGGCTCCAGTTCATTGACAAATGACTTAAGTTCTTTCTTAGAGTTTTGACATGCGCAGTGTGTGTTTCAAAATGGAGTAATAGCACATCCCAGGCCCAAAATGTGATACATGCAAGAATAGAAAAGAAACAGTTTTAGAACACAGAATAAATGGATGCACTGTATACCACCTCTCTCTACTCTATTCCCATTACTTTATTTTAACTTTTGCGTTGTGTTTTAGGCAAAAGGAACAGCTTAGCAAAAGCAGCAGTGCAAGCTTCATGCATGCTGTAACACAAAGCAGCCATCTTAGTTCTAGTTTCCCTCCAAGCAAGGTAATACGTCATGTCACATGAGTATGACAGATACATACGCAGTAGGAAATCCCGAGTAGCAGCAGCCATTTTTAATGCAAGCGGATTATGGTTAGTAAAAGCACATAGACAAGCTTCCCCTAGATGCTGATAACGTTGTGTGATGCAAATATTAGTACACAAAACATGTTTAATATTGCATTAATAGTTATTTCAAGAGGGCTGAATCCGAGCAAGTCGCTGTACGTGCGAAACCTTGCTCCATCAACTGCATAGTCTATCAAAAGTCTAAACATCATTACACATACTTTGTGGATGATTCAATAAGTCCTGGCATGCATTTG
Source organism: Lissotriton vulgaris (assembly GCF_964263255.1). Classification (NCBI taxonomy): domain Eukaryota; kingdom Metazoa; phylum Chordata; class Amphibia; order Caudata; family Salamandridae; genus Lissotriton; species Lissotriton vulgaris. The sequence goes on from NC_141699.1 coordinate 921,836,585, forward strand.
CATATTACAATGCCAGAAGAGAACCCTCTCCAAAGCATTGCAGACGTAAAGACAAAACACACACACGGTAACCATAGCAATGGCGACCCCACGTGCTGTTCTTTCTGTCCCGAGAATCCAGAGTGCCACGCAAACGTCACGAAAGAGCCCACGGGCCTTTCAACGTGATGTTCTGAGTTGATTGCCTTTTTTAACAAATTGTAGTAATTTGAATGGAAAAGGTAATGAGGGGTGAATCAGCAAATGGCAGGGTGTTGGTAAGCTCGTTATCTCGGGGGCTTTGCGCACATGCACGGTTTCAGTCATCTCTTTCTACGCAGTGATAATATATCGCATCACGTGCACGCCTCTGCTCGCCGTCGCCATCATCTCGGGAGGACAAGTGAAGCGTGCATTAGAACGGCAGGACTGGCCCAAATCTGTCTCCGGAAACAACAGAGCCATATGGTCATCCTAAGTTATGACTTCACCGTGTGGCTAGAAGGTGTTCATTACGGCAGTTGTAGCCGGGAACATTATTTGCTGCTGCTTTAATGGAAAGTAAATAAATGGTAGCCGGCACATGCTTAATGACAAGCAGGTGACTGGCTATGAAAAGCGCGCCCCAGCTTTCGGTCTGAATGTCGATAAACAAGCCCGCACTCCCACAAAGTGCCGCACTAGTTGATTTCATCAAAAGACGGATTTGTTGTTTTTTGGTAATGACTCGGAGAAGCCATTGCTCAAGTCGCAAAAAAATAAAAAAGGCGCAAGACCAGATGAGGTTCTGCAAATCTTTATGGCGCTTGAGCCCTTTATAGATTTTTCTCACCGCAAAGTGTGACAACGTGCATTTGTACTGGCAGAAAAACAAAAAGAGCATATTAGGCACAGATTTCTCTGCCAAGAATCCTAACACCGAAGCAGACTCGTATTTGTTTAAACTCAAGTAGTTTCTGTAGATATTAAGTGGTGTTAGATGTAGGAATGTGATGCAAGGCCAAATGTTCACAGAATGTAGTTTAAAATCCCACATATTAGATCATTCACAACCTATAGTAAGGACGTACGCGTGTCTTTGGTTCTAGGTGACCTTTACGGTGCTGTCAATCAATCAATCAGAAGTTCTAAAGCGTGCTACTCACCCGTGAGGGTCCCACACATCATTCTAGATTCAATTTTGGCGTCTTTATTAATTATTGTATTTTTATTTTGAATATTTTGTAGCGCAGGCCTCACGATTGAGGCAGCACTTCATTGTGCTGAACACAAAAACAAGTTGAGGCAGCACTTCATTGCGCTGAACCTAACAACAAGATAGTCAAAGAATACCAGGATGTAGCCCGCGTGATCCGCGGCCTTGCGGTCAGGAAACCAGACAATCAAAAGATCACCGAGCGCCACAGTCGACTTTTTTCACCAGGAACACGTTCAAAAAAGCGTCAGTTAGGAATAAGTGGCTGACAGTGCACCGCAGAAAACGCCTCACTCCATCCTGGCCAGCTAATCCGAAGGCCTCACGCAGCAGACCAATCACTGAGCCCCTCAAACCTGAACCAACCTCTCTTAGAGAATCCCTCTGTTTGGGTCTTCCCATTAGAGAGCGGACAGGGACAAGCGCCTCGGTTGTGCGCATGGGCCAGGAATCTTATCAGCATCTTTAAGACTCACAGACACTACTATTAATTCTGCATACCCACATCAGGGCACAAGTCCTAAAAAAAGATGGGGGACTAACAAACTTAATCAGTATTCAAGTGACCTCATGGCGAGTGACATCACAGAGCGTGACAACATGTGTGACATCACAGCGTGTGACATCACAGTGCGTGACATCACAGGAAGTGGCATCATAAGAAGCGATATCATATCTTAAGCCCTCACATATATGTTTAACATGCCTTTCATGAGTACATCAAAGCACATTTCGACTATACAGGGAAACTCTACTGCTTTAGGCTTAAGATTCACACTTTTGTAAGCTACACATTAAACAATGTTGCCTTTTGTCAGCGTAAACTTCCTTTACCAATAGTGCTTTACAAGAAAAAATAGTGATATTGAAATTATTACAATGCCTCCTCAGGGTGTGTAAGCACTATATAAATGTTATTTATTTTGTGTAAATAATGCCGCTGCCCGCATCTCACGTAGGGGGACATTGGCGGAGCAGCCCCCCTAGTGGCCATTCGTCGCAGCGATCAACTTTGTCCCGGGGCGAGGAAGGGAGGCATGAGGGCTCCTTGCTCCTCCCCATGGTGGCCATGACGCGCAGGGTTTTGCGCAGACGCAGTTCGTATGGTTGGGCTCCCCGGGCATGAAGTGGAGCAACCTTAGGCCCAGGCTAGAACAACGCCTCACATTAGGGGGGCCCCTACCCAACGTCTTCATTATCCACTTGGGGGGGGAATGACTTGGTCACCAAAGGGAGGAGGGCTTTGATTCAGGTCATGCAGAAGGACATTGTGGCAATAAGTAACAGACTGGGAGCGTGCGAGTTATGGTGGTCCGAAATTGTTCCTCGCAGAGAATGGAGGGGGGCGAGATCTCCCACAGCGGTAGAACATTCCCGCAGGAGGGTCAACAGGTCCATGCAAAAGTTCATGGACCGGAGAGGCCTTGGTTTCATTAGGCACGCATTAATACAAGAAAAAAACGAAGGCTACTATGATAGAGATGGGGTGAACTTGCCAAATTTAGGAATGGATATGTTCCTATTGGATGTGCAAGAGGCACTGTCAGCTGCAGGATGTCAGTAACTAACTAGGATGAGGGGCTCTGTCATTGACGGTGGCCTCCTCCAGAGCTGTGGCTGAGTTACAGGGCGATCTGGAGGCAGACGGGTACAGTAAGGGTACCTCTGCAGCAGACTGGTACAGTAAGGGTACCTCTGCCTGGCACAGTAAGGGTGCCTGGGCCAAGGACCTGGAGCCGCAGGAGGATCCGGGAAACCACGACAGCACCCCATTAGTCCTTCGGGCGGTCGGGGGCCTGAACCGACCAGGGGTGTGCCATACCGCTCCGCCCTGAAAGGGGGGGGGAGTATAAGATAGGATCTACAAGGTGCTGCGCCGTCCGTGCATTGACTCACTGTGCTGGCTGGCTCGTTAGGCAGGCGGGACAGCGAGGGGCTGCCTGCTTTGGATCGCCCGTAAGATGACCCACCAAACGTCATACGCTTGTTGTATGAAAATAAACCTGCAGCAGTTCTTACCCATAATTACGTGTCCAGTGTATTCTTGTATGGGGCAGATGTGCATGATGTTGGGTGGGAGCTGGTGACTGTGTGAGCACTATGCCGAATTTAATCATTTTGCAAATTAATCGTATTTAACAGAAAACTCTTTGTCCCCAGGAAGCCTCCGTGGATAGATGACATTGTATTTTACTAATAATGTTGAAGTGGGTGCAAATGGACAAAGGGACAAAAATCAATAACATCACAAAAAGAGTTGGAACTTTATAAAGGTGCTCACTGGGACAGGGCATGCAACAAGCGAGCACACACAATTTGCCTAGAACATTAATCATGTTTGAAAAGTGATAACATGGAGTGTATGGACTCATCTTTTTGTGATGTTATTGTTATTGATTTTTGTCCCTTTGTCTATTTGTAGCCACTCGAAAAAAAATAGTAATATAAAATGTCATTTAACCACGGAGGCTTCCTGGGGACAAGGAATTGCATAATACATCTAAATAAGTCATCTTTTAGCATTAAAATACGAAATCAACACATGCCGTTTCTTTGAGAAAAGCACTGTTAGGATTGTGGTCAATGTAGTTTTGTTTCCTTTTCCAGCTAACTCTTGGGTTAACCTCTTCCGCGCTCATGACGAACTCGGTTGAGCTGTATTCATGATGAGCTGAGCTCGTCATGACACGCGCGGCGCTCACACGCGGGGCTAATACCCCCGCTGTGCTGAGCGTTCTGAAAAACGGGCGTGGTCATGACTAGCTCAGCTCCTCATGAGCACAGCGCCACTGTGCAGCAGGACGAGCCTAGCTCGTCACAAGCACCGTGATGCTGCGCGGGCCCCCCCTCACCCCAGCACTGCAGGGGAATTAGCCCCGCGATGAAGGGGCTAACTAAGTGTGTCCCCTGGCTGGGTTAAATTTATTGGCTTGCACCTGTGGGTTTTAAACGGGCTCAAAACACTCTATTGATTTCATTTGGTTGAACCACTATGGCGCTGAACACATGTGTACCAAGCAGCTGATTCGGCGCTGAGAAAGGGAAAATATTTCCTTTACACTTGAGGCAAAGTAAGTTGTGAATTTAATTTAACATGAGTTTTGCACTTTCATTTGACTTTGACATGAGGCACAGTTTAGGATGAGTTTGAAGGGGGTTAGTACGTATATTTCTGCGTAGTTAACTACAGGGCGTAGGGTCATTGTAGTATTTTTTGAGCCATGTTTTCATGAAATTCATGGTACATTTGGGGAAAGGGAGGCACATGTGTGTACACTTAGGTAGTGTCAGCACGTTAAATTCAAGGCTCTCTGCATCACACATAAGGCACTATACAGAGAAGGCCCACAATTTCTTTGGGACATTTTCAGTTGGTATTCTCCAATTAGAGTGTTATGTTCGGCCAACGCCAACTTGATGCCCACCTCCAGATTTAAAAGGATGAACTGGGGGGGGGGGTGGAGTTTCAGGTACAATACCATCAAGGAATGGAACTGCCTTCTACTTTCTCTTAGGAGGAGTTCCTCCCTGTTTGAGTTTAAGAAACTACTCATGGCATGGCTCTTTAGAAACTACCATTTCCTGACAAAATATGCAGACCAGGAAGCACCTAGACACCCACGGATAATAGTGCGCTATACAAATTATTATAACATAACATAACATAACATTACATAACATGTTGCTTACTTTGAAGGTTTATCTTGAATTCCGTCCTTTAATGTTCTATGTAATGTTAATGGGCCTTTTTTAAATAATAGTTACCCCTGTGCAAGTGCTTTGAGCCCGAAATGCATTAGGTCAATATTTGCACAATTAACCAGGATGTATTGTTGATTCCATTGTGCTGCATGATAAAGCCTGAATGGGCATATATACAGCATCTGAAGCTTGGAATAAAGTTGCCTCCATTAATGAAGCTTGAAAAATATGGAATAAAAATTATTTACATGATGAAAAATCGTATTACACTTTTCATTTCACTAATCTACCCTGTGCAGCTTGTGAGTGACTAGAGCGAAAAATGGCCCCAGCATAATATGGAACTTTACAAAGGTGCTCACTGGGACAGGGCGTGCAATAAGCGAGCACGCACAATTTGCCTAGAACAATAATCATATTTAAAAAGTGATACAATGGGACGCATGGACTCATCTTTTTGTGAGGGTATGTTCATGTGCCATATGAGTTGAGGTGATCTTGCAACATTCACAAACAACTTCCCCCAACTTAGAGAAAATCCTGCTCCAAGGTATACTCAGGATAGCAGGTTTGTGAAAATGTTGAGGTTTTGAGGATAGATTTCAATACCTTTTTCAGGACTGTGTTACCAAATGATCTATGGGCTAAATGTAAGATAGTGGTACAGTGGCTATTTACAGAGCCTCTAAGGGATCCAAGTACACGTGCACCTTCACCTACCTTGATCACAAAGTATAATGAGGTGATTACTTTCTTGAATTAAAAGTTTCAAGCAAGATACATTGAGTGATTGCAGATCAAAAGGATGACCAGGAAGCTAAAGAATGAGTATATGCCTATTATGAATGGTTGTTCAAGGTGTTTAAACAGCATAGTGAACAAAAACATCCCGAAAGGAGAGATCAGTATGCACATTCTACAGCATGTGTTTTGCTGGCAGACTAGACATTTAGATGAGATTCTGAGGTATGTTAAATGTTAAGTGCTTTAACGATGAACAGGAAATGAAGCATAAAAGGCTAAACGAAAAGTTGTCCCAGAAATATCGTATGTAGGAAATGTTGGTGAAATGTAAGGTTTTTATTATCAGAATAGAGATCAAATAATGCAGAGTTGAGTTATTGTTCCACAGGGTCGAGGTGTTCTACTTGACCCAAAGTCAGGGTTAGCTTTTGCAACGTTGAAGAGATTCACTCCTTGCCATTATTGTAACAAGCTTGAGCATCTGAGAGAATGTCAACAGAATACTAATAGAGTAAGTGGTGATGGGTAAAGTGTGACTCCCAATCAATTGCAGAATATCCCAGCTCAGCAAATGCAAACTCAAAATCAGTCACAGGCCCCAATGATGCAGGTCCCACAAGCTCTGATGGCTCTACAGAATGTGAGTACCCCAGTTTTAATGTGAGTCAAGCTCGCATAAAAAAAAACAAATCCATTTCAAAATCAGAATCGATTTCAACACTTCCCTATGTTTGAGCACAAGAGCTTTAACTTTGACAATTTGTAATGACAGTGCCTGAGGGGAAGGTAGATTCCATACTTGGCGCAGTCTTAGAGGTATACCGGAGTATTCCATTTGTCAAAGGTGAGGTAAATGGCCACCAAGTGTAATTTTTGATTGACAGCAGAGCTACCCTTTCCACTGTTAGAACAACAGAAGTCCCTGATCTACCCCTCATGGGAAAGAATATCCAAGTTGTAGGCATCACAAATAAGCTAGTACCAAATCCAGTTTCATAGAAGCTCCCTGTAAAAATAGGCTAATTTAAAGAAGATCATCAGTTTGTTGTGTGTGATTCATATCCTGTAAATCTGTTATAAGGGAACATTTGTCCAAATTAAACTGCTCAATTTGCTATCAACTGTAGATTTTCATGTTTGAAATACATGAAGATGTTGAATTTTTACAGTCTTCAGACAAAGAACAGCTGATGGGTTGTTCCCTGTGAGAACAGTAAAGGATTTACTTACCAATTTGCGAGACATTGTGAAACCTAAAGTATGAGAATTTTCAAGGAAAGATATCAAACTCATTAAAGGTGTAGAACCGGTTTGAATAATGACTAAACCTAAAGTTAAATTTCTGAAAATGAGTCACACAATCTCACACGCGAAGCAGTGATGGATCACTGACAGAATATCAAAACCAACAACATTGTGTTGCACAAATATTGTGTGAAAAATATCAACTACAAAAATATTGTGTCCCTATCCTTATAATGGTAAGTACAAAAATATTGAAAAATTAATATTGTTTCAAGGTAATATCCTTAGAAGACATACAAAAATATTGTTAATTAATATAATTAAATTTTATAGTAGTAAATCTTAAATATTGTATTATTTAACATTACTTTTTTAACCAACCCACCCCCCGCCTGAACTCTGGTGACCGTCAGAGCTCAATCCCCCACCGATCCCGGTGGATTCGGCTAGAAACTTGTGGGGCGATTTACAAGCCCCTGCGCCTCTTTTACGCCGCCTTTGCATCACTTTAGTGACGCAGCGGTGGCGCAAAAGATGCATCATGATGCGGGGTATTTACAACGTGACGCATCTGGGAGATGCGTCACGTTGTAAAGCCCTGCGCCATAAGGAGGCGTTCCGGCGCAGGGGGGGCGTTCCTGTGCAGGAACGCCTCCTAAAAGTGGCTGAGTGAAATCTACAAGATTTCACTCAGTCACTTTTAGGCCAATGCTGCGTCAAAACCCTGCGCCTGCTTGAAGCAGGCGTAAGGCTTGATGCAGCATTGGACAGATAGGGCCCCCCAGAGCATTGTTGGAGCTGCGTCGCGCTTGCGACGCAACTCCAGCAATGCACTGCCTTTACGGCACTGATGCATCACGCATCTGTGCCATTTTTGACCCATGGTGCGCCGTATTGTAAATGCGGCGTACCATGGGTGGCGGAGCTGCGGCGCACAATAACTGGCGCATCGCTGGGGATGCACCAGTTATTATAAATCTGCCCCTTGGGGTTTAAATTTGACAAGGACCTCTCTTGTAAGACCCAAATTCACAGATCCTCCTCATGCTTTTAGAAGCTGAGAGTTTTACGAAAATTCCTTTACTTTCTACTGATGGATTGCAGGAAGACAGTGGTCCATGTACTGGTCATGTCCCGGTTAGATTATTCCAATAGCCTTTATCTTGAATTACCAGCCTATCTGGTCTGCAGGCTGCAAATAATTAAAAATGCTGCAGCCAGATTAATTAGGAAGGTGCAGTTCTGCCATCATTTCTCCCCACACTTGCGGAGTCTCCATTGGCTCCCCGTCAATAGAAGGATCAAGATTAAAGTGCTCAACCTTGCCTACAGAGCTACCAGAGCTCGGGCCCGGGTTACTTGAGACATAGGCAGCAAAACTACCATCATGACCGGGTTCTCAGATCGAATCACCAGAAACTGCTCAGAGTTCCTAGCTTCTTTAAGGCCAGGATAGGTGGCAGAGCATTCTCACTGAGAGCTGCATCAATCTGGAATGCCTTGCCTCCCCACCTCAGCATTACAGAGTTAGAACCGGCCATTAGAAGAGCACTGAAAACCTGGCTCTTTAACCACCCATAGCTCTCCCTTTTCTTCATCCCTTCCTTGTTACGAATCTGCAACCCAGAGCCGGGACACCTCCGTTGGAGGTAGCTGAGTACTTTACAAATTTCACTTATTATTATATTCACTGAAAAAAACATAGGTTTGACACCAGTTATAGTTAGCTGGAAATTTTTCTGACATAAAACCAATGAAATTCCACGTTATAGTTAGTTGGACTCACTATAACTTGCGCGCCTGCAATGCACTGCTGATGACGTCACATATTACATCACTCATGACATGGTCAGTGACATCACTCATGACATCACTGATGACACCATCCTTGTGACAGAGTGATAGACCTCCTTTCATTGTAATGTAACCCTTGAAACACATGTTTAAAAATCGCAACTAACATTATCAAAAAATGGAGATACCCATACCAGTTACAACAACCAATTCAGTAATTCCGCCATCTATATACACATCCTGAAGACAGCTGATAGCCAGAAACCGGTCCTAGGATGCTTGATTCCGGTCCAGGAAAGACATGGCTTGGCAGTTCGGGCTGGACTGTTCCCATGAGGCACAGGGTGAAGGCTGATTTTCATATGGCCATGTATGAACTGGGGTGGTGTGGAGTGCAAAAAAACGATCGATTTAGGCCCAGATCTCTGTACTGGGGTGAATGTATGACATTGTTCTGCATTCTGTCCATCAACTGTTGTTTTTGCATTTGTCACCCCGAGTGGGATGGGTATGCTCAGACGGGAGTCCCATGCTCTCCACACCACTGGAGTCAAGCTATCTTGGCAGAAGACGCCTGATAGCCAGAAACCGGTCCTAGGATGCTTGGTTCCGATCCAGGAAAGACATGGCTTGGCAGTTCGGGCTGGACTGTTCCCATGAGGCACAGAGTCAAGGATGATTTGCATATGGCCATGTCTGAACTGGGGTGGTGTGGAGTGCAAAAAAACGATGGATTTAGGCCCAGATCTCTGTACTGGGGTGAATGTATGACATTGTTCTGCATTCGGCCAATCAACTGTTGTTTATGCATTTGTCACCCCGAGTGGGATGGGTATGCTCAGACGTGAGTCCCATGCTCTCCACACCACTGGAGTCAAGCTATCCTGGCTGAAGATGGCTGATAGCCAGAAACCGGTCCTAGGATGCTTGATTCCGGTCCAGGAAAGACATGGCTTGGCAGTTCGGGCAAGACTGTTCCCATGAGGCACAGGGTCAAGGCTGATTTGCATATGGCCATGTCTGAACTGGGGTGGTGTGGAGTGCAAAAAAACGATGGATTTAGGCCCAGATCTCTGTACTGGGGTAAATGTTTGACACTGTTCTGCATTCGGTCAATCAACTGTTGTTTTTGCATTTGTCACCCCGAGTGGGATGGGTATGCTCAGAAGTGAGTCCCATGCTCTCCACACCACTGGAGTCAAGCTATCCTGGCTGAAGATGGCTGATAGCCAGAAACCGGTCCTAGGATGCTTGAGTCCGGTCCAGGAAAGACATGGCTTGGCAGTTCGGGCTGGACTGTTCCCATGAGGCACAGGGTCAAGGCTGATTTGCATATAGCCATGTCTGAACTGGGGAGGTGTGGAGTGCAAAGAAACGATGGATTTAGGCCCAGATCTCTGTACTGGGGTGAATGTTTGACACCGTTCTGCATTCGGTCAATCAACTGTTGTTTTTGCATTTGTCACCCCGAGTGGGATGGGTATGCTCAGACGTGAGTCCCATGCTCTCCACACCACTGGAGTCAAGCTATCCTGGCTGAAGATGGCTGATAGCCAGAAACCGGTCCTAGGATGCTTGATTCCGGTCCAGGAAAGACATGGATTGGCAGTTCAGGCTGGACTGTTCCCATGAGGCACAGGGCCAAGGCTGATTTGCATATAGCCATGTCTGAACTGGGGTGGTGTGGAGTGCAAAAAAATGATGGATTTAGGCCCAGATCTCTGTACTGGGGTGAATGTATGACATTCTTCTGCATTCTGTCAATCAACTGTTGTTTTTATATTTACATATATGCATATATTCATAATTCATATATATATATATATATATATATATATATATATATATATATATATATATATATATATATATATATATATATATATATATATATATATATATATATACATATATATATATATATATAAATATACCCCAAATACTAAAATACATATTTTTTATTCTTTACATTCACTACTACAAAATCCCATTTATATTTATAAAATCACAATTGACTGCTCACCTGTGAATAAGGCAAGAAGGCGAAATTCATCTGGAAGGTGAAAGCAAACTACAGCACAGTTCTGTAACCAGAAAACGCACCTAGTAATCAATGGGTCTTGGTGTACAGCGTATTTCTGTTGGTTTGTGAGTAAACAGGATGCCCCATGCCCGCAACACTGATACTTCCCTGACAGGTCTTAACCCCTTTCAAGAGGGGAAACGTTCATGGTGTTTTACATTTGGGGCCTGCATTGCCTGCATCCACAAACTGAAGAAGAGGATTATTCTAATGGAATATTACATGGAAGTCGGCAAGGGAGCAAGAGGGGAACATTTGCCGATTTGTGACAATGGTGCCTTATGGAAATGACACGTGTGGTAAGCCTCCAAGTGAGGGGAAGAAAGCCTTGGGCCTCATTTATGAGAAATGACGCATCGCTGCGTGAAAGCAGCGATGCGCCACTTCTCAGTGCGCACTCCTTGCGACATTCCTGATGCGTCATATTTAATGTTTGACGCATCATGTCGCAAGGAGTTACAGATACGTCAGTATTTCTGACGTATCTGTAAGCGCAAAAGCGACGCATTGCTGGAGTGTGTCACGAAAGTGACTCAACTCCAGCAATGCGTCCTTTCACATGGGGCAGGCCCCATGTGGAAGGGCCTGCGTCAGTCTTACGCCTGCTGTAAGGCAGGCGCAAGATTTTGACGCAACGGTGTCCTAAAAGTGATGCAGTGAAATCTCATAGATTTCACTGCGTCACTTTTACGACCCTTCCTTGCGTCAATACGCCCCCCTTGCATACATTATACCTGGCGCAGGTATAATGTGGCGCAGAGGTTTACAAAGTGACGCATCTACCTAGATGCGTCACTTTGTAAATATGGCGCAACAAGGCGCATTTTTTACGCCACTGGTGCGTCACAAAAAGTGTCGCACCAGCAGTGTAAAAGTGATGCACAGCCTCATAAATGAGGCCCCTTGTGTGCTATAAGAATGATTAACCCCTTTACTGCTAAGGCATTGTTCTTATTTCCATATAATTTCCATTGAAATCAATGGAAAGTCCATGACGAGTTACCCTTGTCATTAGCAGCCAAGAGGTTAAGGTTACAATACGGGATTGTAGCGTGTGATGTGTGGAATGCGATTTAATAACACACTGGAGCTTGACAAAATCCTGCACTGGTTTTCTATGGTGCTACGTTACCAGAGGTAAAATTACTACCATGATGGCTTTATTTATATGTGATTCCAAACCCTGGTAATTGCCTGCTTACCTGTGATCACGGAAGAAGCTGAAACGCATTGGGAATGAGAGAGCGAGCTACAGCAAACTTCTGTAACCAAATAAAGTGCCTGGTGCATTATTGATCTTGGTGTACATCGTATTTATGTTTGATTGTGAGTAAACGGGCTGACCCGTACCTGCTACGCTGATACCAACTTACAGGGTCTTGTGCTCCCTCAAGAGGGGAAGCTTTCATGGGGTTTTACATTTTGGGGCCTGGCCTGCCTGCATTTAACAAAGTGAAGAAGATGATTATCTTAATGTAAATTTTACATAGAAGCCGGTTAGGGAGCAGGAAGGGACATTAATATCCAATATTGCAGGATCATGATGCTGGTGCCTTATGAAAATTACACGTGTGGTATGCCACCAAGTTAAGGGCAGTGACATTTTGTGCTTAGGAACCTTTAAGATTACAATACACGACTGCAGTGTGTGAAGTATGTATGATGGGGTCAATAGCAGGTACAGGACAGGTCCCTGGGGTTACCATTGGGGGCGGCAACCGACTGCTAAGGACCAGGATTGGGGACAGGCCTAACTATAACGGTGGGCACATTGAATGGAGATCTGCACAGATACTTTGTTTGCACCATCAGTCACGTGCGCTGAAGTTTCCCTTTATTTAAACTCCCTGGTCCGAGCCCGGCACAGGTAGTTGAGGTACAACATTGTTGTGCAGTGGCCGGGTGGCTCACTACAGTATGGACTGTGATTTAATAACACACTGCAGCCTAACAAAATCCAGCACTGGCTCTCCATGGCTCTATGTTAACAGAGGTAAAGTCACACCCACAATGGCTTTATTAACATGTTATTTCAAAGCCTCATAATTGACTGCTCACCTGTGATCAAGGCAAGCAGTCAAAACCCATCGGGAAGGAGAGAGTGAGCTACCGCACACTACTGTAACCAAATAAAGCTCCTGGTTCTCCATGGATTTTGGTGAACAGCATATTTCTGTCAGTTTTTACTTAAATGGAATGCCCCGTGCCCGCAACACTGATACCGCCCTGACAGGGTCCACTAAAGAGGAGAAGCTTTCATTGTGTTTTACATTTGGGGGCCTGACAGGCCTGCATCCACAAAGTGAAGAAGAGGATTATTGTAATGTAAATATTATGTGGAGGCCTGCAAGAGAGCAAGAGAGGATATGAATATCCCAAATTGCCGATTTGTGATGATAGTGCCTTATGAAAATAACACATCTGTGAAAAGCCGCCAAATAAGGGGCAGTGAACATTGTGTGCTATAGGAATATTTAAGATTACAATACAGGACTGCAGAGTGTAAAGCATGGACTGTGTTTTAATAACACACTGCAGCCTGAAAAAATGCAGCAATGATATTCTATTGCGCTATGTTAACAGAGGTAAAGTCACGCCCATGATGACTTTATTAACATGTGATTTGAAAGCCTCATATCTGACTGCTCCCCTTTAAGGCAAGAAGCTGAACACGTCAGGAAGGAGAGAGCAAGCTACCCCACACTTCCTTAATCAAATAAAGTGCCAAGTGCTACCTTTCACTGGTTTTGTGTGTATAAAATCTACACCTAACTATAACATCACTGTAACCATTGTTTTTTGCACAGAAATTCTGAGGATTTATTAATACTATTTCCTAACTATAACATTCCTGTATGCTCTGTTTTTTCAGTGAATTTCCATGTTTTTAATGTTATTTTCTAACTATAACATCCCAAACCTACCTGTCTGTCATGAGAAGAGCATCACACCGATTTGTGTTGACACGTCTAAGATTGGGTACTGTACATCATCTTGTTAAATAAAAAAAAAACTAGAAATGGACCCCTTTTAGCCCCCTCCCAGTTCAATAATTTATCTAATTTTGCCATTCCATTAGCCAATAGATTCCAGGCCCTGAGCAATCTTGATACTAACGATTGACGTGAGGGATTTATACAGTCTAGTCAGGCAGAACGGGTAATATATGAACCCAAAAGCTCTATAATGGAAACCAAGAATGATGACGATTTATTATTAAGTAAGGTTGAATTATGTGTGATAGAGCAGGGCAGAATTTTACCTACAAATGTAACTTTGATACCAACCACCCCAAGTGATTCGGAATGCATTTTAGCAGAATCGATTCTCACTAGTGAAGTGGCGGGTCACGAAGTACCCCTTTGGGAAGCTCATAAGGTTAATACTGGTGAAGAGTATCAAGTCACCACCTGGAACATCTCTGGTTTCAGGAGCAAAATAGGCAGACCATCATGGTCCGACTTTATTTTGGCCCAACATGACATCATATGTCTAAAGGAGATGTGTAGCATTGAACCAATCTATGTAGAGGGCTTTACCTCACACTGGCTCCCAGCCCAGTCTTCCCTCTCGGGCAGAGCAAAGGGTGGTCTCCTGATCTTGATCTCTACCAACTTGAATAGATGCAAGATTAAATGCTGTACTACTGTTGATACCCATTCCCAGATTATGTGGTTGGTATCCCCCGTGGGTAAAGATGTTATTTTGATCAATTTTTATATTAACGTTTTCAATTCTTCCCGTGGGTCAGTTGTTTATGCCCTGGAAAGGGAACTTGATAAGCTGATTAGTACCATTAGAAAATCGATCATCATTCTTTGGGTTGGTGATTTTAATGTTCAGGTGTGCCCACTATCCCTGACCAAAGTCTGTGGGCACTGGAGGGGGGGAAACTGACGATGATTGTTATATGCACTTCCCCCATTGTGGATATGGTACGGCCTTAAATAGTGTTATTGCTAAGCTGGATCTAGAATTATTGCACTGTGCCTCTGATAAATATAATGTGAAACACCCTACATTTACAGGCAGAAATGCAATGTCCAATATTGATCACATGATAACTTAATGTAATAGTGTACATTTGTTCTAATTACCTTGGATAGTTGATCAACCAACTAGTGATCATAATAGTATTTCGTTTTTATCTATTATGTTGGGGTTTTAAAAATTCAACTGGTGTCTCTTAAAGCCTGTGCATTGCCCCTATTAGATCAAATGGTGTCCGGATAAAATGGGCTGGTTTGGACCCATCCAAAATCCAGAACGATGTAATTATGCAATGCCAGAATGAAATCGAAGTTTGCTTAGGTGATGAGGTTGATCCACAATTGATGCTTGCCAATTTCAATAAGATTAATAATGTTGTTCAGAGCCTCTTGACGAAACCAGTCTGCAGAAATAAAAATCCTAAGGTGGGCTGGTTCGACAGTAATTGTACTGCAGCTCTACATCATCTTAAACAAGCACTGGGGTGCAACCCAAGATACCCGGATACAATCAAGGTCTTACGTGCAGAATATGGTTCAGCCTTAAAAGCCAGAAAAGTAGAGCTTCAAGAAAAAGCCTGGGAAAATGTAAGTTACGCAACTGACACTAAAAATAGTAAATTGTTCTGGGATACGGTTAATAGTACCTTCTTGAAAGATGACCATATACCAGAACTCAATTCCCATATTAACTGCAATTACTGAGTAGAATATTTCTCAAATTTTTTAACCACACTTACTGGCCAACAATACCACTGTCAATTAGTATAGAGCAGGTCACTGAGAGTATAATTAGTAGCAAGGGGGGTAAGGCACCGGGTCCTGATGGGGTCCAGATAGACCTTTATAAAAAGGAAATGGTTCTATGGTCCCCTCTTTTAACTAGAGTTTGTAATGCCGCTGTTGAGACCCATTTCCCATTATTATGGGGCCAGTCAATAATAATACCAATCCATAAGAAAGGAGTAAAAACTGGAGTTCGTAACTATAGTCCAATTTCCTTACTGAATTCTTCTATAAAGATTATGAGTAGGATCATGCTATCAAGATTAGAAGCCTGGGTTATAGAAAAGTCGATCCTTACACAAGTGCAATACAGGTTTAGAAAAGGAGTTGGTACACTAGATCAGTGTGTCAACTTTGATCTATTGATTGGAAAGTATACCCTAGCAAAGGAGGGCAATTTATATTTATGCTTTGCCGACCTCAGCAGCGCGTTTGATTTGGTACACCACTCTATTTTATGGTCCTTATTGTTAGAAATGGGCGCTCTCAAAGAGATAGTTTATTTTCTAGCAAGATTATACGGCGAGCTTTCAAGTAAGGTGCGGTATGGTTTTTCAGGCGCATAAACCCCCCATTTAAAGTTAAAAGAGGCATCCGACAGGGCTGCGTGCTGGCACCACTACTTTTTTTTTATTGTTTATCAATGATGTAGATGCAGCCCTGAAACTGTTCGAGTCAGATGCACCGAGGGTGGATGGGAACCACATTCCAATATTCCTGTACGCTGATGATGCAGTTTTACGTTCCCGTACTCTATTGTGTTACATCGCCTTATTGATAATTTTACTGCTTTTATCGCTAAAAGAAAGCTTTTAATCAATAAAACTAAAACTTTTGTTATGGCTTGCGGCAAAAACCCGATAACAGCTAGATCCTTTTTTATTGAAGGTTCTAAGGTCCAGACAGTTAAACATTTTGCTACCTGGGTATTACATTTGCGGGGAACAGGTCATGGGCACAGGAACAGGAAAATGCCTGTTTTAAGATGACGAGAAATATTAATGGTATTTTTAGATTTGCTGCTAAACTGGGCAACCGACGTATTAAAGATATGATGACAATCTATGAGGTAAGATGTGTTACTGCTGCACTTTATGGGCCAGGTGTTTGGGGTCACTGCCAAGGTTCTCTATTACAACAAACTGAAAATTCTTTTTTAAATCCTTTGTTGTGTGTCCCACCATCTGCCTCCACTGAACTTATTCATCGTGAAGTGGGCATCAAATATATTTCAGACTTGGCTTCATTACGCCCTCTCCTATTGTAGAAATCTATATGGTTTAAGGAGGAGACAATGTTCACCCAAACAATAATATGGGACTGCCTCAAAATGGAGAGTTGTTTAAGAATACCTTGGCTTCATTACATCACTTACTGGTTTAAATCTTTATTTAATTGTGAAATTGGGCTGGATCCTGGGTGTGCAGACTTTATTGCCAGAACGGAGTTAAAATCAATTCTATTAGCGCACAGAACAGAGGCTCACTCCAGCGTAATTAAGAATCAAACAACTTTTATATTTTATCTGCAATTGGATCTTAAACAGGGTTTCCAAACCTATCTGTCAGTCGTGACAGGAGAATCACACCGATTTGTGTTGACACGTCTAAGATTGGGTACTGTACATCATGTTGTTAATTTCCCAGTTATAAAACAGTGTTCTGTTCGACCAAGCCCATGTGATGGAATTTCCCGACAAAGCTGCTGCCACATGCTATTATTCTGTAAATTTTATTTGCATTTTAGAAAATGTTAACTAAAACTGTTCTTTTTATATCATAATATAAGATCTACTAAAGATGCCATGAAATTGATTTTTATATTAGAGAACCCAGGATTGTGTTTTTATTTAGCTGCATTCCTTTTGAAATCTATTAGTATCAAGAAATCGATGATCATTGACTCTTGATTGTAAGATTATTGGGGCCGCACATGTAACTTTTTTGCACTTGCACTTTTGTATTAGGACCTATATATGTTTATGTAGATCGCTAGGGTGCATACATGAACTATTGTACTTGCATTTTCTGTACCAGGATTATTATATGTTTATGAATTTCTATGTATACATATTTTATTAGTCCTGTAGTTTCATATTTTATAATTATTATTGTAGAATGGTTTATGATTGTATTGCTTATATGGTTGATTTATTTAACCGAATAAAAGCTTTCAAATTGAAAAAATTAAATTGACTGCCCCCCTTTAAGGCAAGAATCTGAAACATGTCAGGAAGGAGAGAGCAAGCTACCCCACACTTCCATCATCAAATAAAGTGCCACGTGCTACCTTTCACTGGTTTTGTGTGTATACAATCTACACCTAACTATAACATCCCTGCAACCTTTGTTTTCTCAAGGAATTTCTGAGGATTTATTAATACTATTTCCTAACTATAATGTTCCTATATGGTCTGTTTTTTCAGTGAATTTCTATGTTCTTTTAATGCTATTTTCTAACTATAACATCTCCTAAACCTGTATTTAAATTGTACTGTAATTTGACCCATAAGTTCAGTTTACTAATATAACATTTCACCAAGTTTATAATTATATTTTATTCACACATTCATTCTGATTACATATTTCAGCTTCTTGCTGCCCTTTAAGGAAAGTAGCTGAAACACGCCAGGAAGGAGAGAGCAAGCTACCCCACACTTCCGTAATCAAATAAAGTGCCAAGTGCTTCATGGATCTTGGTGTAAGCGTATGTCTGTTAATGACAAACACCTATTAAAGGTGGCTAAGCCTGATTGCGTGCACATCCATCTACTGTATTCAGCAGTAACTTCTAGTACCAATAGTCATAATCGCAAATGTACTGAAGTTCTTTACAGTGGTTCTCGCATGATGGTAGCACCTAGCCACCTTGGGTGCAATCCCCAAAACCTGTATTTAAATTGTACTGGAATTTGACCCATAAATTCAGTTTACTAATGTACATTTCCACAAGTTTATAATTATATTTTATTAAAACATTCATTCTAATTATATATTAAAAATAAAAGTAAGGTAACTTATGTAGTCTTTCTATAAATGCAATATACCAAGTCTTTCTTTTTTTAAATTCATTTTATGGATCCATGGATCTGTCACAAATTCTTAGACAAATAAGGGGTGTGCCGGTTATATTGCACACATTCAATACTAAAACATCAACACATTTAAAACAGAAATATGCTATTGCAATTTCTATAAGTGTATCAATGCCTGTGTGAAGGTGTGTGAGTAACTGTGTTTATGACTGTGTGGGCGTGTGAAGGGGTGAGTGAGTGTGTGAGTGTCTGTGGGGGTATGTGAGTAGGTGTATGAGTGTTTTTTTGTGTTTTTGAGTGGGTGTGTGAGTGGCTGTATGTGTGTGAGATTGGTTGTTTAGGTGTGTAAGTGGGTGTGTGAGTGGCTGTGTGGGTGTATGAGTGGGAGTATGAGTGGTTGAGTTTGTGTGTAAGTGGTTGTGTGAAAGTGTGTGTAAGTGGATGTGTGAGTAGGTGTTTGAGTGCATGTGTGCATAGCAGTGTGGGCCTGTGATTGGGTGTGTGAGTGGTTTTGTTGGTCTGTGACTGGGTGTCTGAGTGGATGTATGGGTGGGTGTGTACATGTGTAAGTAGGTGTTTGAGAGAGTGTGTGGGTTTGTGAGTGGGTATATGTGTTTTTTTAATTGAGGTCTGGATCTTTGGATCCACCTGAATCTCCTTGAATCTGAGAGGATCGTGGAGGATACAGATAGATCTGCAATTCCTCACAAGCTACAAAAAAACCATTGTTGGACAATTTCTTGCCCATAAGGGGTCCCTCATAGACCCCTCCATCAGTCCAATGGGGTCAGGCTACCTCTACACTGGAACCTTCTATTACTTTTACACTTTAATGCGTCCCCGGGTGAGCCATGTCTTGATGAACAAAAGAGCAGCTGCAAATTTCCCCTTGGGTTGCAGCCAGCCATTCACGGTCTTGTTGTTGGATCCACAGAGGATCCGAATCTCTAGATATACATAAATCTTTTTACTTTAATAACTCCAAAACTACTGAACAGATATACACCAAATAACAAAAATCACTCTTTGTGGACCAAGATCTAGCTTTCTTCCAAACTAGATGTAATTCCGTTCAGCGGTTCAGGCTGTAGTTGTGTCTTTAATACTTATGGGAAATTGCATGGAGAAAAAGTGTTTTGGGACCCACTTTTTCAACCTTGCTTGAGGGATCACCACAAAACTTTCCAGATAACAACTGAAGTGACTGGAAAACTAGTTTTGAAAAATTTGTGAAGATTCGTCAAACAGCTCTAAAGTTATTAGCAAAACAAAAAAAACATTGCTGGACTTCAGAGGATTTAAATTTGCTGTTCCCACTCTAGTCTGTGCAACAGTAGGAAAGGTGTTGGACTTCAGACGGGTAAGATTGACCATTACCATTGTAGTCTGTCTAACAGTAGGGATGGTGTTGCACTTCAGAGGGGTTACATTTACAATTCCCACTCCAGTCTGTGCAATAGTAGGGAAAGTGCTGGACTTTGGAGGGGTAATATTAACTATTCACACTTCAGTCTGTGCAACAGTGCGAAAACATTGGACTTCAGAAGGGTTAAATGTATTATCTACACTCACGACTAAGCAGCAGTAGGTAAAGTACTTCACTTCAAACACAGTACATATCTGAAAAACCCCATTGAACTAGAAAAATACACTCTTAATACAGACATTATTTCTTAACATTTTATATAAATGTATATACACACACATACATACATATAAATGTATATATTACAAAACGTAAAAACAATGAACCAAATTGTTTTTATAAACAATGTAATGATTAATTTTCAATCAAATAATAATGGTTATTTAATTATTACTTATTTACCTTGCCAACCTTTTCACCTACAAACTGAGCAACCTACACCTAAAATAGAACTAAAGTCAGTATAACACAATTTATAAAATTTATAATCCTTTACATAACTAATGAACAAATATTGACCTTTCATTAATTATTACTTAATTATCTACTCACCTTACAAACTCAGCAGCCCAAATGTAAAATGTAATAAAAATATATGATTATTACATTTTACACAATTATTATTCAATTGAACATTTAGGTATACATTAATAAACATTATTTTTTAAATATTACTTATTTAACTTCCCATCATATATCCCTGAAAACCTAGCAACCTGCACACAAATTATAACTTAAAAAAATCAGTATTACATAATGTACATAAGTAATAATCAATTCAATAAATTGTTAATTAATTTTATGGCAAGACCGGAGGCTCCTATTATGCTTTCTTATCTTGCTTTAATTTCACACAGCAGCCAAGATAAGTAAAAGACTACAGTTCCCAGAGGGCCAGAGAACAAACTGGGCCATGGGACTGAAAAAACGTGAGAATACAATAACCAATCACAATGAACCTATCAGATAAAGACCCTAACTGACTGCGCAGCTTCCTCTTTTCTTGCTGCTCGCAGTCAGATAAGTGCCTTTATCTTTTGCTCTCAGTATTTTATGCTTTGTTTTGCATTCTTTGTGACCGCTTTTATTATATTTACATATTGTTGATTCAGCGCGTCCTCGCGCTAGTACTTTTGCGCTTTACGCGCGTGTCCACACGAAGCTCCGACGCTTCGTTTCTCTTCCCCCCCCCCACCCCCCATTTTCAGACGCTCTTGGTAGCGTCTTAGCGCGCGCGTCTTCGCGCGTTTTCCTAACCTTCAAGGTCTCTCTCTCTCCGGTCACCGTCTCCTGCGTGTGACTGCTGCTCCAGCCCTGTGCTCCAGCCTCGGTGCCTCCCAAGCTCCGTGTGAGACGTCGCTTCAAGCTCCGCCCGGCCCACCTCTTGTACACGCCCCCGCTCTGACATTAACCCTCGCCTACCTCCTGTGTGTATATTTTTGGTTCTCCTTCACAGCCTTATTATGGAACGTGATAGTTCCTCAGAGGAAGTCCCTACCCAGGACTCTCATACATTTAAAAGAGATTTGAATAAATTCATTAATAATTCAGTGGAAACTGCTGTGGAAGTCTCTATGAAGAGAATGTCAAAAAATATGGAAAATTCAATGTTAAGCATCATGTCCAAAATGTTGGCCCAGTCTGCGGGGGAAAGCAGAAAGAAAAAAGTGGAATTCTCTGCTCAATCTCATGCCCCTAAAAAAGCGTCTTTGATTAGCGAGTCTTCCTCGCTCTTGACTGAGGACCCAGTTCCTCCCAGGCCTCCTTCTAAGGAGGGGTTTGTTGGCTCCGAGGGTAAACGCAAACAAAAAGAGAAACATGCAGAGTCTCCTAGGAGAAAATTGGTAATTTCAACTATATTGGACACAGATGACGATGATGATGATGCTAATTTCGATGACGCTGATCAATTGATTGACCTGTTTGATACTACTGACCCTTCCCCCCCCTGCTAAATCTGCCAAATTAGATTCTTTTTCTTTTGAGCCTGTTTTTGACTCCGAGGGTTTTCCCATGTTTGATCCCTCCACTATTCGTCACCCTAATTCTACCGAATGGTTCCCTTCTCACCATGTGGGAGAATATATCTCTGCCAGGTTGCGTCTCCCTTTGGAAGCACCGGTAAGAGCCAGGCTTAAATCTGAATGCCCTAAGCCTTCTCTCCCAGACAAAATTACGATGGTCCCTTCCATCGACCAACCTCTCCTCACATTCTTCTCCAAATTCGGCAAGGACCCCCGCAGAGGGGTGGATAAAGCTTGGACCACTTGCCAAGACAAACTATTGGATATTGTGGGCCCTCTCGCCCGCATCTTTGATTTAGCGGAAGCTTCCCGCTTAGAGGGTTCTGAACTTTCTGCAGATGACATCTCCATGTGGGCTCAACGCGCCTTTTGCCTTCTAGGAAATGCTAACTCCGCAATCACTCATGAGCGCCGAAAAGGTCTCTTAATCAAATTGGATCCTAAGCTTTCAAATCTGGCACCCATGGATCCTGGCCCCAAGGCGAATGGTCTCCTTTTTGGAGAATCTCTGGTTCGTGACCTTAGTAGATTTGTTTCTACTTTTGCTTCTCTGGACAAAGCCCAGCAAACAGTAAAGAAGGTCTTCGCCCCTCGGGTTTTTGGACGGGCCGGCAGAGGCAGGGGTCGCTCTTCCGGCCGTCCCTACAACCAAGGCTCCAGAGGTTCGTACAACAACAACAACCAGGACTACAAGCCTCAATTCTATCCCCAACGTGGCCGTGGCTTCAGAGGCAAAGGTCAACGAAACTATCGTCAAAACTCCAACCAACAAGGTAAGCCTTTCTTCTTCCCCTCCTGTGGGGGGTCGCTTAAAACTGTTTCTTCAAAAATGGTGCACTCTCAGTTCAGATCCGTGGGTCTTAGACACGGTACAAGGCTACCTGATAGAATTCCTTTCCCCTCCCGTCCAAACTTCTCTTCCCCCCCCTCTCGTCTTTTCAACTCTAATGGCATCTCAGATTTCAAACGAGATCGAGGCTCTTCTCCACAAAAGAGCAATTCAAGTTTTTCCCTTTGACTCCTCAGGCTTTCTAAGCTCCATTTTTCTTGTTCAAAAGAAAAACAAGAAGCTCCGCACGGTCATCAATCTGAAATGGTTCAATCAGTTTGTGGTTTACCGCCATTTCAAAATGGAGACCTTTTTACATCTGAGGGACACTCTTCGTCCCAGCGACTGGATGGTCCGTCTGGATCTTCAGGATGCATACCTCATGGTCCCCATCCATCACTCTCAATGGAAATTTCTTCAATTCCAGTGGGCAGGTGTCAACTATTGTTTCACCTCTCTTCCCTTTGGACTATCGTCCGCGCCCTGGTGCTTCACAAAGCTTTTGAAACCAGTGGTCGCCTATCTTCGATCTCTTGGCATAAGACTAATTATTTATCTGGACGATATCCTTCTCATGAATTCAGACAAACAATCTCTCCTCTCCGACCTTCTTTTGACTCAGTCCCTTCTCCTGGATCTGGGTTTTCTCATCAACAAGGACAAGTCGTCTTTGACTCCTTCTCAGAACACGGAGTTCTTAGGGTTCCTGGTGGACTCTGCTGCAGCGTCCCTTCGCCTTCCCCTTTCCAAAGTTTCCAAGATCAAAGCGGAGATCTTATCTGTTCTTCAGTCTTCTCTTTTGTCCCTCCGATCTCTTGCTCGGATCGTCGGTCTTCTCTCCTCCTCCATTCAGGCCATCTTTCCGGGCCCTCTCCATTACCGTGCTCTTCAACGCCTCAAAATCCGTCACCTTCGTCAAGGCCTCGCATATTCAGATCTCGTGGCACTAGACCCCGAGTCCCGCACCGAGCTTCAATGGTGGATAGACCATTTAGATGCGTGGAACGGGCGCACTATCTTCGCCACGGCCCCAGATCTAGTCTTAGAATCAGATGCAAGCCTGTCGGGCTGGGGCGCCCGGTGTGGACCAATCTCGACTGGAGGTTCATGGTCCGCCGAGGAGTCCAAGTTGCACATCAACTGTTTAGAGATGCTTGCAGGTTCCTTTGCGATCAAAAGCCTTTCCAAAAACAGGATTCACTGTTCTATTGTTTCTGCGGTCCGCTACATCAACCATCTTGGCGGAACAAGGTCCAAACCCCTCGCGGACTTGGCAAAGAGTCTATGGGAATTTTGCCTCGCCCATCATCTTTCTCTGACAGCCGAGTATCTCCCTGGAGATCTCAACAGTGTAGCGGATTGGCACTCGAGATTCCTTCGAGATTCCAGCGATTGGAAGCTTTGTCCATCCGTTTTCCTCTCTCTTTCCCATCTTTGGGGCCCTTTCTCTATCGATCTTTTTGCTTCCCGTCTCAATTCCCAATTGCCCCGGTTCTACAGTTGGCGCCCGGATCCCCTGGCTTTGGCGACAGACGCTTTCCTACAGGATTGGTCTCGTCATCTTCATTATGCCTTCCCTCCTTTTCTGATGATCAACAGGGTTCTTTCTCAAGTTCGCCGCCAGAATTCGTCCCTGGTTCTTGTTGCCCCCTTCTGGCAAGCCCAGGTTTGGTTTCCGACTCTTCTCGAAATGGCAGTGGACTTCCCGGTCCTTCTTCCCTCTTTCGGGGATCTTCTTCTCAATCCTCAGGGCGAACAACACAGTCTCATTCTCGACTCCTCCCTGCAACTCTCGGCCTGGAAAGTTTCCGGCCTTCCTCTTCTGACGTCCTCATTTCACAAGAGGCTTTGATCTTCATCAGCCAGGCTTGGGCTCCGGGAACATCCAAAGCATACAGATCCGCCTGGTCTCTTTGGACAAGCTGGTGTTTGGAAAGGGACCTCGATCCCATTTCAGCCTCTCTGAATTTCATAATTAATTTCCTTGGTTCACAAGCCAGTGCCGGTAAGGCTTATCGCACCATCAATCTCTATCGCTCTGCCATCTCCCTATAGCATTCCCAAATCGATGGTAAACCAGTTGGTGCTCACCCTATGATTTGTCACCTACTCAAGGGTGTACGTTGTGCGAAACCTCCATTGGCTAAGTATACCTCTTTATGGGATGTTACAGTGATATTCAAATTGTTTAATAGTTGGCCAGACAATGCTGTTCTTTCGCTAAAAATGCTATCTGCTAAACTCACCATGTTACTGTGTCTAGTTTCCATTAAGAGAGTTTCTGATGTTAAGGCTCTAGATGTTTCTGCTCGCCAATATTCTCCTTCAGGTGTGCTGTTTCAGATACGCAGACGTACTAAGACTAATTTGGATTCAGTGTTTTACCCCTACTTTCCAGATCATCCCAAACTGTGTGTGGGACTATGTTTAAAAGTGTACGAACACCGAACTGCTGATCTCAGAACGCCCTCTCATTCTCAACTCCTTATTTCCTTTCGTAAACCCCATCTTCCTGTCTCTTCTCCTACCCTTGCCCGTTGGGTCCGTTGGGTCATGTCTCTTGCCGGAGTCGACGTCTCCGTTTTCGGGGCGCATTCGGCCAGGGGAGCCATGGCTTCTACAGCCTTTTGGTCTGGCTCTCGTCTGGAAGACATTCTGAGATCAGCAGACTGGTCAAATGACAGTATATTTCGCATGTTCTATTGTAAACCTGTTCATACTGTGGCTTCTGATATTGTTAATATGCTTTAAACAAGCATAATAGGAGCCTCCGGTCTTGCCATAAAATGTAGATTTTTCTAGTATTCATGACGGAAAATCTTAATTTTATTAAAGACACGGAGGCGAGTATTATCCCGCCGCAACATTTCTTAACATTTGTTCTCCCTCCCTACAGCGAATCCAGCCTTGCCACCGGCTTCATCTTAGAAGATCTACCCTTCAACTTCTTCGATCTTCTCCTTCGAGTGCTCCAATTCCAATGCTCCTGGATCCTCCTCCTGGACTCCTGTTTGGTCTTCTTCCTTGGATTCCCCTGATACAAGATTTATGTTCCTGGACTTTGGCTATATCCTTAATTTTATTCATTTTCCCTTTGTTTAATGACTATACTTGATCTGCTCGCCAGCGAAAAGAGGAAGCTGCGCAGTCAGTTAGGGTCTTTATCTGATAGGTTCATTGTGATTGGTTATTGTATTCTCACGTTTTTTCAGTCCCATGGCCCAGTTTGTTCTCTGGCCCTCTGGGAACTGTAGTCTTTTACTTATCTTGGCTGCTGTGTGAAATTAAAGCAAGATAAGAAAGCATAATACTCGCCTCCGTGTCTTTAATAAAATTAAGATTTTCCGTCATGAATACTAGAAAAATCTACATTATTGCCTAATCAACTTCCCAACCTATACCCCTACAAACATGTCTACCCGCCCTTAAAATATAAGTTAAAAAAATCAGTTTTACATAAAATACATATTGAATACCAATCACATACTACTTACTAATGAATTAACTTTCAACCCTGTCCCCATACAGACCGAACAACCCACACTGACACTATAAGTTACTATTAGCAAACAAATAAAACATTCTAAATCACTTCAATTTACAAACTATACTTAAAAAATTATAATTATACAAATAGTAACAAATAACACTATATGAACTAAAACACATTAAAATAATTAGAAACTATTTTTTACAACTATATTATTTAAAATGATAATAACAGCAATGATATTCTTAACAAACACAGAATAATAAGTCTGACTGATGCTTTATTATACTGAAGGTCTGACTGTAGACAAGCGTGTTTCCATACTAAAGAAAGATATAGAATGGTGATTACCAGTTATTGAATTAGTATTTATAGCCCTCTTAGTTGTTATGAATATCACCGCTGAGACAAAGATATTTAGATCCATTCCTGCACCTACATCACCTGCACATACAATAGATGAGAGAAAATTAAAAGCTTAAGTTATAGATGCTTCTCAGGGGAGTTTAATATTAAATGTTCATTCTATATTAGTTTGAGAGTACACATGCGCTTTAGATGCTAAGGATTACTATGTTTGGCAAACGTACCAGCTTCAGCTACGGAGGATGTGACCCACCATCATATTCCACTTTCATGTAGAGTACCTGTAGTATATTGCTTATTTATTCTATAGTCAGAATGGTTTCAAATGTTACTTTTCCAACTATAATTTGATCCTTTCTGGATTTCCTACTCACAAAAGAATTAATCCTCATCCACAGGCTAAGTAAGGAGTTGGAAATAGCTTGGTTTTTCTTTAGGTCCCTTACAAAGATAGACACTCTTAAGGTATTTGAGCAACATTTTCCAATGAGTCCATTGGAAAATAAATGTATCCAAGCTTTTGAGGGGAAGGAGATCTCACATGTTCATAAGACAACAAAGCAGGAAGATGCTTTAAAGACTGTGTGGAAAGAGGAGGAAGATGAATATTTAAAAAATGGTATATCCCAGATTGAAATTAGATAGAGGACATAAAGGGAGACTAGGCTTTTTTTAAAGAAGGAATAACATCCAAACTAGACACATGAGGATAAGTAGCAGAGAACATGCATTTGACATTCTTGGAGGGCATGTTCAAAAATATACTGGGGAAGAAACAATTATCCCTGTAGTATATTTTATAGTGCGGCTAGATTCATTTTTCCAATTGCCTGCTGATTGGGAAGGTGTTTGTTATTTAGATTTATTGTTTCCTAAAATAAATGTATAATTTTAATAGAATAGTATAGAAGCTTTACCAATGAATCCATCTCACAGACATAGATGTAGTGCAAACGATAGGTCACAATTAGTGGGAGATATTCCCCAACTAGCCGGTGTCCTCAATTGTGCGAAAACCAGAACGCTTTCTACAGTAGTGGCTAAATTAGCCACTGGTACATTTAGTACTTTGCTAGCAGTAAATGCAGTGTTAGTAGTTATTAGATCAATGGTTTTGTAAGACTGATTAGCTTTAGATATATAGTTGGCAGAGAAAGGCAAAACTATAAGATTTTGAAGACAAACAATTGCTGTTCATATATTTCAAATAAAAGAAAGATGATAGAAGTATTTGCAAAGGCCATTTCTGACTTAAAACCTGAAGTACAAACCTTAGAAGCAATTAGTGTGTTGGGAACCTTATGTAAAGGAGTTCTGCTATAAGTATCTGGCTTGGATGTATTGGTAGTGGATTTTTGGGTGTTGTAATAGAGAATATAGAGCATTGGCCTAATATGCTTATTTGCTTTATATAAGGGATTCAGATGTTATTTAGCAAAGAAAAAGGAAAAAAGAAAAATGCAAAGGAGAGAAGAAAAAGAAATGGAAGAGAGAGTAAAGTTTACCAGGAATTGAAAGGGCTGTGACAATTAAAAAGAAAGCGAGAGGTGCACCCTGAAGATTTATTTGTGATAAAATATCATAGCTTCTGGCTATCAGAGAGGGCATTAATAGAGTGAATGTTTTCATTTTTCAAAATAAATACATTTAACTGAAAAGAATTTAAATGTTAGTAAACACAAAGAAACACAAATAAATTAGGTAGGTAATCATATTTAGGCATTATAAGTAAACATATAGTTTAACAGATGAACAAATTGCATTGATAAGTTAGACTAACTGCTGCTGTCAATTTAATTGTCGCCCTTACACATTAGGGCTAAGAGGTCTGTCTTCTCATTTAAAATGTTGTTTTGCACAAGATGTTTTTCTCTTTCCACTGCAGTTGCTTTAATTTTCCAGAAGCCTTCTGTTATCTAGTGAGTAGGCATTTCTTATGTATTAGTCAACTGCACCAGGAGGAGAGTAACAAATCAAGGACATGGTTGCATAACTCATTGTGAAGAAATTAGAAACCGGGGGAATTTAACTGCTCCCAGAGTTTGCTGAAGACTGATTAGCTCATGGAAGTGGGAAATGGAGAAATGTTATAAATAATGCTTTTTAGAATTATATTTTCATGTGTTCCTTAGACTGTAGAGACCCTTCTTTTCCAAGAGTTCTTTTTCCCAGAGACCTTATACTATATGCTGAAATGAATGAAATGAAATGAAATGAATGAAATGAAATGAAAAGGGGTTTTAGTAAGCGAGACTGCTGCCCTTAGGCGTCCAAGCGCTGGGAAGAAGAAATTGTGCCTCAAGAAGCAACAGCTTGGAGAAGAGTTCAGTTGGTAAAGAGGAAGGTTTTAAGCTGTTTGCGGAATGATAACAGGTTGGGATTCGATCTTAGATGTACAGGGAGTGAATTCCAGAGCTTAGCCGCGTTGAACGAAAAGGATCTTCCTCCTGCTCTTGATCTTTTGATCCGGGGGACTACAGCTAAAAAAGCGTGAGTAGATCGAAGTTGTTTGCTGGGGCAGTAAGGGGAGAGGAGGGAATGGTTGATCTTGGGGGCGGTTCTCCGGGAAGCTTGATGGGACACGCACAGGGCTTTGAATTTTATTCTCTCCCTGATGGGGAGCCAATGTAGGGTTCTCAGCCCGGATTCTATTGATGCTCTACGTGGGATCTGAAGCAGCGTGCGTGCAGCGCAATTCTGGACCCGCTGGAGTTTTTGCAGCACATATTCCGGTGTCCCCAAGTACAAGGCGTTGCTGAAATCAAGTCGAGATTGGATTAGGCCCTGTATCACAATCTGTTTGGCTTCAAAAGGCAGGAGTGGGAGGACTTTTTTGAGCATCCTGATAAGCCCGAAGCAGATTGCAGATGTTTTGGTTGCTTGGGTGTTGAGAGTTAGAGATTTGTCCAGCCAGACCCCTAAACTTTTTATGTTGTCTTTCAGGGTAGGTGGTGTGCCCAGGCTGATGGGCCATAAGCGGTCGATAGTGAGCAGCGCTGGGGGACCGAGTAGCATAAGCTCGGTTTTATCCCCGTTGAGTTTAAGGGATGATGTCGTCATCCATCTCCTGACCTCTTCCATGCATGCCGCCAGATTGGTCTGTGCCAGCTCACTGTTCTTCTGTGCAAGGGATACCACTAACTGAGTATCGTCCGCATCTGTAATGATCTTAATGTCATATGGGTGGACGATCTCAGCCTGGGTGGACGATCTCAGCCAGCGGTCCCATGTACACATTGAACAGCGTGGGGCTCAGCGATGAGCCCTGCGGAACCCCACAGTCCAAAGGTTTGCTTGTGGAGGTAGAATCTCCCTCGAAGTCTTGGAAGGTCCTTCCACTCAGGAAGGATCCCAACCAGGCCAAAGCATCCCCGGACACTCCTAAATTGGAGAGTCGGCATGGCAGAATTTTGTGACATACTATGTCAAATGCGGCACTCAGATTGAGGAGGATAACTGCCACTGATCTTCCGCGATCCAGAATCCGCCTGGCTGAGAGCTTAGAGCAGCCTGCTGACTTCGGGCTGAGGATACCTTTCCAGTCTTTGTTTTTTACCACTGCTTGATTGCTAAGGCTTCATGCTTTAGAATTCTTCTTTTCTCATCAGAATCCTTCATTTGGGTTTTTTGAACTAACACCTTACTTTGCTTGCTCAAATTAAAAACCCTTTATACCCAATCTTCATTAATTTAGAATTAGGGCCTTTCCTTAATGGAATGCACCTGTTGAATTGCCTCTATCATACTTGTAATTCTTAGTAAGATGGTATTTTATCTTGTTTTGAAATATCAACTGATGGATTATTTGAATGTGAAATGAAGATGGCTAAAGTTTAATACCTACAAAATTCATCATTTACTTTGAAATAATTAGTTAATAAACTCTTTACACTCACACAATATCTCTATATGGATCCCTGTGAAGCCCCATTTGGACTTCACTGTTAATGGTAGTTAATATGAATGAAAACTCCTTATCATCTCTCCTTGTCAACTAACAAAGGTCCATACAACCAATATCAGTGGTTATTTGAGGATTATGCTCAACGATTAAGACAACAAAATCCCCACTTTGGCAGCTTCATCTTGTCAGCCTCTCCCACAGTCCACTGAAAGGCTTCTGTTTCCATAGACTGGATGGACTGCTCCATTACCCCTTTCTCCATACTTGACACCATTCCTCTTCACAATGGCTCACCAAATCGAGAGCAACTAACACTCTTTTCCTTCAAAGACCTTTCCTTAGGCACTCTCCAAGCAAAACTAACCAACAACTAAGCACAATTCATCCCATATCAGATGCCAACACTCTTCTTCTTGATCTCTTTTACACCACCCTAAGAAACCATGTATATTGCAATGCTCCAATACAAACCTGAATTCCAAACCAAACGCTCTGCAAAATAGTGCACCCAACAACCAACCAAGTCCAAGCTTGCCACATGCAGACAAGAAAATAATTGGAGATGAAGCAATCTCCTCACACAATCAACCACCCAAAGCTAATCATTCTGCACTGAGATCTCTCATAAATGCAAACAAAGGCACCTTTTACAAGGCCTATATTAACAAAGCCACAAATAGAAATAGTACACCATTTAAGGGTATTAAACAATTAATCAAACCCCTGCAAGACTTCAGAATACGTCCATCAGTAACAATGTGCATCATCATCTATTACTTATCTACCAATTAGTCAAATAAAATTAGACCCCAGATCGACAATATGACACAGAAATCCATCTATCCATCAGCAATGTACACCCATGTGAATTGTATAAAATATCCTCACACATGCTGAACTCTCGAACATCATAAGATCTCTCAAAGCCTCCTCTCCTGGACTGTCTTAAAGTCACCTCCTTGGATGATAGCCCAAGCAACGCAAGAACGGTTTTGTCTACATTGAGGCTCTTGAGTCACATGTAGCTTAGTTTCAATGGGACAGTGAGCACTGGACCCATGTCTAGGCATACCCTAGCTTCTAAGGGTGGTGAATTAAAATGATAAAAGGTTATGGGAAGAATGCTTGAATTCTGGTTCAGGTAGGACCTAACCTGGCTGTTCAGGCTGAACTCTTCCTATTGGAGCATAGGCTCTGCATATGGTCTGCATATGGTTGGGTCCAAACTGGGGTCGCATACTGGACATAAAAAATATGAGTTTGAATGCAACTCAGAGTAATTACAAGTGGTTTGACAAATTGCAAGCATTTCTCCCATCACCTTTTGTGTGCTTGAGGGACCACATGGTCCCAGAGAAAAGCATTTTCCTGTGGAGTATGTCAGAGTTCCCTTCTCTAAAAAAATCCTTCAGTTGCTATGTACCTGAAAATCTCCTTAACCCATTACAATGAGTGACTTAAAAATGATTTTGAGTAAATCCCAAAGTGGATGTCAACTACCTACCTGCAATACAACCCAACTTAGACCCAATTACTCCCATTTGACAACAAATACATGAAATCCCAGAATTAAGGGAGTCATTACGATGGTGGATTTCCTGCATCCTCTGGGCCGGCGGAAGCCACCGCCGGCCCGGAGGATGCGAGAAATCCGCCGCAGAGGCTTGAAAGACCCACCGCCAATATAGGATGGCTGGTGGGTGTCACAATCTGTCCTCCGCTTTTCCACCGCGGTCGGAAGGCGACCACGGCGGAAAAGCATTAACATGGCTGGTGGTGTCTTTCAGACACCGCCATCCATATTAGGATGGAGTACAAAGTATGCTTTTCCACGGCGGCTTTTCCGCCGTGGAAAAGCATACGGAGCTTCACTTCAGGGGCCTGTTGTGGGCCCCCTGGGTGAAGGGGGGGTGGGGGGTGCACATGGGGGGCACAGTGCCTGCTGCTTTGTGCACGCAAATGCCGTGCATGCATTTTTAACATTGCGGGGGGTGCAGCTTGACGCTGCACCCGCCGCAATGTTAAAGATTGAGTATGTGACCGCCAGGGTGGCGGTCACATCCTAATTGCACAGGAGGGAACTCCGCAGGCAATGCAGAGATTCCCTCCTACTCTATGGTGGCGGACGGACTCAGGTCCGTCCGCCATCATAATCGGCCCCTAAGCCTGGCTGTCCAACATGAAACTTTATGACTTCACTCCACAGCTGATCAACAATATAAAATATTTAGATTCACCCTTAATTTAGCTAGCACATTGCCAGGAAGATTAAGTCTACATGACTCCAGCTTTTCTTCCTGAAAAAAGATAAATTCATTATCTAGAAGCCAACCACCGAACATCAGTACAAGTCTTGACCTTATCATAATTGGATGGAGGCAATGATTTGCTCATTGGCCTCCCAGACACCTTCCTAGCACCTTTGAAAGCATCTTACACACCATGGCACATTTCATCAACAGTCTGAAGAAACTCAATTACATCACCCCAACAATGAAGGTCATAAACTGTCTCCCCTTCAAAAGCTTCAAGACCACCAGCATCACCTGCAAGGACATTAAAAACAACACTCTATAATGACTGGCTAAGGAACTAACCACCTCTGGCAGTTAACAGCACTCCAGAAGCCAATACAAACCAAGACTGTAAACTGAAGAATTTAAATAGGAATGAAGCAGAAGACAGAGATTTTCCATATATGGAACAGTGACCTGGAAAAACAATTGTTTGACATCAGCATAACTCTGCCTCAAGCAATGTGAGAAGAAACAAATGTGTCACCTCTTCAAATAAAAGTACCCTGTGAACCCCCCCTAGGATCTTACCCAGATGTAGACAGCTCAGGTATTAACATAGCCACAACACAAAGACCCAACTTCATACACATCTGTATGGTGATATTGCCCGACTACATGGCTTCCCAATCTCCACACTGTCACCCGTAAGTAGAATCCTATACCCCACATCCAGGGCCCGAAGAAATATGATCACATCACTCCCATCCTGGTGGAACTCCATTGGCTCCTTTGTCAACCTGCACAACTTTTAACACTAGCTCATCATTTACAAAGTCATCACACCAGCACCCACCTTTATCTTTCAGATAAGCTCATCACATCTGTGGGGTCTCTGCACACTCACAGCCAGGACACTATCATACTCTAGACTGAGAAATGTAAACAAAGAAAAAAAAGAAGAAGATAGGCATTTCCGTCCATGCATCCAGGATCTGGAAAAACATCCCATATTTTTCAGGACTACTGCAAAGTGTCTCTAATTTAGTAAAGAGATGAACAGCACTAAATTACAATGCATTAACCATCCAAAACTCAGCTTCCTCTCCTAGTGCTCACCAACATTAAGCTTGTCGTTGACCATGTGCAGCTCTCTGCTTCATTTTGGCTAGGTTTGCACTATAGAAATATCATATACAAAAAATACATACACACTAAGACTCACCTGATGCTTCCCCTCCTTAATACCTTTAAAGGTATTTTGCTTTTGTCACTTTTCAGGCCTCTCTGGATTTCCAGCTAGATTTGTACTGTACAAAAACCAAAACATCCATACATAATTACCTTACATTGATGATCCCTTTGTTACTATTTGGAATAGAGTGAAGAATCATTTTTCCCCAATGGAAAATATAGGTCTCTCAGGGATACTCTAGTGACTAGTTGCCTGGTATGCCTGTTATAGTCCCTTGGGATAGTGTTGACAATTCAGGAAGACTGTGTCTGAGACAACACCAACCTTAACAGTACTAAGGGGCCGATTTCGATCTCACTCGGAAGGGCTCTGAACGCGATCTAGCAGGAAAAAGTACGAGCCGTACGCGTGTTCTCCGCCCGACTCGCAAAGCTGTACGAGCGACCAAGTACGATGCGAGCAACGCAAAATTCGCCGTCCGAATCATTTCCGGGTCTGAACTTCTCCGTACGCCTCATCCGTAAGTAAACCGTGCCTTGCAATGGAGGGGATATCCAACCGAGCCAGTATGATGCATGAGTTGGACAGCCAGGTCAAGCTGAAGTTTCTGTCTCGCAAAACAATCAGGAAGCTGCCTTTGGGGGTCCGCGTCAGACCCCCCGTCACCTGCAGCCTTACAACTCGTACACAGGGGGAGACTCAAGAGTCTCCCCAACACAGGCATGTATGGTGCGGATGGCACCAACGCTTTCCCACTGTAGGGGGCGCCCTTGTGCGAGACTTACCCATTCAGTTAATAAGAGCACATGTACGCGTTGTACGACCGGCTCCCTTTGACTTCGATGGGAGTCTGACCGAACCGAGTCCGGCAGCATACGGCGGCATCGTACTTGCTCGGGCAGACTGCAGGAGTCCGGCTTGGTCAGAAAACACTCCGGATCCGTCTCGGTCTGAGAGCTTTCCGACCCACATTGGATTTGGCCCCTAAATGCTTAAAGCTCTTTTTTTCCCAGGGCATAGTGTAGCCATCTTGGCACATCTTAGTAAATGGGGAAGCTAATTTGAAAACACGTTTGGTGTGGTTCTGGAGAAGGCAGCTGCTTACTTCTGTAGGAACACCCCTGGCTTAGATACAAATTCCCTCCAAGGACATGTTGTGTTTTACTCAAAAAATTGTATTGTGGGATTGTTTGCGGAACAGGATGCTGGAAATACTGCAAAAGTCAGAAAGTTTGCCCTAGGGAAACTTTTCCTCATTGGTTAGTAAGTGTCACGGAATAAATCATACCTACTGACTAGTGAATCCTGCAAAAGTTTCATCATACCCCAGCTCATCAGAACACATTCTGGACCTGTAGAAGAACATTAGAGGGCTGGATATGCTATCTGCTACCTTTTTTGAGACCTAGCTGGCTGACACTGCCCCCACCTGTACCCACTACCGAAAATGGACTCCAAAGGTCAGTTGGCTGACCTCCTGTGTTGCTACAGGGAAACAACAAGCTGCAATGGGCCATTTTCTTTAGAGCATCCAGCTGCCAAGTAGCAACTGATCTTGGACTGGGCCCTGCTTGTTGCCTCACCTGATATGAGACTCGACCCCTAGCTGCTGTCCCTGAGTTCCTTGGGACCTGTAGAAGAGACCAAGAGGATCTTCTCTGGAAAGTCTGAATTATTGGGTCTTTAGAAAATATTTGGACTTCTAAGACCTCTGGAAAGTTAGCGGGACTTTGAGGCAAAGGTATCCAACTTCATGTGGACTTTTTCAAGTTTGCCCTGGTGGAGTATTATGAACTCCAAAAAATTATCAACTACAAAGGTAGAAATCTTTGCTAGTCGAAGGTGTGAAAAGTATCTGACTGACTAGGCACACAAACTGAATTTTACCAATCAAAATGTTTCCCACCAAAAATAACATCTTCTGTGGTAACTTCTACAATGGCTATCCAATTTCCAGAGGACTTCTCGAGATACAGCGTTCTACCTTGCTACTCTGAAGGATTTCAGGCTCCTTTTCAGATTTTAAATCGGAAGGTAAAATTCGTGGCTGTGATGACCCACACGTATCTCATCTGACTCCATTGCAGTCAGCCTGATAGTATGCCTAGGTCCTGGTCAACTGTGAAGTGACATGTCATTGGCAATTTACTCTTTATTGGAGCTTTTTGCCCTGGAAATGTAAACATGTGTTTCTTAAATTCCCCTCACTGGATTTGTGTTATCATTTTTCATATTACATGTTTCTCTTTTCAAAAATTAGTTGTGCGATTTTTTATGGGCCTACTTTCCCCTAAGTTGAGCCGTTTTGCTCTGTGGCACAGCATCCGGGGTTATGCCTGAATTGTTTTATTGAACTAGGGTGTTAGACCACACAAGATTTCATACTCACATCCTTCCCAAATAATAACCAATTTATCCATTTAACTAGGAACTTCAGTTTTCAACTTAATCTTCAGAAGAATGGATTTTTCTCCTTTGTATAATGTAGAACTTATTTGCTCAAGATGATGATTCTCGCTAGTTGTATGTTTATTTTTGGATGCAATCCATTTTACACCAGTAACAGACACTCTCCCTTCATTTCCCTCCTCATCCAATCCCTTACTTGCCCTTCCCTTCAGTTCCCTTCCCTAAAAGAAGATGCAGATCCTGAAGTCCCAAGCAATGTTCCATGCTAAAAAATCTGTGCGAAGGGCACAACATGATGCGCAAGAGCATGACACGACCATTAGAGCTGCTTATTTTGCAGGTCGAGCAGAAAATCTACTCAAGGAGCACCGCTCTGACGGCAACCAAGCTCACGGCTGCCAACGTTAGCAGATCATGCCAGAAGTCCTCCTAGACATGAGATATTGCGTTACGGGATGTCAAATCTCACCCGCTCATGCTCGCCAGTTCACATTCCTGGAGTCTTGTTGGAGTAAAAAACCTCCAAGTGGCAATTGGTGAAATTTGGCTTGGACTCTGCCAAATACCGCTAATTCCATGAGCAAAATAAAATTTTCTGCCCTGACCTAGTCAAAAGGTATGTAGCATAACGTGTACAATCACTCTTTTTATTCAAATCATGTCAAAGGGGCAACATTTTATTGAGTTGTCAGCTTTTATAAAATTGTTACATTTGTTTAGCTATGTGGTGCATTTCAGTGGTCTGCAATATTTTTTCCTGCAGAAGGGAAAAGTAGGGTTCTCAAGCAGTTTGGGTTTGCAATGATATTGTAATTGTGATTGTAATTGTAAAATACATTTATATAGTGCACAAAACCCTAAGGTCCCAGAGCGCTATCAGATCCACATGACAAAGACAGTGGGGAGAAGATTAAAAAAGGCAGGTTTTAAGGTTTTTGCGGAATCTCAGGTGGTTGAGTTCTGACCTGATGTTTAGGGGCAGGCCGTTCCAGGCTTCAGGGGCTCCTTTGCTGAAGGCTCTATCACCGTTTCTGACAGTGCGAACTTTGGGAACAGTTAGAAGTAGCTTGCTAGAGGATCTAAGAGTTCTGGCCGAGTTATGGAATGTAAGCTTTTTTTTCAGATATATCGGTCCTTGTCCATGGATGCTTTTGTGGACTAGGCAGCATAGTTTGAATTTTATGCGTTTCTTTATAGGGAGACAGTGCAGGGTCTTGAGGCAGGGCAGTGATGGGGTGCGGGGAGGAAGGTTAAGCACCAGTCTGACAGCGGTGTTTTGTAGTACCTGGAGTTTTGCCAGGAGATTTTCATTAATGGAGGTCATCAGGGCATTCCCGTAATCTATATGGCTGAT
Organism: Lissotriton vulgaris; assembly: GCF_964263255.1. Classification (NCBI taxonomy): domain Eukaryota; kingdom Metazoa; phylum Chordata; class Amphibia; order Caudata; family Salamandridae; genus Lissotriton; species Lissotriton vulgaris. The sequence continues at coordinate 921,874,367 of NC_141699.1, forward strand.
GATGAGACCTTGGACTAAGGGCATGCAGGACGGGAGGGGAATCCATTTGAAAATTTTCTTCAATCTGCGCATTAGTCCAAAGCTGGTGTGCACTACTTTGTTGACATGTTCAGTCATGGACAGCCTGTTGTCAATTGTCACCCCTAGATTCCTGACTAAGGACTTGGGAGAGGGGCAGGGTCCTAATGTTGGTGGCCACAAATCATCTGTCCAGAGCTTGTTGGCCGTTCCAAAAAGCGCAATCTCCGTTTTGCAAGCATTTAGCATTAAAAAGTTGTTGGTCATCCAGTCGTGGATTACAACCATGCACTTTTGAAATCTCAGTATGACCGTTCCAAATAAAGGCAGGAGAGAAATAAGCCGGTAATTGAATAGTTGTTTGCGGTCGGTTGAGGGTTTCTTTAAAATTGGTCTAACTGTGGCCTCCTTCCAGTGCAGGGGAACAGAAGCATGAGATAAGGAGAGATTAAGGGTCTTGGTTAGGTTGGAAATCAGGGCGGGTGCAATTTTAGCTAAAATCTGAGAGGTAGCTGGGTCACCAGGGGATCCTGACTTAATTTTGTGCAAGGTAGTTTCTATCTCTGTTTCTGAAAAAGGTAAAAATTATTTGAGGGCTATGTCTAGGTGGTCGGAATCTTTGTTGACTTTACTGAGCAGGGGTGAGGTCTGGATAGGGGGAGTTGGTTGTGGAAAAAGTTTATGGATATCATTGATTTTTTCATGAAAGTAACATGATACAGAGTTGACCCAATCTTGTGATTTGGTTAAAGAGGGCTGACATGCAGGGGGGTTCGTGAATTCTTTAACTATTTTGTATAGCTCTCTCTGCGAGTTGGCTGCCTGAGTTATCCTGTTGCCTAGATAATCTTTTTTTTTGCCATGGCGTTTTCATGCATATAGAGTCTGTGCGCTTTTTTATATTTTTGTCTATCAATTTGGGCTTTGGTTTGTCGCCATTTCCTTTCTGCCGTCCTATCGGAGAGTTGAATTTTTTCCAGGTTCGGAGTGACCCATGGGGAGATTTTAGTGGGAGGTATAGATTCCTTTAACGGCGCAGTTATATCTAGGGCAAGTTCAAGGTCGACAGCTGCTTTGTTAGGATCGGTGGTCGTGGTGATGAGGGGGGGAGTGAAATGGGTGGCGAAGGAGTCCAGATTGATCTTATTCCACGGTCTACTCAGTTTTGCTCGGTTACTGATCTGAGGCTTTGTAAGCGTGCCTGCGATGTGAAATTTTATGACATAATGGTCAGACCAGAGGACTGGGAGTATTTGACTGATTTCTACCATTGGGGAATTAGTGAATAGTAGATCTAATGAGTGACCAGCAATGTGGGTAGGGCCTGTGGTTAGTATGTTCAGTCCTAAGGAATTGATACTGGTGATCAGGTCACTGGTATGGGGGACAAGGGTTTGCTCCGCATGATAGTTGAAATCCCCTAATAGGAGAAAATTACCGGAGGCCAGGGCATGGGGCCCTAAAACTTCCATGAGTTTATTTACAAAGTGGGTTTTAATGCATGGGGGTCTATAAATAAGGGCAACCTTCCATGACTCCTTATTCCCCGTTGTTATGGTAGCGATGCACATTTCGCCCCAGTTTTCTAAATGGGAGAGAGTGCTATGGAGTTTAATGTATGACTTATAAATGATTGCGGTACCCCTCCTCTTTTACCGGGTCGATCAAGTCTGTGAATCTTATAGGCATGGGGTAAGGCTATAATGATGTCAGGTGTAGAAGACTCTTGAAGCCAGGTTTCTGTGACAAAAAATAGGTCTGGCTTTTCAGTATCAAGTAACGACCATGGGGCATATTATCAAGGGGGTTTATCTCTGCTTTTTTGGCTTTAAAAGCCAAGAAAGCGGAGATAAAATGATCTCCCTATTACCAAGCTGTCGCTAACACTAGTTAGTGACAGCTAATAGGAGATAGCGACCATCTTGGGCCCCGCTTTGCATGTCAGTGATATTTATCACTAATGATATGCAAAGTGGGCGTGCCAAGATGTTAGCGACTGGAAACAGTCCCTAACATCGCTATCTCCTATTACCAACTTTTGGAGATATTCGCGCTAAGCTCGAATATCTCCAAAAGCTAACACCTGCCCTGAGCAGTTCTTAGCCATGTTATCCAATGGGAGGTGGATAACATGGCTAAGAGCATTTGCTCGATAATGCATGAATATCGCTGACTTTTCAGCGATATTCATGCATTGCGGCCGTTTATTATCGCATTTGCGATAAACCTTGCTAATAGCAAGGTTTATCTGCGATAAAAATCGCCGATGTGCGGCGATAATTTTTGTCTCTAAACAAGTTAGAGACAAAAATTATCGCTAGTTGTTGGTAATATGCCCCCATATTTCTAGGGCATGTTTAGAGAGGGACCAAGCATTGCAATATAGGCAGGTTAGGTTAGTCGGGAGGTGGGGGGCGGGATCACTTTTGTGGTGTTTAATGCTGCAGGGGGCTTTTACGCAACCACGATGGGTTTTGAGCTGTGGGGGTGGGTGGGTTTCCTGTAAAGAGCGAGAAGCAGCAATTAAAGAATGGAGCTCCTGACTGGTATATTGGATTATGGCCATATGCTGTCAGTGTATCCCAGAAGGGGGTTTAAAAAGAGTAAAACGGACATGGTACCCGGCGTCTGGCATTGGACAGGCGCGGACGGGCGAAGAAGGGCTTGCCTTTGGCGAGCCTTCGGCGCGCCCGCCACGCGAGTCCGCTGCGCGGGACGTGGGGCATCCGGGTTTTACCCTGTGAGGTCGGTCAGCTGAGCACAGCTGATTGGTTTAGAATGCTTGGTAGTAGTAATCACTTTCTGTGGCACACTCCGGTCCCTCCACACAAACTGAAATAATGGCGGTGGACCGGGGACCTGGTGCTTTAAGGATGCGTGAAAGGAGGTGGGTGACTGTATTAGCTTAACAACACTTTATGCAGTAATTAAAAAAACAATTGTGCAAGTTGCAGGTAAAATTGGTTAAAAAACAAAATTAGTACCAGGGAGGGGAGTCCTTTCTCAGCGCTCGTCGACACACACACTCTGCCTCTGTCTCGTCAAACGCAAGTGCTGTGAGGGACGTGGGGCATCCGGGTTTTACCCTGTGAGGTCGGTCAGCTGAACACAGCTGATTGGTTTAGAATGCTTGTAAGTAGTAATCACTTCCGGTGGCACACTCCGGTCCCTCCACACAAACCGAAATATCGGCGGTGGACCGGGGACCTTGTGCTTTAATGATGCGTAAAAGGAGGTGGGTGACTGTATTTGCTTAAAAACACATTATGCAGTGATTAAAAAACAACAATTGTGCAAGTTGCCGGTAAAATTGGTAAAAAACAAATTAGTACCAGGGAGGGGAGCCCTTTCTCGGCGCTCCTCGACACACACACTCTGCCTCTGTCTCTTCAATCGCACATGATAGATTTTATTTTATAGGATGTCCAGCAGTGGCTGTATCTTTCTTATACTCATTAAGGAGAGGTGGTGAAATAAATTAGGTTTTTAGAGAGCCATGCTGATGAAATTATGCATTTATTTAATTTCTTTATTCAAATGAAGTTTCTTTCTGCATGTATGTTTAGCCCAAAAAAGTCCAACTTTCCAAAAGTAGCATATACATTAAATATTACATGTCCAGAAAATAGTAAAATGTACTTGTATGAATCAATAGCATTCATTCTCATTAATGGGATTATTCAGAATCAGTGATGCACGACATGCAGTATTTATACCTTCATCCAAAAATATTAGTCTTAACAATTGTTTTCAAGCAATTTTTCATCGACACACAAATAATACGTATTTCAACCCATTGACATCCATTTTGCATAGTAGGCAAAAGTGATCTAAGGATATGGGTTTTCTAAACTCATCCAGTGGCGCTTTCCCTTTTAAATTCGAAACTAAGGGCCCCATTAGGATAGCGGGCGGATCGCCCCTGCCGGGCAGGCGGTAGTCACCGCCGGCCCGGCGGGATTAATCCTCCCGCCATCCATGTAGAAATGACCCCCCACCATATTACAATTGCTGTACGGAAAGACCGTCCACCGCTTTTCCGCTCTGTCGACATGTCGACCGGGTGGAAAGGGTTCTATATGGTGGTGGTGTCTGACAGACACCGCCAACCATATTAGGATGTGGGGTTTAAAATGCCTTTCCATGGCAAAGGCATGCGGACGCTGCTTGGAGGGCCCATTGGGGCCCCAGGGTCTCCGGGGGGATGGGGGTTGCACTTGGGGTACCTATGGTACCCCCCTGCAGTTCCGTGCACAACATGCTTTCCTGGCATTGAGGCGGGCGGTGCTGAGTGCACTGCCCGCCACAATGTTAAGAATGCAGGTTGCGCCCACCACTGTGGCAGGCGCATCCTAATGGCAGCCAAGGGACCCCGGCACTTATGGCGTGCAGTCCCTTTGTACGACTTGATAGCGGGCGAACAAAGTTCGCCTGCCATCCTAATATGCCCCTAAATATCTGACTCTTGAATCTACAGTGTCTAAAAGACCAAATTTGATTTTACACATTTTATCTATGGAAACCATTCAGTATCATTGTTAGAAATGGTGATCTCTAGTTAGCAGTGCTTTGTACCTTTATCCAAGTAGGGACCCTTTCTTCTAGTCAGGCTAAGGGAGTTATACCTTATTATATAAAATTTATACTCTGAAAACTCTGAAAACGCTTCACTGGCTCCCCGTCAAGGAGCGGGTGAAATTTAAAGCGTTATGCACAGCCCATAAGATCTTGCATGGCAAGGGCCCCTCTATCCTGTCCACTATGGCACGCCCCTACAAGCCCACACGCCCACTGCGTTCGGACCAAAGACATCTTCTACAGTCAGCCAGAGTAAAAAGAGCTCTCTCTGGGGGCCGTCGCTTCTCAGTGCAAGTGGCGGCACTGTGGAACTCCTTGCCTTTTAAGATCCGTTCAGAGCCCAACATCTTGCACTTTAGGAAACTCTTGAAGACCCATCTGTTTCCGGTGTAGCGACTGAGTTGAGCGTTCCTTCCTGTGTCTACAGCGCCGGGATGCCCCCGGGTTACTGAGCGCGGTATAAATTTTATATAATAATAATAATAGAATATCGATGTAACAAACATCAATGCTCTAAGTATCAGAAAAAAAATATCGACTGCAAAAATATTGACTCTAATACCTTAACAGGTAAAATAAAAATATGGAATCAAAAGTATTGAGGTAAAAAATATAGATGTTAAAAATATTGATTTAAAAAAATATATTAAATAAAATAATATATAGCAAATTAATTAAATAATAATATTGTTTTTAACAAATTAAATTACATTTATTATATGTTTTAACTAAATGTAACAAATAAAATTCATAAAAAATATATAAACACACAAACATAATAATTTATACATATACATATATTTACTTAAAAATAATGTAGTAACTATTATCTTTATTTACATTTTACACTTTAAAATTATATAAGACTATATATATATATCCATATTTTAAAATAAAAAAACATTCTATAATAAATAAAACATTAAACTTTATGAAAAAAAATTACTTACATTTCCCAATACAATAAGTGCAACAGTAGGGAAAGCGATGGATAGCAGAATAATTAAATTTACTATTTCAACTCCAGTGAGTACAACAGTAGAGAAAGTGTTGGATAACGGAGGGGTAAAACGTACTGTTCCTAATCCAGTGATAGCAACAGTAAGAATGTGTTGGATAGTGGAGGGGTAAAAATTACTATCCGCACTCCAAAGAGTGAAACCTTAGGAAAAGTGTTGGATAGCGGAGGGGTAAAAATTACTGTTCCCAATCCAGTGAGTGTAACAGTAGGAAAAGTGCTGGATAGCAGAGAAACAAAAATTACTAATAACACTTAAACAATTGAAAAAAACTAAAAATATTACAACATTGTAAAAATCATAAAATAAATTAATACTATTTTAAATATATAAAATTAAATATATTAAACATATAAAAAGAATACAAATTTAAATAATACATATACCATGAATCTACAAATAATATATAAATAGATACATTTATAAACAATAATTATTTAAAAGTAGCAAATATTAACAAACAAAAACATGATTTTAAACATAAATGTTTTTCTTTTATTTCCCACCCTATAACACCACACCAATAACAAAACATTTCAACATTTTTAATTAAACGTATTTCCATAATTAACATAATTATTAATCAATTAAAAAAAATCTTAATCATAAAAATAATAAACATTCATTGAATACACATGCTTTAACACTATAATCACTATAACATCCAACAACCCAATTAAATATTATTTTTAATAACGAATAATTAAATCGTTTAAATTCATTTAATTCCCACCCATTACCTCTTTAAAAGTAGAAACACACAAAAAAATAAACAAATATTCAAAATAAATATCAAATAATTAACGTTAATTAACAACTGAATATAACTAATTAAACACACATTACTTCCCACCCTTTCCTCCTATAAAAACCACAAGACACCTAAAATTACTTCGACAATTACCATAAATAATTACCAATTAATTTATTAAAATTAATTAACAACAAACTATAAATTCATTAATTAAAAATAAACGACTTCCCACCATTTACACATATAAACACCACAACACTCCCCTAACATTAATTACACATTTACCAAAACTAATACCCAATTTATTACAGAAAATTAATTAACAACAATTATTAATTCATGTAAAAAATGACTTCCCACTATTTACACCTATAAACACCACAACACACACCTAAAATTAATGACACAATTACCATAATCAATTACCAATTAATTAATTAATAACCAAATAATTAATTAATTAATAATACATTACTTCAAACATTTAACACTATAACATATCAATTAAACAAATATTAATAAATAAAAATGAATCAATACATTTAATATAATTAAATTACTTCCCACCCTATTCCCCTATAAACCCACAACCCGTTACAGAAGTAAAAACACAAAATTCAAGTAAAAAAATACTGGCCTGGTCCTTAGGATATGCGGAGGTGACCGGTGGAGACGCGGCTAAGTGGCTGCCTCAGAGAGGTACTACCCACGGCTTCGGAGTCACGCTGCCAACGAGCCCGCAAGCAGGGCGACGCTTCAATCACAGCGGAGCTGCTGAAGCTATTGAAAACCCCGCCGCTACCTCACGGAAGCCCGCGATAGCTTTCGTAAAAAAGTAACCTGCTGAAGTCCCTCACCTGCCATCCTCACCTCACCCTCACCTGTGTGGCGCTCATCCCCAGTGTCCGCCTGGCTCCACATCACTCTGCTCCGGAGGTGTCGCTGAGAATCTGCAGTACAGCTGATCACTGGAGGAGCACAGCTGAGTGACGGGCCGAAGGAGAGCCTCGCTTGGGAGCTGGTGAGTTGGTGAGCGACGCAGTGTTGGGAGGGAGCTCTATTGCGCAAGAAGTGAGCGGCTTGCTGGTAGTTAGCTGAGTTATAGCTTTCTGCTTCGCTCTAACAGCTGATACGCTGCAACCTTACCCATCCGTCTGCCTGCATCCTGCACTGCCACTGCCTTGCAGTGACCTTCCGCCACCTCCCGCTGCCCGTGTGCTCGCAGGTCATCTGAGCTGGGCTGCAGTGAGGAGTGCGGTGAGGGGCTGCGACTTCAAATACCAGCAGCCCTTGGGTCCCACACCTGCGTGACACCACCTCCAAGCGCCAGGAGGCGTCAGGAGGCGCTCTAAAAACAGCCCGGAGGACGGGACGGGCTAAAACCACTTGGTCGTTTAAAAACTTGCACTACCCCCCAACTAAGTAAGCAAGGAAAAATCTTAATTATTACACTGCATCCCGTCAGTCTAAACCCAATTGTTGATCAGGGCGCACAACGCAACAACAACTGTGATACAAAACAGTCAGAAAGCAAACAGGTCACAACATATTACATACCATACAGATATTCCATGGCTCTGAAAAAATTAAGATCAAGAACAATATTTTTAAAAAGAATTGGAACGGAGGAGGCCATTAGGAAATCATCTGATAAAGCGTTATCACAGGGTCGGTTATCAGTCACTCCGGCTATAACCAATTATTTTTCTGGTCTTTCATCTAACCAAATAGTAATACCTTTTGAGCCAAAGCCAGAGATGCACCCAGAACCATCGCAACCGAGTGGTAAAGTCTTATTTACACCTAACAATTTATCATTGGCAGAAAATTTGAGTATCCAAAGACCAGAAAGCGATTCAAAGGGAATTTCTACTCCCCAAGATTCTCTAAAAACAAATATTGAAGAGTCGAAACCTAATCCAGAAACTCATGCTACTAACAAAGCTCGACTCACTGACGCAGAAGAAATTGAAGGTCATGGAAACAAAGCAGTAACCAAACCCCAAGAAGCACCACTAAATACAGGCAACTTGTCTATTATCTTAATGGAAGAATCTCCTGAATCTGAAACTGATCATGATCTTGAAATTACCCCAGACCCCTTTATTATGGATAACATGAGTCCACCAATACCAGTAACACCTATGTCCAAAGCCCTCTTTTCTCTACAGGAAATCCTAGAGTCAGTTTTAACCTTCCTGGGCCACATATTAGAAAATTCGGACCAAACCTTGGACGTACAGATTGGCTTACTCAAACATTTAGTAGGAGAAAAAAGAAAGAAAGAATGCTCGGATGGGAAAAACACACAACAAACATTTGGCAACAATCAAAACAACAAGAGTGAGAACACAACGACTAAAGGCACAAAAAAAGACGCAACTACTCAAACGCCTGAACATGAGTCACGAGAATCACTTATGAATGAACCCCGAAAAAAACAAGAAAACGAGGTCATCTATTCATTGAAAAATCTCTTCAAAGAACCAAAAACAATAAGACAATACCCAATGTTTTCAAATACAAAGGATAACAACTCTATATCTAAACCTGATGAAGGAAAAGGAGATAATAATTTACAAACAATAAACGAAAATTCAGAAGAGGAAAATATAGAAAAAATTATAGAAGAGAAATCATGCCAAAATGGGGCTAAGAATCGAAGAAGAAAACCGCATAGAAGAAAACAAAAGAAAAAAGCCTGCAAATTAAGATTTCAAAACCCCAAAACTTATTCCAAAACCGAGGATAAACAAACAAAGGAACCAATTATCGGTGCCCCTCTTAATAAGGGTAAGGAGGATAATACAATCAATCAAAATTACTCACTATTGAATCCTAACGCCGGGGAATATCTACCAGTCAAATCTTACACACGAATATGTTCAGGAAGCCAAGAAGTAACTCAAAATTCTGAAGCTAATTCCTTATGTATGGAAGGCCTTTCCTCAAAATATCTCCTGTTTGAAGAACTTTTTCCAAATGACAACGAGCCTTTAAACCGAGGGAGAATTGTTAATCTATTACAACAGATATCATCACTACGATCTCTGACTAGCAGAGAAATTGCACTTGTGTCCTTTCCAAATAAATGTCAAAACAAAATAGCTATGGTTACTTTCTGGTCATCTACCTTGCCAGGGATCATTCTAGGAGACAAGGAAGTTATGTACAAATGTGGGTTTGACGTAAGAGAAATATCTGATCCTAATGAAGTCAAACCTACGGAAAGACAACCATGGAGTACAGTACGAAATCTGAATACGTTAAGTGGTAATGGGAGTATAACCCAGAAAAAAAACTTAACTTCGCATGGAAAAGAGTCTCTAAAAGTACAAGTACATAAAGGTGCGAGAATAGTGTGGACTCAAGATATACAAGCGCAAGAACCTTTAGCAAACATTCAATCCTGGGCATGGATTTCAGAGACATTAAATAGCAAAATTAATTCTTGCCATCATCAACCTATGGTTTAACCCTGGCTCTAAATCTAATATAGTATCTTGGAATATGGCTGGAAAAACTGACAGTAAAATGACTGATGCTATAAAAAATCAGCCAGACATTCTAGCTCTACAAGAAACTTGGTCTACAAATTCCTTCAGTATAAACGGCTACTACGTATACGACACTCCAGCAATGGAATCAAAGAGTGGACATGCCAAAGGGGGGTTAGCAATACTCCTGAGTGAGGAAGATCAATGGGATCAAGAGATCATTGAGACCAACTCTGTTCATGTACAATGTATTAAGGTCCTAATGCACACCAATGACTCAGACAATCGAAGACCATTATTACTGTTTAACGTATACTTTCCCCCTGGTTCCAAGGGAGACAGTATCTTTTTGGAGAATATGGAAACTATGTTACAGATACTCGAATGTCTACAATATCCGCAGTATCTAATAATGGGTGATTTAAATGCAAAAATCTCAAACAAAGACATCAGTAATTGGGCAAAAATGTACAAAGAGGAATCAGTTGAAGTGCCCATTCCAACATTTCCAATAGGAAATCGCTCAGACTCGAGAGGCAAAAGTCTATTATCGACCTTACCCAGTCTAAATGGGACTATATTAAACGGCAATGTGGAAGGTGACATTCCGGCAACAATAACCAGGCGGGGAAATGGTACCAAGTCAACACTGGACTATTTTATCTGTGAATTTGATCTTTTTGAATCATTTGATCATTTACACACAATTTTTACAGAGGAAAGTGACCACGCTCAGTTACATCTAACCTCTAATTGGATAGCTTCTCCTACCCCGACCTGTCACATAATTCACCAAGAAAGCTGTGTCTATATCAATCCCATCCACCGGCGCATTTTCTGGAATTCTCAAGCCCTAGATCTGATCAGCTCTTTAATTCCTATCTTGCCAGTATTAACAGAAGCTTACTCCTTAGATCCAATTACCAACTTTGAATACACAATTAACAAACTAAAAAACATTCTCCTAGATGGATTAACAAAAAAGGCCAATGCAAATAACAACAGAAAAAACATAGGAAACAGAGTGTGTAACTCATCATTGGCAAAAAAACTAAATAAGCTAATCAGAGCACAATTCCTGAAGTTCTCTCTATCCACTAAGTCGGACATAAATAGACTAAAGAACAAACTAAGAAGAGAGAAAAACGGCAAGAAAAAGAAATTACATGATAAAAACTGGATTGATATCCAGAAAGCCTCAAAGAGCCATAATCAAAAAGACTACTGGGCGTTAATTGCTACTATATCAGGGTCAAAAAAGAAACTACAACCAATCCCTGTTACACCCCAAGACTGGGAAATCTATTTGACAGATCTATACAAAACCAATTTGAGCGTCACAGAAGTGTCTGACGCTGCTACGGGTCGAGTTGAAAGAATAAGCCTGATTGATAACACCACACCATTTTCTATTGAATTGCACATAAAGAACGCAAGAGCTACAGGTGCATCAGGACCTGATCAAATTCCCATTAAAGTACTGCAAGCCAATCCAAAAGAATGGAGTCAAATGCTGTGCCCCCTCTTCAATCATCTGTTTAAAATACAGCAAGTTCCAAAATCTTGGCAGGGGAGCATCATCATTCCAATCTTTAAGAAAGGACACAAGAACGTTGCAGGCAACTACCGCCAGATAGCATTGATGGATGCTACGGGAAAGATCTTTGCAGCTGAAGTTCTGGATCGTTTAAAAACATGGGCATTTTCTGAAGGTATTATACCGATGGTGCAAGCCGGATTCCGGCCCAATCATTCAGTAATTGATAACATCGCAATTTTGCAGACCATATTGGATAAGTACACAAGAAGGAGATCTCAAACTGTGTATGCAGCATATATAGACTATTCAACAGCTTTCGATCGGGTTGATCGACCCACATTATGGAAAAAGCTAAGAATCCTTGGAATTCCGGAACAACTGTTACAAATAATAATTAGTCTTCACTCTAAAACGTGGTGTCAGGTACAAATGGGAGGAAAAAAAGGCTATACTAAACAAATCACAACAGATAATGGACTTAAGCAAGGTTGCTTGCTGGCACCAATACTTTTTTCTCTTTATCTGAGCGATTTACCAAGTTTTCTCCAAAAAAGCTCCAGTTTTCCGCCGAAAATAGCTGCACAGAGCATACATGCGCTACTCTATGCAGACGACATAGTGATGTTCGATCTCACCCCCTTCGGCCTTCAAGAACTTTTACGTATTTTATACAACTATTCTAGGAACAACTACTTAATTCCCAACTTAACTAAAACGAAAATTGTGGCTTTCACTGGTCGAAACAAAAAAGGGGTTAGGTATTGCTGGAAGTTGGGAAACGAGAAAGTCAAACAGGTAGAGGAATATACCTATTTAGGTAGAATTTTTGCAAAATCACTAAAGAATTCAAATCAAATTACTAACTTAAAAAGAAAGTCGCAGATGCACGCTGGAGCACTGGCAAGACTATATTCGGCAACCGGGACAAAACACTTTGCATCAATGATAAAGGTTTTTAAAGTAAAAATTCCACCAGTCCTATCATATTCCACGGAATATATACCAATGAAGCAATGGTCGTTCATGGACCAGGAAGAGGGAAAAATTTTAAAGAAAATGATGAAAGTCTCTGCCTCAATCCCAGTACAAGCTCTAAGGCTGGAGTTTTCAATCACTAGCTCATATGCGACTGCAGTTGCAAATGTGATACGGTGGACCTTCAACCTTCTTCACGCAAAAAGTGATACTTTACGAGCTTTGCTCAAGGAAGAGATATTTGAAAGTGAGTCTTCCCATCAGACCTTCTCTCGAAATATGGTTAAAGCGCTAGATCTTGCACAAATTAATCTGGATATTTTACGATCTTGGACAGCTGCTCAGTTGAAATTGTTTTTAAAATGTTTTACACCTAAATTTAGTTATGACTCTGACTTTGCACATTGTAATACGCTATCACTATATAAACCATTTACAGCAATTATTGAATATAAAAAGGAACCAGTATACGTAGGTCTTACATTAACTCACGGGGCAAGACGGGCAATAATGATGCTTCGCCTGGGCATCCTGCCTTTACAGACTTTTACCTACAAATGGACTCCAGGAGGCACAACGACGTGCTCTTTGTGTCTGGGGGGAGATCAGACAATTGAACATTTATTGTTTGTATGTCCCAACTCAATAGTAGTATCGGCAAGATCCAGATACCTAAGACCGATTTACTGCAAATGTAGAATAGTTACTGTAAAAGAACTGCTCGTATTATGTAAGCATTCACCTAATGAATTTGTGTGCTATAATCTTTTCAAATTTCTCAAAGTAACCTTGAACATGTTTTAACCTTATGAATTTTTAAATCAGATCGCTGAAGTGTATTTAACTTTTGTAAAATTATTTTAAAAATTTGTGGTCCTCGGCTGAGTACCAAAACAAATAAACATACTTTGACTTTGACTTTGACTAATACATTTATTATAATTAAATTACTCCCCACCCTATTCTCCTATAGACCCACAACCCGCTACGGAACTAAAAGTGCAATATTCTAAGAAAAAAATAACTAGTAGCTACTAAAAATTGAACACGTATATTAAAAATACACACAATTCTTATCCCAAAAATATACATAACAATAATACAAAAATATATTTTTAACAGCTATATTTTTGCAAACGATAATAAATACTTCACCATTTTTAAAATCAAATTTACTTACCTTAAATCGATATTCTTGACCACGATATTCTTGTCGATATTTCTGACCCACGATATTAATGACTCGATATTTGTGCAAATCGATATTTTGTACTCAATATTCTGTCTCTTCACCTGACCATGTGGTGCGCAGGCAGGGCACGGAAATTGAGTCACACGGACACCAAAGAACAGTACCTTTGCAAATGATGAAAACAAAGGAACGGCGTTGGAGAGGTGATACAACTTTGGCGCCGGGCAACGTCAGTTCTTTACAGTCACCGGGAGGTGAGGCGTTGGTTCCTTACGGCCATAGGGGAGGTGAGGCTTTGATTCCTTACTGCTAGGCAGGGGGGGGGTGGTGTTGGTTTCTTACTGTGGCCAGGGAGGTGAGGCGTCAGTTCCTTACTGTTGCTGGGGAAGTGAGGTCCCTTTGGAGGTGAGGCATCGGTTTCTTACGACAGTGAGGGACAATGGTTTTTGATGTTCACTCACGTCAGGTATCAGCTCAGTGATAATGAGGCACCGGCGTTGGTGAGTTTGGGGCTGCAGTGCAAGTCGGGGCAGTGCATCATAAGTGCCACTAGATACGCCCTTGGCTCTGGTGCAGGCAGCGGCCTCGGTGACAGCATCTAAGTTGATACTGTGGGGCATCAGCAGGTGTCAGGGCTAAGATGCAAGGCAGGGTGGTGCGTTGTGCAGTTCATGAGAGGTGCACACGGTTTTGTGGCAGGTTGTGGTGTCGCTCGTCAGCGTCAGTGTTGCTTCTTTCGTCTGTGAAAACTGGGACAGCAGTTCCCGGTGCAGAAGGACAGAGGAAACAAAGGGTTCCATTAGGATGGCGGGCGGACTTATGTCTTTAGAGAATAGCATTTTGTTAATTTTTGAGATATGGTTTAATAATATATTTTGTTTTATAGATTATCAGTCTCTCAGGTTCCTCCTCAGTACCACGTCACCTACAAATATCAGTAGAGAAAACTCCTTTCAGTTGGCCAAAAGTTAGCCATCTGAATGGCAGATGCAAGCACAACATCTTGGTTGGGAAACCCCAACAGGTCACATACCTCTCTCTACTTTATAGCGATTCTGGTACATAAAGCTGTGATGAAAAAGTCATTTAAGGGCTTTCTCTCGATTAAATATTATCTATGATATTAATATGCTGTATTTCTACAAAAACTGAAACTATTGTACGTGTATTCCAGAACCCACTGACCAATCAATGGAAATACAAAGAGAATAAGACTTAAAGGCACCCCAGGAGCCCAGCCACACCCTCCAGCATGGATGTAACTTGTAGGTAGTCAGTGGTCGCAGCTATTACCTCTAGCTTGCTCCCTTCTGGTCCTGTCATTTCCTTTGAGAACCCTGGTCTCACAGTGGCATGTCTCCTCTGAGGCCAGAGGTCCCTAATGAAGTGCCAGAAGTAGCAGGAAGCAAGCGAGAGGTCACAGCTGCGACCCCTGACTACCTCCAAATGACGCCATTACCCTCCTGGTCCTTAATGCACTGAGCTGTGAGTTGAGGACAAAATATGATTATGCACACATTTATAGAATCTCCTGGAAAGTGCATCATTCAAACTTTTCTCTACTGGTCTCTTGGGTGAACAGGGGTTGTATTGAAGCTTGCCAGCTATGGTTTTCTATTAAGCAGTGCTTAACTTGTGCATGTAATTACAGAGGGTTACAACTTGCACTCATGTCTAGGTACTGGTACCGAATTGTTCATCATCACAATTGACCCAGAGCAAGAAAGAGAATGGCAGACAAGTAAGAAAGTAAGAAGAAAAGAAAAAAAAGAAAATAGCAACAAAGCTAGAAAGACAGAGATTAAAAGTAACCTGTAAGAGTGTGATAAAGAGACCAGAAATTGAGGAAATTATCAAACAGGTGGTGTCAAGACCAGGCAGTGTTGGTATTCAGATGTGCTGACATTAGGTTGCTAAGAAAACGTTAGGGAGTAAGCACTTTATGTATTTATTAATATTATTTTGTATTACTTTTTTACAAACTAACTTTCTCATCTCCGGGAATCTAGCAAGAAGGTGGTAGGTAGAGAAAGAAGAAGAGAGACAATCTTTGCTCACTGTTTCTGAGCTGTGCAGCCAGCAACGCATGCAGGCACTCAGCGAAATGTCGAGTTAAATGTATGCATTTTACAAGCTACATTTGCATAAAAATACGTGTACTGCTGTGCCATGTACTACCACACACCTTCATGAAATGGCCCCAGAATCTCACCAGAAGTATGCTAGAGGCTCTGACATGAGAAATGATGGGCAAATATGGCATACAGACTTTTAAAAATATACTAAATAATCTCTCAATGTTAATTAGCATTTGCTCATTAAACTTAACTGCACAATTATATTACTCATGATAGTTAATATTTTGTTCATGTAGACAAATCATGAGCATTGTTTTATTCTCCCTGGTGCCACAAACAGAAATGAGCTAAAAACTGAGCAAAGTGCCAAATGTTTGAAAGTGGCAAATGGCACCTCGATTAAATTATTACCTATTTATTAAGGCCCCCTCAATGGTAGTTATTATGGCAAGGTCATTGCTAATCTCTGATATTCCATGGTTTCTTAAATTATTTCTAGTTTTGATATATCCGGAATGGATGCTGAGTTACTGTGGGGATTAGAAAAACTGGATGGCCCTTCGAGTACGAAGAACAAATTCTTGAGAGCCCTGGTTTCACTTCCGCAGAGCACTCCTCTCCATCCACTTAGGCTGGACATGGCCAGGACCTTCATTAATGAGAAGGCCAAGTTACGCCCCCTTTTGGTTTGGCGGCATTTACAAACAACCCTAGAGTTGCTTCCATATGCTTCTGCCCTCTCGAAGAAAATTGGATGGCTCTATAATGTGAAATCCCTGCTTACCGCAATAGGGCTAGAGGGACTGTGGGACGCTAAGGATCCAGCATTGCTGCCCAGCAAGGCCATGGTCACGAAACAATATTGTAACTGGGTGGTTCAGTCCTCGCTAACCTATCCGCACTGGCGCCCCCTTACAACGGGCTTTATGGAGTTTTATTGTCACACAAATATGAGCAATATCTGGAGGCTATAACGATCCCGCGGGACAGGAAGTTTAGATTTAGAGTTGGCTCCCTCCCGGTGAACTCTTTCACAGCTTCCTGGCAAAAACCTGCTATTCCACCACAGTCTTGCACAGGATGTCCCTTAGCTATGGAGTCAATAGGCCCTATACTTATATTGTACCATGTATTGGTCCCCAAGAACTAAATGGCTCACCCCTTTCGGTAGGCGCCTGGGCACTCATTGCCATCGTGAAGCGCTGCTCATTTTAAAATCTGACACTAGTTTGCTGACAGTCTGTGCAGTTGCTAAGTTCCTATGCAAAATGTGGGCTATCAGAAGATTTATGATGAGAATGTAATATGACTGTACACTTTATTGAGTTACCATTTTTATGTATTTTTACAAATGCTACACAGATCATGTGCAATAGGTGATTTATATTTCAGTTCTGACCATAGTGTCAACCGCGACACTGTGACAGCATGATGGCCCATGCTGTTGTCCCTTAGTTCTGCATAGGCTTTTGCTGATTTAGTTTTAGGCGCCCCGAATGATACATTTTTTAATTTTCCCAAATCACTGTCCAGTCCAATTTTTAGGGTTTAGTTTTCTTTTTTAACTGCATTTTAGTGTACTACTGTATGCACTTTTACTCTCGTTTGTACTGTATGCATTTGCACTTTTATGGTTTGAGGACCGAAATCAAGTTTTATGAATGAATGGATGTCGAGATATTGACTGATTATGGTTTTCAAATTAATCATTAAAACTTTGTGCCTCATTTATGAGGCCCTACCGGCACTTTTGCACCACTGGAATGTCACTGTTTTGATGTTCAGGTAGTGCAATGTGCCACTGGCATATTTATAAGGCCATGTAAAGCCATGTTACGTGGCTTTTCATAGCCTTATAAATATGTGCCCCTTTCACTCAGAAAACTGCGTGAAAGGGGCGTTCCATGGGTGTTGCTGGGTGCGTTCCCAGGAACATCTTGGCCTTTTGACACTTCCCCAGATTTACAAGAAATCGTAAGTCTGAGCCAGCACCATAAAAAGAGGAAAAAGCTTATTGTGATTGATTTTGTGCAGGAAGGTGTCCTTTCCTGCACAAAAACAATCATCCCTGCAATGCAGGCACCCTTGCACCATGGTGCAAAGGTGCCTGTGTGGGTGCACGATAAACAATTGTGCACCAGCACAGGGGAAAAGGACAGGAATGTGCAGTATCTAATAGATACTGCACATTTCTACCCTTTTCTTCTGCCGTAGGGCAGTGCAGCAGCAAGGCCTGCTGCGCTGGGCTTTGGCAAACAAATCATAAATGAGGCTCTGATTTTTTTTAAATTTGCTAATGTTGTAGACAAGGTGGAAACGGAGAGTCAGATTTACTAATTTTTGGGGCAATGCAACACAGCAACCTAGTTTGCTTTGCTGCATTCCATGAATTGGAGAACACTAAAACAGCACCATATCTGCTAAGATATTGTGCTTTTGTTTCTATATATCTGCGCTGGCACACTTTAGGCTGCAATGCAGCAAAGCACAAACACACTTGCAGCATAGAGCAACAATGTGTCCCTTCTGACAACCTGGGTTTTGTACAGGAAGGGGTGTAACAAAAACACTGCAAAAACTACGCTATACTGCTTTTCCCACTTTGGAAGTGTGCGATACAATGCAGCACACATGCAAAAGTTTGAAATGTTTAGAGACATTAAAGCATACTTCCTCCGTTACATCTTCTTCAAAGAGACATAAGGTTGTGGCGCAAATTCCTGCCTTAAATTGCTAGCAGATAATGGGTAGCTTCATGGGAATGCCTATGTACCTCTAATGAAATTCCCCTTGAAGCAAAATAGGGCAAAGTAGTGCATAGTGTTACTTTAAGTTTCTTAGGCCAACTTTACAATGCAAATCCTGATTTTTCCACAGCACTCTACTTTTGTAACTGAGAAAAGATACAAAAATTGACAGTAAATCTGAGCCTCTTTATTATAATATTGATTACAGCATTTTAAAAGTCGGTTTGAAAATCATTTCATAATGCTTCATAAATAGATGTACCATCTTTATGTCCCTCTAATACCAAACAATAAATTACAAACGAGTTGCACATTTACAGAAAAGTGCAGTAGTGTAGGAAATGTGCTGTGGGCTTGGGCGTTACAAAGGAAATAGGCCCCTGAGCACTGGTTACGTAGTAAAATACATTTATAATCAGGGTTCACTGTGCCCCGCAGGACTCTGACGACCCCTGAGCTTCTGCACGTGCTGCTCCATTTATAGCCACGCCCCTGACAGAGTGTAATCTACGATGAGCAGTCAGCATTCCATAGAAAATAAAATCCTGAAAGGTAGGGAAGGAGCTGAAATGTGACCTCAGGAAGCTGCCAGCGAACATGTTCCTTTGAGCAATAACTGAATCATTTTCATAACCTTGCAGAAATGCAGTTTCTAGGAATAGTTTTCATTCCCTCGGTTTAATGGTATTCGGGATGCGAGACAGAGAAGATTCCACTGTGGAGTTTATGGCTGGCAAGTCTCCATTTCTCTTTGTATTGCATATTTAAGCAGCAGCAGAGCTTACACAGCAACAGGAGGTCTGTGAGTATCGTTGTTTCTGTACAAAATGTACCATTTAATACATCATCGTAATGTAAGAGCAGCAACATGCTCCTCAAATAGCTTGCGCTCAGCATTTAGCAACATTAGAAAAAAGAATGCATCATTTTTATTATTAACTTTCTTACAATCTATTTTAACATAAGCCCAATACAATTAGATGCCCCACAATGCAGTCACTGAATGATCGAACATTGATGCCAGGAGTTTGCATACATCTGATGTGTATAACTTAACCTGGCGCATTTAAATAATGAAAACATGTTCCCTCCTTTTTCACTTGAAGCTTTCATATTCGCAATATTTTGTTTCAGAGGGTGCGTTTACCTAATATTTTATTTTTGGGATAGAAGTATAATTAAACAATGGTAAATGCATAGTACCATTTTATCAAGTGGGTCAATGAACCGGCATGATCTATCATTTCAAATGTACAAGAATGGCAAGCAGGCCGTGGTCTACCTGGGGGCGGGGGTGTGGGTGTCCTATTCTGGATTGGTTTCTCTTCACAGTACTGGCAAGCATAACACACTGCATAAAAAACAGTACCCGGCATAAGGCTATTAACTCATCTTTTATTAATTCCTCAGCTTTTATACATAACCTACTGATTTTGAGCTACTTTCCACATGTCCTCTGCTCTCTGCTTCCCCCGATATAGTGAGAGAGAAAACTAGTGCTTCTTGTCTCTACCCAGGAAGTTCCAGGCATCTCACTTCTGTCTGGACCAGCTAGACTGCTGACTTACTTATATAACAATATCCTTTCCTGGAGGACATGACAGGAGGGGGAATTAATGCCATTCTGTTCCACTTTTGCCTCTGGGGAGGGGTGGTCTGAAAAGTCTTGGGTGGGCCAGGCCTCGAGGGCCGTGCACATTAAGCGAGATATGTGCCCATGTCTCCCGACTCCCCCCCTCCAGGGCTGCAGATGGGTAGCATCAAATTGTTAGGATTTAGGAGCAGTGGCCCCTGGTCACCAGTGGAGCTATTTGACTAATGATACCACACCCCTTGCTGGCCAGGGCTTGATGTCCATCTTGCAAGCTATGGGCACTCATAACACCAGGGCAATGCAGAGGTACTTGTGTGGGTTCCCCACTTGTCTACGTACTAAAAAGGAGGGGAGCTGCAGCGCATATTTATAAACTCGTTGCTAGCTTCGGAGGTGCTAATGAATAGAAACATGTGAACATCTACATTGACTCAACTCTCAAGCAGCAGGAAAGTGACCTTTAAACTTGCAGGGCAATGACCCCACATCCATTAACAGAGCACTGATCCTTGAATCCATCAATAAAGTCTGGGCTATCGGGTGTTAGCCAAATTCAATTAAATATCAGCTCTTGGCTCACACTGGATGAAAGAACATGGTGTTCCCATGACTTTTTAAAATGGGAAATTGTAAAATGAAGAAAGGCCCAGTGTTCAGATATTTTATATCCCAAGGAACTACCCAATTGCTCTACACCCATGGGTGAGTTGCAGTGTCCTTATACCTTTTTAATGTTGAAGACTATCAGACAGGACAGCGGTCTGGTTTGCTAACGAAATCTTGGGGACATTCGAAAAGGTTTCCTGGAAATGTATTCCACCCATTGCTTACCATTGGTTTTGTGGTTTGTAACTCACATATGCTTGCTTTCTCTATTTGGTTAAGGCTGTCAAGCTTGAGTTTGTACCTTCGGTCGCCCAAACTCTATTTACTGTATTCTTCTACCAGTGCTCAATTTCTTTAAACTGGCTTTTAAATCTTGTGCTTATCTTGTCACATTTGCTGAGCATTCAAAGGCATAGGTTAAATGTCAAGCTCTGTCTTCCATGGAGCTTGGAGTTTATTTGTCTTTCTCTGATCTTACAGTGAGAGGATTTATGTGACAATCATGCTGGCTACTGGGTGTGCTTGAAGAAGGCTGTACAATGTTATGTTTTTTTCTAGCACACAACAAAATCGAAATGTTTGCAAATGAACTGTGCAGATATTTCAGAATATATCAGATTTAGAAAAGCACAAATGAAGTACATTTTTTGGTAATTCTGAAGTGTAGTGTAAACAAATATTTTAATGCTATCAAATCAAATCAATACATTAGGCAATGACATTTGCACACCTTATCGTTTGTGCACTGCATACTTTTAGCACTAAAACTGCATGCCTGTACAAATGTAATGGACATTTTAATCAACCATGCATACTTCGCTTTACCCTGGAGGGCTGGACGGTAGACCCCATCGCGATTCGTATGAAGTAGCCTTGGCGAGTATCTCCCTGGAACCCACCCCCTATCTATTGGGCATTTGTGGATCTGATTCTGGATTTGTGAATAGATTTTCATCGTTGTGGCTTGATGCCCTTGCATTGTATGTGGCGTGCTGCGCACCCTTTGGATGTGATTTCTCTGAAAGGCTGACTGATCCAGACCCGCCTTGCCTTCTCAGCCTGCATTTTGTTTCAGATTAATTCCTTGGTGCAGCAACCATACTTTCTGCTTTGACGCTCTGGCTTGGAGACCGGTGTTTTCCCGGTCCACACCCTGCTTACGAACGGATTTCTGACTGTGAGAAGTCCTTTCTCTAATACATTGGATACGCTCTTTCTGCCCCATTGCATTACTTGGGACCAGCTCTACAACATGCCGCCACAGGATCTCCAGTGAGACCTGGCCTACTTTTGCCTCTGATGACATGCGCCCTGATGAAGTAATTCCCCATATTGGCACTTTTCCGAAACGCGCGTCAGTGCTTTTCAGTGTTTGCCTGATTATTTGTGATTGTTGATTGAGTGGAGTATGAATGCTTATAGTCTGGGAATGAGTCTGTATTTGAGAGAATGAGTGAGTGACTTATGTGCCAATTTTTAGTGTTGGTTGCGTCCCTTGGGCTGATGATATACTATTTATTTAGGAAATAATGTATGTTTTATTGAATTAATTAAAATGTGTTATATATTTTTCTACGATAATAAACAAATGATTTAACTATTTGAGAAATCTGAGCTGTTCTGTGGGCGTTTCTCATTTACACTTGGAACCCTTTGGGTCCACTTAAAGACTGGGAACTTCCCTTTTTCATGTTGTTCTTGATGTACTTCGCTTTACCCCAATCTGCTCTACTTTGCAGCACAGCAGTCTACTCTGCACCAGTCCACAATATGCCACTCCACACCATTCTAAGCTGTCACTGCGCGCTACGCTGCACCACTCCACTCTATGCCACTTCATTCTACGCCTCTTTACTCTACACCACTCAACTCTATGCCAGTGCACTTTACCCCTCTTTGACACTGAATTCTATGCCACTCTTTTCTGTGTCACTGCACTCTATGCTACTGCACTCTACCGTATGCTACTCTACTGTACTCTATGCCAATGCACTGGAAACCACTACACTCTGCACCCCTCTATGCATCACTCCACTCTCTGCCACTCCACTCTATGCCACTCCACCATAAGCCACTCAAATCTACTCTAAGCCACTGCGCTCTATTCTAAACCAATCTACTTCACGCCACTACACTCTATGCCACTCTATTTTACTCTGCGCTGTTCCACTTTATGCTGCTCCATTCTATGCCACTGCAATCTACCCTGCGCCACTCCAAGCCACTTAATTCTGATGCACTCTACCCACTGCACTGAACATCAATGCACTCTACACCACCTACTCAAAACCAATATACTCTATCTCACTCTACTCTGCACCACTGCACTGTACGCCAATACACTCTGCAACACTCTATTTTACGCCACTATACTCTATGTCACCCTAGTCTATACCATTGCACTCTGTGTCACTTTACTCGGTACCACTCTACTCCACTGCACTCTTCACCAGTGCACTCTATGACATGCTACTTTACAAAAAATTTCTCTCCACCCCTTTACTCTGCACCACTCTACTCTGCAATATTGCACTCTATTTAATTGCACTTTACTCTGCACCAATCTTCTCTGCGTTCCTCTGCTACACTATACACCAATGCCCTCTGCACCAATCTACTCTACACCACTACACTCTGCACCACTAAGCTCTGCCACTCTGATCTACTGTGCACCACTGCACTCTATAACACTGCAATCTATGCCACTTCTCTCTATGGTTCTTTGCTCTACTCTATGTGATTACACTCTACCCCACTCTACTGTGCACAACTGCACTCTTCGCAAGTGCACTCTTGAACACTTCAGTCTAGGCCAATCCCCTCTGCACCACTCCACTTTACACCACTCTACTCTATGCCACTTTACTCTGCAACACTGCACTCTATGCCGCTGCACTCTACACTACTGCACTCTTTCCTGAACCACTCCACTCTATCCTACACCACTTCACTCTATGTCACTTCACTTTACCCTGAAACAATCTACTCTACGCCACTGCACTCTATGCCACTCCACTCTACACCACTATACTCCATTCTTTGCCAATCTATTCTATGCCACTGCACGCTATGCTACTGCACTCAATGCTGGGCCACTCAATGTATATTGGCACCACTCTACTCTATGCAACCCTTCTTTAAACCACGTCATTCTTCACCAAAGCAGTCTATGCCACTGCACTCTACACCACTCTACACCATTGTGCCCTACCTCACTACATTCTAAGACACTTTTTTCTACTCCTACACCACTGTACTTTACGACCATGCTCTCTGCACCACTCTACTATGCACAACTCTACTCTGCACCACTCTACTCTATGTCACTGCACTCTACACCACTGCACTCTATGCAACTGCACTCTATGCCACTCTGCTCTGCACAACGGCACTCTCCTCTGATTCAAGCTACTCTGCACCACTCAACCCTACGCCACTCCATGCCAATGCACTCTACGCCACTACACTCTTGATTACTCCACGTCACTCTAATTTATTCTTCACCACTGCACTCCACGCCACTGTACTCTGCTCCATTCTACTCTACAATACTGCACTCTATTCTGCACCACTTCACTCTACCCTGCAACACTTCACTGTAAACCATTTCACTCTTCTCTGAAACAATCTACTCTATCCCACTGCACTCTAAACCACTGCAATCTATTCTGTACCCCTCTACTCTATGCCACTGCACTCTACGTCACTATACTCGACATCACTGCACTCTACACCAATGCGCTCTACACCACTTTACTGAAAACCAATGCACTATATGTCAATCTACTCTGCCCTACTGTACTTTACACCACTTCACTCTCAGCCACTCCACTTTACTCTACAACACTTCACTCTATGACACTCAGCTCTACAACACTCCACTCTATAACTCAATACTCCATTAAAATCTTCCCACTCTACGCCACTCCACTCTACACCACTTTACTCCATTCTATGCCACGCTACAATGCTACTCCACTCTACTATGATCGACACAACTCCCTCCATGCCACTCCATGGCACTTTACTCCAGCCCATTCTATAGCAAATTTCTCCTCTCTACTTGACTCCACTATTCCACTCTACACCACTCCACTCTATGCCACTCCACTCTATTATACTGAATGTCACTTACCTCAACAGCACTCTACTCCATGCCATTCTACTCTCTTACACTACTCCACTCTATGCCACTCCACTTTATTATTGTCTACTCCACTCAATGGCACTCTGCTCTAGAACACTCTACTCCACTCCAGGCAAAACTCTCTACACCAACCCATTCTGCTTTACACCAACTCACAACCTTCTATGCCACTACACTCTATGACACTCTACTTCACTCTGATATTCTACTCCACTCCACTCTATTCCCCTCTACTCCACTTTATGCCCTTCACCTCCACAACACTCTAATCCCTCCACAGCACTCTACAATACTCTACTCCACTCCAGGCCACTCCATGACACTCCACTTTACTCCACTCCACTCCACGCCACTCAACTCTACTGTCACCACTCTATGTCACTCAATAATACTTGACTCTACTCCACTTTATGACACTCCACTCATACCAATCTCCTTTACTCCACTAGCTTTAGGCATGCTGAACAGAAGCCATGCTGGTGTACAACACAGCTAAAATATCTTGGCAAAGCCATTAGCTCTTGTATAGGCGAGACTTATTGGCCTTGCCAATATTTGTTTTTACTGTACTCAATTCTCCAGATTATAAAAACAAAACAACAAATTACAACCTTGAGTGGTCCAGGTGGATTATTTTTACCTTACAGCCTACAAGGATATATTCTCAAAACAGCACCTTTCCTCCCAAGATTGCACTTCAACACCCCCAGCCCTCATTTAGACGTACATGTTGGCTTAATACCAATATTTGAGAGTACAATTGAAATGTTGATTATTACCCTCAGATTGTTGTCTTTTTTGGCCAAAAATGTGCAATAAACGTAGTACTAGTTGTTCAATTATCACCCTCCACACCATGCTTTCGCCCCCCCTTCCTCTCTTGCCTTCTCGCACACACACTTGCTGGTGGGATAGCTTGCTCAAGGTTGGATTAGGCTGCAGGTCTGTGCTCATGTTAACCTCTGCTAGTTCATCTGAATCAGCAGCTGATTCCACTCACTCCGAGAGTTGTGGTTAATCTGTTGAGGGATATGCTGGGGCGCAGCCTATATGTAGTAGTCCAGCTAGAGGTATAGATATGTACATTCCTAATTATACACTTAGCTATGTATTTCTGTACCTCTTCAATTTCACAGCCCAGGTTGATAGATTGAGTCTAATTTTTGTCTCGCTGAAGATTATAATAAAAAGCAGACTTCAACAGCATTTTATTTTTTTATTCACTACTATCTTACTTCTAAGGCCTCAGTTTCTTTACGTTTCTGTGCACTGGGGTAACAAAACTTTAGGGGGCCTCCCTGCAAGGTACGTGGAGTGGCCCCCTCCGGGCTCAATTAGGACCTCACCGGCCAGAGTGCTGTGCTGAGGGGGTCCCATAGAGCTTCGGCCCCCGCCCCTGTTTCTGTGCTTCATCTAGAGCCTTACCAACACCTAGCAAAGTGCAAACTCTTGAGAGTTTTTTTGCAAGAAACCGGCAAATTATTTTTTAATGTTTCACTGTGCATGGAAATTGCAGCCTCTGGATTGACTTGTGAGCCTAGTGGAATAATATTGGCTCTCAGCTATTCTTCTCATCTCACCCTGTAATTTTGTCTCAGCCACATCTTTTTAGGTTTCCCCAGTGTCAGGTAACAGCGGTGGGGTGGTGGGGCGGGTTGGGGGAGTCGACAGACAACGAGATAGGGGAAGTAAAATAAAAACCTCTTTCCTTGCTCTCTCCGCATGGCCGAGTCAGTGATGCGGTGAGTGCAAGGTAAGTGTTTTTTTTAAATTTGTTTAATTTACTTTATCTATCCCGTCAAATTTCCCCCTGCCGCACCGCTGTTACATGTGCCAGCCGCGCCTTTAATGGACCGCCCATGTAAGTTTTCTTAGCATTGAGTAATGCAAAGCAGTGCATGGTGCTTCTATGTGTTACTTTCAGGGCACAAAATAAGTTTTGAGCTGGAAGGTAAATTAGGAAAAATATAAATATTTTGTGCTGGTTAGCGTCACTTTTGTGATGCTAACCCAACGCAAAATGTTAGTAAATCTAACCAATCGTATCCTAAAGACATATTTCCACTAAGTCATGGTAGGTCCCTATCCCTAAATCATTTGACATCCTGTCGATCCTGTGGCACTCTCTTTGTGATAGGTGCCTTTCTATCTACTAAATTCTGGCCATCGCTATAAATGTGAAAGTCCCGTTCTCAACCCTGGCTTTTGACGATTGATTAATGGCCAATTTCGAACTGTCACAGGTTTCCATGGCACTTTGTCCTTTTCCCAATCCACAGATCAGTTATTCCTGTTAAATGAACACTGCAATATTTGACTTTGGGAGCTGTTTTTATTCTCCAAAAAGAAAACACCCTTTCTTAGACTGGGAACCTCGGTTCACCTTGGGTGTTGGCTTTCTGTTTGTTGGGCAAGATCTAAGCAGCTTGGGTTCAAGCACTACGGGGCAGTACCCTTGACCCCAGGGGCGCTTATAAAATAAAACAAAGGGCATACCATTTAATTTTGTAACATTCTGCATCGAAACTTATTAATTGAGAAAGAACATTTTTCTCAGCAAGAGGAAGGCTGTAGATTAAACTCTTTTGGTTTTTCATATTTATTTCATTTGCCAAACCTGCCGTCCTGCTAAACAAGTGGGGAGTCAGTAAGGCAGAAAGGGACTCCCCTTGTACCACTAGCAGGTGGAGTTCGCTTTCAGAGTGCAGGGGTCAACTATGTTGGTCCTTTTTTTTCACCAACAATTTCAAGCACAAAGTACAAACCTCTAGTAGTTGTCCACACCACTAGGTATGCTTCTGCTGCCTCTTTAAGAACACAATTGTTTCTATAATAGCCAAATTTCGTTTGTTATCCTTTTTTTTATTTGCATCTTTTCTTTATTGGAATTTTTCGACACACATAGGGGTCCATTACGATGTCAGGCGGTTTGCCTCCGCCAGGCTGGCGATGGCCACCGCCGGCCTGGCGGAGGCAAACCGCCCGACATCGCGAGCCCAATTCCCCCCGCCATATTAGAATGGCGGAGGGGAAGGTGGCGGTGCAAAATTCCGCCCGCCTGTGTTCCTCCCCGGTCGCCTTGCGGCCGGGGCGGAAAACTAGTAACATGCAGGCGGTGTCTGTCAGACACCGCCCGCAACATTACAATGGGCTTTCTTCAATGCCTTTCCGTGGCGGCAATGCCACCACGGAAAGGCATGCGTATTCACTCTGGGGGCCCCCTATGGGCCCCCAGAGTGAAGGCCAAAGGGGGGTGGCACACGGGGGGGTACCTGTGGTACCCCCCCACATTTGCATATGCAAAGCGGCAGGCACCGCGCGGTGCCTGCCGCTTTGGATATGCAAATGCAAAAAAGCATTTTTTGCATTGTGGCGGACGGTGCAGAGTGCATCGCCCGCCACAATGCTAAAACTACAGGATGTGCCCGCCACTGTGGCGGGCACATCCTAATGGCACCCACGGGACCCCCGCCCTTAAGGCGGGCGGTCCCGATCTCCGTTAGGGTGGCGGGCGGACATAGTCCGCCCGCCATCCTAATGGACCCCATAGTGTCATATCCAGCAAGAGACGTAGACTCAAATATACAAAATTGTTGCATCAGGAAAACATTAAATCCAAACAACAACAAAAAAACTGAGTTCAGAGTGCTTCTAGTACATGAATATTGAACCTTCTGGTCAAACATCTTGTTTAAAACAGATTGTCAATTATCACCCAGGTGCTAGGTATGCTTCATATGTATAGCCCCCAATGACATATAAGACCACACAGACCAGGCACCCCAAAACGTGTCCAGTTCCACAGATGTGTTTATTATCCTTAATTGTGTGTAGTGGAGGGTAGTGACCTCTGATTGTATAACAAAAAACATTTAGGCCTTCATGAAGGCCATGCTGGATAAGTGTGAGGCGAACTGTAGATTCACCACTTCACGCAACCTCTAAACAATGGAATGCTGGGACTGTTTCAGCTTAATAATAAAGAGCATGATAGTTGCTGTAGAAAATTGGGTTACTGTTTGGGGGGGAAGTTAAACCCTACTCCAGAGCAACAACACTTCCTGCCAGGTTGAAGTCACAAGCAAACCCAATAATTAACCTGTGATTTACCCTCTGGTTCCTTGGAACAAAGCAGTCAGGTGTAACTTAAAGGCAATTTGTAAAGTATTCATTCAGCACTTCAAATAATATTAACCCCTTCCATGCTGGGCCGTTTCCGCCGCTGTGCGGTAAACAAAAGAAACAGGGCGGGGCCGTGACGAACCCCAGCCGTCATCAGCACACGAGCACCGTGGAGCGTGACGGCTGGGGTTCGTCATCAGCATGGAAGGGGTTAAAGTGAAAACAAAACAAATGAAAAATCCCACACACCAATTTAGAAAAATTCAGCAAACTTTAATTAAATTTTTTAGACTAAAACAACAAAAATACAATCAGTGAAACCAAAGATATGCAACTTTAATGATTTAAGTAGAAATAGTTCTTAAAAGCACGAAACACCAAAAGTGGTTATCTGATCTCTCTAGACCAGTGCAAAGTCACAAGTTCAGGTCAACCGTGATGGAGTGTGGGCTGGGTACAAGGACCAAGTTCGGCCCGCTCAACAAAGTACCTTAAAACTGGATTGCAGAGTGTGAGTAACCTTGTATAGAGGATGTGTCTCGCAGCTGCAGGTCAGATGAGCTGCGGGGTTGGGATGCAATTTCTTGCATTGAGATGCATCATGCAGGGACGGTTCTGAGGAGTTTCGAGTTGTGAGGCAAGGTTTTATGTCATGATGCATTACACAGCCGTGGTTCTGAGTGGCTGCAATGTGAGGTCCTGCCTA
Organism: Lissotriton vulgaris; assembly: GCF_964263255.1. Lineage (NCBI taxonomy): Eukaryota > Metazoa > Chordata > Amphibia > Caudata > Salamandridae > Lissotriton > Lissotriton vulgaris. The sequence goes on from NC_141699.1 coordinate 921,903,940, forward strand.
AAGGTGCATTGCACAGCTGCAGTTCTGTTGGGCTGCAGGGCCATGCAGGTATGTGTCTGGATCAGGGCCTCAAGTACCTTTTAAAGGTGGATCAGGCGATCCTGCCAAGTGGAGCTATAGACAGCAATATCCTCAAAATATACTGCACTAAACTAAAATAATCCAACACAGCCAGGACTTTGTTCACCAGCCTCTGGAAGGTTGCATGGGCATTCTTTAGACCAAAATACATCACAGTAAACTGCTAATGACCATCTGGGGTTGGGAATGCTGCTCTTTCTTGGGCTCCTGGGTTCAATCTGCCAGTACCCTGATGTTAAGTCAAAGGTACTGAGAAACATTGCTGCACTCAACCTATCAATCGGTTCAGCTGCTTGTGGAATACAGTGATCATCAGTCTTTGTGACTGCATTGAGACCCCTGTAGTCCACATAAAACCTCTGCTCTGGTTTACCTCAATTGGGATGAGGTTTGGGGTCTAAGACCACTGGGCTGGCCCAGGGACTCTTTGAGGGTTCAATCACCCCAAACTTCAGCATCTTGCTGACTTCAGCTCTGATGCTTTCTATAACTTGGTCAAATTTCCTGTACATTTTGTTTATGACAGGAAATCTATCCACAGTGTTCACATCATGTGTTCACCAGGTTGTCTGACCAGGGGTGAGGGAAAAATGCTTAGCACACTGCCCTAGTACTTGCCTGCAGTCAGTTTGCTGTTGGACAGTGACGGTGTCTGACAAGACAACTCGTTCAACAGACCCATCTTTAGGGTTGTTAGAAACGCAGTCAGGAGGAGGTTCACTCTCTTCTTCCTGATGCTCATCAGTGACCATGGTCACATCAGCCTTGTCATGAACAGGTTTAAGGGGCTCCTGAAAGTGCCAAGGTCCACCAAGTAGGTGGCCTCCCCTTTTCTCTCAAGGATAGGGAAGGGTCCACTCTAGTTGTCCTAGAAGGTACTTGGTGCCACAGACTCAAATACCCATACCTTTTGCCCTGGTTGAAATTCAACCTGTACAGTCTTTTGGTCAAACCATTGCTTCTCTGGAGCTCTTGTCTTGCCTCAAGGTTGTGGCTTGCTTGCTCCATGGACTCAGCCGTCCTTGAATGAAGGCCCAGTACATAGTACACTGTGTCCAGCTTTTGCTCTTTGAGAGACTTCTCCCAGCCTTCCCTCACTAGACTTAAAGGAGCCCTAACAGGATGGCTAAACAGAGGCTCAAAGGAATTAAAGCCTACTTCTTTCTGTGGCACCCCTCTGCAGACAAAAAGGAGGCATGGTGATAGGATGTCCCATCTCCTCCTTAGTTTGTCTGGAAGTCCCACAATCATACCTTTCATGGATTTTCAACAAGGCCGTTTATTTGTGGGTGATCGGGGGTGGTGAACTTATAAGTCACCCCATACTCAGTCCACATTGCTTTCAGGAAAATAGACATGAAGATACTAGCTCTGTTGCAAGTATCACAGAAGGTCCAGGGATACTGATCCCGGATGGGATTGTCCAAATTTGGTTTTCAGGGGTGGAGGAGAATGGCTTGAGGCACTGGACCTTTCCAGCCTCGTTTATGTAACAGTACAGGAAAAATTTGAACATCTACTCCTCCTTAAATAGTAAATATTTTGAGCATCGGAAAAGACTCGTATTTGAATTCTGGTTGATTTTGAAGACAGCAGATTTTTTTATTCTTTTTATCAACTCTTGTCATGACCAAAAATGTTGGTTACATCCTTGTTGTTCCAGAATGTTATTTGGGTTAAATTTTAAGTACTGCAACAGCAGGCACTTCTTTCACCCCATTTGGTCAGTAGGACCAGGGCTTTCTCAAGGCTTCTTAATTAGTCAATGGATCATAGTAATTTTCTTGAGGCATAGGATATAATGCAACAGTCTTCAAGTAAACATCATAGGTGCAGAAACTTCTTTAGAGTGGAACGGCAGTCCTGGATTAATCCTGTGTTTCAAACATTGCAGCAAATTAGATACTATCTATGTCTGAATCCACCTCCTTAGGAAACCCCACTCTAGTACAAAATAGGCCCCTGGCAACTGCAGGAGCAGTGACAGTCCTAAGGAGAATAGCCTCAGGATACCTCATAGCTCAATCTACCACCAGAATAAACATGTTGCCTGAAGCTGTTAGAGGTTCCAGTGGGCCAACAATGTCCACCCCTACCCTTTCAGAGGGAACCCCAACCACTGGTAGTGGGATTAAGGGGCCTTTGGATGCTACGTGTCTAGCCACTGACTTGACAGATAACGCAGTAGTTACAGAATTCCTTCACTTTCTGAGACATTTTTGTCAGTAGAAGTGGGCAGCCAACCTATTCCAAGTTTTGGCCTAGCTAGGGGGATGTCATAGGCTAAAGTGAGGAAGAACTCCCTATACATCTGAGGCCCTACCACTCTTCTAGTGGCACCAAGATTGAGGTCTCTGGCCTTAGTGTTCAGGAGTCCTGCCTTCGTACAGGTACTGTGAGAACCACTAAAATCCTCACTTTCCTGTGCAGCAGCTTGCTGTCTCAGGCTTTCACAAGTGGGACAGGCTTTTTGTCCTTGGCCTAGATCTTCCCAAGAGGGTTCCCCTCGACCTAGGAGCTCTGCCATGTAAGGCCTGAATCCCTATACTACACCTAAAGTGGTGTCCTGCCCTTAAACTTATATGGTAAGAACTTATGAGATTGAGAATAGTTAAGGATGATGCAAGCGATGACATGATATGAATCAGACAAGGCTCTCAGTAGAACACTTAGCCCCTCATCTCTATCTATTTCCACACTAAAAATGAAACGGAGGGATACTATATGAAGATATGTGCGCTTGAGATAAATTGCACGAGCCATATAGATGTTGTTCATATTTTGTGAATGTAAGAGTATAATTTTTAATCCAAGCAAAGCCAAATGTGTGGAACAAATGAAGGTCTCCTAAGATTTCATAGTTGGAAAAGAGTGTAACAAATTGACAATACTATCAGACAAAAGAGAGTGGGTATAATTAAAACTCCTGTAGCTACAATATAACTGTGTAGCAAGACCATAAGATCATGCTATAATGTCATGAACTACCCAAAATAGTGATTCCTTGTTTTTTTCCCCATATATCCACAGAAAGGGTGTTTTAACAATAATCTTTGAAGCCGGTGACCCCAAAGAAACGGCAGTCCTGAGGAAGGTGCTACAGTATCTTTTGTTCTCTGCACCGAAACGCGTCGACGCACTTTTGTTCTATGTAGAATCCAAACAAGGTCCAGTGAACAATTGATACGCACATAAAAGTGGTACTCTTGGCATCACTTTCTTATAAGCTAATGACCTTTGGATCAAGTAACTAAGAGTGGCAATAATATCATTAAGCCACACTGTGTAGGGGGTTGTTGAAGATTGTTTTATATTATATTTCTTACTGTGACTCAATGTAATTCTTGCCTGTGATTGTTGCCTTATGTGATTATGATGTCTAATATTTGAGTTACATTCTTGTGTATGTATAACGAAACTTAATGAATTGTTATGATTAATTGTTATGATTAACTATTTTTATTATATTCTTTCAAAGATCGCTCTTTGAAATTTTAATTTGTCATTGTGTATAAATTGTCTTATGTTTTTATTAAAAAGACTGTGAACGTTCCTATTTTAGCGTGGAAATTAAAATTCTTTGGGTAGTTTTCCAAACCCGATGACCGAGAGTTTAGATAGATAGATAGGTATGGAGATATAATAAGGCCATACACGAATGTGCACCCAGGGATTCCCCTTTGACTGATTGTCAGTGTACCCTGTTCCCTGATGACAGTGGCGTACTCTCTCTCTAGATATCTTAGTGTTCAGGAGTCCTGCCTTCGTACAGGTACTGTGAGAACCACTAAAATCCTCACTTTCCTGTGCAGCAGCTTGCTGTCTCAGGCTTTCACAAGTGGGACAGGCTTTTTGTCCTTGGCATAGATCTTCCCAAGAGGGTTCCCCTCGACCTAGGAGCTCTGCCATGTAAGGCCTAAGTTACTGAGGCTCAGTTCCCTCAAGGGCTGACGGATCTTCTCCCTAGGGAGTGGGAACCTGAGCTTGTGTCTGTTCAGAAGTTGGTTTCCCAGCTTATTGCCTTTTCTCTTGGAAGTATGGGCTATTAGTCCAATCTCTAAGACCTCTTTTTCACCCTGAACCTTGCTCTATGCTCTTGTCTTCACACACACACCCATTTAGGAGGTCCATGAATGACTGCATGGGTTCTCATCTCTACCTCATCCCATGCTCAGGTCTCCAGGTCATTCCCTAGCAGACATTCAACTGGTATAGCAGAGGACTCAATCACCTTCTTTTGGCCAGTAACCCCTCCCCCTTCCAAGGTCACCATAGCCATGAGCATTGACAACAGGATAGGCCTGTCCAGTTAAGTACTGTCTGGGATATCAGGATTTCGGTCATCATGGAAACACTTGCACCTATATCCCCCAGTGCTTCTACTTCACCCCCAATAATCAGTGGCTTCTGTCTGTTTTTCTTCAGGTTACAAGGCCAGAGAGCGAGGGTAGCCATAGCAGTCTCACACCCTGAGACCAAAATAGCTTCAGTGTGCTCTCTGACCCAATAATCCGCCTTCTTCTCCAAGTCTTGAGGAGAGACTAACCGTAAGTCACTAGGTACTGATGCAGTTTTTCAGATATACAATTACTTGACAGATGATCCTTCATTATCAAATTAAAGAGCCAATCATGATCTTCCACCGTACAGCCTTTCAACCGGCCACCCAGTGTTTTGACTGAGAAGTCAACAAAATCTACTCAGGAGTGACTTGAGGTTTTGTGAGTCTCCCTGAAGTTGATCCTGTACTCTTCAGTGGTGAGTCCAAAACCATAAATCAGGGTACCCATCATGAGGTCATAGGACTCAACTTCTTCCACATTGAGTGTCAGGAGTCTATCCCTGCCCTTTCCTGAGAATAACTCCAACAGTAGCGAGCCCCAGTGTCTCTGGTGTAACTTTCTCATTTAACAGGCCCTCTCAAAGTCTGCAAACCACTTTGTAATGTCATAACCTTCAACATATTTGGGGACAATCCCTTAGGAATTTTTGAGTCCAAAGTGTTCTCTATCTCTTCCTATTTACTCTGTTGCTGCCACCACTCATTGGTTCTAAACCCATCTCAGCCCTCTCTCTTTATATAGACAGGATTTTGGCTTCAAGTGCTGTTCTTTTGGCTAGTCTTGCAAGATATACATCTTTTTCAACTATCTCTTATATGTGCCATGAGTGTACTGACCTGCCCCCATAAGGGGAAGGAACTCTAGGTACATGGTTTGGTTAGAGGTTTATGTTTTGTTCCACATCCTCTCTGGTTATGATGGGGGCTATCCCCCTGAGTACTGACTACAGTCTCATTGTCACTGTCCACCCCCTCTTCAGGGGTATCAGGACTTTTTGTCAACTGGGCTTCATCAAGTTCTGCAAGGGCCTCCTGGAGGCTTACTTTTGTAGGGGTTGAGCCAGTAGCAATTTTACTGGCTTTGCGGAGGTTCCTTAACTACTGTGCATTAAGCTGTAGATAAGGAGTCAGGTCGAGTTCCTACACAATTTCCTCTGAGCTGAAATTTTTAGCACAGTTGAGACCTTTTTAGAATATTTCACAAAATTCTAAAACACTATAAATGGCCTAATTGACTAATACACTGTTTAAAACTCTAAGGCAATACATGGGGGACTTAACATGAGGCCCAAACACTACCAAATAGGAAACATTTGCAAAAAGTCAAAAATCATCAAATTCCTAAAATATTTTTGAGCTAATGCCAATTGTGGATTTCTTAGTGGAATCATCTATTGACCAAGTGATATCAGCAAATGCACAGTCTTGTATCCCACCACTGAACCACCAATGTAAGAAGCTAGCTTTTTATGTAATGGGCCAATGTGAGGGCACACCATGCAAAAAAATCAGATCATACTTATTGGTTTACAGGGGCTTACTTTAATAATCCCAAGTACTCAGTTTGTGGTAATTTGGTCGAGCAGTTTAGGCTTATCAGAGGGGAGTGTTAAGATTTGTTGTACACACTGAGTCAATAAATAAGACACACACCCAACAAGAAAACCGAGATAAATTGATAAAAATAATACAGATTTTTATATGAATGTAGACACCAAGATCTTCAGAATCCAGTAAGTATTTTTGGAGTTATTGATTTTACAAGAATACAGTAAAAGTGCTCAAATAACGGGTTTCAGGTATGAAACTCAAATGCTGTAATGTTATCCTGTGGGAGAAAAAACATACAGAGCAATCATATACTTCCAGTCAGTGTTCGGTGGTGCCCTTTATAAACCATTTTTTAAAGTTTCTTTTTAGAGTTTTATATAGCGCAAACTAGACCCGAAGATATCTGGTATCAGAGCGCTTTATACAAGCACCAGTTTCTTTACACAAGAACACATTCATTTTTGTTAGGCATGGGGAGATTAAGTGACTTGCCCAGAATCACAGGATGTTGAGCATCGTTGCCGAGACTCAAACCCGGTTCCTCAGCTTCGAGGTTGACTGCTTTAGCTGTAAGGCTACATCCTCTCCCCAAAGGACTAAGGTGCTTAGGGGCCAAGGTCCAGAGAGCCACCAGCAGTTTTGGTTTACATGCCCTGGAGGGCCCGGGTGCAGAGGTGCTGGCCCGGATGGTAGCCTTGAGTGCTTCACCGTTAGAGTCAATGGTACCTGAAACAAAGAGGTTGCAAGGGGGGATTTGGGGACATGTCTGAGAGAACCCAAAGGGGAGGTTCTGGTCTTGAGGATCCCTAGACCAAGGGGACACAGTCAGGAGTCATGGCCCTGGGCTGTGGAGCTCAGGTGCAGAGAATCTTGACTGGCTGGCCACTGGAGATTAAGACTCTCATGGTTGTTGATTGGTTCTGCTGAGGAGGGAAACACTGGACAGCAGGGCCACTCTGTCTGTGGATCTCATCACTCCTGAAGTATGTCATCATGCATTTGGGTTTTCCATGGCAGTGGTGTTCGTACTAGCACTAACAAGCCTTGGTATTGGTGCAGGGGGGCTCCTGGATGGCTAGCACAGGCTTCTCCAATCAGTAGCTCATGAGGACTGGCAGCTTTCCAGCTACCTGCAATTAGCTCTCCTGTGTGCAGCCCAGCTTGCTAGATTAGTAGGTTGACATAATATACGTGTACTACATTTGAAATGCATGCATTTGAGACAAAATGTGTGTAATTAAATAACTCATAAGTTAATGTTGGGATAATTTTGGAAATAAACTTAAACCTTATATTTGAGTGATAAATCATGAGGCATTGCTGAGACCTGTTAATAATGTTACTACCATGGATCCAGGAGCATTGTAGTTATGACTGTATTACTCATGTAGAGTTATTCAAAATTGATAATGACTTTGTTACATTTCTGATGGCAAGCCTACTTGATGTACTGAGGTTTCACTGCTGGTGATCTTGCATAGTGTGGCCAATAATGTAACCTTGTCTGATGTGGTTACTATTACAAATCTGATAATATTAGTAGTTCAGATTGATTTTCAACGAGAATAATTAGCTCTTATTGCAAACAAGAATGGAGATCCCTGAGCTAGCACCTCAAAACTCAGCAGAGAGATGGGGCTGACCTTCTAGAGCTACAAAGAATTCCTCCTGGTATGCAGTTGCCTCATTGGGCCCGATGGCAACAACACAGTGTACCAGACAAGTGCAGTCCGTGCCTGCGGATGCAGAAGGATGGCTCCACCATCCCAAGGGAAATGCTAGATGGTTGGTGAAGTGCTGGACAGTCCCCTAAGTGGTGGGAAGGATACACTGCTTTTGAACAAGTTGCATCTTTGCAATCGTCAAGGTACCAGCAGCCAGGCAGGGTTTCCTGGCAAGTTTGGTTTAGGGCATCCATTTTCGCAGTGATGGCTTTTTTGTCCTTATTCTGCCCCCAAATAGACACATCTGTCTCTCTTATGTCAAGGGACACCTAAATGATCAACTTAGGGACATTTAGGGGAGAGTATAGTAGTAGCCAATGGCTACCTACCGCTACTATGACTACACCCCATATATGACCACTTCTTGTGAGGAGTAAACATAACCCTGACTCCGAATTCTCTATTTTCACAAAGATGGTGAAACCCTTCTCTGGATGTCCACTTCAGGGAGCCTATCATAGGGATGTGACTGGCCTGTAAGTAAAAGACACCTACTGAATATCTAATTTAATTTTCTGCCTGCTCTAGTGCTCAATGGATCTCAAGGCAGTGGGTGACATCCCCAGGTCTGGAGGAGGAGCCATGGTTGCATATTAAAGTCGGCAGAGGCTTTGAATCCTCTGGCCTCAATATGCTAAATTCACTAGCCTGATGGAGGAGGTGTGGTCACCTTATGCTGGGCAGACATTGTTCCTGGCCTCTGAGACCATGTGCTCTCATCTGAAGGGGTCAGCAACTCATCTGTGGTGGCAGGCTGGAGGATACCAGTCATCCAATAGAATAAGTGACTAGTAGGCATACAGGAAACACCTCAAAGGTGCCCTCTGGTTGCATTTTGTTCTTAAATCTGATACTGACACCAGTACCGATTTATTAGGACAAGATGTTTGATACCAAATATTAGTATTTTCAGTTAAGTCAAGCTGAGTAACTCGTAGTGACCAGTGCCCAGTACGTACCTTTATAATGGATTCCTGACCACTTGCAATGTCTACCATTGGAGCCTAATATCACAGGAGCATCTATGCTCAAGCAATCAATCAATATTCGGCCCCATGTGTCTTCGGGCAATTACCATCGAACAATCTTTTTTCTTTATTTTCATTGGTCTTGCCATGAGATGTCAAATTATTAGCAATCTGCTTACTTAATTTGTTAAAAGCATTTAATACAGATGCATACTCTGTGTCACTATTGAAGCATAGTGTGATATCACCTGCACTTACTGTATACAGATTATATAAAAAAGCCTCCGGTATTACCTTGTCCTACTTCAGTCTATGAGATTGATCTCTTGAACTAATAACACTGTTCGGAACACTCTTGCCCTCCTTCCTGGGTATATTGAGGTTGCAAGCTAGTTCCAGCAATATGGAATTATGGTTGCTAAAACTGATCCAGGAAGCTCTCAGGGTATGACTGTACTGGCCAAGGGAACAGATATCATATTAAAATGAATAGTGAAAGAACAGCCCCTACCTAAATAGGAAGGAACAATATCATCCACCCCCATCTGTTCCAGGCAGTGCAGATTGTTGGCTGCAAGGAGCTCCTCCAATCGAAGACCTTGATCAGAATGCTCAAAATGGGTGACCAGAGGCATTTTATTCAAATGGCCTTTCACAAAGGTGAAGTCAATCTAACATAAATGTATAATAAGCCACCCCAAATTATGACCTGATAAAATTAGGACCTCATCTCTCCGTAAAGTTCCAAACAACCCTCAAGTGCTGCAATATGTTTAATGTCTGAACTTCTACAAAATGTACTGCCAAGAGAGGGGGATAATTTGTGGACACCAACGCTACTGCCAGCAAATTGGGTGAGTCGCTTTCCAACATGCTGGCAGTGTTTGTAATTTTGAGTGAGACTAAAACAAGAAGGCCTCCCTTGGCACATCCTGCTGGGGAGGGTGAGGAGACCCTAAAAAACTAGGAAAATCCATCCATATAAAAGGATTCACCAGTGTCCCAGGGTTCCTACAAAGCAACTATATGACAACACCCAAGAGTTCCCAACCAACTTGCATCACCTATTCCAGGCCATACACTTCATAAAAGAAGGAGTAGAGGGAGTAGGGGCCATCTGGAGGGACAACATGGGCACAGTATCTGCTGAACCAGTAAACCTGGGGCTCGACAGCCCATCCTGTTGTGCCACTTGTGAATCGTTATTATCGAATCCTATCAAGGGTGCAAACCTGATCGCAAGTGGAATATCCTTCCTGGCGGTCATGCCCTGAATCATCTTAGAAGACCCAGAGGCACGCCAGCCACTACTGTCTGGGGAAAAAAGAATTGGTGGGGTAGAAATATTGAAGGGGAACAATCCTAATCGTTGTACTCACATCTTTGGAAAGATGGCTCTGAACCAGGGCTTTTGTATATCCAGGATGCTTTAGATTAACCACTATAATCTCTTCAGTTTTTTTCTTCACCTTAGATCCCACCCAGTCCACTCTTCTTGCCATTATGTCATGTGGGGACAGAATATGCCCTCTCACTATGGTACTATCACACCAGTGTTTGACCTTATGCATAAGCTCTACCTTAGGCTCTGCAGTACCTTAATAGATGGAACTCAAATCAATATGGCCACCAAAGATTCTGACTCTGGAGTCGAGTATAAAGAGGTGAGTGCACCCACTTGTGTTGTTAGGGGTCTATTCATATTAGGTGTATTGAATCTACCCCAATTGGTCTGAAGTGCACCTCCAGGGATCTGCCTGTTTAGGGGCAGCTGCAGCCTGGGTAACACAAGTAGCCCCTGTCTCACAAACACTCCCTTTGGGATTTGATGTAACACTTTGAGCCCCAGGTTTTGTGTGATTATGCTGGCTTGATGTCCTCCCCACACTAGTACAGACCTCAGGGGTGGGCCAATCCATACAACTGGTCCTCATGATCGCTGCCAATAACTTACTATTTGGAGCACCAGAGTTAGATTGGGGGGGGATGAGCTTATCCTCTATCCCTTCAAGACACAACAAAATGGGGGACAACAATGTCTTAAACATTGTTTCAAACTCATGAAGTAATTTCTCCATAACTTGTTCCAGGTCACAATTGCTACATATAGCTAGAGAGACCTCCCTCCTTTGTGGCTGGGATACTCTCTTCCCCCAGCCCTCTTCTTTTTACCCAGGGGTTCAACTGGTGTGAAGCCATCACCTGATTACATCTCTGCAGTTTTGTAATGAGTGACCACGGTGAATGACATCTTTTAGCAGGGTACCGGCTGCTTCCTCAGAGGCAACAAGGGGAAGTGATTCCTGGATACATCTCTCTGACTCCAGAGAAAGTCTCCTTTTGGTCAGGACTATAACCTTAGAGATAACATTTGCTGCCCTGACCAAAAAGGAGTATAGAGTTATCACACTGCCTCCCCCGGATGTACCTGCTTTCATCTACCTTTTGCCCATAATCACATGCGTTTTAGATATAGATATTAATATTAGTAGGTGCACCAGGCAGTGACCACTAATGCCCAGTAACAGCTATTTGATCCAACCTAGAGTCTGTTGCCCTATACTGACCAGGGCAAGGGAAGATCACAGAGTCAAATGGGCACAAAAACCTCCTTGAAAACTCTGGAGGGGTGAACAAACAATAAAGCCTAAGAATAAAGCTATCCTTGATGTTGCTGAGGCAAATGAAGAAGCCTAGAGGGGTGGCCCAGCCCTGCCTTGATCAGCCAAAGACATGCACAGACGAGCCCGCTCTTGGCCTGGTCCTTGCCTAGGCCATGCCTGTGCATGACCCATGTGGGTCCCTTCCTGTGGGACACCTCAAAATAATTTATGGCTATGTTGCTGTTGATTGAGGGAGTTGAATCAGTTTCTCTATAATTACCGTTGAGGGATTACAGAGTTATTGTGGTGCTGTTGGAGGGCCATAGTTCTACTTTATGTATTAGCACAGAATCCATTTTCTTGTTTTTTATTGCTTGGTAAATATGTGAAACCTTCCACCATTAAGAAATTACAGAACCTTGCTTGCTTCACATTGTATGCCTCACTTTGGCTTTGGGCCATGAAACATTAGCCTTATAGGCAGTTAAAAAGTTATAGGCGAGACCGAGCTAGAGGAAGAAGACAGCTTTCTCTAAAGCTTTGTTTCCCAAATAGATTTCTTTCAGTGTGTGATATTGGTTTGAGTTCCCCAGTTATTCGTGTTAGGGCCAGATGTGCTAACATGTTCAGCTGTCGCATACAGAGATTCGGGCCAATAGCAACCACTAAAACCCTTCCCGTTTATGAATGTGGGTGCCCACATGTTTCAAGAGTATGCAGTGGTCCCACAGACCGCTTCCTACTCTCACAAAATGAAAAGGAAACTTTAAATTGTTCTTTTTTAAATGCATTCAGTGTTCCTTTAAGGAAAACGGGCTGGATTTCAGGGGAAAAATTGGTTTATTTAAAAAGAAAACACAGACATAGTGTTCAGCTGACTCCAGAAAGCCACCATCAAAGTAATTACAGGGCATTCCCAGTAGGTCGCAAATTGCTACACACCTCATTAATATTAATGAGGTAGATGATTTGTGACCCCATTGGGAATCGCTCAATGTGTCTGAGACACATCTGTACATTTCATTTTGCGACTCGCTAATTGCGAGCCGCTAAAAACCACAATTTGCGTGTCACAAAATGAAATTCTAACTTTTATTTTAAATATTTTAAAATGAAAACCATTTCTTATAATAAATGACAATATAAATTAGTAACTACAAAAACTATTTTTTTAATTAAAATTTTAAAACTCTATGTCAGCAAATCAATAGATACTGTATAACATAAACACCAATATACCAGTTTTTGAACATAAACTACATAACATTCAAATACATTCATAAATTGTAAAAAACAATTAAAAATATAAAAACATTTTGAAACATGTATTACAATATTTATTGTTAGGCAACTTAATGAAAGTTTCACTAATAAATTATAACATAAATATAAAATAATAATAATACATTAAAAAAATCTCCCCATTCTATTTCCCTAAAAGGCCTAAAAAGCCAACACCCCACTCCTATACCCTAAATATATATACAATAATGAAAACCCTTATTAAAATTTTAAGTAAATTATTTGAATATTTTCTAAAAAATACTATAAAAATTGACTAAACATATTAACACAAATTTAACATACACATAAGATAAAACGCATGTAAATTAACCCATAAATACAATATTTTGACGGTGACATAAAAAAATACAAAAACTAAAACAATATTTTACCTTTGATATTTCTGTCGATACTATTGTTCTCAACACTATATTCTTAACATGATATTTATGTAAAACAATATTTTGCATTAATTATTTTGCCCATAAAAACCCATTACTGCTTTACCAGTACTGTGTATGTTTGATTATCAGCAATGAACACATAAATATTTGTAAAATATTTTGAACAATCAGTTTAAACTGTTTTGTTCAATAATACAGAGAATATCTATATAAAAGGTGTCAATGTGACGACCTTATTGCAGTTAGCTAAGCACAAATATAACTGGTGACGCAATCTGGCTTATTCTCCTGTAAATTGTGTTAAATACTAAATCTTAATTCTGAAACTGTAAATTCTTTTTCAGATTCGTTCAAGCATACACTTTCAAAATTCTTACATTGTGCAATACTTTAATTTTGAAGACCTATGACCTAGTCTTCTACATTTACATAATTAATGCCTTCCCATTCTCTCAGAGTTTGTTTTTTTATCCCACAGAAGAGTGTTTTAGATCCAGATATTTAGTTGGGTATTACTGTTTATATATTGCCTATTTCACAGAACAATATATATATATATTTCTTTTACATTAAAATATTTACTCCTGCAATCAAGTTAATTTTTGAAACAATGAATTCCAAAAACGGAGTGACAGGGGCCTAATTTTGAGTTAGGTGGATGGGCTACTCAATCACATACATCACAGATATGCCATTCTCCTTATTACAAGCACTTTATATCCTATTGGCACTTGTAATAAGCCAGAGTGATTAACTGTCATGTTTGTGAAAGAGTCCCCATCTGCAAAACTGTGCGTGCCAGATTTACTAACAAGATGTGCAGCAAGTTAAGTTGCAGCAATGTGTTGCATCACCTAGAGAGAGCAGAATTGTCTCCTATTTTCATAGAAATAGTGCAGTTCTGTGTCTCTATGAGCTGGTGCACTTTGTGCTGCCTATCATCAACTAGGTTGCTGCACTGCATTGCCTCAAAAATTACTACATCTGCCCTTCCATTTCAACATGTATTTCTGCTGCTCTGTCTTTATGATCCATTTCAAAAGCATAATCGGTAAATATCTCAACATTCATTCCGGATATAACAAAGCTAACAATAATTCAAGATACTATGGAATATTACAGATTAACAATGGCTCTGCTGTTGACCCAGTGACAGAGTTAAATCCAAGACACTTACTCATAAAAGTGAAAAGAATCACAACAGCGGAGTAGTTCTTACTCGAGGAATATAATACAGGGATGGAGAAGTTGGAAATCACATGACAAGATACAGGACAAGTGAACTTAAATCCTGATAACCAAATCTACCTCATGACACGGACCATACGTTGTTAACCCGGTGTATAGATCCACTATGATCTTGGAAGACTGCCTAGACTGGTACTTTACTAATCCTGGTATTAGATTTTAAAGAATATAGAACACATCAGAAATAGCGTGTAAAATCTTCCGGCAATCATGAAATCGCACTATAGAGATCGTTTTATTTCAATAAATTAATCTCAGACTCTGTATATATTGGGTTTACAGTATTTCTTGTTTTGTTTCTCGATATCTTGAGGTTTGCACACGTAAATTATGTCATATCTCTTTGTGTAACCCTTCCTTCCAAAACGTTGTCTCAGTACTACCTCATGCTATGTAAAGCGATCTGATACCCATGGGTCTTGTTCGCACAATACTAAACTCTTTAAATAAAAATAAAATAAATAAATAAATAAAATAAATATACAAATTATTATCACCGACGCTTTTACAGCTAGGCCTCCTAGGTGATAATAATTTAAATCAAGGTGCCATTTACTACCATAAAAAATTGCTTCTCAACTCGGGTTTTTGAAGGGGCATTGCTTTAGCGGCAGCATTGATTTCTCCTATTTCTTTTTTTTTTTATTTCAAATCGTTTTTATTGAAGTAAGAAAACAAAGCAAAAGACATTACATTAAATCTTCCATCAAAAGTGAATTAATACAGATGTTGTCAGACCAATACAGAAACTACAAATGATAAAAATAAAGAGAATAAAGAGAAGAATCACTCTTGCTTGTCACATGGTTATTGATCAAGTTGTTAAACACTTGACGTGTGGATGAATGGGAATAGTTCTGACATAGCAACTAGGATCACACCCATATATCTAAGATACTACTACAAGGTTGTATTGCTTCAAGGCGGTTCAAAATGGAGGGATGAACTGTCTAGTGACTTCCATAATTTCTTATTGGATGGACACCACGTAGAGGACTGTAACGCCTGATTCGTGGCACCTCTCAGGAAAGACAGCCATTCCTGCCAAATTTTGAAATTTACTTCCTTAACACATTTCCACTTGCACAAAATAACCTTACATGCCAGTGTCAACATTAAATCCAAAAGCTGGCGATCATGCTCATTTGTTAATCGCGGTTCCAACCCCCCTAGAATGACATATACAAATTCCTTCATTGGCTTTATCTTAAACACATGATGAATGCATACAAATATTTTCTCCCAATACTCTCTCAGCAGGGGACAGTTGAATAGCATGTGAGGAAGATCACCAGTCCCTGATTGGCAATTCCAGCACTCCGGAGAATCACGTAATTTACATTTAAATAGCTTTTCCGGAGTCCAGAACGACCTATTTATGAGCATATACTTCGTCTGGAATAGGATGGGTGATACTTTGTGGGCAAGTGCTGACTTATGAATCAATTCCCAATCCCACTCTATTCCTGTGGAGTTAGGTTCCGCTTCCCATTTCGCTTCCACTTTTTTGTGAGATTTGCTGGGCAGTGGTAGCAACAGTTTATACACCTTGGAAACGAAGTGACCTGAGTGCATAATGCGTGGGAGATGTGTTATCAGCCACGGAGTGTAGGGTGTGAAATTACGGCTGGTTAATGTCGCCATGACTTTTAGAAAATTATAGAAGTCTATCGGGGCTAGGTCAAACTTCGTTTGTAGGCTTGAGAACGGGATTGGTTCGCTGTTGTCATACAAGTCTCCAGCCAGGTTAATACCTTTTTCGGACCATGACTCCCAGAAGAGTTCCACACCCGTGTGTTTAAGGTAGGGGTTTCTCCATAATGACATGCATGATGATTTAGAGAATGTCAATTTGGTTTTATGCGTTTGGTCAAGTCTAAGTAGGGCCCTTCTGGTATTTAACAATATGTATCTGGAGTGAGGTAGGTGTGACAGATCCATGGTGATTAAAGACTCAAGAGGAGCCTTGCCCACTATTGATCTCTCAATGTCAATCCACACAGGAGTGTAAGTTGGAGATTTTATTAACCATTGAGCACCTTGCTTACACAGAAAGGCTGTCTGATAGTTCCTGAACGATGGCAGCCCCAGGCCACCTTTATCTTTTGCCAGTTGTAGTTTCTTTAGAGATATCCTGGCTTTCTTGCCCCGCCACAGGAAGTTACCAAACAGCTGGTCTATTTTTAAGACAAAATTATTAGAGAACGTCATAGGGAGCATACTGGCCATGTAGTTAACTAATGGTGTTGACATCATTTTGAGAGTTTCTGCCCTGCCCCACCAAGAGAGAAACTTTGGGGACCAACTTTCTAGAAGAGTAGATATTTTTTTCAAAGTCGATTCTTCATTTATTTTTAGAGTGGAGACTAAATCCTTATCGAAGTCCAACCCTAGGTACTTAAAGCATTTGGGCTGCCATGTAAGACCAGAATCCCCCAAGATCCCCTTATCCCCTATATTGTTTAGCAGCTTGACCTCCGTCTTGTCTTTATTGAGCTTATAACCCGAAACCCTCGAAAAGTCTTCAATGTCCGACATGAGTGCAGACACTGCCTCATCCGCCCTTTCAGATAGGACAAGCACATCATCTGCATATGCTGTCAATTTAACCGTGCAGTCTCCAAAGGGTATACCTGCAATTTTAGGATCTTCCCTTATATGATGTAAGAACGGTTCAATTGCCAACAAAAATAACGAGGGTGATAAAGGGCACCCCTGCCTCGTACCTTGCTTTAAGCAAAAGGAGGATGAGAACGATCCACCCGCTCTAACTCGCGCCGAGGGGCAGCAATAAAGTGACATCACTAGCCGTGTAAATGTTTCCCCCAAATTAAATTTATTGAGGACTGCTTTGAGAAAGACCCAATCAACCTTATCGAAGGCCTTTTCGGCGTCTAACGTTATTGCTACTGTAGGGGTTTCTAGAAGTTTAGATTTCTCCAACACATGCGCCAAAATCCGTGTGTTATCACTGGACAACCTATGCTTTAGGAAGCCCGCTTGAGATGGATGGACTAGTTGTGGGAGCACATTTTGAAGACGTGCGGAAAGTATCATTGCTAGAATCTTACAGTCAATATTAATTAGCGAAATTGGCCTGTAGTTTTTTGGAAGCGATGGGTCTTTCCCTTCCTTCGGGAGTACTGCAATTGTTGCCTCCGCCAGGGTGCCTTTCACTTCACCAGAGCTATTTATTTCTTGGAATAGGTTTATCAAGGGCCCAGTTAACATAGTTGGGAATGTTTTATAGAATTTTGCTGTAAAGCCATCTGGGCCTGGTGCCTTCCCTGTTTTCAATTTTTTAATCGCGCTTTCCACTTCTTCAGTACTGATTGGGCCATTTAGACTAATCTGGTCTTCAGCGGTCAACCTTGGAAGGTCACACTCATCCAAATAACTCTTAATTTTATCTTCCTCCACCTTTGTATTTTTTGCATACAGGTCCTCATAGAACACCCTAAATACCTCAGCTATCTTGTCTGGATCTGAATGTGAGTTCCCTGAGGCGTCCTTAAGGATGTTAATACAGTTTTTTTGCACTTTAAATTTCAAATATGAAGCGAGACTCTTTCCCGCTTTATTGGATTCACAAATCTTAAACCTCTTTCCTTTGTCTAGCCAAACTCCCGCCCTTTCACTTATTAACTTATTGTGTTCATATTTCTTATTTGCCAGAGCATAAAGAGTCATATCGTCTCTTAACCTTAGATGCTTACTTTCAAGATCTCTAATTTCACTTTCAAGGGATTCTAATTTCGCGTTATAATTTTTATTCATGGCAGACCTAATCTTGATACATACTCCCCGTATTGTACTTTTCATAGCATCCCATCTAATAAGATCAGATGTGTCCCCTTCTTTATTAATTTGCAGGTAAGAGACAATGGCAGCTTGTATTGTAGATCTGTGTTGAGCATCGCTTAATATCTCATCATTCAGGCGCCAAGACGTCTGACGGGGAGATGATTTGGCATTTGCAATGGACAGGGAAATAAAAGAATGATCCGACATCACACGAGGCTCTATGTTGGTAGACTCTATTCTGGGTACCCCGTTCTGTGTTATGAGGATGTAGTCAATCCTGGAGTATGAATCATGCGGTGTAGAATAAAAGGTATAATCCCTCCCTGTAGGATTCTGGAGCCTCCACGCATCCACTAAATGAAAGCGTTCACACAGATTATTGAAGGCTCTATGAGATTTGTTTGGTTTGAAAGGGCAGTGGGAGTCCCTATCTAGCGTTGCATCTTTTGGAAGATTAAAGTCACCACCCACTATGTGAACAGCGCTATCTGGGATATTTTCCATATGTTTATTTAAGTCCTCCCAAAACTTAAGGTCACTGGTGTTAGGGGCATATATGTTCGTAACATAAAATTCCGTATTTTCTTTGCTTAGTTTGGCCGTAACCCACCTCCCGTCTGAGCTAGCCTCATGAGATAAAACCTCCACCTTTGATTTCTTCGCGACAAGAATCAACACCCCATTCTTTTTGTGTACAGATTCTGCACCCACAACCTCGTTGTAAAACTTGTTCCTCAAGTGATAAAACAGCTTAGCTTCCAGCTTCGTCTCTTGTAGCAATACAATATCGCCTTTCAACCTACGCACATAATCTAAGATTTTTTGTCTTTTGATCGGTTGGTTCAAACCTTTAACATTGAGTGACAATATCTTCATCTTGTCCATATTACATACTCCCATCGGAGTATTCACAGCGTTATGTGTGAACAGTTAAAGAATGCTTCATCTGGAGAAAGACATGCATCACACTTGACCAATTACAAAATGTTGGACTTCCATCTCCCCGAGACTTCGAGAGGACATATGAGTGAACATAGAGGCTATAACCCACACCACCATCAGGTGTCAGTGCAATAGTGAAAATGCAAGCAAGAAGAAGAAAAAGAAGAAAAAGAAGAAAAAGAATCAAACATAAAGGATATGTAACACATACCCGAACCCCCAATCCCCTCGACCCTCCACCCTCCCCACCCCACCTGTATTTTGTAGGCATGGTGATTGGAGAGAGAGTACGGTGCAGCCTCCCCGTGCCTAGACATATTCATATTCTTTTGGAGCATATAAGGCTATTAACATTTACTGAAAACTTGTGAGTTGTTTCTAACTATCATGACCATAATAAATCATGTACCAAGTAACCTTGCACGTATGAAGGAATTCAAGGACTGCAATATAAGAGATAAACGAAACAAGGTATTACCTTTTTGTTTGAATCAATACCAGCTGGTAAAGTTATAAAACTTAAGTAGTGAGGCATGCGAAAAAGTATTAAACGTATTAAACGAAGTAGCTCAAGGTAGAAGAATACAAATGTATAGACATGGATACCAAGTCAAAACCTTAAACCTGGGCCCTAACCATGGGCCCTCAAAGTATCCTGAAATGTTTTTATAAATGTGTGAAATGTGTATAATACGGATACATATATGGAGATATGAACTCCGAATCAAAAAGCCCTAAACTTTGGCCATAATCTTTGCTTCAAAGCACCATATTCGTTTGACACAATAGCTGAACATATTCATTTGTTCTGCTTAACAACCAGGAATTGAATACCAATGAAAAATGTGTGTTGCAGGATGCCCTTCATTTATAACCTGAGGCTGAAGCCTGGTCAGCGGAGCTTTCAGGATTATTCGTCTCCATGTCCAAGTCCTCAGGGCCATCCAGCATACGTTTCAATTTCAGTGGGTCTGAAAAAATGTGTGGAGAGCCCTGAATAATCACTCGATACCTTGCCGGACCAATGAATCCATATTGGAAGCCCCTTTTCTTCAGTTGCGGTCGAAGCGCCAAGAATGCCTTCCTGACGTCCACTGTCTCTTTACTGTAGTCTTGAGATATATAGACCTTAGCAGATTTCCACAAAATGTGATTGTTTTTACGCATGAAGGTAAGAATCTGTTCTACATGCTGGTACCGGAGCGGTTTGCAAACAATAGCTCTGGGACCCTTTTGATCCTTTGAGATCCTTGCCGGGACTCTATGGGCTCTATCAAATTCTAGTGGGTGTGTAAACGTCATGTTTGTAGCTTGGGTAAACCAGGACTCAAGAAAAGCCACGCAGCTCCCCAGTTGATCCTCTGAACCTTCCGGAATTCCAAAAATGCGTAGGTTCCCCCTTCGATTACGGTCTTCCAATTCAGCGAGTTTCCGAGTCGTTTGATCCGCTGCTATGCACAAGCGTTTAACTGCGTTGCAGGTCTTCACTTCCATATCCTCGAGTTTGCTAATCCTCGTTTCCGCTTCTAAAAGTTTTGCATTGGTGTCGCGGTTGTCTTGCCTGATTGCTGCCACCTCTTCTTTTGTTGCTTTCGCCAGATCCCTGACTTCATCAAGTCTGCTAAGTATTAAATCTATTGGATCCGGGTTATCCTTCCTTCCTTTGCCTGGTGAGGGCAGATCAGACTTAAGTCTCTTTATGCTTTTTGCTAGCTCTTTGTCTGACATGTTTGCTCGTGATGTAGACTGACTGATGTAGACTGACTGATCGTGGGCAGTGATTCACCTGATTTGTGCCTGACCGCCGTGGCGCACTTTCTTTTCCAGGCTCCGGAAAATGCCCTATTTGTTCCTATTTGTTCCCCAGATGACCACTGAGAAAGCCGTGATAGCCAGGAGCCGGCAATCAATGAAGCTGTCCATTAGTTTGAGCAGGTCGATCACTGTGCTGAAGGCGCCATTCTTAACACACGGTGGAAGTTTGCGTCGCCATTTTGGAGTATACCATAGCCTAAAATAGGCAATATGTGTGGAGTGGCACTCTCACTCAATCGCATTGCAGTGACACAGCGTGTGGTAGGCGCAATCTCCGATCATACATTTAGAAGCTTCACTTTTTTGCAGTCTTTACCAGTCTCTACCAGCCTTTACCAGCTTCTGCCCATTATAAAACAACAACTAATCATTCCTTCATGTTGAGCCAGCACCCAGCCATCATAGCGTATGAGATTGTGGCAGCCCTGATGTCTCAGCAGTGTCAAAGTATTCGGGCTAATTTGGAAACATGGTCAGACTACACATATGAGATCAGTATCAATCCTCAGGGGCCAAAATCATCCCAGAAAGCACATTTCTGCTTGTCATCAAGTTACCGATTTTAATGTTTTCAATGAGTACAATGATCAGGCATTTTTCAGGCA
Source organism: Lissotriton vulgaris (assembly GCF_964263255.1). NCBI lineage: Eukaryota > Metazoa > Chordata > Amphibia > Caudata > Salamandridae > Lissotriton > Lissotriton vulgaris. Next base: position 921,925,311 of record NC_141699.1, read on the forward strand.
CAATCGTTTTTAACTCCTTTACCCCGGTGAAAACGCTCACCTCATGTGGCCAGAATCAATCTGTAGGCAGAATCAAACTGTAGGCCTGCAGGTTTTAGCAAAGTCGTTACGCCGCCATTTTGTGTGGTGCGAGCGGTGGCTGCTTTCTGTGCTCTTTCGTTGTGCCTGCCAAGCGTTTCATTTACTCACTGTTTCTCCTCCCGCTGCCCTTTCCGTGCATCTGCCAGTCCGGTTCACCGCCGGAATCCTTCAAGGCCTGCTCTCATATCGAGCGGGACCCTCGTTCTCTGTCTACCGGCGTCTTCGGTGGTTTGCTGGGCGGACACGTAGCCTTCCTCCCGCCGTCCTTCACCAGCGCCCGGCAGCGCCCGGAGCAGAGCTGCTAATCCTGCAAAACCGGACTTCTCCTTCACGCAGCTCGTCGACTGAGCGCTCTTTGTGACCCGCTCACATTCCGCCGTCGAGTTCTTTTATTTTTCGGCGCTGGAGAGGTTTTGTACGCTCCAGTTCTTAAACGTTTCCTTCGGCACGAGCAGAGAGACTCAGAGCGCCGCCATCTCCCTCGGCGTCCAAACCACGCCCCCCTGATTTCTCCTATTTCTAAGCCACTAGTCTCTAGTACCTACCGTTTCCTTCCAGTATTGCCAGGACCTCTCCAATCTCATTGCTGTCCCATTAGAGGCTAGAATAACACAACCAAAGAAAGAAGATTCCCTCTGGCAGTGCCAAACATGGAGCTAAAGCCCTAGAGTCTTAAAACCAAGGCATTTTCATATGAAGATTAGAAACTCTGCCACTGAATTTCCTTTTCATTTTTCAAGATTTAGTAAGGGAGACTGAATTAATGAATTTTTTATGTGTTTCAATTAATAAGAATTGTTACAAAACCCATACAGAATATATCCGTTCAAAAACATTATTTGATATTACTTAAAACATCACAGTATCATTTCATTTAATTAGTTTTAAATTAATGCAATCAAAAAATAGAAAGGATAAAACCATTAAGACTGTGGGTACATATTACACCTTAAAACAATAGTTTGGATTTCATCAATATTGCCTTAGCCCAAGGGTTGTCTTTCACTTAGAAGCCTTTTGAGTTGTCGGGCAAATTGTGCTAGCCTTGCCAGCTCCCCTGGGATTTCCAGATTAAAAAGAAGTTCCATTGCTCCTCTACAAGTGTGAGTGCTGTCCTTTAAAAAAAGTGGTTTTAATAAAATGTAGCGTGCATATATCAGATTTGGACAAATACAGACAAGGTGGGCAAAAGATTCCTGATGTTGAAGGCACCGTCTGCAAGAGGTAACTGTTGCAAGAGATTTCCAGTGGAGATGTATGTCTTGTATTGGCAAGGCCATAAGTCTAACTAAAAGGATCTGTTTTAAAATTGATTTATTCAGTGAACAATTTAGATACGGCTGGCTTAATTTATCCCTTGTGGAGCTGATTATGCCCGGAATGGTGCATACGTAGGTTTCAATAACACTCAGATCTTCATGCCTTGATACAAGTATTACTTGTTTCCTTAGCACTGATTTTAGTATTCCAAACTGATGGATAAAAGTTCCCCAGTTCTCCATTTCAAGTTTTAATTCAGTACATGCAGTTGACAGAAAGTCAGACCAGGGATTTTTGTCTTTTGTGAAATGTTCCTTCAAGATTTCTTTCATACAATTAGGAAGAGCTGCGCAAATTCCTCTGTAGTAACGGATGATAGAAGCCCAGTTTTCATAATATTTTTGTTTAAACCAAACTCCAGTCATACCAGGGCATTACAGGCATGGGAAAGAATTTGGAAGTTCCGTTTAAAAGCACGGCAATGGACAATCTCCATAATTTTCACCAATGCTCCAGAAAAGACTAATTTGATAACAGGAGACTGTTTTAGACAAGCCTTTGTCTGTTTCTTCTTGGACTTGAAATATGACACATCACAGAGATTAAAATATATGTATCATTTTATACCATTTCTAAACACCTAGGTGCATAAGTATTTGTGGTGCACCTCAGTAAATATAGGATCTAAAAATACTAAATAAACAATTTTTGGTTTAAATACAGTCACCCATGAAATAGCACTTATTGTTGGTTGAGTCAGACGAATGAAAACTGTTATGCTAATTTACCCCACCTTTTTTTCTTCTTCATACTCACTCTCGTATTTGAGAAGATAATTGTTGTAAATAACAATATAGAGTAGAGTATTCCTGTGAATATCTTAGAAGGGGAGTAAGCTGGGAAGAATTCAGGTAGTCAGATTTCAGGCTACCATTTATTGCCCAGTATAAAGCAGCATTTTCTTTTCTAATTAATGCAAATATCCATATTCACAGCAATGAAGGTTGGTGAGAATTATTTTCATCTATCAGGTTAAGAATAATCAATTGGTGAATAAAACATCAAAATATAAGAGGGAGGGGAAGAGGTGTGGATACACTCTGAGGGATGAGTATAATTGTTCGAGCCCTGGAGAAGATAAAAAGGAAATGGGCTTGTTGACTACAAATGTGGATCTAAAATATTCAACCAAAGAGAAATTAACTATTGGTATAATCTTTCAGCTAGTTGGCAGCCATACTTTCTGCTAGTGTTTCAAGAACAATCTACACCTGTTACACAATAAAAATTCTGAGGTGGTGGCTAGAGGCCTACTGTGCCTTTGTAACCTATACAGAGCCCAAAGACAGGATATTCAGGACAGATTTTACACGTGAAGTTCAGTTCCATTTTTTATACAGGCCTAAACTCTGAGACCTATCCCACCAACACGAAGGAGTAACCCGTTGCTACTTCTGGAAGAAGACACTAATCCAGCTCCAAGTTGCATGCAATTCAGTTCTTGAGGAAAAGTATACTTTTTGCCTTACAGTCAAAAGGTGTTGTAATAAAAAACTCTTCATCACCACTAATTTGTGACATTGATAGCTGAAACGATCAAATGAAGCAATTATACATGGTGGAAACATTCAATTGGGCCTCAAGATAACAAAGACCACAAAATGGCTCCTCAAAAAACTAACCATTACAAAATACTTCAAGAATTGAAAGAAAATCGATATTAAATGGATGTTCAAGTTCAAGTTCAAGTTCAAAAGACCTTTATTCGAATTTCGTAAAATTCATAAAAGTACCACAATAAAAACATACATTTACACAGCAAAGACAAGTATAAAAATTCATGAAATATTAAAAACTATAAAATGGATGGAGATCCATGGTGACCAGCAGCCCTATCTAGCTGCTTTTGGAAGCAAGGAAGAGAGAAAACCTGAAACTGTTGGACACTAATGTGCTCTAATTTAGAAGGAAGCATTCATAGTTGAGAGATATGTCATTTGTCAGGGGCATGTGTCAATCACTTGCTTGCTTTTATTTTTAAACTATGTTTAAGGGATAATGTGCTCTATAAGTAGCACTGCCTGTTCACCAACCTGTTATTCTTACTTATTTGCTATGTGCCGACGGTGAGTGTGGAAGATGATATGGAGAGGTACAAGGATGTTTCAGAACACCCCATGGAAAGTCCTTGTCTTACATCCAATAGAAGGCATCTAATACTCATTCAAAGAGAATGATAGTACTCTAGGGACCACAGCATCAGCTTCTGTTTAGTGCCCCCTACACACATTGAATGAGGGATCTTCCACGGGTCCTCACAAGGGTTGGTCACATTTTAATGGGACCCGTACTGGTGTGACATTAGTGCTTGCCTCTTGGATCAAGGAGACCATCTGCACACAGACATGATGTAGTTGATCTGCTTCCCGCTTTCCTGAAAATGTGCTAGAAGTCAAAGCTTTTTTGTTGAAACTGGGAGCATATCCCCATTGTGCACTGTGCACATCTGTTATGGGTGCTTACTTCTGTAGATTAGTGACAATAGAAGTCTCGCTATATTAATTTAGATTCTGCCTCTTATTGAAAAAACAGGTCATTTTTTTAAAACAAAATATTCACTTGGGTATTCTCTTTTCTCGTACGCTCCCCATACTGCATACTGTGTTTGCGGCTCACGGAACGTTTGGATGGGAGACAATGCATGGTTTTGTTCATTGGAACAAAATGTATGACTTATTATTTGGAAGGGACATACATATTGTTAGTGCAGCAAGACAAGTGGTCCCAGGCCCAATGGGGTGAAGGGGCACCCTGTGCACCAGTTATACCTACATTTTACTAAACAATAGGGGTTCAGATGGGGAATTTTTAGGTCTCACAGACAGACAGCTTTGGGTGTCATCACATGCCAGAAATAACCAAACACCAAAACACAATGCATACGCTACATAACACACAACATCCATACACACACACACACAGAAATACAAAGGGGGATTTGAACAATCCCTTTCAGGCATTGTCTACCGTGATTCAGCTGGCTATCAGAATTGCCTTTAAGGAATAACTATTGGCTTTGGAACCAGCCCTAAAGACATTCACGAATGTGAGCACAAAAAAAGATTGTTGCTCAACAATAGACACTTCTTATTTTATTCCTCGCAACTCTGGTATTCTCTCCATTTGCTCCCCTCACTCATGCTTTGCTCTCTAGGGTGTTCCTTCCCCTGGAGTGTCCCACTTTTGCCTTTACTAAAACCTTGATCCAACCCATGCCACAAACAAATATATCAAATGTGTGAGCAGGGCTGGCTCAAAGGTGGTGCGACTGGTGCATCTGCACCTGGTGCTGACTTCAAGGGGTGCCATGTTTAGAAGTTAAAAATCACTTACTGTAAAGTTCCTTGTGCATCCTGCAGTTTTCAGGTAACAATACAAATGTCAAGATAATTTGTGATTAATGTTCCTGCTGGAGAGAGATTGTAGTTTTGTCTAGTGGCCGTTTCCACTCATGATAAACGAGCGCAGAGAGTTGATATGCCTGCTGCAAACTGTCATCAAAGACCTGCATGAAAACTGCATGGTATAGGTTAAAACATTGTCTCCCTCCAAGACTTTCAATATCCTAATGTTGCTAAAAAGGTTAATATGGGTAGAAATGCATTATTATTAATAAATCAACCACTGCGGTGAATTTGTAATCCTGAGTTTGTTGTTCTCTAGACCAAAAAATTTAAAAATATACTGCCTATTAGTATCAGTGAAATGTGACTCCCAGACCTTGTAATCCTCCTTGTTTTATGCATGTATGATTCATTGTCTCTGCATAATGTGTGTGTGATGCAAAGTGCACTGACACCGTACTGGTATGAGTAGTACTATATAGCCAACCAAATGCATGCAAGAGAGGACCCATGAAGAGATTAGGGGCACTGGTGGAGAGTGATAGTGAGGGAATTCATGAAGAAGGTGACACCAGCACTAAAGTCAGATGTCTGTGTGCGGTTCCTTAGTTTTTCTTTGCCCCATCTATGCGAATCCTCTCTGTGCTTATTTCAATTTTTTTATGTGTTTGTTGTTTTCCCTTAGGGCAAACAGCTGAACAGCTCACTGTAGTTTTTGCTCGCTTTGCACACTTTATAGTTTTCTTTTTTCTTTACCATTCTAACCTGGTTAGTTTTGTTAGAATGGTAAAGTCAAAAAATGTAAAACGGCCTCTGTGTGTTGAGAAGGATACATGAGCATGCATTATGATGCATATGTGTGTATGCATTATGGTTTTGCCTCCCATTCCAATATGTCAACTGTGTGTCAGCATCCATGGTCATGCAGTTGTGTTGACATTGGCAGTCCCATAGCACCTGTGCATCATGATCCTGAGGGCTGATTTAAAAAAGCAATGGCAAAGGCAAGAGATTGCCGTTCACCTTTTGTAGGTAAGACATATTGGCCTTGCCAGTACTTGTTCCACTTTACATATGGGCTCATTTCACTCTTCCTATGTAATATTGTTCTGTAAACTTTATGAATTACCTCGCAAAAGCTGGATCATTCCTATACTGTTATCTCTGGGTCTGAGAAGATGCCGTCCTGCCCTTTTGGCGTTACAACACTTAGAATTAGTATCTAACGCTAAATGCATTGCTATGTTTCTTAAAACCTGTGTAAAAATCCGCCGTCCTCAAGATTCATTGTAGCCCTAGTGTTTTTATAACTTTCTTACAGTTTTTATCTTTTTATAACTTCGGAATGAACTTTTACTCTTGTTAAACCATGTATGTTGATTTTCATTTGTACTTTTTATGGTTCATTTAAAATTTGGAAACCGAATAAAAGTTATTTACTACGACTACACTCTTCCTTTTTTTTATTTTTTTATTGAGAATTTGAGCGGTATAAAAAACACAGAAATACAAATAATTATACAATAGTTAATACAGCACAGTTCATAAAAGAGATCGTATCTGTTCAATCATATAAATCGAGATTGTTGCTGCAAGCAATATAAATAAAGAGAGGCAGACATAAATATATAAATATGTAGAAAAAGTAAAAGATTTACTCATCATTGCTCATAAACCTCATGACCACTTAAGGTTATACCGTTGGTTGATAAATACTATCAGGACAAGTTTATTATAACAGTCTAACCCAACTAAGTCAAGGAGTTTAGGATACTCTGCCCCCCCTCCATTCATTCAACGGGCCCACATTTTGTGTCCAAAATCTCGCAGTTTCCTACCTTTATATAAATAAAGCGTAGATTCTATATTATGAATTGCAAGGAGCCTGGCCAACCACATTGAAAAGGTCGGTGTGGAGGGGTCCTTCCATGCAGCTGAGAGCAGGATCCGTAATACGGCCACAACCAGAAAAATAAATGCCTCAGTTTCTCTGCTACTAAGACCCAACTTACTATTGATTCCAAGAATCATCACTGTTGGGGATAGACTGATATTCGAGCCTAGCAAGCCCTCTAGGAATTTCTCGATCTCAGTTTTGATTACAGTGAGTTTGTCGCAGAAATAGAACATATGTAACAGGTCAGCCGGGCCTTGCTGACATCTCGGGCAATTACTATCCATCCTCATACCCCAGTCGTATAACTTAGAAGGAGTATAATATAAATTGAAAAGAGTTTTAAAATGTTGTGCCTTCAGATTGGAGGACCTGAGCACCTGCTTATCCAGAGATATCGCTTTATCGAGATCTACATCTGGATCTTGCAATTTAGCTGCCCATGCTGCCTCGTGTTTCTCCAAATCGTCTGGCAGCTTTTCAATTAGCTCCTGATAGATAACCCTGATCCTATCTCCGCCCCTCAATAGATATTCGAGTATAAAGCTACGAGCGCCCAGAGCAGCGGCCGATATATCAGCCTTGAGCGTTCGCGAGATATGAAGGTACTTGAAGCTGTGGCCACAGGGCAGGTCATATTTCTGTTGAATGGCATCAAGGGTCATAATCTTACCATTGCATAATACATCCCCCACTGTCTGGATGCCCTGTTGTTCCCATATTTTCCAAGCCCCATCTGTGCTCAAGTTCGGGAAGAACCCTGATCTCCACAACGGTGTATGTACGTTGATTATAGGAATCTGTAGGGATTTTTGTAGTATTTTCCAGAGATCCCAGGCACCAAGAGGAACCTTGAGCCTGGTTTTCTTGAAAAATCTATGTCCAGTTTTTCTTAATAATGCACCAACGGCTTCCTTCCCCATTAATAGCCCATATATTGAGGGGAGGGTATATAGATCAGAAGTCGAATATGGTGTGTGTCTCTCCCTGAGTGTAGGTTCAAATAAAACAGACATCTGGGTCAATAAGCAGGCCCAATGATAAAATCTTATATTTGGAACTCCCAGACCTCCATGTTCCTGAGGGAGAGTCATATATTTAGCTGCCCTCCTTATCTTGCCATATTGCCACAGGAAGCTATTGAAGATAGACTCAGTCTTTTTTAACACTCCCTCCTCGATTAGATAGGGATGGATCTATATAAATAAAGAAGTTTAGGCAGCATAGTCATTTTTAGGACATTTGTCCTACCTATAGGGGATAAATGCAACAAATACATACGCTTTAGGTCTGCCTCGATTTTTTTGAGGAGTGGATTAAAATTATCTTGTACGATTGACCCTGTATCTGCATTAATAATTACTCCAAGATAAGTGGCAGAGTTAACATATCGCTGATCCATTTTTACTATATTCTTAGAGCATATCACCTGCATTTTAGCCTCGTTTAAGCGATATCCAGAGTAATATCCAAATTGCTTAGTAACCTCAACTAAAGTTTGCATGGTCTCTACAGGATCTGAGGTTATGACTGCAAGATCGTCGGCATATACTAGAATTTTGCTCTCGAACCCGTTGGTTATTACGGGTTTAATACTGTTATTCCCCAAAATCTGCCTAACCAACGGGTCGATGTATAACGCAAATAAAATAGGTGAACAGGGACACCCCTGATGGGTACCCCTGCTTAACATAATTCTATCTGAGCTCTGTCCCATCATCTGGATACGGGCCACCTGGTCACGATACATGGCCTTGATAGCCGTCAGAATCTTAGGACCGAATCCTCTCTCCAAGAGTACATCCCAAAGATATTGCCACCTAACGCGATCAAATGCTTTCTCTGCATCGAGGAGGATCATGGCAACTCCCCTCCCCCCCTCAGCATGGGCCTCAAACAACGATATAGCTCTTCTAACATGGTCCGTCGTACCGCGACCTGGAATGAACCCATGCTGCCAGGGGGAGACAAGTCCACCAATGATCCTCCCCATCCTCGTGGCCAAGATTTTCGCGTATATCTTATTATCAGAATTTATGAGAGAGATCGGCCTGTATGATCCAGTACTCTCTTTTGGCTTTCCCTTTTTATGGAAGACGACTATATTAGTATCCCTCCATGTTTCAGGGATTTTACCCGTACAGATAATTCCATTGAAAAGATTTAGTAGTAGCGGAGTGACTTCAGCCGACAAACATTTATAAAGCTCCAGGGGGATGCTATCAGGGCCAGCAGCTTTACCTGCAGCCAGATTAGATAATGCTTCCCGTACCTCTTCAGTTGTTATATTACACTCTAGGTTTGCCGCCTCAAGAGGCTCCAACTTCGGACCTGGGTCCGGGTGATAACCATCCAGGCCATCGAGACATGCATCCCCTGCTTCTTCCCTATACAAATTCTGATAAAATTTAGCGAATACCGACACAATATCTTGAGATTCGACAAAGTCCTGTCCCTCATGATGTATGCTAGTTATTATATTTTTAACACTGTCTTGCCTAATTCTTAGAGCCAGTGCCCTCCCAGCCTGTTCCCCTGTCTCGTACATTTTCTTCCTGTACGTCCAATATTCTATTGAAGCATTTTCCGCCATCTGTTTCTGTACTTCAGCTTTGATCAGATAGATTTTGGTTTGGCTCTCACTACCTTCTCTCCCTTGTGACAAGTCAAAAAAGTGCTGCTCTTCTGCCCTGACCAAATCATCTAGGAGCTTAATCCTCCTATCCTGTTGTTTTTTCCTTGCCTGGGAGGTATAGCTGATGACTTCCCCTCTTAATGCTGCCTTGAAAGAATCCCAGACCGAGTTTCTTGAGGTACTATATTGATTTGCGTCAAAAAACCCGCGAGCCCATGTTCGTAAATGTTCTACAAATAGAACATCGGCCAGTAGTTTTCGGTTGAATGTCCAGAGCCTTCCCTTTCTAGCCCCTCCTATACCGTTGTATCTAATTACCAATGGGCTATGGTCCGAGAGGACCTTAGGGAGCTTCGTAATATTAACCTTCCCAATTTCTCCCGATGATATTAAAAAGTAGTCTAGTTTAAAATACTTTTAGTGAGGGCATGAGAAATAAGTTAAACCTGGATCATCCTGATGTTTTGTCCCCCATATGTCAGTTAGGCCGTGTGATTGCATCTTTGATAAGAGTGCCCTGGAGACTTTTGGCTTTCTACCAGTATACAGTACATTTTTTGTCAAATCTAATGAAATGTTAAAGTCACCACACACCAGAATAGGCACTGACCAGGTTGAGAGTTCCCCCTCCAGTATCTGAAATACTGCTGGGTCATCCTGATTTGATCCGTAGATCCCACAAATTGTTAAACCACGGCCTAGTTCTGCTATGGCCCATCTTCCCAAGGGATCCGATTTAGCACGTTTAGCCCCCCCCAGGATTGTTTTACCCAAAATTACCACTCCCCTTATTGTTGAAGTCTGGGAGGAACACGACAGTATCTCAAGGCCACCAGCCCTTAACAACTTTCTTTTTGCCCATGGCAGATGTGTTTCCTGCATACACAAAATATCAATAGACTCAGATTTAACAAACTCTGCCAGTCTAGCTCTTTTTCGCCAGTCATTCAGCCCCCCTATGTTGATCGAGTATATACTAAGACTTGACATCTTTATTCTTCGATTGTCTCCTATTTCTTAGTACCTGAAATTGATTGCAAACATTGGTCATTCTATATAAATTGTACCACACCATTTTTATACCACCCATTCTCAATTTTTTCTTTATGCTTTTCCCTCCCCACACCCCACCACCCGTGACCCCTTCTCCCACCCTTAGAACCCATCCTGACCTCCCTCGCCTCTCTCCCCTCCCTCTCCCTCTTCCTCTCCCTCTTGAAGCGCTCAGACCGAGGTCTGTGCGTTGATGGAAAGGTGCAGCAGCGTGATGCGTGAGTGCAACTGTAATTTAAACAACAAAACCACTTAGATAACGTATCCTACCCCTTCATCAAACTCAACAGAGAATAAAGTTTAAGAAGAGAAAAAACCAATGTCATTCCATCCACCCTTACATCCCACCTCATTTTTTATCTACTTTTTCTCAATATTTATTGTTCACACTGAGTCCAAAAACTCCTTTGCCTTCACCTCAGATGAAAAGTATTGAGTCTTGCCTTCCCTCACTACCTTAAGCTGTGCTGGATTTACTAAATAGACCTGCATATGCTTATCCTGGAAGGGCTTAATCAACTGCCGAAGTCGCCATCGCCTCTCGACCGTTGCGTGGCAAAAATCCGGTCTGACAAAAAAGGACAGACCCTCACTGGTTCTTTTTGAGTCGGGTCTAGCCTTATCCGAAATGATTTGTCTAAGGACAAAGTTTCCAAGAAAAATTAAGACTGCCCTTGGATTGTCGCTTGCTGCCCCTGGGTGAATTTTGAACGGAGTCCGATGGGCTCTCTGGATCTCAGATGACCAGTTCCAATCTGACAGCTCCGGAAATGCATTTTTAAATAAGGTGATCATATAGGACCTGCTATCTGACCCCTCGACCCCCTCCGGAACCCCCAGGACCCGTAGGTTGTTGCGTCTCAGTCTATTTTCCATATCTTCCAGCTTCCACTGGATATCGACAACCTGTGCAGCCTGAGAGTCAACTTTGAGTGAGGCCGCAGCGGCTTCTGACTTGGTCGCCACAATCCGTTCCTCTAGGTTGGAGACCCTGTCCCCAACGTTGGCATGCGCTTTTGACAGTTTTCTAACTACATCCTGCAGTTTGCGCATTTCTGATTGTGATTTCTTCGTATCCTGTCTAGCTTCTTCCCTGTGCGTGAGAATAGTCTGATATATAACATCCAGTAGAGGAGGATGGGAGGCAGGTGCCTCAGCATCCTGGGTGCCCTGAAGTGGCCTGGCTGAGGAATGGTCCCAAGTTAAATCCATGTGCGATTGAGTGTGAACCTTATCCTTACCAGCAGTTCTTTTAGCTGTGTTTTAGGGGGGGGTATGATCCAGATCACTATCCGTCTCTATGCCGCTGCCCTCTTGAGAAGAGCTCCTTTCTTCGTCAGACCACTCTGCCTCTTCAGTTAGGGAGTAGAAGCATTCGCTACTATCCTTCTCTTTCTCCTGCTCACTCTCAAAGCCTTCTGCTAGGGTCATTAGGGCTAGAGGAGGACATAAAAGTGTAGTGACTTTCTCGCTGCCACCAGCCTCGTTCACCTGTTCCCGGCCTACAACAGCGTCTGATAGCTCATTGTTTGTCAAAACCAATGTGCATGTTAACGCCGACATTAGCATCTTTGTTGGTTGTAGACCCACTGGCTTTTTCCTGCTCAGCCGCCCCTGTCCCAGTAGGCTCGAGGGTCCCCTGGATCCCATCCTCACCCCTTACTACAGACAGATCCTCAGAGAGCTCACCAGACATCTCCCCAGCCTGCTCAGTAAATATGCTTTCGACTTCCCCCAGCAATGGTTCGTGTGTAGCGCTATTACCTGATGTTGCTTCCCTGACTGGTGACTGAGGCATTGTAGTCGTTACGATTTTCTGACTTTTGCCACTGCGAGCAAGCAGCTCCGATATTGATGGAGTCTGCCTAGATCGCGTCGTGACCCGTTTACCTCTTTTTGTCTGTTCAGGCATTTCAACTTGCTCCGCTGGTTCAGTTGGTGCCTCGGTCTCTGTAATGGTTTCCTGAAGATGTGCAGAGTTCATCGCTACGTGGGGGGCGGCCTGAGTAGCCTGCGCTTTCCTATTCGCGGCCGCTGCTGCTTTTGCCGCCGCATTGGAGGCCGACTTCGGAGCCATCGTCACCGCCGTCCGTTTCAAGCACTGACCAAGCAGGCAGAATCCGTTACCGAGCACTTCCTCCGCTCGGGGGTGAGCCGCTGCCGAACTCCGCCCTACACGCCGACGCCGAGCCCAGAGTGTCAGCGTTGCCGTCAGGAACCACAGGATCCGGACTGCTCCAGGGGATGGTTTCCACCTGCGGGCTTCTGCAGGACGCGCTACCGTTTCACTGTGGCAGCGACAACCTAGCATAGGTAAGCAGATTTTGTCCCGTATTAGACCAGGAGTGAGGAAAGTGACTACTCCCCTACGGGGTTGAGGGAACTGGGGAGTACGTTGCACCACTTCGCGCTGCTGCTCCGCGGCTCCTCTCACTCAGCCGCCATCTTCCTTCAATGCTCGTTGATTTTCATGTGTATTTTTTAGGGTTCCTTTAAAATTTGGAAACCGAATAAAAGTTATTTACTACGACTACACTCTTCCTATGCCCTAGCTTTATACCTTTCCATGGTTAACCAATATATATACAGCAAGATTCTGAAACTTGAAAGGTCTTACCTGATGCATTTCTTCGCTCCTTTTACATTTTCATCTTTTGGGATTCAATTGCTCTTACTTGTATGTAATGGTGGTAAGTATTCTAACTAAAACCAAGAAACTTAGGGCAAGATTTATCATTCTATCATGCAGCCCAATGCAGCACGGCAACTTGCTGCACTGCGCTGCATGTAAGGGAGAGGACAGGAATGTGCATATCTATCAAGATATGGAATATTCCTGTCCTCTGCCTGTGGTTGTGCACAATCAGCAGTCTAATCCCTCCATTAGAGGCAGGATTATTTTTCTGCAGGAAGGGGAACATTTATGCACAAAAAAAATTCCTTAGAGGAATAATTCTCTTTCTAAGTCTACTGCACAATGTAACAGACTTAAAAAGAGGAAACAATAAGGAGAAATAATTGTATTTCTCCTCGTTGCGCCTCTTGTGGTAAGGCGTACAATTCGAACACATTTCTAGGCCTACCAATGTTCAATGAATCTGGGAATGCCTCAAAATACAGGAGTGGTCGCGTGGGACCAACCAAGCTCCACCTATGTAAACCAGCCACCAAGTTGAGTACTACTAGGCAGTGATTTGCGCTGCCTAGCATTACTCCAAATATACCACGCCTTGCAAAGCCATGCAAGGTGGCCTTGCGTGGCTTGGTAAATCTCATATAGGATTTGCACCGCTATTGTGTCACCTTGCATGGCACAAAGGCCAATGCAAAACTTTGATAGATCTAGCCCCTAATTATCATAATTATCTTTAATGTTTATTTTATTTGATCAGCATATTTCTTCGGCGGGTTTGTAACCGCCATATGTCAATTTGTAACCGCCATATGTCAATTTTAAGCTTCCTGAAAGATTTCGGTGGCAAAACAATGGGTTTACTGTAGAGAATTTGTTGAGGTGCTATAAAAACAAAACATTGATTTTTTGCTGCTTGTCTGTGAATACTCAGACCATGTTTAGAAAGGCAAAAAACTGGCTTAATTAATATACTTTCCCCATGTTTACTTAATGGAATATGGACAAATTATAATTTCTCCATTTTTCAGGGCACAAACAGTTTGTTCTTTTTTAGCAAACAAGTAACAAGCACAAGGGAAATTCAGTCTGATTTATCTGCTTTGTCTTTTAAAAGTGTTGTATAAGGACCTGAATTACTTTGTTAACATCACTATGATGCACATTCCTTTTCTTTTAAGGAAATAAAAGATGAATATACATTTTAAGTGAGGATGCTGCAATACATTTTCTCGTTTTTACCTTGATGCAGAAAATGTTCTTCAATATAGGCTTGATACAGAATTATTTGTCCTTTCCTTCTTACACAAGCAGCTACTTTGTGAAAATATGGGTTTCGGCAGAGTTCCTACAATTGGACCCCAAATGAAAAGAGCCAAGAACACATTGTCAAGTTTGTGACGAGTGCTCCACTGTAGGGCCCACATGCATCAAGCATTTTTGGAGTCGCAAACGGTGCGATTCCTTAAAATCGGCCGTTTGCGATTCCAAAAATGCTTTTTGGAATGCATCAAGCATTTTTAGAACTCGCAACATTTTTGCGATTTCTAAAAATGCGATTGCTTTTAAGAAATCGCAAATTTGCGATTTCTTAAAAGCAATGCATGATTACTTTTATAATTGCGAATTCGCAATTAGGGTGTCAAATTTACCGAGTGGTTGAACCACTCGGTAAATTTGCAAAAAGTGTTAAAAACGCTGCAAAAGCATTTTTTACACATTCATGTTACTGACACACATGTCCTTAGGACATGTGTGTGTGCAACATGATGCGAAAACAACATTTCATGGGTGCAGGGGGGGGTCATTTGAACCCCCCTCTCCACCCTTGAAATGCAATCAGGATTTGCGATATTCTAAGTGCGAATTCGCAATTCCCATTCATTCCTATGGGCATTTTAGCCCATAGGAATGAATGGGAATTGCGAATTCGCACTTTGCTAATCGCATAATATTTGAGAATCGGTAAAAATTGCGATTTTTACCGACTCTCAAATATTTTGAGAAAATGTACATGCATCCCATTTTGCATTTCCTAATTTTCGATTCCCTAAAAATCGCAAATTAGGAAGTGCAAAATGAAACAATGATGCATGTGGGCCTAGGAGCCTGTGTTCACCACACAGTTGCAGGTTCAAATCCTTGTGGGTCCACTCACCTTTCATCCTTCTGAGGTTGATAACATGAGTACCATTGAGTTGGGTAACAATAAACATCTGTTATTCAGTGCCAAGCTACCCTAGAGTGAACGTGCGCTTTACTAATGGCCATGTTATGTTTACAGTGGGAGAGATTTCTTGATCTGAAACCAACTGTTACTTCATGAATAATCTATGTTCAAAATACACTGTAAAGTTTTGGGCCCATACCAAAGATGCAGCATTGCATTGCATAAGGGGAACAGTGCACAGCCTTATACATTAAAATAATGCACAGCCTCCCACCAAGGTGCAAAGGTAAGTGAGTGCTGTCTGGCATAGGATTTGTACTAGAAGCATAGCTTTGCAGAACAAAAGAGTTAGAAATTCGTGTTCTAGTTGGTAGAGGTATGCACCTGGTCCAAGC
This sequence comes from Lissotriton vulgaris, assembly GCF_964263255.1. Classification (NCBI taxonomy): domain Eukaryota; kingdom Metazoa; phylum Chordata; class Amphibia; order Caudata; family Salamandridae; genus Lissotriton; species Lissotriton vulgaris. The sequence goes on from NC_141699.1 coordinate 921,940,835, forward strand.
AGGAATCACAATCCTGGTCAGGGGAATTCAGATACACACCCTAAATTAACCTGTGCTCGTCCCTCGGTAGCTTGGCACAGAGCAGTCAGACTTAATGTAAGAGGCAATGTGGAAAGTATTTGTTTAACACTTCAAACAGTAAAACTGTGAAAATGCCACAAAAAGGACTCCACACCAGTTTAAAAAATAGAATATTATTTGCTAAATAAAGGAAGACCAAAATAAAAAAAAATTCAATAGGTATAAATTGAGCTAGTAATTTTTAAAGATTGAAAGTAAAAATAGTGCTTAGAAGCAATGATCCCTATGGGGGTTATCTGGTCACGGTGGACCAGGGAAAAGTCCAGAGTTCAGGGCTACTGTGATGGAACGCAGGCTACATACAGAAGCCACACAAGACCCCCTGAATAAAGTACCTAGATCATATTGACAGCTGCAAAATGAGGGGTGCAGCCAAGCAATGCATCAATGTCGGTCCCTGCAGTCGAGGTGATGTGTCAATGACTCCACCAACGATGGCAATGAGCCGGTTCCAAAGACACAGTGCCAAAGCTGATGCAGTGGATTTCCCCAAGGAGGGGATGCACACTGCAGCAGCAGCGATGCAACATTTCCGATGCATCAGTTTTGATGTGAGTGCGATGGACCGGGTCTATTCCCACAACTGGTGCGATGCATTGATTCTGCTTCATGAAGCACAGAATGCGTTGGTCCCACTGGAGCAGGCACCTGTATCCATTTCCAGTGGACCAGGCACAGGAGCAGGACATGAGACTTTGACAACCCTGAGTCTCAGTAAAGGAGGCAAGCCACCATGCTCTTGGAGATCACTTTGAGTTCATGCAAGAGCCCAGTTCTTCCTCACTAGGGGCTGAGGGTTGCAGGCAGCAGGAGAGCACAGCAGAAAATCATTTCTTCCAGAGCAGCAGTCCAGTAGAATGGCTGTCCTTGTAGCAGCACAACAGTCCTTATTCCTGGCCGAGTTTCTTTACAGGTCCAGAAGTGTCTGATTTGATGGGGTTAGTTAGAGACCCAGTACTTATACCCAGTTGTGCCTTTGAATATAAGGTGACTTCAAAGAGGGGCTTTGAGGTACAAATAGGTCTCCCATTGCCAGCCCTGGCTCCAGATTCACTAGAGATGAGTAATCAACCCTTTGGGTGGGGAAGGGACACTGCCTACTCAGGTTTAAGTGTCGGCTCCTCCCTCCCAGCATGCCTAGGATGACCAACAGTATGAAGATGGGCACTCTGCCACATCTTCCCTTCCTTTGTGTGTGGCTGTCTACTGGGAATGCACAAAGTCCAGCTGTCACCCACCCCAGACATTTATTGGAAACAGTCTGCAGGGCAACAGAGCTTTAAGAGCAGAGAAATTCCAAGTTTCTAAAAGTGCCATTTATAAAATAGTAATGTTAAAGCCAACTTTGCCAGCAAAGATGTTTGATCATTATCATTCCAATTGTATTAAACATGACAGAGAAACTCCTTCTCAACCAGGAAATACAGCTTAAAAGTGCAATAAAGAATTCCCAATGTTACACTATGAGAGGGGTAAGACTCACAGTAGTAAAAAATGAAAATGAATGTTGGTGTTTTTCATTACCAGGACATGCAAAACTTAAAAGTACATGTCCTTCCGTGTTGTGATACTGCATCCTGCTCTAGGTACTACCTAAGGTCTACATTAGGGGTGACTTACATGTAATAAAATGGGAGGTTAAGGCTTGGCAGGGGTTTTTAAATACCAAGTCGACATCAGAGTGCAAACTGTACAAATGGGCTCTGCAGTGACCGGCCTAAGATATGTTTAAAGGGCTACTTGTGTGGGTGGCACAATCAGTGCTGCGGGCCCACTAGTAGTACTTAATTTATAGCCCCTGGTGCATGTAGTGCACTCTTCTATGGACTTATAAGTACATTAAAATGGCAATTGGGTAGGAACCAATGTTGCCAGGTTTAGAGGAGAAAGCACATGCAGCTCAGCAACTATACATACACAAACTCAGAAGCATCCCACATGCAATGTGTGGGTTGTTTGGAGAAATAAAATCATGTTCTGCTTCCAACACCTGCTTCAGGGAGGTATTTTTGCTTTTACTTTAAGATTGGTTTGCCAATATTGGTTGAATAGGCTTTCAATAAAAAAGTATGGGTGTTTCAGCTTATCTTCCCAACCTATGCCCCAGTAATGCTCATTTGAGGGGAAATGGTGCAAAGCAGGGCAAGGTGCTATTGAGAAAATGACACATTGGCAGCACACTGGAAAGTTAATATCCTTCCAAGACCATGTGTGGCTTTGTACCACATTGAACTGAATCACATCTTTAATAAATCTGGTCCATGATGTTGCAAGGAGAGCACTGTACAGGCAGTACTGTTTCCATTCTTTAGTGCCTGAGATTGGGCTATTTATAAACTTCTTTAAGAAAACAGAGATAATTTTTTTAATGATAAATTAAGCTGCACACAGAGTCAATCATTTGCTAAACACAATTCCTGTCTAAGCAATGGGTAGGCATTATCAATCAATCTCACGTTTTTGTTGTCCAGACATGTGGGATAGGAAAGGTAACATTGACCATAACAGAAGTAAGGAGAGCCCCCCACCCCCCTTGTTGGGTACTAAAAGCCCTAACTGGGGAGCAGTGGCCCTCATAGATTCCTAGACCACAATGCCACTGCACCCACTGTATTATTTATAGAAACACTATTTATAGCTGCATATAGATATATCAATTGCATGATGAGTTACTTGTCTTTACAAGCAGACCATTCTCACCCTTTCCACAATCAAAAACAAAAGTTCTCATTGAACACGATTCCTGCCCTAAGTATCGTCGCCTCTGCGAAATAACACCAGTCACGTGATGTTTGTCCACACAGGACATTTTACTAACTTCACATGGTCCCATATGTACCAGTTTTGATTTCTTTCAAGTAGCAGATGGACTTTCATTTTAAGTTGCACATCGTAGACAAACAAAAACACACACCCACACACTTTTTTCACATTTAATAAGATTCATTTTCGCCATGTGTGGAACTGGAATTCTCGCCTAATACAAGGATTGCCTGTGTTGGCCACGTAAAGCAATGTTTTACAAAATGAAGTTATTCCGCCGACTGTCATCACGTGGCCATAAAGCTGCAGAAGCACTGAAGTCAGCATTGATTTTTCTCACAGGCCACACAGAGATGGATGCAGACTAACAGATTTCCCAAAGCAGTTCAAAGAGACCAGTTTCCATCTGTGTTTGGTGAAGGGTGCAAAAACCTCGAGGCCATCTGCAAACTCCGCTTCATCTCTAACACTTGGAAAAACAAAGGTGTTATTTTTCAAAGCTGCTTTCTCTCCTCTCCCGGGGTGGGCTCCGCAGATACTGTTCATGGAAGGTGAGAAACTTCAGACAAGATGCCCTTCTGTTGGACACTGTGTGCGTCAAGGAATTCATCAGAGGGTGGCACAAAGCTGGCCTAAATAACATGGGCTAGTGGCAAGCCGGAGGCCAGCAGTTAACGAACCCTGCAGAGGAAATTCTTTAAACGTTTGTTGCAGAAAGTCTGCAAAAAATCTGTGGCGCGTGAGCATTCCTCTTTCAATCGAGTGTTATACATAGTGAGGAAGGTAGGAGGCGCTCGAGACACGCGGCAAAGACAACAGCGTGTGCAGTTCAAGCTTTTCTTTCCTATTTAAGAGCTGTCTGTCGCCCAGTAAAACACTTCAATGCGAAATGATAAAAACAATTAAGCCTGACCTGGCCTGTTTTTAGTCTCGGTCTTTGAAGTTTTTTTAAAAATTTGTGTTTAAAATATGTTTTGACTGTAGCTTATTAAAATGACTATGACAATGTATCGTACTTATGACTTTACTTCTAAAAAAATGCAGTAAAATAAACTGTGCCATTCAGATAGATTTTAGTCGGTGTACTGTTTTTTTTTTTAGAGATCTATCGGTGTATTGATTTCAGTTTCGGCAGTTTAAGGCTCATTCTCTCGTGAAGCTCATCGAAAATCTCAGCTATTTTACTTCAAAGACTTCGTGGATCTCAGATGGGCCGACTAATAAATACAGCAGCAACTAGAAATTAAAATACGCTGTAATGCCAGCTGTAAAAAAAAATCGAATTTCATTGAACGCAGAGATATTCTATGAATCGAAAACTGCTCTACTAATCGTCATTTTGTAGGTATCTGTCTGAGAGAGCAGGGAAAATGTGTGAGAAATCAGAGTACCTGCCAACACATGGCAGTGTGAGCCGGCACAAAAGCCAGTCCGTCTGGGTGGACTGGGCCAGAAAATAGGCCCCCATTATTGGCTAAAACAAATGGCCCATGTTTGCAAATATGGGCAGTTTTGAGCATGTAAAGAAACGATGTATATGTGCTTTGTCAAAGTATGGACGCCTGGAGCTTTTTGCAGACGTTTGTTTTAATATGAGGGAGAGTAGCAGAAAAAAGACAGCCCAGCACCATAAAACAGGCCCGAAATCAGCGCCAGAGCGCACACACACACACACGTACGAACGTTCAGACAAGCTCATCCGGCGCTGTCTAAAGTTCCTGTCGACCAGCCCTATCCTGCATCTGCCCAAATCCTGAATTCAAGAAAAAAAGGGAAATCATTGAGTGCAAGGCCTCTTGCAAATACGAGATTAAATAAAAAAGTGTATTTTCCGGTCATTCTGGGGATGGATTACAAGGACAGAAAATGAGAAAATACATTCTTTCTTGTGGGCAGCAGCACAGATGGTTTACTAATGCATACTCAAAAAAAGCGAATTTGTGGTCCTCACAGACCTACCTAAAGCGCACCCTTAATAATCCAGTGACCAATAATGATAGCTGACAATTTTATGAGGGATATGGCTTTCATGTTTAGCAGACCATTTTTGTGCCTAAATCTGTAAAGGTAAACAGAATGTAATGCGTAGTAGAACATGTCCAGAGCTCCATCTATCCCAACACTATGTCTTAACAGTGGAATTTGCCAAAACCAGGGTCATAAATTATCTAAAATGTAAAAATGAGCCTTCCGTATGATTACATCTTTCTTTCAGCCAAGTCTATATCTGTCTTGACAATAGAAAGAACCATCAATCTTCTTACCGTTATTGATGACCTCAAGAGAGTCAATTGTTCGTTTAGAACCATCAACATATTCACTCTATACCCTTTAAATTGCATAGATTCTCCGTGGGTGCTGTTAGCATATATGTTATAATAGATGCTAGTCTTTGACTATCCTGTTCATTGTCTTTTACTAGGATGAGTTGAAGATGCTTCTATGGAGCTTCCAGAGTCCAGGAACAAATATGATGCTTCTTCTCCTATAGAGACTGGAGGACCAAGCATTACGTTTCAGAGTTTTGGGCCATTTTACATAGACCATAGCTGAAAAACATCTTTAAAATGTGTGTGCAAAATATAAACTCTGACTGGACTTGGACAGCCCGTTCACGTCTTGCGGAACTTGGGCAGCATTCCAATTCTTCATCTTTCCGGGTTTATTCATCTTGTCTATTTCAAACTGATCAGTAGTCACCTTAGCCTGCACCAAGAAATTCTACTGCTTTCAGAGAGATGAGCAGACCACACAGGCACAACATCTTTCCATTGATTCTGGGCTCTGCCCAGCAGCCGTCACATCCAATCAAAGCCATCAATCTCAAATGCAGCAACGCACCTACCCCTATTTACCCAGCCACAGTCCGTGCAGGTAACAGTGGTGGGGCCGAGGGGGGGGGGGGAGGTATTTCAAGGGACGATTTAGAGGGAAAATTAAATAAACAATTCATTTTCCCTCGTCATCGTCCATCGAAATACCCCTCCACCTGGCCTCAACGCCCAACCGCTGTTACCTGCATGGACCTCGGCAGCATTTACCCCCTAGGCAAGATTCATTCAAGAACTGAGGAAACAAGATGAAACCTCTCTTGTTTTCTCAAAACTTCAACTGCCAATTAAACTGCTACTTTGCACCAAGGGTGCGTTACTGGGGTGTAATTAGAGTGGATAAGCACAAACACCCATAGTTTTTTACCCTAAAGTCAGAGCTATTAAGTTAGGCAGACAGTGTTTGCATTAAAATACAGCACCTCCTTGAAGCAGGCATTAAAAAAGGGAAATTCATGAATTTCTCCAAACAACCATCACATTTCATGTGTGCTGTAGTGCACAGCACATATCCAGTGTGGGGATGCTTCAGAGTTTTTCTAATAAACCACAAGAGATGCCAGTGCTGCTATTTAATTAGACAACAACCTTTTCTTTCTCAAAACATCTGAATAAAACAATATGTTTTGTGTTTCTATTTACTTTCAGTTATTTTATTTTCTTCTAAAATTATTTTTCGTATTGTTAATTTCTACAATTTTCTCAAGCTATACATTTTAAGACATTATGTACACAACAAAAAATTCCTTTACACCAAAAACTTTTCATTCAGACAATCAATCATAAAGTCTCATACCAATACAGACAACGAAAATATGCAACATAACTGCTGAAAACAAATTATTTACAGCATAGCCATTAACACAATTTGAATTTTTAAGAAAAGAAATCTATTTTCCCAATTCTTTAGTTTATTCTATCTTTTATGGCTTTTTACAGTCTACGCGTTTCGAACTCGCGTTGTTTAAGGAGTTCTCATCAGGACCATAGTCTGCGAAAAAAGGGGGGGGAGAAAACCTTTCTTTAGAACATGTTTTTAATTTTTAGTGCGCCTACTGTCCCCACCATTACTACAAGCCTCTTTATCTTACCTCTTGGATGTCGAGGATTTTCCCGGACGTGAAATTAGTTCTGTTACAGGGAAAAGGAAAAAGTCACAACCAACATTCGCCATAAAACATTCATGAACAGTCACCATCATTAACTCGCCACTTACTTAAATGTGTTCTATGTTCAGCGTTGGTTTGCTGGACTACCTGGCTCTATAATGAGGAAGAAGAACCAAAAAGTTGTAAGTTACAACTTTGGTCATGCTATTCTAAGAGGTTCAGAGGGATTGGTTTCAAAGAGTGAGCCTTTTCTCACCTCCTTTTCAAGCTCCAGGTGCCGTGTACATTCGGCGTGTGCTCCCGTCTGAAAGAAACATGGGAAAGCGGCATTACATTCCAGAACCACTCGAGCTGGCGTTTTGCTTACAGGTACACCGTGGATAAGCATCAAAAGTTACCTCGAAGAAATCGGGGCGCAGGCTTCAAAGGGCTCTCCTTGTTTCGTTTGAAACTCTCCGTGCAGTAAGTCGCATGAGCTTCCGGGTCCGCAAAGGATCACGGGACATGTAGTTCCCGATTGAATGTGTCCTTTAAGAATACTTCCTGGGTTCGGATCTTACTTTGAGGCTGTTTATTGTTGGGTCAAGCAAAGTTATTGTTCATCACATGAGATTGATAAATATAGAATTCATCGTGTTATTCATGCCATTTCGTTTATGGAAAAAAGGATGTATGCTAACACTCGCTTTTCTTGTTTGTATGATTTAATATTTTTAGCTGGGATGTTGTGCTTGACGTGAGAGATGTTGCTGAATTCTTGAATATCACGTCAAAAACTATCCGTGAAATGTGAATCGCGTGGGCTTCCCGGTCCGACAAGAATCACGGGACATGTAGTTCATGATTAGTGGTATCCTTCAAAAGCCCTTCCTGGGTTCGGATTGTGTTGCTTCCTTTAAGACTGTATTTTATTAGGTCAAACACAATCTATTGTTTATCACATAAGGTTGATGTATGAGGAATTAATCGTGTTATTCATACCATTCCGTTTATAGAAAAGCCGGTGTACACTTAAACTGGCTTTTCTTGTCCATATCATTTGGTGGCTCGTTTAGTTGTGCTTATTTCACATGAGATTTGTGTGGTTGGTATTACTGAATTCTAAAATATCACTAAATCATTGCTTGGGAGTTATAGTTTATTTCACCATTTCCAAGTCCACAGTGTAGGTTGCGAGTCCCTTTCAATTTGCCCACGTGTTAAAAACAAACAAACATTTGTATGAATTTTTTGGCCTGGCTGTCAATTATACGAGTCATCATAAGGTGGACGATTGGTCGAACTTCTCCTATGTTACTGTATTCATTTTTGTATTGTGCCTGGTCTGGGGCGATTAACATGTTTTTCCGTATGAAAAGCGGCTACTGGCCACGGTATGGCGTGGTGATGGTTGGACATTGACTCATTAACCCACGCTGGTTGTGGGGGCATGGCATCCATGGAACTGCCTGATGACATTCTCTGGAACATATCATGTGTGCTTGTTTACGATAGTTTAAACATCTCTGTCAACTCATTCAGACCATGTATGGCAGAGTCGAATTTCACGATTAGCATAGCTTCCCTTCTCGAGAGTTTTGCTTCCAAATCGCCACCTCTTGCATCATTGTCAACTTTTGATATTACTGTCCAAGTTAGGTCTGTTTCCTTGTGGTTCTTCTCCCGCCAATGGTTTACAAGGGGCGCAGTAACTACATTGTTCTTTATTCTGGATTTATGTTGTTGTATCCTGAGTCGCACCTCTTGGTTAGTTTTTCCAATATACAATTGGTTGCAAGGACATATAATTCAATATATGACATTTCGGGATTTACAGTTCATGAATGTCTCATGTTTCCAAATTATTTGTTTATGTTCAAATACCATTCCTTCCTTTGTTGTATCACAACATGAGCATGTGCCACATTTGTGGTGTCCTTGGATAGGTGGTAGACCTAACATTGTGCGTAAATTTTGATTTTTTTCTTTTGGAAGGGCTGCTCTTACTAGTTGGTTAGCGATACTGCAGTTCTTTTAGAATGCAAAAAGCGGTTCTTTCGTGAAGGCTTCATCTAGATTTTTTAATAAGTGCCAATTGATTTTGACCACCTTTTTTAGTGCATTTGAATTTGGGCAGAACGTTGAAACAAACACCATTCTATCAGTTTCTTTTTTTGTCTTTCTTTCAAGTAAGCATTCCCGTGGTGTCCACTATGCTCTCTTAAGGGATTTTTTCAAACGTTTTTTGGGGTATCCACGCTGCAACAAATTGTTTGTCAGATTCTTTGCATGTCTTAAATACTCATCCTTGTACTTGCAATTCCTTGTAATTCTTAAGTATTGTCCGTACGGGAGATTATCTTTAAGGCTGCGAGGGTGATTGCTTTTAAAATGGCGGGCCTTATTCCGGTCTGTTGCTTTTTCATAAAGGGTTGTCACTAGACCACCTTCTGAGGGGTAGACTTCAACATCCAAAAATGGCATTTATTTTTGAGAATGATTCATACTGAATGTAATTGTTGAAACTCTATTGTTGATCCATTCATAGAATTTCTTCAAATCTTCCTCTGAACCGGTCCATACAAAAAAAATATTGTCTATATACCGATACCAATTATTTATCCATTGGATAAATGGGTTGTCTCGATATATAAAAGTGTCTTCATATTTTGACATAAATAGAACTGCCAATTCTGGTGCGAAAGGGCATCCCATGGCCACTCCACCTGTTTGAAAGTAAAATTCTCCATTAAAGTTAAAATTATTTTTAAAGATCGAGTAACCTTGCATATTAATAATAAATGAAAAAGTAATTAACATATCAAAAAATAGCATAATAATAAGAATTAATACACAGTAAAAGGTAGAGAAATAACATATTACGAAGGTTTACAATTTTCAGAACTTATAGAAGATACAACTTCTGTTTTTTTCAACTTTGTTTAAATAATTAGTCAATGGTAAACTATATAAGCCTGTATTGGCAGGTGGATTGTGTGAGGAGGCAAAATCAATGTCAAATCTATTTTTCTGTCAACTATTACTTCACCATGACTTAACTGAGAGTTTAGTTGAACATTTCCAGTTGAATGTAATTTGCTGAAACACTAAAGCCTACATAAGATCAAGTAATCCTTTTTCATGAGTAGATAAAACCAAAGACTATTAAACTAACTGCAAAAAGCATTTCATTGGCCAGGGGTATGTGCAAGTTAAAGATTTTAGATATGAGAGATCTGATATCCACCCCGAAGGAGGCTCCATTTGGACAAAGATGTTCTCCCTCTGGAGTTTGAATGGAATCTATTACCAAACGTTCTTTTTGAGCTTTAAGGTAAGTAGACAGAAGCTTACCTACTTTTTTTGTCCGCCATAGTAGCGGGCACTACCACATAGAAGAATAGACGCAGCATTATCAGTGGTTAATTTGTTAATATCTAACTTTGTACGAACAAGAGCCAGAGGAGGAAGAATACAATTGATGTTCTAGACGTTTAATGATAGCTAATAAGGTCTTATGTTGAGCATGTAATTTCTTCTTTTTCTTGGAGGCATAATTTATAATGAAACCACGAGCAGCAGCCTTAACTGTATCACATATCAACGAAGGAGAAGAATTTGGATCATCATTTACTAGAAAAAATTCTTCAGCAAAAGAGATGAAGGAAGAGAAACAATTTAGATTTTGTAAGAGAAAATTGTTGAACCTCCATCATGAAGATCTGGGTTGTGACCGTAGGAAATCAAAATCTGCAATCACTGGGGCATGGTCAGAAATTACAATAGGTTCAATTGAAGAAGAGAGAAGATTTTGAGATAAACCTTTAGAGAGGAAATTGTAATCTAACTGTGTAATAGAGCCATGATGAGGGGAGAAAAAAGAAATTCTATTACATCTGGGTTACATAAATGCCAAGCATCAATAAGGTGTGACTGAGAAATTGTGTTATGAAATTGTTTATAAGCTTTAAGTGGAATAAAACAAATTTGGGATTTGCAGTCTATAAATGTATTTATAATCTGATTGCAATCACCTCCTAGAATAAAAAAATCATCTTTACTTTGGATACTTTTTTTTGTAAAATTAGCCCAACAGGAAGAGTCAGGTTGAATTTGACCATCCACATTAAAAACAGTCAATAAAATCATATTGATAAGTAACTTAGCTAATAACCATCTACCTTCTGAGTCCATGTCTTGAGAAACAACAGAACAATTTAACCTTTTGTGACATAGGATAATTACACCATGTTTCTTATTGGAAGTAGGAGGAACAAGGACTAAGCCAACCCAACTCCATTTGAGCTTCAAAGCCTCCACTTCCATCAAATGAGTCTCCTGTAAAAAATGAAATCTGGGTTATAGGAGGCTAGATGAGAAAGTATTATCTGCCTTTTTATGGAGTTAATAAAGCCTTTCACATTCCAGGAAATAATTATTAATGAAAATAAACTGAACAGTATATGAAACAACACAATCAACAGTAGTAAACAATTAGAAGTAGAATACTGAAACAGGGGAAGAGAGTAGAAAAAAGGAGGAAAGTAAAGAAGTAGAAGAGGGAAAAGGAAGGAATGATAGGGAAGAAGTAAGAGAAGACAGTACATATCAACTACAATGAGGTTAAACAAAAAAGACTGATGACTGTAATACGTACTTTAGGGGAGTAGAAGAAGAAAAATATAAGGAGTGGTGACACACAAGTGAAGACGGCACACCCAGTCAGAAAGAATGCACCACAACAGGGAAGCATATAAGACAAGCAGGAAACGGATAAGTAAGGAATTCCAAAGATAAAATCTGTAAGAATATGAAGCAGAAGAAAAAAATAATAATATTATGTTATAAGACAGATATCAAAAGACAACCTGCGAGAGAAAAAAGCAAATTAATTTGCATAGATCAAACATGGATACAGTAAGAAAGAGACCAGTCAACGTATTGAAATCGCAGAGGAATAACCAGCAGTTTCCATCAGCATTGTGGCTTGAGCGTGAATACATTTCCTCAGGTCTATCGGGTCTTCAAAAGTAGAAGTCCTGTTTTGAAAAGTGACATTAAATAAGCATGGGTGAAATAACCCATATCTTGCACCCAATATGCTTAGACCAGGACGTAGGTCAAGAAATTCCTTCCGACGTTTGGCATTTGCTAAAGAAACGTCTTGTGAGATAAATAATTTGGAATGTAAGTTTTTTTTTTTACTTTAGCTGCATTCAAAACGAGTAGAAGATCAGTAAATTTCAGAAAAAGAAAAATTACACCCATGGCTTCAAAGGAGCAGATGCAAAGGTCAAGTGAGGGCCCAGTCTATGAGTACGTTGTATACTTAGGTTTGTAGTTGGAGGAAGGTCTAGAAGCTTTGGACAAAAGGTAGTGAAGAAATGAACAGGGTTATCACCTTCCAAGCCTTCCGGACAGCCGTATAATCGAAGATTATTGAGTCTGTTTCTATTCTCAAGATCTTAAGCAGATTTTTTTAATAGGACGACCTTCTCTAGGGTAATAAACTTGACAGACATGTCTTGTAACTCTCCAACATGTTGTTCAACCACAGAAATACGAGATTCCATGGACAACCATTTAGTATCCAAGACTTGCAAACGAGCATTTGTTTTCTCAATAAATGGACATAAAACGCGTATTTCATCCAGAACAGTGTCCAAAGATACAGGAGAGACGAACATCGGCGGAGAAGGAGGATCCTGTTTAAGATGCTTTTTGGCAGAAGATGGAGTTTGCAATTTGGTTGAAGAAGTTGGCGAAGCCACCGATTGCAAAGAACTAGATTGTGCTATCTTGCCGTTAGTATGTATTAAGGAATTAGTATGGGACGATCAGGATTCAGGAGCGTGAACAGTAGACTTCTTATTAATAAAAAGCCATTTCTTACTCCTTCCTATAAGAAAAAAGCAGAGGAAAATCCAGAAGAGTTTAGGATTAAGGAGTAGACTTTCTCAATATGCATAATAATTTTTGTTAGTCTCGCTCCGGAAGAATAAGGCACAAGATAAGGGCTGAGAATTATACTTGTGTAGAAACTGCCAAATTAAACACCCTCAGAAATCCACTGGTTCAAAATGCAGGAAAAAAGGTAAGCACAACACTATTTATGCAGGAAACAACATGGTTTGCAAAATTATGCTGAAAGTCTCTTCAAACATAATGTAGTTGAGGAGAAAAACTCCATTGTGGGAAAAAACAAAACAAAATGGTGGCCGAATATGAGGAGTTATGGCTTCTTTAAAATATCGCAGAGCAGGAGAGGAAATGAGCCATCTCGATACCCACAAGCGTGCAGTGGGTCTTCCGATGCATGAAGAACACTGTTTGAGATGTAAAATGAGTCTGAAGCCGTGGGAATCTCCGCAGCATTTCCTATAACGGAACGGAGCTCCGGATCAGGCGGCCATCTTAGCTTGCCCCACACGGGCACTCCTCTGAACAATAAAATATGATAAACATTTATACAATTGAGACAGATATGCCCTATTTTACAGGTATTTACAGTCCAATATAATTTTTGTTTCATATGTATTAGAGTCAATCAAAACATAGGACAGTGGCTTCAACGGTGTTGAAGTTTTGACTGACACCCTAACTCACGAGAACTGGCAAACATTTGCCCAGGGGCTTAAAAGTTAATATGTGGTGTGCCCTAGGGCCACATATATGCCAGCATGGTGGCAGTTGGGGAGTGAGAGGTGTAGGGGAAGTGACACATGTACATCTAGTGGTTGAATTGCACCGGGGATTAATCCCAGCTTCAGAGCTTGACCAAACAGTGTGATCCAAGACAATTGTTTTTTTTCACTTTGCTTATTGGCATTGTTGCCGGGGGGGGATGGTGGTGAGGCATGAATCTGTCACTTTAAATTGAAAAAATTGCAATGCATTCTCATAATCTCATGTACTAAGGTGAAACACTTGTGTGGGTTAATCAATCAATCAGGGAATTCTAAGCGTGCTGCTCACCTGTGAGGGTCTCAAGGCCCTCGGGGGTCTAGCTCCGGGTTATCCGAAAAGTCAGGTCTTGAGGCTCTTCCTGAAAGTGTGCAGGGCAGGGGCGCGTCTGATGGTAACTGGTAGCTCATTCCAGGCATTGGCAGCGATTTAGGAGAAAGCTCTTCCTCCTGCCCTGTTTCTGTGGATGTGCGATGGGCTTGTGCTAGAGCGAAGTCAGCTAAGTACAGGTTTCTTTTGGGTACATTGAAAGAGACTCTTTCATTGAGGTATTTAGGTCTGAGGTTGTGGAGTTATTTGTAGGTGTGGGTTAGTAGCTTGAAGGTTACTCTCTTCTCTACGGGAAGCCAGGGAAGTCTCGCAGGTGTTGGGTCATATGCTTTTGTCATGGGGTGCCAAGGACGAGTTTGGCCGCGCTGTTCTGGATGATCTGGAGTTTGTGTAACAGGGATTTGTTGATTCCAGCGTAGAGGGCGTTTCCGTAGTCAAGTCTGCTGGTTTACAGTGCGAGGGTGACAGTCTTTCTGCCTTCGGGTGGGATACACATGAAAGTCTTGCGTAGGATGTTCAGGGAGTTGAAGCAGGTGGAGGCAACAGCATTCATCTGGCGAGCCATGGTGAGGGAGGAGTTGAGGATGATGCAACAGTTCTGGGCATGGTCAGTAGTGGTGGCAGGGTTTCAGAGTGCAATTGGCCACCGGGTTTTATCCCAAGCGGTAGGGGAAGACCCGAAGATGAGGACCGTAGTCTTCTCCAAATTGAGCTGAAGGCAGCTACTGCTCATCCAAGCTGTGACATTTGTCATTCCTTCCTGGAAGCTGAGTCTGGTGTCTTCATGATTCTTTGTGAAGGAGAGGATGAGCTGGGTGTCATCGGCATAGGATACTATGCTGAGTCCATGCTGTCTGACGATGGCAGCAAGGGGGGGCATGTAGATGTTGAAGAGTGTGGGTCTAAGCGATGATCCTTGTGGTACTCCGCAGTTGACTTCTGTGGGTTCGGAGGGGAAGGGTGGGAGTCTTATCTTTTGGATTCTGCGTGTGAGAAAGGAGCAGATCCAGTCAAGGGCAGTTCCACATATGCCAGTGTCATGGAGTCTGGCTGCGTGAGTGTAATGGGAGACTGTGTTGAAAGCTGCAGAGAGGTCTAGTAGGATGAGGGCTGGTGGGGCCTGGTTGAGAAGCATGCGGGTGTCATCGGTGGCGGAAAGTCGGGGAGTCTTGGGGCTGTGGTTGCTGCGGAATCCAGACTGGGAGGAGTCAAGGATGGCGTTTTCTTTGGTGATGGTGGTTAGCTGGGTGTTGATGATTTTTTCAGTGACCTCGGCTGCGAAGGGAAGGAGAGAGATGGGAAGGTAGTTCTTGAGGTCGGTGGAGTTATTGGAGGATTTCTTGAGGAGGGGATTAATGAAATACAGTTTTTAAAAATTTTGGAGCGACTTTATATTTGTAGACATTTGTTGCAAATTGTCTTTAAAAATAAAAGTGTTCTTAAAGTTAAATCATGCAGAACAGTTTCTGTGCTTCTATTTTCTTTTACTTCACTTTGATTGTAAATAAATGCGTTATTTATGTAATATCTTTATAAGTATTACTGCTTTATGGAGTAAAGAGCAGGATAGTGATGCTGTTCAACCGGGTGCCGCGGCCCTCATGCTGTACTTTGAGTATCATTGCTCCAATTCCAATGGGTCTTCTCAGGACAACAAGTTCCGTCTGGAAAAATAACTTTGTGCTGTAAAGGTCATTACTAAGCATGGGCGAATTTTGCGAATCTGGCGTTCGCGAATTTTGCGAATTTGCGAACTCGCAATCCGCAAAATCCGTGAATTCTCGCGAATTTGCGGATTTTTTTTTGTGTTCGCAAGGATTTCTGCCAGTTCGCAAGGATTTCTGCCAGTTCGCGAGGGTTTTGTACCAGTTCGCAATTGCGAACTTACATGTCGGCTCGCAACGGTCACGATTATGTTGTTTCTACGTCTGGTTCATCATCACAGGTTCCCAGCACCCTCTGTTTCACCCCTGCCACCCTCTGTTTCACCCATGCCACCCTCTGGTACATCAATGCCACCCTCTGGTTCATCATCACTGTAGATTATGGGGGGAAAAAGCAAGCACACCTGCCTGCTTCAACTGACATGAATTAATTTGGGGTTGATTTATCAATGTGTCACTGTTTTAAAATTCCAGTCTGGCACCTGCTTCCTTATCTGTACTTTGCTTTCTGTTGCAGTGCAATTTTTTTTCCAGGACCTTTGTGGCCTACTTGTAGCTATTCTATGAGCCTGCTGTGAGGGTCAGAGCAGGGTCATACAATTGTTGCAACTAGCAACTGAACTCTGGAGGGGCCCTTGTCAGGAAGCACTACAGGGAATGGTTACTAATGATGAGTTTGAACTTTTGAACCTGCTGAATGCTTTCACTATTGCAAAACTCGTTTTTCTGCAGAACAGCATTACAGCAACTGTAATGCCCCAAACAAGCTTATATGAGAAAGTTGATTTCTAATCCAAAAGTTATCCAAAGAAAATCAAAAGGCCTCAAATCCAAAAAAGTGCAGGCAAATGTCAACCTGAGGAGTTATTCTGATAAAAATCATCATTTTCAAAAGGTCTTTGCTGCTTGCTAGTAGATTTCTTGTGCAGAATTGCAATTTTTGTAATTTCGCGAGTGCGAGATTGTTGCTGCCCGCCGCACCTACATGTTCGCAATTGCGAACTAACACCGCACGCCGCAAAATTGTATCACCAAGAAAAAAAAATCCGCTGCGTGCGAATTTGCGGTTTTTCGGTAAATTCGCGAGCGTTCGCGGATTGCGAATTTACCGAAAATCCGTAAAATCCGCGAGCGGAACGGATTTTCCGCCCATGCTTAGTCATTACTCCTGCCCAGGTAGTCTGGGTGAAATGCCACACCAATGGCTCATCATTCATTTGAATAATCATGAAGTAAATTCCACCATGAACGTATGGGTCTTCAGTGTTATTGGATCGTACCCTTGAGTGGTGTTAACAATCTATCCACCCGTGCTTCGTTTCTATTGACCTTTTAAGTGGTGTAGTGTAATAGATGACAGCAGCATGCATGCCATTTTGTGTCATTAATTATTATTTGTGCTTTTGTCTGCCCCTTGCCCAACGCAGCTCAGCCACTTTGGTTGCGCACTGTGTTCCGTCCCCCAAAAAACTAGGCCAATGTATTCTAGGCAGTGGCAGGAGATGCTCTTTGAAAATACATTGATCTTTTGCTGCAGGAGGATATGAACAGTAGGGAAAGAGTCATGCTTATAGTCCTCATTTTCTGAAGTATTCAGTGAGGTGTTTAAAAGTTGATATCACACATGCTAGACAGTGCCTGTCTTGCAATTGACTCAAACCAGGTTCTGCCTGAAGACCTCTCTTCTAGACTTCTTTGGTGAGCAAAATGTCCACCTTTTCTCAACAAGCTATTCTCATCCCTGGGCTGAATGGAGAATGTCCGTGCAGAACGGAGGCTTAGGTAGTCTGTTCACACAAAATCTGTAGATTTCATGTTTCATGGAGACCTATAGATATGGGACATACCCAGCAACTGTTAATGTGGTTTCTGGGTAATTATTCGAGATATTCTTAAAGTAATTGACTTTATATCAGTTCAGTCCAGTCAGTCTTTCTCAAGTACAGGTCTGTTGCACAAAATCCTTAGATTTTCTCAGTAGACAAGTGCATCTTTTGGTAGATGTGAAGCACAAGGGGCATTAGTGAGTGCAGGTTTTTGGTGCCTCAGAGAGAGCTGTAGTAATTGCACAGAGCCAGAGGGGGAGGGGTGGAGGGGGATTCATTATAGAAGTTTTAAAAAGATGAAGATCCACGTACCCGGAAGTACTACATTTCTAAATGACACTAAGCCCCAATGTTCTTCCTGAACAATTCGTCTTCTGCTGAATTAATTGTTGATATTCCATATAGGGAAATACATACATGGGTAGTGGGTGGAGGCTAAGGGTGTGCACAGGTTTTATCTCCGCTGCATTCCGTAATTGACAAAAATACTATAATTAGTACTTGCATCTGGTGAAGTTTCTGGAAAGTTGGGTTTTATGTTAAAATATTGACATCTGCATCACTATTACAATGTTTCAAGAAACAAAATCACCAAAATCCACCCTGTTTCATAGTCGCAAAAATGGATATAAGGTTAACTCTCATGAAAAAAGCAATTAGGTTTCAGTGCCTGCTATTTCAATAACTACATCAAAATCAGAACGCTGAGCAAACTATATCAGTAGCTGAAACCTCGATAAACTATTGGTTAGGTAACCAGGGTGTATGTGAGACTAATAAAAATAATAATAAAAAGTTTGAACACCCCTAGTGGAGGGGCGGATGTGAGGGTAAGGAAATCACTTACTCCTATCAATCAATCAAATTTTTTTTATAGCGCGCTACTCACCCGATGGTGTCTCAAGGCACTGGGAGGGGGGGTGGAGTCGCTACTGCTCGAACAGCCAGGTCTTGAGTTGTTTCCTGAAGGAGAGATGGTCCTGGGTCAGCCGTAGGTGGGTGGGGAGGGAGTTCCATGTCTTGGCCACCAGGTAGGAGAAGGATCGTCCTCCGGCGGTGGCTTTGCGAGTTCATGGGACAGTGGCCAGGGCGAGGCTGGCGGATCGAAGCTGGCGGGTGGGTGTGTAGAAAGTGAGGCGGTTGTTGAGGTACTTGGGGCCCATGTCGTGGAGAGCCTTGTGTGCGTGGGTGAGGAGTCTGAACGTGATCCTTTTGCTGACGGGGAGCCAATGCAGGTCTTTCAGATGGGCAAAGATGTGGCTGTGGCGGGGGACGTCCAGGATGGTTCATGCTGATGCGTTCTGTATGCGCTGGAGTTGTTTCTGGAGTTTGGCTGTGGTTCCAGCGTAGAGGGTGTTCCCGTAGTCCAGAAGGCTGGTGACGAGGGCATGGGTGACCGTCTTTCTGGTTGCGGTGGGTATCCACCGGAAAATCTTTCGGAGCATACGCAGGGTGCTGAAACAGGATGATGAGACGGCATTGACTTGCTTGGTCATCGTGCACACTTTCCTGCTGTTCACACTGATGGAGCACTTTTAAATGCAAGTGTTTCTCTGGGTAATTAAAGAAGAATGTTTAGGTGGGACAGAAGATGGACTTAAAAATAAATTACAATGGCTTACTAATTTGAGGATTTTTATTGAAGTGCATAAACATTTCATTATAACAGGCCAGACAACCCATGACTGACTTTACCCCAGCGCATCAGTCCTATATAAAGCACTGGACTTTCTCTTAAAACTGTCCAGTTTTTTGTCAGTGTATTGAAAAAATCGATGATGAACAGGCCATGCAGCACATGACTTGTGAGCGACTTTGCCCCAGGTCTACAAACTTTTTGACGGCATCCTGTCTCCCTTTACTTTTGGTGACAGCACAGATGTAGGACTTACCCATAGGGCAATGTGTCAATTTAGTATCTCAAAAACTTCCATGGTTAAGCACCACATTCCTCACCCGATCTGCCCATAGTTTCCAATCGCATATCTACTTACTTTCAACATTTTCCCTTGCTTTCTTCCTCCTTACGGGTTTTCCTCAAGTTTGACTTACAATATATAGAGAAACCAGACTGCTGAGTCCGTAATTAAAATAAATAACTAAAAAATAAGTAAAAAGTTTATATCTTTTCTCTTTTTCTTTAGGATTTAATGATGATTCTTCTGTATTTTCTTATTTTTTAAAAATAAAAACATTTTAATCAAATAGGGCATTGACCAAATGCTTTTCTTTCAAAAGTAAGTTTCCCAAATTGGTATTCACAAAGTTCTGTATTCATCTATATGATGCACTTCAATTAAAATATGTTGTATGCACAGGAATTGCCTGAGTTTGCAATCAGACTGGCACAATCCTACTTAGTTATCTAAATGTAGGGCCTGGTTATTGAGCCTGCCACCTACTATGGTTCACTAGAACTACATAACCCTCCCTTAGTTTGAATTAGGTCTCTCCCTCAAAAACAAAAAGGGAATATCTCAAAATCTGTCTGCACTTTAAATGGCTTAGAGACAGTTAAATACTTTGATCAGGCCTCTTTTGAGGCAAGAAAACTGCTAGCACTTTTATTGTCTAGGTCTGCAAAAGATATGTCCAGTGCTGCTCCCACACATTTCCAGTCACGTACTAGCTTGAAGGCGCACTGGTGCTTAATGCCAACCTGGTGGGATCTACCGGTGTATACTAGATGCTGTGCATTCACAAGAATGAGCTATAATATTGTAACAGTAATCCCAACTGACCAAAGATGAAGCTTTCTGAAGAAAAGCACATGGCACTTTTTAGGCAGGAGGTAGCAAAGAAACATGTTGACTGTCTGGATGCCTGTGGAAGAGTGCCAATGTGGTGCCTGAGATCGCTCAACTCTTAGCCTTTCTGAGTAACGATGATTTTGGTCCAAACACAGCATCTCAGCATACAGGGATGTATTTGAAATCAATGCTGTGTCTTCATCCTGCTTATACACGCTCCCCCTGCTTCATAAGATCTTCAAGTGGATCCCCACCAAGTCTAGGAAAACTGTCATTATGAGCTCATCAGCAGCAAACTCTACTACATCAACGCACTCTACGCCGGCACCACCCAGAAATTCCAAAAGAAACTGCAGAACATCGTGAACACCTCCGCCGGACTCATCATGAACATCCCACTCCGCAGCCACATCATCGGCCACCTGAGAAACCTTCACTGGCTACCTATCAACAAAAGATTTACCTTCAGACATCTACCCACTGCCCAACTGGCTTTGGACACCTTCCCACATATCCGCAAGACCCTGGCTGGAGGAAAATCCTTCTCCTACTTCATTACAAAGACCTGGACCTCAGGTAATCATCATCACTGCCACAATTCAGGAAGGACGTCAAGCAATGGCTCTTTCACTGAACAGCAGATCCTCTTCCCCACAGTGCCTTGAGACTCTCACAGGTGAGTAGAAGCGCGATAAAAGAAACCTGATTGACTAATTGATTGATTGATTGATTCTCAAATGTCTTGCATTTATCTGCAACTAGCATTTATTTTCTGTTACCCCACTGCTGGAACTGCCACAAAAATGCAGACACAATAGAATAATATAAATAATATAATGATAATGGTTGGTAGAAACTCTCTGACTTCTCCATAATGACAAAGCACAAATTAGCTGGTACAAATGCAGAAGATGCTAGGGACAAATATGACACCACATTCAGCAAACAGAAAGGCTAAGCCAAAAGCAGCACATGAGAAGAGAAATTATTTTTTATTTTTACTGTTAATTATGCTAAAAAAAGTAAGGAAGGCTTCATTATGTGCATTTATAGAACATAAAATAATAGAAACACATTTTTGAGACTCCAAATTTTAGAACAAGTATTTAGATAAAAAACTACTAATTAATAGAACAAAATGTTGAAAAATATTGATTTGGCGAAAAAAATCCTGTTCAAGAATAAAAATGTGGACCCCTGGTTTAGGAACATAGTGTAATGACAATAAAGGGGAAAAGAAAATACGAAGACAAAAGTAAAGGGAGACAGGATGGAAAATGTTAAGAGATGAACAAAAGTAAAAAAAAAGGCCACCAAAAAAAAGTGGAAACAATAGGAATTTGGAGAATCAGGATTTAAACTAATTTTTTTAATGGATGAAGCTGCGGCTATCTGTGGGTGTCTCTTCCGCCACGAAAACAACAGGCAAAGAGGAAGGAAGAGAATGAAGAGTTAGGGAGAAGGAACGTGGTAAAATTAAAAACATTGTGTGACTTGTTTTTTTCCAGGTTGTAAATACACACTGGTAGGATGTGGATGACCCCTGCATGACATATGGGTGTGTTGACCATACCTGAGCACCTGACTGCATGAGAATCTGCTATCCTGACTTTCATGTTGGCCTTGGGATCATGCTAATCTAGTGTGTGCATACAGGCGTATGCCTCTCCCTGACAATGCATAGACCATGATCTGTCTCGTGACCTGGAGGGGTGCACCAAGTGTTCCCTCATAGCAGCCAAGGGACTATTGTCCCTGCCCCTGATTGAAAAATAAAGTGATGGTGGCAGCGTACCATTCTTTTTGAATCCATCATGACTAGATCTTAATCTGTGATGATGAGAGTGAAGCCCGCTGCTCCCTGTTATGTAAGTTCTGACAATTTGTGAAAACCAGAACCTAGCCCTGACAACCTGTGAGTATGTCAATTGAATTTCCATGCATAATATGTGGGTAATGCAGAGCTACCTTTAGAGAGTCAATACTTTCTTAGCAAGGAACTACTGTTTACTTCTTCCTGAGCGCTAACATATGGTAGATGACAGTGATGAAGAGTGGAACCCCAGTTTCTGTTGTCCAAGGTTAGGAAGTTTGTGGATCAGGCCTCTTTGCTGTTTACCTTTGATTACTGCTTCGGGAAGGCTGAATGCAGCCAGACTCAGAAGCTGCACACTTCATTGTACTCTTGTTATGGGTACTTATGGTTGGTGACAGCCCCAGTGCTACCTACTGTTGTAACTATTACGTTCACAAAGGCTGTGTCTGGAGAGTAGCCTGGGAAAGACACTTGTAGGAGAACAACCTCAGACCCGTTCAAAGATTAAAAATAGAACATTCACATTTCATGTCTAGATAATATTTATGAAAGTTGGATCTGAACCAGCCCACTTTGTTCCAGTTCCATGTTCTTCTTCACCGAGGAAAGGAGTGCTCTGCAGAGTACTGGAAGGCCTGCAGCATGACCAAGGCTGGTGTCTACCTGGGAGGCTGCATGGCAACCTGTAACCAGAGGGCACAGCAGCTGAAACCTGTTCCTTCTCCTGTGGTAGCTGACAGTTGGTGCAATATCTAGAATCCTGCATGCTTGCTGAGAGAACAAAGATGTCTGCCTCGACCAATTGGAGCAGAAGCTTTGCACAAGGAGAAATCCATTGTATTCCTTGTATGGGGAACAACCAACAAAGTGGACACCATGAGAAAGTACACCAGGGTGACTTGTGACTGCAAGTTGATCCATAGGACTCACTACATAATCCCTATTGAGAATTGCACCTCAAAGACTACTACAATAATACCATATGTGTGCTCTATGTGGGCTACGGTTTGGTGCTGCTACCGGAGATATCATGAGAAGAGGTGATGCTGGTGAAGGAGAAGTGTCAACAGCCAATGCATATGGAGGCATTGACCCGGAGGTGGGATGCAACTTCTTTGCTGCATGATACAAGAACCAGCCTGGAGGAAGGCTGCAGCTGCCTGCCAGTAGAATCCCCTCAGAATCTTCCTGGACATGATCTGCAGCTGGCAAAGGAGCAGGGACTGTTAGGTCAAATTACACAAAGAAGGGGAGAGGGCCAAAGGATTACACTCTACCACCCCGAGCCCCCAAACAAACTTAAGTACACACACAATGGGGGTGGAGAGCACACAACAAAACTAATAACAGAACAGACAAACTCATCTGTTTGAAAAAACTGCCCTCACTCACATACCGAGGCATGTGACATGCTTCATCATAGGGCCTGCTTGCAATACGCCCTGGTGTAGCCACACTCAATGCGGAGCATAAGGGAGGGGGAACAAATCATACAAACGTCACACGACACAACGTACGTACCATGAAATTCAACACAATACACGTAACATAAAATGTGATAAAGCAGTGCAAGTCACCAAGTGGCTGAAAATAGTGATGCGACGAAAAAGTGCAGTTGATAGGGAGTGATTTAAAACTGATTGGGGGTCCCCACAAAAAAGAAATCTTTATCAATCATATCCAGGTGCCCCCCACCAGGATTAAAATGAAAGAAGGAAGGTAAATGTCTAAGTGAGAAAGTGAGGTTTCTCAAGACTTCCCTCCTAGTACTGCTGTGGTCAACATGTTTCAACCGCCTTACTGTGCCTCGAAAGGTCACCCGGTCTTCTTCAGGACTGTAGTCGCTTCCTGTACCACTTTTAGGCACTACCGTAATTCGGTTTTTGTTGCCCTGAAATTCAAGTCGGTCTATTTCGATCCTAGCTCCTCTAGTCACGTGTAGAGAGTGCTCCCACTAATCAGGGCGAACATTAACTATTGAGAGACAAGGGAAAAGATGGTATAGGCATATTTTATTCCTTAATATCCTTTCCTTATTTCCATATTATAAAAAACATACAATTGAATTCCAGCTATGGTCAGAGTAGTGTTAGTGCACCCTCTTGGCTTCTAGCCCGGGTAGAAACATGCCTCAACGGGTATCGAAGCCCAACACACTCGTTCAATGATATTGCCGGTGTGTGTACAAAAATAAAAATGAAAAGCTGCATATGTCCACACATACTACTTAACACCTCATATCTCTCCAACTCACATCACTTTCAATCGTGTCGATAGTGAGACAATGGGCGTGATCTAGTGCGCCCGTCATAGTACTCACGGAGTTTATGTGATGTATAAACTCAAACTGTTAGGTCAAAGCCTTTGAGTTGCATTCATCCTTTCCACCCTGAGTCAGTGAGTGCCAGAGACATGGACT
Source organism: Lissotriton vulgaris (assembly GCF_964263255.1). Classification (NCBI taxonomy): domain Eukaryota; kingdom Metazoa; phylum Chordata; class Amphibia; order Caudata; family Salamandridae; genus Lissotriton; species Lissotriton vulgaris. The sequence goes on from NC_141699.1 coordinate 921,965,087, forward strand.
GCTGTCTACCCCCCTTGTAAAAGTACAATCGATGGCCAAAAGTACTTGTCTGTGGTTGGGGCAGAACACCGTAAAAAACAGGCACCAATGCAAGGATTTGAGCCTGATTCTGCCTAGAAACTTTGGATATAGAGCACTGCAGTTTTAGTTAATTTTACTTTCATCAATTTTGATTTCTTTTAGTCAGTGTTTATTTCTCTGTAGCTGCTACCATAAAGGAGTTTATGCACACAGCAGGAGAAGGAGCAGTCGAGCTCTGGCTTGTCTTTTAAATTGGCCCTCCTCTGTTTCTATAATTCCACTGCAAATATGTGTGGTTGCATAGCAAAACCTCACAGATCATTCTCACTCTGGCCATGTGGGAGCTGTCTGGGCCCAAGGAGGCCTACTAAAGAAGAATAGGAGCACATTTAGCAGGGGCATGCAACAGGCAATTCAGTATTTGGATGATGAAATGCCAAAGTCAAAGCTGTCTATACCCATCTGTGCCCCGACCATGCCTATAGCATGTCCCACTGACCACAGCAAGACCTACCCAGACTTACTCAAACCAATTTAGTTGATGAGGTAAGCTCTCTTCTTGGTCCCTTCAGACCTTTGCATAGCATGGTTCTCCACACCTTGAGCATGAGTGACTTTCATCGTGGCCATAAGGTTAGTCTTTCCCCATCTCATACCAATAATGACAATCACATGTATACTGATACCCCAGAGCCCTCATAAAATATAGAGAATAGCCCTTTATATTTGAATAGCAGATCTGTGACACACAGTAAATATATCCTCTCAAATGAGCCCATAACCCCAAGAGTAATACATGTTGCAGTTTTATTTGTCTTCTTTTTATTGCACATTCACTGCCCAAGAATAACAATTAAATTCACCTATTGAATATGTCACACTATCTCAATATTATTTTTATTAGGAAACCTGGATCTGAGATTCATCATGTCCATACTTACCTGAAGCAGCTCCTATTAATTATATTATCCATCCATCTACCCGTTGTTTATTTCGGTCCATGGCCCATAAAAGAGCATTACAAAACCATACAATGCATAAAAACAGATTAAAAAGCTAAAACCCAGTAAAAAAACGTAAAAATTGGTGAAGAACATTATAAAAGATTCATTAACAAGTATCTAAAAAAAGCCTTGCACACTCACCACATAAAGGTACAAAATGTGACACAGCATATACAATTTGCATCTGGGTGTTATGTTTCAGTAGTCTAAATGCTTCTTCATAACGCCTTGTAGCTAGGTTCCTACACAATTGCATCAACCACCTTTGCCTAATTTTTTTGTAACCGGCCTAAAAAAGGATACATGAAGTTTGGTCTCCTCTACACTACTGCACATAGGGTGGAGTTACCAGCCCATTTATTAGAAAATGCCTGCAAATGAAGAGACCCATGCCTAAACTGTACACGAAGTTTCCTGGCTAATGAATGTTGTATCTCATCTAGACATGGCTATAATTTGTCATTTTCCTTTACTTTAAAAATGTTTACTGTGATGGTCCCAATGGCTGAGCTCTCATAGAGTTGGGTGAGTTTACCCCCGTAGCTTCTGACTGATTGTTCACGTGATAAAGCTGTGAAAGCTGCCTCTCTCTACCTATAGTGCGGAGACCTTCCTTGATGTACACAAAACATGCCAGTTTGCCAATACCAGGAAGCTCCAGTACCTCTTTTAGCTCTGCCCTAAATTCAGCCAGTTCAGGGGTCGCCCATAGTCGCCGCCAGAATGTTAGGGGTTTGCAACCAATTTTCTCTACAATCAGTCTCACCCCTAAATCCAGATGCAGTGAAATAAGTGGGGAGCTCACTGGAAGGCCAAATAACATACATTGCAGCACCCCTGAGTTGGTCCTACGGGCTTATGAGAAGAATTTCTGTATAATTTAGCCAACTCTCCTGATGTCTGGGCTAGCTTAAGACTTGATTTGTCTTTTTTTGGCCCCTAATCCTTTATTCTGTTACGGTAAGACCTAAATAGTCAAAGACAGGTACCCTCTCAAGTTGGATACCATTCATGTGCAGATTAGGACGAGTCGAGCTAGTGGGGTTCAAGACTATATATTTTGTCTTCTGTATATTGATCTCCTGCCCCCTGTTTCTACAAAACACACCAAAACCATCAAGGATTCTCTGGATACCCATCGGTGACAAAGAGAGAAAGAGAGTGTCTTGTGCAAAACATCATTGCCCGCACTAACTTATGCGCTAGCTTGGGTGCATCTATATCTTTCATCCCACTCAATTCTCCAATTAATCATTGATGTAAATACAAAACAGAGTAGGAGCGAGCACACAGCCCTGTCTGACCCCCCTCTTTTTACTGGGATAGGTGAGGTGAGTTCCTCATGCTTCACAAACCTGATTTGGGCATAGTTGCATCCGTGTAGTCTTCTTAGAATATTCAAAAGATAATGGGGGACTCCAAGATCACTTAACACAACCCAGAGGGCATCCCTTGGCACCAAATCAAAGGCATTTTTTAGATCCACAAAGACCAAATAAAGGCTACCACCCTCCAAATGCACAGTTTTCCAGTAGAGGAGCTGGAGCCTAAATATTTGGTCAGTATTGGATATTTTTTCCCTACTGAGTTTGTGTTCCTCCAGCTATGTCTGGAGGCAATCAACCAGAATCAAAGCAAAGATTTTTTGAGTGACATCAATCAGGCAAATTGGTCTTTAGTTAGTGGGCAATAGTGGGGACCCTTTTTTGTACACTGGAAGCATCTCGGCTCCAGCCCAGGTTGCGTGGAATGTCATCCCTTGCAGTATAGCATTGAAGAACACCCACAAACACAGCCCCCACATTTTTGGCCCAGCGCAAAAAAGATCCCCTGGTATCTTGTTCAGTCCTGGGGCTTTGCAGGGGGCTAGTTTACTTAAGGCACTGGTTACTTTGGTCAAGGTCAGCTCAGGGGCCTCTGTATAAGAATTTAGTAGTGGTTGAATTGCTAGGGCTGGGGTGCTGGCCTCAATATATCCAGCAGGGAATATAGGGCCCAAAAGTGCTCCATCCAGCTATCAGCCGCTATGTTGGGCTCTAAATCCTGCTTTCCATTACTACAGCCTGTAATGACTATGTTCCAGAAGGATTTCATATACTTGACTGCTACAGCCTGCTTTAGAGATGCCCATTGGTCCATTTCCCATTTTCTTTTGCGGGTGTGATTCTATCTCCATAGGAGGCCCTTGCTGTTTTAATTTGGGTTCTGTTCTTGGATTTTATGGCCTCTATCAGGGCCCTGAATGCCTCCCCAACAACTGCCATTAACCAGCACCGCTTTGCCTTTGGCCCCTCCTCCCACACTTTGCCACTAGCCATTATGTATCCACCAGATTGACTGCTAGTGCCTCATGAATGTTGGCAACTTCTTAGGGAAGTGACAATATCGTCTATGGTAGAGAACTTTGCTAATTCCAGTAGGGTCGGTATGATGGTTTGATATAGGGAAGCCAGTGTATCAGATGATTTTTAAATCGCCGCCCATCTTACTTTCCTCCTGTTATTGGTGAGTATTAATCTTCTATCTACCAGTGCTGTGAGATCTACATTTTCCAAGGGACTGACAATTCCAGCTCCAAGGTCAAAGCATTATGCAGATTGCTGTCATGTCATGGCAAGACAGCAAAATCAGCGAGCCTGCCCCACAGCCTGGTTTCTACCAGGATATAGTCTAGGATGAAAGTATGGTCAGCCCTGTTGAAGGTTTGCTTCCCTGGAGAGTCAGATTTAGTTCAGTCATTACAAGCTCTTAGGGAATGGTTTAAGGTGAAAGACTGAATCTGAAAAGCCAGGAGAGTCCATGCCATAATTGGATCGATGTTTGGCTCAGGAATAGGCTAAAGCAGATCTTCTTTAGTGGGTGAAGTTTCATTCAAATCTTTCAAAGGCTCAAATTGACAGTTAAAATCAACCCCTATACCCCCAGGACATATTTGGTAAGTATAGGGATAAGGCGGTGTATGTGATCAAGGGTCAAGGATACTTCACTGGGCGTCATGGCCCTAGAGTAAACATTAACCAGTGCTATTTTAATATTTGATGACAAAGTAAGTAATATGCACTGGATGAAAGGTACTTCAGATGTGGGGCCATACAATCTAAATCGGAGCCTACCCAGATGCAGAACACCCCTGATGGCCTTTCCTTTCCCCTTGAGGTGGCAGCTGTTCAATATGCTATGAACCCCATTCACAACACCTCCTCCATTGCCAGCCGCGGTCTGTGCAGGTAACATCGGCGGGGTGGTGGGGCACTGTCAAGGGGGATTACTAGGCAGGATGCTCAGGGAAAATGAAATAAATAATTAATTTTCCCTCTGCATCGTCCCTCGGAATCTTCCCTTACACCCCCCCATCACTGTTACCTGCACCGAACGGGGTTGTCCATTGTCCATGTTTCCTGAAACACACATATGTCAAATAGATCTACAAAGACCCCCAAGTCGGGACATGTCAGTTTGCTTTTAAGGTCGTGACATTCCAGGATAATATCCTCAGCTTAGATGTTCTGTGTTGTCTTGCTGGGATACCAACCTGGATGTCAGTCTTTAGCAACAGTTCTTCCCCGACCTGGTCATTAGGGCACTTTCCCATGAGCCTATTTGAGGCTCCTTCCTGTAACACAATATTGATTTCGAAACTAGGAGTTTCTGGTGATCCAGGTGACATGGTCTACCATGGGAGTCAATTAACTTAGGATGCGCTCCCTCCTTTGGCATCAGGTTGAAATCATGAATTGGGATTTCTGGTATTCCCAGAAAGGTAGTCTGAACATGGGGGTCAATGAAACTGAGATATACATTCACAGGGTTAATACTATAGTTAGGACTCATAAACCTAGACCTTTCCCTAAAACCACCATTGTCTTTGACTCTTGAGATCTTACTCATTTGTACCTTCTGTTTTTCCATCCGTAGCCCGTGCAAGGTGGCCATTTTGTGCTTCATAATATCATATACGTGGACCCCACAGCTAACACAAGTGGTGGCATGGCAATTATCTGAAGCTCCTCCAGATGAATTAGCCAGGTTAAATCTCCTAAGTTTGACTCAGATGGAATACTGCTGTTTCAAATGGCACTCTACCCTGAACTTTAATTTAACACGACTCGTAACTGCTGCACCCCAACCCCCCAGCAAATCGTCCTTCCTTTCTTGTGCCATATAGTCTTTGCCATTCGACATTCACCTTTATACGTGACTTAAATGTAGAGCTTAATGATAAACAACACACCAAATTACCTGCCCTCGCTGACGCCCTGAAATATATTGGTCTCAATCTCTCAATTAAAGCAGGACATCTTTTTTACCGTGCTATTTATATTTATAAGGACATTACTATTGCCCCAGAAATATCTATCTTCTAGCATGATCATTTTGCCGTTCCTTATACCTTAAAATGGAATCACTCTTAAACTACATAATCCCACACTTACAAGAGCTTGGGCTAAGACTGTAGTATGCACTCTCTCACTAGCCCTTCTTGCCTACTCTCATTTAAATTCAGAGAATTGTTATGTCAATTAACTAGGAATTTAAAAAGTGAATAGTTAGAGCCCTGAACTCAGTGAGTCATCTAAAAAGGTATCACCTCCTACACATTCAAGTCTTCAGCAGTGTGGTGCAATGATATGAAAGCTGAAAAAATGGGAAACATCCTTTACGACGCAACTTTTACCACGCAGTACCTTTACAACGCAGGTTTTTCAACGTAAGTCATTACAACGACTTGCGCTGGGGGGCGCTCTAGGATAGGTAATAGTTTAATTTACTATCCAACACCTTCCCTACTATTCACGGGGACTGGAGTTGGAATAGTAAATTAAACTATTCACTATCCAGCACCCCTCAACGCAAGTCGTTGTAACGACGTGCGTTGAAAAACCTGCGTTGTGAAGGCATGCGTGGTAAAAGCATGCGTTGTAACAATGTACATCCGAAAAAATACTCTGTATGCAGCTTGAATAATTTGGACAAAGAAATACTCTGAGGCAGACAATCAACTATATAGCCAAAACATTAAATCCTATAAACCCCTGCTGAAAAGGGCATGTAGCAATTTTCTTGACCAACACACCCAACAGGTCTTTCAATGTTCCAAGCAGCTCTTTCAGATAACAAATTAATTCTCACCTAAAGCCTGCAATACTACTGGGGATCAATCAATGGATCTATGTGTGAGCCTTTCCACCTGATTAATGAGAAAACCTAGACAATTCTCACCTCCCTGTCCAAGGATGCTAACTTTCCACACATTGTGGTTCATTTAAAGCAACACTGCACTTTTCTTACAGCCTTCTTACCTGTATCTCCCACATCACTTACAGCCATTATCAAAACTACAAAATCTGGAGCAACATTAGATCCTTGTCCAGTTCAAAATTTTTATTAGGTTCTGGACAACATGTTATATATTCTGGTGGGAATTACATCAGTGATTTTTAAGCTTTTAATCAGTAAAGGTCGCTACGGAAGATAATTGCTTTCTCCACCCTTACTAGAACAATAAACAACTTAAAACTAGTCTCTGGTGAAAAAGATAGTTTGAGGTATACTAAGATACAAAATTAGAGGACTATGGTGAAGTATCATGCTGTGATAAAAAATATACTAGGATGCAATTTGCAACTCATAAAATCTATTTTTTGCTTTGTTGTCTGAAAAATAGTTTCACCACGAAAAACATGCTGCTTTGGTTAGTGATTATTTAAAGAACAAGGTTCTGAGCACAGCTGATGCAGAGGGTAAGTTTTTTACGTCTTGATTAGGCGTTCTTAAAACTACCATGTAATTTATTTCAGGTTCTAAAGAAAGCAGACATGCCTTGGTCATACATGCCTGTATTCCAGTAGTTAAACATTATTATGTTGTGACGTTATTTCTTGTTTCTTGAATTCATCTACCTTAAATTACGACGGTACATAGCAAGTTACCACCGGGATTAATTCTGTTAAAGGCACACAAAGGAATCAGATTTCCCTTTACATCGATTTGCTTAATCTCAACCTTTAGAATCCATGTTCCCCTTGATTAGATCAAACAGATGGTTCATAGACATGTCACGATTTGAGTACATCATGGGTTTGCCTCCTTTCTGAAAGATATATCCAAAGTGGCCTATTTTATCATATTATGTTATGTATAAGGGAAATCTGGAGCTGTTCCTGGATGTTTATTGGTACACTAAGGACATCAGTGTTTATTCTTGATCTGTGTTAGAAAACCCACCTGTCACAAATGAAGTTTCGGAGCATTTACAGTTTAAATGTCTACCAGAGGTCATTTCATCAACATGAAATACACATAGAGTGAGCTTTGGGTTAGCCCCATTCAGCCATAGGTTTGCTTGGGCCAGACATTGCTTAATATGTGCTCGAAGTACAGTGCAAAATAACCATGCTGTAATTAAGAAGGGGAATAAGCAATAAAGATACCTACATTTACTAATTACCTAAAGACCGAAGTCAGATGTCAGGCCCTGTCTTCTGCCAAATTGCTGCTTATTCTTTTACATGGAGGTTAGAGTTTTTATGTATTTCTCAAACTACAAAGTTAGAGGACTTTGTAAATTGCACTACCTGACAATCTTGCTGTGCCGGGCTAAGTGGAGTATGAAAGGAAAAGCTGTAGGATGTCATTTTTTTTGTTCGAACACACAACAGCATTTCAAAAATTATAAATGAACTGTACAAATATTTCAAAATATATCAGCAGTTAGGAAAGCAGAAATGAAGTTTTTTTGTCATTCAAAATAGTGAAGGAAACAAAGATTTTACTTGAATCAAAATACATCAATAAATACTTGTTGATGTGCAAATATTAAATATTTGCTTAGCCCCGATTTCTGCACATTCTCGTTTGTGTGCAATTGAGTTTTATCAGTAAAACTACATGTCTGTAAATTTTACAATGTGAATTTTAAGGCCATTTAAATTGAGCTGTGCTGTCTGTAAATGGCAGTGCACTAAAATGCCATGCATTACTAATACATTTTTGATAGTGTGCTCCAAGATGTACCATTATCTACCTACCACATCCTTACCACTCTCCTACTGAATTGTGTACCTCAGTTGCTGTGCTTGATATTTGTGTGATGCTTGGATTTTTCACAGTCCCAATAGCTTCAGTGATGTGACACTGATGGCAGCACCTCCATTCTGAAATTGTTTCAGAACAACTGCATTTCTTATATACCTTGTTTGAAGTGCATTTCACATTTTTGTCATTCCAAAGGAATATTGCAGTTACACATTTTGCACTTGTGGTTTGCAATGAAGTCTGTATCAATCATCTTATGTGCAATACAAAGAAAAACTTAACATTGTATTATTTAAATCCCCATTTGTAAAATATTTCAAAGGGTGGCGCTATCACTTTTATATAGTTGAATTTTAATTCAATGTAAAAATAGAAGGGAATGGCCCAGCTATCCAAGGGACAGGGTACCACAATACGTGAGAAAATAGGTTATCCCTTGGGTCAACCAATCAAGCATCTAGCACACACTGAATTCACACATTCATATGTATATTTGATAGTCCTAAATATAAAACACCCCTCCATAAAGCTTGTAAACACACCTGAACAATTCAATATTACAGTCTGTGTATCAATTCAAAGGAATCATGATAAACATCACCAGAATCCAACAGGTCAGTTTTGGTACATTGTTCCTTAAATTTGATGTTTAACAGATGCTTCTGTTAAACATCAAATTTAAGGAATAATGTACCAAAACTGACACAGATGATTGTATATAGTATCACGGAATTTGAGTCTCTTTCTGGGTTTTTTATTGTACAATGTATGGAAATGATTATGCAATAACATTGTCGCTGTATTGTTTTTAATGTTTTTAATGGATCTTGGATACTAATAAATATGCAGACTGTAATTTTCAAATATTTATTACAAGCCCAGTTCTTGATGAAGTTGAATTTGTAATAAATATTCTGGAAAAGGTACTTTTAGAAAGAAACGTTTTCACTGCCAAAAGCCTCAGTAGAGGGATTTGCAGGAGCTCCAACTGTCACCTGGCAGCAGAATTACCCCCTTGATGAGATGTGAATCTGATTCCAGAGCAGGGACAAAAGGCCTTAGATGTGGATAGGGGTTGTTTTCTCTTGATGGGATGGCATCTGAGCATTTCCCAGGACTTAAATAGCTGTAAAGAGGCCTACCTTGCTGCTAGCAAGGGGCAGATCCCTCCTTGGTTCCCCTTGTCAGACAGGCTCCAAATCGAGTGTGAGTGGAGTTTCTCCCAGAAATAGTGGCCCCAGAGGAGGGGGTTGCTCATTTCTCTGACCGCACTTCTGGGGTGAGACAGAGGCTTTGCACAGAGGGAGGAGGTTTCTGCCAAGTTCCATTTAGGTAGGAAAGGGCATGGTGGGATTGTTTGCAGTAGGGTTCTTGGGAAGTGCTGCGAAAGTCAGTAGAATTAACCCTGAAAACTTCTATTGGTCAGCGAGCAGCCAGGATTCTCCCCACTCACAGGCTAGTGGTAGGCATAAATGTGGCCTCCATTGGTCCCCTCTTTAGAACACTACTGGAACTGTGGAAGACATAAGAAGGATTTCACTTGTTGCTGAGATCTGTGAGTAGACCTGACATGCTGGACTGACTCCCACTTGTACCCGGGATGGGTAAGTGCACTTCAAGGGTGAGTTTGCTGACCTCCTGCTAAGCTACAGGGACACAACAAGATTCCAGAAGCCCTTTTCATGAAAAGCCCAGTTGATGACCTCCAATGGACCTGCTTTGTACTCCGTAAGTGTACCATTCCTAACATTCTGAAAAATCTAAAATTTAGACATGTTTTGGAACCAAAGAACTCTGGAGGACCGGGACAAAGCTGGTAAGGCAAGCCGACAAAGGTGTTTTGCCACTGGGCCAAAATTTCAGGTTTGCTCCAACTCAAAGCTTTTGTACAGCTGCAAATCCATTTCAGTGGGACATCGCTGAGAGGATATCTGGCCTTGTGGAGCCCTATTTTGCTACATCTTTCAGACTTGCCCTGTTTGAGGATTCCAAGCTGCAAAATAGTGACTACATTCGAACATAGATATCATCACCGGTTGAAGGAACAACAAGTATCCGCCTGCAACGGACCTTCCTTGGGCACAAAGTTTGAAATCCTCCTGCTAGGAGTTTTCCTGTCAAAAACTTCACCAGGACCTTGTCCAACAGCTCTATGGCCTTGTTGAGCCTTTCTTGGCCACAGCCTGCTGCCTTGTTCCAATGAAGATTTTTGACATCCATTGTAGCGACTAAGGGCCTGATTTACATCTTGGAGGATCGGTTACTCTGTCACAACGGTGACGGATATCCTGTCATGAAATATAAATCCCCTTATATCCTATGGAATTTATATTTCGGTAGACGAGATATCCATCACCCTTGTGACGGAGTAACCCATCCTCCAGGGTCTAAACCAGGCCCAAATCAGAAGTTAATACTTTAGACCAGTGTTTCCCAAACTGTGGTGTGTGGACCCCCAGGGGTCCATGACACATTCCCAGGGGGTCCACAGGCAACAGTTTTAAAAGCACTGCAATGTTCCTTGTATAATTAGCAGTTTTCGAGCAACAATAAAAGTGTCAAGATAACGTCAGTGATTAATGTACCTGCTGAGAGAGATGAGAGTTTTGTCCAGTGGCAACTTTGACTTATCTAATGTAGCACAGAGAGTTAATACGCCTACTGCAAAGAATCTCTACATGCATTTTAGAAAACAGTATTTTATATGCATAGGTCAGTGAGTTACGCTTTTGTCAGAGATTATTTTGTTACTGTGCAGTTCATAAGTGACTGTTGTAGTCCAGCCCAGTGACCTATAAACTGTCTTCAACTGTCATCAACGAGCTGCTTGCAAAGTGCATGATACAAGGTAGTTTCTTATGTTTTTCCCAGTCTTTCATCATCCTGATGCTGCTAAAAAGGTTTTTTTGGGGCGGACATACATTTTTATTGTTAAAGTCAATGCTAACCACTGTGTTATGTTTTGAATCTTGAGTTTGTGCTTCTCCAGACCAAGCACTCTTTAAAAATACCCACCAGTATGAATGATGTGAATCCTAAACCTTGTAGTCCCCTTTGCCTTATGTAACATTTTGTATTCACTGATGTACATGTTTAATACATTATCTCTGTATGTGTGTGATGTAAAGTTCTCTAACATCATACAATGGTATGAGAGAAGCTATAAAACAAATTAAATACATATGACAGAGGGGCTATGGAGAGATGAGAGGCACTGTTTGAGGGTGATAATAAGGGAATCATTGAAGAGCCCCAACAAAGATTGTTGTATACTGGTGCATAGTAATGTCATCATTTACTATTGTTTAAAAGCTAATAAAAGGCAATATATAATGATGAATGTGTTGCAGAATGCACCATTTTTTTCTGACTTTTTCTGGGGGGAGAGCCTCCCTACGCCCCCTTTGTAGTGGTCTAGCTCACTCACTGCACTTGCTGTGCACCATATGGGGACTGGTCTGAAAACATTTGCAAGGGCTACTTTGGGTTTCCATTCTGGCCCTGTCAGGAGCAGGAGCCTCCTACTGCGAAATAAAACCAACCATTTAAAAGTTAGTCACAGAGATTATTATTTTGCAAATTCTTTCAATACAAAATACTAAAATCCTTAGTAATTCGAGTATTTGTTTTGTGTGCACATGTGTGTTTATTTTGTTTCGAATTACTGTTTTAATGTTTGAAATGTAAATCATTCAAATTACTTGGGGGTCCCCGGCATCCAGCAGTGACTCAAAAGGAGTCCTCAGGACTCAAAAGTTTGGGAACCATTGCTTTAGACTGAGACAACCTTGGTTTCTATCTGACCAACACTATATGCCGTCGGCCTTAAGTCGGGCCAAGGTACTGGTCAATCATAACCATATGACCACAATTGGCAATAAACCATTTTCATACTATTTGTTTTCAATTTTCAAAAATCATATCCCTTGTTCCCCTTATTGGATTCTCATCATTATCATCAATCAATTTTATTTTAGTTTGTTGAACCATAACAGTGTATAATACAAGACAATGAGTATACATGAAAACATAATAATACGAATCTCAGCTCCTTAAAATATAATTATGTAAAACAATCAATTACATCAATTGTCAAAAAGCTACCATAATACTCAGACAGAAGTCCGTGCAACAAAAACCTCCAAAAAAGTCCTTAGAAGTAGGCTCATAAGAGGTCTGCTATGCCCCCCGAATTATTTGAGTTATTTCCTGGAGTGGGGTGCTCAAATATACTAATTGAGATAAATAGGATACAATTGTACACTGCAATGATAGATAAAATATAATTTATAAAAGAAAAAAACCTAGCAATTCTTGCCCAATTGTTTTGTTACTTGGATTTGTTCATTTATTCATTTAATCCTTATTTCAACTTTTAAAAACCATAAGAATTCATCAAAACATTAAAAGGCATAAACCAATTATGTACAGATTAAAATCGATATGAAATTTAAAAACCTTTGGGGATTAAATTATGGGATTATAAACATAAAGAATTGCTTTCTTCACCCCCAGAACCTAACATCAAAATCGAGAGCCATAGCTACAAAAAAACTAGCTTTCTATTCCTATTTCCAAAATAAATATAAAACTTCCTTTCCTTATCCTAGGTAACTTTTCCTAACCCAGCATTTAGAGAAAAGAAATCTGGATACCATGAATACTATTGCATGATGGGAAACATATTCCAGTATTCTAAGCGCCTCGAGATGGTTAGGGATCCATATGTTCATACAAACCTGTACTATCCACATTTGTATTTCTCTTTGGTAAGCTGGACAAATGAAAATTTTATGTGCCTAAGTTTTTTCTGCTGATACACAGAACGGATATTTCTGGTCTGTTTCCTTTGACCAGGCACTAGTAAAGGTGCACAAGGGGAGCAAATCATGCCTGAACTGCAAATACAGCTTCCTGGCAAGTACAGGCTGAATCCCATCCAGCAAGTTCTGGTATCAATAAACATCTTTTATCTGTGTAAAATTCCTAGTTAGGGTACCTGCAGTGGAACTCTTGAGAGAGAGAGGCCCTGTAACAATCCACCAGTTTTATCCTGGAGGTCACAGAAGAGGTTGCTAAAGGGTTTTTCCATAGAGATGCCAATCGTATGCTAGTAAGAGTGACCCTGAGGTGAGATAACCTGGGTAAACGTTTAGCTCCTGGTATAACCAGAACTTCTTCTAATGCTTCCCTATATGTGGTCAGGTCAGATTCTCCTCCAAAAAAAAAGATGTTTTAGGGCAATAGCCTCTAAGATGGGGCTCAGCCAGAGATCGAATGGGAGCGGAGTCAGGGGAGTACTGGTGGAAGATTCAATGGGCCCCTAATAAATTTGTTTTCTACTGATGATATCTTTTACGAACTTATGTCCCCCATAGCCCTGCCACATAGGTAATGTCTCCCAGGGATTGATTATGTTTCCACGAAGGAGCTGAGAAACTGGAAGAAGATGACCTGTAAACTTTAGCCAAGCCACCTGTATTCTGTGCTAATTTTAAACTGTGTTTTCCTATATGAAAGACTCAATCGATGTGCTCATTGAGAGTGATCCCCAAGTACTCAAAGATGGTGACCCTCTCCAGTGGAATTCTGTTCAGCACAGGGTTGGTCCTGATGGAGTGTGCAGAATTAAAAAACATAAATGTTGTCTTCGTAACATTGACCTTTGTTGTAGTTGCACCGATTATTTAGGGATTTGGATGTGTACCATTGAAGTTAAGTCCCTCTACACTTCGATCCCGCACAACTTAGGCTTGGAAGCCAAAGAGGAGATTCTCATGTCTTCAGACCTTGAACAAAACTTTCAAATATTCCTCATGGAATTACTTACATTTACCCTATACCAAAGCTACTTTGTATGGGAGGATGAGCATTTTTTACAACTCACGGGAACTTCTATGGGCAATTGTGCCGCCCCGGCTTATGCTAATAGCTTTATGAACATCTTCGAAAACAGATACATCTTGAACCAAGATCTCTGGAAGAAACATGCACTTCTCTTTTTGAGATTCATTGAGGACATCTTTGTACTATGACAAGGGACACTACAAGACTTACAAACATCAGTCAATCAACTCAACTTGATTAACGATCGTATTCAATTCACCCACATCATCGACAATAAAACCATTGTATATCTGGATGTCTCACTAACACGCAAAGGGGACAAGATAGAAACCACCCTATCCAAAAAACCAACAGATCGGAACAATCTTCTTCACAACAGGAGTTTCCATCAAACATCGCTTAAAAACAATCTTCCCACATCACAATTATACAGAGTCAAAAGAATAGTATCTGAGGAAAATGAATTGAAAACACAACTGACAAATATGATAACAAGGTTCGAAGAAAGAGAATATCCCAAACCAATTTTGGATAAAGCTTTACAAAAATGCACATCAAAAACCAGAAGAGATCTTTTGCAACCTACAGAAAAGAGCAAACCAACCAAAACTGTGATTGTATCCAAATTTTCAACCCTCAGCCACCAATACAAAAAAATCATCAAAAATCATTGGCCACTTCTCACTAATGAACCAGATTTTCAAAGGATAATAGCACAACAACCCACATTTGGTTACACTCGCAGCAAAAATATACAGGACATCTTGAAATATACACGTGACACAGGAACTGAAAACTACAAAGGGACAATACCATGTTATAATTGCAGCTGTTGCAATAACATAATAAAAGGGAACACCATGACACACCCAATGAGAGGTACCACCATCAAATTGAAAACAACAGCTACCTGTGATTCTCAAAATGTGATATATTACCTCAAATGTCCATGTGATCTAATATATGTGGGCAAAACCATCAGAAAAATCAAGGTTCGGATATCTGGGCACAAGAGCAATATAAGAACTAATAACATGCGATTGAGCGTTGCTACACACTTCAATGAAAGACATCACAACATCAGTCAACTAAAATTTGCAATATTGGAAATGATCACAAACACTTCTGGCAGCGACATAAACCGAACATTACTACAGCGAGAAAACCATTGGATATACTTTCTGAGCTCGATGAAACCGAACGGTCTCAACGACAGAGTGGAATTTTCGTGCTATCTGTAACATTAATTTGATGCGATCAACAATCCTGATGAACATAATTCATTTACCAGTTGCTTTTTACATTGATTTTTATTGTGCATTATAACATGTAATTATCCTATTTTTCTTTCAGCTATGTTGATTAGTCCGGATAGATTTCACTTTTTTGCCTTTATCTCTCTACACTGATCTATTATTAACATTCACCCTTCTTTCTCGATCGGCACATTTCACCATTCAAAGTTGGCGTCCAGATTTATCCTAGGTTAACATCACAGTCCTATTTTGACCTCCAAACACTCTTAACGGAGGAAATGCCGGTTCGTCTTTGATCCCGGCATGATTGCAGAGGAAACTTTCGACACGAACTAGAACCCTTGCACTGATTCGCAGGTAAGACACTCCATGAGCACATTACCTTTTAATTACGAACCACAGAATCACTGAGCACCTCGGCGTTTAGACTCAGAGTATCAACATATTCACGGAATCGAGAGACCTTTTTTCTGACTAATTGCATGGAAGACTCACCGACTGAAAACGCATGATTCATGTTTCTTTAGTATTATAATTTCTTCAATCAATGTATCTTGACGATTTACTGATCACCGAGGACTTTCATTCATTTTCCTACTCACATTCAATTTCAACACTATTTTGCTCTATCTAAATACCACATCCAATTAGTAACATCTTATATATTTCTGGTAACCAATATAGTTATAACTATGTTTACCTACATGTTTGTAGGACGTTATCCTCATACTGAGTTCATTGATCTTTTTGTTTAGATTCCCCTGATGAAGTGCACTTAGTGCACGAAATGCATTGGGAACGCTTTGCAAATATTTGTGGAATTATGAAAATCAAAAACATATGAATTTCCTCTATACAAAGTAAACTTTGAAGTTAATGAATACAATTATCTTCGAAATAAATACCTTCAGATAAACCAATTTTCTTTGGATTAATACTTTTGAAATTTGAACGCTGTATAGCGGTTCGTCAGCTGTGCCCAGCGGGTCATGATTGATGCGTCATATTTATAATATGATGCATCATGTCGCAAGGAGTTACAAATATGTCAGTATTTCTGACGTATCTGTAGGCGCAAAAGTGATGCATTGCTGGAGTGTGTCACAAAAGTGATGCAACTCCAGCAATGTGTACTTTCACATGGCAAGTCCCATGTTTTTAGTGCCTGCGTCAGTCTTAAGCCTGCCATGATGCAGGCGTATGATTTTGACGCATTAGCGGCCAAGAAATGACGTAGTGAAATCTTATAGATTTTACTGCATCACTTCCATGACCCTTTCTTGCGTCAAAACGCCCCCCTTGCATACATTATACCTGACGCAGGTATAATGTGGCGCAGGGGTCTACAAAGTGACGCATCTACCTAGATGCGTCACTTTGTAAATATGGCGCAACAAGGCACATTTTTTACGCCACTGGTGCGTCACAAAAAGTGACGAACCAGCTGCGGAAAAGTGACTCACAGCCTCATAAATGAGGCCCCAAAGGTGTTTAAAATATTTTAAAATAATTTATCTGGGTTTGGTATATTATGTTATGTAAGAAAGGCATTTTCAGTTTCACAAGGGGTTGCAGAGTTAAATTGCGTTTAACAAGTTAATAAAAGCTGTAATAAATTCCACAGCCCCAAAGCCTCATGCGCTCGGGATATAAACCCACTTCATCAAAATACATAAACTATGCACCAAGTTCCATTCATACATTTATATGCCACATGAGCATGGAAGGTGGTGACCAGAACTGTACTATGTGTAAATATGAATGCACCTCACGTATCCCATCACCATATGAGTCAAGAAACAGGAAGAAATCACGCCACAGAAGAGAATGAACACAAAAGATAACCACAGCAAAATATTGACCAGGAACCCATTCAAACCTAGGTTTATTAAAGCTCTTCTTCAAGAACCCACTTCACGTGATGAAGAATAAAAGGAAACTCATAACGTAGACACAAGTTCAAACACTCCAATCCAATCCAGAATACTTTATTTGGCGTTGTGCCAGAAAAAGCAGCAGTGCAATTTACAAAGATGCAATCATCCTTACAGTTACAATGATCATTTAAATTCAATTTTAAAATATAATTTTTAAAAACGGTCCCTGATAAAATCCATACATTACCTTCATAAAGTGACAAGTGCAAATCCTCAAAATGTGAAATAATGCTCATTAATACATTATTCAAATAATATCTTTTATTATCATGTTTTAATTGCAAAAGCCTGTTTAAACAAACAGCATAACATATATCCACCATAGCGAGTCTTTCCAGCATCTCTAGACCCCATTTGGTATTATTAATTTTTAGGCTACGCCAGACAGGGATCAAGAAGGATTCACATGGACTTTGATATAAGGAACCAAACATAATGAAATGGCTTGCAGTTTGTTTTGTAATATTGTTACATCTACATGGGGGTAAGTCATAACACCATGGGTCATATGTACAATCACCTATCGCCACCACAATGTCATTTTTATCAATGTTGTGTTGGCGATAGGGGTTTAGCCTTATTTCCAAGGCAGCGTTAAGCCACTTAATGTGGCTTCACGCTGTCTTGTAAATAAGGCCCCCTTTCACGCTATGGTTAGAGTAAAAGGTGTGGGCAGTGGGAGTTGAGGTGGGCGTTCCACCCATTGATTTTGATGCTGCCCCCTATGTACAAGGGCAGCATACAGAGGAGGCAGCGCCAAATTTAAGACCAGATAAAGCTGGTTTTAAGTTGGCAAAACGAGGAGAAATGTATTATTTCTTTTTGTATTTGCTTTTTCCATGTGTGCTTCCTTGTGCAGCACACATGGAAAAAGCAGAATGACATGGATTGTTTGTGTACAGGAAGGTCCCCCTTCCTGTACATAAACAATCTTTTAAAAAAAAAGCAAATTATGTGACTTTCATTCATGTGTGCTGCATTAAGCAGCACACATGAAAGTGAAACAAATTCATTTCAGGATTTTTGATGTGCAGGAAGAGACACCTTCCTACACATAAACAATCCTTCCCTGCACACAGACACCCTTGGACTATGGTGCAAGGGTGTCTGCGTTGGCGCTACACTGCTAAGTGTGGCGCCAGCGCAGGGGAAAACGCAAGGCTGCACCATATTGTTGTAAATATGGTGCAGCCTTGCGTTTAAGAAATGGTTGAGTGAGGCTTTAACCATGAAGGCTAACATCTCACTCCGCCACTTCTATTGTACATATGCCCCCGTGTTTTTGTATTGGGAAAGCTACATTAAACTGTGTAATATTAAGCCTAAAAAGAGTTAAAAAGTGGAGCCGAGATGAGGTTTCTATCCAGCTCAAATATGGTTCGGACACTTTGTGGTTGAGACCGGGGCATATCTCATGACTGTTTGTAACTCTGATGCTCCTTCCATTCTAGTCTTCATGCACCTCTCCAGGTATCTATTTTTAATGCTTTTTTTATAATTTAGAATGCATTCTCGTGGTTCTGTCAAAACCTCCACCACGTCCAGTTTATTACGAATATTCCTTACGTATAGAACCCAAGGTATTTTGTTTATGCTATTTAATGCCAGGCAATCGCCCAAGCATGCCAACCTGCTTCTGAATTCCCCCAACACTTGATCCATAATAAAAGAGGGGCTAGTCCAATTTGATCCTTAATGTTTGGAAGACCTAGTTCCTCGTCTACAAGAAAGGTTGCTGTACTTTTCAGAACTGCAAGCAATCTATTAGTCAAAGCACTTTCTAATTGCTGGATGGGCACTGCATTCCGATAACCCCAGAACTCTACGCCATATATGTCGGGTGACACTCCAGTACTTCTGTACAGATTGAGCATTTTTTTATGGTCTTATTTCAAGTTTATAGCAAACGTAAACATTGCTTCCACATTCCTTATCAAATGCTGGGCTTTTACGTTAATAAGGGCATTCGAGCCAAGGGATGTGATTAAGCTACTGTACAGATAATTAAAGGTATTTACCATCTCCAAGCGTGTACTCCGTTGTATAAAACCTTGTTGTCATCTTAAATATTCCACATGACATTACATGTCTTTAGCATAGTTAACAATCCAAGGAAACCATGTAAATCAAAAAGGAGTCCATCATTCCCTGTAAAACCATTTGCTGTACGCAACATGATCATCTGCATACAAAACAAGCATTGACATAGCCAATAGGTCTCGCTTTTGGGACCTTATGTGTTTAGCCAGAACTTTTGGCTATGTTGTAGAGCATTGCGGCTGATGTGTGTGTCTGGTCCCCATGCACGTCCCCTCCACCTCACCTCCACAAGAGTGAGCATAGTAGAACTCGCACAAACTAAACAAAAGCAACGCAAAGCTTGAACCATGCAGCCACTAAGTAGAGTTGTGATAATCAGTGTGAGGAAAAGTTGCACAAACCAACAGAACAGAGCTGGTGAATACAAGGAGAAATCAGCTGAAAATATGCTGTGGGAGTCAGCATAGGATGACCCAGTTGCCAAACGACACTGCCTGGGTATGAGGAGTAAAGTTCTAATTGCCTGGGCCACGTGAAGAAAGAAAACCAGCCAATGACCTGGAGGAAGCAGGCGAGGGCTCCAAATGAGGCTGGAAGAAGCAACACGACTTGCCTGACCTGCACACAGTATTAAGAGGAAACACAGGCAGAGATGACAAAAGGAGACATCAGAAATCGGCCAATAGGCGGCAATCAGGAAAGCTAAGCTGTGAGGAGCAAGGGCTGGGGAGGCAGAGCCGTCGGCGGGTAACAATAAAGTTCCATTTGAAAAGAAAGAGAAAAAAAAACAGTCCCAATTGACCGCAGGACGCGTCGCGTGGACCTGACACACACAGCGTTTCCCTCGCGGGAGCGAGCAGGGGCACCATCTGTTTTCAAGAAAATTACAAACAGATGGCGCCGAAGCTCACTTCCGCAATGGAAACACCCAACGTGCACGCGTTGCAATAGAAAGCAATGCAAAACGTGCACGCTTTTAGCCAAAATGTTGATCGATTCCAAAAGGTCGACTCCTAAGCAGCGCATGTGCGCTGCGTAGGCGAGACCTAAAAATGGAGTCTGTGACAATTCCCCACCCTTGGCATGTCCCTGCCTGATTTTATCAAACACTTGCTGACCCCGTTAATAAAGTCTCACGCCACTTAATGAGTTGATCTGCACATTTTTTCTCCCAATGGTCCATAGCGTACAGAAATTGTTAAATTCTGATGAAGCCACTCATTAGATCTAGCAGGCCAGGATCACCTCCAAATTTTCCATAATTTGACATAACTTCACCCTGCTTACCTTGTCAAATGTACTTGTTAAACCTATGAATGCCATGTGAAGCGTACCATTTTTGACCAATACACATTTCCCAGCTATAAGATATAGATTTAGCAATTGCTTGACTGTGCCGATGCCAGTCCTGAAACAAAACTGAGCCTCTGATAAGATGTTATTTTTATTCACTCAAACATGTACACAGACCTGCACATATACACAAGTGCATACATGCACTCACACACACATAAACACACATACACAAAACACGAGCACACAACCACCCACACACGCACAAATATTTTAACAGTTAATCTATTTGCAAGGTGATATAAATCGTCACAGATATACTCAGTCCTAGTTGGCATGATATAGCATCTATTGATTATCCTAAAGCCTGTCTTTGCCAAGTACAGAGAGACGGAACATGTCTGTTAGATTGTGAAAACCTCCTATGCTTTTTTGACCTTTTAGTCTAGAGTTGAAATTCTGGACGCGAGTCATCATTAAAAGCATGCAAAGGCACTGTTGCAAAAGCTGCTTCCTGAGTCACACAATATATTTCCTCAAACATTGCACAGTATAACCTTACACAACTAGAGGCTCTCATAAACAATAGCTTTTCCCAGCTGGTGACACTGGATTTCCCATGAAGGGATTGTTGATAACGTGGTGCTAGAAGGGACCTTTCAGTACACATCATTTCTAATATCCTGAGATGGTGGGACCACAATTGGGACTGTCTTTTGAGTAGTCAACATAATGCTTGTGTACAAATCAAGGCTTAACTAAACTGGAGTTAAGTGCACTGGATGGAAACAGGGGGCCTGCTGTAGAGGTTCTTATACTCCACATTATGGCATTTAATGGATCGTGCAGATATAGTTTCTGCCTTTTCCTCTTTGCCCTTTACCAAATAGACTAGTCCTAACTTTGGATGACCATGGACAACATATGTGAGAATCACCTCTGCACCCTCTGACGCAAGTGATATTAAAGCAACTGTACAACAGCGTCAACCAGAAAGTATCAGAAACCTCAGTACGCAGCACTGGAATATAGAATTTGTGCCTGATAATTCTAAATCATTTGAAAAGGACCAACAAAGGGCTCTCACTTTCTGATCTGAAGGAAGGGAATAAGGAAATAGGTAGAATTTAGGAAATTCATTTATGCCACAAAGGCCAACATTTTAACTATTTTGCTGATTTTCTCAGGCAGATTTTTTCTACCTTCAACTTTCTGGAAAAGGAAAAGTAATTGCATGCCTTCCGACCTGCCAAGATTCACACTCAAAGAATGCTGTGTTGTCTGTTTAATGTGATAATCCTGTGGACTGGTAGAGTTTACAGTTTCCATGATTTCCTATAAATTACCTATTGGCTCAAACTGATCATGTTAAATGTTAGTTGTCATGTATATTCAGATCTGCATTCATTACCCCCCACCCACAGCGCCTTGAGACCGTTACGGGTGAGTAGTCGCGCTTCATAAGCCATTTGATTGATTTATATTAAGTAGCCATTTTTATAATGATACATTTAATGGGTTTTTTTTGTGTTGAAATTGTTTATTAAGAACATTTCAAATAAATCACAAATGCAGATACATATGCAGAGGTAGAAATGGAACACAGTAAAAATTAGGAAACTATTCATAAAATATAACAAAGGAGGCATAAAACAACACATCCTCTAGTATTCATAAGGCAAAATTTGGGGTAAAAAAGAAAAGAAAAGTAAGAGAGGAGAAAGGAAGGAGAAAAAGAAAGAAAAAGAAAAAGAAAGAGAAAAGGAGCCCCGGAGTAACAAACTAGTTGTGAAGAGAGATGGAAACAAGAAGAATGATAAGAAGCGGAAAAGAGAGAAGGAACAGAAAGTAAGCATGTTACAAGGAAGGTGAAATTAAGAAGGAAGAGTAGTCGTAGAAGAAGAAGAAGTAGAGACAGAATCATTATCCACTGTGGTTTCCAGGAATGGGGACCATACTTTAAGAAAAATGAAAGCTTGGTCCTGTAGACTATAGATTATACGTTCATAAGAAGCTGTTTGTATCATTGCCACCAACCACTCCTCCTGAGAATGAAGCAATATACAAATGTTTGCTGTGTCTAAAGCAGTATGGAGGAGACAGGTCTGTGGTTTAGTAAACTTGGAAAGGCCACGAAAGTCATGTAAAATTATGTTTGCAGAAGTAAAGGGTAAGGGCAATGACATAGAATGAGCCAAAGTGTTTCGTACAAAAAGCCAAAATGATCTGGTACGAGGGCACTCACATATAATGTGTGTTATATCACAGCCGGAAGCAGAACATCTCCAACACAAGGAATGCGAAAGTAACTTAGCATGATGTAATTTGACCGGAGACCAGTGCCATTCCTGGAGAATTTTAAAAATACAAAATTTAAGACGAGCTTCTCGAACAACCTTATGTAATCCTTCCAAAATGAGATCCCATTGAGTATCTGAGCATGACACCGAGAGGCGTGTTTGCCATTTCAATTGAAGAGCTTTCGGAAGGGGTTGCGAAAATAGAGGGTGCGAAAGTCTTATAAAGACCAGAGGTGACACCCTTAAAAGTTCCCCATAAATTCAGATAAGATAAAATAGGAGAAGCGGACAACAATTCAGGTGGGGAACTTCGATGTTTTGTGATAGCTTGCTGAAGATGAGAATATTTACAGGAGTGTGTGGGCGGTAGATGAGATTCCTCACTTAATTGGGAAAAGGATTTAAAATTGTCACCATGGAACAGTTGTTCCAGGGAATGAATACCAGCTTCCTGCCATTGAGGCCAGGATACAGTTCGACCTCGAACTCGAATAGCCGAATTAAATGATATAGGAGCATTAAAGTGAAGCCTCGAATTAGATTTAAGGAGACGGTGACTTCTTTGCCAAGACGTAAACATGGCAGATAAGATAGAATGTTTGGGGTCAAGAGAACTGGAACCCTTGCCATATAAAAGGGACAAACCTGGGCCAGAAGCCAATAAATGGCGTTCAAGTGGTACCCATTGAGGGATGTCTTTAGACTTAGGTAAAAAGAAATAAAGATGGGAAAGATGAAGGGCAAGGGAATAGTGCTCGATATAGGGAAGACCCAAACCTCCCTGCAAATGGTGGTATTTTAATTTGGCAAAGTTGAGACGCGGTTTAGCTGTACCCCATATAAAAAGTTTAATTTTTGAATCAATGGACTGAAGAGTAGCCAGAGGAATAGTCAAAGGGAGCATACCCAGAACATAAAGAAAACGCAGTAAGGTGACCACCTTATTCGCCTGAACCCGTCCCCAAAGGGATAAACCCAGGTTCTTCCATTTATCGAAGTCCCTTTGCATTTGCGCAATCAAGGGAATTAAATTGTCCGTGACAACGTTATCCAATTCCCTATTGAGGAGTATTCCTAAATATTTAAGCCGATAAGGTTGCCAGTGAAATGGAAAACCAGAGATTGCTTCCTTTGTAGTACCAAGGGACATAGGTAAGGCTTCGCTCTTGTCCCAGTTTATCTTATAGCCAGAAAAAGAAGAAAAATCATCAATGACACGGAGGAGAGCAGGGAGAGATCGCGGAAGATTAGGAAGTGTAAGAAGAATATCGTCCGCATATAAATACATTTTTGAATGACCAATTGGAAGAGGAACACCCACCACAGCAGCCGGTTGACGAATTGCAGCAGCCAGAGGTTCCGTAGCCAAAAGGAAAAGAAGAGGGTAGAGTGGACAACCTTGACGGGTACCCCGCCGAATAGGAAATGGAGTAGAGAGAAAACCTCCACAGTTAACTTGGGCAGATGGCCTATCATTGGCTATGAACTTATCACCTAATCCAAATTTTTGCATTATGGTAAAAAGGTATTCCCACTCAATACAGTCAAATGCTTTTTCAGCATCTAAAGAAAGAAGGAGGGTATCATCTGCAAGATGTTTAGCGGACCAGAGGGCATGGGAGAGAGTACGTAAATGATTGCGGGAGGAACGACCGGGAACAAAACCTACTTGGGAGTTATGGATTAAGGAAGGCAAAACCTTGCGGAGTCGTGATGCTAGAATGCTGGCAAGAAGCTTAACATCAGAATTTAAAAGAGATATAGGACGATAACTACTACACAATAGAGGATCCTTGCCAGGTTTTGGCAAGACTGCTTTGATGGCTTTGTTAGAGATAGAACCAAGCGAAGACTCCTGCACGGCTTCCTCAAAGGCAGCATGAAGAGTATCAAGCATACTCTGACCAGTCTATTTAAAAAATTCAGGAGGGAAACCATCATCTCCCGGAGCTTTATGATACGGTAAGGTAGATATAGCTGAAGACATTTCCTCCTTCATGATAGTTCCCTCAAGTAGAGCCCTGCCATCATCGGAGAGCCGTGGAAGATGAACTTCATCCAGAAATTTAGACATCGCTATCGTATCTACCTGAGTGCCTGGGGAGCATAGAGATCTAGAAAATGAGTTGAATTCCTCAACTATCTCTTGTGGCCGAGTAAGGATATCACCACCACTTGATCTTATTGCTGGAATCGCCATAGCGGCCTCTCTTTGGCGCAACTGCCCAGCCAATAACCGACCAGCTTTCTCTCCTTGTTCATAATGACGGCCTTTCATCTTTTGTAAGGCATATTCCGCCTTAGAAGTAAAAAGAGTATTGAGGGACATACGCGCCTGTTCCAATAACTTTCGGTTTTGGAGAGATGGCTGCGAAATATATAATTGAGAGAGTCGGCGAATATTCTTTTCCAGTTCAGTCAGCTTGGCAGCGTTCTTTTTATTTTAAAGAGCAGCATCCCGCATAAGTTGGCCTCTAATGGTTGCCTTAGCGGCTGCCCAAACCGTTCATTTAGAGAAACCGAATCTGCATTATTGAGAAGACAATCACGTAAGTGGGATTGCAAAAGAAGTTTACCCGCTGGCGTTTCATATTTGTTGATATTCAAATGCCACGATTTGCGCCCCGGACTCATAAGACCCAAATCTAGAGAGAAAAGGACAGGAGAATGATCAGATATAGCTGCTTCTAAAATCTTAGAATCAGTAACCAGACGGACTGAATCTTGCGAACGAAGAAAGTAATCAGGACGCGAAAACATACCGTGAGTAGAAGAAAAAAATGTATATTCTTTATCCTGTGGATGACTTAGTCTCCAGTGGTCAACCAGACCAGTGTCAGCAAGAATGTCACCGAAGATGGCTCTGTCTGAAGCGTTGATAGTGTCAATGCAACCTGTTCTGTCAAGAGCAGGATCCAGTGCCAAATTCCAATCACCACCAATGAGAAATTGAGAAGCATTTATTTCCGTGAGAAGACGATTTAGTCGAAGAAAAAATTGCGTTTTGGAACCAAGCGGAGCGTATACAGAACCAAGACAAAGGAAGGAATTGCCAAGCTTTAATTTAACAAAAACATACTGACCTACCGGATCCGACCATGTCTTTAAAATTGTGAAAGGAAGTAACTTCCGAAAAAGAAAGGCGACTCCGCATTTACGAATAGGATTAGGATTGGTGGGATCAGGTTTAGATACTGAACTATGAATGACTTTACCAACCCAGTCTCTGCTGAGCTTACTAGACTCAATATCATCCAAATGAGGTTCCTGCAATAGAGCCACATCCACATGCTTAGAATGTAAATAGTAGAGAACTTTCTTAAGTTTTATGTAATGGGTGAGGCCATGAACATTCCAAGAAACCACAGACAATGGATGGATAGAAGGCATGATAATAGGATTAAGTTAACAATAAGTGAGGATAAGCAGAGAGAAAAAGAGGAGAAATGCTACTCTGGGAGGGAAAAAAGAGAAGAAAAGAAGGAAAAAGAAAAGGAAAAGTAAGTAAGAACAGTAGGAGAAAAGAGCAACCTGGACTGTTAACTGCGGGTCTGGGCGCACTTAGAGCAACGCCAGGGGGAACCGGACCCCCTTCGAGTAAAGAAGAATGGGGACCTAGAGGATAAATTGTAACATGAAATACAGAAAACATAAGAGAATAAAATATCATCATAAAAGTCTGGACCAACTCCTGTACGTCCCCATAGGAGTCTATCACGAAATGTAATAAGAAGAGTAACCAACACATAAAAACCCCCAGCATCCTAAAGATTACATGAGAAGGACATGAAAAGAGCGAAGAGAAGCAAGAAGTATAAAGCAAAGGGGAGATAAGATACAAAAAAGAAAAATTGTGAGAGAGGTAGAGTAATAAACGCAGAAGAAAATATTAGAACCTATTTAAAGAAATATGTGAAACCATCCATATCAGAGTAAAGGAAATAGATAATGTCACATTTAATAACAAGTACAACATCATAGGAAGGGGAATGCATTGGAAAAGGGACCACCATAAAAGAGGTAACAACTTTGAGGAAAGGCTGCAATCAAATAAATACTCTGAGGAATTCAATCGCCTAATACAAAAACGTAAAAGCGCAAGAAGGTATAAACCACAATATGAAGCAGAGAACAAGGGTGATCACACCACAAAGAAGAACACACCGTTAAAATAAAACCTAGACAAGAATAACATGACAAGAAAAAAGAGAAAACATAGCTAAGGATAAGAAAACAGGAAGGAGGACCATATCAACATTTTCATAGAAAAAGAGGGAAAGAGATAGGAAGTAGAAGAAAAGGAGGAAAAAAAACCCTAAAGTCATACAACAGAGAAGAAACAAAGAAAAATGATCAAACACAATTTAAACCAAGAAAACAGTAAAACAAAGAACATCATATAAAACCGGAGTAATTAATACATGAAACAAATGGTGATAGGTGTAGCAACAATAACAACACCACAGCTAGGGGAGTGAACAGGAGGAGAGAAAGATCTCTTGTGGGATGGGGAACAGTCTTATAGTATATGATAAGCAAAACCTGAAATAATTAAATAACTGTAAACTGTAAATCACATATTAATAGTAAATATATAAGAACAATAGGGTACAGAATACTATATAGGACACTAAGGAGAGTGAATCTTATTATACCATGCAATAAAATCTGTAGCGAGTAGAGAATAACAATAGAGCATGAAGCAACATATAAGAACAACAACACCATGCAGTAAAATCTCAGTGAGCTAAGCGAACAACAAAAGCATTGTGAACAATAAACACTGCTATAAGCTTATATAATAAGAAAAGGTAATAAAGCATTTAAGCATGGGCGAAAAATCCGTTTCGCTCGCGGATTTTGCGGATTTTCGGTAAATTCGCAATCCGCGAGATTCGCGAATCTCCCGCAAAATCCGCAAATCCGCGAGCAGCGGATTTTGCTCGCACTGTTCGCACTGTTCGCGTGAGTTCGCGGCTTCCCAGTACAACTTCGCGCCCCGCGAATAAGTGCAAAATTGCAGAAATACGATCTTAGCAAAACTGAAACTACTTACCAGGTTCAAAAGTTCAGGCTCATCATTAGTAGCCATTTCCTGTAGTGCTTCCTGAGGGGCCCCTCCAGAGTCCAGTTGCCAGTTGCAACTATTATGTGACCCTGCTCTGAACCTCTGAATAGTTACACATATGCCACAAAGGTCCTGAATTACAGCTAAGGGAGACAAGCAGGAGCCAGGCTGGAAGTTCAAATCCATTAATCAGCCCCATATTCATTATTGTCAGTTGGGGCAGGGCAGGTGTTGTAACTAATTTTGCAACAATGAAAGCACTTAGCAAGTGCAAAAGATCACTAATCAGGAAGCACTAAGGAAGCAGGTGCCAGCTAAAAAAATATTCTGTGACACATTAATCAGCCCCAAATTAATTCAGGTCACTTGAGGCAGGGATGGTGTGCTTGCGTTGCCACAATAATGTACACTGACTGGACAACCAGAGGGTGCTGTGATGAAACAGAGGGTGGCATGGGTGGGCCAGAGGGTGGCATGAGTAGTCAGAGAGTGGCAGTGGTGACAGAGAGTGGCA
The DNA here is from genome assembly GCF_964263255.1 of Lissotriton vulgaris. Taxonomy (NCBI): domain Eukaryota; kingdom Metazoa; phylum Chordata; class Amphibia; order Caudata; family Salamandridae; genus Lissotriton; species Lissotriton vulgaris. The sequence continues at coordinate 921,993,402 of NC_141699.1, forward strand.
GTGATGTAGAAGAGTGTCCCAAACAGGCTGGACACGTAGAAACAACAAGTTCGCGAAACTTGCGACCCGACAGGTAAGTTCGCAATTTGCGACATTGTACAAAACCCTCGCGAACTGGCAGAAACCCGCGCAAACACACAAAAAAAAATCCGCAAATTCGCGAGAATTCGCGGATTTTGCGGATTGCGAGTTCGCAAATCCGCAAAATTCGCGAACGCGAGATTCGCAAAATTCGCCCATGCTTAGCATTAAAGCATTAAAAGAATTCAGTCAGCATCAGATGGCGTCTTAAGAGGCGATCTATACTTGTCTCTTTGCTGCGTATTAGTGTGAGAAGAGACATAGCGTAGAGCCGAATCCATGTCATCCTCATGCAGTCCTAGGGAGTGTCAGTGGACAAATCAAGAAGCAGAGCAGTATCAACAATATGAGCGGCCATCAACTCATGGAAAAACAAAATCAGTAGAGCACAAAAAGGAATTCAGTCAGCATCAGAGGGATTTTTAAGAGGCGATCTGGATTTGTCTCTATGCTGTGTGTAAGTAAGAGATGAGACTAAGCGCGGAATTTGCGGATTTTCTGCGATTTTGCAATCTGCGAATCTCGCGAAATCGCGGTAAAATCCGCGAATCAGCGGGGACGAATTTTCAGCCAAGCACTTACAGGGTTACAGCAGCAGGTGCAAAAGTTGAAGCTAATTTTTTGTAACCTTTTACAAAAGGGTTACAAAGAAATTAACTTCAACTTGGGCACCTGCTGCTGTAAGCCTGTAAGTGCTTCCTGGCGCCTCGTTGCCTACTTGCAACTATTCTCTGACCCTGCTCTGACCCTTGAAGCAGGGTCAGAGAATAGTTACAAGTAGGCAATGAGGCGCCTCTCATGAAAATTAAACCTCAACAGGAAGCACTGACAGATATAAAAACAAGCATTTGCAATGCAATAGGTCTCGCATTAGGAAAGTTTGAGAGATTGGTCTTGTAAATGACAATTTTTTTATTTATGTGTTGGTTTTGAAAATATTTAAATTAATAGCTTTGTCATTTACAATGACAATAGTTGTAACTTTCGCAAATGCGACACCTATAGCATTTGTAATGCAACATGTTTTGTATTTACATGACTTAGCTGTATTGATATTACAAATTACAATGGCTTTTAATTTTTTAAAATAATTAATACTTAAATAAAAGTGATTTTAATTTATAATGGCAATAGCTTAAACTTTTGTAAATAACTTTTGTGAAGATTATGTTCAGTGTATTTTATTCTGACGAAAATCCAAGAACAGAAGTGAAATATTAACAACTTTTTGTGACATTTGTAATAAAGTTTGAAACATTGAGAGAACATATTTAAACCAGTTGTTGTTGAATGGTTGCGCAGATTGAAGCTGGGGTGGGGCTGACTGGTGCTGTGGTGGTGCTGATTTCACTGGTGTTTTGACCACCATTACCTTTACCTGTGCCCCAAGCTCGTCCTGGTCGCCTTTTGGCTTGCAGCCATTTTGTTGTTGTTGTTGTGACCCCCAGCCCAGCTCTCCGCCCCGCTCCCCGCCTCCCAGCTGATCCTCCCTCCCACTGAAAGTATTGAGCCCGTTCCCTCGCACTAAGCGCTGTGACCGTCCTGAGATCCTCGAAGGCGGTTGCTCCCCACCCTGCTCCCAGCCCTAACCTGGTATCGTAGCGCTGCTCACACTGCTTCTGCTGCACTCGTTTGGGTTAAGCTGCTCTGCCATTGCCTAATTGGAGACTGCGCATTGTTTCTTGATTAATTGGACATTGCTGGGTCTGCCTTCAATTTCATTGCCCCGCTGTGCCGCTAGACTGCTCATTGTTTATTTATTAATTGCACATTGCTGCCTGTGCCTGCTTGCCGATTCGTGCCTGATTGTGCCGATTTCACTGGTGTTTTGACCGCCATTACCTTTACCTGTGCCCCAAGCTCGTCCTGATCGCCTTTTGGCTTGCAGCCATTTTGTTGTTGTTGTTGTGACCCCCAGCCTGGCTCTCCGCCCCGCTCCCCGCCTCCCAGCTGATCCTCCCTCGCCCCTCCCCCTCCCACTATCCACATATGACAGATGCCTTTCCGCGCAGCGGTCACGCCCCATGAGCGCCGAAGGTGCGCCAAAGGTAAGCCCATCTACGCCCATCCGCGCCTGGACCGCGCCTAGCGCCAGACCCCATGGCCCCCACAAACTCCTCTCCACCCGCATAACGTACGATGCCGCATCCCTCTCCGCTCTCAACCCCGGCCGACTCCCAAATTGCTACCAAGCCGCCCCAGGACATACCCATGGACCCTTCGCCTGCCACTCCTGCAAGTTCGACTACATCAGAACCCACACCAAATCCACAAACTCCAAACAAAGCTCCGACACTAACCACCTAAAGTGCATCCTAATCAACACCCGCTCAGTCCACAGACACTCCATTGAACTCTGGAATCTACTCAACACTACGTCGCTGGACGTCGCCTTCCTCACAGAAACCGGATGAAGGCCTCATAAGCGCCTGATATCGCCATAGCTATCCCGGAAGCCTACAAGATCATCCGAAAGGATCGCACCAACCAAATAGGAGGAGGCATCGCCATTGTCCACAAGAACGCCATCCGCATCATGACCAGTTCCAATGATAACCTCGCTTCCGCCGAACACCTTCACTTCCAGATTCACACTGACCACAAAACCACACTCAGAGGCACCCTCATCTACAGACCACCAGGACCCCGCACACAATTTAGCGAAGACATCGCAGACTTCATCAGCCCACATGCCCTCCCCTCCGAAAACTACATTCTACTGGGAGACCTCAACTTCCACCTGGAAAAGAAAAACGACAACAACACCACCACCCTTCTGGATAACCTGACCAATCTAGGACTCAAACAACTAGTAGACACCCCCACCCACTACGCCGGACACACACTCGGCCCTATCTTCACCTCCAGCAAGCACATCTCCTTCGATCACACCACAGCTCTCCATTGGACGGACCACTGTTGCGTTCACTTCAACTACAAAAAATCCACGACCCACAAGCCTCCACTACCTATTCCTCGAAGAAATTGGAACAAAATCACCACCGAACAACTCTTCACATCGCTTCAACAAAATCCCCCCACCAAATCATCGGACCCAAACCAAGCAGCCACTAACCTCACCCAATGGATCACCCATAGCGCCGACGAACTTGCTCCCTTCAAAAACCATCTAATCAAGCAACATAGCAAAAAGGCCCCCTGGTTCAACGAGGACCTCAAGAAATCTAAGAAGCTCTGTCGTACTCTCGAGAAAACCTGGAGAAAAAACCCAACCACTGATAACCTAGCCACCTTCAAGAACGCCATCCGCAAACACCACCAACTAATCCAATCCACCAGGAAATCAGCATTCAAGGATAGACTTGACAACAATGCCCAAAACAGAAAGGAACTATTCAACATCGTCAAAAAATTTACTAACCCTACAGCCGGCACTAACGACATTTCTCCCTCCCAAGACCTCTGCAACTCTCTATCCTCATTCTTCCACAACAAAATCGCCGAAATACATACCAGCTTTGACAACCAGCCCGAAGACATGTCCACTCCACCCATTTCCGATCCAACACCGCCCTCCAACATCCTTTACGCCTGGAACCCAATCACCACCGAAGACACCATCCGCCTGATGAACTCCATCCACTCAGGATCGCCAACCGACCCATGTCCTCACCACAACTTCAACAAAGCAGACTCCATCATCGCCCCCCACCTCCGCGACGTCATCAACTGTTCCCTCAACTCCGTTCCCTTCCCGGAAACCTGGAAACATGCCGAACTCAGCGCCCTTCTGAAGAAACCCACAGCAGACCCCACCGAACTTTAGAACTACCGCCCCATCTCGCTCCTCCCATTTCCCGCCAAAGTAATTGAGAAAGCAGTCAATAGTCAGCTCGCCGCCTTCCTCGAATCCAACAAATCCCTCGACCCTTCACAATCCGGCTTCCGAGCCAAACACAGCACCGAAACCGCCCTCATAGCAGCAACAGACGACATCCGAACACTACTGGACAACGGAGAAACAGTTGCCCTTATCTTACTTGACCTCTCCGCAGCCTTCGACACAGTCTGTCATAACACCCTAATACAACGCCTCAGCAACATCGGAATAGAAGGAAAAGCATTGGGCTGGATCATCTCATTCCTCGCCGGAAGAACCCAGAGAGTCCGCCTCCCCCCCTTCAAATCAGAGGCCAACGAAGTCACCTGCGGCGTACCACAAGGATCATCACTCAGTCCCACCCTCTTCAACGTATACATGAGCCCCCTCGCATCCATCGCACGCAAACACAACCTTAACATCATCTCCTACGCAGACGACACCCAGCTGATCATCTCCCTCACCAAAGACCCGAACACCGCCAAAACCAACCTCCACGAAGGAATGAAGGAAGTAGCCGAGTGGATGAAGAACAGCCGGTTAAAACTGAACTCGGACAAAACAGAAGTCCTCATCTTAGGATCATCCCCCTCGGCCTGGGATGACTCCTGGTGGCCACCAGCCCTGGGAACCGCACCCATACCTATGGATCACGCACGTAACCTGGGCTTCATCCTGGACTCCTCCCTCTCGATGACCAGACAAGCCAATGCCGTCTCATCATCCTGCTTCAACATCCTACGCATGCTCAAAAAAGTCTTCCGATGAATCCCCACTGAAACAAGAAAGACGGTCACCCACGCACTTGTCACCAGCCGACTGGATTACGGAAACACCCTTTACGCCGGAACCACAGCCAAACTACAGAAATAACTTCAACGCATCCAAAAGGCATCAGCCAGACTCATATTGGACATCCCTCGTCAAGCTTACATTTCCGGTCACCTGAAAGATCTCGACTGGCTTCCAGTCAACAAGAGAATAACGTTCCGTCTCCTCACCCACGCACACAAAGCCCTCTATGACCTAGGACCCGAATGCCTCAACACAAGACTGTCCTTCTACACCCCCACTCGCCAACTACGATTATCCAACCAAGCCCTCTCCGCCATTCCACGCATCCACAGATCCACCATGGGAGGAAGATCCTTCTCCTACTTAGCGGCCAAGACCTGGAATTCTCTCCCCACCCACCTACGCCTGACTCAAAACCACCTCTCCTTCAGGAAAGCAACTAAAAACCTGGATATTCGATAAGTAAATACTCTCGCCTCCTCAAGCGCCTTGAGACCCTCTGGGTGAGTAGTGCGCTATATAAATTTCAGAACTTGAACTTGAACTTGCTGAGTGATGCTGGGGTGGTGCTGAGAGGTGCTGTGGTGGTGCTGAGTGATGCTGTGGTGGTGCTGAGTGATGCTGTGGTGGTGCTGAGTGGTGCTGAGTGATGCTCTGGTGGTGCTGAGTGATGCTCTGGTGGTGCTGAGTGATGCTGTGGTGGCGCTGAGTGGTGCTGTGGTGGTGCTGATTGGTGATGTGTTGGTGCTGAGTGATGCTGTAGTGGTGCTGAGTGATGCTGTGGTGGTGCTGAGTGGTGCTGTGGTGGTGCTGAGTGATAATGTGGTGGCACTGAGTGATGCTGTAGTGGCGCTGAGTGATGCTATGGTAGCGCTGAGTGGTGCTGCTGAGTGATAATGTGGTGGTGCTGAGAGATAATGTGGTGGTGCTGAGTGATGCTGGGGTAGCGCTGAGTGATGATGTGGTGATGCAGAGGGCAGAAAGGCACAAAAAGCGGTCTAACAAAGGGCAGAAGGACAGAAAAACAAGGGAAAAACGAGTCTAACAGAGGGCAGAAAGGCACAAAAAATTAATCTGACGGGGCAGAAAGGCACAAAAACAAGTCTAACAGAGGGCAGAAGGGCACAAAAAACGAGTCTAACTGAGGGCAGAAGGGCACAAAAAACGAGTCTAACAGAGGGCAGAAGGGCATAAAAACAAGGGAAAATGTGGCAAAAACGGCACAGATGCGTCACGCATCTGTGCTTTAAAAGCAGCGCATTGCTGGAGCTGCGTTGAGCTTGCGACGCAGCTCCAGCAATGCTCTGGGGGGCCCTATCTCCCCAATGCTGCATCAAACCTTGCGCCTGCTTCAAGCAGGCGCAGGGTTTTGATGCAGCATTGGCCTAAAAGTGACTGAGTGAATTCTTGTAGATTTCACTCAGCCACTTTTAGGAGGCGTTCCTGCGCAGGAACGCCCCCCCCCCCTGCGCCCGAACGCACTCCTGATGGCACAGGGCTTAACAACGTGACGCATCTCTCAGATGCATCACGTTGTTAATACCCAGCACCATGGCGCATCTTTTGTGCTGCTGCTGCATCACAAAAGGTCTCAGTAGAGGGTGGGAGTGGTGAACCAGAGGGTGGCAGTGATGAACTAGAGGGTGACAGTGATGAACCAGAGGGTGTCAGAGGTGAACCAGAGGGTGACAGTGCTGAACCAGAGGGTGGCAGGGGTGAACCAGAGGATGGCAGTGGTGAACCAGAGTGTGGCATGGGTGAACCAGAGGGTGGCCGTGGTGAACCAGAGGGTGGCAGTGGTGAACCAGAGGGTGGCAGGGGTGAACTAGAGGGTGGCAGTGGTGAACCAGAGGGTGGCAGTGCTAAACCAGAGGGTGACAGTGGTTAACCAGAGGGTGGCAGTGGTGAACCAGAGGTGCTGTGATGAACCAGAGGGTAGCAGTTGTGAACCAGAAGGTGGCAGTGGTGAACCAGAGGGTGGCAGGGGTGAACCAGAGGGTGGCAGGGGTGAACCAGAGGATGGCAGTGGTGAACCAGAGGGTGGCAGTGGTGAACCAGAGGGTTCTGTGCCCATACACGACCGCATGGGTAACTTCGCCATGCAAGTGGCCCGCAAACACGCAATAAGCCCTGCGAACACGCAAAAAACCCCACGAACACGCAAAAAACCCTGCGAACACGCAAAAAAAACCAAAAATCCACAAATTCACACGAATTTGCGGATTGCGAATTCGATTTTGCTCGAATTTGCGGACCGCGAATTTTCAAATTTCGCCCATACTTAGATGAGACGGAATGTACAGCTGAGTCCCTCTCTACTTGAGAGCGAGGCAAACGGGTGATATCCCTACCACGTTGCCTGAAGTCAGGAGAGTCGTTCAAATGAGATGGTGGCAAGTTTGTCGAGGAAGCCTTGGATGTAGAAGATTGAGTGTAGGAAGAGGATTGAGTTTCCATGTCATTGGACTTGATATCATCCAGAAACTGATGAAGAAGGGCAGGATCATAAACGTCTTTAGATTCCCCATTCCAGGTAATCCGAAAGCGTGCAGGTTCAAACAGACCATACTTGATATCCAGTTGGCGAAGTCTTGGTCGCAGGGAAAGAAATGCCTTCCTCCGTTCATTAGTCTCTTTAGAAAAATCTGCAGCCATATGAATGGTATGACCTTGGAAGATAAAGGAACCATGTGAGCGAGCCATTGATAAAATCTGTCTGGTCTGCTCATGCCGAAGAAAACAGGCAATAATTGGTATGGATCTTGCAGAAGCTCTAGAACGCCGTGGGCCAAGTCTGTGAGCACGCTGGATCTCAAGAGGAGGGGCAAAAGAAAGCCAAGTCAAAGTGGGGAGAGCGTCACATAAAAATGTGTTCACGTCCTGCTTTTCAATATTTTCCGGAAATCCGAAAAAACGTATATTGTCTCTACGGATGCGATCCTCCAAATCAATGATTTTACTGTGGAGAAAGAGTAAATCCTGGTCCGAGCCTCTAGCAGAGTCCAACCGCCGCTCCATCTCCAACATTTGAGAGTCAATGGCATCAATCCTAGTATGAAAAGTTGTAAGTTCAGCCCGAATGCACGTAGTCTCCGCAGTCAGTGATGTCATGGTAATATCCAAACCTTCCAAGCGACGGTTAACTCCAGAAAGTTCTTGTAGAATGGGTTGCATAGTATCAGACAGAGTCTTGTCACTCTGAAGTGAGGAAGCTTGTGAGGAAGGAGGTGACGCAGATTCATTACCTTTGTTTGTCGAAGTAGAAGGTTGCTTTACTACCTCAGTAAAAAGTGTCTGTTTAGGGCAGCAACCTCCATTCTTATTATTGGACATGGTATTGCGCCGTTGAGAAGATGACCTACAATAGCGAATTGACATAATAGCAGAACAGGAGGCAATGATGCAACCAACCATGTAATAAATGACAGAAGAGGGAGGGAAGCAAATGGAGGAAATAAATGACCACCACAGGCAGCATGCAATTAACACTGGAAAATGATAAGCATTACAACATAGACAAATAAGCGCCAAGTATTGCTACACCAAACCAGTATAATATTATATGAATCAAACATACGCGCCAAAACTATCTCAGAGAGAAAACATGTATATGTATGAAAGGAAAAAAACAATAGACCAATAAGGCCATGGTGATAAGGTGGTCCGCATGCAAAAGGTACAGTGAGTGCACAGAAGGCTGTATAATAAAGAACAGAGTCATGAAATATTGCAGAAAATGGAGTGACAAAATCCAATTGAGGAGAAAATGTCACCAGCTGGCAGGCAGAGGCAGGACAATAAAAGACGTAGAGGTCCTGTGAGAAAATGAAGAGGCAGTAGCAAACTGAGACAAAATAGAAACTCCTGTTCAAAATACTACAAAAGCCTCCAAAATATAAAAGGTACCGGGAAAAATGCAAGTTCCAAAGTGTCCCACCACTTAGTTCTCAAAGAATCCTCTGACAAGACTTTTGGATAGGGTTCCGTGTATTAGGAATATCCTCAATGTTAGTCACAGCATTCTGATAGTTAAAAAGTGTTCAGCCTCGTCGTCTGAGGAGGCGCGGCCTAAGGCGGAAGGAAGCCCGGCCCTAGAGTTGTTGGAGGTGCGGCTTACCCTGACAGGAAGCGCTGCATCAGGAGCGCGCAAATCTCGGTGCGCTCGCCAGGGCGGCCAGTCAGGACGCCGTCTCGCCATAAATCAGCAAAATTCAGTGCAGCTCCGCAGAGAAGACCGTCGCTGCATGTCGTGTGGTCACCGCTGCCAGAGCAACACGAAGAGCGGGATCCCGGTGGGCAGGTAAGGCAGGAAAGCTTGTCAGGGGTCTGTCCCTTGGCGAAGCTCTCCCCTCAGGCGGCCATCTTCCTGCGTGGCCAGACCACGCCCCCCATTTAATGGTTTTAATCCATCTGCATTTCACATAACAGCCTTTTCAGTAACCAAACACGGAGTCCGCTGCAAGTACTCCCTGGTGGCCCTAGGATTGCCCTGGTAATGGTAGCTAGGTGATACTCTAAAAGAAAATGCTGACATTCATCTAATAGGCTGAAGTAACACTCGGAACATCCAATCACTGGATCGATTTAAAGCTCCTTGAACCAAGTGGATGCTGGGTACATCCAGAGCACTTTTATTGTAGATCTATCCATCAGGATCTTCATCTGCTACATTGGAATAAGGGGCTTAGAAATGGACTACATGTGCCCTCAGGAGAGTGAGGTATGTATGTCACTAGGAATAGTCCATTATCGCAGTGTACTGATATTTACTGGATCTGGTAAATACCTTCTTTTCATGTTTTTCACTCGGAAATGAGACAAGTCGTAAGGATCAAGCATTTTGAAAAAAAGAAAGAAAACTAATTGCGCATTTTCCGTTTTTTTCCTGGCTTTTTCACAGACACTCTTTGACAAGTTTGGCCTGCACAGATCTGTGAGTGAAAAACAGTGAAGGGGTCATATTTTTCGCACAGCTCATAATTTCTATCACAGTGCAAACCGTCTGACCCTAGTGCCCTATTGCCCGAGAATTTTTTTTTTTTTTTTTTTTTTTGGTGCAAGACTTTTATTTCACATTGTCACAGAGTTAGTATACACTTTCCATGCCTACAACCTGGCGAGGCCGGCATTGCATTGGTTGGTATCATCAAACATTGCTCTGTACATACACAGCCCATCAGCCGACAACCGAGGGTCCGGCGGCGTGTCGATTTATGCACTATCAGGTGTGTAATTAGACAATGTGCGACGCTGGTACTATGGCATTGATGGTCTTACATTTTGTTCAGTTTTTTTTTAAACCATTACAGTTACAACCTCAGTAACCTGGAGGAACCTTTCAACTCAACCCCCCAGAAGAAAAATACAAAAAAATAAAATAAAAATAATAAGAATAAGAACATATATATCACTGCATCACAGCATTCTCCTCCCTCCATCACTTTATCGATTAAACTCCCCTATCAACGGTCGGTCTATGTCAATTCAGCTCTGCTTGCGGTTCTTGGTCTGCCAAGGTTGACGCCAGGTATTGTCTAAAGGGCTTCCAATAGTCTCTGGGGCGCGAGCCCGCCGGCAATTCCTCCTCGTATGTGGCCAGTGTGTCACAGCAATACGCCAAGTCCTCCAACCAGTTTTGAACTTTAGGTCGTAGTTTGCTGCTCCAGTCCAATGACACTCTCCTTTTTGCCATGAGCAAGGCAATCACGCACAGTCTTTTCCTTTGCGCTTTTAGCTGCGGCACCAACCCCAGCAGACATACCTTGGCTGTGCATGGCCGCTCCGCACCCAGCATGACATTGAGGGCTTGGATCACCTGTACCCAGTATCTTGCAATCAAGTTACAGTGCCACGCTAAGTGCATAAAATCAGCATTGTCCTGTCCACATCGCACACAGTTGGAGTCGTCCCTCAGACCATATCGGTGCAGCCTGTTGGGTGTGTGGTACACTTGATGCAGGTATTTATAGTGTATAAGTCTCAGATTGCCATTCGGTGTCAGCATTCCTGTCATTACACAGGATGTCTCCCATTCCTCATCTGTCAGTGTATCCTCTAGTGAATCGCACCACCTCTCCCGGGCCCGTGTAGCTGTATTCCCTATGTGTGCCTGCGCGCTGATGTAGAGTCTAGAGACAAAGTGTGATGCGGAGGGAGAGGTAAGAACCATTTGCAATGGGGCCAGTGTCTGTGGTTCATCCGGGAATGTCGGATAATACTCCTTTACCGCTCGTTGTAATCTATAATAGTTGAAGCTAAAGAGCAGTGTCGGGTTTTTAATGTACGTCAGCTCGTGTAGTGTCACAAACTTCCGGTCCTTATACAGGTCGCCCCATCTGTCTATGCCAGCTTGCTTTAGTAGGTCCATACCAACTTGCTCCTGAGTCACAGAAATGGCTGGGTGGTGTGCTAGTGGGAGTGCGGGTGCGTAAAGGGGCACGCTGTGCGCTGCTTTGCCAAGCAGTTTCCACGCTTCAATTGTGGCATTTACCGGATTGATATCCTGTGCATGCAATCGTGGTCTGCTGTGGGATAGAATGCTTGTCAGCGGGATCGGGTCTGCATCTCCCTTTTCCACCGCTACGTGCGTTAGGAAGGGTATCTCATGGAACCAGTAGTGCGCGAATTGCGCCTGGGCGCACAGATAGTAGAGGTACATATCTGGGACCTTAAACCCTCCCTGGGCGTATGGCAATGTCATTGTTTGTAGATCTATCCTGGCCTGCTTCCCAGCCCATAATAAGGATAGCATGAGCGATTTTATGTTACGAAACACCTCTGCGGGGGGTTTAATGGGTATGTTGTTGAATAGGTATAAAAATTTTGGCAACAGTACCATTTTCACTATAGCAAGCCTGTCGGCCAGGGACAGTGGCAGTCCAACCCATCTCTTAATTTTATCTTCCAGCGAGGATATGACTCTCCCGTAATTGGTACGGATAACCAATTCCGGGTCCCTGTGGAACCACACTCCTAGATATTTAGTCGGCTCTTCCCGCCACTCCAGAGGGTAATCCATTGCGGTAGGCTTTGTACCGTCAGTTAGCGCAAGTACTAGAGATTTGGACCAGTTAATTTGCAGTCCTGAATGCTGACCATATTTAATGTACTCCCGCAGCAGCGGGTTGAGATGCTGGTCAGGGTTTTTAACATACAGGACCATGTCGTCAGCATACAGAGATATGTGTATAGGTCGTGCTGGAAGTTGAATGGCCGAGTGATGGTAATGCTGTCTTATCTTGCATGCCAGTGGCTCGAGCACTAGGGCAAATAACATTGGCGAGAGCGGGCACCCCTGTCTGGTGCCGCGTTCGATGGTGATTGGGCCAGAGAGGTGTTTATTAACCCTAATACGCGCAGTGAGATTCGTATATAACATGGTGATCCAACCAGTAAACAGTTGCGGGAACCCCATTCGAATCAGTACCGCGTGGAGGAAGGGCCAGTCAATGGTGTCAAAGGCTTTGGCCGCGTCCAGGAGGACCGCCACTGCTTTGATATCCGGGGCCAAGTAATGTGCCAGTGCAAATAGGGTGCGGGTATTGTGCGTGGTTGACCTGTCCGGGATGAAACCCGACTGGTCCGGCCTAATCAGTAGCGGCATGAGTGGTTTTAGTCTGTCTGCCAGTAGGCTAGCCAGTATTTTGGTGTCCACGTTAATGAGCGAGAGAGGACGATATGAGTCGCATTGGTCTTCGTCCTTTCCGGGCTTCAACATGGCAATCAGGAGTGCCTCTCTCATTTACGCTGGCAACGTCTGTGCCTCATGTGAGGCTTCATAGAGTTGCACTAGGTGGGGCGCTAGGATGTCTGCGTACGCTTTGTAGAACTCGACCACAAAGCCGTCCGGTCCCGGGGCCTTGTTATTTGGGAGACGTCTAATGGTGTCTATGACCTCCTGTTTTGTGATAGGACGTGCTAGGTAGTCCCTGTGTCCATCCGCCAACCATGCTATTTCCACGTCTGCCAGGTAAGTCAGCAGGTCCTCTTGTGGTGTGACCGGTCGCGCTCTATATAGTGCTCCATAGGTGCCCATGAATTCCCCCATGATAGTCTGTATGTTGTGCGTGTGTTCGCCTGTCGTGGTTTGAATCACCTCAATGTGCTGCGGTGCCCTGCCCTTACAGATTTTCTCAGCTAGCGCCCTGCCAGGTCTGCCCCCCTCGCCGTATCTCCTGGCCGTCGTTCGTTTGAATATGTATTTTAATTCATCTGCTGCAAAGGATTGGTGTTCTGATAAAAGGGTCCTGATATCCCCCAGTAATGCAGCATCCCCTGTGAGTGTGTATCGTCGCTCCAGTTCCTGTAGTTCCTCCTCCCGCCTCTGTAATTGATGTCGTATGTCCCTCAGTATGCCAGAAGTAGTGCTTATGCATACGCCCCGGATAGTTGCCTTAAAGGCTTCCCATAGTAGGCACGGGTCTTCCGTTGTTGGTGTGTTTAGCTCAAAGTAATCTGTGATTGCCTTTAGAATGGTGTCCGTGTATAATGGATCCCTTAATGCTTGTGCGTTGAATCGCCATGTATACGGCGGCGGCACATAGTGAGGGATATGTAGCTTTATTAGCACAGGGCTATGGTCTGATATTGTCCTGGGGAGGTGCTTGATGTCTTTCACCCATGTCAGTGTGTCCTGAGTGCCTAGCCAGAAGTCTATCCTAGACCAGCTGTTGTTAGCCGCGTTTATGTGTGTCGCCTGATAGTCCCCGGGATGCTTTACCCTCCATATGTCAATCAGGTGTAAGTTAGTCATCGCCTCTCGTACCATCGCCCTCGCCTTGACATGTGGTTCCAGGGTATGTTGTGCTCTATCCAGCCCATCTTTAAGTGTGACATTAAAATCACCCCCCCATAGTATGTTGTCTGCCGCAACGTCTGCCAGCGTGTGCCATAAGGTTTCGTAGAAGTTAGAGTCGTCTATATTCGGGCCATACACATTCACTAGTGCAAGCTGTTGTTGTCTCACCTTGCCTACCACCACCACGTATCTACCCTCCGCGTCTTTGCATGTGTCTGTGATTTTAAAGTGGGTTCCCTTTTTTATCAGTATACTAACGCCCCTTGAGAAAGTGGAATAGTTAGAGTTAGTGATCGATTCCGCCCATCTCCTCCCCAGTGTCGATGTGTTAGTGGGTGCCATGTGTGTTTCCTGTAGAAAGGCCACATCCACATTAAGTCTATCCAGATATGCAAACATGTGTCGTGTCTTCTTCGGATTCCCCAGGCCTCGTATGTTCCACGTGATAAAGTTTAGCGTGTTAGAGTGCGTCATTATTGAGTATCTGGCTGTCGAGCCTGTGCGTTAGTGTTCGGTATATTGACCATCTTGCCTTCTAGCAACTCTGTGTTGCGCGTGTGTCGTAGGAGTCTCAATGGGATCATAGTGGAAACCATTTCATGCCTAGCAATGGACGAAGTCGCAATGCTTCTTAGATACAGTGTACATATTTGAACCTTCCCCAACCCCCTTGTCCACCCCCCTCCCACTTCAGCGCCCAAACTTTGCCAAAGCCATCCCCATAAGAACTTCAAAACAATGTCAAAACTTGAGTTGGGGTACACCCGCGTGGGGGTGTCGCCAAGAGCACATGTCTCCATCCACATAGTGGATGTGGACTGGTGAAAATTTCAGTCGCAGATGTGACTGAGTTTGTCCCTCATCTCCCCCCCTGCGACTCTTTATGGTGAGGCAGCAACTATCTCCATAGACAGTCTAATCGTGCTCTGTAGAGCGTGAGATAGTGCGCTCCAGTGCGCCTACGGCTTGCCTTCAGTAGAGGGTTCCATTGTGGACATGAGTGCTGCTACAGCAGTTCAAAAGTTATACATCTCCATCAGTGCTAGTCATCAGTTGCAAACTTGTACCTTGCGTCTTGCGGCGCAACATTTACTCACTGTTCAATCAGTCTTGTAGGCGTACGTCGCAGCCAAATGGGAAAAAGAGAAAGTCTCTCTCGTACTGCAGCGCAATGTAACCCGGCGTCCGCCCAGGTCGGCCAGTCCAAGTTCAATCGGCCCATGTACTTGCAGTATCCTTGCAGGTCGGCCTTCAATCGTTGTCGCTCAGCCTGTCACCCTTTTCCCGCTCCTTGCGGCGTCTGCCTAGCGTCTTGACATATTCATGCGCTGCCTGCACCGTCTGGAGTATCACTGGTTTGCCCTCAGTAAGAATCCTGAGTTTCGCTGGGTAGAGCATTGCATATCCGACTCCCATGTCACGGAGTTTCTGTTTGACGGAGGCGAATTCCTTTCGCGCCATTTGCACCGCCATGGTGTGGTCGGGATAAAACTCCAGGGTGCTTCCCTGATACGTAACTTTGCCTTTTTCTCGTGCAAGCCGTAGTATAGTGTCTCTGTCCCGGTAATTTAGGACTCGGGCGATGATCATCCTAGGCGTGGCCCCTGGCTTAGGGGTGGGCGCCAGGGAGCGATGGGCACGCTCGATCAGGAAGACCTCTGAGAAGCTCTCCGTGCCAAATATGTCCTTCAACATGGCCTCCACGTACGCCTCCATCTTGCCGGTGTTGGTCGTTTCCGGCAGTCCCGAAATGCGTACATTATTGCGTCGTGACCTCGCTTCCTGATCCTCCACCTTCGCTTTTAGGGTTTCCAGCGTTTTGGCCATGAGTCCGCATGACTTGGACGTGTCCCTTGAGAGATCTTCAACCGTCGATATTCGTTGCTCTGCTTCCACCAGACGTTCCTCGTGGTTCTCCATTTTCGCCGTCATAGCGTCCACCCTCAGGACGACCGCGTCCATCTTGTTGTTCATTTCCTGCAGACTCTGCTGGATGGCGCGCAGGACCCCTTCCATGTTGGTGTCGTCTTCCAGGTCGTGATCCCTCTCCGCTTCCGTGGCAGGTGCTGTTTTTGGCGTTTGCTTCTTTGATTCGAAGGGCAATTTCGATTGACTCTTATCCGGCTTCCCCATGCCGCTGGAGGACACAATCGGACTGCTGGTGCGCTGCACCGGGCTGGTCGCAGTTGGGGGTATTATCGCTGTTCTCTTCCGCCTCGGTGGATTGCCCTGTGCCCCTATCGACGCTGATCTACTCATTTGGCCCCACTTTGTTCATGCTGACTTCATGTCATGCGGACCGCTGCGCGCTGCTGCAGGGGTTGTAACACCTGTAATGCGCCGTCTTTGATATCCCCGCTGAAGTAAAAGGCGCCGGGAAGCCCAACAGAGTGCGATTATCTCGAATCAACAATGCCACTTCCCTGCATGATATGCCTGCTGGACAATTAGCCTTTAACGTTGTAGAATGTCTCCGCGTCGAGCCTGCACCTCAATGCTGGTTTACCATTGGCGGATTTTCTTGCCCCAGGAATTGCGCGTTTTGTGCCAGCATTCCGCCAGCCATCTCCTTCCAGTCAGCTGCCGCACTCCCGAGCCGCTGCCCGCCCTTCCAGTACTCACTCGGGGTCATTACGGGCTTGGGGCGCCGTTTGCAGTCCCATTTGCTGTGCGTTCCACTGCGGCCGCCATTTTGAAATCCGTGGAATGCACCTCCGTCGCAGGTCCGGCACCGTCTGCAGGGGCATCCAGGGCTCTGTCCCGGGCAGCGCCGCAGTACCGCTGTTGTAGCGTGAGGTTGGGGTTGCTTACTGGTCGCGCTCAGGGGCTTTCAGCACTTATCCGACTCAGTGTCCCGGGTCGCGGTCGCCGCCATCTTGGGTCGCTGACCGGCGCTACCGCAACATTCCTCGCCTTCTCTTTACTGCTGCTCGCCACGTCGCTGCAATGTCAGCATCTTGCTACCTCCCTCATCCGATCATCATTTTTCTGTCCGTGGCGGGTAGGGAAGCATTTTTTGGGGGTATAAGGCCGCTTTTTCTTCACCCGTCCGACGGAGCTGACTTACACGCCAGCCATTCCGCAGTGCGCCCTCTTGCGCCCCCTATTGCCTGAGAATTTGTAAGCCAATGGATACAGACATTCTGATTCCACATGTAGCCCTTTATTGATTTCTCAACAGATCTAATGTATCTATCAAGACGACAAAAGAGACCTTTCCAGATGTTTGAGAATCACTTGCATTTTATCACCATCTCTATTTCTGCAGAGTTTGTAAATGCTGGTATTTGATGTTGTGGCTGAAGGCATCATTTGAACTGGGAAAAGAGAGATAAGAACACACTAGGGCCACTCAGATTCACTCATCCAAGGTTTCATGGCTTTCAAGAGACCACTTCCAGTTGAAGTCATTTTAGGTTCATGAGTAGTCTTTTTGCAACTGCTTCCAAATGCGCACACAACCACATGTTGGTGTCTACTTCCAGCAACAGCCAGCATCTCTACAACATCACAGGTGCCCCTGGAGCTGACTGCAACACAACAAACAATGGGAAGGGTGGCAGGATGTGAATGGGATCCAGATAGTATAGGAATGCTTCTACCACATCCTGTATGTTTTGATCTATCACATAATTTGAACAGCTCTGTAATAGATGCTGAGACTATGTGACATTTTGTCTGCAAAGTTGTCTTTTTAATGGGCAGCACATTTAGTACCAGCTGACTGTTGGGTCAAAAGCTTATCATCATTCATGAACGACTTCGATGTGTCTGTGTAATAAATCCGAACTAGAAGTTTAGTGCAACTTCTAACTGTTTATTAATGTCTATTTTGCCCAGGGTTAATTTTCTGCTTTGGTGTTCATCCTGGATGCTTTTGTACGTTTCTCCATTTGTGTAGAGTTCTGGCAATCCAGTAAGGTTCTAGAGGGCACTATTCAGTGATTAATTTGTGAAAATAAAAGTGTCAAGGACCTTGTCAGGAGGCTACTGCAGTTTGCACCACCCATTGCCCCTGTTAGCACTGCCAATAACAGTACCAATACAACTACTAACTATTAAACTCCTTAAAGTGCAGCAAATCATACTATTCCGACTCCTCCCCAAATGTATAAGAAGGACTTGAGGCAGGTATTAGTCATTTTTAAGGTATATTGAAGTAACAAACAACTGTTGCACCACCATGTGTCAGACCATCATAAGCAGCAGTGTTGACAACTACGTTCCAGTGACAAGCACCAGAACACACTGGGTCAAATTAATCATTGACACTATGTAAAAATAGAAAAAAACAATACAATAAATTCGCATTTTCAGACCTCTGGCTAATTGACTTGGGGGCACATGCATCATTCATACATTTTGCATTTCTTAATTTGCGAAAAATACCGAATTGCAAATTAAGAATTGCAAAATGGTATGCATCATTTTTTTTGGCTTTTCATTTGGGATTCGGTAAAAATCGCAATTTTTACCGAATTCCAAATAAGTAGCGAATTCCTAAGCGCATTTTCGCAATTCCCATTGGCCCATAGGAGTCAATGGGAAGGCATTTCCAAATTCGCAATTTGTTGATGCATTCCAAGGGTGCAGGGGGGGTCCAAAGGACTCCCCCTGCACCCCTGAAATGCATTTGAAAGTGCATGTTTCACACACACATGTCCTAAGGACATGTGTGTCTGTAACATGACAGTGTAAAAAATGAATTTTTTTGCATTTTCAAACATTTACGCAAATTACCACGAGGGTCAACCTCTTGTTAATTTGCACTTCCAATTTCAGAATTCGCATTTTTTTAAAAATTGATGCATTGCATTTAAGGAATTGCAAAAATGCGATTCCTTAAATGCATTCGCATTTTTAAGAAATGCAAAAAAATGCGAATTCTGAAAAATAGTTTAATGCATCCCAAAAACGTATTTAGGAAGTGCAAACGGCCGAATTTATCGATTCGCACCGTTTGCACTTCCTAAATAGGTTGATGCATGTGCCCCTTGGTTCCATCTGTCAGGTGGATTAACATGTGACCCTCTTGGAGTTGCTGTGATGGTGACAAGTAGCATAATGGTTATATCCAATGTGCAGCTAACTAGCAGATGACACTCCTCAGAAGACTGCTAAGGGATGTTTATATGCATGTTTATGAAGTGTATGATGCAGTTTGGTGACTGACAATTTCACAGAGAAGCTTTGGGGGTTATATTTGTGTTTTCTATGCAATGTTGTGAACTTGCAGCCTGGCACTAAGCAGAGGTCACACTTTTCACTTTACAAGAGGGTGAAATCTGCATCAATCTCTTGGAGGTGGAAATCCACATCTTTATCATTCTCTTCTGGTGATTTAACCTGGCCCTTTGCTTTGCAAAATGTTGTTTTTCCATTATATGGTAATTTTTCGTCTACTTGTCAATATGATATAATGTTACTAGTTTTTTTTGTTTTATTTTGCGAGAACTGGACCAGAGACATCGGTTATCAGAGCGTTTACATGAGCACCAATTTTCCTTACAGAAGGACACATTCATTTTTGGGTCAATTAAGTGATTTTCCCAGAATCACAGGATGTTCAGCGTTGTTGCCAAAACTCGAACTCAGATCCTCAGCTTCGAAGGGAACCACTTTAGCGATAAGGCTACATCCTCTCCCCAAATATACATGCAAGGGACTTTGGCAAATCAAGAGAAGTTATTAATTCCTCACCTCATGCTACTGTCTATTTGCTGTATCATTCTGACTTCCAGGCAGTGCTTCCATTGTAATGCACAGGGGATTATTTTATTTCTGAAAAGTATACTCTAGTACCATCCTATACGTATCATTCAATTCTTTATATACTATATGTATTCTATAAAAGAATTCTATCGTCTTGCTACATTTGCCCGAGCTTTGGCAAAGCCATAGGGTAGAATTTAATGTAATAAATAGCACTTGTGCATGTGCAGCCAGCAAACAGCATTCGTTAATGCTCGGCTTTTGATGTGCTGACACATTAAAACCAGACCTATTGTCTTTGCTGTTCAGGGAAAGGAGCGTTATATCATTGTCTAGTGTACTTAATCAATTATAGTGTTCACTAATAATTAAGTCCACAGGCAAGCTTCCTTGTTCAAATAGTTCTGTGTTTTATTTGCAAACATATCAATTATTCAACAAATTTGATCCAAGAACTTAACTGTCATCAAATAAATCAGCCTACGTGCTTCATCCACAATTGGACGTCATCAGGGCTGAAAAAAAGGGAAAAAAATATACATATCAGTTTCTGCTTCCACTTGGTATTGAAAGTACGTATAAAAAAGTGCAGGTACTTTGCTAGGTAATCAGTAGCCTGATCGTCAGTGGCAGCACTTCATGTTAGCCACTCTTAGGGGCACATTAGGACGGCGGGCGGACTTTGTCCGCCCTCCATCCCAACGCAAAAAGGGACCGCCTGCCATAAGGGCGGGGGTTCTGTGGGGGACATTAGGATGCACCCGCCACAGTGACGGGCGCATCCAGCATTCCTGTCATTGTGGTGGGCGGTGCAGTCAACACCGCCCGCCAAAATGCCAGGAAGACATGCTGTGCACTTCAATGCACTACATGGCAGGCGACGCGCGGTGCCTGCCATATTGTGCATGGAACTGCTGGGGGGCACCATAGGTACCCCCCATGTGCACCCCCCACCCCCAGAATACCTGGGGGCCAGAAACGGGCCCCCAATGTGAAAAACCACCTGAGGCACATCACCACCCTCATAGTAATATAGTAGACACCGCCACCATATACAGTGCTTTTCGGCCCGGTAGGCAATCGGGCGGATTGCCTACCGGCGAAAAACCGGTGGACGGTCTTCCCTTCGGCTGGGGTACCCCCCGCCCTGTTAATGTGGCAGGGGGACATTAAAGGTGGCTGGTGATTTTTGGCGGGCGGATCGCCACCGCCATATGGGCGGTGGCAATCCGCCCGTTATCATAATGGTCCCCTTAGACTTCGTCATTGTCTGTTGACTCCTTCTACCAACTACATTAGTGAAGCAACATCCAGGCCAATAGAATTGCTTTGCAGTGCTCAATTTTGTTCAATATTAATCAAGAAAAAAACTTTCACAGGTTGCATCTCAAGTCCAGCGTCTCATTCAGAAACAAGAAGCTAAGCCTCAGTTCCATATCCAAAACTACTTCATCTGTAACGCATTAAAAAAGAACATTTGCTTGATGCTGTCAGAAGCATCTTTTCAGTCTAAATCTGGGCTCCATCTGAGGTACACACAGGAAAACTGGGTTTAGGACACACATTGTTACAGACAGAGGGGCCCGTTCCCAAACTGCATTTTGTGGCATGTTAGTGGCACTGCTTAGTACTACTAGAATACTACAAAATGCTATTCACAAACCTACGTGCAGAGGTCTACCTCTGTTTCTCCTAACTTTTGCAATGCAGAGAGCTCTGCCCTAACTACTGGGTCTCCAGATATATAAAGTATATGTTTTAGTAGTAAATGTAGGAGGGACAGATTGAGTGGCTGGAAAATGGGGATTATTTACTACAAAAGGGGAAGAGTCAATACAGAAGTAAGGAGGGGTTAGGAGGGGTTTAGGGATGGATGTGCACTCAAGCACAAAAGAGTTAGGCCATTCCAATTTACAAACTGTACTTCTAAAGTTGCTACAGCCAAAAATAAAAATAAAACAGTTCTAAATGTACTCCAGCTGAGAGCTGGAGTAATTCCTGCACCACACATACCCAACCATTTGATCTGCAGAGCCCTTCCATAGACAACAATTGAGGTAGTTGCTTAAAATAAAACCCGGTAGGAATTAATGTTAATTTTAAATGAATGTTTACAATAGTTGAAAATATAATTACATTTAATTTATTCTTCAATGCAATCTAAAAATGAAACACAATTTTATATAATTTGAATATTTTAAGTACCAAAGATAATGTAACAGCATTTTTTTTTATAAATGTATAATTGCATTTTAATAATTTAATCAAACTCATACATTACTATTAGTAACAAATAATGCATAGTAAAAAAAGGTTTTTCATTTTTTTAATTCAGTTTTTTTAACATAATTCAACCTTCAGAAAAATAATTTCTTTTAATATATTCAAAAATAAAGTTTTCTTTTGAATGTAAAAGAATTATGTAAAATAAATGTATAATGTTGAATTGAATTGAAATCATTATGTAAAAATAATTTGCAAAAATATAAAAATGTTCCTATTTCTTCTACATTTAAAGTGACTATGTGAATGTAATGTACAATAATATTTACCATGAAAATATTTTTACTATTTTTTTTTAGCTTACCAAACTTTAAACATTTTCTTATACTCTAGCTTAGGGAGATCTCCACCACTGGGGCTGAGATCCCCCTTTGGTACACTGTAGAAAATGTATAAAAACGTTATTTAAATTGGAAACAAAAATGAGCAAAAATATTTCTATGTGAAATATTAATGCCAATTCATTATATATATGTATTTTATATCTAGAACAAAATCCAGCACTATTAACATAACTTTGAATTAAATATTTGGATAATTTAAATATCTGAAATTAAACTAACATTATTTTTTAAAAGATTTAGTGGAGGAAAAATATTACCTAAAGTAAAATATTCACATTTATATTTTATGTATTATAAGTTACAAATATGTATGCCTAGAACTAATTTAAGTTATTATAATTATTTTTTCATATATTAAAGTTACATTTATTTTTACATTTAAAAGATATATTAAAATATGTTATCATGAAATAATATTTATTTTTATTTACATCTAATTATTTTAACACCAAATTAATTTTACATATATTTAAAACATCAAAATAAGTTCATTTAATTCAACATTATTTCCTATGGAGTTCTAATTTAAGTTCCTACTGCAGTTTTTTTCTGTGGGAGGGTGTAGCAGTATTCGTGGATTGGCAAACATTTGCATCACCTTACTTTAGTTCTGCAGCCTCATGTTCCATGAACCAATCAGATGCATGAAACTGTTTTCCCTGCTGGTGATATTTTATCTGTTTCACGATGGATGTTTGAGCTTATGGTGTCATGCCAGATAATTTTAGGACTTGCATTAATTTGGCAGGTAGTCCTTAGTAGCCGGCATTAAAACAGTCAGTCCATGAGTTGACTAAGGCCCCAGCAAAGATAATATTCTCATGTAAACATTAGGGAACCTGGGAAATGTAGTTATCACAGTGCACGCGTGTCTGGTAGCATATAACCTGGTAAGAGCAAAATGATAATCATGCCTATACCATACCCTCCTGGCCCAACGGGGAGGTATTATCCTGTGTGTCTAATAGGAAATCTGATATTAGTACATATTCATGGATCATTTGAACACGACTCTGATCTAAAATGATGCAGCCTACAGATGGCACGTACTATAATACCTACATTTCCCAGGTTTCCTGGGTGTTTGGTAGGTCTAGCACGTTTACATCAATTTACTTCACATGGTCTACATCTCCCATGTTTTCCGGCCTTTGTTTGTAGTCTTTTATCATCATGATGCAATTAGCATGCAACATGTTGGCAGATCAAGAGAACACACCAGATTGAAACTAATAATCACTGAGAGTATTTTAAGGCACGCCTCCCTTCTGTCAGTTACCTCTGGTGGTAGCCCGTGTAATGTCCGGGGTACAGGCTGAAAGGTGAGTGTAATGCGTCCAGTTTAGTTACACGCTAGGCAGCGGTTGTGTTGCCTGCGAGCAGCAGTTCAAGTTGAATTTTTTTTAGCACATGATACTTTTTAAACACTCAATATTTCCATATGCTGAGTTACAACCTGCCTCCACAATCAGAACGCGGTAGCTCTGAGTCTTGAGCAGTTGTATTCCCTATTTTTGAATGTCTTAGCTTGATTTTGGACCAACCTGTACCTGTAAACAGTACACATAAGTTTGGCATTTTGAACCGGTTTTGTACTTTTTAACAAGCTCCTGTCTGATGTCTAACATCCATTAGTCACACTTTGAGCGCTGCCATTGTTATCTCCAAACTAAAATGGTAGAGTCGAGATTGGGATCTTCCTTTTTTACTTAGTGCATTTTATATTGTATATTCTCTGTCCTGGTTGTCATAAGAAAGGCTATGAATATAGGTCTCTTACGCATGTACTTCAGGACAATACATAATACTTATCTGAGCTTATATAGATTGGTCTTGTTTTACGAACCAGTTACGCATGAGATGACAGAATTGACTTAAACTATAAGGATAACTGGCTAATGGAATACTTGCAGTGTCTATAATTACAGTTTTCCTTTTTAACAGAGCGGTGCCTTGTGTCCTGAGCTGTTGCCAGGGGAGGTGAGGTGCTATCCCGTACATCTACGGGTATGCATACAATTCATTTATAAATTATTCAGTGCTGTAGGTATTTCATACACGTAAGGTACTTAAAAAAGGGTAATGACCCACACGTTGAGCACAATATACAGTACTTTTAAATCTTTTTATACAATACTTTTTAATCTTTTTAATATCTGTCTCCACTTTTTCATGATTTTATGTCACTGTGGGGCATATTATCAAGGGGGTTTATCTCCGCTTTTTTGGCTTTAAAAGCCAAGAAAGCGGAGATAAAATTATCTCCCTATTACCTAGCTGTCGCTAACACCAGTTAGCGTCAGCTAGTAGGAGATAGCGACCATCTTGGGCCCCACTTTGCATGTCAGTGATATTTATCACTAATGACATGCAAAGTGGGCGTGCCAAGATGTTAGCGACTGAAAACAGTCGCTAACATCGCTATCTCCTATTATCAAATTTTGGAGATATTCGCGCTAAGCGTGAATATCTCCAAAAGCTAACACCTGCCTTGAGCAGTTCTCAGCCATGTTATCCAATGGGAGGTGGATAACATGGCTAAGAGCATTAGCTCGGTAATGCATGAATATCGCTGACTTCTCAGCGATATTCATGCTTTGCGGCGATTTTTATCGCATTTGCGTTAAACCTTGGTAATACCAAGGTTTATTTGCGGTAAAAATCGCCGCAGCTCAGCGGTAAATTTTTGTCTCTAACCAAGCAATAGCGATAATTATCGCTATTGCTTGGTAATATGCCCCTGTGTTCTTTTTTTTCCACAGGTGACATCAACAGTCCTGTGAGATCTTTACAAACGGGACTACAGGTTTTTGTAGGTTGTATCTTTCCAACCACATCACTGTTAAGTTTATCACATGATCATTGCAGTAGCAATCACCATGTAGGTCCTGAGGAAGGCCACAATCAGATATTGATCACCATGGCTGAAACATGTAGACCTGTTGTTTGGACCAGTACAGTCAACATTTTTAGACTGCACTTGCACTGCTTTTTACCTTGACACCAAGTGTTAACTAATAAACTCCTTTTTCTCTTGGTAGCCAATTTGAAATCACTTTTCACATCACCATTTTTGCACTGCAACTAACACCCTTTATACTCCTTATGCTTTGCATCAAACAGATTTTAGGAAATCTGATCAATTGCTCAATAAAACATCCCTGAGCTCCTCCTTCAAATTGAGGGGGTTGTAGCCCTTGGTTGCACTAGGGTTTGCAACCAAGTGGAGATCCCAGATGATGAAGCATGCCACCTCGGTGGGTGATGGGATTCCGTCCTCTTAATATGACTTTCTCCATGTTCTAGTAGGAGCCTTATGCTTGTACTGGTTGTGCTCTAGAGCTGTTTTGAGCTTGACAGACTGCGGATTACTTGTTTGATATGTAATTGTGGTGGGGAATTCATCCGTGCAGGTCTTTAAACTTTTTCCCTAACACACTCTATCTACTCTAGTGTATTGTTTGTTCAATATTGGTTCACTCCTATAGTTAAATGAAGCAGTGGGGTAGGCAAAGAAGCAAAGTAAGAAATGTTAGTATTTATTGGAGTGAGCACAGCTAAACCACGGAAATGCGAAGGCACATAATTATATGCCTGTTTGAGTTTGCCAAACAGAAATATGTTGTCATCGGTATCAAACAGTGGCAAAATATCCTACATGCACAGTGTTGATAGCTTTCAAGCATTAACATGTGAAGCAGGTAGACCCATCTGTTGAGATGTGTGCTTTCTTTTGGGTGTCTAGATCTAAATTGACACTTCCAACTCTCTAGCATCAACTGATTCCATGTAAAGGAATTGCCGCGAGGACTGTAAAAAGTCAAAGTTTGGAAAGGTAGGTAGTTTTAATGATTTAGTAATTTTGGATTGTTGGGCATCAGGTGCCAGGTTTATAAAATTGCAGAGTGAAACCATCATTAGTCCTGTTACCCTACTCGGAGTGAAATGGCAGTATAATAATGTCGAAGTATGAACAAGCCCTGGAGACTAGAGGTACTTCAAGTGAGTAACGAAGCAGGAAAACACCAAGTTATCTCTTGGTATCTCTAAAATTACCCTTTAAAAGGCAACCTGACACCATATTGTGATGCAAATATCTAAAAACAACTACAGGACATATGTACACCACTGCTGAGCAAATTTGTATATGTGAGTAAAGTTGCAGTGCAGTGGCCAAACTGATATAATTTCAGTCAGCGATTTCCGCTATACAGGATTGCAAATTTCCTTAGGAATTTAAAATGGAAAATACTTGCTTTAATTCTTTAGCTCCAGCAAGTTTTGGCAAGTAAAGTGTCATGGTAAAATGTAGCGATACCAAAGGGGATGATGGACGGAGCGCTTGAGCAAATCAAACACTCGCCCCCAGTCAACTGATCTGGGTTTGATCCATCATCATTCTATAGCTCACTCCACCACCCAAGTTCAGACATGCCCATATGCAAATCAGTCCGACCCTGTGCCTCATGGGGACAGTCCAGCCCGAACTGCCAAGCCATGTCTTCCCTGGACTGGAAACAAGCATCCTGGGACCTGTTTCTGGCTAATCAGCAAGGCTAGCTTGAATCCAGTGGAAAAGTGAGCAAGGGACCCACGTCTGGGCATGACCTGCCAACTTAGGGCGAACAAAGCAATACCAAAGGAGATGATGGACGGAGCGCTTGAGCAAATCAAACACTCACCCCCAGTCAACTGATCTGGGTTTAATCCATCATCATTCCATAGCTCACTCCACCACCCCAGTTCAGACATGAATGAATGAGCAATTTATATAGCGCAAACTAAGCCTAAGGGTGTCAAAGCGCTTGTGTACAGATCACCCACAGACCACTTCGGAGATCATGCTTAAGCCCTGCTCTTAGGAAAACAACCAAGTCTTCAGGGACTTACGAAAAACAGGGTGTTCTTGTTTCCCCGAGAGGGAGACCGGGAGAGAGTTCCATGCCTTGGCAGCAGTCAGCGAGAAAGCTCTCCCCCTCACCTCGATCTTTTGAACCTCGGGACCACGAGAAGGGTATGATTTGCTGACCTAAGGTTCCTTGAGGGCATATATCTTTTGATGATGCTATTTAGGCCAGAAGGGCCCAGGCCATAAAAAGCATTGTGAGTGAGGCAGAGGGTCTTGAATAGAACTCTACAGTCCACCGGAAGCCAGTGCAGCAGGCTGAGGGATGATGAAGCCGAGTGATACTTCTGGAGATACAGAACCAACCTTGCAGCTGCGTTTTGAACCACCTGCAAGCGATGAAGCTGGCCTTTGTTTATGCCCAAATAGAGGGCATTACATTAGTCTAATCTGGCTAGGATTAGGGCCACAATCACCTTTTTTTGGGCTTCAAGAGACAAAAACCGGGATATTTTTCTAATAATACGTATAAGCCCGAAACAGGTGGAGACCATCCTTGAGACCTGCCGGGTCATAGAGAGGGAATCATCAGTAATGACTCCAAGATTTTTCCATGAGAGGCAGCTGTGGGACAGGTACCAAGGGAATCCGGCCACCACTCGCCCAACCAGATGTCCGGGCCTTCCCCAAAGACCAGGACCTCGGTCTTTTCACCATTTAGTTTAAGGTAGTTCTGAACCATCTAAGATGAGACTGCCACGCAATCTTTGAAACTTTGGGAAGCGTTCTTAACCTTGTGCGAAATGGAGACCATAATCTGGGTGTCGTCCGCGTAGGACAACACCTCCAACCTAAATGCTTTCACCACCCTTGCCAGCGGGGCCACGAGATATTAAAAAGGGTAGGGCTTGGAGAGGAGCCCTGGGGCACACCAGAGGCTAGGGGGGAGGGCTCTGAGGAGAAACTCCCCACTCTGACTAGTTGAGACCGTTCACTAAGAAACAAGGCAAGGAGATCCAATGCCCGGCACCTGACCCCTATCTCCTCAAGGCGTTCCACCAATCTGTGAGGGGACAGGGTATCGAAAGCGGCGGTGAGGTTGAGTAAAATCAGGAGGGTGGTATGACCTGCATCCACCTGGACTCGAATATTATCCAGCACCATAGTAAGTGCAGTCTCAGTACTGTCAGAGCTTCTAAAGCCATGTTGGGAGTCATCTAGAATCTGATGGTCCCTCAGGTAGGCGCTCAGATGCAAATTAAGATGGGATTCCAGGATTTTTGCAGGAAGAGGAAGAAGGGAGTTAGGACGGATGTTTCTAAGACTGGAAGGATCTAGTCAGGGCTTCTTAAGTATGGGCCTAACCACTGCAGCCTTCCAGATAAGCGGATAGAGTCCTGAGGATATGGCTAAGTTCAGGACTGTCACAAAGTGGGGGATGAAAGCTGCTTTTGCTATTTTCACAACTTTAAGGGGACAGGGGTCCAGGGGGGACCCTGATTTAATCCCTTCAATCAGCAGGTCTACGGCCTCAGTCGTGATGTTGGGAAAGGAGCAAAGACTCCCTGAGGACGTGCGGGTGAATCCGCTGTTAGGGAGAGTATCTGACGTAGTATCCAGCATCAAGAAGGAATTTTGAGTCCCCAACTGGGCATAGATGTCATCTATCTTAGAGCGGAAAAAGGAGGATAAGCTGTCACAGAGAGCCTGTGAGGGTTTCACCTTGTCCGAAATAGAAGGAGCTGGATGCTTGTTTCTGGTCCAGGCAAGACATGGCTTGGCAATTTGTGCTGGACTGTTCCCATGAGGCACAGGGTCAGACTGATTTGCATATGGCTATGTCTGAACTGGGGTGGTGGAGTGAGCTAAAGAATGATGATGGATTAAACCCAGATCAGTTGACTGGGGGTGAGTGTTTGATTAAATGCTCCGCCCATCATCCCTTTTGGTATCGCTTTGTGTGCCCTAAGTTGGCAGGGTATGCCCAGACATGGCTCCCTTGCTCACTCTGCCACTGGATTCAAGATAGCATGGCTAATGAGGGTAATGAACCCGAAGCCAGTCCCAGGATGCTTGTTTCTGGTCCAGGGATGACATGGCTTGGCATTTTGGGCAAACTGTTCCCGTGAGGCACAGGGTCAGACTGATTTGCATATGGCCATGTCTGAACTGGGGTGGTGGAGTTAGCTAAAGAATGATCATGGATTAAACCCAGATCAGTTGACTGGGGTGAGTGTTTGATTTGTTCAATGCTCCGTCCATCATCCCCTTTGGTGTCGCCACTGTAAAATGTAGCCACTAGTGATATTTGATTGGAAGGTTTGGTACAGATTTTTCTAATGGAAACAATATTATGATGCACAGGAAAAGCAGATCTAACCATAACTATAGAGCCACCCCTTCCAGATCTGTACTGTCCATGTGACATTATTGCCCTGTTTCTAAGTGACACTGCTCATTCTCTTCCAGTGTTTGACTATATAGGTGCCACAGCAGAAGTCTCAACACCTGTTTATGGCGTGAACCTCCTGATGTGCCACTGGGCCCACATGAATGTTTTAATTTGTCTTTCGTGCAATATCCCACTTCAAACTACTGCATTTGCATGTCAACAGTGTTGTAATAAGACAAACCTGGTCTTTGTCCGGATTGCCCTCTTGTTGCTCCTTGGTTTTCAGAGATCACCTTTGTAATTGTCCATATAGTCCGTTAATAATTATTTATGGTAGGTGGATACTCCTCCAGTGACAATTCCAGTTCTGCCTTTATCTGTCACGTCATCAAACATCCTCAGTTTCTGAGCAAGCTATGCTCCCAGTGTCCTTTTCATGCCAGATTTTTATCAGTCCCTAATTGTATTCAATGCATACTTGCACTCTGAAATAAAGCAGGGGGCATATTACCAACGAGTAGCGATATTTATCGTTAATGAGGCTTTGCAACGATTTTTTTAGCGCTAAGCATCGCCGGAAATTATCGCTGAGATAACTTGCTATTAGCAACTTTTGTCTCAGAAGTGATAAAAATCCTCACGCTAACTGCCAAATGAGAGATTATCGCTAGAAAACCAACGATAATCTCTCGAAGTTTGGCGTTAGATTGATGATAGGGGCTCACAAACTTAGCCATGATATCCACCTTCCATAGGATATCATGGGTAAGTCAGGAAAATACCAGGTGTAAAAAAAGCAGCGCTAACCGCGATTAGCGCTGCTTTTTTATCACTAACAGGGTTAGCGATATCCTTAATAATAGGAGAAATGTCGCTTAACAACATTTCTCCGATTATTTTTTCTGTGGAACGCCCCCTTTGCATCTCATTAGAGATGCAAGGGGAAGCGTTGAGAAAAAGGGTGCTAACATGCGAATTTGCGTGTTAGCACCCTGTTGCTGATAGGGAGATATTTTTATCTTTGCTTTCTTGGCTTTTAAAGCCAAAAAAGCAGAGATAAATCCCTTGATAATGTGCCCCGCAGTGTTTACGAGTGTGTGTGCGAGGGATGTGATGTCATCAGTGACAGCTATATGAATTTGTGGTATTAACGTATTTGTGGTATTAGGAAATTTGCGGTTTGGATGCATTTATTGGAGTGAAAACTTGTGACATCTAATCCTTTCTTTTTTCTGCACCTTTAAATAATCTATGTGCTTTTCGACTCCCAAATGTTTGCTTGTTAAACGTGAGGTGTGTGTGTGTGTGTGCACACGCGAGCGTGGGTGTGCACGTCTCCACGGTAACCATAAGATCACCTCATGATGCTTGTTTCATGTTAAAATCAGGTCCGACTTTGTTCCTTTAACTTAACCATTACCATATGAAAATTTTCGAACAGTAAGAGTTGCCCTATTGCTGATGTAATATCCACGGCTCGAGAAACATTTCAATTATTTTGCTCCAAAGTCAAAGGGAAGCTATCAATTTGCAAAAAGACGTGTAAGTAAAGATTCAATCACTCCAGCACGTACGTCCACAGGTGGTACATGGTGAATAATGGTGGGGGTGTAATTCACCGACTGGAAAAGCTGCACCAAAAAATAAACTGTTAATCAGCCTATTGGCACTGAAGATCAATCTGATTCATACGCTCACAAATCCAGTTTATTCGGTCACATCAGAGCCCAGCCAAGTATGTTGGAATGGATTCTAAGGTATGATGGATGTAATTGTCAAAACTGTCAAGGTCAATGTATAATGTTCAAGAAAGAACTGGCTCATTTTAAGCACCTTCCATTTATCATTCATGCAATTTGACCCGCAGTTCTCTTTGTAATAACATAGTAGGAAGGGACAACTGCTGCGTTTATTCCTATATACTCATGTGGACGTTTAAATACTATGCAGGTCACAGCCTTTTCTCAGAGATTGAAACCATTTGTGAGCAGCCCTTTCTAAGGATGTTGAAACTACCTAAGTAACGTTCCTCCATATATAATGTTGACTAATTAATTCGTACAGAGTTCTTATTATATTTTATTGCACTACTCATTTGAGTAATCCATTTGAAGTAGGTCTACTTAATTTCTTGTAAAGGGCGGCTCTGCAACCGTAATGTTAATGATAACTCGTGCACCTTCAAAGCAGTTTCCTAATCAAAGTTTTGGATTCTGAAGCACAAGATACAGACAATAAAAATATTTAAAAAACAGAATTATTACAGATTGTGAGGAATATTGATGACAGTTACAAAAGCCTAGATTCAAAAACTATTAGTTTATACCTTACCACATGCACTCGTGTTTACATTTACTTTATGTTTGCAATTGAGTGGCTTTATATAAGTTACTTCACACAGTCTATATTTTCAAACATATTTATGTTCTTCTGTGAAGGTAGCAGTGCTTAATTTGAGCTGGTGGTTTCTGGTGCTTTGCACCAGGTTTGGATTGGGACCAAAAATCGGCCCGGGCACCCCAAAAACAAGCGTTGACATAGCCATTAGGTCTCGCATTTTAGACCTTATAAGTGTTTAGCCATTCAACGGTTGATGTTGTAGCACCAAGGATATTGTGCTGCATAACTAAATACTCATAAGGTCCCAAAAGCGAGACCTGTTGATAAAATGTGAGTGCCTGTACCATCAATAGTGTCATTAGAGAAATATCTTGGCAAGGTTTGGGATTGGAGACCTGGGAAGAAAGTTTACTTAGTCAAAAATGTATCTGCACATTCTGATTTTTCTGGAATGCTAATAAGCCCTTCCTTTTTAATCACTATACCACATGTTCTGCGATTGTTTGTAAAGCAATCAGCTATAACAGTTTTTCCATGGGTGTCATGCGAGACTACGTTTACGCTCTGCATGTTGCATTTGTAATTGTGACATACGTACTCATGGATAGTTTTACTAACACTAACATATCCTAGAACTTGTTTATGGGGAAGAGACGTCTGGTAGTGCCAGAAGGGCTGGTCAGGTGTGAGCTGCATTTCGGCTGTTTGTTGCCCAGTTTAATGGTCTGCTGGATATATAGTAACTTGTTACTGTTGCTTTCTTAAAACATTGTCTGCAGCGATCTTAAATCCATGCAGTCATCCATAGCTTACAAAACACTGAATCAGCATGTGCCTACAAGTTCAAAACTGCCCCAATTTTCAAATTTGTGCAATTTTTCCGCTAACAGATTCATTAATGGGGGGAGGGGGCCCTTCTATTTTGTTGGCTGGGTCTATTTTATGTCCCAGATCGACCCTGTATCCTAGAAATAATTTGTTGCATTTTTAATTGTTATGCACTAACCATATGTGTTCTTGCCCACCTGGAGCACTACCGGAAGAACAAGTATCTGGCCAAGACGGGAGAGAACTTCGTGGTGCTGGTGGTGCACCTGATGGATAGGCTGCTGGACTACCGAACCATCATGCACGACGAGAATAAGGAGAATTGCATGGGCTGCGCGGTGAATGTGCTGGTGAGTGCACGCACAGCGCGCGCCAATGAGAAACTCATGAGCTGCTCTGTGAACGTGCTGGTGAGTGCAAGCACAGCGCGCGCCAAGGAGAACTGCAATGTGCTGGTGAGTGCATGTACTGCGTGCGCCAAGGAGAACCGCATGAGCTTCAAGGTGAACGTGCTGGTGAGTGCACGCATAGCGCGCGGCAGGCGCCCCGTGATAAGTGAGCCCTTCAGGAGCAAGCACAACTCGCATAATTTGTGCGCCGTCGCTGCCTGTCAAGGTGCATCATATTTCAATGTAAAGACCTTGAGAGATACTGGGCATCATATATGGGCGCAAGGAACCCACACAACTCCAGTCTAAGAACTGTGCGTGTTTGTCTTTCTTTCAGTGACTAACATCAGCAATTAGATAATGTCTCGCACTCAACATAGCTTTACTCAGGGAAAAGATTTACAGAGAAAACAGAAGGTTTTATTTTTTATTTGTAAACAACAGTACAGCATCTAAGTCATCAGCAAATTCTGTTGAAAAGTGGCAGTGACTAATATCAGTAAGAAACAAGCACAAGCGAGCGTGCCTCGCGTGGCAGCAGTGGGAGGGGAGAAAGGAGGGGGCCTGCGCGATTCTCTTGCGGGAGCGAGCCAGGGGCACCATGTGTTGCAAGTTATTTACAAACATATGGTGTCAAAGCTCACTCCCGCAGGGCAATCGCCAAACGTGCACGTGTTGCCATTGAAAGCAATGCAACGCATGAATGTTTTTGGGCAAAAAAGGGAACCGATGGCTAAAGGTCTCTTTCCTAAGCAGTGCATGCGAGACAGAAAAAGTGGCCCACATTTGCGTATTGCCTTTCCACAAAACACTGCTTCAGCGAAGTTGTATCAAAAGAAAGGAGGTAGGGGGCATGTTTTATTAACTTCACTTACATAAAAAATGCACATATTAGTTCACACTGCTGAACCACACATGAATGCAAGTGAGACCACTTCTGCTCAGGCCCCCTGCCCCCGCTCAATCAGCATACATTAGTGGGCTGGCCCAGTGAGAGAAAGGGTGTGATACCTCCGCCCATCTGCCTCTGGAAAGGCCACTCAGGGAGCCACTAGGCCGCTGGCGGCATCCTAACAGCACAGACAGCCCCCAGGCTGCCCAAAAAAGCAGCCCACAGCAAGAACTCGGCTACCGGCCTTTCCGCGTCACCAATCCGACCCTATTCGGCACCAGCACTTAATTGTCAGCACCTGTGCTTGGGACAGCCGGCCACAAGATGGTGCTGTCTAGGTCATTTAGAGATGACCAAAACAACAGTTAATTATTAATACTATATTAATCAAAAATTACTGTTACCTGCCGCTCAAGCCATTATACCTTTGGGGGCCTGAAATAGTCTGAATTGTCGCACTTGTAGGAGTGTGATGGTATGTAGTTGTGTTGTTACTATATTTAGCAGCATAGCAGGGCAATATGTTGTGGAAGCTGCAGTGGCCTTCAGACGAGAGCCCTGGCACTTAATTTTTTACAAATTAAGCACTGTTGAAGGGTTTTATCGTGGGAACTTGGGTGAAGTAACTGAGTGGCTGAGCCCTACAAGCAAGAGACTATTAAAGTAACCAATGAGAACTCGTTTGGAAGGGTGACCCAAGGAAGCAAAAGCTTGCTTTCAAGGTCAACCATGATTAGGTCACAACTACCATTATGGGCATGGAACAGGATCATGATGGGGGATGACCGAGCCAGTGTGTCTCGAGTGCCCCCCTTATTCAGATTTGGAAAGAGAGCAGGGGTTCCATCATTCGATGATCCTTATAATTCCACATTCACCTGGAGGTGTTGATTGCTTTCAGCAGCTGAAACGTAAGGCTGAACCATGCAAGAGCCTTGGTGTTTCTGTGGTTCTTTTGAAATTGGGTACTAGTAACTTTCATTACCAGGCCCATCAGAATTTCAGTAGTATTTGTAACGAGGAACCTAGAGTTTTATTTGAATGACCCTTTTATTATCCTTCTCAGGACAAAAACAGGGGGGGCTATGAGGTATACGGATAAGAGAAAATAAACCTTGTATGCTCCAAGTCACAGAAGGAAGACACAGAAGTGTGTCAAAGAAGTCAGGTCCCTACAATCATAACGCAAAGTTATCCATAAATATAAAACATCGGGGGCCCGAATTTCAACAGTATGACCTCTCAGGGTTTCCTATGTATGATTCTCAGGAATTCACTAAAGTTTCCAGAAGTACACTGGAATATCTCAGACCATCGTATATATCCAGCAGTTTTCATGGACAATTTGCAAATTCCTACATCTAACAATACTGAGTAATTTCTTTATGCATAATTGTGAATATGTTGTGGAAATGACTTTCACCTATCTGCAATGGAACATTTTTTACATACAGTTTTTATCACACAGGAAAAAGAATGTGACTGAAAGTAAATTTCATAAGTCAAACAGGTAATACGTTGGAGAAAATCTGAGAAATGTCAAGCACTATGCCATGTCCAGGCTAGCCAATCAGAGTGGGGGAAACACACCAGCCACTGACATGTTCCAAATGTTGAAAATGTATTATTCTGATACCTTTAACTATGGCCCAATGGATAATATCTTACATCGTTGCCAGGTATTCAAAACTGTCATTTCCACTTCACTTTATTTCAAAGCTACTCAACTGCACTGCATCTGGTGCTTTAACTGTAGACATAATACATCTAATGAAAACTCATGCTAGCCTGGTAGGATCCCTACACTCAGATGGCAAAGAGATTCTTCTGTTTTCTTAATGTATGGATACCAGGCCCCTTTGAATCAATCTCAAGAACATGCTACTGTGAAAGGAGGCTGAAGAGAATGTATTTTACAAAATTACACAATGTGTGATAAACATCAAGTTCTATTGTAGAGCCATATAAACACACATAATACCTACTTATTATTTCTCACTCATTTTTATTTTTAAAGTCATCAGTATTATCAAACACTCCCCCTTTTTTAATATCAAACAACATATATTTTCAATATAGCAATAAATGTATTAAATTAGGAGAAAAGACAGTCCTCACGTGCCCAGGAACATCTCATACAACATACACACCACACTCTCTCATACAACACATTCAGTTAAAAAAAAAGAAACACATAGGCA
Organism: Lissotriton vulgaris; assembly: GCF_964263255.1. Classification (NCBI taxonomy): domain Eukaryota; kingdom Metazoa; phylum Chordata; class Amphibia; order Caudata; family Salamandridae; genus Lissotriton; species Lissotriton vulgaris. The sequence continues at coordinate 922,029,143 of NC_141699.1, forward strand.
AAGTGCCTCCATGTTTTCATTGGCGCTTATGAATGAAAAATCTTTTATAAGAAATTATAATGTAACAGCATCCAAAGTTACAGATTTTAGATAGTTGAACATAACCTCAAAAAAGACATTTCATAATTTATGTCATCTAATAGAAATCACAGATTTCTCACTCACTTTTGCCTCATTAGCCTTTCTTCTACACGCTCTGCAAGCCCCAGCAGGACAGGAGTCCCAGGGCCAACTCTCCCTGCTTTAGGCATTTCCGCGAGGGGGTCATCAACGCGGACGGGGACTACAGGTCCCCGAACACTCTGCTGCTGCCACAGGTGCTGCCTTGAGGGGGAGACACTCGTCATTGGGCTTAGAGTGCTGCCTCTCCCCCGCGGCGTGGGAGTTCTCACTCACTTTTGGCCTCATTATCCTTTCTCCTACACGCTCTGTAAGCCCTGGCGGGACAGGAGTCCAAGGGCCAACTCTCCCTGCTTTAGACATTCCCGCAAGGGGATCATCAACGCGGACAGGGACTACAGGTCTCAGAACACTCTGCTGCTGCCACAGGTGCTGTCGGGAGGGGGAGGTGCTTGTCATCGCGCTTATGGTGCTGCCTCTTCCCCCACGGTGCGGGAGTTCTCACTCACTTTTGGCCTCATTATCCTTTCTGCTACAGGCTCTGCAAGTCCCAGCGGGACAGGAGTCCCAGGGCCAACTGCCCCTGCTTTAGGCATTCCCGCGAGGAAGTCATCAACGCGGACGGGAACTACAGGTCCCAGAATACTCTGCTGCTGCCACAGGTGCTGCCGTGAGGGGGGGGGGCACTCGTCATCACGCTCATAGCGCTCCCTCTCCCACTGCAGCGCGGGACGTAGTGCGGACGAAGCCCCGACCAAGGGCGGGCCCGTCTGTGCCCGTCAGGGGCCGGAAGAGGCCGGGCTGGGCCACCCCACTGACATTGACACTTAGGCACTCACCTCACCTATCCAGCCACAAGGTAACGTGAAGTCCTTTGTATCTCCTTGTCTGTCATTGCGCTATCTTGTGGCTTTGTAGTTGGGCCACTTAACTCTGCCATTACTAAATGAGTAAACACAGAGGAGTAGCCAGGACTTTAGGCGCATTTATAGTCAGGGCAGAGTCCTTTCTAATCCACAAAATTGAAATAACCGAGAGTTGGTTGTCCCTGGACCCTGCTACGCCACAGTCCTGCCTATCACTAGGTGGTCCCTCTTGTGACAGTGTTACATACTCAAACCCACAAAGCACATTGTCAGGGAAGATTTGTCCTGCTACCTAAAATTCACCATCGGTAAGTTTGTAAGCATCGAACATGGATGTTCCAGGTGCGCCCAGTATTAATATCAGGGTGCAGGCTGCCAAGTCCCAAAGGCATGCCAAATTAAATGCCTAACCCATCAAAAGGAAGAGAAATGCTGGAAAATCTAGAATTAAAAACACAAAAGGTTTTCAATCTGTTAGCAATGCAGCTGACCATGTGGACATTCCTACTAACTCTGTAGGTACCCAGTCAGATGTTACTTTTAATACTTCCTGTAACGAGATCAATATAGACACTATTGGGGAAGCTGCTCTAGTAGGGTCTGCAATGAAAGTTTTTGAATCCACAATGGCTAATATTAAGGAGGTGATTGACATGAATTTTAATCTTCTCTGGGGGAAACTAAAGCGTATGGACTCTGCAATGGCCAATTTAAGTGGCAGTAAGGTGAACTATGTTGCCAGTGATGTCGGGGGGGGGGCTCCTATAATTTCTGTGGCTCACAGACATGGGTCTGACCGACAATTAATGAGTTTGGTCCTACATAAAGATACACCGCTTGTTAACCCCTGTACAACTTGTTGTAACCCAAATGAACTCCCTGTGTTGAACCCCACTCTTGAGCAGAGGAACAGACAAGATATGCCCAGAGTGCTCACTGCAGATAATTTAAACTCAGATCAAGGAAGTAGTCATTACAATCAGTCACAGCCTGGTACAACTGTAAATGACCTAATCAGGGATACCATGGACTGCCCTAGGGGTGCTCATCTCAGACCAGATACTGATGTTCTGAGCCTACTGCCGGCCTCATGCCCTTATGTGTTGGTTTTGGTTGGTGTTCCCAATCTTGCTGGGGGCCAGAGAGAGTCTTGGGCAAACCTCCTCAAAAAATCTGTAGAATGGCTATGTAAACATAAAGGAGTTCATTTCATCCTTCTGATATGAATGAAATCCTTATGGCCAGAACAGTAGGGTGGGTTGGCAATTCGGCCAAGAACATAAATGGTGAATGTATCGTTCTTAATTTCCCCAGACCTCACATGGTTTGCCGCTTACTATGTATTCATGAGCAACCATTTATACAAAGTTCTGATATCTGTGCGCTCCCCCTAGGTTACTTTTATAAACCACCACTTATACCTGATAGGGATGCTCATGCACCGCTTCTGGTAACCAATAGGTTTCATGCACTTTCCAGTTTAGATGCCGAGGACTGACAACCACCAATGATGATCGATTTGCAGGAACATGTGGAGGACTCACCAGGCATCACATTCACAGCTCATAATGATAAGCATTTTTTAACTAGGGCCAATGTTGGAACCGACATGAGTATTTTAAGTTGGAATGTAGCAGGGCTACAGTGTAGGCTTGGTGATCTGGACTGGCTGCGTCTAATAAAGGAACAAGACGTAGTCATGTTTCAGGAGATCTGGGCCACTCACGACATACACATTGAAGGGTTCCACTGTTTTAGCGTAGCAGCTTCCAGCCCCAAATCGGGCCGACCGACGGGGGGCCTATTCATTGGGATCAACATTGCCGCTGGAGGGAGGTTTAAGGTTTTTTCTAACTAATAGGCTCAACTATCAAGTTGTGTTTTACAAAAGGAGAGTTTCTTTTTCTTTGGTAAATTTTTATAATAAAGATTTTCATTCTATCCTTAACAGGAATTTTATTGAGCTTTTTGAGTTTATTTCCAATCTAGATTGCCAGCAATGCTCGGATGGGTCTATTGTGATTCTATTGGGTGGAGATTTTAATGCAAAACTTAGTGATATGCAACATGACGTGGGGACATGCAATTCAGGTCCCCCCTTCCGCAGGGGTGTAGAGCTGGCCGCGTTCTTGAGCTCACATAATTTGGCTAATGTCATGGAATTGGTGGGGTCCCCACATGTCATTAATCCCCAACTACCTACATTTAGAGGAAGGGGCTGTTCCTCAACAATAGATTTTATTTGTATTTCCCCTCTTCTTGAGGATCAATTAATGTCCGCAGAGGACATTGCGATGAACCACACGGACCACAATCCCAATTATAGTAGTATTGAGATTGGCACCCCGGCCCGTGTTTTCTTCTGAATGTGGGGCTAAAAATGTAATGCCCTCAACTGACAACTTAAGATTAACATGGAGGGGCGCCGACAGTGGCAAACTGTTTAAGTCACTAATGAAGGACAATATGCACCTTATTAATTCTTGCCTGTCATTCCAAACCCCACACCTAGAGGTAGTCCATGACTTTTCTAAACTTTGTGTGGCAACTAAAACCCTTCTTTCAAAACCCGTTCCCATGATAAAACATGGTCCTAGGTGGTTCCATCGTGAGTGCTCAGAGTCTAACAAGAACCTGCCCAGGGATTTGTCATCTAACCCAAGGTGCACTTTAGATGTGCAATTGGAAAGGCGGAATTATAATACAGCGTTCACCAATCGGAAAGGAGCACTCCTAAATGAACGTTGGGAAGCCCTAACACAGGCTGCTACTATTAACCCCTCCAATGCTCATGATGAGCTGAGCTCATCATGGGCCACGGTGCTCCATTGCTCATGACGAGCTCAGCTCGTCATGGCCCGTGGAACGCTCAGGTGCGGGGAGGATTCCCCCGCTGTGCTGAAAGTTCCACGGAGCCAATGCACCTGTGACGAGCTGAGCTCGTCATGAGCAGAGGAGCACTGTAGCTCATGACGAGCTCAGCTCGTCATGAGCATGCGGGCGCTGTGCGCGCCCCCCCTACCCCCCCAGCACAGCGGGGGAATAACTCCCGCAGCGAAGGGGTTAAAAAAAGGGTAACATATTCTGGTCCGATGTAAGGGATCTGCGATCCACGCACCAGCTATTAACCCCTATCAGCTACACCATTTCTAGTGAGTCCTGGGTAACTCATTTGTTAAAAATCTATGCCACCCCCTCACCAGGGATGGATCAGTATGAATTTGGATGGTTGACCAATATACAGATAACTATATTTGGAGCAGAAGAGACTCTCCACCGGAGCATTGGGAATAAAGCCCCTGGCCCTGATGGGCTACCAATAAATTCAATAAAATGGAAACCAGACTTCTGGGCCCTGCTCCTTTTGGATGTTTTTAAAAATGTAACATATGCTTTGTTACCCGATACGTGGGCCACAAGTGTTATTGTTCCAGTTTTTAAAAAGGGAGACCGGTCTCAGCCTAGCAACTATAGGCCGATCTCATTGATCGAAAATACTTTAAAAATATTGGGAAGAGTTTTATACAATAACATTTTAGGATGGTCAGAGGAAAATGCCATTTTAGAGCCCTGCCAGTTAGGCATTCGTTCCAAGGTTGGCACAAATAAAAAATGTTTAAACCTTAACCTGGTAATCGGGAAATATACCATTGCGCGGAACTCTCCAAGCTATTTGACCTTTATGGATTTATCCTTAGCATTTGACCGTGTCAATAGGTCAAAGCTCTGGACTGTCTTCCTGGTCTATGGGCTGGATGAGCCTCTGGTACATTTCATAGCATATCTCCATAAAGATCTTCATGCCCAGGTGAGGATTGGCATGGGTGGAGAGGTCTGGGGAGCCATTAAAGTAGGAAGGGGGGTTGGACAGGGTTGCGTCTTGGCCCCTCTCCTTTTTATTATCTACAATAATGGGCTGAATATATCTTTGAAATCCATGACCCAAGATGTTCCCATAATGAATGGGAAAACTCTTCCTCTGCTACTATACGCAGATGATGAAGTCCTTATAGGCCACACCCCGAATTCTCAGCGTATTTTAGTACATACCTTTGTCAAGCATATGGATAATCTGGCCTATGCCTTCATTTAAAAAAATAATTTTTAATGTCCTGTGGCCCGGGGAAACGCCAGCTAAGCTCTACTGTTGTGGGCAGCCAGAAATTGACAAATACCCTCAAATTTCCCTATCATGGGTTAGTCTTTGCTGTGAACGGCTCCTGGACTCAGCATCTCACTCACTCCAGGAGCAAGTTCTCAAAGGCTATTAACTCAATCCTTAGCCTCCCCCACCCAAAGACTACTGGTGCTATTTTAGCCATTCAAAAATGTTTTAAGTGACAATGCGTCCCAGTAGCCACGTATAGGGCTGAGATTTGGGGTATTGCAAACAGTTCCTGCATTCAGCATGAAGAAAATAGGTTTTGCAGGAAACTGTTGAGCATCCCAATCTCCACCTCACAATATATCTGCCATAGGGAACTCAATCTTAATTATATAACAGACTTTATACGCGCCCGACCAGCTCTTTTTTGGTTATCAGTTTGGAAGAATAAGGCTTCCTATCTAACTAGTAAGATTATTACTGATTGCATTAAGTGTGAGAAAGGGAAGGATATCCCTTGGCTGTCTGTAGTGTACCAAAGCTTGCGCAGTGTTAACAAAGACTGTATTTTCCTAAACCCTAGTACAGCCGAAACCCTGCACAAAAAAGAGCTTAGAGATGCCCTTTATTCGCTATACAATACAGAGAGGATTGGCATGGAATCTAAGAAATCATCTGTTCTTAGTTATATGTCTATAGAACAGTACGGCCATCCTCTACCCATTTATCTCACCTTACCTATGAGCCATTGGGAAAGGAGCCTCTTATTCCGTTTAAGAGCAGGAATTGACAAATTTGCACTGTGCTTTCCTCTTGGTTACCATCCCAACTTTGATTACGCACCATGTCCATCTGATGGGACGAGTGGCCAATCAATTTTACATTTTTTGTTTTGTTTGCAAATATTACATGAACTATATTAAATGGCTCTTATACCCATTTTTTATAAAGAGGACGCCTATTAGTCTGGATACTGCCTATTCATGCATACTTACCTTGGCTGATGAAGAGTTGGTTTTTGGCACAAGCACATTTCTAAGAATTGCCACTCAAGCACGTAAGACAAAGTCCAATCCTTGAGCTTTTCAACTATGTATGAATATTTCTGTACAATTGTTGGGTGAATTGGTATTTTATATACCTGTAATTTATTTATCATCAATAAGGTTTCCTTCAACCTGTTATTTAATTTGCCATAATGTCATGTTTTATACAAATGTAACCCATTTACTACTAATGTATCTTTACTCTCCATTTGTTATTTAATTGTCATGATGTTGTGCTTTTATGGATACCAAGTTATCCGAATAAAGTTTATGAACTGAACTGAACTGATTCCTTTTAGTCAGCAAACATTGTGCATAGATTCCTTTTAGGTAGCAAAAAATGCGCCTCTCCTGGATAGCCATTCGATGGAAATAAAATATGACACACGTGGAAGGAATCCTGAGTATTCGAAAATATTGAAAATCTATGGTAGTAGTTTTTTTACTATGGTGCATTAAATAATAGCCGTGACTAAATCACGAACACCATAAACTGGCATTTCATCTTTGTGTGCAGGACATGCAGTTCATTCCCTATTTGCACCATGGGAGATCCAGGGAAACACATATGTGCATCAACATTTATCAGCAATATTTCCTGCTAGATGAACGGTTGAAGAGAAATGTCATGCATTGATAACAATTACATAAAATCTTATTGAAGTAAAATGTTGGTGGTTCTGCATGGAGCGGATTAAAAAGAGAGAGGTATGCTGCACATCCTAAATGTGGAATTCCCAACTTCACTAGACCTATTAGAACATGTATGTGGGTCATCTTTAAGCAGCAACATGAACCTGTATGAGGGAGGGTGAAGGGAGATGTCAAACATTCGCAAAAATGATAAAAATCCTACAAATGTTAAGTTAAAGCTGGCACATGGAGAGGGAGGACTGTCTTTCACAAATATAATACTCATATGTGCAAATTTTGAACATATATAGTGGTGGTATGTTTTCCTGTGGCTCAGGGGTTGGCGACTGTGACCTGTACTTTGCTTGGATTTTGTCATTTGATCCAATCTTACTGTCCTTGTGGTGCTCACAACTTGGCCACCTGAGTTCCATTGTTCTTTGTCTCTGAGATATACCCCAAAGTTATGCAATTCTAAAAAAAAATGCCTTTATTGTTGCGTCCCTTTCATCTCCAGTTCAGGCTGAGGTAACATCTGCGCCCCATAATTAGAGGGCCTCTACAGTAGATGCTTTTATTGAGGGCCATTATCAGGGCACATTATTTCTTATCAAGCAGGTAGCATCACCCTAGAGTGCATCTCAGTGAATGGTACTCGCATCCTTCAGTATCCTACATAGTTAAGACAGGAACAAAAGCAACCTTAGTCCAGCTATAGTTTTGTTGGGCCTCATCAGTGCGGGGAAGCTTGGATCTATTACCAAGCGGCCCATTCCTGGGCATACTGGTCCCAATTAGTGAGGGTGTCTCATTAAATCAGAAAAGTGCTTAATGGAATGTTTACAAAAGCCTCAGTCTCTGACAATCACTGATTTGCATAAGGCTGGTTCCTCTCTGTTGAGAAACAATGAGCCAACAACTGATGGATGTGGCTCAGTGCAATAACCATTGACTGGCATTAATTCAAGTAATCCATCCTTCACGTGTGGACTCTTGCTTCTCTGGTGGTGGCTCGCAGCAAACATTGCGAAAATCAAGGCCCGTGATCTTCACAGTAAGAAGAAGAAAGATCTTCTGAAGCAGTTTGATGACCTCAAGGTCAAATTGTCGTAGCTCCGGGTTGCTAAAGTGTCGGATGGTGCTGCATCCAAGCTGTCCAAGATCCAGATTGTCCAAAAATCCATTGCCAGATTCCTCACAATCATCAACCAGACACAGAAGGAAAACCTGTGAAAAATTTACAAAGGCAAGAAGTACAAGCCCCTAGATTTGAGGCCCAAGAAGACTTGTGCTTTGCGCTGTACACTCATCAAATACGAAGAGGGTTTGTAGACAAAAAAACAAGTCAGAAAAGAGCATCTATAACCACTGTGCATATTTGCTGTGAAAACTTAAATGCGTTGTACAAAACATAGGCTTTATGGTTGAGACTCTTGCTTCTTATGCCACAAGACTCAAGCTGCATCTCACTTTTAAGACCCCAAAAATCTGATTGGGGTTGTTTTTCTTCCCTTTCAGATGAGATGTGACCTGCAAGTTCTGCCTGGACTGTTCTTTCTGTAGCCGAACAAAGCTGCTTTCCATATGTTTGGTCCCTCTCTGTAATGGACGGTGACCTTTGGTTGGAGCTATTAGCCCTTCGAGGGTCATACTTTGGGCAAAGGAACAAAAGTGCTGCTTTTCTTCAACTCAATTCAGGCAACTGTAACATTGCTTGGTTTGAACATATGCTGTAGTCCATTTAAAAGTAAAACAATTCAATAGTAAAACACCATCCCTAAGCTTGAAATACTGGACCAACCATGAGTGGCGTAGTGAGCAAAAGAACAATGGATTTAACCCAGATCTCTTGATTGGGGATGAATGTAATGTAGTGTAATGTAAGGGACACTTTCATAGCGCGGCTGCTACCCAATGGGTATCCGGGCAATGGGATTACCAAAAAAACACTGTGTGTAAAAGAGTTGAAAAACATCTAGGGATTATTCTCTAGGAAAGAGTCTAGTTTTCAATTCCGTCCTAAATTGTGATAGAGTGTTCATTTGTGTAAGCTCAATTGGCAGAGAATTCCAGAGACGGGATGTGGCAAAACTGAATGATCTACCGCCCAGTCGAAATCTATTGACACAGAGACTGCATACCAGATTGGCTGAAGAGGAGCACAGGCTTCTAACTGGGGAATTCCATTGGAATTTCCTCAGTAAAAGCTTAGGCCCCATTTTATGGATTGCCCTATAGACAATACACAGAGACTTAAACTGGACTCTCTGCACAATGGGCAACCAATGGAGATCTTTTAGGGCAAGCGAGGCTGATGCACTGCGTTGTCTGATTAATGCAAGCTTGGCTGCCATAATCTTTATTCTTTGCTGTTTTTTCAGCAAATAAGCTGGCGCTCCTAGGAGTAGGGCATTGCAGTAATCTAATCTGCTCATAATAATACTCCTTACCACTTGGGGTCTAACTGAGGTGGGTAGAAAGGGGAGTATATTTCGAAGGGCTTGGAGCAGAGAAAGACAAGTGCTCACGGTTTTAATCACTTGAGAATCAAGTTGTAGATTACTGTCAAGTAGTACTCCCAAATTACAGGCTGTCTTGAAGGTAGTGGAGGATTGTTAGTAGGGATTGACCAGAAATCTGCTGTTAGGGGATGAGGGATTCCACTTGCAGCACAGCAAAGTACTTCCATCTTGTCCCCATTAAATTGTACTGAATTATCTCTGAGCCAGCCTGCTGTTTCTCGCATACAGTTATAGATTTTCTCCAAGGAAACTGCATTGTTGCCCTCAAAGGAGAAGACAAGTTGGATGTTGTCCGCGTAATTTATGACATCAATGCCAAAGGATTTTATAAGGTAGATGAGACGACACAGATATAGATTAAAAAGGATTGAACTCATCGCTGAGCCCTGCGGAACCCCATATTTTACGGGGCTATCTTGGGAAAAAAATGGCATCAAGGTCACTGCCTGCTGTCTATTTAAGAGGTAAGACAGCATCCAGTTCAGTGTCTTGCCCACAATGCTAATCTCCTCAAGCCTCCTAATCAAGATCTTATGGTTGAACGTATCGAATGCGGCTGACATGTCCAACAGCACTATGATGGCTGTTTGACCATTGTCAGCCCGCATTCTCAGGTCATTCAGGACTGTCACCAGGGCAGTTTCGGTGCCATGTCCTGGCCGAAACCCAAATTGGACTTCGTCCAAAAGATTGTTTTCCTCCAAATATTTAGAAAGAGATTTACTCACTACTCTTTCTAAGATCTTGATCGGGTAGGGCAGTGCTTTCCAAACTGTGCGTCGCGACATAGTAGTGTGTCGCCTCGCATTTGTGGGTGTGTCGCGTTTACAATGACGTCTCCAGGTGTCTACGGGCAGATTAGGGCGAATGCTCTCTTGGGCCAAACGTATTCAGTGACGCAGACGCAGTCCAGCTGAGTACTCGGAGGACGAAGGAGAAGTGTATGGAGAGAGGGCAGCCTTGTTCATTTTAAGACGCAGTGACGAGGAACGAGGAACTTGAACTGCCTCTGCACCCCATCCCAGGTGCTCCGTAATGGAAATATCCAAAATTGTAAAACTCTGTTGTCATCCCTCTCTACTTTTCTCCTCTTTCACTGCTCCTGCTTGCTGTCTCCCATTGTCTCTTTTCACCTCTTCTTTCATTTTGCTTATGCCCACGCTGTGCTCTGTAAGGAAATTTGTCGAAATTGTAAAACTCTGTTGGCATCCCTCTCTACTTTTCTCCTCTTTCGCTGCTCCCGCTCGCTGTTTCCCATTGTCTTTTTCCCTCTTCACTTTTGTTGTCTAAACATCTGACCAAGTTCATGAAGTGATCGCCGCTGGCCTGAGGCAGTCATTACAGAGGGCCATTTGGGCAGCGTGTGGTTCAGGAAGGCCCGAACACTGGCCCTCAGCGGGGGGGGGCGGGAGGGGGGGCAAGATTCAGTGTGTAAAGCGGGGCATACGGCCATCAAAGGCAGCCCCCTCTGTGTGCGGCTTTCTCTGCATCTGTTATATGGGCTTGGAAGAAACACTCATGAATGTAAGTGTGTGCCTAGCACCAGGGCCGGACTGAGAACCAAAACTGGCCCTGGCAAAGTGCTCGGCCGGCACCCTGGGGGTGCGACCGAGCTCTTTGCCGGGGCCGGTTTTCAGCCGATTTTGTTACAGGGCCGCTTTTGCAGCTATGCTGCAAAAACGGCCCTGTAACAAAAACGGCCCCCTGGGCCCAAAACCGACCCCACCCTTGTGGCGCACCGGGGGATTGCCCGGTGCCCGTAACGGCCAGTCCAGGCCTGCCTAGCACGCTGTGAAAGAAGTTGACTCTGACGTGAATCATATCTTGTCCAGGGACTGCGCAGGTAGCTGTTGGAAATACGGGCTACAAAAACAAAAGTCCCAGACTTTGTAAGGCCCCGTGCCGGCACAGAGTGGCACACAGTGGTGCATGGTATTTACTTTCAAGCACAAAAGGTATTTTGCGCTGGAAACTGACTCATTTCTCAGTGCAAAAAAGCACTTTGTGCTGCTTTCTAGCACTTTATTTCAAGGGATAGTTACTGAAGTGCTACGTGGGAAGATCTGCACAGACACCCATAGGTGTTGATGCAAACCCTGATCCATTAAGGTAGCTAGATCGGGTGTTGAATCAAAAAATAACACCTTTGAGAAGCAGGCGCTAACAAGGAGAAATGTATTCATGTCTCAAAAAAACCGAAAATTGCATGTGTGTTGAAGTGAGCAGCGCACATCAGTGTGTGTTATCCTCCAATGTTTTCTATCGACATACACATTTTACTCGAATTTTATGCTTCTAGTACAAATGGAATGCATTACAGTGCAGTGACCTCTGCGAGGCTGTGCATCACACAAGGAAGCCTTTGAGAGCACAGCGCTGAGGTTGACAGCAGCAATACGCCACTCTTTGAAGATATGGATCGGCGTTGTATATTTTCCCTCTCACACAAAGCAGTACAGCAAATTTGGTTGCCCCACAGCGCTGCATAGCAAATTAATAACTGCTATGTAGACTCTAAAACGTGCACCAGAAAGTATCAACTTTCCATAAATATTTGCTTACAAATATTCCAATGTGACCCCACATCTCCTCGGACTGGAGCTAGATTAGTAAATCAATGACGCCCTATAATATGTTAGATCAGTGAACAGCACGTAGGCAGCGGAACCCAAGAGGCCCAAGGCCGTCTTGGAAACTGAAATCAAGATATCAGGATACATGGAGGCCGGCCCTCATCCTCTAGTTACCCACTGCCAGCTTTAGGCCTGGGGGGGATGTGAAGGGCGCTATATAAATAACAATAGACTTGTTTCAGATTTTAATGCAAAATGCCCCCCAGGCCCCAAGGGTATTTAGCTGCTAATTGGCCCAATGTCATGTGTGGCATCTTACAGGCAAATCGGGCTTAGTTACCAAGAGCACTTTGCACACTGCTATTTTCAACCCTTGACACTGCAATGCATTTACTGTGAGGCTTTTGTAAAGCGAAGCAGATCATAGCTTTGCAGCCTCAGAGCGCTAATAGAATGATAGAAACTAGAAATTCTGGAATGCAAAGTCCCATGTTATAAAGCTTCAACCCATATTTATGATGGCTTTGCATTGCACTTGCGTCAAACAAGGTAGCACAAGGGCAACACAATACCTAAATGACATTTACCAACCAACGCAAGGCCAACTTACTTGGGTGGCCCTGCGTGACTTTGGAACTGTGGAGTAACCCAAGGCAGCGCAGGTCGTTGCGTTGCGTTACCCTTCCCAGGGAGAATTCCATGGGTGTTCCTGCGCATCCACCCATGAATTTTGACGCATTTCCAGATTTACCTTTAGTGGTAGACCTGGGAATTTGTCAAAATGCTTCTTTTTTCTTCTTTCTATGTGGAACCGCCTGCCCTGTATGGAAATAGGGAAATGTAACTGCTGGAGTCCCTTCTGCGATGTTAGAGGGTTAACAGCAAGTCTCACGTCGGGTCATGTCTGCTACCCTCATAATGCCTGATCCATCATTTCAGATTTTAATAGTTTTGGATGCAAAATGTCGGATTTTCTACATCTTTCGATCCTTTAATTTTGGGAACATGAGTATAATATGTCTAGATGTGGAGTACGATACAGGGATAATCAACTGAAATATAATAGGTACTAAGAACGCCCTACTTAGCAGGATAAGGTCCACACCCCCTGTCACATTAGTAGAGTATCTTCATTAAGTCATACACAAGTGAGAAACTATTTAGATATCATGCTCTCCAGAGACGTAACTACATTTGAGGAGGCCCTCCTGCAAAGTACATGGAGGGGCCCCCCTCCAATCTCCACCAGAAGATATCAGGCCACAGTACTGTGCACTGCAGAGGGATGAGGGGGGCTTTGTTATGGCACAGACGCTCTCGGGATCAATATGAACACCACTGAGGTGTTTCACATATGCCGCAGCAGCAAAGCCTGCGTGTACATAGATAAATGCAGGAGGTGTTCAAAGCATAAAGAAGTACAGGCACATCAGGGAATTCATTACATGTACAACCCATACATGGCTTACATTTTGGAGTGCCCACGCCTACATGCCAAAAGACCAGATTCAGGCGGACGACAACCAATTTTATATTTAAGCCAAAAATTGCTTTATTTTAGCTGTCTCCTGCCTGAAATTGCATTTTCTACAATAGAAGTCAATGGGGAATTTTCACTCTCCCGATTTATTTATTCTAACTCTCCCACTTCTCTGTCCTAAAATTTTGGCATGTATGCTATTATACATATAAATGCGTAGGGCTGACTGAGCAGACTACACTGGGGCGGGGGTGCTGCACCAGTGAACCACAGGGTCCGCAGACTTAAATTGAACCCAATCTATAAAAAAATATAATCTGTACCCTAGCATGCACTTTTAGTTAGCAGGCCAGACTGAGAACTTAAAAGAGCACTGGTAAATATGTTCCAAGCAGCCCTGTTTCCATCCATCCATTTTCTCTCTCTCCTTTTTTCCTCTTTCGCTTCTCCCTCTCTCTCTGATCTCTCCCATCCTCTCTTTTTCCCTCTTGTCTCTTTCTGCCTATGCCCACGCTGTGCCTGCTATAATAAAGTGACAGAGGTGTTAGTTAGTGAACTAATATGGCACCAATCTCGGAGGTGTAGTTGTAACCACACCTCCGAGAATAGCGCCCCATAGCTGCCAAGGTTTCAGATTGTTGTCTATAAATTAAGTTACACCGCTGTCAGGGGATTTACTCAATGTAGCAGGATATCGCAAGGACGGGCTTCTGGTGGGGTCAGTTTTGCCAGTCACTGTCTTTGTTAGAACAGATTCACAATTGCTTTATTAACCTTCCTGCTTTCTCAAATTTGCTTGGAAATGCACCATTTGCCCACTATTTTTTCAAAAATTTCTCGGGGGAAGAATGCCCGAGCCCCTCTTATGTGGTTCGGGCTCGCTCGCTATGCTTGCTTGCGTTACCGTGTCCCTCCAAAAAAGGTTGCCAAAAAGGTGTGTCACCAACAGGAAAAGTTTGGAAAGCTGTGTGGTAGGGTAACAGGGAGATAGGTCTATAGATAGAGGGGCACGGAGGGTCCTGCATTGCTTTCTTTAATAGGGGGGACACAACTGCCTTTTTCCAGCAATTAGGTATTGTGCCATTAGTTAGAGATTGGCAACAAATTTGGTAGAGATATGGGAAGAGCTCAGTCCCAAAGACTTTCCACATCCTATGTGGGATCAGGTCCAGAGGATAGCATGAGGAGATACTGGCTGCAATCATATTGAACTCTTCTTGTGAAGGGACATGGAAGCACTCCAGGGCCAGCATAATATCCCTAAAGGAAGTTACATCCTGAGTTCCACCACTTGATGATGAGTGCATATCAGGGTCTCTATCCAGTTCAGTATCCCTGAAGGAGTTTAGCTGAGTTAGAATTTTGTTAATTTTTTCCTCAAAGAATACTGCCAGATCGTCACAGAGAGCTTGTGATGCTGGAAACTTAGTCTTTGTGCAATTTGGGTTAGACACATCTCTTACTAGGCTAAATAAGGTTTTGGACGTATTCGATAATAGTAAGATAGTCTCCTCAAGGTATTTAGCTTTGTCCTTCCCTATCATTTCTTTATAGCTATACAATAGCTATCTCATGATATTTCTTCCTCCATCTCCTTTCTGCTTGTTTGCAGGTGGTCTTCAATGCCCTCAGTTCCTCATTATACCAGGGGGCAGATGGTGTCTTGTTAGTTTTGACTTTCTTCAATGTTACCATCAGATCTAGTGAGTTTGTGATCTGATCGCATAGATTCAGATAATTTACATCCACTGAGTTGTTATAGTCAAAGCTAGTGCTATCAACTAGCCTTGGGAGTTCCTTTAGCTTTAAAATGTTAGACCATCCCCTACCCAGTCGAGCATTAACCAGTTGCGGAGTTTGTTCATATGGGGCGGCTAACCTTAGGGAAAACGAGACCAAAAAGTGGTCTGTCGAGCACAGTGGGAGTATCTCCTTCACAGCTACGTCCATTACACTGGCAAAGTTAAGCTCCAACACATGACCTCCCTGATGGGTAGGGCCTAGCACCAGCTGCTGTAGGCTTGTGTTCTTGCATGCCTGGCATAATTCTTTAAAAGCCATATCAAAGCTGCTATTCTCCCAGAGGTTAAAGTCTCAGAGAATCATTAATTTAGAATGGGAGAGTGATGTTATATATCACATCAATCAGTTCCTGGTAGGGGAGGTACCACCACCTGGTGGTCTATAGCAGAGTTAGATTCATGTTAGATTCATTCAGCATTCTGCCCATCATTTGTTGCAGCAGCACTTTTTGTCCTAAGTGGGATGAGTATGCCCAGACGTGTGTCCCTTGCTCTCTGTGCCACTGGATTCAAGCTATCTTGGCTGATGATGGGTGCTACCCCAAAATCGGTTCCAGGATGCTTGTTTCCGATCCAGGGAGGGCCCGGCTTGGCAGGGACAGGGTCAAGATTGATTTACAGATGGCTGGGTACAAACATGGGTGGCGCAGTGAGCAAAAGAACAATGGATCTAACCCAGATCTCTTAACTGGGGGTGAATGTTTGATTCTTTCACCATTCTATCAATCATTTATTGCCACAGTACTTTTCACCCAAAGTGTGATGGGTGTGTCCAGACGTGGGTCCCTTGCTCGTTGTGCCATTGGATTCAAGCTCACCTAGCTGATCAGGGGAGTTACCCCAAAACCGGCCCCAGGATGCTTGTATCCAGTCCAGGGAGGACCAGGCTTCGCAGTTTGGGCTGCACTGTTCCCATGAGGAACAGGGTCAAAACTGATTTGCATATGGCTGGGTACAAACTGGGGTGGCGTAGTGAGCAAAAGAACAATAGATTTAACCTAGATTTCTTGACTGGAGGAGTTTGATTCATTCAGCATTCTGTCCATCATTTGTTGCTGCAGCATCTTTCTAAAAGTGGCATTTCTAAAACAGTATTGTTTTATCCAACTTTGCCAGCATAGATGATTTATCCTTACCATTCCAATGATATTAAACATGACAGGGCACTCCTTCTCAACCAGGAATTACAGCTTAATAGTGTCATAAGGAATTCCCAATGTTACCCTATGGAAGGATTAGCCCTCACAGTAGGTGTTTTTCACTACCAGGACATGTAAACCTTCAAAATGACATCTCCTACCTCTTACGTACACAGCACTCTGCCCTATAGTCTACCTTGTGGATACATTAGGTGTAACTTACGTGTAATTAAAGGGGAGTTTAAGGCTTGACAAGGGGCTTTTAATGCCAATGTGACATGGTAGTTTAAACTGTACACACAGGCTCTGCAGTGAGAGGCCTGAGACATATTTGACGGGCTCTTTGTGTGGGTGGCACAATTAGTGCTGGTGGCACACTAGTAGCATTTCATTTACAGGCCCTGGGCACAGTTTGTGCACTCTACTAAGGACGTACAGAAAAATTAAATATACCAATTGTGGATAAGTCAATTAATCCATGTTTAGGGAAGGTGCATATGCACTTTAGCACTGGTTAGCAGTGGCAAAATGTTTATGGAACATCACCCTAAGGCTATCAGGTCTAACACCTATTAATTGCTACCAGCATTTGTTTTTACAGATAAATAGCTCCTTCTGAAAGATTTTATCAGGTAACACTTTGCGGTAGGATTCACTCTACGAATGGGCTCTAGTATCAAAATACAGAGATAACATTTTGCAAATCATCTTTATTCAGTAACATAGGTCACCAGATTTGAAGTGTAGCATTTGCTACCATTTGTCAAGTGTGGCTCACTGGTTAGAGCAGGCAGACCCTGAAGCAGAGGTCAGACCCGGGACCAGGGTTCAATTCCCGACGCGGCAGGGTCTTGAGCTCAAAATGTCCATGGACTCGATAATTCTCGCTTCGGTGCTTGACCTAATCATGGGTTCACACTCTGCAACTCTGGGCATTAAGCTTGCTTAATCTCCACAACGGCCCCCCCGCGGCGGGATGCCTGGCTTTCACCTTGGGGATGCCCTGTAGGGGCTATCTCACAGGGAAAAACCAGGACGGTTTCCCAAGGCAAGCGCGGAGATACCCCTTCGGGGGTCGATTCTGGCGCTATATAAGAAATATAATAATAATAATAATAATAATGCCTTAAGTTGTAGGCATCGCACAACAAACACCCACAAGTAGATCTTGCAATCTACAATGTTCCCACTCTGACTTCTTCTCGCTCAACAGGGCTTTATATCAGTTTCTTTTTTCTAGAATGTCCCCTCAGCTGTAATTTCTAAGGCCGCCAAAAGTAAAACCATTGCTAAATTATAAGCACTGTCGAACCAATTAACACAGCTGATGTTTGTGGCTTGTAGTACAGGCAAGTTTGGTAAGAAGCAGGACCATATAATCAAATGCTGTCATATGTACTTTGTACATTGATGAGGGTCTAATAGAACAATTCCTGAGGATCCCATGAAGTTAGCTATGAATAAATTTTTGGGGAATTAAATTATCTCCTGGCTCTGCCTGGTCCTACTTTCAAAGTCTTCTATGCTTTGTCATATACAAGTTGTCAAATCGTAAAGGACAAGCTATTGGGGTTACGAAGGCATGAAGGCACATTGTCATGACTGAAGGATTAGAGAGTAATTTTCACTTTGAGGGTGTTCCTCAATTAGCATATCTAGCAAAACATTTCAGCTAGGTAGGTTCAGCAATATGTGGTCAATGATATTTTTAGTCAAGATGTTTTTAAAGAACAAAGCTATCCTACCATTAAAGGCACCCTGATCATGTGGTAAACTTAAAAGGGCTATTTTACAAACAACGTGACAGCAGTGTTTGATATCTCTTCTAGCTATCGCAATGAGGCCCCGTAACTGTTCTTCTCTGTAGATAGACATGTAATCACCGGTTAATTCGAAAGTGGCGTTGAAGTAATCGGTTACCACTAGAAGAGGTCTCTTCTACTCAGCAATATTGTTTTAGAGTGTGAAGTCTAGCACTTAGGAGATTCAATGTTAACTCTTCAGAAAAACTCTTGGTACCCCTCTTGTATATGTTAAGATCATTCCTAATTTCCTAATTTTAATGTAACTAGCAAATCCAGAATATCAGAAGTTCTTTCTATAATTTTGCAATTCAAATCGATATGTACCCGAATCATTAGCAATCCAAATGGTCTACCTGTTGGTCCCTTAACTGCTGCAATAGCAAAGGCAGATTATGTCTGAATGTGTGGCCCAAGTTTCTGAAAATATAAACTGAATGATAGGCTACAACTCCACACCAATCAGAAACACCTACTTTGTGTGCAAGGCTATCAGCATTCCAGTACAATTGTTTCATAAAAGCCTGATCAGCTTGCCCCATATCACCATCTAGTGAGAGCTACCCTACCACAGCAACCCCTCAAAACTACAATAAATGATGCATGGGGTCTGCCACCACTCTTGGCCCATTCAAAATGTGGAAAGTGTGTATGTTGCAACTCAACCATTGAAGGCAAAACTTTTGAGTATGGAAATCTAAAATGTAACCGTAAATACTTTTCTAACTGCAACTCCACAAATCTTGTATATGCTATTTTATGTCCATGCATGCTCATTTACATAGGCCAAACAAGCCAGAAAGTGAAACTACGAATTGCCCAACACAGAAGCAGGATAAGGTGCAAGACAGCTAATGCACCGCTTGTTGAACATTTTTCAGAAAAAGGTCACAGTGACAAAGACTTGGTATAGACTGTGATAACAATCATCAAACCCCCTCCTCGAGGAGCAGACATGTACCTTTTGCTCAACAAGGAGGTACTCCATTGGATCGTTAAAACCAACAGCATCAGGAATGCCTGAATCGTCTCGAAGATTGGACCTCCCTACTTTAAACAAAGCTTACAAGAAATAATCCTCTAAATGTTATTCTATGTACTGCAGTGTGCCTGATTAACTTGACCATTGTTCACTTTTTTCACAATATTCACCACCTTAAGATGGCCGCCGCGTCTGCACACCATGACTAGAGGTTTCACTTCCACAGTCCTTTCTCACTGTTCACAGCCTAACCGGCTCCCACCTCCGCAGACCACCTTCGCTTTCTGCAGACCACATGGTCCTTTTAATAAACTTGCCACATGGGAGCTCTTTAACACCAGAATCCCACTACCTGCCACAGCGCCGTTGACTTCTGCATGTAAGTAACCCGCTTGCGCCGTTTCCTCTCACCCCAGTCCCTCCATGCCCCGCTGGGTAATTGACTCCACTGAATTTTTTTCCCAGATCGAGCTATTACGCTCCCGATCCAGACGACTCTCCTCGCTGGACAAGGCAGTACCGGTAATTATTCTACCAGTAGCACGCCATGCCGCTCACTCCCCTGGTCGCTCTCGACCGTCTTAATGCTGAACAATTATTTTTCCAGATTCCTCCATTGTTCACGGTATTTGCTGATCCGATGCATTGCCTGTTGTAATACGCGTAGGTTTATGCATTTACTCTTCCCAGTCGCATGCTCCGTATAATGTTCACTTGCACTCATAACAATTGTGCCCTTCACTACATGACCGCGCCATGGATCCCGGTTCAGCTTCCGTCTATATTTTTGGTTTATGGCTAATTGAACTTCACTGCCCACATTTCCGACCGATCTCACTCCGGTCACAGAGTCACATCGAAAATTGGAACACTTGTCTCCATCACTGCGCCCAAATAGTCTGCCCTCACAGGACTTGATATTTTGCTCCTCAATGCGCCGTTAATTTGTCATCACTGGCACTCAAATACACCCCTTCCAAATGATTAAGTCCTTTCCCAGTTGTCTCACGAATTCCTGAACACGGAGATCCACAATTCGCCGCTTTCCTTCACTACAAGCACATGAACACACTCTGCTTTAACGGAAGAGATGCGGTTGCAGTTTTCAAATACAACATGCCTAATTTCATGTAATTTTTTTCTCTCCCCTTTTCTCCTCCTTTTTCCAATGTACTGTATAAATGTATAGAATTGTGTTAAAAGGCAGTGTAATATTTAAAGACAACAGTGACTATAATCTTGTCCTGATGATGATGCCCCTCATTTAACTTAAGGCATCGAAACGTTGTCGACCAAAAAACCCCCTTATGCAATATGACATTTAAAATATTGTGAAATGCAATGGTGTGGTTATAACAATCTTTGTCTGTAACACTGACTACAAGTACACAGACATATTTTTGCTTTGCTCCTTTTACCATTCTGTTCGTTGTTTTGTCTGAATGTTGTGGGTCACGGCTGTGCCCACTTGTTATTATTGTACTCATTCTGTTTTATTAAGAGAATTGTTAAATAAATTCCTTGTCCGGCTGGACAAAAGACATAACACTTATCAGGTGTGTGATTATCAGTTTAGTATACCATTGTGTCCACGAGTAGGGACCACTGTTTTTTGAAACATGATACTGCCCAAGGTCCCTATGGCATACCTTCTGGGTTCCCTTGTCTTTCTTAAACACCATATCTCCCATACAGCAGCAGCCAGCACAGGTAAGCACAGTGGGGCGATGGGGCGATAGGGTGGGGTGGGATGGGAGAGGAGGGATGTTGACAGACGACGAAATAGGTATAATTAAATGAATAAATAATACCTTTTCCATTGTCTGTCGACTTCTCCCACTGCACCCAGCCCCTCCACGCCTACCTGAGCCAGCCACCGCTGCGCCCATAATTATTGACCTCTTGTCTGCCGTGCTTAATTTGAGCCGGTGGTTGCAGGTGGTGCTCACCAGCACTTATTTTTGGCAACCGCCACTCATTTTAACTCATCAGACTTTGAATTAGAGCAAGAGTGAGAACAACACCTTGACAAAGGAGAAAGCAGGAAGTGAGATTAAGAGGCATGGCATATCTGGTGGTGGATTAAAGAGGCATGAGGTGGAATAAAAACTAACCAGCCATGGTTTTTAGCACACTCATATTCAATAACCCCAGCTTCAGGCATCTGAGGGCAATATGGGTCCTCTACGCTTACTCTTGTACAAATTAGTCACTGCAAACCTTCATTTAATAATTTAGGCTGCTAAATTGGTATCTATGACCCTTATTTTGGTGTCTTGGTTTTTTCAGAGCCCGACCCATCAAATAATCCTTTCTTTGTGACATAAATTCCTAGGTTTTCCCAACTCTCTCTGTAGGGAGATATTTTATAGTCTTCAAACAAAGCTTAGTTGTAAAGTTGCTATCTGCTTCAATGTCTGCGAGAAATTTTACTAAAGATATATCTCTTGAGACAAGTTCATAAGGACCCTCAAGGTATCTAAATATATAAAGCAAATTCCCTTGTAAAGAATGTGATGTGGGCCTGCTGACCCATTGCACCTGCTCATTTAGATTCAACATTAATATAAAAGAATCTTTAGTGAGGCAGTTGAGCAATACCTCATCAGAATCCCACACTGGGCCTTCTCAGAGGAGCTAGCAGCATTCATTGTTGTTGATGCCGGCCCTTGTTGCTTCTGTGCACCGTGCTTCAAAACAGCTTGTGTTGTGATTCTCTTCTCATATCTCCAGGTGCCTAGTGGAAATCCAGGGAACATTTGACTAGAGTTTGCAATTCAGATCTTACCCAGGCACCAATGCTTGTTATCAACCAGGACCCCCACCATGGTGCTCGCAATTTACTTCCGGTTTGCAGCCTGGAACAATGGAAAGACGTTCTTTGCCACCACAGGGCTATCTGCTTATGATGTGCTTAACTCTAGTTTCTTTACTTTGCGTAGCTTTCACAGCTTTTTCTATTGTAAACTTTAAGAAATTGAGTTAATAATTGTGCAGGATGCGAGTCTGCTTGCTGGGAACCAATCAACCCATTGTAGTACCTGACTCTCTCAGGGTAGCGAAGTGTTGCAGTCCAAGGCCTACTCAAGGGAGGTGGTGTGGGCTAGTAATCTCCATCCACTGGCCCACAATCACAATGCTCAATAAATCATTGTCCAGTCAGTGGAAAGGTACCTTTATTACATACACACACTACTAAATATTGCACATTAATCTACAAATATATACATCAGGCAGAAGGAAATAATTTTGGAAACGTTCTGAAATCACATTTGACCCCTAGTGGGTCTTGACACCCATTATCACAATACACCCCACCTATTCCAGATGCATCATCACAATGTTTAAATAAAGCAGGACTATTAGCTTTGTCAAAGGGTCACCACATCCAGCAAACCTATTGGCTTTGACCAAAGGTCACTACATTAAAATGTAATTCAACCTATTGGCCTTGTCAAGGGGTCGCCACAACAATACGTAAGACAAACCTATTTAATTAACCGTATGTTGAAAATCAATATCATATTAATACAAGTCTTATTATTAATAAAAACATTGCAATGTTTACCAAAAATCACTATCAGCAGTGCATTTTAAATAAATCATTGAAAATCAAAAAAAATAACATCCAAATCTTCCTTTTACCCCTTCAGGCCGCATAGAGTACAGTCATGTGGCCATCCACTACTTTACTCCCAAGGAAAAGCTCCAGCTTTAGGAGTGCTTAAAATATGTTGAACATTTCCCGAAGTTATGCATTCTATTACCTGGGGGCACAGGGTTAATTTCCTAAATTCATTCTGGGGTAGGGAAGCTGTACTCCCTGCAGTCCCCACAGCAGTTAAAATTCACATACGTGGTGTTCCTGCCCCTCTTGTAGTACAACAAGGAAGAAAAATGCAAGCAAATGAATACCTGAAGGGCATTATGGGGTGTTCCAGGCTGGGAAGGGTGAATATTTTATTAGTGGGTCTCCAGCTGTGTGCTGCCAAGCTCTGCCACAATATATTCCCTTTGTTATCTTTTTTTCTTTTGTTTTAAATCCTGGGTGTTCTGTACCCACTTGGAACACCCACATTCTGGCGAAGGTGTACCCAAGGCCACTGCGGTCCTGCCATCTCCTTGCACACACCACACTCCTGTGCCACACTTGGGGGATCGCCATTGAGCTTCCTGGGCTCATGCTAGGTAGGAGTAATTTTCATTATCTGTTTCCTGACGGAAACAGTTCTTCTTTGGCTCGCCTGGCCCTATTGGACACAATGCTTTCTGTGGACTGGGTGCTATGGATTAATCATTATTGCCTGGACCTGGGGAAGGGATCTAGGGAGAGAGCCCCATGCACACCCCCCTCCCAAGGTATTTAAAAAAAATAGTCACCATGCATTGTTCCTCAGGCAGTGGCCCACACCAGGGGGTTGAAGGAAGTCCGGATGAAGGGCCACACTTCCGTCTTTGAATATGGGCAATCTAAAATGGGCAGTCTTTAAAAGTGCGTAACTAAGGTTCTATTAGATTGATTTTCCTGATCTTGGGTTCATTTTACTCCTGGTGGCCCTACCCACCTGTAGCAGTTTCAGAAGGGCTCCTGACCTCTAAGGGGCACCATTTACAGAGAGCTGGTTCACTGGTTCCATCTGCCAGTCTTCAACTCATCTCTGCCTTCCACGTATAATGGAACCAGCGCCACTGGCCCTAGAGAGACTCATCTAGTTCTGGGGGTCTGCTTCAGAAAAAGTCCTTAGTTCATCAGGTGTATCAGGTGGCTTTTGCTTCCAACTGTCCATGGTTCAGGTGTTGTCCCTATCCAAGTCCAGTGTCTTTCTCTCTCTCTCTTGTGCAGGGGTTTATAAGTGTAGGTGGAAAGTTCTAGATACCAAGCCCCCCCTAGCCAATCATAAGATACCAGATCATCCCTCCAACTCTGTCCCAACCTTCTGGCACTGCATTTTGGCACAATCCAATATGGCAGAACCCTTCTTCCCCTGTGCAGATTTCATAAGCCCACTCAGAGGTTTGCCCATACAAATGAGCAGCCCCTCCTCTGTAGTCACTGTGAACTGGTTCTGGAACAACTTCAACCTCCCACTGGGATTCGGGCCAAGATGTCTAGCAGGACAATAAAGATGGCAGGCTCAAAGGTCTGCTTCATCTGTCTGTGACAAGGGAGCCCCATTTTGAAGTTAATCAAGTCACAGGGCACAGTACCCAGGCAAACCTGCCATGGCAGGGAAATCCCATTCCTTACCCTGGGTCCTTTGTCAATTGTCTGATTGCTATACACATCTCACTATATGAAAACATTAACATTTGTGTGACACTAAACACAGGCAGAAAGGCCTTTTGGTTTTAGACTGGAAAATGGTAACTTTCTAAAAGTGTTATTTCCAAAATAGTAAATTAAATGCTTGACTATTTAGCTGGATTTTAAAGTACTATAAAAAAAGTTGTTACATTATTTCTCTAGCTGCTACCGATCCAAATTTAGCATTTATGAAATGTAACAATGTTGTCCAATGTTTCCTTATAGAACCATCCATCCTTGCTACAGTGAAAATAGCTTTTGGGGATACTTTACTGTAAGGGCATGTTCATCATTCATTTCTACATGTCCTGCTTTAAAAAAAGCATGCACCCTTCCTTCAAGGGCAATATGGCCTACCTACTTAAAGGTAACTTTAATATTTACACAGAAGGCTTAGACCTGTCAAAAGGTGCTACTTTGACATGTTGAATTTTTAGTTTAAAACTGCCATAGGCAGGTTACCAGTGTGCCGCCAACAGGCTGTGCACAATGGTTGTCTCATGTGCAGTCAGCACACATATTCATGCGTAACCAAGTGCCCATTACTCCCTGCACTGTACTGCCCTTATTTTTAAAGGCAGAAAATATTAAACAAGGTCTGTCAAATCACCATGAAATTAAAGTGTGATCAAAATAAAATCAAAACATTCTGGCGGACTAAATGGGCAGAACCTATATGCAAAATATACACTTATTAATTCATCATCACTATGCAGTCTTTCTGGTTTTGTTGGGATGCACAGAAAATATATTGAAATAAATATATTTATGTTGTTACTTCGTTTTTAATTCACATTTTGCAATTGGCAAATAATTATTTATTTTTAATTGTTATAATTTTTGCTTTAATTATTTGATGTTTTAAATGATATTTATATGTTATCTTTTTCAAGTAATTGATATTTCATTAGTGGCTTCTTTGTGCTTTTTGAGGTGTTTAGGGTGGCAAGTTATTACATTGAAATG
The DNA here is from genome assembly GCF_964263255.1 of Lissotriton vulgaris. Taxonomy (NCBI): domain Eukaryota; kingdom Metazoa; phylum Chordata; class Amphibia; order Caudata; family Salamandridae; genus Lissotriton; species Lissotriton vulgaris. Next base: position 922,054,484 of record NC_141699.1, read on the forward strand.
TGTTACTTTATGAATTGATAATATTTAATTGATTATTGGAGGCGTGTGCTGCAGCCCAGAAAAGGGCTGCAGCACATCCCTGATGGTGGGGAATATTTTTTAATATGTGTCGATTCAGATGTGTACTTTTTGACTGCGGTGAACACATATGCATGACGTGTGAAAAATACCTAATATTAATACTTTTCCATTGTTGGAGTCCAGACCATATGTGTCCAGTCAATGGGTAAATAGTGCAAAATGGACTTACCTGGATTTCTGTGCTAACAGGATCGTTTTGTTTGAAGTCAAGATGCTGCTTTGAAGGGGGGCCTTAGGGGAAGGGAGATTGAAGGGAAGGAAAAGGGAATGGGTGAATATGCACCCCAATTCCTTTGATTCCACCGACTCAAAGCTGGTGGTCTTCCAGCTACAGCAGGCTCAACAGAAAGTCAACTCAAAATTCTGAAAGCTGTGCACTTGCCTGTACTGTCCTCTGAAATCTGCCTGCACCCTTCCGCTGTCACGGCGGTATGCGAATGGTTAGTGGCGTCGGCAGGACTCTGATGGTCTTTCCTTCAACAGAAGGCCAACATCGGAATCTGATGGGCAGACTGTCAACTGGGCGTAGGGGAATCCAATGCCGATGCGACAGCGGTTCCCATACGGCTGAATTCATAATCAGGCCCATAGTTGGGTTTCCCCAAGTGAAGTTGATTGAGATTTTCTTCCCAAGAAGAGCAATAATTCTAATTGTTTTGTGATAGTGTAAATATTTTTAGGACACAAAACAAAAGTGCCTTTTGTTTTCATTTTGATTTTTAAGACTTACATCAACAAAGAGCAATATATTAGCACACAATCCTGTGAGGCTGAAGGGAAATGAACATTAAGAATGTGGTAGGTTTCTAGATAACACAAAAATAAGTTTCATTTTTATGTTTTTGAAATCTTTAACACATTAAATAGAGTGTACACAATAAGTGCCGTGTTATACAAATCAACACAAATTAATATTTTAGATTGTGAGTTGATGAGTATTTTCATTTTTTATTCTGAAAGTACTGTATCATTTTAATATGATTAAAAGGCAAAGACAAACAGCCCAAATAACTACTTCACTTAAAAAAACCAGAATGCAACTCATAAACCCACAGATGATATAAGTTGAAAACTTAGAACATAAACAAAGTATTAATGAATAATTAATAGCTATGTAGAACATATATTAGATACATGAATTAAACTTTTACAAGAGTAACCCAAATAAGACATCAGCAATAGTGTTATCCAACAATAAACGTAAATCTGAAAAAGCTTCACTATATTTTAGGAGACTGCTACAAAACACTTTAAAAATAAATACTTATCAAAATCTAGTGTTGTTGCACAGTATAGTTGTAAACTACAATTATATAGTTGTAGTGGTTTTATACAGCCTTTTCTAAATTCCCAACAAACTGTCTGTAAACCTGCACTCCATATAACTCCTCCAACCTAGTGCAAGCCACTTAGACTTCTATATCATTGGCTATTGCCTAAAGCTCCCTTGAATCTTTTCAAATGGTTCAGGCCTCTATCTACTTAGCCAAATGACTGTGACATATTCATGCCCACCCACTAGACTTTGAATCAGGCAGTCTGACACACAAAACCTGTTGAAACACTTAAATCTGAACAAAATAGTTGTGAGCCTTTGGAACTAAAGAAAATGCTCCAGGTTGACTCACTACTCTTCTCCGGTAATGTGCACTCAACATCTTGGGGTACAAACCATTACAACCCATTAGCATACTCTAGCCCCTGTGTGGATTTTGTCATTTGGATTCATGTGATACACGTATCATTTGCAAAACCACCCACTGCAACTTTATCCCCTGTAAAACCAAGTAGAGACCTCAGTGTCACACGGTGAAGTGTCATTTGGATGAATTTTTAGCTATTTCTCTCACTTCCCCAAGTAACTACATTGTTAATCCACCCTGGTTAGTATACATTTTCTTACCCCTCCCAATGCTGTCAAGTTTCTTGGAGACCCAACCGGCTGCTTTAATTTTCTTCTATAATGTCAGATATACAACATAAGCTGTTCTCAACTGGTTGCATAAATAGGGAAGAAAGCACCTTATCCATCACTGTTCTACTTAAGCAATTTGAGAAAATGTTAATATCCCTAGAAGGCTATAGCAGTTTCATGGTCAATTTCAAGATTATGGGCCTGATTTACTAAGGGTTTTCGTTGGTTAAAGGTCACACATAGTGATTAACAGAGATGCAGATCTTGCAAATTTCACAGCACAAAAAGTGCTTTGCACTGTTTTGTGCTACTCTGCATCAAGGTGGCCTTACTTTGGTGGATCTGTACAAGCACTTATAGTGTGTTACACACAGCATCTTAAGATCATGGGGGAGTTATTCTGTCATATCTTGAATCCTGAGCCCTTGAAAATAGAATTCTACCTGAGGCACAATTTGGCTTTAGGCCAGGTTTCGGCACAGTCGAGTAAACCCTACATTTATATCTCATTGCAGGGAAGTACGTGCTGGCTAAAAAGAGTACCCTAAACATGGAATTTATAGACTTAACTATTGCATTTGACCAGATAAACAGGGCAAAGGTATGACAGATAATGTAAATCATGGGGGTGGACTCTGATCTGTTGATATAATGAAAAATGCTTACATCATGACTTGTCTATATCCATTGGATATGGCCCACAGGGAGAAAAGCACTCTCAGATCAGTTCATTACAGATGTAAGACAGGGAAGGGTATGCAAAAAATGGTGACTCAACATAACCCAAATTGCTGTTCGCAGATGACGGGGTTCTTATGTCCAGCACAGCAAATGGCCGACAGGTATTGCTGGATTCCTTTTTGTCCTAAATGTATTCCCTAAATTTAAAATTAAACTTCAGAAAAACATATATGAAAACATCGGAAATCTAATTTGAAGACAAATGCCCCTATTACGATGTCATGCAGAAAGCCATCCGACAGCTGTTCGGAGGCTTTCTGTTCGACATCAATGGTTTTCCTCCGACCGCCATATTACAAAGGAGGCGGTCATAGGGAAATCTGTGGGGGGATTCCGCTGCGCTTCTGATGGCTCAAGAAGCCCATCGGAGCATCGGAATGACACATATTCCCATAATGCCAGCTGTGCCAGCTTCAGATCCGCCGTCGGGATTATGATGTAACTTTCCCACAGCCTTTCCATGTCGGACTTTCCCACAAGGAAAGGCTGTCGGAAAGTGAATTTGGGGCCCCCTAGCAATGCCCCTTTCTGCCATGGCCCTCTGTTATGGGTTCTGGTCCCCCTAAACACCCCTGCACTGTGTGGCAGGCTCCACATGGGGCCTGCCTCACGGTGTAGGGATGTTAACAAGCATACATTTTTCAATGGCAGCATGTGCTTCAGGCTTTTTCCACTCAAGCTGCCATTGAAAAATTGATGTTTCCAACCCCGCATAGGGTGATCACATCCAAATGCTGCAGGCAGATCCATGACCTATGATCGGGCAATTTCAGTCCACAATGATCGACATCGTAATGAGGCCCAAGTTCTTCACGATGGGTGGCAATCAGTTGGAGAAGGTAAATGTATTTAATTACTTTGGCTTCACTTTTAGCTCATCGCTCACCTGGAATGCACTGATCACTGTAAAGCACAGCAAATGGGAAGGAATATGGAAGCAATTTTGTAGGTTTGCAAGAGATGCTTAACCTATACTGGAGTAAGTGTGTGTCTGCTGGGCTATATGAAGCAGGGGTGTGGGGCAATGGGAAAGTAGGGCCCATCCAGCGCCCAGAAAAAGCTATCACCCACAGATCCTTGACAGTGCCGAAAAATAATGCAACTTTTATTGACCATGAGGAACTCGGTTTGCCATTCATTGAGGACCAAATAGGATTACCTACTCCATTGTTATAAATAGTGTTGGGAGAATCCAGAGGCAACATTAGTTAGATCTTGTATTTCACATTGCCTAGCTTTAGATGGTGTCAATAGAATCCCGTGAGTTGCCTATGTACGGAAAATATGTAACAAACTGGATAAGGTTGAAGTAGTCACAAACCCATAGGAACAAAACTTAACCCCTTGCATGCTTGTGACGGAACCATTCCGTCACGAGCCACAGTGGTGCTGTGCTGGTGAGGGAATGGTTCCGTGATGGCCCGGCCGACGCGCCTTAGCGTCGCTGATTTAGCGCCTGCTTTGAGCTTTCTATTAGGTGGGTGGGGCCATGACAGAACCATTCAGTCACAAGCACAGCGCCACCGCGGCTGGTGATGGAGTGGTTCTGTCACGAGCATGGTGGTGACGCGCGGCCAAGGGTTAAAGTATAAAGAATCTATTAAAAATCAGTACTAGGGGAGATGTAAGGAAATAAGAATAGAAGGTGTGCTTGATTAACAATCAGTTTTGCGATACGCCCTGGTGGCAACATCCAGGTGTTTGGAGCCATACTTGTGCTGAGTAGAAAGTTCTTTTCAGCTGCACCTATTAACACTTTTTCGGTTAAATATTGTACATTTTAGAGTCACCTTCCCAACGCAAAACAACTGGTACTGTGATTTACCCCATGTAAATGCAATACCAAAACAAAGCATGTGTCACATTATGTGTTGCTCTCTGTATCAAGGTCCACGTCAATGTTTCCTGGCCCCAGTATGGTGTAGTTCTACGATTGGAAACCACTCTTTGGGATTAGAACTATTGCAAAGTCTCTCCTCTCTTTGCCATGCTGTTTTAAAAATTTTTAAACTAGCTTTAACCATTAGAAAATGCTATGAGGAGATAATTCCTTGAATAAACATATGCATGATCTCCGATCAGGTTTGACATTAGTCACTTTATGAATCTTTTATGTATTCTCACCATGGTTATTATTCTATGTAAAACATAGTGCCCTGTTTTTTCTTTTACTTTTTAAACTGGAAATTTTATTGGATAATGAGACACATTTTTGTGTTTTTTACTGTAAATGTTATGAATGTGACTTTCATGGCATCATGCTGAATAAAGTTTATTTGAAATTAAACATAGCACTCTCTAGTAAAAAAGCCAGGCAGGGGTTTGCATGAAAGAAATAGCATGCCTTGGAAGCAAACGTGATCAAGGAGATTTCTCCAATCATTCCACACATTGCATGTGTGTTGCACTGTACAGCACACATGCAAAGTGTGGAATTTTAAAAAAATTGTCTTGGCATGATATTTTGTATAGAAAGCATATGCTTCCATTATAGATCCTATGTTAGACAGCATGCATATACCTCTCACCAAGGTACAACGTTTGTGTGTGGCAGCCTGTTTGTCTGCCAGGGAAGGAGTTGAGACCAGCAGCAGGCATGTTCTTATAAACATGGACAAGGATTGCTTTCTCCTTCTTTTGCAATGCCATGCAGCAACTAACTTTGGTTGCTGCAACTGTGCTAAACAGTAATAAATGTGCCCGACAGTGTGAATGGAGATACGTACAACACCACTTTATAATGAACTTGAAGACCTAATTCAAGGGTCATATGGTGTCCTGCTTTGTATTACTCAGTTTTAAAATCTAGTCTGGTGTCTCGGAGGAGTTGAGGTCTACTGTTAAACCAATATCTATTATCACTAACAAAATCACTGATCTTATTTATTTGGAACTGTAACTGAGTGTGTAAACTGTTCCAGATGGATAGAGGGTGCAGTCATCTCTCATGTTTGCAAAATTATTAGGGGTCTTTTATTGTCAGGTAGCAAGCCTGCTAGACCACCAGGTTAGTGAATGCATTTATTTCTTCTCCTCTATTTGAGGACTATCCACCATATTTAGTGATTCCTGCCTGGCAGTGATTAATGTGCATTCATTGTGTATTACACCATTGTGTCAAATTCACTAAAGGCACAGATGACTGTTGAGCAGGATCCATGCTTTTTGGTCTGCTTTGCATTCATTTTTTGTGTTCCTAAAACAAACTTTCATACAGCAAGATTGGTTTCAAAAACAAACAACGACCCTGACGTTATTGGCTTTTCTCTCTGCATGTGAGGTTATTTTGTTTGCTTTCAGTGCCCTGGATCGACCACGCCTTGCACGATGAATAGTAGTGGTGGCCCCACCTTAGAAAGGGTGGTGCTAGCATGACTGTGAACTGGTGGCCATGTGGTGCATAGGCCATCAGGGCAGGGGTTAAAAATGGTAGAGACAGATGAGGCTCTGTTGTCAAAACCTGATAATTCTCTGGCTCAAATTTAAATGGGGTAACTGTTTGGGTTTGGCTGGGCGGGAGCTCTACCTATCTATGGAGGAGGTGCCACTCTGCCAAACTCAAAGTAAGGCCTTCCACCTTAATTAAGTTTTGAGAATTATTTTAGATGATAACAACACCTTAGTGTGCAAACAGGAGAGCCAGCTAACAGTATTAGACATGGCTATTTTGCATCCAAGTCAAACTCTCATAGATAGTCCTTGTGACTTATTTTGAACTGCTCTTATTGTGAATCTGAAGGAGATAAAATGCTGATCTAATTTGAATTGCAGCACTGTATGAAAATATTGTTTATTGATGTAACACCACTCAGCTGCTCATGCCCCACCCCATTGCCTTGGGCAAACAGGACGTGCTGCCTCCATGAAGCACGTGCAGCAGCAGCCTTCTAGCGGCAACAGTGGGTCGGCGCCTTACTTCCCTTGCCTTACCTTGTGCTTGTTTCACCCATCCAGTACTTGGTTGGATGTCCTGGGCCTTGAGGAGACCAGGCAGTCCACATGGGGCCAACTTTCCGGTCAGTCTTCTTCCCAATGTTCCTATGTGGTGATTCTGGGAGGATATGTAGCTGCCCAATCCAAGATGGACGACACCATTTTTATTACTATGTTATCCAAACTGTTATGGAGGGCTTTGTGTGATTCTGTTTCCTCTTTCGGTTAAGGGCCAAATTAAAGGAGGGTTTTCCAGACATCCATTGCGTCTATTGTGTTGCAACCCTTAAAATGTCTTTGTTGTGTTCTCTCAATCCCGGATTCAGACTTGCAGCAGTTCCAGCTCCAGCCGTTATCTTCTTTGCCCATCTTCCTCTTCAGTTCCTGCTACAGTTTCCACTATCTCCAGTCCTTCCAGTCCTGCAGTTCTTCTTAACTTTTGCACCTTGATATCAACTTCTGCAAGGTTTTTTGCCTTGTGTTCCTTCTTGGTGCTCTCTAGTGTCAGCAGCAATGTGGCTTCTAGATTGGATTGTCCTGACTTCAGGCAGACTAAGACTTGGACTCAGCCGTGGGAGCTGCAGGTAAGAGCGGTGGGGCTGGCAGGGTGTGATTACGAAAGACGACCACGAGGGACAATTCATTATTTATTTAATATTCCCTTGTGGTAGTCACTCAAAATCCCCCCCCCCCCAGCTAGCCCCACCACTCTTACCTGCAGCGGATGCTTGGACTACCAGACACCTAAACCACTTGGGAGAGCTTCCTAGACATAAATGTCATGACAATTGAACACTCTGCAGAATAATTATTCTCCAAATGAAGATGGACAGGGACACATCACACTTCTTTTCCAGTGAAGAGGATTTTGCTAATCAAATATAGTTTGATATAGAATAAACTGAAGCCCTCTTCAAAGTGTCTAACTACAGAACATTCATAGCCGAAATCATTCCAGAGTGAGTTCCACTAGGTTGTCTTCAACCAGTATCTCAAAGAGAACTGAATAAGGCTGAATTAAGAACAGGATTATTGAAGAAACTGTTAGGAAAGACAAGCAATACTTCTGATTTCCCACATAATTTGTAAGAGAGTTGGTTATCTTCAATTCTCCACAACTGAGCAGTTTTTTGGGCACAGTGTAGGTCTCAAAGTTCAGAAAAATTCACAAAACCTGGATGGTAATTGCTCTACATTTTGGTTGCAAATGGTCGAGTTTTGTCATCAGAGTGACAGACATGCTCGTTTTCACTGACAAGTTGAAGCACTAATCTCTCACTTTTTTTTGTAGTAGAAGGAGAAACCAATACTAAGAGGGGATAACAAGAGATTATGTGATTAGGCATAACAGCCCTTCACAGATAGAGCTCTTCTGGGTGCAAGAGTGGACATTTAAAGAGGTTCAGTATGCAAACTGTACAGCAAGACCATGAAGAAAGTAGGTGATCAGAAGTTAAGCATTTTCACCAAACCCAATAGCCTCAGTACAGACTGGGGATAGTAGGGTGTTGCACTCCTTTATACCACTTACAGTTCAAGGCTTGCTTAGTAATGTAGTTCTAAGAGGGTTTTAAATTTCTAATAAACTGTATGGGGATTGCAAAGATTATAAGAAAATACTGTCTCCTTCGTAGTCTTACCTGAAGACCTTTTACCCAACAAGCTGAATGGCACTTGTAAGGAGACACTTCAGATGAATGGAAGTGACTACTAAACTGTCCCTGTTGACCTCAAAACATGAAAGGCCAAGTGCCACATTAAGAGCAGGGAAGGGCAAAACTGACTGCTTAAAGTTGTATACAAAGTGGTACATCACCACATACATCAGGCTTCTCCAACTAGAAGCCTGTGACCTATAGGTAGCTCTCCTGCTACTTGTGAGTAGCTCTCCTGTGTGCAGCCCAGCTTGCTAAATTAAAAGATTCTGCGTAGTTGAATTTATATCTATATACCAAAATTGAAAAGTGCGTATTTAAGATAAAACTGTGCGTAATTTCAGAACTCTCAAACTGATATTTGGAGAAAACTGGCTGAATAATGCAAATATATTTAAAGCTGATATTTGGGTGATAAATAGTCTGACTTGGGGATACCTATTACTCATATTATTACCTTGGTGCCAGGGGTATTGCAGCTATGCCTGTTATGTACTGCCCCGTAAGCAGCTTTATAAATTGCAAAGGCTGTTTTTACATCACTGCTAGCAACATTTTCATGGATCATTTACCGAACATTAAAACAAGTTTAGGAATGTTTGCTAGGTTTTCTTAAGGCATTAGATCAATTTGCCACTTTAGAGAATACGGTACTTCTGTTCCAAATCTTTAAATTGTCCAAGAGGCACAAACTGTAGCTATAGATAGAGATTGGCTGCAAGAAGAAAGAAAATAACGGTGTTTCATTTTAACATAATTAATGCAGACTTACCAGAGCATGGTATAATTCCTCAAAGTACACCAGTGCAGTTCACATAAAGTTCTATGCCATCCATCTTATTTTTCATTTTGACCTGTGTTTTTCATTTTTTTCTGATGAAGGTATCCATATACTGTTGGCTTATAGTGATGCATGAACTTAATTTATCTCAGGTGAGATAATAGCCAGACACTTCACTAATGATGGAGAGGGCATTAATGCGGTGGAGCGTGAGAAATATATGTGCCACTGCTACACTGCTGGTTTAGTTCTCACCTACCAGGAAGCCAAAACTCTCTGTGAAAGTCCCATTCTAAACCTATTGCCGTTGGTTGACTTAATTGTCAATCCTATTTCCCTGCTTCTTATCCGACGACTAGCCTTCCTCTTCTTGTGTTTGACATTCCCCTGTAGCATATACTCTTTACCATCCTTTTATTGACTGATTTGTATCCTTCCACTGCTCACATTTATGGAACTATTCTTTTTTTCTTTTTGAGTGAGCACTCCTTGGCAGCGCATGTGTTTTCCAGCATTCTCCTTTCTATTCCTCACCTCCATAAAATATATGCCCCTGGTGCTCCATCTCTCCCTTAAATGCTGCACACTGTCTCGCTTGTGTGCTCCCCCCCTCGGGTTGCCTTCCCTCTCGTGTGATGCTCTCTCATGCATTTCTCCACCAAACCCTATTACCCCTGTTTTGTATGTTGTCCTCTTCATCAAATGCTTCTCCCACATCCGTGTTGCTCTCTCACCCGTGTTCTGCGTTCCCCCTGTCTACACCTTTCACCCTCACTTTCAGTGAATCCCACCTCCACAGTCTTAAGTAGTAAGTAAGTAGTAAGAATAAGCTTTATTCGATTTGCGTAAAATCATAAAAGCACAGCAAATACATGTAAAAGCATCACACTTAATAGGAGCTTACATATTAAATTTAACAGTTAAAAAGAGCTGCAGTCATAATCAAATCTTAAAAATCATCCAATACCATACAATTTGAATTGCAGTTAATACTAATCGGCACAAAATACATGGAAAGACCCAGACAGAAGTGTTTTACAGCATGGTTTTCCGCAACAGCATAACAGATCTTAAAAAACGAGATACCGCAAAGATCACATGCTCGTCTTCCAATTTTAACAGTCTTAAGAAAGCAGGCCTGCAATTTCTTACTCCCCAGCGTTTTAACAAAGGTTTCAAATAAAGTTTTCTGGGGGTGGAATAAAAGGAACAAAAGAACATTAAATGCAGGTTAGATTGAAGTGCGATGTTATCACACGGACATATCAAAATCAATGTAGACCAGTTGTTCATCTCCGGGATGGAAACAATACGAAAGAAAATACCAAGACGTAAACGGGTCAAAAGCATTCTATAATAAGGGCTGGGGTCCACTTTTAAATACTTTTGTATGCCTTCGATGGGGGTGATTTCTTGGAAATTTAGGATGGTTTGTTTGTTTTTTTCAGTGTTCCATCTCAAAATTTCCAGATGGGTGGTCAGTGTTTTCTTGAGACATGATCTAGGTACGCCCTCCATGCTCCTGGGATTTACATAATAGTCCAGGAGACCTATGTCACTAAGTACAGATCTTACGTACGACAACCACCGGAAGTTTGCGACCCCATCTAGGGCCAAGCAGTCCTCCAGGAGGTCCCTATTAAAACTGGCCTCTCTAGTTGTCCATACCTTGTGCCATAAAAGAATTGGGGCCATCTTAATTGTGTCGCCCAGGTGCTTGACTCCCGCCTCTATGTGTGTCATAAATGAGGATGTAGTCTTTGGGACACCCAGAAGGTAGCTGATGAACTGGTTCTCACAGCTCTGCAAGGATTGGTCCTTCTCGATGCCCCAAAGTCCCGCCCCGTAGGTGGCTGTGGACACACACTTCGCCTGATATATTTGAACCAGTTCTTTGGCTGGTTTACCACCCACTCTGTTTGAAAAGGCGCGTAGGGCGCCTATAGTGTGGATAAAGGCCAGCTTTCTTGCTTCGATCGCCTGTTTCCAACGACATTTCCCGTCAAACATTATACCAAGGTAGCAGAATTTTTCTACGGTGGCTAAATTCTGTTTATTCAGGAGCACTTTACAAGGCACCTTACTGCGCTTGTTAGTGCATGGCATAGTAAAGGTCTTCTGAATATTTACTTTCAGCCCTCTATCCTGCATAAAACCTGCAAATTTAGACACTGCCCTCTGCAGTCCCACTTGGGTCTGGGACATTATAGCCGCATCGTCGGCGTACAGAAGGATCGGGACCGGTAGACCTTTCACGGTAGGGTAGTCGTTTTGAAAAAGAGAAAGATGATGGCCCACTGAGTTGATATAGTAAGTGAATAGCCTGGGGGCTAGGATACACCCTTGCCTGACCCCTCTTGACAAGGCGAATTTGTCAGTACATTCGCCTTGCTTGCCAAATCTTACTCTTGCCCCGCAGTTATGATATAATTCTCTAATAAAAGTAATTAGGCGTGCGTCAATACCCATTTCGGCCAATGTTGACCATAACAGAAGATGGTCCACGCAATCAAAAGCCGAACTCAAATCAACAAAAGTAATAAAAAGTGATCCGCCTCTAGCCTGCGTGTATTTGGCACAGAGAAGGGCCAGGTTTAGACACTGCTCAGCAGTCCCTATACCCTTCCTGAATCCATATTGGAGGTGCGAGACTACATTATGTTCCTCCTCCCATTCTTGGAGTCTCTTTAAGATAATCCTCCCTGCTAATTTCATAAGGCCATCTAATAAAGATATTGGCCTATAGCAGGTTGGATCATCACGCCTGCCCTTTTTAAAAATGGGGACCACTATTGCGTCCGACCAGCTATCTATAAACCCCTGTTGGTTGCCTTTATTCAGCACATTTGTGAGCAAGGGGGCCCAAAAATCTGGTTCAGCCTTGTACACATCTACCGGGGTGCAATCTGGCCCAGGAGCTTTTCCCGATGCACTGTCCCTAATTGCATCAAACATCTCCCCCACCGTGAATATTATGTCAATAGGGAATGCAGAAACATGGGGATCGGTCTTTCTCCTACTGTCTATAATTTGTGGGACAGTTGGGACATGCCCTATTGGAGTGATGGTTTCAGCTGGCTTTGTGTTCGTATACAGCTGCTTAAAGTGTGTCAACCATCTGTCACCTGTTATTGCCAGATCAATTTTATTGCCATTATTAATAGGCTGGTACAAGGACTTAACAAGCCTCCAAAACTTGGTGGGGTTTTTCTGGGCAGAAGCTTCTCTTAGTGTATCCCACGCTTGCTTTTTTAGGGCCAGGGTTCTTTCTTTTAATGCACATTTATATGCTTTTCTAGCACTACGAATTGTTTCGGGGTCCCTAGGTTTGAGGGCTAAAGCTTTTTTAAGAGATTTTAATGCTTTTGTGCACTTCCCATCAAACCACCCTTCTCTTGGTGAATAGTTATTATTCGCTGCCCGGGTCAGCAAGTTTTTTATCCGCTGTTGGATGTTGCCGAAGGCGGTCATAACAGAAGAAGAATCCGCCTGTTCCTCTAGACAGAGGTTAACATCGTTTGCGGAATCGGAGAGTAGTTTTTTCAAGAATGCAGCGGGAACAATCCTCTCCCATTTCACAGCGTAGCCATTAGATTTGGATAGATCTACACTATCCACAGTCTTTTTAACTTTGTGCTTTAGCATAAAATATTACATTTTTATATTTAACGATCCAAGTGGCATCTGCCATCATGGATCGATAAACAATAAAAAGGAATATAATGCCGGACCCATTCTGAAGGCATGTGCATGCATAATAAGACATGAGTGCACCGACAGAATGACGTCGTCTGCAGGAGAGATCATATCAATGCACCTTTTTTTAAATTTTATTTTGTCGATGCTGTACAGAATTTAGCTTTTTGCCGATGTTGCAGAGGCTGCCCCCAAAGGGGGTTTGAGAGCCGGTGCAATAACCATCGCTGTGACCCCCGGACAAACTAGTGGAGGCTGTTTTTTTGGCTTGCAAAGTGACGAAGAACCAAGGAAACACCCAGCCCTCCCCCCCTCCCCTCCCCCGGTGGCTGTCGAAAAGGAGCCAGCACCTCCGGCCAATGGGGGCCAAGGCGAGATACGAACCCCCCATGGAAATGGGTCCTACCTGGACTGGATGGCAAGTGGGGGGGCATATAATTACTGCTCCCCCAGATAAGCTCCTATCTTCATGATTCGGGGGAGCAGCACCGGCGTTGGAGCCCAAGTTTGTCCTACCCATCCACACCTAAGGGACAGCAATGTTGCAGGGCTGAGGAACAGGCAAGGCGTGGTGAAGAGCTAAGCTGATATCGGTTGGTACGGAGGTACACAGAAGGCTGTGTGCCAGAATAGGTCCACTCACCTTGGGATGCGTCACGGCTGGGTGAGTTGGCCTACCAAAGAAGGAGGGGTAGCAAATGGAGACAGCGCTCCCAGCCCAGCCCCCGCCGGACGGAAGGGCACAACAAGAGTACGACAAGGTAGTGAGGTGGCCTTACTCTGGGACAAAAGCTACTCCCTCCCCGCGCAAAGTGAGCGCAAAACCAACCTACCAAAGAAAGCGACCCAGAAGGGCCAAGAGACAATGCCAAAGAAGTTTGTTATGACATAACATGCAAAATATGCTAAGTATATACATGATTCCTTGTATTCCTAATGAACTGCAGCCAATAAATGACCACCACGAAACAAATGTGTACGTTGGCCTTTCTTGTCATGATAAGGACTACAGTATGGGGGAATGTGGCATACATGGTGGGGCAGGATGTGGGGGTTATTGTGCGCAGCATCAGCAAACTGCCTTTGTCAAAGTCAATAAGCCCAAAAGGCAAAACCAGCTGGCTTTGCAAATGTTTTTGTTTGATAGTTTAGCCGTACTCTGTTATGTTATGTTATCTGCTCTTATATAGCGCACAAATCACCCTGGAGCATCTCGGCGCTGCCAGGAGAAACATCACTGATAACGAAAACTCTGGGGCCTTCTTCCATTTTGCATGTGGTGAAGTTTGAAGTTTCATCACAATGTGTACCAGAATACTCGTAAAGTGCTTAGAGCCTTCCCGAGAAGAGTTTATATGAAATTCCAGCTCTGTACTCAGTTTCGGTCAAATCCTTTACAATTGAGACTCTGAGGTCTTTTTCAATGAGTTTTATAAAGTGCGAACTAGACCCGAGGCATCGGGTATCAGAGCGCTTTACGTGAGCACCAGTTTTGTTATAGATGAACACATTCATATTGTGGTTGTTTGCATAGGGAGATTAAGTGATTTGCCCATAATCAGGGATGTTGAGCGCCGTTGCTGAGATTCGAACCCGGTTCTCCAAGTCCGAGGTCGACCGCTCTAGCTAAGGCTACATCCCCTCCCCAAATAGTTCCTTACAGATTTTGAAAACTTTACAAACTTCTAATATTTCTATCTCTACTAAAAATGTCCAGGCAGGAAGAAACAATATGGAATATCAGGTCATTGAGGCTGTGCAACCTATTAGCAGGCACTAATATCACTACAGGCATGAAGAAGGACACTCATCAATATTTTTAGCGCCACAACTGAACTGTAGGCCGGGCCCAGCACTGGGAATCTGATTAGTATGTTTTTTCAGGCAATTACCCTCTTCCCCACCAAGCCCAAGTCTCTTTATCCTCCAGGGTTTCATATCAACTGTAATGATTGAAAGCAGCAAGCATGTGTGCATTGATATGTTCATGAGTGGGAGAACTAAGGGAACATTTCTGGTGGGAAGATATCCTTAAATCCAGGAACAAGTACTAAGAAAGATTGCGGAGAGGGGTGAGCAGGCCATAGAAGTTTGAACGAGGCATAGACCATGAACAACAGGACTCACACTTTATAGCTGAAGATAGATATGCGGGAACGGGGAGGAGAACTGACACACAACATATTTAAAATTGCTTGTTTAATAAACGTACAGTAAGGTTAAAAATAGACCGACTGCAATTTGATGCGCTTATACCGCTAATTTTTACTATAGTTTAAGAAACTTTATCATGATTTTTTACAGTAATTTGAACAGATTTTGCCTTCGTTTTCCATATTTCTAAATGTCTGCTCTCATTTTTGCACTGATTTAGACTGTCCCTACCTATTAATGGGTAAATCCCACAAACTTTGTATTATTGTGCCGATTCCAATATGTTAATTTTAAAGTTAAAAGACATTTAAAGAATGCGTCCAGTTTACATTTTTTCCAGATATGATTCCAGTTATACTGTAAATTGAACTCCCAGAGACATCTGTCACCATATCTTCTTATTCTCTGCCCACAGCCCAATGTTTTAATGACACTCCTAACGCCAGTCCTGGCACCAATTACTGAGGGCTCCTAATCCACCTTTCTGTCCTCACTAATGCCTTGGAAATTCAGTAATCACTGCTATAAATCAAAATTCACTGATAATGTTACCTAAAAAAAACGAAAATGATACAAACTGCTTTGAGGAGCTATGCACTGCATGCTAATGGAAAACTTGCACATAAATCGAACAACTGTCTAGCCCATTCTAGCACCAAAGGCATTGTTGATGGACACATTTCCTTATCTCCCTTCTAGATAAAGACCCTGGGATAAACCTGAAAACCTGTTTTGCTACTTATTCATCAAATTCCCTTGATTTTGCGTATTATGAAAAACCCCTTTACTGTCCCCCAGGTCTCTGACGAGGGGGCCGTTCTGCTCTCTCAGTGCTGTGTAGATCGATGCATGCACCCTACATGGAGAAAAGGAAGAGTGTGCATGACAGGATTGGTCGGCCCCAGAGGGTCACAGTAAGCACCTTCAACAGTGGGCAAGTCACTCCTCCCCTGCCCTAGAACAGAACCGCCCACCTACCCACCCCCAACCAAACCCTTCTGCTTTCTCGCAGTGCCATTTTATGTGTCTGCTTCTCGCACTGTGAGAAAGCAGTGGGGCAACGCTCCTCCGCTCACATGGAGGAGCCACCCCTGAACTGACCCTGATTTACTATTTTGGCAATCACTGAAACTCCTTCAGATCCAAGCAGCAGTCTTTCACTTGCTTCTGGAAATACTACAGGTCCGAAGAATCATACATGTCTCCCAGGCAGACCTTTGGGCTATTGGTAATTTTGTGTTGCGAGATTACAACAGGATTTCAACTAATCCTCTTTTTGCTAGTAAAGATTATGGAAATCTTGGGGATTCATGTTACGGAGGTGTTGGTCGAAAAAATGAATGTAGTAATACAGCACGTGGTATTACCACATTCTTCATAATGTCGATTTCAGTAGAAACTCATAATTTCGACCAAATTGACATAAAAAGACTTCTCCAAATGAGGACATTGATATTCTCTGAGCTTGATCCACAAATTTGGAAAATATGATTTAAAAAATGCAGGGAGACCTGGTAGAAACTCTGGATGCAGAGAGACCTGGTAGAGGCCAAAGCAATAAGATATGACATGGAAAAAAGTACTTGATTTTCAGTTTAAGAATATATAATTTTGAAGACATGAACGTTTCTAAACAACCTTAAATGCAATATATTTCCGTAATTATATGTTATATATTTCTGATAAACATATTTACTGTACGTTTATACAACTGGTAATTAGTTACTTTCTATTTTTTTCTTGACAGCTCTTTTTTCTTCCTCTCTCTTTTCTTCTGATTTGTTTATGGATATCAGAAATTTTCGCATATGTACTTGCTATCTTATAATTTTATCACTGAACACTTTTATGATAAAACATTTGTTTCGATTTTATCTTCGAGTTTTCACGATTGTTCAGACTCTTCCTTCTTTATTGATGACCCATTTCATATACTCAAAAAAAGACTTTTCAAACTTTAAAAAAAAACGGTTTCTTTGACTTTAATCCCCCAAGTAAGCCCCCCTGTGATAATATCAAGTTCAGACTCTTGTCACTTAAATTTATTGAACAATTGTCCATTTTTTTCAAAACCTTCGTTTTCAATTTTACATAATGTTTTTGTATCACTTGGGAATAGACAGGCACATTGAGAGTTTCGTTTTACAAGACAAAACACAGTTCAACAATTCTTGTACAGTTCTCCGGTGAGTTAAAAAAGGGAGTCTTTACAGTGCAGCTCATCTCAGTTAAGGTTAAAGGAGCAGAAACGGAGCAGTTTCTTGTTATATATTTATTTTTATAGATATATGAAGATATGGATATTATTTTTGGCTGTATGTATCTCTTCTCATAGCTTTAATGATTTACATTCCTGCTCACAAATCTCAAACGTATTAGCATTAGATCACTTTTCATGCTTAATCTTGGGAAGAAGTTTTAGTTGGCTTAAAATATGAGGGTTGGGTAAAGAACTGTCTCTGACTAATCAAATTAGTCAACACACAGAAGATCATTTGAAATTCTTATATCTGTAGTGCATGATGAAAAACTTTGTGGAACATTCAACGCTGTTGTGAGAGAGCTGTAGAGTGGATTGGCAAACAATGTATTAGTAATAATACAAAGGCATTTCTTTTTCGAATTTTGAACAGATGGCATGGCTATTGTCAATTTATAGAATTTTTTGGTGTGTAATATGCAACAGAATTTAGTAAAGAGCAAGCATAAAAGCACTGCCACACAAACAGGCAAGCAGATACAGAAAGCAACAGGAAAATAGCCAGTGGTAAGGTAACTGTTAAACACGCACATCAAGGCAACTCGCGCTGTGATCATCCAATGCTGAAATGCAATATGGAAGACATTTTGCCCTTATTCTTCAAGGTTTACCAGAATGAAATGCAATTTTTCATTGTTTTTTTTACTCTTTACGGAGGTCGAGGTATGGCATATAGGCAGGGTGGTCAAACAGCATTACACACCCCCAGGCAAAGCATTGCACAGGGCCCTGCCGACACAACCACTCACAGGAATAAAACATTTTAACGAAAAATGATTGTCAAATTCTGATCTACATTAGACCTATATGCTGATGGGTCCTCCAGACTGTCCAGCGTGCTACTGCGTTAAAAGGGCACCGCATGCAGATAAGTAATATAGGTAATTTTCGATATTTTTGGAGAGCTCAAGTGAGATGTGTGTGTGTTGGTTTGGGCACAGGGGGAGTGACAGGTTGACCCTTGCTGAGGAGCAATCTGGCAATATGTCACACATCTATTGTTTGTGTCGTGTCACAGAAATGAAACCATGGTTGTGGCAGAAAGACAGATTTGTTTTGCCTTTTCATTGATATTTATTTAATGGGGTTAAATAATGCTTAAAGCATGTTCAGTTAGGAGCAGAGTTCTGGTAGGTGATATTTGGCCTAATTTCCCCCCTTCCTTGTCTCACTGGATCATCCAATTTCTGAGATTCTTGGGAATAATTTAGGAATGGGTGTTTCTGTGCAGATTCCTACACATTTCCCTTGCTGTTACCCGAGTTCTGAGAAACTCCATAACTAGTAACGCCCATTATCAGCCCAACCAGCATTACCAGGTGCACTCATATTGAAGCCCTAAATCTACCACAACTCCATCCGCTTTTTTGAGGCATTGACATGCTGAACAAAATGTTCTCTACAGGCAATGCATGCCTCGGTGGATAGGGGGAGAAGTTGCACCAAGGAATTTGGTATAAATGTTTTAGTGATAGCTGTTGATTATGTTGTGTCCCTTAAATATTAGCAGTATAGGACAGTTGCGCTTTTCCAAATATATTTTACCAATACATTGAGGGCCTCTTTTAGAAAACAAACTGGCGTAGGACAGCGCTGCAAGTCTTTTTGCTGTGTTGCCCTATGCCAATTTGAAAGGGCAAAAATGCACTATGTTTATGAGATACAGAGAGAGAGACAAAAACTCTCTGTGCTCTTTTCAATACAAGATCTCTTGCCAAAAACGTTCAGGGTTTCTACGACTTCATTGATGAGCATCAAATTGATTTGGCCTTTGTGTCAAACTTGGGCTGATGCTTCTTCCAAACCTGATCTTCTGGAGGTTTTAAAATCCTCAGGAAAGACAGAATTATGAAAAGGGGAGGAAGCATAGCACTAATAGTAAGAAATGTTTTTAAAACATGGTTTAAACCAATTTTAGACAACACAGTGTGTGAAGCAGCAATCTTTAAAATCGAAAATGATAGTCAGAATGCCTTTAATGGTACATTACTGTATCGGCCTCCAAAAACCCAAACTACTTTCTTAAACTCAATAGGTCAACTCCTGAAGAACAAAGCAGACCAGTCAAATTTCTCCATTCTGGGAGACTTCAACTTCCATTTGGAAAATTACACAGCCAGGGAAACTGAAGTCCTTCTTGATCATATGGCCAGCGCAGGACTTAATCAGTTGGTCAAAGGGGCCACACACTCTTCTGGGCATTGCTTAGATGGGATCTTTTCGAATCACCCCAACCTAGAATGGACCAGAGCATTGTCACTAATCTGGTAGGATCACAAGGCAATTATTTTTTTAAATACCCTGCCGCATTTAAAGCCCACTAAATCCTCCAATAAAGTTATCACTTTTCGACCCTGGAACAAGGTAAAGGCAGAAGAGCTAAGCAAAATGCGTATGTGTTCCTACAGCCTGCCCCTGCTGACCTGGATGAGGCAGTGATGACCTATCACTCCTTGGTGGATTCTGCAGGTCAGCCGCTAGCCCCACAAACTACCCTGCGATCAGGCAGGCAACTGCCGTCAGAACCATGGTTCAATGAGTTACTGAAAAAAACAAAAACAAACATGCAGAAGATTAGAAAGGAAATGGAGGCTAGATAGTGATGCTCAGACCAAAACAGATTACAGTTTAGCCATTCAAACATATAAAACCTCATCTTGAAAGCAAAGGCAGTTTACTTTAAAAAAGAATAGTAGCAGCCAATGGATGCTCAAAAATATTATTCTTTACTATTAAAAAAAACTCTCTAACCTCCCAGAATCCCAAAATCATGAAAGGAGCCAACAATTTTGTAATGTGTTAGCAGACTCCTTCCAACATAAGGTCAGACAGGTCTTTGATGCATTCTTGCCCCAAGTGAACCAATCTTCGATGCCCCCTGCGAACGTAGGTGATAGTTCTGGATCTGACTCTAACCCGGATAGTTCTTCAATACCTACCTTCTCTTCCTTTCCGCCCTTCACTCTTGATCTGATCATTAAACTAATTACCTTAGTAAAATCTGGATCTCCTCTATATCCATGCCCACTGAAAATTCTTCACTTAGTCCCCGAGACAATAGCCTTTTCGCTCTGGCCTATCTTTAACCTCATAATCTCCTCAGGGCGCTTTCCCACAGAATGGAAGAAAGCTTCCATCCTACCACTTTTGATGAAATCCAATCTGGTTCACAGTGACCCTTCAAACTATAGACCCATCCCTAGGCAGCCTTTTCCAGCCAAAGTAATAGAAAGGTTTCTAAATGAAGAATGATCCAACTTCATTTTGGAGGGTGATATCCTGTACCCTTCACAATATGGATTTTGGGCTCATCACAGCATCGAATTGGCACTAATAAGGGCCACTGAAGAGCTTATGCAGACTCTTGACAAGTGGGGGGGGGGGGGGGGGGAGTGCTGCACTTGTCCTTTTAGATCTCTCAGCAGTATTTGACATGGTCAACCACGATGTACTGGTTGGCCGTCTCAGCCTGGATAAAATGCTTCTCCTGCTCAATTCAATTTCTGTCTGATAGATTTCAAATGGTCTCTCACGATGCATTTCTTTCCCCTGCTTTTTCACTTCCATGTGGAGTGCCGCAAGGTTCGTCATTGAGCCCAACTCTTTTTAACTTGTATGTTACCCCCTTGGCTAAGTTGACATGAAACTGTGGTTTCACACTGGTGTCCCATGTGGATGACACGCAGATCATCGTGCCAATCAACATCTCGTCCACTGATACTGTGTCTATTTTCCAAGATTGCATGGGCCATATAGGAAAATGGATGCAGGATAATTGTTTAAAAACGTAATTAATCAAAAACAGAAGATATGCTCTTTGGAAATCCGTCCCTAATTTGGTTAGACAGATGGTGGCCCAATCGCATGGGCCCTCTTCTGACACCCTCTAATAAAGTAATAAAGTGAAAAATATTGGGGGGGGGGTTCGACACTAAGCAGTCATTCGAAACTCATATCAATCATACTACAGCGGCATGCTTTTTCATTCTTAAAATAATGAAAAAAGTAGTTCAGTTTATTCCGTTTGATCTGAGGAAAACAGTGGTCAGAGCATTAATTGCATCTAGGCTGGACTGCTGTAACGCCTTATTTACCAGCGCGAGCAAGCTTACAAAAACTACAGATTAATCAAAATGCTTCAGGAGCAGGTAGAAATGCCATGTTTGGTGTCTAGGGAATTATAATTTTATGGTAAAGCCGGAATTTTAAATAATAATTCTGAAAATGCCACTTTTAAAAAGTTAGCATTTTCTTGTCCCAATCATTTGGTACATACTTCCTGTATCCCAGGTCACATGACTAGGTGGGAGAAACAAGTGACCTTTGTGTATTCCTCCCAGACAGTCACTCAATAGGTGGACTAGATATTGGCAGAATGGACTATCTTAGCAGGATAGATGAGGCAGAGCTGTGCACAGCCTTCTTGCACTTCAAAAACACTGCTTCACTACCCACACAAAGAACTTCACACTAGCATTTTGTTACCGCAGAAATCCTAGGACCAGGACAGGGACCCGGGAAATTCCAAACACATCTGAGGGGGGGGCTCCAGACATTTCTTCCACTTCAAAGCTGACACATGGTTTAAAAAAAGGACCCTCAAAGCCATTCTTCAGTATATTCCTCGACTATGGATACTATAGAAGAATGAGTCCCCTGCTGCCAGAGGGCTGCCCTGTGGCTTGAGATTTGCCATGCTGTCTGAGAAGGATGAATGGAGCTTCTCCTTTCATCCCAGGCTACCTGACGTTACTCCAAGGATCAGCTGACTGACCTCCTGTTCTGAGCTATAGAGACATAACAAGCTCCAGATGCCTCCCTGCAACTGCCCAGCTTACCTGCTGCACTGGACCTCCCTAGATCTGCATCTGGACCTGCCTGAGCCCTTGTGGCCTCTGGAGTAGCGAGAACTGGCCTCTGCTGGAGTGATTTCCTGATCACCAAGCAGTGCCTTCCCAGATCCTGGGCCCTTGGCTGGCATTAGTTTAGCTCCTCCTGATTTTTTCGATATCTTCGCAACTGCAAATAGCCTTTTTAACCAAAATCTCACGGACTGCGCCAACTGCCAACATGACGCTCCAGTGGATCAGATTACTTTCGCTACAGCAGCCACCAGTGATGAGCAGCAATGCCATATCTGCACTGTGCGTAACAGCATCAACAGCCTGCAGTGACTGCCAACGCAAAACTTCAGCATCAACCATCTACAACGCCTGAGGGGATCGTCACACTACAGCGACTACCATCAGCGACGCCCAGCCTGCTATTCGGGCATTAGTGATGACCATCTGCAATGGTCTCCTTGCTCCTCGCGGACTCGTCCACGGCAAACTGAAGTTTCACACCTGATGCACTCCGCCACTTGCAGAATTACGCGTGGCGCAACTGAGTTTTTTGGTCACTTTGCTGAGTTTCACATAGCGGAACTCCGCAAACTCCACCCAGGCCTCGTGATAACCATGTGAATGCAACAAAAGGTCAAGCTAGTTTTTACTTTTTTTGCTTCAAAATGGCTGCACTTTAAGTAATGACAAGAAGGATGAGGCTATTGACAATGCAGCAGAAGAGGAGAAAGAATGTTTTTTCAAATTTCGTCAGTGTAATGTTGTCCAGGATTAATACTTCAGTTACCTTCTCTACTATACCACAGGTATTAGAACTCAAACTTGATTTTTATCGAATTGTACATTTTTTACAAGTGACAGAATTTGTGGAGGCACACAATCCTGATTTGTCCTAAGTGCCACAGAATATATGTATTGGAGTCACAAAAACTAACTCTCCTTAAACAGAAAGGTCCTTTGTTATGCCTGTAACCCCACTTATAACATAACATGTGCATTTGTAAAACACACGTTCACCCATTGGCATCTTGGCGCTGAACAACAGATGCTTATTGTTACTCAACGTAACTCATTTTATTGACCTCTTAAGGAGGTAAGGCTCAGTGGATTCACTGGTATTTGAACCTGTGACTATGAGGTCAAACACTGTTCCCTACAGTGAATGCATTAGTTTGCTAAGCCACAAGACCCAGCTAAATAACTTTGCGCTATATATACGAGAGAGTTTGTGTGATTCGTACATTCTACACTATTATGATCAGTACAAACATCTAGCCAGTGAGGACTTTCTCAACAGTTACTTATTTGGTAAGCCACAAGATTCTTCACATTGTTGAACACCAACCATGTATTTATAAAGCTACATTGACAAGTTTTACATTACTATTGTAGATGACAGTGGTGTGTATGCTGTGAGCCACAGAATACTCATGCATTAGCTGAATGAAATGACACACAGAGAAAGAAGTTCCAATACTGCACAAATGCATATATTTTCAATAGTTGAATGTTTCTTTCAATTGTCAAAGAACAGGTTCCAATGCCTGCACAAAATAGAGGTGCACTACAATATTCTTCTGAAACTGCACACAAGATTGTTAGCTGTTGTGTGATGTTACACAGCATTGCCCCAAAAAAGAGACAGTCCATTGAATCAGATTACAGCAGCTTTGATGAGGATGATGGTTCTCCAATCTCCTGTTTACCCCCAAGAATAATTTAGGGCTGCAGAAGGCTGTGCTCTGTGAATTTCGTAGACAGAATACATTTGTGTGGAAATATTAAGGACAAAATATTGAAATTGAAATATCAGAAAGTTAGTAAGTATGGACTGTCTGTACCTAACTCCACATGTATATGCACTGTTAAGATATATTTATATACCATTAAGGTATGTAGATGTGGAGTTAGAAATAGTAAATCTGTACTTCTTCTATATGCATTTACCTTTCTATATTTTTGTCTTGAATATTCTTATAGCTCGATATTTCTATGCTCGATATTCAGTAGGATGAACCTTCACATGGTAGGGTACACAGAGTCGAAATCATACTGAATCAATTCTAACATTAAAACAGCAAGTGTCATAATAATTAAAAGTACACATTTGCTTTTGCAACAAAAATCATATTTTCTTTCACAAGTACCATAATGAGTACAGTGTAGAGAACGTATGATTTGGATTATTTGAGAGGTTCTCCATTATGTCCAAGTCTGAGGACAATGCATAACAAAATACACTTTGGCTTTGTTAACTTTTACATTTCCATTTTTTTGCCTTCTGTACATCCAGTGACCCCTGGTGTCCTTGACTCATTTCCCAAGATTAACTGACTCCACGCCCTAAACTGTGTGGTACCCTATATATAACTCAGCAATTGATAAGCTACTTAAGCTAGCTGTCTCCTCACTATCCTATGTAAGAGAAATACTTTCTCACAAAGACATTTGTAATGCCACAAGCATAATTATTACCTGGCTCTTGCCCTTTGCAGCATCCCTACTGCAGTGTGCCATCTCTATAGTAATCCCACATCACCTTCAATACTTGGAAGAATATGTTGCATATTAATTTTATCTATAATGCTCGACACTGAAGTCCATACTCTCTAATGTTATTGAAGCCATTTCTAGTATCAGAGTGTCATGTATCAACTTTACTTCTAATGCCCTCCTTGGCTAACAGGTGCTTTTGCTTTACTACATATATGGAGTTCTCTAAATTACTGAATTCCCCTCTAGTAGGAAGCTTCATACTCGCCTCCTGATGGGTAAGTTCCATCTGTCTAAGTGTAACTCTCCCTGCATTTTCACTCTATGCATGGTTAGGTGTGGGCTTATAGCAGGGTTTGCTAATGATGTGATCTGTGTCTACAAATGCATTGCATCACTATGCAAGCTGTTACATTGGGGTGTGACGCATGCTAGTGGGGGTTGTTCTCCACTCTGGGTTACACTCTATCCTTTCAACATCTCCTCTTCTTCTGCAGCTTCTTCAGTCTGCTTTGGTACATTATCTGTGTAATGCAAAGGAATATTAGTTAGATGCATGTGCGTGATCAGCACGTCAGATGGGAGTGTTTTGGGTAAAGGATGTTACTTGTGTCCATTAGCTCCTTTAAATAAATGGTAGTAAAACATTTTATGTGTGAACAAGAGCTAACTAATTTATACAATTATTTTTGTTATGTTAACAGTGCTACAAGTCTTACAATGCTTTGCATTTTTCTCACAGATAGTATTTTGGATTGTTGTGGCAATTGCACATTTTACTGATAATTTAGCTTTGCTCTATAACAATAAAGACCTGTGGGTAGCCACACAAACACCATTATGATTGGGATTAGTCGTAATGAGTCTAATCTGATGTTAGTGCTGCAAATATGTGTCACTACTCCAGTGACTGCCTCAGGTACAAGGGTAGTTTATTTGCCCCCTCTAAGGGTGTAGGTGGCAGCTGTGTCCATCGGACCCCTTCAATACCAGAAGCCTATTGCCTCCTGTTTGTGACCTTCTTCTTTGTCCTGGAATGCAAATCATATCAGTTCCTCCAAATTTCATCTATGCTCCGGGTGGCAACTCCAGTAGGATATATCCAATCCAGTATCCATTACCATATGCATAGCTTTGTGGCCTCTGGAGTATTATTTCCTGAATCGTGATTTGCTAATTATCAACTAATATGTGATCCCTAGTAGGGATTCACAATTTTAAAAAGTGATTTTAAAAAAATCATTATTTCAAATTTAGAACGGTACATACATTTTTAATTACAAATCAGTAAATATAAATCATTAAAAATCCCAAATTGTAATTCGCAAAATGTATATTTATTTATTTGAAAGGTTTTATATATCGTTGGCTAGACCCATGGGCATCAGAGCGCTTTACAGGAGCAGACACAATGCAAGAAATAAAAATACATTTGCTCTGGGCAAAGCACAAACAGTCAATTACAATAACACAATTGAATTAAAAATAAAAAAAGGACAGGGGAAAGAAAGTTGACATGAGAGGAGGGAATAAGGGTAACAATTGGATTGAAAATAAAGAAGGACGGGGAAGAGCAATTTTCAAGAGAGGAGGGAATAAGGTAAAGGAATTTTACAAAGGTAATGTGGGGGACCAAAAAGAAACCTTGGGCAGAGTAACGTGAAATGCACAGCTTAGGAATAAAAGAGGAGGGGTACAATTTTAAGGCATTGAAGAGAGAAACGAAGAAGAAGAGATCAAAGGAAGTGATTAGGGTTGGAATGGAAAGAGGACATGGGAGGGGTAGAAAGGGGTACAGGTTGCAGTGAAGAGTGAGGATGTATATGCCCACATGCATCAAGCATTTTTGGAGTCGCAAACGGTGCGATTCCTTAAAACCGGCCGTTTGCGACTCCAAAAATGCTTTTTCAGATGCATCATTATTTTGTAATGAAAATCGCTAATTTTGCGACTTTCCAGAATGCGATTGCATTTAAGGAATCGCAAATTTGCGATTCCTTAAATGCAATGCATCATTCTGAAATCAAATTGCGAAAACAAAGTTTGGAACTGCAAATTACCACGAGGTTGAACCTCGTGGTAATTTGCGAAAAATGTTTAAAATGTTCTTATTTACATTTTAAACAATGTCATGTTACAGACACACATGTCCTTAGGACATGTGTGTGTGAAACATCTATTTAAAAATACATTTCAGGGGTGCAGGGGGGGGTCCTTTGGACCCCCCCTGCACCCATGGAATGCATCAACATTTGCGAATTCAAAATTGCGAATTTGCTATTTCCATTGATTCCTATGGGCCTTTTGGCCCATAGGAATCAATGGGAATAGCGAATTCGCAATTTTGAATTCGCATAATATTTGCGATTCGGTAAAAATTGCGATTTTTACAGAATCGGAAATATTTAGCATTTTCAATGATGCATCCCGTTTTGCGAATCCATATTTGCGATTCGGTAAAAATCGCAAATTTGGAAACGCAAAACGGGAGTTTGATGCATGTGGGTGTTGATCCGGGGAGAGAGGATAGAGCAAGGGGGAACACAAAGGATCATCAGTAAAGGGGAGGAAGAGAGTAGGTTCAGAGGAGGAAATTATGGACCAACGTATTTGTTGAAGAGGTGAGCTTTAAGGTCTTTTTTAAAACTGACGTAGGAGGGGTTACAGCGCATGTCCTTAGAGAGTGAGTTCCAAATGTTGGGGGCATTCCCGGGTAAGGAGCGAGATTGGGTGGAATTCTGATTAAACAGAGGGGGGACGAGGAGGAGAGCATTGGTGCTTCTCATAGGTCAGGAGCACCCTGCTTTGTTGAGTTTGTTTGTAAGATAAGGAGAGGTTTGCTGGTGCAGAGCTTTGTATGTAATGATTACAGTCTTGAAGAGGCATCTTCCTTCAATGGGTAGCCAACCGAGGGCTATGAGGGTCGGAGAGATGTGGTAAAATCTTATTGTGGTCTGTGATGAGCCTAGCCCCCAAGTGGAGCACAGCTCTAAGGGGGGATAGGTGTACTTTAGGTGTTTCAGTGAGCTTAGTGTTGCCATAGTCGAGTTTGAAGAGAACTAAAGATTAAACAGCTCATTTGAAGTCATCTAATGGAATGAAGGGTATGATTTTCTTAAGGTGTTAGGGAGTGAAAAGAGCTCCTTTAGCCGAGATTTTTATATGGTCATTGAGAGTAAGGTTTTTATCGAGAGTGAAACCAAGTGATTTTGCCAAGTTGGATAAGGAGAGCAGGCAAACATGGGGGAAACATGTTGGCCGCTTAGTATGCGGTCACGGAGGCTCCTGATCCACAGGGAAATTATGCAGATTTCATGAGAAAATATACGACCCACAGTATGCAAAACGGAGGATTTTTCTCACCGCTAAATAGAATGCGGAGTGTGATTACCTAGTTGTAAAATACTAATGTGATTTCTCACCGATCTGTGTTGAGGCTGGAGTGCAGTTGAGTACGACGTTTCTGACCAGCTTGATGCTTTTTTGTATTGGATCTCCATCTCCCACACCCATTGCGTTTTCTGTTCTGTTCTCTCGCGTTGTTGGCCTGGAGGTGGGGCTGGAGAAGTTGAGATGAGGGCGCGGTAAGACGCAAGGGAGCGAGGGAGTGGACATGCTTGCTGCCCAAGTTGGGGGCCTGGGTCCCTCGGGCCTGGACCGCTTACGGGCTTCCCCGATCCTGGATCCCTGCTGGGCATGAGCTGCTCCGGAGCTCGGCAGGGGGCGGAAGGCATTGGTGCAGGGGCTTGGTCACGGAGGCTTGCATAAAGTATGGCTGAATGCAGCAGGCATAAAATCAAACACAACAGGACAGAATTGGGTCAAGTGTGCACTATCCCAAATTTAGTAGCAGAGCGGTGACGTATTAATCACAATATCTCTAAACACATGTTGTTCAGCACATTTGTATTCCTCAATTTCCCTTTCTTGAAACAGGAGAGTCAAATCAATGTTCGTTGTTCCGTTTATTCAAAGAATTATCATCACTATGGAAACCGCCGACACGTGTTTCGTTAGTACAAGTAGGTACCACAATTTTCTCAAGGCTGAAAAAACAGGTTTAGAATGTTATAGAATGATAAGCATGAAAAATAATGAGCGTCCTGGTCCATTACGACCTTAATAAGGCATATGATTCAAAATTGCCGTAAATTGTCGATGTTAGCACAGAGTAGGGGGAAATCAACTGACGTCAAAACATTGGCTAGATGGATAGATGGTCCACTGGTTGAAATGAAATCGATAAAGTTCAAAGCGATCAGAATACGTTATGAAGGCAACAACACGGTGGACATATTTGATGAACTCCAGCTAAAAGAACAGGTTGGTGCTGAAAAATTGGGACCAACAGCCAATCCAGTAACACAGGGATTAAGTCTTGAAAGTGAATCCATGGTAAGAAGTGAGTACCAAGGAACTTAAATCTAGATCAAGGTCCGCATGGAAACGCGACAAGAAATCAAACACGAAGCTCAAAGGTGACTCCTGGATGTACGACATTACAGGTCAGTGTGGTATTTTCCAGGATGAAGGAGGTCGTGTGCTTGCTAAGAAGATAGCGCCGAAAGGAGATAGTAGTGGGGCTATAATTGGTGTTGAGGAAGATGTGACCACATCTCCAGTAAAGAAAGGGGGAGTAGATGGGAAATTAAATGCATCTGTTTCTGCATCGGTAGAAAAGGAGGAAGGAGCAGTGGGAGTGAAAGCGGAGCAAAATCAATATCACTTAAGAAGTGGGGTCTAGACGAAGGGTTTTTAGTCAGGTAGAGAAAAGGGCGCACAGCTAATAATTAGCGCTCGGTATAAATCTGTTCAAGTGAGATGTGAGGTGCAAAGAGGTGGAGGGGATAAGCCCTATCACCCCCCAATTACAGTAATAGCCTAAGCCACCACTGTGTAAAGTGCAAGACAAATCACCTATGCACACTCCTGTATATACATTATTTATGTCAAAGTGGACATAGAAAGCAAAGAACACAAAGCCTATCGATCAAATAATTAAAAATAACAGATCTTGTCCTTGGAGTAGGTTGTTCCAACAGTAGTGTCTTTAATGTTCCAACAGAAACCAGTCCACATGTGTTTTGTCGCACAGGGGACAGTTTCCCGCGACTCCACAGGGCTGGGAGGGAAATACAAGGGAAGGTGATGGGGTACATATAAACAGTTATGTTGTGACCAGTAACAGGTGACAACGGTTAAAAAGTCAAAACATGTGTCAAAGGAGAAAATCCTACAGAAGTACTCATAACCAGATACTGTGCCACAGTGAGACGTTTAAGTCTAAAGGGAAGAAGTGTGATCTTGTGAAGAGCAATAAAATAAAAACCAAGGTCATGCCAATGACCTAATGAAGTCTATGTGCGTGAAGTGAAGGACCAAAGATTCTAGCAGTAATCCATTTTGCACGAGAAATTCTAGCAGTGAAGGGGAAGGGGAAGGCGATACATATAACATGCAAGAACCATATTGCATGCTAATAAAACAAGTGTTACTGTATATACGTGCATGCATTGGTGAGCACACAAACAAACAAACAGAATTTGGTTCTTGATGGGTCATACCTCGAAATACAAAGAGTGTTGTTGCGTAAGTCTAAGTAAGGGAGAAAAAGACACAATAGCACGCACCCAATCAGTTTGACTGTCCACACCATGGGGTGGAAATCAAAGGATAACATAGGAAGGTCAAAATAACAGAAAGAAAGTAAATAAGCTCACGCTCTGTTGGTGATACTTCCGACCCAACAGGGCCCAGGACTTGTAAGTAGGCAATGGGAGTCGTTCCGGAATTCTAATGACGGAAGAAAGTAAGCCAAAGGTATAGCATGTAATGAATTGGTGAACATTTAAAGAGACACGTGTAGGAATGGTGTGAAGACCTGCTCACCTCAATCTACCAGGATCCGAAGATGCTGGAGAAAGGGTATCAGATGGGTATCCAGGACACTCCAGAAAGAGGTATGACAATTCCAGGATGTACTGCATGAATATAAACAAAGGGCATGTGAGGGAAAAACACTACCGGAGGGGTGAGGCCGATTGAGTGAAATCGTCACGACTAGTGTGAATAAATATTAAAGATATCCGTGCCTATGGTGAAAATAATATGCAAACAACTCGTCAAATGGCCGGTGTACCCAACCAAAATAATGGAGCTAGTGCATATACACCGAACTCACATGATACGCGGTGAAGTGAAGCTGCGGTGCGTGGCCGGTTGTGAAAAAATCGTCAAGACTACCGTATATACCTATAATAGTGGTGGAAAAAGTGTCCAATTGCAACGTCGAAAAATAGTAATGATCGACCACTATAATAAAGAATGTGTGCAAGAGCCTGACACGCACAAGGTGAAGTAAGGCCGAGGCGCATGGTAACAGGGTATTAATCAGGTGCAGAAACCACTCAAACACACGGTGAAGTGAGGCTGAGGTGCGTGGTAACAATGTGTTGATGATACAACGTGAAGAAGTCCACTTCGCGCACATCAAAGACAAATTCACCAAATTGGAAAGACTCAAGAAACAAAAAAACTCAAATTGGTGGGATGGCACCACTTTGAAACAGTTCATAAAACTTAAACGAATACCTAGGGGTCTTAGAGCACAGATTTTCCCTACCTACGATGACCTTGATTTAGACCTGTTAAGTAAGTAGGAGGAAGCATTAACTATCAACTCTTTAACCCTCATGGATATTCTCATCGAAAGTGCGGACCTTAAAGTGCCCAAACTCCAACTAGAGATTACTATAGTGGAACAGGAGATCAAGGACTTGAATCTCCCGGAGGCCATGGTAAAGAATTATACAATCCTTGACAAAATTCTGTTAAAACACCAGAATGACATTAAGAATAGGAAGGCCAGACAACTTAAGAGAGATGAGGCGGACTACCAGAGTGGTAGAATCTTCACCTTGGCTAAAAAGTATAACTCTCTAATTCGCAGCTTTTCTAGCAATAAGACCACAGCCGACCACCCACGGAAGCAAGCTCGATTTCCGCCAGAAACACTTCACTGAGTGCAATCAGCACTTGTTATAGCGAGCCCGGCACCTCTGACAACACAGGCCAACAAACATCTTCTTTTTTACAGGAGGTTCAGTGCATCAGAAGGGGATACAGAATACCAACCACAAGAGAGGGGCCAGAACCCAAATCCCCTTGGGGAGAAGGGGTCGAAAATTACAGACAGAAATTGAGATCAGGGACAATGAGGAAGTGACCAGTCCCACACACAGTGAAGTAGAGGTTATTAACCTTTCCTCCAAAACCCTCTCACCTGAAATGATCTCTCTCCTTAACAAGGGTTTGTCGTACAGCCCATTTTCCATTGGCGATATCTGTCGTGTAAAAACTGATTTGTTTAAATTTGTTAGGACCGTGAAACTTAAGAAACATTTTGCAGGCAATGTATCTGACAGTTAGGCATCTAAAAACATCCCTACCATCTTTGACTCTGATATACTCACCATCAATGATGTACGGGCCACCCAACTTCTATTATCCATCTCAGAACAAGAGCAAACACCCTATGATATGGAGTTGTTATTGGAGGAATTGGACATTGAGGCAGACCGGTCTATTGCCAGTGGTCTCAGGTCCAAATCTAAATGGATCCCCACTTTACCCGGGGGTAATTCCATTGCCAATTTTCATAAACGTGTCCTTCAAGACATTGATGGACTTGATCCAAAACAAGGGAAAAAGACTATTAAATACAAAGACAACCTAACTAGGAGGGAAGGCTCTGCTCTTATTACTTTAACCAATGACCCTGACATCATCATAAGGGAGGCTGACAAGGGAGGAAACGTAGTGGTGATGAACAAAACAGACTACCAGGCAGAGATACTTGATCAACTCAATGATCATACCTGCTATGAACGCCTGCTACACAATCCCATGGGTCCCTTGACAATTGAAATAAACAAGAAATTGAGCTTGTGGAAGGAGGCTGGTTTACTAGAAAATGACGAATATTCTATATCTGAAGGTTTCCCGACCTACCCATCCATGCCTATACACACTACCAAAGGTCCACAAAAACATGCCTTTCCCACCCGGCAGACCCATTGTGTCTGGCATAGGGGGACCCACTGAGAGGTTAGCAGAATACGTGGACCTGTTTCTGGGTCCCCTTGTGCGAAATTTACCATCCTATATACAGGACACCTAACACATCCTTAGCACCCTCTCTGATATCCAATGGCAACCTGGCACCATTTTGGCATCACTTGATGTAGTAGCCCTATATACGAGCATCGATCGTATACTGGGCTTGAATGCTGTCACAAAAGTATTGCATAATAGACCTGCAACCATGTGGCAACACACCACCATGCTAATTTCCATGATGGAGATTATTCTACACAATAACCTCTTTATCTTTGATAAGAACTGGTACAAACAGATAAAGGGAGTGGCCATGGGCTCTAAATTCTCTCCATCTATCGCCAATCTCTTCTTGGAGACCCTTGAAGCAGACTTAATTTCGGGCCCCAAAGGAGCGGATTTTGTAGACTCCATTATTTTTTGCGGACGCTACATTGATGACTGCATTCTATTATGGTCAGGTACCCAGAGTCATCTTGATGCATTTTTCAAACACCTAAACACCAAAACCTGGCATATGAGTTTTACCATGAATTCTAGCACGGAGAGGGTAGCATTCTTAGATTCGGAACTTTATGTCAAAAACAATCAACTAGAGAGTAAACTTTTTAGGAAAGACACAGCTTGCAATGTGGTCCTTCACGCTAGCAGTTCGCATCCTCCACATCAGCTCCTTTCTATACCCCATGGAGAATGCATACGGGTGAGGAGGAACTGTAGCGAACCTATTGAATTTGACAAATATCTTACAGCCACACAAGAAAGGTTTTCCAGAAGGGGTAATTCCACCAATACACTTCGGGCAGCCGCCAACAGGGCCAAGAAGGTGAGCAGGTCCGACACTCTACGATCAAGATCTGTTACTCAACCCCAGGGAAACATTGTTCGGATGATCACTGATTTTAACAGCCTACATAGACACATTCGCAAGAGCATGTCTAAACATTGGGGTGTTCTCAAGAGCGACAAAAGTCTGAGCGATTGTATCTCAGATCATCCCTCAATCACATATAGAAAAGGCTGCACTCTCAGGAACAGACTGAGCCCAACTTTACCGCGCAAAACCACAATGTCTAACTGGCTGACTACACGCAGCCTGGGTTTTTACAAATGCTGCTTTTGCTCTATGTGTAGATGGGCTAAGCATGGAATCAGAGAATTTTCTGACACGTATGATGTAGTTTACACCATCAAAAGTAACATAAACTGTACCAGCAGATTTTTAATTTACATCATTGAGTGTACATGTGGGAAATTCTACGTGGGTAGCATGATTAGACCTCTCAAAGATAGGATTGCAGAACATATATGGGCCATACACAAACAGGATCCCAAGTACCCTATTGCACTTCATGTCGCCACATGTCAGTCACCAAGAGGTGGTCACTCACATGTCAGATTCTTTGGCATTGAAATCACCCCTCAAAACATCCCGGGTGGTAACAGGGAATTACAATTAAGGCACAATGAGGCGCTATGGATCATGCGCCTCAGAGCGGTGAACTGCGGTCTTAATTATGACCAGAAATTACAATACTTTTTGGGCGATTGAACTGTATTATTTTGTAAGACAATGATGTTATTGATGAAGCAATGTTTACTTTGTTTATGTACAGGTACTCTCACCCACAGAATTGTCTAGGGGGTTTGCTCCAATAGTTTTGGAGAATGACTTCCTACATACGGTTGAAACCTCAAGTTTTGCTACACAAATTGTAGTTTGTGTTGACGATTTTCTTCCTTTTTAGATATATTTTTTGCCCACGTGTGTTCTCTCTTTATACACTCACTGGTTTAAGGTTTAAGGTTTGTTTATTGTACAGTTAATTAAAACTCACAATTATAAAACGTACAACATTTTTTTTAAAAGGTCTATTTCTTCGTTAAAACAAGTAAGGTGCAGTAGTTCAAAATCTAAAAAATCTCAGCTTTAGTTGCATTAAGAGTCTGTGGAGTTTTAGTGGGCTTAGATGCTTCCTCTTTTGATGGCCGTGAATGCCAGGGGTGTTGTTTAGTTATTCTTTGACTTCTGCTAGAGAGTACCCTCTGGTTTTTTCGTTCAGTCTTTTGGCCACTATATCAAAGTATTTTGTTATTCTGCAATTTAGCTGAGTTTCATTAGGGTTAAAACAGAGCATCACGGCCTGCCTGCAGCTCGTAATGCCCTTCTGGTTCCATAGAGCTCGAAGCTGGGAGCGCCTTATGTCCTGGAGGTTTGTGCAAATGCTGATAATGTGTATAAGGTCTTCTTTTGCAGAGAGACAGAGGCGGCAATGATTTGCATGATTTTCCCTTAACCATGGTGCCAGGTGCGGAGCTATGGGGATTCTACCCATGCGCATGTTAAGAAACTTGTTTTTAGTCTTCTGTGTGAGTCCCATCATTAGGTAGTCTTGTGGTTTGAGAGCGCTATAACAATTCAGCACCACCCAGCCGTGCGCTCTCTTGGCTTATACACTCACTGATCCGTCTTCTAGTCTCTATAACTGTTTACAGCATTGTTTTGTCTACATTTCAGCCGACCTTGCTGAATTCCGGAATTTTGATGTGATATACTAATGTGCTCAAGACACCAATTTCAAGACATACCAAGACACTTTCCAGGCCGTTACTGAACACACAGGTGCTAAGTAACATAGGACCTGGTTTGTACGAATATGAATATGGCTACATGCCATGGAGAGATACTTAATATTTATATTCTCTCAGCCACATGTGATGTTCTCTAATGTAAATATTGTCAATTGATGTGAAACAAATGTAACCTTGACTCACCTTGGCCTCTACGAGCTTCACATGGTCCTTGTACTCATGAAACCACGTGCACAAGACAGCAGAATTGTTTTTTCCAAATCACATTATCACGTATGTGCATGCCTAGGAACACACACTATTAGGTGTACAAGAATATATGTTGAGCCAATATTTCTATTCTTTACTTACATTTTTTCCCTGCCTTTTAATTGCTTTGTTTCAATTTTATTTCGAGTCCCGTGGAATTTACTTTTTACTGTGTGCATGTTATATATTTTTTTGCACCAAGTGCGCATACTTTCTAGTTTTATCCCTATTACCCCTATATATATTTTTAGCTCTATCACGTAGACCAGTACGAGAATTGAAATACTATTTTCAGGTTAGGAGGTCCGGCCCTGCCCCCTCCTTCTCAACCGCCTCCTCGTACCATGTTTAACAAGTCAGCTAATGGCATTCACAGTCAAGTCCTTTATCAGGACTTCCGTGTACGCCTCCCAGTTACAGGGTTGGCGTTCTAGTCCCCCGCTATTTTTCAGGACTTCTGGGTACGCCCCTTTGGACCCGCCCCGTCTTCAAAAACATTTCCAGCAGCCTCAGCACTCATGATCATACCCGATCAGGGTACGAGGAACCGGTCTCAGATGCACCCGTCTGCCGTTCCTAGTAAGTAATCTTGTCATACGCGGCCTGGAGCGTAATCCGAGTGCTGCCTATGCTGTGCAGTGGATGCTCATTGAAATTACCATGTGTTTAGGCATTTGGATTTTTAGACCACTATACACATTGTATGTTTTACGTGTTTTCACAGGACTTTCTAAATAGAATTTGTTCTTTATCTTCATCGTCATCTTTCAAAACAGCTGTTTGAACAACAGTGATGTGATATTAGTAAGTGGGCACATCGGTGCCTTCTGCGTCCTTTTACTTATAGTGTATAGAGGATTCTCTTCACTATGCCTTCACCTAGTAGAATTACTAATTGTGCCATATTGCCAATATAATTTTGCTAATGTAGCCTTCATGATCTTCTCCGCTAACAGGGCACACAGGCTTATTACCGTATAAAATGTGCACGAAGTGGACTTCACGTTGTATCATCAACACATTGTTACCACGCACCTCGGCCTCACTTCACTGTGTGTTTGAGCGGTTTCTGCACCTGATGAATACCCCGTTACCATGCGCCTCGGCCTCACTTTACCGTGTGCAAAGCGTGTTAGGCTCTTGCACACATTCTTCATTAAAGTGGTCGATCATTACTATTTTTCGAAGTTGCAATTGGACTCTTTTTCAACCACTATTATAGGTATATATGGTAGTCTTGACGATTTTTTCACAACCGGCCACACGCCGCAGATTCACTTCACTGCGTATCACGTGGGTTCGGTGTATATGCACTAGCTCCATTATTTTGGTTGGGTACACTGGCCATTTGACGAGTTGTTTGCATATTATTTTCACCATGGGCACGGATATCTTTAATAATTATTCACGCTAGTCGTGACTATTTCACTCAATCGGCCTCACCCCTCCGGTAGTGTTGTCTTTCCCTCACTTGCCCTTTGTTTATATTCATGCAGTACATCCCGGAATTGTCACACCTCTTTCTGGAGTGTCCTCGATACCCGTCTGATACCCTTTCTTCACCATCTTCGGATCCTGGAAGATTCAGGTGAGCAGGTCTTTTCCACCATTCCTACATGTGTCTCTTTAAATGTTCAACAATTCATTACATGCTGTACCTTTGGCTTACATTCTTCCGTCATTGGAATTCCGGAATGACTTCCATTGTCTACTTACAAGCCCTGGGCCCTGTCGGGTCGGAAGTATCACTGACAGAGCGGTGAGCTTATTTACTTTCTTTCTGTTATTTTGACCTTCCTTTGTAATACTTTGATTTCCACCCCATGGTGTGGACAGTCATACTGATTGGGTGCGTGCTATCGTGTCTTCTTCTTCCTTACTTAGACTTAGGCAACAACACTCTTTGTATTTCGAGGTATGACCCATTAAGAACCAAATTCTGTTTGTTTGTTTGTGTGCTCACCAACGCATGCGCGTATATACAGTAACACTTGTTTTATTAGCATGCAATATGGCTCTTGCATGTTATATGTATCGCCTTCCCCGTCCCCTTCACTGCTAGTATTTCTCGTGCAAAATGGATCACGGCTAGAATCTTTGGTCATTCACTTCACGCATATAGACTTCATTAGGTCATTGGCATGACCTTGGTTTTTCTTTTATTGCTCTTCACAAGATCCCACTTCTTCCCTTTAGACTTCAACGTCTTGCTGTGCCACAGTATCTGGTTATGTGTGCTTCTGTAGGATTTTCTCCTTTGGCCTTCGAGCACAAGTTTTGACTTTTTAACCGTTGTCACCTGTTACTGTTCACGATATAAATGTTTATCATGTACCCCATCACCTTCCCTTGTATTTCCCTCCCAGCCCTGAGGAGTCGCGGGAAACTGTCCCCTGTGCGACGAAACACTTGTTGGCTGGTTTCTGTTGGAGCATTAAAGACACTACTGTTGGACCAACCTACTCCAAGGACAAGATCTGTTATTTTGAATATTTGATGAATAGGCTTTGTGTCCTTTGCTTTCTATGTCCACTTTGACATAATTAATGTATATACGGGAGTGTGCATAGGTGATTTGTCTTTCACTTGAGAAGTGGGCCAAGCAAAACTTGTATGAAGGGGGAGCAGGGCTCTCTAAAATTATATAGCGGAACAAAACATCCTCCTCTTGCAAATCAAGGAGACACTGCCACGGGAGAGTGGGTAACTCCAAAGAAAAAAAAAAGGAAATCCAAGGTGAATCGAGAGACTCAAGTATTAAATCCTAAGATTACTCCTTCACTAAGAACTTTCTTTAAGGTAGCTACAAAAACACTGCTACTAAAAAATCCTACTGTTTGCCCCCCGAGACTGGCTCACAAAGAGGGTTACATGCAGTCAAAATTGACAGGTTTCAGCTCTTGGCAGGGCTCTCGGAATCTCAGGAGAAAGAGCCTACAGAGATAGAAGGGTGTCGAGCCGACACAGAGTATCCTATCTCGGGAAGAATGGAGGTACAACCTGTACAACTTCATTTACAAAACCAACTATGGATAATGACCTCTGAGGTGTTGATTGAACCTTCAAATGGAGCATCTAGAGAGGGGGAGAGCCATGCACTATCAATAGAGCACAATCTTAAAATGATTCCCTATCACAAGTACAGCCTCAAGTACAACCTCAGCCACAAGCCCAGGCACAATCAGTTGCAGAGCTGATACATCTGTTGACAGCCGAGGTTTTAAATAGGTTTGAAACATCTGAGTTGAATCAGAAAAAGATCCGATCTGTGTGCGAGAATCTGAGAAAAAAGTTAGATGATGTAGCTGCAAGAACTTCGCAGCAGTAGACTGAGATGAAAGACCTAGTATCGCAGATGGCAGCCAACACAAAGGAGATTAGCGACCTTAGGAGTAATGAACAGAAACTGAAATATAAAATAGAATCACTGGAAAACAACCAAAGAAGATGTAATCTTCGGGTGCTCAAGGTCCCGGAAGGAGCCGAAGGAGAAGACATAACAAAAATTGTGGTACATCTGATCAAGGAAGGCTTGCAAGTAAAATGGACAGAATAAGAACTAAGCATAGTTATTCAGAGGGTCCATGAAGATCCATTTAGAAGGAACATTAACAAACCAAAACCGAGGAAAATTCTGGTAAACTTTCATACCTAAAGTTTTAAAGTAGAAATCCTTCTCAAGGCATTAAAACAAAGATCTCTTATAGTGGACGGTATCAATTTTGAGATCAGGTCAGATATTTTGCAAGTAACGGCTAATAAGCAATGAGAACTAGGACATTTGATCCAGTCCTTCAAGAGTTTGGGAGCCACAGCACAGTTTAAATTTCTGGCTAGCCTTCGGGTAATGCATAACAATAAGATGCAGACTTTCTGCAGGGTAGAGAAGGCGGAGGAATTTCTGAGATCAATATCATGAGCGGGAGTATGATAGGTGTGATTTTTTTTCTAAAGCCATGAGGTACATAGTAGTAATATGCTGAGATAAGGTTTTTTCGCGGTTCATTATTATCTTTGGGTGGGTTATGTAGATTATTA
The DNA here is from genome assembly GCF_964263255.1 of Lissotriton vulgaris. Taxonomy (NCBI): domain Eukaryota; kingdom Metazoa; phylum Chordata; class Amphibia; order Caudata; family Salamandridae; genus Lissotriton; species Lissotriton vulgaris. The sequence continues at coordinate 922,094,031 of NC_141699.1, forward strand.
AGTTTCTTCAAAATCAGGGCTTCCTCAGGCCTAGGCCATCAAGAAGGAAGAAGAGAGGGTACCCAAAGGAAGTGGATGAGATGGGATCATAAAAGTTAACCCTCAGTTGGTAGTAATGGAGAGTAGTGTGGACAAGACTGGAATATGGGTAATTGTAAAAATTAAGTATTATTATCAATTATACACAGTAGTTGGCTATTATGGGCCTAATATTGATGACCCCATGCCATTCAGTATTTGCTTTCTGGATTGCTGGATTTTCCTGACCCGGTCATAATGGCAGGTGACTTCAATGTGGTTCTTGATGGCAATCTTGACCGTACTACTAAAAGCAGGAATATAATACACAATAAGTCAAGATCAGTGATAAAAAAGTCGATAAAAAATCTAGGATGGTGCGATATACGGAGAGAGGAAAAGGGAACCCTAAAGATCTTTACTTTTAATAATAAAAAATATGGGCACCAATCCAGAATAGATCTGTTTTAATTGACCAAAACATAAAAAAACAGGTTTGGGATGTAAATCATTTAGGCGCACACTTGTCAGACGACTCTGCAATAGCTCTGACCTTAGCCCCTTTGACCGCAGCAACACAACGGAGATGGACTGTGGATCGCTCCATATTGTCTGACGACAGAGTGATGAGCCAATTTAGGCTTAGAGTCTCAGGAATTTTTTCGCAATAATTTGGGCAGCGCCTCAATAGGGATTGTCTGGGACACTTACAAAGCCTTCTTGTGGGGTAAAATTACATCACTTCAGCTGTATAAAAATAAACAGCGGAAGGCAGAAATTCTAGGCATAGAAAATAAACTTCAGAGTTTGGAACATAAAATACAATGCAATGAAGTAGAGTATGAGGTTGGGCAATCATTGATTCAAACTCTTAAGGCAGATCTGCTGGTGGTAGTAGACAGGCGGTTGCAAGAAAGATGGCAAACTAGCAAACTGGCTCACTTTAACTATGGGGAGGGCTGTGGCAAGCTACTTGCATGGAAGATAAAGAGTGATCAGGCCAGGAGTTTTATAAACATACGTAATTATGGCAATGCTGGATGTTCAACTACAGTGGGGGCTAGAATAGCGGATACTTTGTTAAAATATTATGTGGAAGTATATACAGAGGACCTATGTAAAAAAAGGAAGGAAGTTTTATATTGGCTAGGGCAAGAATTACCTCATAAAATATCCGAACTCCATAAGATTGTCATTAATAGCACGGTAACGGAGCAAGTAATAGAAAACGCCATTAAACCAGGACAATCTAGGAAAGCTGCAGGCCCAGATGGTCTGCCAATGGAGGTTTATAAGAAGTTAGTAAAATACTTAATGCCAGTTATCAGTATGCTATTTACTGCTATCTTCGAAAATGGAGAAGAGATCCCTCCTTCATGGAATGAAGCTATTGTGACCCTGATTCTCAAACCCGATAAACAATTAGACTGCTGCTACTGACCCATTTCTCTGCTAAACTTGGATTATAAGATCTATTCAAAGATATAAAAAGACCACTCCTTCATGAAGATCAAAAAGGGTTTGTGCGCGGATGGAGTATTAAGAATCTAATTTATAGCCTTTATGGTGCTATTGACCTAGCCTCTGTAGACAAGGAGCCATTAACCATTATCACAGTTGATGAGACTAAAGCGTTTGACCGAGTAAATTGGTCTTATTTACAAGAAGTATTGAAACTATCAAACTTGGAAGGACATTTTTGTAGGGCAATAAAGCAAATATATAGATATATAAAAAACCCACAGCAAAACTACTAATAAATGGGAGGTTATCTGAAAAGTTTAACATTTTTAGAGGGACAAGACAGGGGTGCCGACTGTCCCCACTACTTTTTAATCTCTACATCCAACCCTTAGCAGAAACAACTAGGAAACATGGGGAGATACTTCCTTTTCAAGCCAGGGGTTGGCAAAAGAAAGTGGGAGAGTATGCGGATGATATGGTGGTGTATACATCCAATCTCAGTCGAGCACTACCAATAGTTTATGAGCTGGCGGCAGGTTTTGGGAAGATCTCAGGCTACGAAATAAACCAAGGCAAAATGGTCATAATGGTTTGGAATATTAGTACACAAGAGAGTTGTGTTAAAAAGGAAATGAGGTATCTGGGCATCAAAATCACTGAGAAAATAGAACAAATTCCCAAAACCAATTTTCAGAAGACCAATAAGGAAATTGGGAAATTGTTGTTGGGGTGGTCTCACTTGCCATTATCCATCAATGGGAGAGTCAATATTATCAAAATGGCAATTCTCACAAAAATTACCTTCCTACTCCGGAATATTCCAATGGCATTTAAGGATGAGTGGCTTAAAAAAAGGAGTCTAAAAAACCGAGTTTTATTTGGGCCTCCAAAGGGGGTGCGTATTTCATGGAAAAAATGGAGATGGCAATATGAGAAAGGGGGCTTAAGGCTGCCTGACCTATCTTATTATGCCTGGGTCTTCCTATTAAAAGGAGGGAAAGGATTGTTTAAGGGGCCGGATGACTCAGAAATAGGAAAGATGTATATAACAATGCTAAAAGGTGTAAAAGGGGGAGAGTATGGTTTTATGCAGAAATATGGAGACCCACGTTTAAAAAAAATATATGTTTGAAAACCCTACAGAGCTTATCAATAACTTGGTATAAAGTCAGGAGAGAATTAAAAATCAATTACTATAGTGGGATGGCACAAATCTTTGACTCTCTTGAATCTCCGGAATGGTCAAAGGACTGTCTGGCGCGTCCTTTAATCGACGCAGGAATCACTATCTGGAGTCAATTTATAATAAACTGAGCCGTGGTATCCTGGGAAGAGTGCCAAATATTGTTTAATGGCCAACTGTTGAGATTTAAGTATCTTTAAATGATGAGTTGGAGTCTCACAGATGGCCTTGGAGCGGGACTGTCTAATAAACTGGAAGAAAGCCTGGTAGCTGGTGTAACTCATAAAAAAGAGGTGGCAAAGGGATATTGGTTGTTATTGGAGATGGCAGATGGGGATTTCAACTTGCCATCGGTGCTGTGGGAGAAGAACTTGCCAGGAGAGCAGATCCAAGATTTATAGCAAGTATCTTGCGACATGTTATACTCCACAGTACGACCTGCAAATTTAAGGTGGAACCACCTCTTTTGATTCCATAGGGTATACTGGACTCCATATAAATTATCTAAATTGGGGAATGGAGCAGTGCCAAGATGTCCCAAATGTGATTAGGAGAAAGGAGATGATACTCATGTTTATAGACTGCCTGGTGATTCAAGGTTTTTGGTCTGATGTGAGTAACACAATCTTCTCAATACTTGGTGAAGCGCTCCGGGTAAGTGAATCCTTGGTTTTTTTAGGCTCCCAAATAATTATGAATCTCTGTAAAAAAATACCAGAAAACTGATATTTTACATAATATTACTTGGTCGTAGTAAAATCTGTAAAAAATGGGTGAAAGCTACTCCCCCTAGTAAATTAGAATGGTGGGCCTCAATAAAGTATACTAATACATTGGATAGGGATGTATGTCGTTACAACGCATACTTTTACAACGCATACCTTTACAACACATTTTTTACACCTCAACATCCATTACAACGCATTCCATTACAACGCATGCCATTAGAACGAATTCTTTGAAACTACCTTTACAACGCACTCCACTACAATGCATACTACATTTACAACGTATACCATTACAACGCATACCATTACATTGCATGTATGGTAAGTATTGGATAGTGTAGGGGTAGAAATTACTATTCTAACTCCAGGGGGGGTGCAACAGTAGGGTAAGTGTTGGATAGTGTAGGGGTAAAAATTACTATTCAAACTCCAGGGGGTGCAACAGTAGGGTAAGTATTGGATAGTGTAGGGGTAAAAATTACTATTCTAACTCCAGGGGGTGCAACAGTAGGGTAAGTGTTGTATAGTGTAGGTATGTGTTGTAATGACTGCATTGTAATGACATGCGTTGTAGTGGTATGCGTTGTAGTGACATGCGTTGTAATGGTTGCGTTGTAATGGCATGCGTTGTAATGTATCTTGCGTTGTAAAAGTTTCGTGGTAAAGGTAGTGTGTTGTAAAAGTTGCGTTGTAAGTGTTGTTTCCCATTGAATAGATTACATAAATGCAAGCGTAATGCCTTTTGGCTTTCCTATGAGTAATGGGCACAGGCATCCAGCAATCGGTCCCATGATTAGGCCTCTATACCATATTGCTAAAAGGCACCGATGGTTGAGTACAGATGGCACGGTGTAGAGTGTACCATACCAGGACTCTATAATATCACTAGAGGCGCCATGTGGGAAGTGATCAAGGAGTAAACTCCTGTGTACCTGGGTAATGAGGACTATAAAAAAAAAGGAGAGCAGGCAATTGAGGGCATTAAGGTCAGAGATCCAGCTTTGGATGGAGAGTCGGTTGTTTTTTTGGAGAAAAGAGGATCATTTCTGTTTTTTAAGGATTCAGTTTGAGATGGTTAGAGAAGAACCAGGCTTGGATCTTACTCAGGGTGTTCTTGAGATGAATTATGTCAGAGTGGGATCCAGTCTTATAGTAGAGTTGGATATCATCGGCTTAAAGGTGGTAATTGATTCCAGCTTTTTCAAAAGGAGTGTAAGGGGTTCCATAAAGAGGTTAAAGAGCAAGGGGAGAGAAATGAGCCCTAGGGGATGCCCAGGGAGACCAGTGTAGGATTGAAGAGGCAGTCTTTGATTTTGATTTGTTTCATTCTATTTTGAAGGAAAGAAGGAAACCATTTGAGGACCTGACCATTAAGGCCGAAGCGAGCTTTCAGTGAATTCAGTAAGATAGAATGGTTAAAAGTATCAACGGCTACAGAGAGGTCAAGGAGTATAAGAAGGCAGGTCTCACGATTGTCGAGGTAACCTTGAATGTCATCCACAATATTTAGCATAGCGGTTTCAGTACTGTAGCCTTTTCTGAAGCCAGATTGAAGAGAGTCAAGTTAATTGAAATTACCAATGTGGTTATCCAATTGGAGCAATGCCCAATTTTCAAGGGTGTTAGATAGAAGTGGGAGGTTAGAGAAAGGGTGGAGATTGTTGAGATCATTGGGGTCAGCAGTGAGGTTTTTTAGAATGGGTGTGATTTGACCGAGTTGGAGGGAGTCAAATACGTAACCATTTGCAAGGGAGGAGTTGATGATATTAGTCCAAACAGGGGCAATTATGTGATTAAGCTCATGAACAAGGTCAGAAGGGAGAGGGTCTTTAGAATGCAATGTTGGTTTTAGTTAAGAAATAATATTGAACGCTTCGAGCTCAGTCATTGGGTGAAAATGATGCCAGGAGGCATTGTTTTTCAGAGGTACATTAGGAGGGTTGTCATCGGGAGAATTTATGGTGGGTAGGTAAGTGGGAGGATTAAGTGGTTGAGATGGAGTTAAAGAAGGGGTTGTGTCATTGGTAACAATCAGGGCATATGGGGGGCTGATCGGTACAAGAGGTACATGGAAGGATTGGTCAATTTTGGTGATTTTGTCTAAGAGGAAGTTAGCAATTTCCTCTCATCTCCCAGTTGAGGCTACCAACTCAGGACGGGTAGATGACGTTTGTTTTCTAACAATGTTAAACAATTCTCTGGGCCTATTTTTAGTACTCTTAAGTTGCGCTTGGAAGAAGGTTGCCTTTTCAGTGAAGATGTGTTTCTTACAGATTGATCTAGATGATCTGAGGAGGGCAAGATGGGAGGCCGAGGGGTGTTGTCTCCATGTTCTTTCTGCCTGTCTAAGTTGTGTTTTTCGTGATTGAGTTCTGGATTGAACCAAGATTTGGAATTAATTTTTCTTTGATGCTTCAGTTTAAGAGGAGCAATTTGATCCAGGACGTCACTACTGGTCCTATTAAAGTGTTCAGTGAGTTCATTAGCATTATGGGAGAGAGGGGGATGACATTGTGCTTGGAATTTAGCTTCAGGTACACCAGGGGGGATTTGTTTGAGGTTTCTGGTAAACTTCACATGTTTGGTGTTAATAGTAGGGGATAGAGGGGCATTGGGTTAGAAAGGGAGGTCTGGGTTGGAAATGATGGCATCAATGCCATAATATGGTAGTTGTTTCAGGTCATTGATCTCTAGAAGGTTGGTGAGGTGACTGACAATGGGATCCTCGAGATTATTCCAGTGGATGTTGAAGTCTCCCAGGAAAAGATTCTTTGAGTCAGAAAGGGAGGAGTTTGAAAGAAAGTCAGCTAATTCATCAACAAGGAGAAGAGGTTTACCAGGAGGGTGGTAGATGTTGTGTAGGCTAATTGGTAGGGAGCCCTAAATGGTGAGTTCAGTGCCAAGGTACTCAAAAGTTGAATAATCAGAGTTTTTTAAGGTGGAGTGATGGAGTTCATTTTTGTAGATAATAGCTAACCCACCCCCTTTTCTGTCGGGTCTGTCTTTCCTAATGATGGAGTAGCTGGGGGGGAGTAAGTCAAGGATTGCCGTTGAGTGATAATTGAGCCAGGTTTATGTAAGGAAGGCGATGTCAATAGCCTCACTAAGGATAGTTTGTGATATTTCCGTAGCATGTCAGACTGCCAATCGACAATTAATAAGAAAGCAAGAAAGGGGATTAGGGTTATAGGAGTGGATGGAGTAAGTTGGGCTGGGGGACGAGGAGAGATGGGAGAGGAAGGGATTCTGTTAATGCCCATAATCACAGGGACATCGGTAGCTATGCAGGAGTGGATGGAGGTGAAAAGCGCAGAAGGTCAAGGAGAGATGGGAGAGTAAGGTATTCTGTTAATGCCCATAATCACTGGGATGCTGGAGTAGAGACTAGGGTGATCAGGTATTAGGGGTTTGGGTAGGTAGGACTTGACTAGGTTAGTTAGGTCAGAAGTGGAGAGGTAACTAGCCACACGGAATGGCCTGTGAGTTAGATGGCAGAGGGTAGTAGTGCGCCAACGCATGTGTTGGGAAATGTTGTGGAAGGAAGGGCAAAATAAATCAGTAAAAATAGGGTAGGTCCTGGAAATGAGGGCGTGGTAGTTCTCCCTGAGATGTGAAAGTTCAGTCGTCATGACTGCGAGTTTACAGTCTATGTTGGTTAGTGTCTGTGCAATAAGATAAAGGGGGAAGTCCATGGAGAAGGGGGAGATGAGGAGGGGTCTGCGTTGACAGAGTAAGGTAGTCTAATGAGAGGAGAGGGGGTGCGATAGGAGGTGGGAGTAGGGACAGTATTCTGGTTGTTAAACACTGGATTTTGAGTGGAGAAGGGCGGTTCAGTACTAGAATCTTGGAATGTGATGAGAGAGAGAGATGCAGAGCTCAACCTCTTCAATATGCGTGAGGAGGATGCTATTGAACAAGTTATTTTGTGTACCGAAGAGCGGTACAGTCTTAGAATCAGGAGAAGTAATGGGAGAGGAAAGGGGATAGTGGAGGTTATCGGGAACAACCACTTCGGGTTGAGTAGGGAGGATGCTATTAGGAGATGGAGAGTAAGGCATGGGGAAGAGTAAAAAAGGTTAGTCCTGGGGTAGGAGCCATAAAGTCGAAGTGGGATTAGAAGAAAAGAAAGGAAGGAGGGTAGGGGTTAGAGGGGGGAAGTTGGTAGAGAGAGTAAGCAATTTAGTGTTAGAATTAAAGGTTGGGACAGGGCAGGTTCCAAGGGGAGGAAAGTGAGTTGGTGGGGTTTTTGTGGGAGGATGGGGGGGTGAAGGGGGTTGGAGGATGATCAGACGCTGATAATGTAACGAGTAGGGGGAGGAGCAGAAGGATTGTACAAAGGGGAGAAGACCGGTGGGTACTCAGGAAGGTGTCCGCAAGTAGATTGAGAGGGGGTGGTTGAGATGTGTAAAGGAGGGTGGGTCAGTACCGGGGAGGTGGGAGAAGATGGGCGTGTGTCAGGCAGTTGGATTGGGGAGGGGTTAAGAGCTGGTTGGGATATTATGGGTATATGTTTTAATATCTGACTCTAAATTCCTGCACGCTATTGATATTCTTGGATTTTTGATGAAGGCTACAACAAAAGCTTTTGCTGGCAAGTACTGACTCCTTACAATGTTTATTTTGTTCATGATACACATGTAAAACAACTCCTGACCTGTAATTAAATCAGACACCGAGCCAAAAACCTTTATGGGGCATTATCACACTGCACAAAATCTGCATATTTTCCCTATTGGCCTATGCTAACTTTGGTTAGGTGAGGAGGGCTGCAGCAAGACATACTGTAATATCTACATGGATTCTTTCACCGTCGTCCTTAATGAAGCAAACATCCCCTTCAATCTATACGCAGATGACACCCGGCTAAACATTTAAAAACATGAAAACATACACTGGCTAAACTCCACCCTCAAAGAAGTCTAACACCGGCTATCTCGTAACCACCTAAAATTCAACCAAGACAAGACCGAAATTCTCCTCATATCAATATCAGACGTTTCACCCCACATGCAAGACTGGATGAACTCCACATACACTCTTAACTGCAATCTAACCCTAGCTTGCTCCTTCCACTCTCTAGGGATCACACTGGACCCCAAACTGTCCATGACAAAACACATAAAGAACAATGCAAAGAATGCCTTTTACAACCTGAAACTGCTAAACAAAATCAAACCCTACCTACCACTCAATGATCTCAAGTCCGCAACACAAGCTCTAGTGCTGCCTAGATTAGACTATGGGAACACCACTCTAACAGGAGATGCTGACTCCCATTTGCTCCCTTTAGAAGCACTCTCATTGCAGCAGCCATAATGGTCACAAGTTTCAAAAAATTTGACCACATCTCCCCCACCCTGAAATAACGGAAATGGTTCCCGATGGAAGCCCAATGCAGCGTCAGAACTGATTGTCTCACTTACAAAGCCCCCACACGGGAAAACCTACCTACCTTGCCTCAAAACTCAAAAAAGCAGGTCAGACAAGAAACCTTAGAAGTTAAAACACCCTACTGCACATCCCACCCAAAGTCCATAAGTAAAAAAACTCAGGCACACTCTTTCTCGAGCAATGCCCCTAAAATCTCGAACTCCATACTAACACATATCAGGAAAGATCCCTCCTTCTTGAGTTTTAAAAGACAGCTAAAGGATCTTCTCCCAAACAGACACCTCAACTAGGGGGTCGTCAATCACCCAACGTGGACAAGCTCTTCATCCCATGCTCCTTTATACCCCACCCCTGCTACTTCTCTCCCTCCGTGCTCAATAAATGACATGATTGAACTCAAATTAGCTGTCCTGATTTTACTTTTATTTTGTGTAAACTGAGTGTTTGAGCTATAAAGTGCTCTGATACCCTTGGGTCTTGCTAGCGCTATATAAAACTCTTGAATTAATAAAAAAAAAAAACTGGGTACTTGTGTATCTTGCAGACAGGCGTATGTATTCTTCTACGCTTTGTTGCACAAATGTTGACAATGCTCTGGCAGTTTGAACCATTTTCTTGTGAGGAGGGTTTGTGCATGAACCATAGACCAGATATCACCTGACTTGTTTCCAATCTGATAAAGACACACCAGCCTTTATGGGCCAATGGCTTGCTGTACAGAAGCTGCAGAAGCCAAATGTAAATGGAGTGGGCCACTTGGGTTACAGAGTTAGGGAAATAATTAGGACTTTACAATAGGGCGATTTATGGATTCTGATAAAGCACACAAAGACATGGCTACACACAATGATTGAAAAGGTGAAACAGAATATTTTATGCAACATAAATGATGTACGGAATCTATTCTTGAGTTTAGAAATGCATGAAGTACAGGCCAAGCAAGCACATTCACTTGTAATGGACTCTGACACAGCTATTTGACACATGTGCCTGTTAAACATTATCTGCAGATCCTTCCTAAACCAATTTCCTCTTGGTAGGTGAGTAAACGATTGCACTCTCTGCTCATACTTTACTAGCACAGACACTTTGGCCCTGATTTATGTTAGGCATAGGTATAATTACCAAATGCTGTTTAAATAGACAATGACTTTAATGAATCATTTGATCATGAGTTACCCCAGGGGATATTCAACACATGCTAAATACTGCATGTAGTCCGTAAGTCCAATTTAACACATGTCATTTACCACTTGTGATATTTACCATATGCAAAAAATCATGCATGTAGTAAATAACACCCAATTACAAGTATGAGAGATCATTAAAAACCAATGGAAAACACCACCTTAAATACCACCAGCCAAAATCAGGTGGTAAAAATTCCTGAAAGTTACAGGGAATGTAGGAAAAGCTGTAAAACAATAGGAAAATCACAAAAGAACACAGAGCACTGTTTGAGCTGAAAAAAACCTAAACCTTGTACACACCTGCACACAGGGGCAGATCAACAAAAATGACATCCACGGATGCTGAAGCTCTCACAGGTTGATTACAGCAACTCACATTTCTATTCTGCAAGGCCACTATATCATGCTTTCCCATATCCATGTTCTACTCAACAAACACTGAGCATGAGGATGGAAACCAGGCAACTAATCATTGATCTAAAATGGTGCACCAATGCGGGATGCAGCCAGAATTGAAAGATTAAGGCTGGAGTCCATGTACATACATGAGTTCACTTGAGATCCAGAGGACCCACGGACTTGATATGGGCACCATCTAAAGCATATTTACATCATTATGAATTACCTGGCAGCCAACACAGAGCTCCACTGACATTCCCATCTCCTGATTGCTAGTAGCACTAGAATTCTTTGCACAGGCACCAAACAGCAAACAGTTGGATTGCAATATGGCATTTCACAGTCAAGCTTTAGCAAAATAATTTGCTAAGTAATGGATGCTTTGCAGAGAATGAGTGAGCAGCATCTACAGTTCCCCTTTGACACCTAAAGAGCTAAGGCTAGCAAAGCAAACATCTGTGTTATAGCAGAAATTCCCAACATCCTAGGTCAATTGAGTGCACTCATGTACACCTGGTGGCCTCAATATAGACAGGAACAAGTGCGCTGAAACTGTAAAATGAAGCACATTATTTTTGTGCTATGGCTGTGTTCTGTTAATCTGTGCATAATGAACTAGTCGTTTAGGTGTTCTGGATGAAAGCACAATAGCATGATTCTGACGAGATGCAATATTACTTGTAGTGTGGTAACACATCACCCTTAAAGTACTGGGCAGACAAATCAACCCTTCATCACCAAGATTACAATGCATTATGATTTAGTAGTTCTCAATACAAGTGAGCAGTATCATTAGAGAGTTGTTAGCCCCCTATGACATCACATACATAGATAAATGTAAATATGCATAACAAATTACATTGGTCTATCTTCACAATGTTGATGACTCTCAGCTAAGTCAACTTTTTACCTACCACATATACTTCCAGTACAACTCATGTGTCTCTTACCTTGATTTCCTCTGACGTCTAGACCTTCTTTCATGTTTTCCACTACAAACATGTTGAGGATGGTCAAAATGTTTATTACCCACAAATTCAGGTTAGAGCAGAGGTGGAGGACTACCACTAGTTGCATGCTCTACTGCTTCTGCAGTGCAACTTGTTTAGGTACATAAAATTCCAAAGTTTAGGACCTGTTTTTAATGGTCTCAAAATCAGCTGGTTATGGTGATTCAGTATTGATTTTGTCAATTATCTTCAGCCAAAAGCATGTTTTTGTTGGTGTTATTGACATTATCAGCATGAAATGGCACATTAAATGGTCCTGGGGTCTCACTATCTACTTGTCCAGGAGCTCCAGATCAGGATTCATAAACTTGTACTTCCTTTCCCTGCCTCGGTCCATGATGGAAGAGTATAGTAGATTTCTGCTTTCGATTGCAATGATATCATAGGATGGGAGTGGATTCGGTTTGTCCTGCTTCAAGGTGCTTTGTTCACACAAAATGTATGCCGCCCACGCCTGCCCAGGAAGGAGATGTTGGCTTACTTTCAGGGTATTCTAAGGTCCTTTTGTTTGTTGCTCTTGCTGTTTATGTTCTGTAAAGATCATGTTCCTCACTTCAGCAACTCCAATGTCTGAAAATAGGCACTTCCTGATGTTTAGACCATGCACTATTTGACAGGTGTGGTATTAACAACATACACTAAATAACACAGATTCAGTATTTAACATATGTGCTAAATACCGATTTCACTGTGCATGATAAAAACTCATAGTCAGTGTTATGTTAACACATGTTATTTTCCAAGCCCTATCAAATCTGTATTTACCCTATGTGCAAGTATGGTGGTTTTCCTCATCAAACCCATAATCAAAGCTTCAGAGTTATAGGCATAATATTTTGGAATGTGTAATTTAAGGTCTGGTGATCATAAGCTGTTTTAGCAAGGCTGAAAATATTTATAATATCTTTTTACCATTTACATTCTACTACTTTCTCCCAAAACAATTAGTCGTCTTTGCCTAATTCTGGCCCAAACAAAAGCAAAATTTGTGGCTTCCAAGAATAAAAAATGCTCTAACAACTTGTTTCATGGATGAAACACAGCATCTGATGTGCAAATAAAGTTGTCGGGCCTCATGTGCACCAATGAATCACTGTTTTCTCTGCAGATTTTTTTAATGGCCATTGAAGCACTAGAAGGGGCATGGGAGCTCACTGCAGTGTGCTCCCATCTCTATTTTGTTTGTGAAAGTCCCCCTCAGTCATTCAGCTGACGAGTTTTTGGTGATGCACCTGTGGGCCAGACAGAGGTACCGAGACCTGAGAGGGTTGTGGCAGCTTTCTCAGCAACCCCAGATGAATTTCGTTTTTTTTAACTCTACTGATGAAGGATAATATCCAGAAACACGTGTCTAGAGATTCACATCACTAACATGCACCAACCTTGGTGAGACACTTCCTCAAAAAATCAAGTAAGCATTCAAAGTGAACTGCATTTACCATAATGCTATGGGGTTAACTGGCTGGGAGGTGAAGGAGTGTGCTCCCATTCCCCTTCTATTTGTAAAGGTTCCCGTGAACCATTGAGCTGACGAGCTTTTGGAGATGCACCTGTGCGCCAGAGACAGGTTCTGAGACCTGAGAGGTTTGTGGCAGCTTTCTCTGCAACCCCAGATGAATTTCGTTTTTTCATCTCTGCTGATAAGGATAATATCCAGAAACACATGTGTCTAGAGATTCACAGAACTAACCCGCACGAACCTTGGTGAAACACTTCCTCAGAAAATCAAGTAAGCATTCAAAGTGAACTGCATTTACCATATTGTTAAAGGGTGAACTGGCTGGGAGGTGAAGCAGTGTGCTCCCATCCCCCTTCCCTCTGAAGCGCTAGTTTATTAAGAAGTTGAATATGTATATAGGCATAGTTATGCATAGTTTGTATGTAAGTATGTTTCCATGCATGATAGTTATGTAGTGGACACATGGCCAAAGGACAGTGGTGCACTACTCAGGGAAAAAGGCAAACATACCCTCAATGGGGTATTTGAGAGGAAGCCGTGGTTAGAGAGTGGATATGGACTTCTATTTCAAAATATTGAAGAGTACTTTAACCCCTTTGATGCTGATGACAGAACGGTTCCGTCATCAGCATCGGCTGAGCTGTGCTGATGACAGAACCGTTCCGTCATGACTCCGCCCGCGCAAGGCGGAGTCAGCATGGGCGGGGAATTCGCGCCGCACGGATGCGGTTAAAAGTCTTTCCAATATTGCAGCAGCATTCCAGGGTCTACAAGACAATAGTTTCACATTCTGTGTGCATGATTGGAGAAGGCCTATTCACTTTTTTGTTTGTCAGTTTCCCCATTAACCCCAGAGGTGGTGAGCTTGTCAGTCAGATAGGCAGGGTGCATGTAGTGATGGTTTTATAAATTAATCAGCTGGTTTTAAATATGGCATGTGGTGACAAAGGGAGCCACTGGAGTTCCATCATATTGAAGGTGACATGGTCATATCTCTTCAAGCTGCAGATGAAGCCTGCTGCAGCTTGCCCTTAAACAAGAGGAGAAGGGAGCACATGTGGAATTGGGATTGCAATGGAGCTGGGCATTGCCAACATCCAGGTGCAAGATTATAAGGGCTTGAACATCATCTCTGAAGTCATTTTCTGAAAGCTATGTTTTAACATTTTTCAGTAGAGTGAGCTAGTACCAGGCTGAATTGTGTTTATTTGCAGTTGTTCATGTTGCTTGAAGGTAAGGTCAGTGTCAAAGGTAAATCCAACTGACTTGGCATCAGATGATTGTTGAGGCTCAAATCTGCCCAGGTTCATATTACTGGACGATGTTTTGGTTAGTTGTTTCTTAGAGTGTTTATTAAAAATGGTAGGAATTCTGTGTTGGTAGGCGTGTTTGTGGCATTAGGTGCCTTAAACAGAAGAGACTTTCAAATAGATTTATGTATGCTGTTGACATTGTTACATGTTGAATCTGTTATCAGTGATTAGAGTATCAAGGGGCTCCATGTGAGGTTGAGATTGACATGGGATATGATGATATCCTGAGGAACTTCTCAGTTGATATTAATCTTCTGGGGCCTGAAAGTGCCCATGTGAATGAACTAGTGCTGATTGGATAGATAGCAGGAGAACTAGTGAGAGACATTGACAATGAGTCCTATTCAAGACTTTACATGTGGATGATGGTAAGATGAGCCAGGGTGAGAGTCAACTCAGAGACCCGCCATTATCGAGAGTCTGTGGTCACCCTTGTCTGTTGTCAAGACTGCACCATGTATGACTTGTGATGTAGTTGACTCTGTGGTGAAACTTGATCTGAAGCTAAATTTGAAGTCATGCAGGAGGTGGATGACACAGAAATTACAATGGAATTGTGCATAGACTGCTTTTTCAGCGATCTTGCCGATGAAGTGTAGGTGATGATAGACCAGTAGTTGGTGAAGTCCTCAGGTCTAGAGTGTTTTTTTCCGGAATGGAATCATTTAGCCTGTCTGGAGTGAGAGAGTCATTGACAAAAATAAATAGGTGTGAGAGAGCTTTTTCAAAGGGGACTTTGATGAAAGATGATAGGAGAACATAACTTATATGAGAAAGCATTGGGCCAGTTGAGGTTGTTGAAAAGGTCTGCAAAAGTCAGGGTTTGAAAGAAACCATTGTGAGTATCCCTGGGCGTTGTCGCGCTACATGGAGCTACGCGAAGTGCACTTTGCAGTACGCAGGCTATGCGTGGCTACGGGAACTGCATAGTGCGGTACGGAAATTCTGTTTGCAATGATTGCACAGTGTTGGATGCTTGTCCGCATTGTGCAATCATTGCGAACGGCATCATGCACAGTGCAAGAAGTCGTTTTCTGCCACTCGAGTAGATTTGTACTCAAGGGGCAGTTTTCTCAATGCGGACTGGTAGTTTCTCATCGCAGCCGGTCGCGAGCATACGCGACCACTCGCAATGAGAAACCTGACCTCCCTGTATTGAGAATCTCGCCAGGAGGTTTATTTTCCACGCTCACGATCGGTAACTTGATGTTGCTGATCGCGAACAAGGAAAAAGTCTTGCCGGGATGTTGATTTTGCTCGCTTGCGGTTTCCAACTTGACGTTGAGGAACGCGAGCTAGCAAAAAATGCCCGGTACGCGTTTTTGCACTGTGCTATGTGCGATTAATTGTGGGATGCATCATGGAATGGTTGGTGTCAGAGCACAGGCAGATGTGGTATAATCAATGCACCTTTGGGTCTTCTGTATTTATTCTCTGAAAAAGTGGTCTATGGCATTTTTCTTGTCTGTGGATTGCATTCTACTTCTTTTGGCAGGTTCTTTAATGGTGTTGGTATAGTACCTGGATTTGGCGGATGTCATGAGTTGTCTTTGTGTCTCTCCAGAGGATTGTCAACAGCATGAAGTTGGCAGGGGTTCCACTTTTCATCCTCCTTTCATTTATTTATGTTATCGCTCTGTCATAGAGCCCCATGAATGAGGAGGAAAGCGGTAGACTGAGGTCTGGAAAGTGGGAAGGGACTTGTGTGGAGCACCATGAAGATGAGTGTCATGTACCAGCCAAGGATACAGAACAAATGGGACTTATGGATGACTGCAAGGCCTATTTCCTTCTACTCCCTTCTACTGCTTTTTGTAGTGGTAACAAGAAAATCTAGTATGAGCGAAGATTGGGGGTAAGCAATGTTTCTGTGATAAAGATCACACATGTGATATGTGCTGAGGGGTGCAATGTCTGGAGCATGAAGGACTGCAGTTTGTCTGTTAATGAGCCTGAAGTGTGTCTTGCTAGCAAGAGTGGTTGTTTTGGTGAGTGGAATAGGCATCGGTTTGGAGATCAGATTTATGAGAATGCAATTTTTAGTATTTGTTTGATCTAGCAATGTTAGTGATTGTTAGACTGAGTTATGAGGGATGCCGGTCTGGGCTCATGAAAAATCTAGTATGGTTACTGAGATTGTAGTGGAGCAGAGGTTCTGGCCATGGCCCTTCCCAGCCTTAACAGCTGCATTCATGTAACACCCTTGTCTGTGTCTGCCCTTCAGAAGGGAGGCCCAGATTGTGGGATGCTTTGGGAAGTCGACTCTAATATATGATGCAAAAGGTTTCTAGTGAAAATGACTAACAGCAGAGATGGATGTTAAGAAATGCAGTGATGTTACTCCCTGGAGATATGGATGCTGGGAACTGCAGTGACATCACTTCCATTAGAGATAAATTCTTTGAAATGATACCGGCTTGTCTGGCTTGTTCACTGAAAGATGTTTTTGGCAGGAAACTACTGATGTCAGTTCAGGTAGAAATGGATGCTGGGAAATGGGGCAGATATCTCTACCATTTAACTTCATGACAGGTGATTAATTCCCCAAGTCTTGTAATGGCTGCCTGAAAGATTTTTCTCACCAATCAGAATGTTCGCTCCAGCAGGAGGCCGACTCCAACGGGAGCGAATTGGCCCAAAGGAAAGATTTTCGCTGGCTCTATTTTGTTAATTGTGCTCAATGGACTCTCACCAGAGTCCCCTAAACCCAACCATCCAGATATTATAATATTTAAAACCCGAATTTCTCAAAAACGACTGAATGAATTTACATCAAATTGCAAAAAGCACATCCTGAGTACCATTATCTAATGTCCTGCCAAATTTGGTCTAAATCCGTTCAGCAGTTTATGATGTAGCCCTGCCTAAAGAAGTCTTTGGAAAATGCATGGGGATTTTTTGTTTTGGGCCCCCTTTTTTTCACAGCCCAAATTTGACGGATCACCCTGAAACTTTCCATGCACAAACTAGTCAAAATGCATCACCGTTTTGAAAAGTTTCACTGAGATTCGTAAAATGGTGCCAAAGTTATTAGCAACACAGAAAACACTTTTCCTACAGAACGGATGACCTAACTATAACTACCCAGTTGTGTCTACATGTGTAGGGATTCAATTCATATAAGAACAAAAAGCCCAATCTGCGTAGCCCAATCTACCTTTCTGCCACATCTAGTGTAATTCTGTCCAGCTGTTTGGGCTGTAATGATGTTCAAAGGTCTTATAGGAATTAACACAGGAAAACACAGTTTTTTTGACAACCCTTTTTCTGGGCCCCTGCTTGATGGACGACTCTAAAAATTTTGATGCACAATAGGACCTAACTTGACAATTTTGGGGTAACTTTTGTGAAGATTTGTCAACCTGCAAGGTTATAGGTAAGTCAAAAAATGCTTTTCCTATGGAAACATGGTCATATATATACCAAGCACAAAAACAGATTTCAGCTCTTGGTCTCTCACACTGCCCTAAGAGTGGTTTCAATTATTGCCAGCCTAGAGTAGACATATACAAATTTATAAGGAAACTCAAATTGGTGAAATACTATGCTATTAAACAACCAGCAGAACTACCCAGAAAAGACGCCTCCACTGCACACTTATAATTTTCCAGAAGTTTGGTGGCCTGAGATATGTCACTACTTAAAACCATGTGTGATTTGTCAACAGGTGAAAATTAGGCCAATATAGATACACAAGATGTCATTTTATCTGAGGGTGTTAATGTCAGCAAATCAGGGCATAGCCCGTTTAGATCACCTAGGACATTTGTTTCAACCATGCCACGTGATGCTGTTGATATCTAGCATGAAAGACTGATTAATGAACTGAAAATTCTCACATTTGCCACTTCTAAACATAGTAATAGGACTACACAACAACAAATAAACTATAACAATATTATGCTGAAATTAAAGAAAAATTGGCAATCATTGTCAATAAATCAGATAAAGGTGGCAATATAGGTATTTGGGGCACTAATGAGTATAAAAAGGAGGCATATAGACATCTCAATGATGAACAGTGCTATAAGAAAATCAAAATGGCATCAGTTAAAAAGACTAGGCTTAATTACAGAGATGAGCTTATGAGTTGGAAGAGAAATAGATTGATCTCTAAGGATGAATACTCCTTCATATACAACGACTTTCCCATGACCTCAATATTATATTTTTTCACAAAGTTACATAGGAACAAATTACAGGGAATTCTAATCATATCAGAACAGAAACATCTGTTCGAAAACACTTCAAAATATGTGGAGTTTTATTAACAGGAGTTTGTGTTGGGTCTCCCTACCTACATCTTTGACACCACTGACTTCTTATGTAAACTGAAAGAATACATTTGGGATGAGAATTTCATATTTTTAGCTACGGACATATCTGCTTGTATACTAGCATAAAGCATTCAGATGGGATGAAGGCAGTGAAATAGTATCTTGATAAACGCCCAATGGAAATGTACAAGCACAATGAAATGTTGTTGAATATGATACACTGGTGCCTGTACAATAATGTATTTCTCTTTGATTGCATGGTATTCCAACAATTGCGTGGTGTAGCGATGCGGGCATGCTTCTCCCCCACCTATGCATGTCTTCATTTAGGCTGGTGGGAGGGGCATGTCCTCAGGGTGAACACTGGACCGATTACACGACGCACATTGTAAAATGGTGGAGGTACATTGACGACATGTTTGTGATTTGGAAGGGGAGTAAGACACAAGCACAGCAATTTGTAAACAGCATTAACGTCAATGACCTCAATTTGCAATTCACAGCTCACATAGATGCATATTCCACCAGCTTTTTAGATGTTCAGGTATATAATGAAAAAGGCAAAATGGAGACCTGTCTTTTTTGAAAGTCCACAGCAGGAATCTCAGTCCTTCACACACATAGCTTTTATTCTCGCCATACCATTGCCAGTAACCCCTATGGGGAGTTCCTCCGTATTCAGAGAGCATGCAGTACAGAACAAGACAAGATAAAATATCAAAATAAGGTTAAAACACACTTTATTGAAGATGATACAAATCTGCATTGTAAGAGGGAGCCATGAGGAAGGCCAATAGTGCAGACATGACACAGACACATAATTCTAGCGCAATGAGCGACACAGAGGCTACCCCTGACAACATTAGTAGAGTTGATACTTCAGAGGATAGTAAGACTACTAGGAAGGTGATAACTACATACAGCAGAGAAGCAGAGATGATAATGACATTTATTAACCAACAATGGCCTATTGTCCTCACTGATCTAACTCTTAAACACATACTACCTGGCAAACCAGTTGTTAATTTTCGCAGGGCGTACTCTATGCGTGATGAGTTGGTACATACTAGCCCTGAAACGTGCAAAGCCGGCAGTTGGCTTACACCAATGGAACGATTTTTTAAGTGTTATACATGCAGGGTATGCAAATTTGGGGTTAATGTCGTCCTATAAAACTGCTTTCTCAAATGATACCATTAAGATGCCTAGACACTTTACCTGTAGAACTGACCATGCAGTCTATGTCTTACAATGTATCTGCAAGTTGTGTTACGTAGGAAGCATCTTACAACACTTATGGGCAATCGTTAATTTGGATCCAACGTACCCAGTTGCGAGACATTTTAAAGCTGTGCATGATAATGACATTAGCTGTTTGCAATACTTTGCAATTGATTCTGTTCAAGTACACCCTACAGGAGGAAACCATGAAAAACAGCTGCGTAGACTAGAGACAAAATAGATCATGTTACTAGATACGAAGGTCCCACTAGGTCTGAACATGGGGCAAGACTTGTACAATTACTTATAGTACCCCATCAGAACTTAACATTTTCCCTAGGGTTATCATGTTATCATTTTATGCTTTTCCATATATATGACTCACATTTGGTCCTAGTTTTCATGGTTTCAATGGTTGTAACAAGGTTGCTGTAATATTCTTATTTTTCCTCGACTGCACCAGCACAGTTATGTAATTTTGTATATACTACACATTTAGTTTTGAGAACATCAGAAGACATGATTGTTTTTTTTGCACATTTTTTTTATGTAGGGTGATTGCACACTAACCATACACTGAAGACATCTAAAATGAGATACAGTATCTGTGGTGTATGTAGTACGATGCAATAACTGTGCTTAAATATACCCACTGCAGATTGTAATAAACCTTAATTAGGAGTATGGTACTGATTGGCCTAATTAGCATCCTATCACGCTGCCATTGAGAAATGAATATTGCAAAAGTTAGAGGATTGCATTCTCATATAGCTTGTGTAATTTTAATATTTATTGCATTGCCACATTAATAATATCATGGTACTCTATGGATGATGCATTCATATGCCAGCAATAATTATGTATACTAGGGTAGAGTATAGAATGTCAATTTAGCGTATTTTGCACAATGTATAATCGTAGTACTGTAAAAAAATTGCTCAAAATACTTTTATAATTTAGCATATTTGCACATTGAGATATGACATCATTATTACTAGTGGACTTGGTCCAACTAAAATCCTGTGTGCGTAATTCGCACAGTATACAATGCTGATTGAGCGTATTTGCACATCCAAGCACTTTAGTATCTATTATGCGTAGCTTGCACAATATATAAGGTAAAGAGAGCGTATTTGCACATCAAAGTACCACTGAAAGTATTTGTACATTAAAGTACCAATGGCAGTACAATATTTGCGTATTTGCAAAGTTTCATCGATCATGATGTTATGGTTCATAACGTAAATTACTTGTATAATTTGTGATGTTATTTTTAGTACTACATGACACAATTAGGTACCCAGATACATGTCATTTTTTACGGTAGTATGTCCTCCATTTCCATGATATATGATGTCAGCAATCAAGTGGGGTGTAGAATTTCTTTTAAAAGTTTTTCAAAGACGCAGCAAGATCATGTGATCAAGGCCACAGGGAGTGGCCGAAACTCTTTATAGGCAGCACGAGCGATATCAATAAAATTTGAGCATCAGCAAAATATCTGAGTCCGTTGCATCTTTGGTGAATGCAGTAACAGCATTTGGATGCATTTTACGTGAGATATATATATGATTCCGAATAAAGCATCAGTCCTCAGTATTGGGTCTCTCAGCATGCTTCATTGGTGTGATGGTTTGACGGGCTGCTCCGTGCCCGCCTTAAGAGACCACCCTGAAGGGTCGAGTGCTCCATGAGGGAGAATGTGCTGTGGATGTTTAACATTGGAGCATGACCCACTTGCTGCACTTGAACCTACGAAGGTAATGCTAATGAGCTAATCGGAGGCAGCACTGGAAGGGATTCGGTGTGGAGAACTCCCACAATGATCGTGCTGGGGACTCGATGCTTCTGACGGAGTCTAAGAACATTTAGCATTCACTGTAATGCTCATTCACGTGACTGTATAATATTTTAAGATCAAATGCACTGGCAACATGCAGTGAGCTCAGTATGAACTGGGCAACAGAAATGAGAACCATCTGAAATGTAACCAGCATCAGAACAGACGCTCCAAGTGCATTATGGAACATGTATGCTCATAGATGGAAACGTGATCAGAACATTCAAAATGCGTGCATTGACGCACTTGGTGGTTGGCTTCCTTCCGTGACCAAGGTCCACCGCCGAAACATGTTGGAGAATGGGAAGCTTACATAATGCCGCATGATTCCGAATAAAGCATCAGTCCTCAGTATTGGATCTCTAAGCTTGCTTCTTTGGTGTGATGGTTTGACGGGCTGCTCCGTGCCTGCCATAAGAGACCGCCCTGAAGGGTCGGGGGCTCCATGACGGAGGATGTGCTGTGGATATATATATATGTAAATATATATATATATATATATATATATATATATATATATATATATATATATATATATATATATTACCTACTGGCGGTCGCCAGTAGGTATATATAGTTAGGATTTTTTCTCTATGGGACTTTTGAAAATTCTATGTCTAATAACTTTGGCGTTTGTAGACGGAATCGGCTGAAATTTTCAGGAAAATGGCACATTTTGTTTTTGAGCAGCCCCTGAAAATTTGGGGGGGTTTCGTCAAGGGGGGGCCGAGAAAAAAGGGGGGTCCCAAAACGCGTTTTTAACATTGAGTTTTCCATAGGGCGTTTGGCCTCACTTTTAGCTCGAACGGCTGAATGGATTTGCACGAAACTTGGCAAAATGTTAGGGACAGTTAGCCTGATGTGCCTTTGCTGGGTCTCAATATATGTGCTCCAGTGGATTTTGAGAAATTAACGTTTAAAAAAACAGATATATCTGTGACAGCGTCCCGGGTAGCGCACCAGTTCGCGTACTTTTCGCGTAACGGAGCTTTGCGAAGCGAAGCTGATTGGCTCTCCGGTGTCTGTCAACATTCTAAACAGTCCGGAGCGGCCGCCATCTTGTCTCTCGGTAGGATCGAGAGACAAGAGGAGGCCAAAACGAAGGGGAAAATGACCATAAGGGGGCATAGTAGATCCTCCCTGACCCCTTAGGTTTGATGTGGAGGCTTTAAAAGGGCCCCGCGGGGCAAAAAGAAAAAAAAATCGTTTTTCCCGTGGGGTGCGCCTGGTACGCGCACCGGAAAGCGGTCCGGGGAGCGTACTATAAGGAAACAAGAATGATTGACTTCTAGATTTCTAGTAAATTTTCATAAAGGGAAGGTAGTTCTTAAAAGAACTTTTTTTAATTATTTTTGTTGTTTTTTATTTTTTTAATTATTTTTCTTGACACTTTTTATACTTTTTTTGTATTTTTTGAACGGTTTTATATTTTTTGGGGTTTTTTTCAGGGGAAAGAACGAAAAACAGGCATTAGAAACGGCTCAACAGGAGCAACAAAAAAAAATCACTTTCTGGGGCGTTTTGAGCACTTGTGATTTTCAAATGCTCTGTTCATTAATGGAAAGCTCATTTCGTCGTAACAAAGCAAACCCCCACAATAAATGCACACCAGCTTGATATGTTGAAAATTAATTTGAATAGCGGGGACCATCTCCCTCGCCTCTGGTCCTGAAAGACTTTCAAGGGATGAGGTGGTGGCCACAAGAGTTGGTGGATTTTCACTTAGGTTACGCACCTCCGCCATACTATAATTTATAGGATGCCACCTTTGCATGTGGCGATGCATTGTATAGTTTCCAAAGCTATACTTTTTATCCGTGCCTCGAGACAGAGGTTCTTTACATATCAGGCATGTAACATAACGTGCATTCACCTTTTTTTGGCCTGCAGGAAATGAAAAAAACTGCCAAATAAAATTGGCCTTGCGGTGTGATTTCCGGGGCTCTTCAGGGAAAAATTTTATTTGATGTACATCTTGTTCTTCTTCTTCCTCCTCTTCTTCAGGGTTGGGAATAAACTGGGGAGGTGGTCCATCCTTCCTAGGAGGTTGTGGTGGTGGTGGGGGTCCACCAGCTGCAGCTACAATTGAAGCCATCTTCCAATAATGAAAATAGTTCTTCCTCTCACAAAGTTGAAAGTCAGAGTGAGAAAAATAGGAGGGGGCTTTCATCATTTTGGAAAAAAAAATGTCCTAAACCAATGAAAAGTGTAATTTTTAGGTCACATGACCTAGCTTTACATCATTCAGAAATAAAAAATGAAATCAACCAATAAAAAGTGTTATTTTCAAGTCACATGACCTGTTATGCTTACGTTACGCGTCCCGTAACGCGACCCGGATCGCTTCCGAGTAGCTGCACTTCGCGCCTTGGTTTGCGTTCCAGAACGCTTCCGGGTGCGCTAACGCGGCGCGTCATAAGACGTATTACGCGGTAACGCAATACGTCGCGCTTACGCAACGCGTCACAATATCGTTTTCTAACGCGGTGGTTGCGCTAATGGAACGTTTACCGGTTCGCGGAGCGGGTCGCGGAACCTTATTAAGCTAACAAATAAATATAAAGATAATATTACAAAAATATAAAATATATTTTTGAATTAGAATAAGAATACATTTTACAGCCTTTGATATTTGCTATTAAAAAACCATTGAAATTCACTGAAAAAACCATAGGTTATAGACCATATATAGTTAGGAATTAGCATTTACAAAACCTTGAAAATTCACTGAAAAAACCATAGGTTATAGACCATATATAGTTAGGGATTAGCATTTACAAAACCTTATTTTAGTCGCACAAAACCATTGAAATTCGCATATATAGTTAGTTGCACTAACTATATATTGCGCACCCGCAATCCACTGCTGATGATGTCACATATTACATCATTCATGACATGGTCAGTGACATCACTGATGACATCACTGATGACATCTCAAATGACATCACTGATGACATCACTGAAGACATCTCAAATGACATCACTGATGACATCTCATTTGACATTACTTATCACATCACTGATGACATCATTCATGTGATAATACGATGAACCTCTTCAGACTCTTATATAACGTTAGATACAATCAGTGTAAACAGACACTCACAGACTGTCACTCATCCATGGAATTACTCACACACTTAGTCAGTCATGCAAAGAATCAATCACACCTCCATTTCCTCAACTATACAGTTATACACACCTTACTTATTCAAACATATACTAACACATATTTACTCTCTTATACAATCCCTGATACAAGTTTACAATGATCCATACAGTCATTCACACATTCACTGGCTCCTATTCACAGTTATTTATATATGTCAACTCTCACATGTACTGTGTTTTACATATGTACTTACTTTGACATGTAGCACTGAGATATCCATTCACTCACCAATACACTCATGCACACAGTCAACTGTCCATACAGCTGTTTCCACCTGCACTTTTGAACCCATACATCTAGTGAATCAACTGCTCACACATCTATGCACAGAGTCATACACCTCCCAGCCACCCACACACATACTCAGTCTCCCATACAAATACTTGGGCGAGCAATCAATAAC
The DNA here is from genome assembly GCF_964263255.1 of Lissotriton vulgaris. Classification (NCBI taxonomy): domain Eukaryota; kingdom Metazoa; phylum Chordata; class Amphibia; order Caudata; family Salamandridae; genus Lissotriton; species Lissotriton vulgaris. Next base: position 922,119,102 of record NC_141699.1, read on the forward strand.
CCATATAGTTACTCATATAGCTACTGATTTAAACATGCAACAGTTTACAGAACAACAGACATAATGATGCACAAATTAAGACAGTTTAGTCACTAACCCATGCACTCAGTGAGACACATTTAATCATTCTCTCATACATGCAGTCATGCACCTACTAAATCCTTCATCCAGACACTTATATATCCACTCATTCTTCAATATGTAAGACATAATTTAACTTTACAGAAACATACAGTCACTGGATGATGTCATCAGTGATGTCATCAGTGATGTCATTTGAGATGTCATCAGTGATGTCCTCAGTGATGTCACTTACCATGTCATGAATGATGTAATATGTGACATCATCAGCAGTGGATTGCGGTGCGCGATATATAGTTAGTGCAACTAACTATATATGCAAATTTCAATGGTTTTGTGCGAGTAAAATAAGGTTTTGTAAATGCTAATCCCTAACTATATATGGTCTATAACCTATGGTTTTTTCAGTGAATATATATATATATATCCAAACACAATGAGGTCGAGGATTCCAGAGTGCTCAGCAGCGGGTGCAGGCTACGGGCCGGACCCTGGGCCAAAATAAATGAATCCACAATTATTGAGCCGCACACAACAGTCCTTCTTAGTCAAACAGAACCAGTCTGTCAACCGACGCGTTTCAGCCTGGCGGCCTTTGTCACGGTAGGGAGACACTACTTGCATCATCTATTTAAACACTTCCTGTTAAAAGCAACCCCATTGCATTATGGGAGTTGTAGTTATTTTTACATTCTCCAAATGACAGGAAACATATAATTTTTATGTTTGCAGTGCTTATGTGGCTTAACATTTGTGTATTTACAGGCTTATGTGGCTTTACATTTGTGTATTTACAGGCATATTTGTGTATTCATTCACATTTTGCAGGACACGATTGGTCACAAACACATATCATTGTTTGATTAACTTTGTACAGATTAGTATCTATATTGTGATGTGATGTTTCCTTACACCCGTAAGGGTCAACAAGAGAGCAATTTTGTAATGTCCCTATATCTCAAACGTTTTGTAATTCATTACTATTTGTGTCAAAATGTATAGTACATAGTGCGTCCATTTTCCTGTCCTGCTACTTATGTTATTTACTCGATAATGGATTAGTATCCATATCTTTCTATCTTGACTTAATATTAGGTTAGTACCTTATCTTCTATGCCATATACAGAGTTCATCTAGGAAATCAGTTCTTAGGAAGGTCTTTTTTGGTTTCAATTTGTAATTTTTCTTGTCTTTCCATCTCAATCCTGTATTCAAAGGTGAATGTACATCTCCTCATTGTTGTTCATGCCTCTCGGGGACTTGGTTCGTAACCGTATGATATACTTGGATTCCATTTGTCTCAGTTTTCTTCTTCGGTCACCAAGTCATTCATTTTGCATAACACTGTCCAGACCAAAGAATTCCATGCTTTTCCAATCGCTGTTTTTGCATTTGCCATATGTTTAGACGTTGCATAATTCATGACCTTGTTCTTGACTTTCAGTGATGTCATCAGTGATGTCATTTGAGATGTCATCAGTAATGTCATGAGTGATGTCACTGACCATGTCATGAGTGACGTAATATCTGATGTCATCAGCAGTGCATTGTGGGAGCGCGAGTTATAGTTAGCTGAACTAACTATAACTGGGGAATTTCAATGGTTTTGTTTGATTGAAATGTTCAGCTAACTGTAACATATGTGAAACCTATGGTTTTTTCAGTGAATTTCTAAGGTTTTTTAAATGCTAATTCCTAACTATAACGTGGCTGAAATCTATGTTTTTTTCAGTGAATTTCTAAGGATCTTTAAATGCTATTTCATAACTATAACATGGCTGAAACCTATGGTTTTTTCAGTGAATTTCAGTGAATTTTCAAGCTTTCAAGTGAATTTCAAAGGATTTTTAAAAGATAATTTTTAAATGTATTAGTTGTTATATTTTTTATACTGATTTACTACATTGTTTTTAACTATTTATTTTTAGATATTTTATTTTTTTTAAGTTACATTACATATTTTTAATATAAATTGAAAAAAAATTTTTTTTAAAATATTGAAATTGTAATATTTGTTTTTCTTATTTCATATATTTTTTAATTTATATATATATTATATAGCAGGCAATGATATCCTATGGAAGGAAATTCAAGTTACTGGTAAGTAGGGTTAGAATTGCTTTTCAGGATCAGTAGTGGGCTGAAAGATGCTGCACTGGTGAGTAAATCGGAATTCATAGTTTGGCTGATTTTACAGGAATATTTTGCTCAATAGTGAAGGAAGGGGGCGGGCCTGTGGTGACATGTGTGCAAACACGCCCTGTGGCACGTTTTAGGTTGGGGAATTATTTCCTCTTCAATCATGAGGTCCCCTGTGGGCCAACTAGCCCACCAGGTACCTCCAGTATGCCCCAGGGAGCTGCGTTAAACAGAGGTGTTCAGAGGCCACGCCCCCTTTTTACAACACTCCGCACCGCAGCTCAGTGGTGCTTACTGGACGTACCGAGTGGGCTAGTTGGCCCCTAGGGGACCTCTGTATTGAAGAGGAATTAATTCCCCAACTTAAAACGCGTCACAGGGCATGTTTGCACACATATCACCTAAAGCCCCGCCCCCTACCTTCACCACTGTGCAAACACGCCCCGTAGCATGTTCTAAGTTGGGGGATTAAGTCCCCTTGCATACTGGGGGTCCCTAGGAGCCAACTAGCCCACCAGGAACCTCCAGTATGTGCCAGGGGGCTGCTTTGCAGAGAGGTGTAAAAAGGGGCATGGCCTCATTACACCTCTCTGCAATGCAGCCCCCTGCCATGTTTCCAGAGTGAGTGGGAACTAAATCACCTTGAATACTGGGGGTCCCTGGGGGCCAACTAGCCCACCAGGAACCTCCAGTATGCACCAGGGGGCTGCGTTGCAGAGAGGTGTAAAAAGGGGTTTGGCCTCATTACACCTCTCTGCAACGCAGCCCACTGGCGTGTTTCTAGAGTGGGAACTAAATCCCCTTAAATACTTGGGGTCCCTGGGGGCCAACTAGCCCACCAGGAACCTCCAGTATGCGCCAGGGGGCTGTGTTGCAGGGAGGTGTAAAAAGGGGCGTGACCTCATTACACCTCTCTGCCAACGTTTGCTTTGGTAAGGCTCCCACCCTACCATAGCAAACTACAGGGTCCCAGGGGTAGGAAGCCTGGGACACTGCAGGAGCCGGCCCAGGGGGGTGGCTGTCCCCAGGGCCACCACAAGGCTCCAGGTTGGGGCCACACGGCCCCCCTCCCAACATTTAAAAGCCCCGGGGGTGTTGGTCCCCAGGGCTGGGGTCTGTGACAATTTAAAAATGTGCCAATGGGGCTATAAATTGAGATATAGCTTTTGCTAGGACTATCTATGTAATTTGAAATAAGCCCAATAGGGCCATATTGCTTGCTTGTTTAGTTTGCACTCTTGTGCATTTTGCAATCAACTTTATTTTTTTTTTTAAATAGTTACTGACAGATGAGAAATGTCATTATATATATATGTATATATATATATATATATATATATATATATATATATATATATATATATATATATATATATATATATATATATATATATATATATATATATATATATTCCCGAACAGTCCACTCCAATTGCGGCTAGACAGATGACCAGCACACCATACGATCGTTTTCACAAAAGTTTATTCAAGCCCCTACCCCGACAACAAACGCGTTTCGCCCGGAGGCTTCGTCAGTGTTCACCCGTGTGTCATTACCAAACGCCATTTAAAGCCCATTCGTCATAAACATAAAAGACGGTATGTTGTTTTCAATTACAATGTGTGGCAGCCATCTTGTAATGTGCAAATGCGCAAAAGGTTCAACATTTCATGGCGTCAACATCAAATAAAGTGCTCAGTGCAAAATTTAAAAACATTAGGTGTTCAATGAATACCATTATCTAAAGTGCATGCAAGTAATTATATATTGGCAAACATTCCGGTTACTGCCTAATGTGCAATACAGTTCTTTTCCATTTGTAACTATGTTATTGGTACAAATAGGCAGTATTTTATCCCCACAATTGAGCCCTGAATGGGCTTTCAAATCCTATCCCATTTTATTCTAACTTACTGCCCTGGATGGGCTAAGGTGAGGGAGGGGAGGGGGGAAGAAGGGAGTGTTCATGTTATTGGATGCGAAGGTATCGTGGAGAGTACAGAAACTATGTAGCAATGCAATGACTCACTAGAGGAGTGTGGAGATTTTAAAATATTAAACAATATTTAAGGTCTTATTCCAGATGTATCCACATCTCCTCATTGTTGTTCAAGCCCCAGGGAACTGTGGTCTTTAGCCCGATTATGTATCTCGACTCTAAAGTCCGGAGTCTTTTTTCTCTGTCCCCACCCCTCTCATTCCGTTCCACCTGATCTATACAATAAAAGCTCAACAGGTCCCTGTCGCTTTTGTGGAACTCAGCGAAGTGCCTCGCTACGGGGTAGGCCTTGTCCCTGTTGGTGATTGCGCGAAGGTGTTCTAATATTCGCATTTTTGCAGGCTTGATCGTGCTGCCTATATACCGTTTTTTACAGGGACAGGTAAGACAGTAAATAGTATACTCAGAATTGCAATTGAGTAATTTCTTAATACGTCTCTCGGGTTCATTTTCATCAGTTTTCCCTGGGTATGTTTTGGTGATCCTACTATTTTTACATGCCTTGCATGCTCTGCAGGGAAAGAAACCAGTGGATTTGGTCATTTGGACAGGTTTTTTCCTCTGTGGGACAAAATGACTCTGGACAAGATGGTCCCCCAGAGATTGGCTCCTTTTATATGTCACAATGGGTCTTTCTGGAAGGATTTTAGCCATAACCTGATCTGTTTTAAGGATATGCCAATTTTTTGGGAAAATGTGCATAATCCTACTTGACTTGGAATTAAATGTGGTGATCATTCTGGGATTGTCCTCATTTTTCAGCACCTGTTTGGGTATCAGTAAATCGTTCCTTTGGATTTTATTTGATTTCTCTTCAGCATTTGATAATGCGTTCCGAGAATATCCTCTGACCTGGAACCTTTCAATGGCATCTTCCTTCGCCCCAACGTACTCCTCCTCAGCCGAGCAGTTTCTTTTCAGGCGAAGGGATTCGCCATATGGTATGCTGCCTACCAGACATTTCGGGTGTTGGCTTGCTGCATGTAGGACAGCATTACCGGCCGTCGGTTTTCTATACAACCTGGTCTGTATTGTGTCATTCGCTACATAGACCTCCAGGTCGAGGTAGTATACCCTGGTGTCACTTATCTCATGGGTGAATTTGAGGTTCCAGTTGTTGTTATTCAATTCGGCGATGTATTCCTCAGCCGAGGATCTACTGCCGCGCCACACCACAAACAGATCATCTATGTATCTTGTCCATAGAAGAATATTGTCTGTCCAGGGGTCGTTTGCCACCCCCCAGGCCTCGTGCTTCTCCCACCAGCCTACGAAAAGATTTGCGTAGCTGGGAGAGAAGCACGAGCCCATAGAAGTCCCTCTAACCTGTCTGTACAATTGTCCTGCAAACAAAAATATGTTATTGTTAAGACAAAAAGTTATTAGTTGTACAAGCATTTCATTGTGGTCCCGATATTGGATATGTTTTTGATCAAGGAACCATTTAGCTGCAGAAATGCCATGGTCATGTGCTATACAGGTATAGAGGTTGACAACGTCCAGAGTTATCAAAAGGAAACCAGGCTCCCAGGCAATGTTGTTTATCAACCGAAGAAAATCCTGTGTATCCCTCACATAAGAGGGGAGTTCTTTAACAATAGGTGCGATATATCCATCAATAAATCTGGAGGCATTCTCCAGTAAGCTGCCAATAGCCGAGACTATCGGCCTCCCAGGTGGTCTAATGGGGTCTTTGTGGACTTTTGGCAAGTGATAAAATGTTGGAAGGATCGGTGAGTCGCATTGTAAATACTGGAGTTCATCAATGCTTAGCATTCCATTTTCCCTCCAAAATGCCAGCAATTTGTTGTATTCCACAATGCTCTTGTTGTATTCCTGTCTGTTGATTGTTTCATAACAGTCTTTATCCCTAAGTTGTCTTAGAGCCTCCTCCTGGTATTTCTCCTTTGAAAAGATTACGATGTTTCCACCTTTGTCGGAGGGTTTAATTTCAATTGTCTCATCACTGCTCAGGGATTTGATCGCTTCCCATTCTTTTCTAGTTATGTTAGATTTTTTCATGTCTAGTTTTTCTTTTGCCAATTTTTCTAAGTCCATAAGTATTGCATCATTAAAAACATCAATCGCATCATATTGTTGTGTTTTAGGAAGTTTCTTTGATTTTTTCCTCATGTTGCTTGGGTCCCTTATTAAAAAAAAAAATATATATATATATATATATATATATATATATATATATATATATATATATATATATATATATATATATATATATATATATATATTGTTTCTATATGGACCTGCTAATATGGGCAGGGATTCATGGATTCATGATTTTTTGTGCAACCAACAAGGAATGCATGTGTCTTACAAGATGGCCAACACTTAACAGTGGTAATGAATGTAGATGCCTCTTTCTATGTTTACTATTTGTGAACACTTTATTTACATTGACTGTTTGGATAAAAAAAAGTTGTGAACAAGGCTGCTACAGCCGAAACACGTAGACCTTTGTCTGTCCACATACCACCTCTAAAATAAAGAATTTTCCATTCCACAGAGTGCTGTCTCCTTTTCAGTTTTTTGGGAGCTGTATCATATATATCATTTATATATAGGTCGGGGCTCGTGAACGGGCGTATTCCATACGAAATACACGTGATGCTCCTGTGGCATGAAACAATCCCACCAGACCAGTTAAGTGAAGAATATCCTTTATTCAGAAGGAGTTCAACATGATGCATTTCTACCCCATATATAGTTCTTAATCATATGCAAATGTGGTATAATTAGTTGCATGTCTTTTAAAAACGTAAAATGCATCAAAATGGAAAACAGACTTACATTTAGAAATCTCATCAGTCTTCATATAATGCATTTCAAATTTGTGAACGTTATTTCACCATACTCTGATTCAAATAAGCCAGAAATGTCCCCATGTTTTGGTAATTACCATGTAAAGAGCCACTTGATGGTTTACTGCAAAGACTCACGGGCTCCAATAACCATAATACATTGCATTAGCAAGATTGTTAGTTCAATTTCAATAAAACAGAGTCTATACACCTCCAAAACAAAGTTCAGAACATCACAATGCCAGCCTCAAAGAATTTAATTTCATGTAGGGCTGAGCAATGTTCTGTTCAATGTAAACAGCCACAACTCTGTCTTTCACTCATGATGTAGTAAAATCCAACTTTACGTTTGTTGTTCCAAAAGTCATTTGTGAGCAATCAACGAAATCTCCATGCTGGTAAGTGAAGGGGACCAATATTACCAACAAACCCTAGCTGCTTTAAAAGTGCTTATGAGTTAAACAAAAGCTGTGCGGGCCTCCAGTAATACAAGAGTGGCCTCTCTTCCAGCTCTTCATATCTTCCTCTGATTATGCAGCTGGCGGGCATCCCTTCACATATATTCCATAAGAACCTTGACGCTAATGAGGATCCCCAGCGTCCTGAGTTCAGGCTGGTGAACGGGCGTCAGCCGCTATACATTCCACAGGAAACCCACTTGCCGCTCCTGCAGCGTAAAATGAGCCCACCAGACCGGTTATGTGAAGAATATCTTTTATTCATAAGCAGTTCAGCATCATGTGTGTGTGTGTATATATATATATATATATATATATATATATATATATATATAGTCCAATTTTAAGTGCATATAATGTCACTTAACATGGTGTTGTAAGGCTGCAGTTTAAAGTTACAGAGATGTATTACTGTTTTGTTCTGTATTCGAACTGGAAGTATTAGCAACATTGTGCTCAGTAGTAAATCAATCAACCAATTTCAACTTTATTCAGCTTATTAAATATAACCATAAAAGTGCAGCAAATCATTATATATACATCAGTTAAAAAGCCACCCTCAAGTTTACAAACCATCAATACAATTATTAAGAAAATTCCAAAAAAAAAGGCAATACATAAACTGGGGTTAGCCTGTACACCCAAGGCTATTATTCACAATAAATTCTAAGCATAGCAGCTGCTTTGAGAAAAACTATTAAGTACAATATCTTCCAAAAGCATTTCTAAATGAATAAGGGCTGGGCAGACCTGACTTAAATTGCCCCCCATTAAAATGGGAAGAATATAGAGATTCCTGGGTACCACATAAAAACTGCAAAACTTTATAAAATGAAGCTTGTCCTGTGCAGGCTTTTAGTAGCAGCCACATGGCAAAATATTATGGCCCCCGTTTACTCAACGAGAGTAAACTAAAAGGAAAACAAAACCGTCCAGCCGAAACCTAGTTAATAAAAAGCGATCATATCTACTTTTGACCCATAAAAGATAAGTCTCCGTTAAGGGCACAGCTTACTGAGATAGCAGTGGAACACAGCTTTCATCATAGCGTAATGTCATACACTTAGCTTCATCGGGTCCCCTTCAATTCTAACCAACAAACTTTTTCTAAAAGAAATGGTCTTTCACACAGTTGTGATTCTGCTTGCAAATCTTATCTGGGGTGCTAAACAAGTCGCCTCTGAATAAATTCAAAAGGCAGTTCCTAATGTAGTTTTTGAGGGCAGAGCAATCCCTTGTAATACCTTAGCTTAGTTCAGCCCCTGTCCTAGCCAAATTTTCAGCAAAAGGGAAGGGGGGGGGGGGGGCGTAAGGATGTAATATCAGATAAATAGGCCATACAAATTTCTTCGTGTACTGCAAATGTGGAGATACCCTGCAGCACACACAAAAACCATCTCAAAAAAGCAATTTTAGCAATTTGCAGCTCACCCTGGGTTATGCGCAGTAGTAATGCACGTGAGGGTGAAGAAAATGGTTTGGTTATTTAAAAGAAGATATTTTCATGATATCCTGACTTACATCTACAACCCAGACTATTTTATAATGCCAAAAAACTAGGCGCTAAACATAATAAAGGAGTACATTGTTTAAAAGTGACCTGTGACACTATACAATTATTTACCTACATCATAACTTACAACATGGAATGTATCTGATTACCTTGGTGTCTTGCATAGTTAAGACATTGCAGATTATAAAGTTGCTAAACATTTATGGCAGTATGTGTCCAGTGTAGGTTCACATTTTTGCTTAGTCCTCTGTTCTTTGCCTAATACCCTGGCATTTCCATCCATACCCCATATATGATGTTCTCTCTCCTCTTTTCAATTGTTCTCTTATGTCTTTTTTTTGGTCAAATTACTTTGCCTTACATACTGTAGCCATTCTTTTTCCTCAGCTGCTCCTTAGAGTGCCACTCAACTGTTTCTTTGCTCATATTCATGGAAAACTAAGTGGGATGAAAATGCTGTTCATAACTGGTGAATAATAGGGATGGGAAAAAGTGATTTCATTAGTAAAAATGCTATGCTTATATTGAACCCAAGCTAGGGTATAGTGATGAGACACTAGGCACTGTAGGTAAAATTACACTAAGGGCATTATCACTAGTTTGGTGGGCTGACGGACCAAACACCGCAGTCGCAGCCGCCAGGAGCTTTCTGTGCCAGCAGACTTCTGACCGCTGCATTATGAGTTTACCAGAGTGCCTGTGGTGTGGCTGTGGAGATTTTGCAGTGGTGGTCATTACTTTTCGTATGTATCGATGCCTGTGTGAGCATTTCGACTGCATATGTGTCAGATGCACACCTATGCATGATACACATGGAAAAAAGGCCATCCACCCATTGCTGGAGTCTAGCCCATATGTGGGCGGTCCAGGCAATGGCTATATGGTATAAAAAGGACTCACCTGTACATCGTCACAAACAGGGTCATAATCCTTGGGGTGAAGATGCCTCTGTAAATAGGGGACCTGAAAAAAGGGTTCCACGCCGAACTTGGAGGGAAAGAACTAGAAAGGGGTGATTATAAACCCAAGTACTTAGTTTCCGCTGACTTGATGGTGGTGGCTCACTGCCACGGTCAGCTTGTGGAAAAGCCCAATCATAAAACGGATGGTGGTGAAACTCCCCTGTACCGTCCTAGAGCAGCTGCTTTTCCCTGACTGTAGTGGTTTGCGGTGTGCTGGCAATGTCGAGGTTCAGCTGTGGTCTTTCCAAAAGCAATCCTCACATTTAGGAATATGGTAGTCGGACCGCCAAGCTGGCAGCGTTCGGACCTCAACCGTGGGTACATAGGTTCATGGACCACCAAACTCGTAATAAGGCCCTAATTGTATCAGATGTTTAAATAGTGACAATGACACTGCATAGTATTTAGTTACATTTTTAGGTATAATATGGAAGGTGCTAAGTCTACTTACTGTGGCTTCCCAAGTTAGGTAATCACTGAGTGTTATGGAGTTAAAAATGTAGGGAAATAGATGTTGTCCGATGTAGAAACATGGTTTTCTGTGTAATCTATGTTGTAATTTGAACCCTCTCATTTTGGTCCATATGCAATCCATAAGTTTCTCCCTGATCGCTTTTGCTTCTTCTTTTCTTTCCATTTGTGTCTAAAACAACTTTGCCTTACTTTCTAGTAACAAGCTTATCATTGTTCCACTCTTTTGCTTTGTTGTGCTCTGTTCACCTCACCCTGTTTTATGCACCCCTCATAGAAGTATGAAGAAGGTGCTGGTCAGTACTGGTGCAAAAAAAAGGATGGGAAAAACGGGATTCATTAGGGATATGTAGGTGCTTGTATGACACTCTGATTAGACCTATTAGGCTAAACTAATGTACAGTGATGAGATTATAGGCCCTATATCAGAGGTTTTTAAGCATACATGCTGTTAACATGCTCTGAAATTATACTGTATATTCTTTACTCTTAATATAGCTCATTCCAACCTTTTGATTATGATAGTGTGCTTTTTTTAGCTAGCAAATCAGAGATTATAATGGTGTAATGAATAAAATGTTGTAGAACATGTCTAACTGTATTCCTTTAAATTCTGTCATTTGTCTTCTATCTTACATTGCCTGTCTTGCTTGTGTATGCAATACATGAATGTATCACCGCACTCCTACTATTTGATGTCCATATACTTCTATTGCTTTTCATTTCCAAACCAGTTTGTCTTTCCTTAGGGAAGCTTATTTTTTTACCCACTTTTGTATCTTTTTATCAAATTAATTAATTACTGAATATTTATTTAGGTAAAAAATAAATATATTTTTCATTAATCGTCCTTGTAGCTGCAGGTTCACAACTTTATCACAAAATATGCCAAAAAAAGTGCAGAAAAAGAGAAGACACTAGAAATGTAGATACCAAACTCAGTCTGGTTAAGAGAAAGTTGAGTGTTCTTTAGGAAATAAGGGCTTGGTGGTGAGTTCGGAGGGCGGGTTACTCTGTTGCAAATGTGGCCGGTGTCCCATCCACCTTATTTCAAATACATTATATCCTTTGGCACTTGAAATAATGCGGACTTGGTATCTGTCACTTTTGTGATGGAGTATCCCATCAGCCTTACTCTAAGTCAGGCCCCTTGGAGGAAAAATAAAAGTAAAGAATAAACCTGTTGGTCAGAGACAATTGGCTACATAAGCAGCATCAGTCCCAGCAGCTGTGATCCGTGCAGGTAACAGCGGTGGGGGTCTTGTAATGGGGATTTTGAGGGACGATGTAGAGGGAAAATTGATTATTTATTTAATTTTCCCTCAGCATCATCTTTCACAATCCACCTTACCCGGCGCCACCGCCCCACCGCTGTTACCTGCACGGATGGCGGCTGGGTCCCAAGGTAGATTAGGAAAAGACAAAAATGCTTCCAAAGCTAGAAATGAGGGCACCAATGTAAGAAGCAAAAAGTTCAAAGAGCTTTTTGAAAAGTTCTGTCACAATAGAATAATACAGAACATTATTAAGTCAAAGAGGCTGGTAAGGAGGAGAATTGCTAGACGTAGGCAATAGCAACTTGCATAAAACCTTTCCGAGAAGTTATATGCTCTAAAGCGGAAGTTGTATATTCTCAATAGAATAGGCTAGTGAGGTCATTAATAGAAGAAATGTCAACAAAAGCAGAATCTAAACAAGCGTAACTTCATGCCATGTTTGAGGGAGACTGGAAACAAATTTCCTGTATCTGGGATTTATTTTAATAAGGACAGCTCCTGCCAGCATCATAGTTTAATTGTTGATGTTGACAGAGATACAAATGCATATCAAATGAAAGAAGGTACACTAGTTGCAAAGGAGAGGTTAGTGCCAAGAAAGAAGGTATAATTATGGATCAAGTGTTGCAAAGATATCCTCCAGCTCCTATTTATGAGTGGCAGTACAGTGATATCTGTACCCTAAAACAAAAGTGAATTGCAAAATCAGATTGTTCTTAAACAAGTATGGAAGAGAATCAGTCAAGTAGACACTTCGACTTTTACAAACCATTGATTTATGCAGAATTAGAAAACTTTCACATTTGGAGGAACATTCTTTGGCTTTGTTTGTCAATGCAGGTGTATGATGGTACTTTGCGTTCACCATACTAAGATGTGCAACATATTTAGAAAGTTGTACTTGGTGGAAAGACCTGCTCTTCATATAGTTTCAGTGAATTGTGAACTGTTACACGGGGCACGGTCTGATGTGACAAGAGTCAGAAGAATTAAAATGACATACTTTGACCCAGAAAGAGAGACTAAGGAAAATTAATTAGTTGGAGAGGTTCCCAGTGATAGAATGCTGAAGAGAAGGTTTTAGATTATTTTATGAAAGAAATTATTGTATTCACAGTGACAACAGCAGGAATTCCAAGAAAGGCACCTGTGTGTTGCAGCATTACAACCTGTACACCACAGGCAAACAAGATATTGATGTGAAGATTGAAAACAGAGATCAGATGCAGTGTATTAATCTTGTTCTTTATTTAATAACTGAGAAAGGGTTTGATGTATGTGCCAACCAGGTTGTCTGCAAATGCTGCATTACTAAACTAGTTGATAATAAAATGCCTGTGATGACCATTCATAATAATGTCGATATTTCTTTAATCCCTGCTGACCTCCATCAGTTGAATGTTTTTTAGAGTTTTGTCTTCCAAACTGTGCATTCATTTTAAGCTATCGTTCACCTGCAGCCAAAAATAGTAAAGCTTCCTCTCAGTGAATTATTGAAAGGCCTCAAAGGAAAGGTCGTATATCTTCCACTAGGCCTAAAGGAGAACACTAAAACTCTTGGTGTGAACCAAGAAACTGAAGAACACTAGTGGTTTTAGTGAATAGTGTGCCAATAAAACATAGAAAATGATGACACAAATGTGTTAGCTTGCATAAGTTGAAGAAAGCCTTACAATACTTAAAGGCAAAAAACATGTATTACAAAGATGTACACATAGATCAACATTTGTCTTCATTTGACACACAGCATTTAAGGTCAAGAAAGAGGAATCATTTTCGGATGGTTAATTCTGATAATTCAAAAGATTTTAAAGATCACAACATAGTAACTCATTACACTCAAGAGATGTAAAGGGTGATGCATTAGAATTGTATCAAATGAGTCAGGCAATAGAGCAGCTAATTAGTGTGTAGGAAAACACTTGTTTGATCGTCGAGTGCAGATCTCTGCTCCCGATTATCAAGTCAATTAGACTATATTCTAAAGAACTGGGGGGCTTATTATCAAGGGTGGCGATAGGGAATTTTCGCCACTTTAGCGGCCGTTTTCAGCCGTTAACTGGCGATAATTCTATCACCCTATTAGCAAGCTGTCGCTAACAGCAGTTAGCGACAGCTTTTAGGTGATAGCGAGCGGTTTGGGGCCCGCTTTGCTTGTTAGCGATATTTATCGCTAATGACATGCAAAGTGTGCGTACCCAAACTGTTAGCGACTGAAAACAGTCGCTAACATCGCTGTCGCCTATTAGCAAGGCAGGCGTAGCGAAGGAAATATTCGCGCTCAGAGCAAATATCTCCCAGACCAGTTCTTAGCCATGTTATACAATGGGAGGTGGATAACATGGCTAAGAGCATTTTGTTGCTAATGCGTGAATATCGCTGTATTCTCAGCGATATTCACGCATTTCGCTGCTATCGCCGGAAAATGTATCGCTTTGGAGATAAACGTTGCTATTAGCACGTTATCTCAGCGATAAATTCCGGCAATGCTTAGCGATAAAAAAAATCGTCGCTAAGCCTATTTAGCGATAAATATCGCTACTTGTTGGTAATATGCCCCTATATTTTAGACAGAAATGTGAATATTTGTTTGATCTTGTATCTGAAAGTGAACTGGCTGTTGTTGCTATTCTGTAGCACATATTCTCAAACAGGACCACGATAACTTAAAAGTGAGTGCAAGAGTATTTCTTGAATTTGTTTTTCGCAAACATGAATTCCTGAGTGCAACCTCATGAATCTCATGGCATGTCAAGGTGGCACAAATTAGTACTGGTTCCAGCAGCATGCTGAGTTAATGTGGCTGCTGCAAATTTGAGTTGCTCCTACCTGGTACTTAACTCTCAGCTGTGCAGAGTATACTTGGGATGATCTCGAAGAACTTTGGAGGCAAGCAATCTCAAATAATGTTGGCATCAATTTCAAGACACCTGGATAATTGTGAGACTTGAATCCAGCAAATGTCTACAGATATTTTAATCACAGGTTTCAATACATACTTAGTTTCATTTGTAACAAAAAAATACTCTACTTGGTAAGGTTGATGACTACTTTTGGAGTAAGGGATGCCAAGCGAAAGGCTTCCCACAAAATCACATTTTACTGAGGGTAAAAGTTGAGGCAAAACTTGGAGAGAGTAGTGGTGAATCACCTTTATCATTTATAGATTCCTGTGATTCCAAATGAGTTTCTGAATAAAGCCCTTCGACAGCAAGTAAAATGCACTGTCATCACAGATAGAGAGTGAAAGGGAATTACTGCAAAAAGTGTAGTTTTAGTTTACCTAGGCCTGTCATTTCTAAAGGGAGAATAAACTGTTTCATGTCTACAGTTAGGCATACTGTCATTGGCAAATCACCAAAAATGCATGCAACATTAAGAGAAGTAAGGCTTCCAAATGTGTTACTGACTACAACTCTGTCATTTTGTGCATGTGGAATTCAAGTATAGACATTCAGTTTGTTGCAGACAAGTGCATTGCTGTTTCACAATACATTACTTTCTATATAGTAAAGTATTAAAAGATAGAAATAAAAGTGATCTCAGCAGAGAAACATTTGTTTAAGAAATTGTATACCTTCAGTTTGAAGATGCTTTCCCCAGGGAGATATGTTTATATGAAAAGAGCGTTTGGCTACGTTCTACCAGTTTATACAGCAAGATTGAGAACAACCTTTTATATCAGGCTAGATCCTGTGTCTAGAAGGGTAAGAGTGTAATAAAGTTACTTATTAATTGGGTCGGTGGAAGTCACTAACCTGTTACATACAGTCATATGTTTCAGTAATTTAAAACTTTGTTTAACCCCTGTTAGCTACAGCACAGAGCAGACAGGCTTAACTTACAGAATATTTGCAAACCATTTAGGCGTACCAAA
The DNA here is from genome assembly GCF_964263255.1 of Lissotriton vulgaris. Taxonomy (NCBI): domain Eukaryota; kingdom Metazoa; phylum Chordata; class Amphibia; order Caudata; family Salamandridae; genus Lissotriton; species Lissotriton vulgaris. The sequence goes on from NC_141699.1 coordinate 922,134,696, forward strand.
ACAGATACAAAGAAAAAAATACAACACAGTCAAAATAAATATAACAAAATGACACCAAAATGACAACAAATCAATAAGGAGAACCAGAGATATAACTTTAGAGGAATTAAAGAAATATTTCACCAAAAACACTTAACAACAATATTAGTCTATGGTCATAGTAGGCAAGGACCTAGGCACTATTTCAGGTGGACGAAAATGGGTCCCTAATGTATGGTTACCCCTCGGAGTCATTAGCACGCTTCACAAATATTGATTGACTGATTGATTGAACACCCACAGGTTAGTCTAGTAAGAGATTCTGCCTTGCTACTCTGAACGGGAAGCTGAAATCCTCAAGTGGGGCAAAGTTGAAGGCTGTATTTGAGTACGTTCTCTCAAACTTGGATAGCCATTTGCCAATGTCCTGCTGAAGCCATTGTTTTTTGGATGAAAATCTCTGAAGGGGAAAATTCAAATATCTTGCCCAGAAAAGTCCTGGCATTGGTTGGATACTTTTGAAATCTTCGCCTGGTCAAGATATCAACATTTGGAATTTGGGCATGATTTTGTTTTTGGTGGAATGGTTACCCATCACAAACGTGCCTTAGGGGTGCAACATGTATGGTTGACACTGGCTAGTAGGTAGGGGTGACTTCTGCATCTTCCCTTTATAGTTGAGTAAAAGTTAATTTTACTCTGCTAGTTATGGACTTTGGTGTCCATCCTGGTGTGAAATGACTTCCCCCCCATTGATCCAGTGTTGCAATATACTCTCCACCACCTTGGCCCTCTCTCTGCCCTCTTACTTTTCTGCAGGTCTAATAGGTCCATGTTGATGGTCTCTTAGGTTTTTACATCATTTTCCCTGGTTTTGGTTGACTTTGTCATTCAATGCATGGACAATCTGTCTGATTCCATCCAGTTAAATATCTTCTCAGACTTACTAAAAAAAGTAAATTTTCTGTTTGAGGTCATCTGCAGTTTGTCTGGACAAAATAGGGTGTATACAAAATCACTATAGTGAAGCAACCATTTAACATAATTAAAGGAGGGGTGCTGTCTATGTGTAGCAATAGTATAGTCAAGAAACACAAATACATTACTGGTATGTATTGTCCGTAGCCCGTGATCCTATGCCACTCGCAGAACAAAGTTCCTATCCTGATAGTTGAATAGGTGCGCCACCCTGGGGCAAGGCGGCACCCCATGAGCTCTCTTGCAACCTGGAACCCTTTGTGCACATTCAGTAGCAAAGAACCTGGATGATGTACCTTTAAAAGCTAAGTCTGTTAACCAGTCCTCAAGAACTCTTTCTGGTATCGTCCTTCTGCGAGATCTGGGGCTTCAATCAGGCTTATGTTGTTTCTCTTGGTGTGGCCCTCTGTGTCTTCTGCTCAGATAGACAGATGATCCACTGTGGAACGGAGGTCTTTGAGTTGTGCTTGAAGTTCAACAATCAATGTCCTCATTAAGCATTATATCGATTTTGTTTCAGTGGCCCTTTCCACTTTTTTTATGAGCCACTTGGAGTAAGTTTACTTCTATCCCTATGAAGTCAATTTTGGTTTCCAGTGCACTTTTCATGTCCACGATTGCCTGCAGAATTTGGTTGACTTTCTCATTATGCCGGACCAGAGTGATTTCTACATTGCGATGTGCTTTTGTCTTGTCTCTGTCAGTGGGTTTAGACATGGCAGCAGAGTCTCTAGTCTAGGTACCTTAGGTTTGACTATCATGTTCCTCTGTGATAACCAGTTTACTATATTGGAGCTTATGACAGAGGGACAACGGTCCCTAAAGCACCTTCAGAATAGTGTTTGCCTCCAGGTCAAAAGCATGCGATTATGGTAGATGCTTAACGGGTACCATTCTCATGAGTGTTCTTTTCATGCCCGGTAGCAACATCTCAGAATTAACTCCCATCTGTGAGTGCTATCTGTGGTTGCGTGTTCTGCCCCCTTTGCCTGTTCAGCGCGATTGTTGATAGATAAGTATGTTTTCCCTTTTCATACTTTCTTGTACTTGTCTATACTAGGACTCAGTCAGCTGGGCCATCGCAAGAACCAAAGCCCCTTTCAAAGTTAATAAAATTCCTGAGTCCACACTAACTGATCTTCCAGCAAGGGGAACAAAAAATATCTCCCCATACCCATGCCAATGTTCCTGCTCTAGGGGTAGTTTACGCACCTCATTAAAGTCAAGCACTGGTTGGGCAGATGATGGAGAGTTAATATAAATTATCCTCCTGGAGCTTCAGGGAGGAAAAAGGTACGCTTTCTTAACTATTAATTACAAATCAAATTTTACTATTAAATTGAGCTTTTACAAATAGTAAAAAGAGTGGGTATGCAATTTTTCTAGCTGGTCCCAAACCCAAGATATCATGATATTTGAATCTGTATTCTTGTTTTCCTTATAGGACAGCCAGAGCCTTTAACAGTGAAAATCGCTTTTGGGACTTTGTCAGAGTTGGGACATGGTAACTTCAGGTTTCAACATGTCCCTGTAAGATAATGGGACATAATTTGTGTAGCCTGCACAAGTAATGAGTCCACATTTGCCCTACACTGGGAACCAAACACCCCAATGTAACTCTGACTATCTCAGGGTAGAGGAGCAGAGCAGTCTAAAGCCCACTCAAGGGAGGTGGTATGGTCTAGTAATCACTATTCGCTGGCACACAATATTAACACTCAATACATTTTTGGCTAGTCTGTGCTTTTTACTTAAAAAAATAAAAGTACATTTATTATACACACTACACAATACTATGCAGTAATTTAACATTTTACACAAGCCTGATAGAAATAGCTTTTGATGACATTGCATATTCACCCCTGCCCCTCTAAGAGGGTCAAGATCAACAAACTATTTGTCAAGAATCATCATTTCAGGAGTAGATGCAATAGTAAAAAAAATAACCATGTGTGACTGCACCTAATAATGGTACTAGAGCATATGTACTTTGATCAATAAACACTGTCAGTATTATTATTTAAATGAAGCATTTATAAATTACCTTCCCATGTCTCTGTGTGCTTTGTATATGTTCTCAATTCATGAAAACACAATCACAAAGACATCCCCTAGAAGGCTTCACATTTTGATCACACCATATGTGACTACACACTCCATCTAGACTACGCTATACAATATGTACCTTTCATTAGAAACCTTGATGCCACAATTACTGCAGCCATGAACTTAGCCAGTAGAGGGTGCTGCACTCACAGCTGTAGAGCTCCTACTCCAACCTGGGGACTGCTTGAGGGGTTTTGAGAGAAAATGCCAAGTTGGCCCTCCTTTTAGCATCCCTGCAAACTAATGGCCTTTACTTTTTGTTGAACAGCAAACTCCTTGGGGATCCCTTGGGGGAGCTGCAGCACTCTTGCAGTTCCCCTGAACTGGTTTCCTCATTGGTGGTAGCCCTACCATCCTTGGATCACCACATGCAGTTGAACAAAAGTCTTGGTCCGTATCAACCCTGCAGGACATTATGCGGAACTGACTATGGAGCTTGTGCAGGTTTAATGAGATGCTTCATTTTCTTCATGTTTTCTTACTTCTTGGGGGTGGTGGGAGTGCCTGACCCCACCCAGGCAACCTGAAGGCAGCACTTCATGGGGGCAGCACAGGGAACCCACCCTCCGGACTGCTCCAGCAAGCTACCTGAGTTGTTCGCACTACTGCGTGCAGCGCTTGAGCCGACAGTCAATTCTTCACTGCTTGCTCCTGTGGGCAGGTTATAGTGTTGCATGGCAGCCATCCTCTCCCCTCGGACATGGCCATGGGGAGAGGGGGTAGGCCCGCCACAGATGGAGGAGTGTTGCTGCACTTCTCCTTCCTCCTCTACTGGTTGGTTATCATGGGTGACTTCTCAAGGGAGCGACGGCACTCTCCACATCTTTGCGAGGGTGGGAGGCCCACAGATGAGGATCTAGGGGCCCCATTGACAAAATCTAACCCAGGCATTGGGATCCTCTGTCATGAAGATACCTAGGCCACGGACACAGCACTTCCATTTTACATGCTCACGTTTGAAATTGACAACTTTTTAGACAGTGACTTTTGACACACATTTGCTTGCCTGGCCTCATGAGATAATGTACTCAGAAATGGTTTGCTTACATTTACAACTCTTCAGAGGCATATTATCTGGCCTAAGAACATTCTGTACAAGGACTTTGTACACTACGCAAAATGTTGTGTTTGTTGTTGTCCATTCGGTGACAGCTTGGGTGGTTAGAAATTCAGCAGTCATAATTGTACTTTAGTTAGAATGATGGTAAGAAACTATAACTCATGGCCTAAAGTTACAGTTATAGTGTCTTTAGATAAGTATAACTATAACTGCTTAATTTCTATGATTTAGTATAGGTAAAACATAAACCTAACTATGATGTCCCTGTAACCTTTGGATTTTTCAGTGCATTTCTATATTTTTTTATGTGAAGTGATACATAACTAGCGTACGTTAATACAACTAACACCTCACATGGCCTATGGCTGTGCAAGGTGGGGGTTGGCAGCTGAGCCTGGCCTGCGACCATGCCCTGCAACCAACACCCTGTTTGAACCCAACCATAAGCCGGGAACGACCTTCGGCAGTGTGTGGGTCAGGTTTGGCGTGTAAGTGGGTGTATTTTTTTTACTGTGCCTCAGATCTGCTGATTCACCGCAAACGTACACTGGGGGTGGCGCTGACCACTGCAGGGGTTTCGTGGATCCTCATGTAAGCCCCGAATTATACTTTGTGCAGTTTCCTGCCCCAGAAGGGTCCTTCCATGCGCCCATTAGGGTCAGAATACCTGTATCCCGAACCCTTATGTGTTTTCAAACTTTATTTTTATCTTCCCCGGCCCAAGCGACAAACAAAATAGCAGCTGCAACTTTCCTGTCAGGTTGTTACCAGCCAATCAGGGCTATGCTTTTCTTCAGTTCCATGGATCACCCTTGGGTCGATGCGCAAAGGTTCAGCATCCCTAGATATTTAGACATTTCTTTCTTTAATAACTCCTAAACTACTGAACAGATGCACAACAAATTACAAAAAAAGGTCTCTTTCTAGATCAAGATCCTACCTTTCTTCAAAATTTGATGAAATTCTGTTCAGCTGTTCAGGCTGTAGTTGTGTCTAAAAACTGCAAAATCCCCATAGTCATTGCATGAGGAAAAAGCATTTTGGGCCCCCCTTTTTCTCGGTCCCCGCTTGAAAAATCACCTGAAGATTAGGTTTGTCACACTTTTGTCTAAGACCAGAATTTTAGCACTGGTTGTTCATCAGAACTTCGTGGTGAAGTAGCAGTTGGTCACTAAAGAGAATACTGAGAGTATGCTGCTGATGTTAGAAGTATGTTTCTCTCTGTATTTCAAAATGCTTTCCTGACATGGATGAAGATGATATTTGAGAACTCAAAGAAAACGTGCTTTCTAGAGTGCTTACTACAATTTCAATGACAGAGAGAAACCTCTAATTTTAATAATTTACTGCAATGTCCTGTGTAACAAATCCCTTTAACGTTTACAACTTTGATTCTATCAAGATGGCATTAAGGTGTGCCACACTTTTGTCACAAATACCAAATTTTATAGCTCTAGTTGTTCATTAGAGCACCATTAGATCTGGCAGTAGAACACTGGGGAATCTACTTGTAGGCTGCTGCTGCTGTTGAAAGTGTATGTTTTAAACTGAATATCCGAATTTATTCTCACAGGGCTGAGAAAGATAGTGTGAACCAGTAGAACAGTTGCTCAAATGTTACCTTCTGGAGGACTTTCCATAATCTCTATGAGAATATCATGAGTGAAAACCCGTTTTCTCTCAAAATGTGTTTCATCAAATCCTAGCAGACGGTCACCACTTTTCACAAAGTAAAATCACCAAGGAACTCACCAGAATTTCTAAAATCAGTACAACAGCAACACATTTTTTATACCTTGACTAAAGTCTTTTATCATCCATTTATATGTTTCTTTTTGTGATCCTCAAAAGCTGGCAGTCACTACATTGAATTTCAGTGCGGAACATGCCCTTGAGTCCTGTAATGGCAGCCACAGCATGTTGTCTTTGTTGTGGCAGCCATTCAATCATGCTGCTGGAATCAAGGGTGTGCTCACCCAGCCCTCATATATGATTTTTTAGTTCATTTTTATGATACAGTCAACATGTTCCTGAGTGCAAAACTTTCTATGATGGAACTGGGTTTGATTAATATTTTTGGAAAGTTTAGTTTATACTTGTCAAACAGCACAAAAGTTATTAGTGAAATAAAGAATGCTCATCCTATGGAAACTCTGACCTAATTTTAACTACACAGTGGCAACTGCCACTGTTTCATATACACAGTTTGAGTGATTTTATTGTAGTAAAGGCAGTGGTATATCTGCCCTTATGTCACAGGTAACCATAAAAAATGACAGGTCTTCCAAGATTTTGCGTCACAGGAATACTAAGAAATGCAGCTAGATATTTATGTTATTCAACGTGAAATGATGAATTATACTTAGGCTTTCCTGTTTTCAGTTTCTATTTTGGGTAAATTCTGATGGTTTTTTTCAGTGTTTTCCAGTGATTTCAATGCCTTAAAAACAGTAGTTATTAGCAATTACACATTTTCACACCATTAAAAACAATAAAAACAGTGTTTTACAGGTGTTTCTGGAACGTTTTGCTGTTATTACTGCTCACTTTCTGCACTGATAGTGCATGGAATATAGACAGTTTATGTACAGAGTATATGAGGTCTGAATATATTTTTACAAATCAAACTTATTGTAGTATACCATACAATACTTCTTCAGTGAGTTTTTGGTAATGCGCACTTGCTCTTTCCTTCCATTGTAAACTTTTCTCTTTGAAAAGGCCCTCTCAACATTGGCACTTGAGACGATTCAACGCCAAAACAGCCAGGACACAATTTGCTAAATCTGGCCCCTGACATAGCTTTCCATGCCAATGCTGGTGCACCTGAAGATTGTGATTTTCTGGGACAGGTTCTGCAACGTATGCCCTGAACTAGGAGCATATGCCCTCAGAGTTATTGAATATAAGAACAACAATGTCTCAAATGGTATTATTTACCAGACTGGTAGATAAGCATGCACAGGAAATTGCAAGAAAGGAAAATAGTAGATATGGGCGAAATGCGCGAATTTGCGGTACGTGAATTCACGCGAAAGCGAATTCGCGATCCGAAAAATCCGCAAATTCGTGTGAATTTGCGGATTTTTTTTGCATGTTCACGGGGCTTTTTGCATGTTTGCGGGACGCTTGCAGCGCATCGACCGCGAAGTTACCAATGCGGCCGTACATGGGCGTGGCCATCTTGTTCGCGTTCCATATTTCAATTTCCGGGCGCTAGGTTCTTGCTCGAGTTGTGCGCGGGGCGCGATTACGTGTTCGTGTGCGTTTTTGCATGCTCGCGGGGGAAATATTGTGCGGACTTACCCACGCGGTCCTCAATGGGCGCGGCCATCTTGTTTTTCAGTCATTGCTATGGTTCTGGGCATGCTTTTTCAATCCTATCCCTAATCTTTGCAATCCTTTGTTTCTTTGAACTTTTTTGGGATCTTTTTTACTCATTATCTATCCCTCTCTTTTTCTACATCTATATTTTGTGTTTTTTTCTATTTTATTTTTCAGCTGTCCAGGACCATTGCGGGCGATTGAGGGGGGAGAATGTGGTGGCCAGGGAGGTTTTCAGCACGGTGGAGGTGGCTGCACTTATATTTTATGTTCAGCGCCACCTCCCAAAGACCATGGCAGCAGGGGGCAGGCCCGGTAAAGGGTATGGCCTCCGGGAGTGCCGCAAGCTGTGGGATAAGGTGTGCCGGGCCATGCATAGGGAGGCGGGGGTCCGGCGCACCTATGACCAAGCGACACACCGGTGGGCAGACGTCCTTGACCGGGAGCAGGACCTGGTCCACTTGCTAGGCGTGGAGATCCCTGGCCTTGGTGAGTAGCTATTTAATACCTACTTTGTTTTCTTCTGCTTTGTGTTATATTACTAATATATGTTTTTCCCGAAGAGCAAGAACGCTGCCGATTCGATTACATTGCAGGTGAAATAATGTTTAAATAGCTTCTGTGATTGCAGGTGTTCGCCTCCTCAGTGGCGTTGCTATTATGCTTACTTGTTTGCAACTTTGTGCTCATTTGGCCTGAATATGTATGAGTTTAGTACTTTACAGAACTGCGTAATGCTAGAGAGACTAGGGACTCAAGTCTAGTCCTTCCTTTGTACTCCTGCTTGAGGTTCCGTGACGATTTGAACCCGTGTTTTCAAGTTTGTCGGAAATACATAATATTAGTATCAGCGAACCGCAAATGATCCATTTAGCATATCCTGGTGTTTTCGCTACGATACGAGCAAGAGCACTCTTGTTATGAACACATTTCTGATCTACCCATGGCATCCATCTTAGATCATGGCCGCCATTTTGTGTTTCCTTGCCCTCACATATGCAATAGCCTCTGATACTTCATTCACTTCACTTTGATTAAGGACACGTAGCCTTAGCCGGAGATTCACCTCTTACATGACACGTACACCTTAAACCAGATCACGCTGAAGCTGCATGACTCGACAAAGGCTGCCTCCTCTGCCCGAGGCCAGCCCACCTGAACTGGTTTTCCTGTCCATTGTCCTGATCATGATTAGGCGGCCGAAGCCGGTAGCCTTGCCCATTTACAACCCACAAACATCTCTTATCCCGCTTTCCTATCTTCTGCACCTGGCTCTGCTCCTTTCCTTCTGGGCCTTTATTAGGGGGAGGTAACGAACTTTACGATGAGGCGGTCCGGCTCTTGAATGCAATATTGACAAGGGATTGTGATGGACTAGTGGGAACCCCTCTTCGTGATGTTTGGCATCAGATATTATCGACAGTTCCTGTGTAACGCCAAATATTTATTGTTTAAGACACAAAGGTTTGGGAATGTACTGACATGTGAAATATTTGCCTGAAGCACAATTTTTGGTATATAAGGAGCAACCCTCAATGTACAAATCGAACAGTCTCCTAGATTCTGCCCGTGTGTAGATTCTGTGATTTCTGTGTCCCTGCAGTAATAAACCTTTGGTCTTTGACGCCACCTTCGAGAAGCCCGTGTTTCTGTTCATTTGCGCACCAAGGCAGGTGGAACTCCGGGGTCTTTGGGTGTTGTTCCCTGACACCTCTGGACGGAACCAAAAAGTCCAGAACTCCAATTGGCGCCCAACGTGGGGCGACGTCATTCGGTACCGGTCCAAAAGCCTGAAGAGTTCGAGAAGCTTCGTGTGAAGATTCCTGAGGGAGGCGCCCCACTTCATCGATCCCGGCATATCGCAAAAGTGGCCCTGAAGTTCTCTTCCACGAGGGTTCCCGTTCAGGACGGCTGCAGTGGGCCGTTGCCTTGACCGTCGCCCTGTCTTGGACCCGAGGTGCAGCTTTAGTACAGCGAAACGTGACGGGTTTCTTCTTGGTGACGTCTTCAGTGCCTCAGTTAAGTATTTAGTAATAGCTAGCTGGTTACTTTGTGAGGATTGTTAAAAATCCTTGATCGGTTCTTGGTTTGGTTTGGTTTCGTAAGATTATCACTGGTTGTTCTGGTTACGATAATCTATTTGGTTCAGTTTGGGTATCGATACATTAGTTTGGTTTTGGTAGGCCTAAGTTCTTGGTTCAAGTGCACATATCTGTTTCGTGTTTTGTTTGTTTTGTGTTCCAGACTGAAAATGGTAAGTCGGAAAATGTTGTCTTGTTTTAGTTGCAACAGTGACTCACGATTGGAGGATTCTTGTTTGGTTCCTCCGATTGGGACTCCCCTTTATGACCTATATTGCAAATTTGGAGTGGGTCCTATATCCTATAACGAGGTATGGGTCCGTTATTGTAAGAAGGATGGTGTCCTTAGTTGGCCACTACATGGTAGTTTTGAGCCCGAGATCCTTGATAATTTGGAAGCGAAACTGTTTAGTAAGAAAGCCCGGCCGGCAATGTTTGATTCTTTCCGTTACTGGCGAAAAGAATCTAAACAGAGAGAAATGAAAAGGTTGAAGAAAGAACAAAAAGAGCAAGAGGAGTTAACTCTAGAGCAAGCAACTAAACAACTGCAAGATAATGAGTGCAAAAAGGCTATAGACGTAGCAATTAGAGAGCATAATTTAGCGATTGACAAGTGCTACCCTGCCTTGCCATCGAAAACAACTAAGGTACTGGAGGACCCCGAAAACGATCCTCTGTTGTCTTATCTGTTACGTTCACCTCCACCGTATGCACAAGGTGCTGCGGCCCAACTTATACCGAATGTTCAATTGCCGGTTGCTGGACAACCTGCTATTCTTGTTCCTCAGAATCTAGTTCCTGTACCTCCTGTGGTTAATGTGAATGTTCCTACGGCTCCTCCTCTTCCTGGGTTGCCGACTTCTATACCTGTATCTGTCTCGCTTACACCTACTACTTCACAAACTATTTTCATCGATACTCCTACTGCTTCGCAATCTGTTCCTACCTCTACTGTGTTCTCTACGTCTGCGAGTATGTTAACTCCACTTTCTGTACGTCGAAAAATAACTGATTCTGTTGCTAATATTCTGTCTCCTCTATATAAATCCTTAATTAAGACTCCTACTTCTGATTCAGTTCAGAGACGTAGTCAGCTACCAAGTACTGAAGAACGGGGAGTTTTAGATTCCACGGCTCTCAGATGGATTACGAAAGTTAGAAGATATAATACGAGAGATGTATTAGATACGTTTATGCAGTGGAAGGAACCAACGCAACGATACGTCTTTGATGAGATGTGCTCGTTGTTACGTGAGGAAATAGAGGAAGATGATGTTGAATCAGACTTGGAGGATTTAATTAAGGTGCAAAAAGAGTTTGCTGCAGGAATGATAGTGGGTGATAATATACAAGAAGCGATGGAACTTATTTTGAGTTTTAGGAATGATCCATCTCTTCGTTCGCCGAGAGATTTAGAGAAAGGTAAAATGAAGCTAAGTCGCCAATATCCTATGAGGGAGGTTCCTCCAATTTGGCGCGAAGCAATACAACGTGATGATAATGCGGGTATTGCAGCTGCTCCAGCACAGTTCCAACAAGTGTGGATACACATTCCATGGAAACGAGCTGAAGTACTAGCAGTGAAACAGGCCTTACCAGATCCGCGTAAGAATCCGGCCGGATATTACAAGGAATTGACACAGACAGTTGAAGCTTGTATAATGAATTTGGCAGACATTGACATGCTATTTGGCAATGTAGTTCCACAACCAGTGTGGGCTAAAATTCGTAAAGAGGATCATCAAGCAGCTTTAGGTGGTGATTGGGCAGCTATCACTGCAGCAGATGGTCAGCAAACGGGTGGTGCAAAACCCGAACCCCTAATTGCTAATCTTCCAGGTAGAATAATTGACTTAATGAAGACTCTGATGCCCGCATTGCGTGTTAATTGGGATAAATTATCCGCATGCAAGCAAAAGAAAGACGAAAGTGTCTCCGACTTCTTCACGAGGTTCGAAGAGACTTTTGTAGATCATAGTGGTCAGGATATGAGCACTGAAGGAGGACAGAGACTGTTTGTCGATAAATTTGTGCATAATTTGTTGCCTGAATTATGCAATAAATTAAAGGATTCAGAGAGTGCGTGGGCTGTTTCCACGACTGCGCAAATACTTGCGACTGCACAGTACTACGAAAATAGGGATAAAGAGGAAAAGGAGAAATCAGAGAAGAAAACGAAAGATTTAAAGACTAAAGTTCTTTTACAGCAGGCGTATCCGCCTCGCACGAATCAGACTAATATGCAACAGAATTCGTATCAAAGGACAGATTATAATTCAACCAGGCCTCAATATCAGTGGAATCAGTGTGCGTACTGTAAGAAAGAAGGTCACTACAAGAATGAATGTCCGATTCTAGCGCAAAATAATGCAGCAGCAGCTCAGAGAGGTCGTGGTGGTTATGCGCAGAATACTAGAGGTCGAGGGCGAGGTGCTATGCCTCCGCAAACGAATGATTGTCCCTCTAATCACTTTGATCAACGAAAAGTACCGTCAGCTCAACAGAATAGATCTCAGCAATATCTTGTTGAGTATTATTGTGAAGTTGATGAGGGATTCCAGCAAAATGGGTACTAGGACAGCCATGGACAGAGAGAGGGAGTAGTATCAGTTCCAGTGGATCAGAGTGGGCCTTATGTCGCAGTAGCAACATCAGGTGTAGTCGAACCGTTTCTGTTGGATACTGGTGCCGCAAAAAGTTCTATAATTCATGCGAAACTCCCTGGCGCACCTTTGTCTGGCTCAACGAATGTTTCCGTAGGTTTTTCAGGCGCCCCTGTTTACAACCCGATATCTAATCCTTTGTCTATTTCTGTTGGACCATGCCAATTGAAAGCACCCTTGATTTTGACGACAGGTTGTAATGAAAATCTGCTTGGTTTAGATTTGTTAAAACGACTATATGCGACATTGTACTGTTCTCCGGAAGGAGTACAGCTTACTTTGGGTAAAAGACTCACTTCTCCGATGTACTTGTCAATGGACGCACTCCCGCCAGAGCTGCGCTCACTCCCTGATTCTCTTTGGGCGACTGGTCCTAATGATGTAGGCCTTTTGGAAATACCACCGTATGTAGTAACTTTGAAAGGAAATGTAAAATTTCCCAGAATTCCTCAATATAAAATATCGAGTGAAGGAGAACGTGCACTTTTATTGATTGTGCAAGATTTGATTAAGAAAGGTGTGGTTGAAGAAACTCGAGGAAATGTTTGTAATAGTCCTGTATTGCCAATTCTGAAACGAACTGATCCTACGAAACCTCCAGTATATAGGTTTGTCATAGATCTTAGAGAAGTTAATAAGATTGTGGTTCCACAGTTTCCTGTGGTTCCAGACATTACTGCCTTGTTAACATTGATTCCTGCTACAGCCAATTGGTTCTCAGTCATCGACTTGAAGAATGCCTTTTTCAGCATTCCGATAGCCGAGGAAAGCAGGGATATTTTTGGCTTCTGTCTAGGAGGTCGAAGCTTCAGATTTAAACGCGCTCCACAAGGCTACTGTGAGAGTCCATCTATTTATAGTCAAGCATTAAAAAGTCAGCTAGATTCTTTTGTCCTTCCTCCAGGTTCGGCCCTAGTACAGTATGTAGACGATCTTTTAGTGGCTGCCGATGACAAGGAAACTTGCAAAGCAGCTACAGTATCGTTGTTACATCATTTGTCTGATTTGAATCACAAAGTATCACCTTCCAAGATGCAATACTGCTGCCAAGAAGTGACCTACCTAGGTCATCTCTTGTCAAAGGAGGGAAGGAAGTTGACCCCAGAAAGAATAAAAGCAATTACGCAAATGAGTGTTCCACGCACACAGAGAGAAGTACGTGCCTTTTTAGGTATTACCTCCTACTGTAGGCAGTGGATCCCAAATTTTTCTCTTTTAGCGAAACCATTGGTAGCTTTGACTGGGAAAAATGTTCCGAGTCCGGTGCCATGGTCTGATGAATGTCAAGAAAGCTTTACCGAATTACGAAAAGCCTTGTGTTCAGCTCCTGTATTGGGTACACCTGATTACAGTAAACCATTCACGCTCTACGTTCACGAGAGAGAAGGTTGCGCATTGAGTGTCCTGACACAGAAGTTTGGTGATAAACAACGCCCCTGTGCGTATTTCTCATCAACATTAGATCCGGTAGCTAGAGCGTTGCCTAGTTGTTTGAGGGCTACAGCGGCAGCTGCGGCTTCCATTCGGCAATCTGCTGGTTTGGTGATGAACAACATGCTAGTGGTCATGGTTCCTCATGCAGTGGATACACTCATGAACCGAACGAAGACACAACACCTTACCAGTGCGAGATTATCTGGTTACGAACTGACACTACTAGCGAGTCATATTCAGATCAAAAGATGTAATGTATTGAATCCAGCAACACTGTTGCCGACTGATCAAGAGTCGAGTGATTCTGAGCCACATGACTGCTATTTTAAAACGGAGGAAGAGACAAAAGGACGCATTGACCTTAAAGATACTCCGTTACTCGATCCGGATGGTACGCTATATGTGGACGGGTCATGTTTTAAATTGGAGAATGGTGATGTGACTGCTGCTTATGCGGTGACAACTTTGAAGACGATTGTGGAGACTGCAAGAGTGAGTCAGAATTCTGCCCAAGCTGCAGAATTAATAGCTCTAACGAGAGCATGTGTTTTAGCTGAGGGAAAGAGAGTGAATGTGTTCACAGATAGTCAGTACGCATTTGGCGTGGCCCATAGTTTTGGCCGGTTGTGGAGAGAAAGAGGTTTCATTACGTCCCATGGGACTAAGATTCAACATGGTCAACTAGTTAACGACTTGTTGGAATCTTTAACCTTGCCGACTGAAGTTGCGATTGTGAAGTGCAGTGCTCATAAAGCAATCACGGATGATGTTGGGCGTGGGAATGCTTTTGCTGATGAAATTGCTAAACAGACAGCTAGAGATATGATGAGTAGAATGTATGTTGCAACGTCTGCAAGATGGATCGCTGAGTCTGGGATGTGTGAAGATACAATGGAAAGTGTGAAGGAGATTCAGAGAGAAGCGACTGAGGAAGAGAAACATGTATGGAGAGAAAGTACGGGCAAGTTGGACTCGAATGGATGTTGGATTGATTTGACAGAGCAACAACGTTGGATGTTGCCAGATGCGTATGTGCTTGCAGTAGTGACAATGGCGCACGGAGTAGCGCATATAAGTTCTAAAGGTATCTGTAAAATGTTGGCTCCGGTCTGGAAGAATGATGGGATCAGTAAGTGTGCGGAGAGAGTGGTAAAAAATTGTATGGTGTGCTTGATGCATAACCCTGGCAAGAGAACTCCAACTCCAGCTGGTCATTTCGCTCCTCCTTCCTGTCCCTTTGAAGTGATTCAGTTAGATTTCATTCACATGGAACGCTGTAATAACTTGAAATACGTCCTGGTGGTGGTTTGTGCTTTTTCCAGGTGGATAGAAGCATACCCACTGAAGGACAATACCGCCTTATCAACTGCCAAAATTCTTCTCAAAGAATACTTCCCTAGATTTGGAATGCCACGGATTGTATGGTCAGATAACGGAAGTGAGTTTGTAGGGAAAGTTATGCAGAGTGTATGTGCAGGCCTAGGTTTGAAACAAAAATTTCATAGTGCGAACCATCCTCAGTCAGCTGGTCTAGTGGAGGGTTATAATGGCACCCTCAAGCTAAAGATAGCCAAAATACAAGCATCCACAGGTTTGGCTTGGCCAGACGCACTTCCTTTGGCCTTGTTATCAACGAGAGCAACAGTGCATTCTAGAATAGGGCTTTCTCCATACGAGATTGTGTTTGGCCGCCCGGCAAATATTTGGGGTGTGCCAAGGCCTAAACAATTTTGCTCCATTGAATATCCTATGTTGATAGACTACCTTTACGACTTGACTGCTAAATTGAGTCTTATTCATCAACAGGTCTTCGATGCACTACCAAAGCCTCCGGAGAGTCCAGGGCATCAACTGAAACCGGGTGACTTCATTGTGGTCCGGAACTTCGCGAGGACAAAGAATCTTCAGCCTCGCTACATCGGCCCCTTCCAAGTCCTGCTGGCAACGAGGACAGCTGTACGTGTTGCTGGCCGGAAGAACTGGATTCACGCTTCTCACGTAAAGCGTGTTCCATTGCCGCTGCCTTTTGACGACTGGGTGAAGAAGGGAATTGGTGCCTCCGAATCTGAAATCACCCCGAAATTTATCCCTTTCAGTGATGCCGATTTGATTACTGACACTTTGAAACCTGACTCTCCTCCTGAGAAAACTCCTTCGAACATCGAACATTTGTCTCCAACATCAGAAGAAACTTTGTTACCTGCGAACTTAAACTCCGCAACAGCTGCTAGTGATACACTATTTTCCGATCAAACAGTACCAGCAAAGAAGAGATACAACCTTAGAAGCCATAAAAAGAACTAATAAAGCAGGCAACTGCATATTGTAATTTTGATATATATATATATATATTGAACTTTTTGCTTTTCAGCCAGGAAGTTTGCTATTGTTTATTGTTTTTAAAATTGCCTTGCCGTCTGGGTAGCCGTAGGGTCGTGGCTGTGTACCTAGTTTGAATTTGCAGGGGTCTGACACAAGGTCGATCTTTCTGTTGGTTTTGGGAACTCCCAGGGCTGACAGAGGCATTTTCATCTACGTACACATCATCAGTGGTCGCGAGCGGATTGTAGAAGATGGAGCTTCCTGCGCTGCAACGAGAAAATGTGATTTATGTTCGCAGAAACAAACTGTACAAAATTCTTCGTAGCAAATGCTTTTTGATGCAATGTGCCGTTACATTTTTGATTATTTTAGCAACATTGGTGGGTGGAATAGTCTTTAGTATAAATCTGATTCTTGTGCCAGTTACTACAGTACCTCCCCTTGATCCTGTTACTTCTACTGTTTCTTCTATACACTCATTTCACTCATTTCCAGAACATGAGCAAGCTCGACGCTCAGAATTCATCAACAACACTTTTGTACAGCTCTTGCACCAACACCAACTGGTAGTTAACACTACAGACTGCTGGGTGTGTGGCTTGATACCCCACACTATGGATAAAGGTATTCCCTATCTGGTTTTGCCTTTCAGCTACAATGGATCATTTCAGGCCCTTCAAACCATCTTTGCTTATGCCCTTGAGACCTATCCTCCACGTCCACCACGTTCCACTAAATATAACTCTGCCAACAAAGCTTTAGTCCAGGGAATTATTGACATGATCAAGGATGTCAATAATACTCCATCATACCCTAGAGACGAACTACGAGTGTATTTGAGTTGGAATACTTCAGAGTATCGCCTTAATTTAGGAGAAAGCAAGCGTAAAAGCTCAACTCCAATCAATCGAGTTGCTGTGTCTTTATTCCTAATAATGCTCCAACAGTCTATGAGGCGATCTCTAAGCTACACAAGATTTCCGACTCTATACATGTAGACAAGGGAAACTGGTCCTTTATGGAGTGGGTTTGGACTCTGATCTCAGCGTGGGGATGGAAGGTTCTAATGGTCATTGGTGTCATATTAGTATTCCTTTTCTCATGCTGCCTGATTATCCAGTGTGGTCCAGCCCTGTGTGGCCTTTGTGCTGCAACCTGTTTTAGGAAACCACCTGCGTTTGGAGAAAAGGCACGAGAAAGGATGATGATACAACAACATGTCACTGACCTGATGAGTATAGAACTAGACTCTGATATAGACTGAGTAATTGCCTATGTAAGGGCAAAAGGAGGGTCTGAGGTTCCGTGACGATTTGAACCCGTGTTTTCAAGTTTGTCGGAAATACATAATATTAGTATCAGCGAACCGCAAATGATCCATTTAGCATATCCTGGTGTTTTCGCTACGATACGAGCAAGAGCACTCTTGTTATGAACACATTTCTGATCTACCCATGGCATCCATCTTAGATCATGGCCGCCATTTTGTGTTTCCTTGCCCTCACATATGCAATAGCCTCTGATACTTCATTCACTTCACTTTGATTAAGGACACGTAGCCTTAGCCGGAGATTCACCTCTTACATGACACGTACACCTTAAACCAGATCACGCTGAAGCTGCATGACTCGACAAAGGCTGCCTCCTCTGCCCGAGGCCAGCCCACCTGAACTGGTTTTCCTGTCCATTGTCCTGATCATGATTAGGCGGCCGAAGCCGGTAGCCTTGCCCATTTACAACCCACAAACATCTCTTATCCCGCTTTCCTATCTTCTGCACCTGGCTCTGCTCCTTTCCTTCTGGGCCTTTATTAGGGGGAGGTAACGAACTTTACGATGAGGCGGTCCGGCTCTTGAATGCAATATTGACAAGGGATTGTGATGGACTAGTGGGAACCCCTCTTCGTGATGTTTGGCATCAGATATTATCGACAGTTCCTGTGTAACGCCAAATATTTATTGTTTAAGACACAAAGGTTTGGGAATGTACTGACATGTGAAATATTTGCCTGAAGCACAATTTTTGGTATATAAGGAGCAACCCTCAATGTACAAATCGAACAGTCTCCTAGATTCTGCCCGTGTGTAGATTCTGTGATTTCTGTGTCCCTGCAGTAATAAACCTTTGGTCTTTGACGCCACCTTCGAGAAGCCCGTGTTTCTGTTCATTTGCGCACCAAGGCAGGTGGAACTCCGGGGTCTTTGGGTGTTGTTCCCTGACACCTCTGGACGGAACCAAAAAGTCCAGAACTCCATGCTGCCACTAAGAAGAATAGATAGTAGCGGATGGATAGGTTGAGTATAGTATGACTTGTTATTAGTAGTAGGACATTTTTTAGTGGTCTGCAATCATGATGACGGACTGTGCTGTCACGTTGCGTGCTGCTGAGTGCTGGCAGTCGTAGTAGAACCTTTTTGTTGTTGTTTGTTTAGTTAGTGATTTACATAACTTTCCAAGTAGATGGTCTGCGAATCCAGCCATACTGTACTAGTATCCTCCTAGTTGACCAGATCAGATAGGTCAATACATGTAGTGCAATTGTTGGTAATTTGTTTCCCCGAGATAATTTTAGATTGTGGTCAAAGAAATCAAATATTTCAAAAAAACAATCATCCATGTTTGTGTTTATTTCATGTTCACATTCAGCACCTCCCAGGGGCAAGAAGAGTACACCCGAGACTCCGGCGGAAGAAAGTGGGCAGGAACGGTCCTCTGCAGGCTCTTCTGCTGCCCCAGTAAGTTGTTCTGTTGGTAATATATTTATACTTCCCTAACTTTTACAGCTCCTATTCATTCCAAACTGTTTCCTAATTCTATTTTTTACAAAATAATCTTTGATCTTCTTGTAGACTGTTTCTACATTCTTATCCTGCCTCTCTACCATCACTCTCTGTGCTACTCCTATTTACTATTATTATGAGTCAGTCTGTGTAGGTAGCTAAGCTTGCCCAGTGGGCAAACAGTGTTAAACAAAACTCTGATCCAGCAATAGCTCTAGAGGCACTGAGTGCAGTCCTCTGGGTTGCCCTTGCTGTGTATTCCAGTTTTCTTAATGTTAGTGCTTTGACAATTTCCAACAACAAAATGTCAATGTCAACCAAGAATAAGTTAGTAGTTGGCTTTTTGATTTGATAGTAGCACATACCATACCGCTAGTGTTTCAGGGACTATGCGCACATACAGAAGTATGGACAAGAGAAATAGGACATTGTTGATGATAGGTGCAGGTCGACTTTCCACATACCTCAGTCAGAAGTAACTGTGCGGGACTCGGGAGCCCTCACCTTGTTGGAACTTCAAGTCCTCCTGGTGGTGATAAGGAGTAGTTGGTTCTGTTTGTAATTAGAAAAATGTTGCACGTTAAAAAGCAAGCATTCATCAGTTGTGCCAAAAAGTGTTGCATGTTATAGCTAAGCATATAAGTTAACACCCTCCCCAAAACCATGACTTTTCTTCAGTCCCAATAATTAAAAATGGTATATATTATGTATTAACATTTTCTCTTCCATTACGAGATGAAATAGGGGGTGGTGTATGGCATCTAAAAATATGACGTTTTTTCTAGGCGTCACAACATCGGATGTGGCACTTCCCACCACCAGTGCCGGGGCCAGCAGCACGGAGGGGTCCACTCCAGGGGCGCGTACGGCGGCGTCACAAGTGCCACCAGGAGGAGCTGAGGGGGATGGCTCAGCAGCGGCAGACGCTGGTAAGTTATTATACTCCTTACTTATTGACATTTTAGAGTAGGCTCGCAAAGGAGGTTATGATGTACTGTACAGTAGACAGTACACTAGTATAAGAGTACACTATACTGTTAAGAACAGTTACTAATTTAGAACCACATTTTTTGCCAATCACGGAGAAGACAGTCAACCTTGACTTAGTAATAGCATTAGCGGCTGTAGTTCTCGGGTAAGCAATGGCCCCCTCTATTTGACTTCAACTCAGCTGGGAAACTTTTATTGTGAAGGCAAGTCATATCAGATGATCTTGAGGGATGTGAAGAACGAAAAGTGTAAGAAGGGTGAAAGGAAGGACGAGCGAGTC
The DNA here is from genome assembly GCF_964263255.1 of Lissotriton vulgaris. Classification (NCBI taxonomy): domain Eukaryota; kingdom Metazoa; phylum Chordata; class Amphibia; order Caudata; family Salamandridae; genus Lissotriton; species Lissotriton vulgaris. Next base: position 922,154,693 of record NC_141699.1, read on the forward strand.
GTAACATTTATGACTTTAAAGAATGGTACGTGTTTTTGAATGCAGGCAGAGGTGGCTGATAGGAAGGAATCAGATGCATGGCTGCTTGAAGCAAGGATGGTTGGAGGAGAAAGAAAAGATGACTACCTGTGTGGGTGAATCAGAAAATGCATGTGTGGTGTGCATTGCAATATATCATTTGGGTCAATCTCAAATGCAAGTCAAGACGGTGGTTTACAAAATAAAATGAAACAGGTGTTAGTTGGTTGTTGAGAAAAACTTGGTACAAGTTGAGACATTAAGAAGAATGATAGATGTTTACTTTGGAAGCCTGGATGGTATCTTCTTCTTCCTCATAGATAGCAGAGGTGTATGTAGTAGAGCAGATGCTCAGCGGATGAACAGTGTTACTTTGAACAGCATGTCCGTGCCAGAGTAGCAAAGCTGAGGAAATCCAAATACTAGAAGTTGTGATTGTTCAGAAAATGTAAATACTCCCTTGACTAACAGTACAGTAGTTTACTTTGCAAGCACAGCATATATTGTGTATGTATTGTATAGTTGACATTATATCAAGTCAAGTCCCTTCCTCCGGCAATTATGGGTACCTCACTCACTCCCTATGTTAATAATTTTCTTTCAGCTGTGTCATGTAAATGTGGGATACTTGTATAGCGCACAGTTACTCTACCCGAGTGTCCCGGCGCTGTAGACCGCTGGGGAACCCGTCCTGGTTTTCCCTGTGAGATGGTCCCTTTTCTGGGTATCTCCAGGGTGAAACCAGGCATCCCTGGCGTCTGTGGGGGGCCGTTGTAGAGATGAAGCAAGCTAATGCCCAGAGTTGCCGAGTGTGCTCCCTGGTCAGAGTGGGCACCGATGCGAGAATTGTCAGTCCGCTGATCCTGGTCCAAGACCCTGCCGCGTCGGGAATCGAACCCTGGTCCCGGGCCGCTCTCTGCACTCGGGTCTGCCGCCTCTAACCAGTGAGCCACACCTCCCTACTCCCTACTCATGGGTGGACTATTGCTGTTGTTCACTCAATCTATCAAACAAAGCACCTAAAGTCATGTGATCGGCAGGATATATGAGTAGTCAAGGCCCGAGGGGGCAGTGCGAAATATAAATTACATTGAGCAGTAGTCCTTGATGTAACCGAGTATGGCCAGTGCCACCCCTATAGAAAAGTAAGAGCTTCCTATCCCCACCTGCATGTACTGCTTAAAGTAATGCGAATCTGCGTCATCATGGCTTGTGTCTGTTTTTCTTGGGTGCAAGCTGAGTGAGCTGGCATTATGGCAGCTACCACAAGTTCACGTACAAGGAATTTCTTTTGCAAAACAAGAGAAAAAAAGAAGAAGACTGATGTAGTCTCTGACTCTCTGACTATGTAGTAGTGAGTCTATAGTGCTGCAAGTAGAATTCCTGAAACTCCCACTACCGTCACAGGCCTACAAAGACAGCGGAAAGATACATGCCAAAATGTTATACTGTGCTTGCAAGTTGCCAGTGTTACTGTGAGACAACTTTCTGTTGAATTATTTTGACTTAATGTTAAAAACTATTGGCTACAATATTTTTCTTTCTTTCTTCATATAGATGCTCCAAACAAGCTCACCCACAAGGAGATGGCTGTCCGGGCCAGGGCACGTAAACTGGAGGCCATTTGCGCTGAATATCGGCGGCTGTGGGCTCGGGAGCAGGAGGAGACGGCAACTACTGCATCCTCCTCCAGTGCCCCCGGGTCCACCAGCTAGCAGCCTCCAGCGAAATGGCGCCGTGGCCCGACAGCCTCCCGCCGCCGCCGCACAGCAGCAAAAACAACAGCTGCCCCCCCAGAACCTGGATGGCATGTCAGCGCTGCCTCCGAAAGTGAGTGGACTACCTGGAGCGATTGGCAGAGAAGCAACAGCGCCAGCTCTGGGACCTCCGCAAAGAGGTGCGGGACCTGTCCACGGTAGGACACCGCTGGAAGAAGTGACTTTCCCTTGCCCCTTTTATTGGGGGGTGGGAATTGGGCGTTGGGGAAAGGGACTTGAAGAAGGACATTTGGACATTGGTTGGGTTTAGGGAGGGGGTGAGTTGGGTTAGTTTATTTTTGTTAGAGGAAATATATTCATTTATTTTACATACTTAAACATAGTATACACGTTCATATTATTTTGTGTGGTGGTGGGCGGGGGTTACTGTATGTTTGCTTTTTTCAAACTTACCAGCATGAACTATCTAAACATCCAAACATGTACAAAAGTGCCACTAACAGAGTTAGTGAATTTAATTGCCCTACTAGTAATTTACTAGTACTACTGTCAGTCTCTCCTCTCCTCCGAGTCCTAGCCCATTATTCTACCTCCCCAAAATGCTTATCTTACCTGTGATTCGTGTTTGAGAATAGGGCTAGGCACAGGGCTGGCTGCATGGCGAATAGCGATTAAGGTTGGGTGTTGACTTGAATCCTGGATTGTTGAAATATCACCGTTGTGCTGGTAGTAGTAGTGGTACACACTGGCAGTAGCAGCATATGAAAAAAAAAAAATTAAACATTGAGTGGCCTGAGCGTAGCATTAGAAACAGTACGATAGATAGTAGGTAGAGAACAGTGCCATAAATTGTAGCCTAAGCAGTGCTAAAGTATTCAAAAGATAACTAAGTACTAGTTGTGTGGAGTATGGCTACTATAATAAATAGTATTAAGGCAAAGGACAAAGCAACATAAGCATTAAGCATTCGATTCATCACGTGTAAGAGGAGGATGTTGTTGATGATCAATCCACAATGGCGCACATGAAATTCTGATTAGAATGATTTTTCTGTTGCTTTGACCTTATCCTCCCAAGCAAGTGTGTGGAATTTATTGTTGTCATTTAGTCACACCTCAATAAAAAACCACGCAGCCCGGGGGAAGAGAGTTAGGGTTTGAATATTGGATGGGAATGAGGGTTTTTGGGAAAGTTTTGTGGAGAAAGGAAAAAAAACACAGCATGGACAAGCAACAACTGAAGAAAAACAAATCTTTGAATTCGAAGATATCCATAAATCTTTTAAGGGACATAAAGGAAGTGCACTACTGCATGCATGAAGCTGTTTGCTAAATGGATGGTTAGGTTACTGAAAAGTAGTACTTACTACAACTTACTAGTAACTATGAAGAAACAATTTGACAGTACATGGCTGCAGTAATAATTATAATTATGCAATTTCACTTGCCTCTCTGCCCTTAGAGAGAATAAAAACTTATTAGTACATTAAATTAGTTTTAGAAATAGCAAAGAAACTTATCAAATAGCTGGAGGGATGAATTTGAAGCAGAGACCAAACAAACGCACAGAGTCACACTCGTAGAAGTTCAAGTTCACAACAATAACATTTAAAAGATAAGGAGAGGTTAAGAGGATACTGTAACTGTATGTTGTAGTTGTCCTGTTAAATTTGTGAAGTTGCATGCATCCAGCCATTCCTCTTATTCGCGGTACTACTCCATTCCATCTGATGCTCCGTCGATCAATTTTGGTGACCAGACACACTGTCCACTGCCTGCCTGATGCGGAATTGAGGATCGCTAATGGTAAGCCTGATTTAATGGTTTGTTCCATGGCACAGGGTAAAAGCCGGCCTGTAATTGTTGATGGAAAAACAGGAAGTGATATTAAAATACCACAGAGAAAAAAATATAAGGTACGCTGTGTAGTGCAAAAATAACACATTCAGTTTCAGAGGTGACAGTATGACATATAATCATCATTTTGAAAGTGCGTACTCTGAGTCTCCTTTTCAAGGATAGTAATTAGTAACTATGGGCGATTTTTGCGGATCGTGCCAAAATGCTCTCTGCAACTAGGCCCAAGTCCCCCTTTTCCACCATGGATTTTCTTCAAACCACTTGCAGTCAACATTAGACCTTCCCAGCAGTGCTCCCAGACCCCTCAACCCACCCCCAAAGATCTAGAACCCCCCAAGCAGCCCCCCAAAAACATGCAAAACTGCTATGCCTAAGTTTCAATCGTGCCAAAACGCTCTCTGCAACTAGGTCCAAACCCCTCTTTTCCACCATGGATTTTCTTCAAACCGCGTACAATCAAAATTAGACCTTCCTAGCACTGCTCCCAGACCCCTCAACCCACCCCCAAAAATCTAGAACACCCCCAAACAGCCCCCTAAAAACATGCAATACTGCTAAAAAATAAAACTTTTCCACCAGGGATTTTCTTCAAACCACTTGCAATCAAAATTAGACCTTCCCAGCAGTGCTCCCAGACCCCTCAACCCACCCCCAAAGATCTAGAACCCCCCCAAGCAGCCCCCCAAAAACATGCAATACTGCTAGGCCTAAGTTTCAATCGTGCCAAAACGCTCTCTGCAACTAGGCCCAAACCCCCCCTTTCCACCATGAATTTTCTTCAAACTACTTGCAATCAAAATTAAACCTTCCCAGCAGTGCTCCCAGACCCCTCAACCCACCCCCAAAAATGTAGAACACCCCCAAACAGCCCCCCAAAAACATGCAATACTGCTATCCCCAAAACATGGCAAATCGTGCCTTGACTAAAAATTGCTGTTTTCAGCACTTCCACTACTTCGATCCTCTTGAAACTTACTAGGACACTTGTTCCAGTGACTCCCAAGAATCTCAGCAAGGCAGAACAAAATCGATCCACTGGAAGGTGTACGACTAGTTCGCCCAAACACACGCGCTCGCAAAATACCAAAAAAGGCCCAAATTTGGCCAATTCTGGAGCAAGAAACGCCAAACCTAAAAGCAAATTCTTGAGCGTAATGGATTTTTGGCCCATGCTTGCGGCAGGGCCATGCAGACGGTCAAGGCAGGCACCACTGAGTGAAGCAACCTGATGTAGCATACCTAGGCTCTTTGACACAGACAGACAAAGCATATCTAATTGTATGCAGCAAGCCACATAGCCCCAATTTTACATGAACTGCTGTCTGTACTCTGCCTGGCATAGCAACACTACACTGCCTCAACCACTCCATACCACGACTAGACAGACATGTAGTTCTGCTGTAGTAGTTGTTGTAGACTGGTTTACCTGTTTGCCACTCACAAATTGGCCATAGTTCTTCCGTAAACCGATGCTGATGATCCATCCATCCCAGTGAGTGACTGTAATGAAAAAAGATATATTATTTAATCAATCATCATGGTATATTGGCAAACTATAAGTCCAAGGACATTTTGCATATTGTAAAATGCAACGTAGTGGCCCCTGCAGTTGAAGTACAATTTGAATTAAACAAGGTAAAAAAAGCAGAGTAGACTTGAGTTACATTTAGTGTGTAAAAGATTAAATAATAACAGAAGACATATGATTCATTTCATGCACAACAAACAAACAGCAATTGCTTTGATCAGAGCCAGACAGCCATTGCTGTCAACTGCATGCCATCTTCTTCTCATTATTCAATACCTGTTCCACTTTTTGCCTGCATCTTCTTCTGAAAGTGAGTGACCACAGGGCAGCCTCTCCTGTCAATTTCAGAAGTAACTGTCAGCAATCAGCAAGCATGTAGTCAATAATTCCAGTCCAACTTGAGGGGTCCTGTCCACGAAGACAAAGTTTCTTATTCTGCGTAATCCAGCCATCTTCCTTGAGGTCTGGAGGAGGAGGATAGAAGAGCATGATTGAGTTATGAACTTGTGAACCTCAGAAATGCAGAGTGCGGCACCTTCAAATCAATAAGGAAATAAGATGAAGACAGTGCTGCTGATGAACTTGTTGTGATTAGGTGATTAGAGTTTTGTTGTGGTAAAAGTTGCAAAACAAAGAAAGACACACAGGAATAAAAGTGAATAAGGACGAAAAAAAAGGAAATCATTTTCAGGCCTCGGTGTCAGGGAAGTAGAGCTCGTCGTCAAACTCTATGAATTGAGACGGGAGTAGGTCAGCTAATAGAGAAGAACTTCCGTCACCTAAGTCGGTGTCCTCTTCTTCCTGCGTGCATTCACGTATTTTGTAATCTGGTGGTATGAAGTGCTGATTCATCTTGATCATTGTTAACCTCTCCACATTTTTGGGCGAGAGGCGGGTCCTTTTTGAACTTACAATGGCACCAGCAGCACTGAAAACACGTTCAGAAGACACGCTTGCGAGTGCGTAAGACAAAAAATTTAGAGCCAGGTTGGTGACCAGTGGCCATAGAGGCCTTTTCCGATACCAATACAGCAATGGGTTCTGATTAACAAAGACCTCTGTTGTGTCATCCAGATAGGCCTGCACCATCGACTTAAGGTTCTCCAGGGTTGCTCCACTTTGCGTACCATCTGTGGCCTTTGCATCACTGGAACGAACAAACCCTTGATGAGTTAGCCAATCCGCTTCCGACAATATTATGGCTGGGCCTGGTGCAGGTGAGGATGATGATACGGTTGCTGGTGTCGTTAACGACTGTGAGGGAAAGTGACTCCCTTCTGCCACAGATTCAGAAGTGGAACTTGACGCCGGATGGCCTGCTGATTCAGTAGTACTTCTGCCGGCTCCTTCAATTTTCTGCCGCTCTTTTTCGAACCGAGCGGCTGACACAGCTAGCCAATGTTTGTACTTTGAAACATCTGCTTCATTAAAATGAATGAATGCTTTGCTGGCCATGACCTTTTTGTACCGTGGATCCAGAATAGTGGCACAAATATAATGTTGTTCTGTATGTATTTTTTTAAGCCTTTCATTGTCAAGTAGTACAAAAGGGGGTGGTAATGGACGGAGCATCTGAACCAATCAAACACTCACACCCAGTCAAAAGATCTGGGTTTATTCCGTCACCGTTCTTTAGCCCACTCTGCCACCCCAGTTTAGACATGGCTATATGCAAATCAGTCTGACCCTGTGCCTCATGGGAACAGTCCAGCCCGAACTGCCAAGCCATGCCTTCCCTGGACCGGAAACAAGCTTCCGAGGACCGGTTTCTATATTTGCATATAGCCATGTCTGAACTGGGGTGGCAGAGTGGGCTAAAGAACGGTGATGGATTAAACCCAGATCTTTTGACTGGGTGTGAGTGTTTGATTGTTTCAGATGCTCCGTCCATCACCACCCCCTTTTGTACCGCTTTTGGCCGCCTTAATTGTGGCAGGGTATGCTCAGACGTGAGTCCCTTGCTCACTTTGCCACTAGATTCAAGCAAGCCGGGCTGAAGACAGCTGGAATGCCAGAAACCGGTCCTCGGAAGCTTGTTTCCGGTCCAGGGAAGACATGGCTTGGCAGTTCGGGCTGGACTGTTCCCATGAGGCACAGTGTCAGACGAATTTGCATATAGCCATGTCTGAACTGGGGTGGCAGAGTGGGCTAAAGAACGGTGATGGATTAAACCCAGATCTTTTGACTGGGTGTGAGTGTTTGATTGATTCAGATGCTCCGTCCATCACCACCCCCTTTTGTACCGCTTTTGGCCGCCTTAAGTGTGGCAGGGTATGCTCAGACGTGAGTCCCTTGCTCACTTTGCCACTGAATTCAAACAAGCCGGGCTGAAGACGGCTGGAATGCCAGAAACCGGTCCTCTGAAGCTTGTTTCCGGTCCAGGGAAGACATGGCTTGGCAGTTCGGGCTGGACTGTTCCCATGAGGCACAGTGTCAGACTGATTTGCATATAGCCATGTCTGAACTGGGGTGTCAGAGTGGGCTAAAGAACGGTGATGGATTAAACCCAGATCTTTTGACTGGCTGTGAGTGTTTGATTGATTCAGATGCTCCGTCCATCACCACCCTCTTTTGTACCGCTTTTGGCCGCCTTAAGTGTGGCAGGGTATGCTCAGACGTGAGTCCCTTGCTCACTTTTCCACTGGATTCAAGCAAGCCGGGCTGAAGACGGCTGGATTGCCAGAAACCGGTCCTCGGAAGCTTGTTTCCGGTCCAGGGAAGACATGGCTTGGCAGTTCGGGCTGGACTGTTCCCATGAGGCACAGTGTCAGACTGATTTGCATATAGCCATGTCTGAACTGGGGTGGTAGAGTGGGCTAAAGAACGGTGATGGATTAAACCCAGATCTTTTGACTGGGTGTGAGTGTTTGATTGATGCAGATGCTCCGTCCATCACCACCCCCTTTTGTACCGCTTTTGGCCGCCTTAAGTGTGGCAGGGTATGCTCAGACGTGAGTCCTTTGCTAACTTTGCCACTGGATTCAAGCAAGCCGGGCTGAAGACGGCTGGAATGCCAGAAACCGGTCCTCGGAAGCTTGTTTCCGGTCCAGGGAAGACATGGCTTGGCAGTTCGGGCTGGACTGTTCCCATGAGGCACAGTGTCAGACGGATTTGCATATAGCCATGTCTGAACTGGGGTGGTAGAGTGGGCTAAAGAACGGTGATGGATTAAACCCAGATCTTTTGACTGGGTGTGAGTGTTTGATTGATGCAGATGCTCCGTCCATCACCACCCCCTTTTGTACCGCTTTTGGCCGCCTTAAGTGTGGCAGGGTATGCTCAGACGTGAGTCCTTTGCTAACTTTGCCACTGGATTCAAGCAAGCCGGGCTGAAGACGGCTGGAATGCCAGAAACCGGTCCTCGGAAGCTTGTTTCCGGTCCAGGGAAGACATGGCTTGGCAGTTCGGGCTGGACTGTTCCCATGAGGCACAGTGTCAGACTGATTTGCATATAGCCATGTCTGAACTGGGGTGTCGGAGTGGGCTAAAGAACGGTGATGGATTAAACCCAGATCTTTTGACTGGCTATGAGTGTTTGATTGATTCAGATGCTCCGTCCATCACCACCCTCTTTTGTACCGCTTTTGGCCGCCTTAAGTGTGGCAGGGTATGCTCAGACGTGAGTCCCTTGCTCACTTTTCCACTGGATTCAAGCAAGCCGGGCTGAAGACGGCTGGATTGCCAGAAACCGGTCCTCGGAAGCTTGTTTCCGGTCCAGGGAAGACATGGCTTGGCAGTTCGGGCTGGACTGTTCCCATGAGGCACAGTGTCAGACTGATTTGCATATAGCCATGTCTGAACTGGGGTGGTAGAGTGGGCTAAAGAACGGTGATGGATTAAACCCAGATCTTTTGACTGGGTGTGAGTGTTTGATTGATGCAGATGCTCCGTCCATCACCACCCCCTTTTGTACCGCTTTTGGCCGCCTTAAGTGTGGCAGGGTATGCTCAGACGTGAGTCCTTTGCTAACTCTGCCACTGGATTCAAGCAAGCCGGGCTGAAGACGGCTGGAATGCCAGAAACCGGTCCTCGGAAGCTTGTTTCCGGTCCAGGGAAGACATGGCTTGGCAGTTCGGGCTGGACTGTTCCCATGAGGCACAGTGTCAGACTGATTTGCATATAGCCATGTCTGAACTGGGGTGGTAGAGTGGGCTAAAGAACGGTGATGGATTAAACCCAGATCTTTTGACTGGGTGTGAGTGTTTGATTGATGCAGATGCTCCGTCCATCACCACCCCCTTTTGTACCGCTTTTGGCCGCCTTAAGTGTGGCAGGGTATGCTCAGACGTGAGTCCTTTGCTAACTTTGCCACTGGATTCAAGCAAGCCGGGCTGAAGACGGCTGGAATGCCAGAAACCGGTCCTCGGAAGCTTGTTTCCGGTCCAGGGAAGACATGGCTTGGCATTTCGGGCTGGACTGTTCCCATGAGGCACAGTGTCAGACTGATTTGCATATAGCCATGTCTGAACTGGGGTGTCGGAGTGGGCTAAAGAACGGTGATGGATTAAACCCAGATCTTTTGACTGGGTGTGAGTGTTTGATTGATTCAGATGCTCCGTCCATCACCACCCCCTTTTGTACCACTTTTGGCCGCCTTAAGGGTGGCAGGGTATACTCAGACGTGAGTCCCTTGCTCACTTTGCCACTGGATTCAAGCAAGCTGGGCTGAAGACGGCTGGAATGCCAGAAACCGTTCCTCGGAACGTTTTTTTCCGGTCCAGGGAAGACATGGCTTGGCAGTTCGGGCTGGACTGTTCCCATGAGGCACAGTGTCAGACTGATTTGCATATAGCCATGTCTGAACTGGGGTGGTAGAGTGGGCTAAAGAACGGTGATGGATTAAACCCAGATCTTTTGACTGGGTGTGAGTGTTTGATTGATTCAGATGCTCGGTCCATCACCACCCCCTTTTGTACCGCTTTTGGCCGCCTTAAGTGTGGCAGGGTATGCTCAGACGTGAGTCCTTTGCTAACTTTGCCACTGGATTCAAGCAAGCCGGGCTGAAGACGGCTGGAATGCCAGAAACCGGTCCTCGGAAGCTTGTTTCCGGTCCAGGAAGACATGGCTTGCCAGTTCGGGCTGGACTGTTCCCATGAGGCACAGTGTCAGACTGATTTGCATATAGCCATGTCTCAACTGAGGTGGCAGAGTGGGCTAAAGAACGGTGATGGATTAAACCCAGATCTTTTGACTGGGTGTGAGTGTTTGATTGATTCAGATGCTCCGTCCATCACCACCCCCTTTTGTACCGCTTTTGGCCGCCTTAAGTGTGGCAGGGTATGCTCAGACGTGAGTCCTTTGCTAACTTTGCCACTGGATTCAAGCAAGCCGGGCTGAAGACGGCTGGAATGCCAGAAACCGGTCCTCGGAAGCTTGTTTCCGGTCCAGGGAAGACATGGCTTGGCAGTTCGGGCTGGACTGTTCCCATGAGGCACAGTGTCAGACTGATTTGCATATAGCCATGTCTGAACTGGGGTGTCAGAGTGGGCTAAAGAACGGTGATGGATTAAACCCAGATCTTTTGACTGGGTGTGAGTGTTTGATTGATTCAGATGCTCCGTCCATCACCACCCCCTTTTGTACCACTTTTGGCCGCCTTAAGGGTGGCAGGGTATACTCAGACGTGAGTCCCTTGCTCACTTTGCCACTGGATTCAAGCAAGCTGGGCTGAAGACGGCTGGAATGCCAGAAACCGTTCCTCAGAACCTTTTTTTCCGGTCCAGGGAAGACATGGCTTGGCAGTTCGGGCTGGACTGTTCCCATGAGGCACAGTGTCAGACTGATTTGCATATAGCCATGTCTGAACTGGGGTGGTAGAGTGGGCTAAAGAACGGTGATGGATTAAACCCAGATCTTTTGACTGGGTGTGAGTGTTTGATTGATGCAGATGCTCCGTCCATCACCACCCCCTTTTGTACCGCTTTTGGCCGCCTTAAGTGTGGCAGGGTATGCTCAGACGTGAGTCCTTTGCTAACTTTGCCACTGGATTCAAGCAAGCCGGGCTGAAGACGGCTGGAATGCCAGAAACCGGTCCTCGGAAGCTTGTTTCCGGTCCAGGAAGACATGGCTTGCCAGTTCGGGCTGGACTGTTCCCATGAGGCACAGTGTCAGACTGATTTGCATATAGCCATGTCTCAACTGAGGTGGCAGAGTGGGCTAAAGAACGGTGATGGATTAAACCCAGATCTTTTGACTGGGTGTGAGTGTTTGATTGATTCAGATGCTGCGTCCATCACCAGCCCCTTTTGTACCGCTTTTGGCCACCTTAAGTGTGGCAGGGTATGCTCAGACGTGATTCCCTTGCTCACTTTGCCACTGGATTCAAGCAAGCCGGGCTGAAGACGGCTGGAATGCCAGAAACCGGTCCTCGGAAGCTTGTTTCCGGTCCAGGGAAGACATGGCTTGGCAGTTCGGGCTGGACTGTTCCCATGAGGCACAGTGTCAGACTGATTTGCATATAGCCATGTCTGAACTGGGGTGGTAGAGTGGGCTAAAGAACGGTGATGGATTAAACCCAGATCTTTTGACTGGGTGTGAGTGTTTGATTGATGCAGATGCTCCGTCCATCACCACCCCCTTTTGTACCGCTTTTGGCCGCCTTAAGTGTGGCAGGGTATGCTCAGACGTGAGTCCTTTGCTAACTTTGCCACTGGATTCAAGCAAGCCGGGCTGAAGACGGCTGGAATGCCAGAAACCGGTCCTCGGAAGCTTGTTTCCGGTCCAGGGAAGACATGGCTTGGCAGTTCGGGCTGGACTGTTCCCATGAGGCACAGTGTCAGACGGATTTGCATATAGCCATGTCTGAACTGGGGTGGTAGAGTGGGCTAAAGAACGGTGATGGATTAAACCCAGATCTTTTGACTGGGTGTGAGTGTTTGATTGATGCAGATGCTCCGTCCATCACCACCCCCTTTTGTACCGCTTTTGGCCGCCTTAAGTGTGGCAGGGTATGCTCAGACGTGAGTCCTTTGCTAACTTTGCCACTGGATTCAAGCAAGCCGGGCTGAAGACGGCTGGAATGCCAGAAACCGGTCCTCGGAAGCTTGTTTCCGGTCCAGGGAAGACATGGCTTGGCAGTTCGGGCTGGACTGTTCCCATGAGGCACAGTGTCAGACTGATTTGCATATAGCCATGTCTGAACTGGGGTGTCGGAGTGGGCTAAAGAACGGTGATGGATTAAACCCAGATCTTTTGACTGGCTATGAGTGTTTGATTGATTCAGATGCTCCGTCCATCACCACCCTCTTTTGTACCGCTTTTGGCCGCCTTAAGTGTGGCAGGGTATGCTCAGACGTGAGTCCCTTGCTCACTTTTCCACTGGATTCAAGCAAGCCGGGCTGAAGACGGCTGGATTGCCAGAAACCGGTCCTCGGAAGCTTGTTTCCGGTCCAGGGAAGACATGGCTTGGCAGTTCGGGCTGGACTGTTCCCATGAGGCACAGTGTCAGACTGATTTGCATATAGCCATGTCTGAACTGGGGTGGTAGAGTGGGCTAAAGAACGGTGATGGATTAAACCCAGATCTTTTGACTGGGTGTGAGTGTTTGATTGATGCAGATGCTCCGTCCATCACCACCCCCTTTTGTACCGCTTTTGGCCGCCTTAAGTGTGGCAGGGTATGCTCAGACGTGAGTCCTTTGCTAACTCTGCCACTGGATTCAAGCAAGCCGGGCTGAAGACGGCTGGAATGCCAGAAACCGGTCCTCGGAAGCTTGTTTCCGGTCCAGGGAAGACATGGCTTGGCAGTTCGGGCTGGACTGTTCCCATGAGGCACAGTGTCAGACTGATTTGCATATAGCCATGTCTGAACTGGGGTGGTAGAGTGGGCTAAAGAACGGTGATGGATTAAACCCAGATCTTTTGACTGGGTGTGAGTGTTTGATTGATGCAGATGCTCCGTCCATCACCACCCCCTTTTGTACCGCTTTTGGCCGCCTTAAGTGTGGCAGGGTATGCTCAGACGTGAGTCCTTTGCTAACTTTGCCACTGGATTCAAGCAAGCCGGGCTGAAGACGGCTGGAATGCCAGAAACCGGTCCTCGGAAGCTTGTTTCCGGTCCAGGGAAGACATGGCTTGGCATTTCGGGCTGGACTGTTCCCATGAGGCACAGTGTCAGACTGATTTGCATATAGCCATGTCTGAACTGGGGTGTCGGAGTGGGCTAAAGAACGGTGATGGATTAAACCCAGATCTTTTGACTGGGTGTGAGTGTTTGATTGATTCAGATGCTCCGTCCATCACCACCCCCTTTTGTACCACTTTTGGCCGCCTTAAGGGTGGCAGGGTATACTCAGACGTGAGTCCCTTGCTCACTTTGCCACTGGATTCAAGCAAGCTGGGCTGAAGACGGCTGGAATGCCAGAAACCGTTCCTCGGAACGTTTTTTTCCGGTCCAGGGAAGACATGGCTTGGCAGTTCGGGCTGGACTGTTCCCATGAGGCACAGTGTCAGACTGATTTGCATATAGCCATGTCTGAACTGGGGTGGTAGAGTGGGCTAAAGAACGGTGATGGATTAAACCCAGATCTTTTGACTGGGTGTGAGTGTTTGATTGATTCAGATGCTCGGTCCATCACCACCCCCTTTTGTACCGCTTTTGGCCGCCTTAAGTGTGGCAGGGTATGCTCAGACGTGAGTCCTTTGCTAACTTTGCCACTGGATTCAAGCAAGCCGGGCTGAAGACGGCTGGAATGCCAGAAACCGGTCCTCGGAAGCTTGTTTCCGGTCCAGGAAGACATGGCTTGCCAGTTCGGGCTGGACTGTTCCCATGAGGCACAGTGTCAGACTGATTTGCATATAGCCATGTCTCAACTGAGGTGGCAGAGTGGGCTAAAGAACGGTGATGGATTAAACCCAGATCTTTTGACTGGGTGTGAGTGTTTGATTGATTCAGATGCTCCGTCCATCACCACCCCCTTTTGTACCGCTTTTGGCCGCCTTAAGTGTGGCAGGGTATGCTCAGACGTGAGTCCTTTGCTAACTTTGCCACTGGATTCAAGCAAGCCGGGCTGAAGACGGCTGGAATGCCAGAAACCGGTCCTCGGAAGCTTGTTTCCGGTCCAGGGAAGACATGGCTTGGCAGTTCGGGCTGGACTGTTCCCATGAGGCACAGTGTCAGACTGATTTGCATATAGCCATGTCTGAACTGGGGTGTCAGAGTGGGCTAAAGAACGGTGATGGATTAAACCCAGATCTTTTGACTGGGTGTGAGTGTTTGATTGATTCAGATGCTCCGTCCATCACCACCCCCTTTTGTACCACTTTTGGCCGCCTTAAGGGTGGCAGGGTATACTCAGACGTGAGTCCCTTGCTCACTTTGCCACTGGATTCAAGCAAGCTGGGCTGAAGACGGCTGGAATGCCAGAAACCGTTCCTCAGAACCTTTTTTTCCGGTCCAGGGAAGACATGGCTTGGCAGTTCGGGCTGGACTGTTCCCATGAGGCACAGTGTCAGACTGATTTGCATATAGCCATGTCTGAACTGGGGTGGTAGAGTGGGCTAAAGAACGGTGATGGATTAAACCCAGATCTTTTGACTGGGTGTGAGTGTTTGATTGATGCAGATGCTCCGTCCATCACCACCCCCTTTTGTACCGCTTTTGGCCGCCTTAAGTGTGGCAGGGTATGCTCAGACGTGAGTCCTTTGCTAACTTTGCCACTGGATTCAAGCAAGCCGGGCTGAAGACGGCTGGAATGCCAGAAACCGGTCCTCGGAAGCTTGTTTCCGGTCCAGGAAGACATGGCTTGCCAGTTCGGGCTGGACTGTTCCCATGAGGCACAGTGTCAGACTGATTTGCATATAGCCATGTCTCAACTGAGGTGGCAGAGTGGGCTAAAGAACGGTGATGGATTAAACCCAGATCTTTTGACTGGGTGTGAGTGTTTGATTGATTCAGATGCTGCGTCCATCACCAGCCCCTTTTGTACCGCTTTTGGCCACCTTAAGTGTGGCAGGGTATGCTCAGACGTGATTCCCTTGCTCACTTTGCCACTGGATTCAAGCAAGCCGGGCTGAAGACGGCTGGAATGCCAGAAACCGGTCCTCGGAAGCTTGTTTTCGGTCCAGTGAAGACATGGCTTGGCAGTTCGGGCTGGACTGTTCCCATGAGGCACAGTGTCAGACTGATTTGCATATAGCCATGTCTAAAGTTTTCGGTTGGGGCCCCCAGGTATCCAAATCTGCTTTGAGGTTGGCGCAGATCGGAGGGGGCATTGGCAAGTTCCATAGGACAACCCAGTTTAAGCCAGTTGCCCCAGCCCTTGAGATCTATGGGGCTCAAGCTAGACCAGCCGTGATGTATGGTGCAGAACTCTGGGGCCATAAGAGTACATCAAGCCTCCTCAAGGTGGAACAGGCCTTTATGCGGAACCTGATAGGCCTCCCCCAGAGTACCCCGCTCACACCCTTGAGACTAGATCTAGTCCTAGAGTCCATCTCAGAACTGTTAGCCACTCGACCTCTATTGTATTGGAGAAGGCTCTGGACAGTGCCTGAGCTCGAGGATTACAGAGTTGAATTTGCTGCAGTCTGGGGGCACCTAAAGACCAAGAATATCCCCTGGCTAGCCCATATAAAGGCCCTTGTACATCAAATTGGTATGCCCCAATTATGGGAGACCCCGGAGGTGAGCTGCCCGAGAGTGAAGAGAATGGAGCTCTTGGCTTCCCTGAGACATTACAACCGAAGCCTTCTGTATAGCTCGACAACGCTGGGCAGTCTGTCTGTAGAATTTTTGCAGGTAAAACTCGTGTCTAAGAGGGAGGAGTTTTTGGACCTAATACAGCCTCCCCTTGCAAGAAAACTTTACACACAATTAAGAGATGGTTTTCTACCTGTTGGGGCATTTACTTGCAAATGGAATGGACAAGTAGAGGGAATTTGTCCAGTTTGCTATAACATCAAAGAGGATATTGTTCACGTCTTATTCCTCTGCCCAGCCTACAGTACAATAAGGAGATGCTGGTTGGCACCGCTATGTAGAAGCCTTGGTTTGAGACAATGTGCACAAGCTGTCAGAATTTTAAGATATGACACCTCCCCTTTTATTGTGTTTGCAGTATCCCGTTTTTTATATGGTATGTGGCGCAGAAGGCTCACTTTAATGAATTCCAATAATCTGTGATTAACTGGGATGTTTTGATACCATTACTTTGATAACTTACTGTTTAATAACTTTTTAACCATGTATTTTTAATTATTTATGTATGTTATTCCTTGTATGTACATATTTTATCTGTGCTTTTATGGTCTATGACTGAAATAAAGTTATCAAAAAATGAAAAAAATGATTTGCATATAGCCATGTCTGAACTGGGGTGGCAGAGTGGGCTAAAGAACGGTGATGGATTGAACCCAGATCTTTTGACTGGGTGTGAGTGTTTGATTGATTCAGATGCTCCGCCATTCACCACCCCCTTTTGTACCGCTTTGGCCGCCTTAAGTGTGGCAGGGTATGCTCAGATGTGAGTCCCTTGCTCACTTTGCACTGGATTCAAGCAAGCCGGGCTGAAGACGGCTGGAATGCCAGAAACCGGTCCTCGGAAGATTGTTTCCGGTCCAGGGAAGACATGGCTTGGCAGTTCGGGCTGGACTGTTCCCATGAGGCACAGTGTCAGACTGATTTGCATATAGCCATGTCTGAACTGGGGTGGCAGAGTGGGCTAAAGAACGGTGATGGATTAAACCCAGATCTTTTGACTGGGTGTGAGTGTTTGATTGATTCAGATGCTCCGTCCATCACCACCCCCTTTTGTACCGCTTTCATTGTCAAGTAGGCGGCGTAATAACCTCTCCGCCAACTGATATGCGTCTTGCTTTTCAGCATCATCTCGGAACATTGAAGACACCGCCTTCAGTTGGTGCTCTAGCATGCGCAACAATCGGATAGCTTTGCTCAAAGAACAGTCCTCCCTGCTGACTTCACGCGTAAAGACCTCAAAAGTACGAAACATGTCTGTCAGGCTTGCAACTAGCTTCCATTCCTCCAACTCTAGCCTCATGTCTTTCATAGTAGAACCCAGTGCATAGACATACTCATTGATTACCCCCCACTGCTCAGACAGACGCTCAAGCATGTAAAAGGTTGAGTTCCAACGTGTTGCCACCTCCTGGATTAGTCCTTTGACTGGCAGTCTACATTCATGTTGCATGCTCCTCAGCTTCTTCGGGGCCTTAAAAGAATGGCTGAGATGTGTGCAGATTCTTCGGCAGGTGGTCAGTAACTTGCTGACTGTGGTTTCTTTTTTCAAGAAATCTTGCACAACAATGTTAATACTGTGCACCAAACACTGCACTCTGCAATAGTCAACTTGCTGCATGGCCTTAACTATATTACTGCAATTATCCGTGGAAACATAACCAATCATGCGATTTCTTGGATGCAGCCATTCATAGACCTTCCTGTCAACCTCCTCCAAAAGGTTAGGTGCAGTATGAAATTTCCCCATGGCAAACATGGCTACTGTTGCATGTTTCCGAGTAGCTTGAAAAACTGTGTCTGTGTCAACACCTCCTTTTAACTTGTCTTTAACCCCTGCAAAAGAGATCCAGTGTGCAGTGATGCACATGTAATCAAGGGCTTGGCAACTGGCCCACATGTCTGTTGTCAGGTGGATAGTGTGAACAGCACTCTTCTGAATAGCTGCGCCAATCACCTCCAGCACATCTTGATGTATTGCTGGAACAGCAACTCTGGCAAAATAGGACCGACTAGGAACCTTCCATTTAGGGCAGACTGTTGCCACTAATTCTAGAAAACCCACCCCTTCCACGAAAGAAAAAGGGAGAAGGTCCAGCGCTAGCATTTTAGCCAGCTTTGCGTTATACAGACGTGCTGTTGGGTGATTGCGTTCAAATGGGGCATCCGACCAAAACATTCTGCTAATGGTGGTCTGGACCATTTTACGTGATGATGATGATGATGATGATGCAGATTTCTTCAAACCAGATAGGCTCATTGATGTACTTTTTCGCATTGGTGTCTCTCCCAGACTCTTAGTGTGCCTCATACATGTTGCAGGGGTAGAGGGTGTGCTGCTGCCAGGGGTACTGGTTGTACCAGAAAAAATGTCTGTCGCTTCTTCACACCCCCCCTGCATAATAAGCCGCTCATCATCATCATCAGATGCAATATCAATGGATACATTTGGATTTGTTGTACTTTTGGCTCCCTGGATCTTGCTTAGGTGCGCATCCCAAACAATAGTGTGGTGTTTTTTTAGATGACCTCTCTGGCCTCCGGTGCCATAGTTGGTACCAAGCTTACCCCGACTAACTACTTGGTTACAAATCGAACAAATGACCATTTTTTCCGCCTCTGTGCTAACGCTAAAGAAGTCCCAAACTGGGGACTGGAGATGTCTGCTGGTGGTGGAGGTGCTACTTTCAGTTTCAATACCAGATGAAGTGGAGGATGGGTGCTGCTGAAATTTACTCTGTTGTGCAATTATTACAGCACCACTACTTGAGGTAATGGAGTTCGAGTTGGATGAAGGTCCCTGCCGGCCCTTCTGACAAGAAAATATGGAAGCTGTAGGAGGTGTTGGTGTACTAGTTAACTGTGTTGGTGGTGCTACCAGTGCCAGGCGGCCCACATCCCGGTAAGCAGCAATTCGGGATAGGGTAAAAATGTCTGTCTGCTGCATGCCCGCTGGGGCTGGAGTGACGTCTGTGATGACGGTCGTTGTCAGACTGTTCATCAGCAGCAGAATACACCACTTCTTGTTCGTCGTCATCACCCATAATTGAAAGCCTTTGGGGAACCTTCCTTTTAGGCTTAGCTACCTTTGTCGGCTCATGGCGTGCCTCACTCTCAGACTCAGAATGCATTGTTGTTGGTGGTGGGTTCCAATTCACATCAAGATCATCAGAAGGAAGGGGGCTTGAAGAAGAACTTGTAGTAGCCCTCCTTGATCTTTTCTTGCTAGGGATCTGGAAGACAATGAATCATCAGGAGGAGTGGCTTCCTCGGATGATACCTCCGCTTGAATTTCGATTTCCTGATGTGCCCCTACTTCTGGAGGAACTAGCATTGTGGGCAGTTGTGCCGCTCCATGCGCCTCTAGTTGCGCCTCTCCTTCCTCCTCTCCTTGCGCCTGTCCTTGAGCCTCTTGCGCATGTACTTGGGCTTGTACTTGCGCTTGTACTAGTTGCACCTGTGGTTGTTGTTGTTGCGGCTGTGGTTGTTGAACACTCATCAGATGAGTTGCACCCTGCGTTGATTGGATGCTACTTTCTTGTGATGAGCCAACATCACTGGCCAATGGTGATTGAGCAATTATTACAGTGGCTGCCTCTGCAGCACTCAAGGACTTGGACCTAACTTGACGTGGTGGCACTGAGCCCAATGAAGCAGAGGTGCTGCTCCCAGCTTGGTCCCCAGCGAACCCCGCTGCTGCAGGCGTAGTTTTTTTTACCCCAAAAAATGTGCTGGTCTGCACACCAGTCTCCTTGGTAAGTGGCGCCACTTGCTTCTTCTGCTCCTTCTTACTGGCAACCTTCTTGGTAGAGGAGCTACGGCCACCTTTTTTTGGGCCCATCTTATTCAGATGTCAGAAAAGCAGGCCGCAGTTGCACGAGTTGCAGAGTTGTCTGTGGCCACACGTGACGTTGTGCTGCAAACACCGCAGCAGGACTACTTCCTGGCACTGATGATGAACAATGAGGCTGATTCGTCTTTGTGCACCTAAAAGCAAACGAAGCCAGAGGAACATCAGTTAAATAAATGTTGCATATGTCGTGCTTCAATTAATACTTTGCAACTAGGCATTTATATTATTACAACACACGCCAAAACGGAAAGACCAAAAATAAAAATTGCACATATATTTCTAATAAAAAATGGATGTTTACATTAATAGAAGAGAGACCACACAGAGAGAGTTGTTTCATGCACCACTCAGTACCCCTGGCCATAATGGATTAAAGCAAGGCATATTGGCCTGGGTACAGCAAGCCTATGGCACAAAGCACACTGCCTGGCTTCAAAATGGCCCCTTGACCCCCAGTAACATGGCCAGGCCCTGCCTGGACCAGGCCTCAAAATGGCCACCACCCACATGGCCAGGCCCCAAGAACACCCCAAAAAGTAAAAAACACACAGAAATCACCTCAATCCGATGCCATCCATGCCCTCAATGATGTTTAAATTCAAGACACCCCACAGAAAGACTTGGTCCATGCACCACTGAGTACCCCTGGGCATAATGGATGAAAGCAAGGCAAACTGGGTGCAGGCCTGAGCACACTGCCTGGCTTCAAAATGTCTCCTTGTCCCCCAGCCACATTGCCAGGCCCTGCCTGGACCAGGCCTCAAAATGGCCCCCACCCTCATAGCCAGGCCCCAACAACACCCAAAAAGTAAAAAAACACACAAAAATCAACACAATCCAATGCCATCCATGCTCTCAATGATGTTTACATTCAAGAGGCTCCACACAAATCATTGGTCCATGCACCACTCACTACCCCTGGGCATAATGAGTGAAAGCAGGACAGGCTGGGACAGGCCTATGGCTCAAAGCACACTGCCTGGCTTCAAAATGTCCCCTTGTCCCCCAGCCACATGGCCAGGCCCTGCCTGGACCAGGCCTCAAAATGGCCACCACCCACATGGCCAGGCCCTAACAACACTCCAAAAAGTAACAAAACACACAGAAATCACTATAATCCAATGCCATCCATGCCCTCAATGATGTTTAAATTCAAGAGGCCCCACACAAAGCATTGGTCCATGCACCACTCACTACCCCTGGGCATAATGGATGAAAGCAAGGCAAACTGGGTGCAGGCCTGAGCACACTGCCTGGCTTCATAATGGCCCCTTGTCCCCCAGCCACATGGCCAGGCCCTGCCTGGACAAGCCCTCAACATGGTCCCCACCCACATGGTCAGGCCCCAACAGCACCCACAAAGTCAAAAAACACACAAAAACTCCACAATCCAATGCCATCCATGCCCTCAATGATGTTTAAATTCAAGAGGCCGCACACAAAGCATTGGTCCATGCACCACTCACTACCCCTGGGCATAATGGGTGAAAGCAGGGCAGGCAGGCAGGCTGGATGCAGGCCTATGGCTCAAAGCACACTGCCTGGCTTCAAAATGGCCCCTTGTCCCCAAGCCACTTGGCCAGGCCCTGCCTGGACCAGGCCTCAAAATGGCCCCCACCCACATGGCCAGGCCCCAACAACACCCCAAAAAGTCAAAAAACACACAATAATCACCACAATCCAATGCCATCCATGCCCTCAATGGTGTTTAAATTCAAGAGACTCCACACAAAGCATTGGTCCATGCACCACTCACTACCCCTGGGCATAATGGGTGAAAGCAGGGCAGGCTGGGCGCAGGCCTATGGCTCAAAGCAAACTGCTTGGCTTCAAAATGGCCCCTTGTCCCCCAGTCACATGGCCAGGCCCTGCCTGGACCAGGTCTCAAAATGGCCCCCACCCACATGGCCAGGCCCCAAGAACACCCCAGAAAGTAAAAAAACACACAAAAATCACCACAATCCAATGCCATCCATGCCCTCAATGATGTTTAAATTCAAGAGTCCCCACACAAAGCATTGGTCCATGCACCACTCGCTACCCCTGGGCATAATGGATGAAAGCAAGGCAAACTGGGTGCAGGCCTGAGCACACTGCCTGGCTTCATAATGGCCCCTTGTCCCCCAGCCACATGGCCAGGCCCTGCCTGGACAAGCCCTCAACATGGTCCCCACCCACATGGTCAGGCCCCAACAGCACCCACAAAGTCAAAAAACACAAAAAAACTCCACAATCCAATGCCATCCATGCCCTCAATGATTTTTAAATTCAAGAGGCCGCACACAAAGCATTGGTCCATGCACCACTCACTACCCCTGGGCATAATGGGTGAAAGCAGGGCAGGCTGGATGCAGGCCTATGGCTCAAAGCACACTGCCTGGCTTCAAAATGGCCCCTTGTCCCCAAGCCACATGGCCAGGCCCTGCCTGGACCAGGCCTCAAAATGGCCCCCACCCACATGGCCAGGCACCAACAACACCCCAAAAAGTCGAAAAACACACAAAAATCACCACAATCCAATGCCATCCATGCCCTCAATGGTGTTTAAATTCAAGAGACACCACACAAAGCATTGGTCCATGCACCACTCACTACCCCTGGGCATAATGGGTGAAAGCAGGGCAGGCTGGGCGCAGGCCTATGGCTCAAAGCAAACTGCCTGGCTTCAAAATGGCCCCTTGTCCCCCAGTCACATGGCCAGGCCCTGCCTGGACCAGGTCTCAAAATGGCCCCCACCCACATGGCCAGGCCCCAAGAACACCCCAAAAAGTAAAAAACCAAACAAAAATCACCACAATCCAATGCCATCCATGCCCTCAATGATGTTTAAATTCAAGAGTCCCCACACAAAGCATTGGTCCATGCACCACTCGCTACCCCTGGACATAATGGATGAAAGCAAGGCAAACTGGGTGCAGACCTGAGCACACTGCCTGGCTTCAAAATGGCCCCTTGTCCCACAGCCACATGGCCAGGCCCTGCCTGGACCAGGCCTCAAAATGACCCCAACCCACATGGTCAGGCCCCAACAGCACCTACAGAGTCGAAAAACACACAAAAACACCACAATCCAATGCCATCCATGCCCTCAATGATGTTTAAATTCAAGACACCCCACAGAAAGACTTGGTCCATGGACCACTGAGTACCCCTGGGCATAATGGATGAAAGCAAGGCAAACTGGGTGCAGGCCTGAGCACACTGCCTGGCTTCAAAATGGACCCTTGTCCCCCAGCCACATGACCAGGCCCTGCCTGGACCAGGTCTCAAAATGGCCCCCACCCACATGGCCAAGCCCCAAGAACACCCGAAAAAGTAAAAAAACACACGCAAATCACCACAATCCAATGCCATCCATGCCCTCAATGATGTTCAAATTCAAGACACCCCACAGAAAGACTTGGTCCATGCACCACTCACTACCCCTGGGCCTACTGGCTAGTGAGGCTTTACAGGCACCCCAAATAAAAATAAAAAAATCCACATATAACAGTGAGCTAAAATTTCATGACATAAATGAGATTTAAGTTTTTAAAAAACTCACAGAAACAGTTGTGTCATGCACCCATGACTAACCCTGGCCCTACTGGATACTGTGGCTACCCACAATATATTTTTTTTAAAGTTGTGAAAAAGTTTTAACATTTTAGTTGCAGCAACTGCAATGCCCCAAACAAACAACACCAACTTACTTGTAAAATCTCAAATCCAAAAGTGATCCAAAGTCCAAAGTCCAAAAAGTCCTCAAATACAAATATCCAGCAGCAGCCACAAAAATGTATCCTTCCAGCTCCAGATCCAAATCAAAAGTGACCAGGACATGGACAAAGCACTGGGAGGTGTCTGCTGGACAGGAACAGGAATTTGGAGACTCTGGGGCACTTCCCCCACCCCCCCCAAAAAAAATGGACTCCTTGCACAAAAAAGTGCAGCCAAATGTCAATCTGAGGAGTTATTCTCGGTTACTTCAATCTGGGAAAATACTATAACCAATGCATCGTTCAAACAAATAATTAATAGAACTGCAAACCAATTGTCCCTTGTAAACGACAAAGATAACCTGACAAAAAGAAAACATGCTTGGACAATAATAAATGGTTACAAAAAAATGGAAATACAACAATACTTGGAAACACCCTGGTCTGAAAAAAATAAACAAGTGCTTCTTAAAGCAAGATTTGGATTTATGCCGGGACTTTGTCATCTTCCCCCGTGGAAAAACATTGAAAAATGTACACTATGCAGACTTTGTAACAAGGGTGAGGAGAATATTGTCCACCTTTTATGTATTTGTCCTAAACTCCAAAATGAGAGAAGATCCTTACTCAAATTACCGCTTAATGCACGTGGAATAAGGACATGTAGGCAGGCCTTGACACGCTGTCTCCATTCGAACGATACAAGCTTGAACACTACCTGTGTAAGGTTCCTACTAATAGCGAAAAGAAAACTAGGAGAGTAAACTTTTAAAATGTAATTTTTTTTAAATCAAATGAATTTTAGGATGTCACAGCTTTTATTAATTGTTTGTAAATTACTCCAGCAATTTTTTTAATGAATTTGTAATATTGTAAGATTTTAAATATTCAAACAATAAAGATTACTTACTTACTTACTTACTTACTGCCAATCTGAGGAGTTATTCTGATCAAAATCAGAATTTTCAGAAGGTTTATGCTGCCTGCTGTGGATTTCTTGTGCAGAATTGCAATTTTTGCAAGTTCGGGAACGCGAGCTGTTCAAATCTCCCGCCGGAAGTCAGCTTCGCGCCGCATCTACCGCGATGCGTGATCGCGGGCCCTTATGACGTACTCGCGTTGTCAAACTCTCGCTGTGCTAGATGGCGGGCCGTGATGACGTAATCGCGGTTGAAAAACTCTTGCGCGATCACGCAGCAAGATCCAAAATGGCGCAGCACACGCAAACCGGGAGAAAAACAACTCGGCGAACACAGAATCACGGTAAGTCAACGCCGCACGCGCGATATTGTATGTTTCAAGCGCGACCAAGCAAAAAAATTTGCCAGCTTGCAAATTTGTGGATTTTTGGGCAAATTCGCGGGATTCGCGGAACGCGAAATTGCCAAAATCCGCTAATTCCGCGAACGGAACGGATTTTGCGCCCACGCTTAGAAAATAGGGAGACTCATTGTTTGGTTAAATGTGCCAAACGCATCATATATTTCAGAAAATACAAGAGAGAACATACATTTTGAAAACAATACGGACAAATTGGAAACAGTTGTAACAGAACTGTAAACAATAAATATGTGAGTAACCCAATTTACATTGTGCACACAAGTGCCAAGGTGGACGGCGCAGGTGACATTTGGAACAGCGATAGGCGGCGCAAGGTGGGAGCGTGACAATAATAGAAAGTACGTGTGGTTCACAGGTAAGTATTTACATACATTTTTACAGAGTTAGGCATTTTGGTGAACCAGAGTATAGGGCGCCAAACGTTGCGCAGAGATGTTGACGACGTTTTGATCCATAAAGATTAGGATCATCATTAGGACCGGGTTACATATTGATGGGTGCTGTACAAGAGAAAAAGCAAGGAGAAGTGAGGGCAATTCGATAGGTGGGTGGGAAGAACTCAGGGAGGGAGGCGGTAATAAAATTACCTGAGCGCAGTAGGGGGAGGTGGTGAAGAAGGAGGTAATCAGATCCGGTGGGTCAGCGGGGCTAGACCGCACCGGAGGGTCGCCCAAGGTGGGAGGCTCTGGATGCTACAGAAGAAGAAAGGAGGAGTTGGAGGGGGTGTTGGGTTATAGAAAGGAGCAAGAGCACTAGTAAGCGCTTGGTCAGGTACTTACCAGAAAGGGTCGGTAAGGTAAGGGACGAGGCGAAGTGTCCAAGTTTATGTAAGATGAACCCAGAGGTAGGGCCCGGTTGGCTCCGGTACTTGGGGTAAACAATGTGAGATGGCCCTGCAAGAATAGGGGGCCAGTAAGCACGTTGGAAAACTAGCACTCAATTGCAAATCGGCTATGCTGGGGAGAAAGGCTTACCCGAGTCAGTGGTTCGACCGAGTGAGGCTTACATTGTAGGATTTTGTTCAATGTGAAGAATCACCAGCCTTAAAATGACTATTATTAACCACTACTTGCTGACATCTGTTTCAAAGTGTACTCTACACATGATACATTTTCTTGCCCTAAGGAAGTTCCCTATATGGGAATGAAACATGTTGGCTGAACTGTCTATACTCAATGAATTTCAAAAGAATTTTTTGAATTGAGAAGTTATTTTTCTAACAACACTGGCCTATTGGACTTCTTGAGCTGCACACCCCTTTTTTGTTGCATAACTGTTTCCAATTTATCCATATTGTTTTCAAAATGTATGTTCTCTCTTGTATTTTCTGAAATATATGATGCCTTTGGCACATTTAACCAAACAATGTGTCTCCCTATTTTCCTTTCTTGCAATGTTCTGTGCATGCTTATTCACCAGTCTTGTAAATAAAACCAGTTGAGACACTGTTGTTTGAATATACAATTTTACCCAGATCTCAACCTGGTCTATGGGTTTACTCTTGTTGTTAATATTATACTGTGAGCAGCCGCTGGGCTGCGAGAGTAGGTCTCAGAGTGACCATTACTCTTCTTGTCAAATTATTTATGACACATACTGTCTAAATTCATTGTAGATGCTATGTCTAGGGAGACTCCTTCATACTCGATGATTACATGCAATGAATACTTAGCGGTCCTTCCTTACTCTCCACCGCCCTTTCCACCGCCTCCATTACTCCTGCCACCAACACATCCCAGGTACTTTTAGACAGACTAGAAAAACTCAAAAAGAAAAAAATAAGAACCAACCTCCATGCGCGCATGCTAACAGAATATCTCAAATCAAACATTATTCCACTCTGTCTCCAAATCGGAAATACATCAGCCATATTTACTCAAGACCTCAAATTTCGCACAGGATTCAGCCATCTGGCCACAACTTGCTCACGCCATTAAATGGTGCTAGGCATGGACACGGCCACTGAGCATAGCCCAGGGAATCGGAGGCGATTGCAGAACTCAAGAAACTCATCCTGGAGACAGCACATTATCAGATGCAAAAAACCTCTGAGATAAAATTAACATTACTATTGCCACTTTTAACTCCTTTGAACTCAACAAAAAGATCAATAAAATATAAAAAGATATAAAGAACTACGACAAACCCATACCCTTACTTAACAAGCGAGTTCTACAACACTCCATACAACCCACCCAGAACTCGCAACTTGGGCAGATTTCGTAACAACCAAACTATCACCTTCTCTGACTCCTCGAACACCTCTATAGAAGACTCAGACCCAGGTAAAGGCAGCAGTTCTACCAAAAATCCAAATAGACCGCCACCAATACTGCCACCCCATTTTTTAGAGGTCAACCACGGACGTGGACAAAGCAGAACTCAAACCAACTACCAGTACCAATACTCTGGCGCACGCCAAACACGTAGTAATTTCTACCAATGGGGACCCTCACAGTAAACGGCTCTCTCAAAATTGTGGGTCCTACAGAGCCTACAATATCGTCCACCTCTACAAACCTCTCGAATCCTGATCAGCAATTGATCCCTATATTTAACCTGTCCAAACACACTTTATCCTCACAGGAAACTTCCCTGTTGAGTAAAGAAGATCAGACTTTGGTTCCCACTGAACAAAGCAACTTTTTTGACCTCCAAGAAAATGTTCTCCATTTTTTCAGATGCATCCACCTGTGATACTTCTTTTCCAACAAACCATCTTCCAACTCGGTGACTAGAACTCTCTTCCACCCACCCTCTACTTTTACCACCCCCTCCACTTCCATGCTACCTGAAATTCTCTTGTTTGAACGCATAGCACTATCGAGAAGTTATCATTTCTGAACCTCAAGAAAAATCCCAACCTGATTATCAAACCAGCCGATAAGGGAGGGGGATTGTAGTCATGGACATTGACAAGTACGATCTGGAAATTAAGAGACAACAATCCAACGAGTATCACTTTCGTCCCCAACGGACCCTCTAAAAGACAATAAAATAAAAATAAAAACCGTGACCAACCATACCAGGACATTGAACATCATCTCACAGAAAGAATTTCTATTCCTGAACAACCAACATCCCCGCACGCCGATAATCTATGTCCTACCAAAAATACACAAGGACACCATAAACCCACCCAGACGCCCCATCAAATCCGGTTGTGGCTCCATTCATTGACCCCTCGAAAAATACATTGATGTAGCTAGCAAAGACTTTGTAACTCTGACGCACACCTTTGTGCACGATAGCATGGATCTCATAATTACCATTGAGGACAAACCTTTTGATACTGACACTGAACTCATGGTGGGACTTGACATTGAGTCCGATTATACCAACATCCCCCATGATGAAGGCTTACATGTTAAACTGATTCTCCTAGAAACCAGGCCCAAACCCACTTTAATACCCACAGAATTCAACATGGATAAACTTAGAATTGCCCTTGAGAACAATTACTTCCTATACCGAGACACCTTCTACCTACAGGGCCCTACCTGTGGCTTCAACTTACACAACCTTGGACACCTTGCCACACCCCTTGCCTTACCTGCACTTTCCAATAAGTACCTGACCAAGTGCTTACTTGAGCTGCTGGCTCCTTTCTATTAACCAACACAGAGTAATGGAAGCGGTCAAAAAATGAATCAGTACTTTTCCAAGTCCTGATAAAATTCCCATTTACGGAAAGGATCTAGAACTTGTGC
This sequence comes from Lissotriton vulgaris, assembly GCF_964263255.1. NCBI lineage: Eukaryota > Metazoa > Chordata > Amphibia > Caudata > Salamandridae > Lissotriton > Lissotriton vulgaris. Next base: position 922,183,113 of record NC_141699.1, read on the forward strand.
AGAGTACCACCGTGAGGCTTCATTGACTTCAAATGCCCTGGTTGGTGAAGAGACATTTCTATGCATAATTGCAAACCATTTCTCATACATTGCAAAATAACATTTCCTGAATTGTTCCTCAACATTTCTTTGCTTACCAAGTAGCAAGCCTTCTAATATGGAACACGTTGCAGTGCATAAGTGACTAAAAGTTTTGCCCAGCATACTCTCAAGGAGATGTTTCACATCTACACCAATTACACTTAACAGTTGGTAGACAAGGGTGTTTTCAGACTCTAGTTTTTTTATTATGTCCACTACAGCAGTCATGTTTTCCCGTAAAAATCTAAGAATGAAGTAGAGTGTACTTTTTGTCACATTACTATCAATATTCAACTGAATATCTTGAAATTTCTTGCCTTTGGCATTATCACTCAGCAAAAATTCTGTTAACGGTTGCCACATGGGAGAGTTGGCAGTGTTAGGCAAGATGGCGGTCACGTCCGCGATTGTGTGAGCAGGCTGTGGACACTCTTCGGCGTTGGTCCCCCCTGTCTAACCTCCCGACGACTAATGTACTGAGAAATAATTGCAGAACTTCTGGGCATGCTGTGGTTGTGGCACTACCTGTATTTTGAGAGATCTCCACGGTCTTCGCGGTCTCTGCGAGCTGTCCATCATGAGCACTGGGGATCTCTCCGAAGCGCTCTGTTTTTGGCAGCGAGTGTTTTCTGGAAACCCAGGACCAAAGCACACGGAGAGTGAAGGCGCCCAAGAACGCCACTAATGGTCCCAAGACTCAGGCGGCAGTGTCAATGATTTCGACCCCCCCTGTGGGCAACGGATGAGGCGGTACTGCTGGCAAGTGGCAGGAAAAAATCAATTCTCCTCCTGGGGCCTTACGGAATGGAGACAGTGCCGCTGGGAAATCAGCAAAAATTCTGGGAATATTTAAAAAAGCACAAGGGAAAAAGGTGAGAGCCCCGACACTGTTTCACCAAGGGCTTCAGCAATAACTAGTAGCAAAGTTGCAACATCAGTAGTGCCAGTAAATGCTACATGTGAGCTGGGATCGAAGCAAAAATCCCTGATGTCTCCAATACAGCAAGGGGCAATGGTGTTAACAGCGAATGGGGACACTATATGTTTATCAGATTTAGGATGCAGCAATACAGGGGCTGGAATGGATATATCCCAGAACGAAGCACCCCCTGGTGGGGACAATAATATGAATGCGAATCTGGAGAAGGAACCAGGGGATATCTTAGAGGCACCAGAAACATTGGCTCTTCCTCAGCATATATCAGGGGTAGCAGTATTCTCTGTTAATACTAAGGAGGTTGCTCCGTCCCCATCTACATCTTTGGGTTATGAGAACGCTCGAGTAGTACTACAAGATATTGGTTGCAGCATGGGGAATGCGAATAAAGATTTGATAAAATATTTGGATTCTGGGGATTCGGGTGGAAAGTTTTACTCAATGTCAGATCCATCTAACTCCTCCGACAATTAGAGTATTGGAGGAGATTGGGCAAATGAGAGAAGTGAGACCAGTTCTGTCTTGCAGGATGATGATGAAAGGAGCTTGAATGTCTCTGGTGTAAAGGAACTGTGCGGAAAGCAAGGGATCTCTACAATTTATCTTCTAAGGAAAGTCTAATAAGACTGGGTCATTAGTGTGGGACTATTCTTTTTCACCACAGCTTGGGGAGATTAATGTTGGTTTGGGCAGTAGCACTGGCGCAACTGGAGAGATCAACAGTACTGGTGTTTTGGCAGAAAGTGAGATTACTTTGAGTACTATTTACCAAGCCATTATGACCCATCGGGAAGAGACTAAAGCAGAGGGACTACGCACACAGGGGGCGGTCTGTAAACTTTAAAATACAGTGTGCCGTGTTATAAACTCCTGCACAGAGATGTCTACAAGGATTGGGGAAGCAGAGGCAAAAATATCCATAATTGAGGATGAAATAGTGCCGCAGAAAACAAATCTAACTTCTTTATAGTCTGTGAGAGACGATATTAATTGGAAACTCGTTGATTTAGAGAATTGCTCAAAAGGTACAATTTATGCATACTAGGTGTTCCAGAAGGAAAGGAAGGAAAAGACATACGACAATTTCTTTTTGATCTATTACAGAGGCCTTCCCCGATCTGAGTCAATGGAAGTGGGAAGTAGAACTTTTAGAGGGCTCATAGATTTCCTTTTCATTTGCGGGGAGGTACAGGGGGACCTGATGCAAAGCCCAGGGTTATTTTGATCTGTCTAAATAATTTTTTGCTCAGGGATTCTTCGTATGATTTAGCAAGGCCGGGTCGGAGGAGAGGTGGGAAAGGCTGCAAATGTTTTGTTCGCCCTGATTTTTGCCAGGCCATGGTCCAACAGAGAAGGCAATTGCGCCAGCTGATCCCACTATTCCAAGCTAAAAGTGCACAGTCCTTCCGTCTAAACTTAAAATCATTTATAAAGACAAAACGCTTTTCTTTGTTTCTGAGATTGCTGCAAAGGAATTTTTAAGTCCTATATAGTGAGAATGTTGCTCAGAAGTTAGTCTGTCCTTTTTTTGCTTTTTTTCTCTTCTTCTCTGTTTTGTTTATGTCAGGGGGGCGGGGGGTCAGAGGAGTGTGCACAATTCTCTCCCTCCATCACTAAAAGGACTATTCAGTCCTTATGCCTCTTTTGGGTGGGGTGTCGGGAGGGGGGAGGGTGTTCCTGGGGTGGTAGGGGAGGTTGGGGTGGAGGGGCAAGGGAGAGTATAGTAGGGGCAGGGTATGTGTTTGGCATCAAGGTTATGGGGAATAAATATTTTGTAATCATGTTTTTTTCTATTGTTGAAATGCAGCTTAGGCTGTGGGCAGAACAAGCAAGGAAAGCGAAACTTAGTTTTTTATAATGATGGGTAAATTTTCTGTGTCCTCATGGAATATCTCTGGCCTGAATGATAAAAAGAATAGAGGGATTATGGCCCAAATTTTAACCGCAATGCAGGTGGATCTGCTCTGTATACAAGAGACCCACATTGCATGGAGCAACCGGAAGTGGTTGAATGACCTGGGTATGGAATTACTCGGCTGCACTCTGCAGAGTTCGACCACTAGAGGGGTAGTGATTTTGAAAAAATGTGGTTTGGGGATCTTTAAACGTGGTAAAGAAGATGTTTGGGGACGGTGGGTTATCATTGAATTATGGATCGAGAGTGCCCAATGACGATATGCTCAATATATGGTCCTAATCTGGATGATCCAGATATGTTGTACTTTTTGAGTATTGAGTTAGCGGTACCGCTATCCCCACTAATCATGTGTGGGAATTTCAACCTCCATTTGGAGGGTAGTTTATATAACAAGTGATTGGCTATATGATGGGAAGAAAACTAAAGTTTTCAAAGCTACCAGAGGGTTGGTCAAAGAATTCGGGTTGGTGGATGCATGGTGTGCTAATGGTAAGGGAGCTTTGGGGGGAACCTTTTATTCCGCCCCCATAGAAAACATCAGCGCTTAGACTATTTATTTTTAACACCAGAGAAAGCAAGAAACGCTAGGTTTGATATTAAACCTAAAATTATATCAGACCATAATCCTATTGTATTAGAATAGGATTTTAGTAGCAGATGCTCACCAAGAGCTTGGACTTTTGTGCGGAAACTTTTGTTGGATTCTGTATATTGTGAACAAATGTGTAAATGGATTATTGAATTTTTTTTAAATAATCGGGGCTCTGCCTCAGATCCTATTGTTTGGGATGCATTCAAGGCGGGGGTCCAAGGGGAAACGCTAAGTTATTCCATCGATAAACAGCGGAAGGTTTGTGATGAAATTCAGGCGAGATGAATAAATTAATGCTATTAGAAATAGAACTTATGGGCGCGGTAATTAGGGGCCAAAATACGGAACAAATCCTAAGTGATATTGCCATCCAAAAATGAAGATTTATCAAAGTTTTGCTGAGAAATTAGCCACTAAAAATGCTATATATAGGTCTGAATTGTATGAAGTTGGTGTGAATTCTGGTTGGATTCTAGCGAAAAGACTACATCAGAAAGAGAAAGTGTTAGAACTGGCTATTTCTGGTAGGCTAAGGCTGACGCCAAAGCCAGGCAGAAACCACCATTCTAGTCAGGGCAAGGAAGTCACACGCCAATATAACCTCTGCTCACCCCCTTGGTAGCTTGGCACAATCAGTAAGGCTAAACTCGGAGGCAATGTGTAAAGCGTTTGCACCAGCGCACAACAGCAACAACACACTAGGCACACCACAAAAGAAACTCCACACAAGGTTATTTATAAAATAACTTTTGTATTGTAAAAACACATCAGATAGTATCACACACGTACATGGTGCCAACTGGCACGGGCAATATTCACAAGGGATTATGTACAGGACAGGGCCACATGGGCCACTGTCAGAATCAGATATAGCACTTCATAGAAAATGAAATACTGTCAGAAATTAGAATAAAAGAATATAAAATCACTGTAGCACAAAGTAACAGTTATAAATCACATCCAGTAACTACTGGGAACAGGTACCAGGACCTCACTAGGACCACCTGTACTAAAAAGAACAACCACCTAAGAATAAAATACATTTAGGGGTCTAAACAAGAACACATTACCCATGATGCATGAAACACATTCAGAGGAGTAATAAAGGGAAACACATGATGCCTAAAACATTCAGAGGTGTTAAGAATAAAGCACATGATGCAATAAAAATACATTCAGAGGTGCAGCGCAAGAAGACACATGATGCCTAAAACATTCAGAGGTGCAGCGCAGTGAAAAGGAAGACACATGATGCCTAAAACATTCAGAGGTGCCAGAACAATACAATAGCGCAAAAATCACATGAGGCCTAAAAACCTTCAGAGGTGCAGGAACAACACATGATGCAAGAAAACACATTCAGAGGTGCAATAACCATACAATTGCGCAAAACTCACATTCCAGCCCCCATCTAATATAAGGACTAAGAGCCCTGTGTCCAGAATGTCAGGGCGCGCTGCCATGCAGCGCCAGTCAGGGTTGCGCCACTGGCGCAAAACCTAAACGGTGCAGGTGCCCACTACTTGCTGGGCACCTGGAAACAATCACAAGGGCCTAAACGTTGCAGCTGGCACTAAGTGCTGCGCAGCTGTAGCAGGCCTGGCACCACTGTGCCCTCTCTGTCCCACACAGGGACTCTCTCCTTAAAGTGCGCCTAAACGGTGCAGCTGCCCACTAATTGCTGGGCAGCTAGAGAATTTCAAAACTGCGCCAGGGCCCTCACTGACCCTTAGGCGCAATCTGCGCCACTGCTGGAGCCACACAGGCTCTGTCACCAACCACGTTGGAGCCACACAGGCTCTGGCATTGACTGGGGCCTCGTTGGAGCGCGCAGGCTCAGTAAATAACTTTGCCCCCTAAGAGCCCTCTAGGCTCTTAACTAAACATGTGCATCGGGGCCACAGAGGCTCTAAAAGTAATTAGCCCCATGTTGTTGGAGTCCCTCTCTGGGGGACTCAAAATACACAAATGCCCCTTGAGCCCCGCAGGCTCTGAAAACAATGGTGCCCCCATGAGCCTCACTGGACTCTAAACCTAACACTCGGAGGCAGGAGGGGGCGGGCACCGGCAATGTGCCCCGGCGCCCCCTCCAACTAAAAAGAATGGCCAAATGCTCCCCAGAGCCTCTCTGGCTCTACAACCAAAATATGGGCAGGGAGCCTCTCTGGCTCTCACACGTTGGAGCGGCCCACTGCCCACCGGGGCCGCCCTTGAAACCCTCGTGGCTTCTCCACAACGAGCGCGAGCTCGCGCTACTGCGGGGGGGCGGACACCGACAATGTGTCCCGGCGCCCCTCCCTTGCTCTGCCCCACTCACCGGCATCGGAGCCTCTCTCCGGCACCAACCGCAGCCCCCATGGAGCCCCCCAGCCCTTTGTACTCACCCGGCTGTTCCTCTGGTGGGGACTCCTTCCTGCTTCACTCGCGGCGGGGGCAGCTCTCTTCTCCCGCTCAGCTGCCGGCTCCTCCTCACTTCTCCGGGGCTCCCTCAGCACAGGGGAGCCCCGTTTCAGGCCGCAATACCCCTGGCACATATCCGGTCTCCCTCCATTGCATGGGAGACCGGCAACGAAGAACCAAGGCTTCCCTCTCTCTCGGGCTGCGGGGGCGGGACTTCCGGCCGGCCGCGCTGCAATTGGACGGCCGGCCTAGCACTTCCGGGTCACTGCGGGCAGCGCAGCAGCCCTTCTCCTTAGGCAGGCAGGCGGGGGCTGAGTTAACCGAGGAGTGGGCTCCCTTGAGTTAAAATATAAAATATAAAAATCGCGGCTCGGGCACCCGCCATGTTTTTAAGTTAAATCCAAAGACGCAGGGTGGCACCTGCATAACAAAACCTCAGCAGGCATAAAAAGGAGGGGGGAATCCCTATGAGGGGGATTCCCTCTGGAAGGTCTGCAGCGCCGCTCTGCTCAGCACCCAGGCTCCCCCTTCAGCTGGGAACATCGCCAGCGTCCATAAAGCGCTCCTCCTGGCAATACAGCGCTCTGCTGCAGGGGAAATAAAGTCCTACCAGGTACTTGCAGAGAAACGGTCCACAAAGTCCCCCCCTCAGCCCAGGCAAGGCAGAGGGGTCCCCCAGAAGTCCTCCAGGCATCCAGGGGCTGGGCAGCGCCCGCCCCTGGTAGATTCAAGTCAGAAACAAGAACAAATTGGAAGGGGACACAGCCCCTTCTTATACACAGAAAAGTCTTTGAAGTCCTTTGAAGCAGGCAGTGTGAGAACCAGCTAGAACTGGTTATAGGGAAGTCCCTTCAGTATCAGGGACAGAGGTGACAGTCGCCCAGCGGGAGGTGGAGCCAGCTTTGTAGTCAGGCAGGCACAGCCCTTCACTATCAGGTGCCATCTCCTCCCACTTCCCTGGCAGCAGATGCTGCCTTTCATCCATGGGCTGACTCAGACAACCTCCTGGGCTCTCCAGCCCCTGTCACCCTCAAACCAGACAGTCAATCCACAAGCAGGCCCAGGTACTCCTGGACCAGGCTCACCAGCCAATCACACGCCAGCAACAACTTACACAAATATGCCAACTTCCAAAAGTGGTACTTCTAGACTAGACACAATCATGCCGCATATATCATTTTGCAGCATTCAATCTCACGAGTTCGTACATATCAAACTCGACCCCGCACTCCCCACACATCAGGAACTACCATGGGCATACATATTCCCCATTCATTCCTATGGGAGGGCAGGTCACTCACCACACATACACAGAGAGCTCAAGCACTTTACACTGTACCACAGTAAAAAAGTGCGCAGAGGCCTAAAATCACTACCACCAGGTTCCAAAAACAGGCTAGGAAAAAGCAAAAAGTCTCGGGATGAACCTGCCCAAAGGGCCGGGTCCAATAGATAGCCAATAGGATTAATAAGATTCAGGATCATCTCGGGCAGGTACAGTATACTTCAGTGGAAGTGCTCAATGTGTTTAGTAAATTCTATCATAAGCAGTATGCAGCGGATGCAATTATCGGAGTAGATGAGAAACTGAAGGAGTTTGTTTGGATATGGAAATCCAAAAATTGACACATGATCAAATGGACGGATTAAACGCAGATATCACTTGGGAGGAAGTGGAAGTGGCAATAACATCATTGGCATAGGCAAGGCTGTGGGTCCTGATGGCATCCCCCTTGAATTTTAAAATCAGAACTTCTGACCTTATTCTCGGCTGCGCAAAGAGGAATTGTGCCAGAGTCCTGGCGCAAAACTACTATTATTGTCTTTTTGAAAAAGGATAAGCCTGAAATACTGCCCACGTCGTATAGACCAATTTCATTAATCAATTCTGACAGCAAAGTCTATTCTTAGATTATTACTCTGCGCTTAGCTGGAGTTATTTCTGTATTGGTCTCCAACTTCCAACACGGGTTACTCCCTGGCAGAGTTACTGCGGACCATTTGAGGCGTGTGATTTATTTTCTAGATTGGGCACAAGCAACCAAGACCACTTTGGGGTTAATCCTGTTGGATGCCAAGAAGGCATTCAACAGGGTTTCCTGGCCGTATATGTTGGAGGTCTTAAGACTCAAGGGATTTGGCCCTAAGATTCGGCAAGCAATTAGGGCATTGTATATTTGTCTGGAAGTGAGTATACAAATTTCCGGTCAAGCGTCAGGTTCATTTAAGATAGGTAGAGGTACACGGCAAGGGTGCCCTTGTTCTCCTCTTTTATTTGCTTTATATATTGATTTCTTTTTGAATAAATTGAACTGGCATATAGACATAAAACCAGTTCAATTGAGGCATATTGAGTATAGAGCATTAGCATGTGCCGATGATATTGTTGTTGTTACAAGAGATATTGGTTCTGCACTTCCTGCGATCAATACATTGGCAAGTCAGTTTGGGGGCTTCTCTGGCTATAAACTAAATATATCTAAAACCCAAGTCCTTTATGCGGGTGGTGATCCTCCAGCTAATGTGGCTACTGTCCCAGAAGTCACATATCTGGGAATCAAAATTTCAATGCCAGTCGGGAATATTCCAGAACTGAACATGAATCCAGTGCTGGCTAGGGTGAATTCAACGTTGGAGCGGTTGGATCATCTGCACTTATCTCTCTATGGGAGATCTAATGTACTAAAAATGCTGGTATTGCCAAAGTTTTTATATATGTTCAGAACAGTTCCCCTAGAATTCCCTGTATCTTGTTTTAAGAGATTAGAGAGGATTTGCGCTAGATTCCTATGGGTGTATAGCTGACAGAAAAGGGCTTACAAGAAAATGGCGCTACCAAAACATCATGGTGGCTGGGGTATTCCACATTTTATGTTGTACTACTGGGCAGCGATGATGCAATGTATTAGTCCCTTGGTAGTGGGTGATCGTGCTGAAATGTTGCCATGCCATAGACCATCAATGTATGAATTTGGGTTGGGGGGTGAGACTAATGAATGTCTAGTCAAAATCATAGAACCAAGCTATTTTAAGAAAACCAAATTCAAAATTTTTAAGGCAGCTTATTCTGTTTGGAGGCAAGTCAAGTGCAAGCTAGGTGTCTCCAAGCTGAACGCTTACACCCCATTTGCAGCTCCTGGGCTTCTTCCATTAATTTTTTGCGATCAAGTGGCCTATAGATGGGGATCAAAGGGAATATACTGCCTAGGTGACTTATGTGATGATGGCCATATGGTATCGTTTGTAGATCTGCAATCGAAATATGATTTAGCCAAACAAGAGTTCTTTAAATATCTCCAAATTTGTTGTTTCTTAACTAAGCAAAGGCCCGGATATGAACAACAGTTTGTTAAGATCCCGCTTATTAAAAAAATGAAGGAAAAAACAGCTATTGGTCAATACTATGCACATTTACTAGAGACATTTCCTGATGACTTAGATATCTGTCAAGGAAAATGGGCAAGAAAATTGAGGGTCGAGGATGTTAACATTAGGGATTCCTTAGAGCTTGCTAATAAAGTTTTGATGACGGGGAGGATGAGCACTCAACATTGCATGGCCCTCTGTGATCTGTACTATACCCCAAGCAAGATTTCTAAATGGGGGACATCTGTTGGCGTTAATTGTAATAGATGTGGTCTTTTTGCAGCAGATTCAATTCATATGTTTTTTTATGTTCAAAGTTAGGGGATTTTTTTAGGAAAATGAAACAGTTTCGAGGCATAATAATGGGAGCCTCTCTGTGTAAAACTGAGGAATTGGTTTTGATAGGGGTGGGGTCGGTCACTTTAGCACAGACAAGATCTAGAGCCAACATATCTTTCTTGTTTATTTGTATGGCGGTGGTACAGGCTTGTATAACTAAGGATTGGATTAGTCCTGATCCTCTGAAGTTCTCGAGTTGGCGTGCAAGGCTATTAGCCATGTATAATTTATAATCATCAATATTTAAAACCAAAAGGATAAGGAAGAGAACAATGGGAGTTAAGATCTGGTCTCCCATAATTGAGTGGATCTAGTTGCAATTTGGTCTAATTCTGCTCTGGACAAGTCATGAACTGAAAGTGGACAAAATTTCTGTTTTTGCATGTTCTCTTATACTGGTTTCTGTTTTACTGTTCACATATGAGTTGGGTTACAAGTGCGTATTTTATGTATTTTTAATGTATTTGTTATTGTTTTTTCCTTACAGTTCTGTATCATAGCCTTGTTGCCCTATGTATGTGTTTATCCTTGCATAAAAAAGGGTAAAACCAATAAAAAAAAAAATGGTTGCCACATTTATAATATAGCATTCACGGCCTCTAGGACTGAGAATCATCCACTAAATGAGACAGTGTAGATGGCTCTTTTTTGATGCCACGCAAAGCAAAAAATTCGAAATATTTGCGTTTTGGTTTCCTCGAATAACTAAACAATGCACCAGAATGGACTACAAAGTCAGTAGCATTCTTCATTAACTCTGAAGATTTTAAGAAAGCTACGGCCCGTATAGGGTGTGCCACCGGGCGGTGACGTGGGGCAGGGGAGGGGCAGGGTGGGGGATTGTAAAAAGCAGCAAACGGACGATTTCAGGTAAGTAACGGAAAAAATAAATGAATTTTGTTGTGCGTGCTGCATCGCATTTGGCGATGCAGTGTGCGCAACGAAATTTGTTACATACGGGCCATGGCTGTTTAAAGATGCTTTCAGCATACCATCTAGAAAGTGGCAAGGATCTATTACAGGCAAGCATTTCAACTCAGGTATAAGTTTTGACAGGTCATCACCCAACTTTTGCATATACGTAGCCGAATCACTGCAAATACAAACATTATCACTCCAATCTTTGTTGAACTTGATAAAAACGTGTTACAGCAGCATTCCAAGTGACACTGCATTCCATGTGTTCCAAAAGACGGGTTTTCACCAATATCTCAGGTGCTTGGTGGCAGCACTCTTTTCACATATACCTCTCACTACCTCTTGCATTGAATATTTAAAGCCTGGGGTGTTTGGCAAGTCACTTATATCAATACTGACTCGCTAGAAAAGGGGACCAATGTATCAAGGGGTTTCACCCATTCCCTGTGGGTAAATGTGATGGTACATATTGGGAACGATTCTTATGAAACCAGCCATATTACCGATTTAGTGAAAGAATCAAGTGTAGCCAAAATATCAAATATGATGTTTATATTTTCTGATTCAGTACAGTTTATAAATAATTAAATAATAAAACATGCTTTTAAACCCTGCATCTGTAGAAAAAAGACCACAAAACTGAAAAAAAGGGAAACAATATTTTTGTGACATCCCTAAACAGCAAAACTCAAGCAGAAAAATGTTAGCCCAGTCTTTCTTGCTGCTACCTTGTATAACAAAGTTACATTGTATTGGTCCCTTCAGGAAGAAATACAAATGACTCTTTCGCTCTCTCTTTTCTTTCTTTGAATGTCATTTAGTTTGTAATTGTGCAGGTGTTTTTTTAGTGTTTGTATGTTTACACTGGTGAGGGCTATTTCCCTTTTGTTGGGTTTTTATCAGTTATTATAGGTTTAAACCTAAAACAGGATAGCATAATTATGCAGCATTATATGGCACATCCAATAGCAGTATTATTTTTACCACATTGTGCTAGAAACAACATTCTTGTTGCAATCTGTAAATTATATGGTGATTAAGTACATTCAAAATTATGGGTAAAATGGATTATTTAGCCATATAACTACATTAAGCCTTTGGCTTTCCCAGTTGTCCATAGTTTATCTGGTAATTAATTCATGAAAGGTAAGGAACAACTACATATTTTATTTCTAACCAGTACCCACTGTCCTCTGCCTTTTTTAAAGTTACCTACCCCAAAATAAGCATGTAATATAAAAATGCATAGCCAGTAATTGGTTTTACTGTGATATACTGCCTTCTCAGGGTTTTAGTGACATTTACAAACAATGGACCTTCAACCTTGTCGTTTGTGTTGTCACTCGAACCCCTTTTAAACGATAATACACAGTTCCGCATTATGTGTCCACTATATATGTTTAATCAATATTGATGAATTAGCCAGTCTGTACCACTTATGACTTGAAATGCGAACCTATTAACACCACATCTCTGGCTTGTTGTTTAATTATTTAACGACGTATGCAACCCAGAAAAGGGATGACGTGGTGACAGGGCTCCCTGTGCAGAGAAGTTGTACAATATACGAAAAATACCAATAACACAGATATCACACCGTTGGGATTGGATCGGAAAGTGTTACATAAGACAAAGTGCTAGAGAAAAGGCAACTGTAAAAAGGTTAGCTGTGCACGCACAGTCACTCGTGCTAAGGAGCGGGCCGCGCCCGCCATACATTTAGATGAAATTCAAAATGGCGATCGTCAGCATTTCCCTTAATTAAGAAAAAAGACCTCGATTTCTACGTAACCTGATAAGGTACTTCATTAACAGCATTCAGCTTGATCTAAGGGGGCACAAAGCCTCTGTCAATATTCGTTTTAATTAACCCATGCTTTTGACTTCATTCTCCGCTCTCCCAGTGGGCAACCAGAAAGGCAATTCTCACTATTACTTAACTCCTGTGGCGCAATCCGCAAGGGACTGTCAGTTTGCCACGGAGAGTGACCTCTGACCCCATCGCGTTCTTTCTTTCACATTGCTGCTTTGGCACAGTTAATGAACTTTGTACATGGTTAAAAAGATGTCAGCACAGAGAGACGATAGGACCCGCTGTGAAAAGCTTCATTGTTTTCTATAGGTCTAATTGACCTTTCTACTCACAGGAAAAGGGACAAAATCAATACGGTTACTTAGTCACCGTGCTTTATTATTAATATGCTAAACACGCTGCTCTCAGAGCATTGACACCTAAATACCCCCAGACATACAAAAACGACTTCTCATTAATAACCATAATATTAATCACTGTTGCCTAGAACTGGAATCTGGCTGCGAAATCCCCTGGTGGAAATTGCTATAATCGTTCAAACTCCAGGAACGAATATTTTTTTTCCGGCATAATTGCTGCTGTCCCTTTTTTTGAAAAATATCCCAGTAGATGTCAGCTTTTAGTTACGTAAATTGTGTTGATTAATTTTTAATTTTCTTGCGCTCTTCTAACATTTGGCAAATAAAGATAGCTGATAACACAAATGGTTTATCGAGCAATTATTTAAAAAAAAAATACGTCGGTCTAATCAGACATTCATTATGTTGCAGGTGAAACGTGGCAAACACCGTCAGCGTCTGGTATTAAATTAACGTTTGGAAAACTGTAATTGATCAACGGTACGTGTGTGTGTGTGTGTGTGTTTTATTTCTATTGCAACCAATGCAGAAACCAATTCATTTTGAAGTTAACCGTGAGACATATTTGTATTTTTGACCGGTCGTAAATTTGTTTACAGGAAAACACATTCAGCATTCCGGGGTTTTAGGGAAATTCACATCAACGTGTTTCATCAAATTTTGCTGAGAAGTAATTTAAATTCCCGAGATTGCTTAAACAATAAGGAACGCGGAGCGCATTTTCTTTGTAAAGCTCCGAGGAGAAATTAGGAGATGATTTTAATAGCCCGGAGTTTGACGTTAATAAGAGGCTAGAAGATTAAGAGAAAATTCAGTCTGGAGCGGTCCTAGAGTTGAAACGCATACTGTGCCCACACCTGCCTCGCAGACTGCTCAAGAGCAGCGCAACGGCGCTGGAGCCAGCCTGCCAGCCAGGGGAGGAGCCCGACGAGGGGCCGGACAGGAAGCCAATTTAAGATCTGAATGTCACTGTTGGAAAAATTAGTTCCAGGGCTCGACAGCTGGATGCACCGGCTTAGTAACGCTGAATGATCGCCATACTAAAGTGAACCCCCTCTGCTGGCCGACTAGTCACAAAGAAAGGCCGGCCTAGATAAATGCTGTAATTACTTACCTGTGCAGTTGAGAACTTTGAAAACGTGCGGGTCTTTTGTATCGCATAAGGAATGGCTTATACATAAACTGGACCCGTGCATGATGATAAATAGAAAGAATGTCTGGATTCATTTTTTTTACATTTTCTATATAGCTTATAGTTGATTTACTAGATGGCAGGGAAGCATGGGGCTGGGTAGTGGTGTTATTTCTTTAAATAGACATGTCACTACTGATAACTGGAGGCTGGGCTTATTCACCTGGATACATTATTTTCTCTTTGGACTTTTTTCTCTTTTCGTTTAACACAAGTACCTTGAAGACTTTAAACAACGTAGAAACCTGCCTCTGTGGTATTTTACAAATTATATTTGGAGTGCTTGCAGATTCGAAAATAGGTTACTAGAATGTAATTCAAAGTGCCTACCGGTTTATTTCCTCTGTAGGTAGGCATAATTAAAGATCCCCGGCCAAACATGAGTGATTAAAAACCAGAAGCTTTGTCTTTTTCTTGCTTTCCAAAGGAAAAAGCAGTGCCACCCTCAAAGCACAGTCTTGGAAAGATTATGTGGATTTCCACTTGTGTGTACAAGTGTTATCACCTAGCCTCTTTCTCAAGCACACACACATACACACACACCCCCACCCACTTCCCCACTCGCTCCCCCCAATAACATTATGGGAAGAGGATGTGGCATAACGGCTAGAGCAGTTTACCTCAAAGCTGTGGAACTAAGCCTGAGTCTCAACAGGGACGCTCAACATCCTCTGAAGCTGGGCAAATCACATAATCTTTCCATGCCTAACAAAACGAATGAATGTGTCCATTTGTAACTCAACAGGTGCTCATGTAAAGTGCTCTGATACCTTGGGTCAAGTTTGCACTATATAAATCTCCCATAAAATAAAACCATACCTATAATTCTGAGGACCGGCAATTGACCATAATGAAGTGTGCATTTACTATTCTAATTCCACGCGTGCTCACCCTCTTTTCCTCTAGCTCTTGGTCACTGTAAGTAAACCTGTGATTTCTTTATAATGCCTTCGTTCAAGACAAGTCTACTCCATACCTCTGAGCCAACTCTAACAACTTCTCGTGCTTGTCTTGCCCTTCGGGTGACATCCTTAGCTATAAACAACAGATCATCTGGCTCATAGGTCTCTATTCTGTCTAAAGGTAGATTTTCACTGATAATTTGGTCTACTTCACCCTTCAGTCTCATCACTTCCACTAGCTTTGCCTTCATTACATCCTTGATGGTACCCTAACTCGACGTACTATCCTGACTCTCCTTACTGTTATATGGTCTCTCAACTAGAACTCCAAGTACGCAACATCTAGAACATGCTGATTTATAGAGGTTCTTGGAAAGGGGCGACCACTCGGTCCCCCCGAACGTATGGTTGGGTGCCCCGATCCCCCCGGGAAACCATTTTGGGCGGGAGGCGTGGCTCGGCTGGTATGCCCGAAGTGGCGTAGCCGGGGCGCGCCCTTTCCCGCCCAGGAGGGGTTGTCCTAGACACCCGCACGGAAGACCACGCCCAGTAGGCGTACCGGAGGAGGGTCACCGCCCTCCCGCAGACGGATAAATAGAGCGGGAATCCGAAGAAGCGTCCTCTTGTTCCTGTGCTCTGAAGGCTGCACCAACCCGTTGCTCGTGAGCCCTCGACGGAACAAGCAGCAATTTTGAGAACTTGTAATCTTGTTGTTTCTCTTTCCGTTATTTGGAGTACGAAGGATCCAGGACCTCGTTGACTAACTAGAGCAGAGTACACAAAGCTATGGCCGGCAAGAAAGCAGGAAAGGGCTCCGAGTTGGAGAAGGTACTGCGCACCTTGTCGAACCGAATGGCGATCATGGACCGAAAATTTGGTAAAGTTGACTCGATCAGTCGGGGTTTGGCCGAAGTTAAAAAACACTTAGCGGCCCAGAACTGCTCAGGCCGTCCTAAGAAGGTAATAGGCCCGGCCTTGCCGGGAGTCGTCCCAGAGGGTAGGTGGAAGCGTGTTAAGAGGAGGGCGGTTTCTGGGGATGATCCGGTTCCTGAGGTACCCCCAGTCACCCCCATCACTCCGGCGGACAGCCCAGATATAGGTTTACCAATCCCGGTTGTGATTACCCCTGTTAATGATGAGGAGATGCCCCCGGAGCTGGCCATCCAGTTGGCGGCAGTGTTGCCCTGGCTCAAGAAGAAAGCGGGGGGGGCAGTGGCCGCGGCGGACCCGGCCGAGGAGGCTAGACTAATAATCGAGCAGTTACGGCAGTCGAGAGAGGCCGCGACGGCGAATGTTCCTCTTGTTTCCCCACAGGTGGCGCCGGGAGTGCCTGCGGTTAGCCGGGAAAAGGCAGCAGACACGACGGTCGAACCTGGTAAGCACACATTGCCAATGGCAGGGGAGGGTTCATTACCTTCAAGGCGCGAAAGGGTGGCCCAGCACATCCCTGCGGCCACGAAGGAACTGATATGGGGGGAGAAATATGTGAATATGTTTTCATTGTTGACTGACCATCGCAAGATGGAATATGCTAAATCCCAGAAGGATTTATGGCACCCCAGTGTATGGCGGGCCAAGATGGCGGAATTTAGGGTCGATGAGACCGTAGCAAATTGGGTAAAGGCCTTTTCGATATTTACGGCAGTCATGGGGGAACGAAAGCCTGAAGTCATGACCGAATTGACCTGTTATCAGAATAGGATTATGGATTTTTATATACAATACACAGAAACCTAGGGGTCTAGTAAAAAGTCTGTGAGATATTCTCAAATATACTAACTTTCAGGCCTGACTAGTGCCGGACAGTGTGCCCTAGAAAGTCTAATCTATAGCGGAGAAACCATGCATTGGACCACTCGAGACAGTAGGTGAAACCCAGGAGCCAGAGATGGATTCCCATCAATGTCTTGTAAGTGATCTTATAGTATTATCATGTGGTCATCCAAAGGTTGGGATGGGGTGTCTCCAGGCGATTAAGACTACCTTCAACCCACCTTGTAGGACTGGGATCAACCCACGAATCGTTTGTGGACCATGCATGAGATCACTTAGTGGGAATAGGTGCAGTGCAAAAAGAAATAATTGTGGTGAAAAGAAGATAAAAAGGATAGAGAACAAACAGCAAGATAATTTAATAGCTGTAAGCCTCTTCCTGATTAAAACCAGGAACAGCGCAAAAGAGCAGTTTTACCAAATAGCTGCTTGTGGGCCGACATGTTTCTGCCAACAGGGGAAATTCCCTAGGCTTCTTCAGGGCCTCTGTTCTATTTATACTTAATTGCTACTGCTTGCAAGTGCTACCAAATGAACCATCTAGAACGTAAACAAAATAAATCATGAAAGGATATACATATCTATTCCTCCATGCCAAGTGGTATGTTTTCTCACCTACAACAAAGAAACGAATAGAAATAAATGCACAGGTCAACGCTATATAATTGAATGTTCTACACACAAAAAGGTAAAAATCCTTTTTCACTCACCCAGAATGGCAGGGGATAAAACCTCACCTCTCCTGGACCAATCTCAGGATATGGGAGGCCACGCTCTATGAGGATAAGAAAAATGGTATAGTACAAGCAGGGGAATGGGTAATCATACTCTCCTCACTCATCTAGTACCATTAATATCATAGCCCCAGAGCCTCTCATTTAAACTCTCTCCCCTCTGTTACCCATTACACCAGACTTAAAAAACTATCACTCACTTTGCCACTATCATTATTATAAAGAGGTAAAGGGAAAACTCTCTCTAGTGTTAACCAGTCAGAGACCATAGATCTACCCACCTCTCCGTCGTTGCCTCGAACAGGAACCTGAGGTTGGGGGAGGCAACGAGGGGGTGGAAATTCCTCTTTTAGCTTAAAGCTCCTGAGGCGGAAGCCGGGAGAAGGACTATTTGCAGTTTAATCTGTTTTATAAATACTGAATTTTTAAAATTTACTTCTTGTGTGCAATTTTCGGCGCCATACAGCGGATTCAGCGCTGTTAGGTGGACCCACCTGACTCTTCCTCCCGCCCTCATCGCCACCGAGGCGGCTGGCCACGCCCACTCTAGGCCACGCCCCCTCCACCCTCATAGCTTATTAGTCGCTGATCACTAGCGCTCGGTTTAGCTTAAAGCTCCTGAGGCGGAAGCTGGGAGAAGGACTATTTGCAGTTTAATCTGTTTTATAAATACTGAATTTTTAAAAATTACTTCTTGTGTCCAATTTTCGGCGCCATACAGCGGATTCAGCGCTGTTAGGTGGACCCACCTGACTCTTCCTCCCGCCCTCATCGCCACCGAGGCGGCTGGCCACGCCCACTCTAGGCCACGCCCCCTCCGCCCTCATAGCTTATTAGTCGCTGATCACTAGCTCTCGGTTTAGCTTAAAGCTCCTGAGGCGGAAGCCGGGAGAAGGACTATTTGCAGTTTAATCTGTTTTATAAATACTGAATTTTAAAAATGTACTTCTTGTGTGCAATTTTCGGCGCCATACAGCGGATTCAGCGCTGTTAGGTGGACCCACCTGACTCTTCCTCCCGCCCTCATAGCCACCGAGGCGGCTGGCCACGCCCACTCTAGGCCACGCCCCCTCCGCCCTCATAGCTTATTAGTCGCTGATCACTAGCGCTCGGTTTAGCTTAAAGCTCCTGAGGCGGAAGCCGGGAGAAGAACTATTTGCAGTTTAATCTGTTTTATAAATACTGAATTTTTAAAATTTACTTCTTGTGTGCAATTTTCGGCGCCATACAGCAGATTCAGCGCTGTTAGGTGGACCCACCTGACTCTTCCTCCCGCCCTCATCGCCACCGAGGCGGCTGGCCACGCCCACTCTGGCCACGCCCCCTCCGCCCTCATAGCTTATTAGTCGCTGATCACTAGTGCTCGGTTTAGCTTAAAGCTCCTGAGGCGGAAGCCGGGAGAAGGACTATTTGCAGTTTAATCTGTTTTATAAATACTGAATTTTTAAAATTTACTTCTTGTGTGCAATTTTCGGCGCCATACAGCGGATTCAGCGCTGTTAGGTGGACCCACCTGACTCTTCCTCCCGCCCTCATCGCCACCGAGGCGGCTGGCCATGCCCACTCTAGGCCACGCCCCCTCCGCCCTCATAGCTTATTAGTCGCTGCTCACTAGCGCTCGCTTTAGCTTAAAGCTCCTGAGGCGGAAGCCGGGAGAAGGACTATTTGCAGTTTAATCTGTTTTATAAATACTGAATTTTTAAAATTTACTTCTTGTGTGCAATTTTCGGCGCCATACAGCGGATTCAGCGCTGTTAGTTGGACCCACCTGACTCTTCCTCCCGCCCTCATCGCCACCGAGGCGGCTGGCCACGCCCACTCTAGGCCACGCCCCCCCTCCACCTCCACAGGCACATATATAAATGTGCATCTTTAGGAAGCGCAGCGGACGAGCGCAGCGGGCGCGCTGTTTGCGTGCCGAAGGCGCGCTCAAGGCAATTTCGTCTGCGCTCGTCCGCGACGAGGACGCGCCTAGCGCCACCAACTATGCCCAATCCAGCCCACAGTCCCCACGTTACACCCGGGATGCACTGCTCAATCTACGAGGGTCTGCACACGAAGGTAAGCTCTCTTTTGAAGAGACAGCTTTTCCTCTACCTGACTTCACCCATAAGGGCTTAATCGTAGGAGGTCTGCTGAACGTCTGATCCCTACCTAAACATGCCACGGAAATCAATCTCCTCATAGATTCCCACCATCTAGATGTCCTTTTCCTAACTGAGACCTGGACACATGCCGACTGTGATATCGATTTAGCATCTGCCTGCCCGTTAAACTTCAACATCCTGCATCTTCCCAGACCCAAAGGCCGCGGCGGCGGAGTTGGCATTATCTTCCGAGCCTCATGGCAAATAAACACCATAGACATAGACCCAGTGCCTGGAATTGAGCTCTTTGGTTTGGCCATAAACTGCCACCCAGGAGTCACCTTCACGGTGATCAACTGTTACCGACCTCCAGGGGCTTTTTCCATCCCGCAACAGCAAGCTCTTCTTACTATCATTACAAACATGGCAACCTCCCACAACAAACTAGTTATTCTAGGAGACTTCAATCTCTGGCCAAATGGCAGCCTAGATACAGGTCTAGACAACCTCTTGCTGTCCTGTGACAGCGTGGGGCTTCACCAACTGATCAAGGATCCCACCCACTCTGCAGGCAATCAACTCAACCTTATTTTTTCAAGCCCTGATCTAATACAAGTAGGCAACATTTTGCCTATGAGCTGGACCGACCACTCACTCATTAAACTCTACATTACCAACACCACAATAAGAAAGCCCGATAATAGCGCTCTACCTGAATTTTCGTACCGAAACTGGAAAGCCCTAGAAAAACTCAGCGCCACCACCAAAGTCTTTGATGTGGAGGATAGCTTCTCTCCTACCAGCTCTGTTGAAAACAACTACTGGGCCTTCAGCTCGAGAATCACTTCCATCACTGACTCTGTTGCCCCACTAAAACATTGCAAACCCAAAGGTAGAGCACCGGCTCCCTGGTACAATGACTCCCTTAAAACTCTTAAATTAGCCTGTAAACAGGCCGAGAGAAAGTGGAGACATGGATACTGTGACAATAATAAAACCCTTTGGAAAAATACGCTCCGTGACTACAAATCTGCCATTGCAGAGAGCAAATCGACTTACTACTGCTCCACTATACTTAATGCAGCTAACAGTCCAAAAAGCATATTCCAAATTCTGGATAATATTTTACATCCGGACTGCGCCAAGAAATCTATTCCCCCATCTCAGACCCTCTGTGACAATCTCGCACAGTTTTTCACGGACAAAATCGAGACCATCATCAACAACCTGGCAACTCCCCCAGCACATAACACTCCAACCCCCCCCGGAGTTGGTTCCGCTAACCTTGATCCTCTAAGCTCAGCATGCCCTCCTAGGGAAAGTCTCCTGGCCTTTCCCCAGATCCCTGAAGCTGAATTTGAGAAACTGGCACTGGGCATTACCTTGGGATCCCCCCTTGACCCTCTGCCCCGAAAACCTGGAAAGCATGCGGGAATGAGCTATTCCATACCCTCCGGAGGATATGCAATCAATCTCTCGGTTGTGGCCTCCTTCCCAACCCCTGGAAGCAAGCGCTCATCACCCCGCTACTGAAGAAACCTACTCTGAATCCAGAATGCCTCTCCAATTTTCGCCCCATATCACTTCTGCCCTTTCCGGCGAAAGTGATAGAACGTTGGGTCAGCACCTGCCTCTCAACTCACCTCGAGCAGCATCACGTTCTGGACGATTTCCAATTCGGATTTCGTCCAGCCCATGGCACAGAAACAGCAGTGCTTACTGCCATGGAAGAACTTTGAGGGCGTGCAGACAGGGGCCAAGCCGTGGCACTGATCTTATTGGACCTGTCTGCCACATTCGATACTGTCAACCACGTGACCCTGCTTGAGAGGCTGAGAGAGGCTGGGGTTGATGGCACGGCCCTGCTCTGGTTTCACTCCTATCTTAGAGATAGAAAACAGGCCATATCCCTCCCTCCTTTCCAATCTGCCTTCTCCCCTGTCCCTCACGGTGTACCCCAGGGTTCCTCTATCAGTCCGATCCTTTTCAATGTGTACTTAAAACCACTGGTCACTTTAATCAAATCCCACAAGATGACTACAGTAAATTATGCGGACGATACCCAGCTCATTCTCTCTTGGGAGGGCGAAGACTCCATTCCTCTGGAAGCCTTCCACAACTGCCTAAGAGACACCGCAGGCTGGTTACACCGGAACTCCCTTGAAAACTGAGGTTCTGTTCTGTCCTGCGAGCCGTATACCTCGCCTTCTGCCTGCGGAGTTCTAGCCCCCGGAAAACCGAAACAATCCGCTACCTGTCGCCAGCGTTCGCAATTTGGGCGTCATGCTAAACAACAAACTTAGCATGGAAACGCAGGTTACAAGAACAGTCGCCACCTGCTCAGCCCTTATGCGCTCTCTGCGCAAAATCCTTCCATTGTTACCACCTCCAGCCCGAGCATTGATAGTCAGGTGCACTATTCTAAGTCGCCTAGACTATTGTAACGCCCTCCTGCTCGAATCTCCTTCGACACTGTTGGACAGACTCCAACGAGTCCAGTCGGCAGCAGCCAAACTGGCCCTAGGATGGACAAGGAGATCCTCGGCCACTGCTGCCTTGGCCGAGTTGCACTGGCTTCCCTTGAAGCAACGAATAGCCTTCAAGGCCCTTTGCTTGGTCTTCAAGGCACTACACGGTTCAGGACCAAGACCTCTTCAACATCTGTTCTCTTGGTACATCCCTACCAGAACGCTACGATCCGCGACCGCCTGCCTTGTGAAAGTACCGAGATTTAAGAAGGCTAGGATCGGGGGAAGATCTTTCAGAGTAGCTGCTGCCAAGCTCTGGAACAGTCTGCCTGCCGACATTCGCCAAATTCCTCAGCTCCTACCCTTCAGGAAACGAATAAAAACATGGCTCTTCCCCCAGCCCTCCACCCCGCCCCCCCTTAATTAACTCCCGTTGCTTCTAACCCAGGAGTAAGCTACCAGCGCCAGGATACCTGCCAGGTGACAGTTGCGCTCTATAAATGTTTTAAATAAAATAAAATAATAGTTATAAAGGACTGAGCTGTTTCTACAGCCTATCCAAGTGCATAAGGCTGTGGGGTCAAAAAACTGCGACCAATACCTCCACGTGCTTGCAATTGATCGTATAATCATGCTTAAACGGCACAGCCAAGATAACATGTCACGTTACTGGGCGAATATCACTAACTCACCCGTTGTTTCCATGTAGCCAGACTGTAAATTCAAAACTAGTCCTTCGGCTGAAACGCCATCGCGGACATCTCAATTCCCGCGAGGAGTGGCCAAAGGACTACATAATGACGTCATCGTCCCGCCCTCAGTAGTTCCGATGTGTGAATGAAGTAAATGCTTCGACGGGCAACTAATTGGGTGCCTTATATTGCTCCGTCCATGGAGTATAGGGCTCGGAGGTTGCCGAAGCCTCTCTTATGCGGTGGTACCAAAGAAAGGAATTTGCGCACCCTGTTGAATTAAGGCACCTACGGACTACAAAATTGCATCATGCAGTGACGTATTGTAGTTCCGCATATTCATTCGTGATATTAATACGAGCAAACCCAGTAATAGGCGGTTAACGCTCGTTGTTGTTGTCAAATTGGTAGACTGTGTCATCAGCCCACCCAATAAATGTCCAGCTCGTATTGCTGTGGCTTTGATCGGGTCGAGTGGTGTGTTCGTAATACAGTACTACAAAATGACGTAATCTACTGGCCTATTGTAGTTTCTACTAGCCGGGGACCCTTCCAGCCCTGTGTTCTCTTGAAAGAGACCCAGTGCGCTCTGGCCGTGCGCCCGATGTCATGTGGCTGCAAGTTGTTGGCACCAAAAAGCTAACCACTAGGCTGCACACTATATAGTGGACTACAGAATAAAGTCATCTACTGGTGTATGGTATTACTCCGTGTGCTGGTGCAAAAGGCTATGTAAACCTGTGTTGTTATCAAAGAGCGACCTGTATAATTCTGTTTTGTTTACAAATATTCTGCGATTCAAAAAATGAAATGACACCTCTCTACTCTATTGGTGCGAGAAAGTGTGCTCTATACAGATTATTGTGCTACAGACAGATTTTTACATACTTCAGCACATAAATTCACTTAAGACAGGGGTTCACAATACTTGGTGTCTATTAAGTGGAGGATGCCTACAGAGAATATTGCCCTCTCCCTTGTAGGGCTATGGCGCGGTCCATGTTTCGATGCACATAAGGACACCTGAGTCAGGGGTTGTCACAGTAATACATGTCTAATATGTAGAACCACCTACATATGTTTTTCTTACCCCTTGTGAGTCTGACTGGTTAACACTAGAGAGAGTTTTCCATTTACCTCTTTATAATAATGATAGTGGCAAAGTGAGTGATAGTTTTTTAAGTCTGGTGTAATGGGTGACAGAGGGGAGAGAGTTTAAATGAGAGGCTCTGGGGCTATGATATTAATGGTACTAGATGAGTGAGGAGAGTAGGATTACCCATTCCCCTGCTTGTACTATACCATTTTTCTTATCCTCATAGAGCGTGGCCTCCCATATCCTGAGATTGGTCCAGGAGAGGTGAGGTTTTATCCCCTGCCATTCTGGGTGAGTGAAAAAGGATTTTTACCTTTTTGTGTGTAGAACATTCAATTATATAGCGTTGACCTGTGCATTTATTTCTATTCGTTTCTTTGTTGTAGGTGAGAAAACATACCACTTGGCATGGAGGAATAGATATGTATATCCTTTCATGATTTATTTTGTTTACGTTCTAGATGGTTCATTTGGTAGCACTTGCAAGCAGTAGCAATTAAGTATAAATAGAACAGAGGCCCTGAAGAAGCCTAGGGAATTTCCCCTGTTGGCAGAAACATGTCGGGCCACAAGCAGCTATTTGGCAAAACTGCTCTTTTGCGCTGTTCCTGGTTTTAATCAGTAAGAGGCTTACAGCTATTAAATTGTCTTGCTGTTTGTTCTCTATCCTTTT
Source organism: Lissotriton vulgaris (assembly GCF_964263255.1). Classification (NCBI taxonomy): domain Eukaryota; kingdom Metazoa; phylum Chordata; class Amphibia; order Caudata; family Salamandridae; genus Lissotriton; species Lissotriton vulgaris. Next base: position 922,207,453 of record NC_141699.1, read on the forward strand.
TATCTTCTTTTCACCACAATTATTTCTTTTTGCACTGCACCTATTCCCACTAAGTGATCTCATGCATGGTCCACAAACGATTCGTGGGTTGATCCCAGTCCTACAAGGTGGGTTGAAGGTAGTCTTAATCACCTGGAAACACCACATCCCAACCTTTGGATGACCACATGATAATACTATAAGATCACTTACAAGACATTGATGGGAATCCATCTCTGGCTCCTGGGTTTCACCTACTGTCTCGAGTGGTCCAATGCATGGGTTCTCCGCTATAGATTAGACTTTCTAGGGCACACTGTCCGGCACTAGTCAGGCCTGAAAGTTAGTATATTTGAGAATATCTCACAGACATTTTACTAGACCCCTAGGTTTCTGTGTATTGTACATCTTGTGTTTTCGGGGACAATAACCTGGGCAGGTCTTTAAATTCCCTTGGACCCTCCTCTCACCTTCTGGTTAGATATTATGGATTTTTATACCATGTATGAGGGGGACGAGTGGAAAGGATACGATATGAAATTCCGGAAAGCGAAAGAGTTTGATGCAACTTTGACCTGGGATTGCCTCGACTCGTGTCATGGCACAAGCAGCTCTTGCCTGGGGCGGCAGGTACGTCCTCGCCGGGCGGGAGCAGGTCGGGGTCAGTTCGCCAAAAGCCCGCGGTGCCCTTTCGGGCGGGCGCCGGTGGGGAATATCAGCCCAAGACCGGCGGGAATGGCGGCAAGCGGGGTGTTTGTTGGGGCTTCAATAGAGGCAACTGTAGCAGGCCCCAGGGAACATGTAGGTTCAGGCATGCGTGTGCGGGCTGTGGGAACTCCTCACACCCGGAGAGTAGCTGTAGATCTAAAAACAGCAGAACTGGAGGAAAAGGGGGGTCTAAGCAAGAGTGAGATGATGGTTTGTAACCGATTACCTACACCTGTCGATATCATGGCTCTGACTCCTTGGTTGAACAAATACCCTGATCATGTATCCGCCGGGGTGTTGAGGAATGGATTCCTATATGGCTTCAACATTCCGGCTGGGGATTTTCGGGGGGACTCCTTGTGTAAAAATCAGCTGTCTGTCCAACATAACCCAAGCGTAGCTGCAAGAAAAATTTCCAAAGAAGTCAGCTTGGGGCGGGTGGCGGGGCCTTTTCATTGCCCGCCGGTGGCGGATTTCGTGTGTTCCCCGCTAAGGGTGGTCCCAAAGAAAGACCCAGGGGAGTTTAGACTCATTCACAACTTGTCTGCCCCAAGGCGTTCTTCGGTGAACGAAGCCATTGACCCAGATATTTGTTTGGTGCGGTACGCATCGTTCGACGATGCCGTTGCCATGTTAAATCACCTGAGCCCCGGAGCACTGATGGCGAAATCGGACATCGAATCGGCATTCCGGTTGCTCCCAGTACACCCACGAGATCAGCGTTTGCTAGGTTTTGCGTTTCAGGGGAATTATTACATGGATAAATGCATGCCTATGGGTTGCTCCATTTCTTGTGCTTATTTTGAAATGTTTAGCTGTTTTTTAGAGTGGGTATTCACCGAGGCCACAGGGCATAGGCACGTTATGCACTATCTGGATGACTTCCTGTTCTTGGGAGCAGCCGGCGATACGAAATGTGCGCAGGCGCTACAGGACTTCAGCATCCTCATGCGGGAGTTCGGAGTCCCATTGGCACCAGGTAAGACGGTTGGACCATCTACTTCACTGGAGTTTCTGGGAATTGAGCTCGATTCTGTGGAAGGATGTTTCCGTTTACCGTTGGAAAAAGTGGCCAAGTTTAGGGCTTCCTTGAGGCAATGCATGGGCAAGGAGAAAGTGACCCTGCACCAGTTACAGCAGACAGTGGGTCAGCTTAACTTTGCCCTAAGGATGATACCAATGGCCCGCCCCTTCTCACGCTCTATTGCACAAGCTATGGTTGGTCTCAAGGAGGGACACCACCGTACGAGACTGTCGGCAGAGGTTCGCCAGGATATGCGCATTTGGTTGGCATTTCTGGCGGACTTCAATGGCCGAGTTGTGTGGAACAAGCCACCAGCATCTTCGGATGAACTAGGTTTGTGGACTGACTCAGTTGGGAGCATGGGATTTGGCGCCATTTTTGGTAACCGATGGTCGGCGCAAGTATGGCCGACGTGGTGGCACTCCAGCGGTCTGACAGGTAACATTGGGTTCTTGGAGCTATTCCCCATCTGGGTTGCTCTGATGGCATGGCCAAACGACTTCAGGGACCGCTCGGTGGTGTTTTGGTCAGACAATATGACTGTGGTAGAGTGCATTAACCAGCAGGCAGCCCGCTGCAAGTGGATCTTGAGATTGTTGAAAGAAATTGTATTACGTTGCATGAGATTGAATGTACAGTTCAGGGCAAAACATGTGCCAGGCGTACTGAATTATGCAGCTGATGCACTCTCTCGTTCACACATGCAGGCTTTCAGGGGCTATCTACCCATAGCGGACCTAGAGGCGGCATCGTTTCCCGAGGCACTATGGCTAATCGGTGCCCTGGATTACAAGACCTCGTGGCAGCCATTTTAGCTCCCAGGACAAGGAAGGCATACGAAGGAGCGTTTCATTCCTACTGCACATTTTTGGGTCCAACAGGGAGACAGAGCTGGGGTCAGGAGGAATCCTTCCTGGGGTTCCTGGTAGTGCTGCACAGAGAAGGCCGATCAGCGGCAACTGCCAATAGACATAGGGTGGCCATTTCGTTCATGGCACAGCTGCATGGCATTAGAGACCCGACGGGTTCCTTTTTAGTTAAGAAGGCACTCCACGGCTGGCAACGCCTCGAGGGTCGCAAGCAGGATACGAGGCGCCCGATTGGTTTAGACAGGTTGTCTCTACTTTTAGCAAAGCTGGATGAGACGTGCTCCTCCCCTTTCGAAGCAGTTCTGTTCCGGGCAGCTTTCGCCTTGGCATTCCATGGGGCTATGCGGGTGAGCGAACTCGTCGCAAGGAACAAGAAGGATGTGGAGGGAGGCCTGTGCAGGGATCACTTACGAATAAGTAGTGATTCGATGGTAATCTCGATAGCTAGGTCCAAGATTGACCAGGGAGCTATGGGAGATAGTGTTGTCGTGTAGTGCGCACGAGGATCCCCCACTTGTCCGATAAAGTGTTTAGAGGAATACTTGGCACTGAGGACGGCTGCTTGGGGGGGGGGCTTGCTTAGGCACAATGATGGCACCCCACTGACGAGGTTTCAGTTTCAGAGGGTGCTAGCACTGTCGATCGCTGCCGTGGGCATGGACCCGTGCGATTTTGGGACCCACTCATTTAGGATAGGGGCTGCTACTGAGGCTACAGCCCGGGGTCAGAGTGCGGAGGAAGTAAAACAGCTGGGCCGTTGGTCCTCGAATTGCTTCAAAAGGTATATGCGATTGCACATGTTGTAAAGATCAATTGACATGCACTCACGCTTCTTGTCTTTTGTTTGAATTACAGTTTCGCCAGCCTGTCACGCGGGGCGGAATTGGAAGTCGACCCAACATCAGGAGACCAGCGGTCAAGGATCACCGACTGGAGAGAGAGTGGTATGGGTCGTGGGCCACTCATATGTGAGGCGCGCCGTGGACGTACTTAAGGCAGGTGACGCGACTCACACATCTGGGGAATACGGGTACAGAGTGACCTTCCATGGGAAGGGCGGGCTCTGTTTTGACCAATTTCAATCATTTTTTGAGGGTCTTTTAGGGCAGCAAAGGTCACCGCCATCTGTAGTCATAGTACACCTGGGGGGCAATGACTTGGTGAAACTGGGAAGACGAGTGTTATTAGAACACATCCTGTCGGCAGTTAGCTGGTTGGCTAAGAAAGTCCCGGGGTGCATGATTGCCTGGTCCCACATGATCCCCAGGAGGATTTGGCGGGCGGCCTTTCAGTGTCAGCGTTGAACCACTCAGTGAAAAGGGTTAACAATAAAATTGGGAAATTGTTTCGCTCCGTGCAGTTGCATAGCATTCCTCACGGGTGTATTCGGGGTGATCACATGTATCTGAATGATGGGGTTCACCTGTCCAGGGAGGGGAATGATTTACTCATAGGAGACTTCATAGCATGGCTAAGGGGTTTGAGGAAGCATGACCTTTAGGAGGAGTAGGGGGGCCGGATAGTCGGTCAACTATCCGGCCTGTGTCGGTAAGGTCATGATCGGTGAGCAGTAATTTCAAGGTCCCTAGAGGGGGGCGCCACCCAGAATGGATGGGAGCGCCCGGGGGGAGGCGGCCATTGGCCCCTTCCACGGGGAGGCGGCACCCACTAAGGATGGGACGCCTAGGGGGAGACGGCCATAGGCCCCTCCCAGGGGGGAGGTGGCTAGATGCCCCTCCTACGAATTTCCCAGGGGCCGGATATCCGCAACGGCGGATAGAGAGTGTGGGGATGGGGGGGAGTCCACGCTGTCCTTCCTACAGATACCTCACACGGGAACTCGGACGACCTTTAAGATGGCGTTGAGTGAAAAGGGGGCCCCAACGACAATGGAAGTTACAGTTGGCAATGAGGGTAAAGTCCTCTGCGCATGCGCCACTCACACCGTGAGGGCGGGATTTTGGTAGTAGGGATCTGACACCGGTTAAGACCTTGCCGTTGGCCCTTAATGCTAGGATGTACAATTTTAATTTAGAATGTATGCATTTTCAGGATGCTAGACTCGGCTAGGAAACCTTTGTATTAGAGATCTGTTAAGGTTAGCCAAAGAACATGTCTTCATCGAAATGTAATAAATGTAAAATTGTACATAATTCATGAAACTTTTATTTAATGTTTTAAATTTTGTTTCATATTTTAATAAATACGGCCGGGGGAGTAACTCCCCCCCGCCTTCCAAAAGTTCAAACCTGTGTCTGTTATCTCCCATTGGGAATTGGTGTTGGGAGGGGGTGGCGGGCATCCCGGCCATACAGACTTGTGCTTGCTTCTAAAGTCGCACCACTTGGTCCTCCCAAAGGAGTGTCCCTCATCCCAGACTTGAACTAGTGCTTTCCACGGATACTGTCCTTACAGTCCTGGAGCCAATGCATACTCCGAAAGGGTCTGCAGTAGTCGCCAAAGGGGTACTAAACTTCATATGCACTAAAGAATGACCATTCCCATTCAGGCTCCCTATTCTTCCCAACCCGGTCCCTTCAGCATATAGGGGCTGTCTGGACTAAGGCTTCCCAATGAACTTGGGTCATAAACAGAAACAACAGGAGCAATTGTAACCTGTACGATAACAGCTTCTGGCAACCGTGAAGCATCATTGACACCATTCTGTTCCATACCTCTCAAGGCAGACACTCCTGCTCTTCATACCCTTGCTGATATCCTTTCCATGACCCCTGAATTAGAACCCACTTGAGCTGCTAAACCTCCCACATTTTTTGCACTTTCTGAGTTTCACCCCCTTTCAACCGATTGTGGACTGTAAGATAGAAGACGCTCGGCTAACAACCCATCCAACAAACTGTCTTAGTTGTCACTGCTGTCACTCCAATTTAGCCTTATACTCATTTCCAGTGCCTCTCCATCTCCTACCAGTACTGAGTATAACCTTTCTCCCTCAATGGTATCCACTCTCCACCTTTTGAGCTTCGCATCTCACTGCGCATCCTGATATCCCCTCACAGTTTTCCTCATTCTTCCATGATATTTCTACCTCTGCTTAGCTGGAGCTGCATGCATCCATGCAACTAACGCTTCAGACTGTATTGGTCTAGGCAAAGGTTGCAGCACACGATTGCTCCTTTGAGCTGAATCAATACATCCAACAGAAATGAGCCAAAGCGTGGAAATGACAATTCACCCTCCTTTTCAGTTATCTTATGCCAACTTTGAAGCCAAATTATAGTGTGGAGCCTAACATTTGTTGCCATAGAGAGTGCTGGAGTATCCTCAGGTGGACCTCTTCACCCACTCGAGTAACAACCCCTTCATCACTCCTAAAGACATCCCCCAACAGCCTAAACCAACGCATGATTCCAAAACACACTTGTGCAATAGATTATGACGGAACAATGTTTTTCAACCACAACTTCCCGATGACTACCAACCAATCCCAGCACAGCGTTGCACCAACCAACCTATCACAGAGCAGCACAATCTGACTTCCCTCTCACTCCTCACAGCAGCTCACCCTCCTTCACAATTTCCTCATACACATTCACTCACACAGGCATCTGTAATTGTCTGCCATCTAAAAGGATCAATTGAATTCAACCACTCAAGATCATTCACGGGTGATGACCCTCGACCAGCGAGGATCCCCTGAATCAGTATTGTCAACCCCTCTAAACAATGTCCACAAGATGATTCCCATTCACAGAAAGCTCCCTGTGTTATGTGGAACTCCAGATGATGTCTCTCGGCAACTCCTCAATTCTTTGGTCAGACAATCACGATCTCGGTGTCTTCTACACCTTTTATTATCCTGGCATCTTAGGCCACTTCGGGATCTACAATTCAAATCGCAAACCTGTGACCATGTCCAGCGTGAACCCACATTCACTCGACTCTCACTCCCAATTCTGCAAGACATCACACAATCAAATAATTCTTGCAATCTACCACACTGCACACGCCCTATTAATACTCACTATTCCTTCCGTCACTGATCTCGCCGCACCATCAAACTCTGTTGGTCTCCACCAGATTCCCTCACATTCCATTCTCGATCATTGGGCTCTTGGACGGGCCTTTAGGGTTCTAGGTTCCACCTATGCTAAACTACTTCTAAATTATCCCCTTATTTCATGTGTGAACCATCCTCTCCTACCAACTGAAAGGGCCGGGACATACGTTCCAGACCTGTTGTAGCAACATAATCTGATGGTTCTGTTTCACAGCATAAAAGTGTAAATAGGGAGAAAAGTCGTTAGGAAACAACCAATTAGTCTCTAATTCTCTTGGCTACATAATAACCACCGGGCAACTACTTAAGGTTAGTTAGTTTATTACAAAGCCAAAAACAACTGAAAATAGAGACAGCTCAATATGAGGGTTAGAAATACAAAGGAATTAGCATGAAGCCATATCGACACATCCAGTTTAGACTGTACAGCATAAACAAAACTAATAATGTAAGAAATAGGATACAGAAATTCAGGAAGCATGAGTCCATATTTCCCTGCATCGAGGGTTGGTGAGTGAAAAGCATTAAATCTATCCCTACTCTAGCACTAAGGTGACATCCATACATAAGTGTTTGCAAAGAAACAGATAAAAGGTGTCAGCGCGTGGAGTCTTCCTAAGAAGTATCTCCACAATCAATTGGTCAAATGGCATAAAAAAGCCACCATTGCAAAGGGAGAGCTTGTTTTAGGATGCTCTTTCTCTGAAGGCAAGAAAGATGTGGGGCGCTGTCCCTAATTCCAACAACCAGTTATCCAATGGTAGCGCTCCCATAATGCATCTTGAATCATGCCACCACTCTGGGTACTGTTTTGAATGTACTTTTCCACGATGTTGACTGTACACCTTGCTTGCAACAATTTGTCCTTGGTTCCCAGACCTTCTCCTGTGTGAAGCGTAATGTCCTTCCTTTATCGATTCAAGACACACGATTGTAACTTCTTCCCTACTTGCCTTAGAAGTAAAAGAAAGACATTATTCAACCTAAAGGAGCGCTTCATCACCTGCAATACAAAAAATCTGACCGAACAGATTCTACAGCACAAATGAAATTCAAATTGTTAATTCTACAGTGATAGTTTTCAGGGACTTACATTTTAGACCTAGGAATTTCAGCCAACATAAGAATGCATCATGCAAGTGTGACAAATTCACATAACATTAACACAATTTCAACGAATACATTTACCTACAGATGAAATGGCATAATTAATAGGTACATTTAGTAAAGGAGCATTTGTTAGTTGCACAACACAAGTTCTTTGCGTTAATGTTTTCTGCTAGTTATATTCATTTCCTCCTTTAATTCTCCAAAGCATGTATCAATGACCTAAAATACATCACATATTCATGTCAATACATTTCACATGTTAATACAGTAGATGATTATATGTGGGTACGCTCTACACATGACTAGGATGCAACCCTACAACTGAAATAAGATTTCCACTCTATCACTTAAAGATTTTGCAAGTTTGCATACATTTGTTTAATTTGCCCAGTTTTGAGAAGTGTAAAGCTTGCAAACGCTAATGAAATAGCAGAGAGTGTCAAAATGCAGTGCTGTGTGACAACCCGAAAACTTTCACCCTTGTGTGATGGCATTCCCTGCCTGTTTGAAGTTTGTCTAATAGGGCATGCCTTTTGGACATGTGGGGAATGGATAGTGCATAGATCCTACAGCATTTATCTGCTACTACTCAAATGATCCAGATAAAACATGGTGACATTTGAATTTTGACCCTTATCTTGTTGAAACTGTATATAGAATCATTACGGATCCAGATGTCCATGTGCAGATTTATTCATTATCAACAGTACCTAATAACATCTACAAGAAAGACTATTTCATGTTACAATCTTACCTACACAGTCTGTAAATATGAAAATCTGACAATGTTCTTATACTAAAATCCAAGAAGATCCACCGGGTTCATTTAACCCCTCACACATTTTTCAAGTTGATTTCTTCAACCCGGACTACTTGAAACTTGAAGTCTTCTCTCCCTCTCTACCACAGTGAAGAAGCCAGCTAGCTTCTACTATTTGCTCTCAGGCACTTTCTTGCTCCAAACCAATTAGAAACTACAGTACATCTTTTTTTTAATGTCTATATATGATTTGGGGAATGCTGTTGTTACAGAGGACATCAAAGTTCATTTGCATTTTGCTCAAAGCTGCACCACATTTTACAGTCAGACTTGTTACAACCTCACACAAGTTCAGACCCAAAACTCCAATATTACATGAGCTGAACTTGCTCCTACCTAGGCTTTGGAAAGTACCCTTATAAACCTTGGTAGATATGTTAAATGAACGAAGTAAGCACAATTTAGCTACCACCTGGGTTCAGATGCATTTGAGTAACCTACCTAATGTAGTTTAATTGATCACCTTAACAAGATTAGCATCAGAGGCACCACATTTCTAACATTTGTCTTGCAGTCTGATTAAACAATGAAAGTGAATTATTTAAACAAGTTATTATAAAAATACAGAATGCGAGAAGCCTATTATATATTAAGATGTTACAATTGCAATAAGAGCAAAGTACCTTTCACCCTCAGCTGTTTTGTAGGCCATTACACCTACCATTTACTAATTTTAATGTATTGTTTTCAATTTGATGGTTATTTCCAATTTATATTGGGACAATGATTTGTATTTTTTTCTTGGCCAATTAGATTATTAGATACATTGCATGATATATGCGTTCTAAGCTGCTTTTTTGACTAATATGTCATTGTTCGGACAGTATAAAACAGATTAGTTTGAATCACTGCAGAACCCATTGAGACTTTTCCTTTCATGACTATTAGGCTATTACATCAACAGCATTAAAAACAATTAAAAGAACACCTACATCCTCCTCTTCTTGATGTATTGCGGTGACTGCAAACCCATTCTCATAAAGACCGTTGTCTCACGGAAACATATTTAAGATAACAATTTCCTTTCTAAAGTGATTGAGTATAAAAGTGTCCTCGCGGAGAAAATTTACAATCAGCACAGCCATAAAATTCATCTTGCCATCTTGTGGCAAACTTATCTGGAAGGGAAAATAGTAAATCACCATAACCGTTAATTTGGTTCTCAAGCCAATTTAGTCACATGAAGCACTCTCTGACACTGAGCTGTTTGTTATCATTGGTTGGCAACTAGATTCCAGTTTCAGGGCCAGTGTCCCCAATTCTGCTCTGGATTAACCCTAAGGAGATGTTACTCCCAGGTTCCCAGGGCATAATGAAGGCTAACAAAAGCAATCTGATTAAATGTACCTGATTTGACCTTTCCTCAAATCCTGCCCATAGCTGTGGTCCCACGACCCCACTCTCATATACAAAAGTGCAGGCAGAAACTGTTATTCACTATCATTTAAAGCGAATGCCAGTTGTGAAGTAAATACTCTGTTTGTGATCTTGGATCTCAAAGAGCAATGTGGCGATGAGCAAAGGTGTGAGACATACACGCCATGGACCAAAAACAGCAAGGAGTAGGAAGATAAAGAGTGAACTACAGAAATAGAATTGACGAAACGAGGGGAGTGGGCAAGAGAAGTAAATACCCATGGGATTTGTTGCCTAGAAGCAGACGTTTTTGAGGGACTGTCCAAGTAGTGGCTTCTCCACTGTGGCAGAGGAGCGTTGCCCCCCCCCCCTTCCAGAAGGGAAAAAGAAAAGAAAATGATAATAATCTGTTGTTAATTATTGTTTTATTTTGTGTTCTGGGGTCTTGGGGGCAGGGCTGGGGGGATAACAGGCACATATGGGGAGTGGAGGCAGTTATTAGTGTGCATGACTGTTTGGCTGGTCCTCTGGGGTACGCCAAACAGCCATGCACAATTTGCATGTTCTCCACCCAGGTACGTTAAAAAAAACAATTTACTACCCTCCCTCCCCCCACAGACCCCACTCCTCCAGCCTTGATCTGTGCCAGTGGCTACTGGACAGTCGGAGTGCGAACCTTCCAGTGCACATGTAAATAATGGAAAAGGAATCAGATGTGTCTGCCAACTGGTTTGATTTAATGGGATAACATATGCAATCAAAGAAAGACTCAAATACCTTTGTCATGCATTTGCCTATTAACCCAGACCTATTCATTTTGTGTTAGTTTTTTATTATAAATACTTCCAACTATTTTGCGATCTTTAGACTATTTGGTGGGCAATAATCATCACAGCTTCAAAAACACAGTATCATCCTCTGCTTAATGTATTACTAAGAGCACAAAACATTTTCAAAAAAGTAGTTTCTGGTTGAAACACATTTAAAATAACACTTCCCGAAATGAGTAAGTTAATGTAGGAAATTCGTTTTTTGTTAGGGGGGAGCAAACTCTTCTCAAGCAGCCACTACAATTCTTGTCATGGAGAACTATAAAAGTCACTAAATTAACCTGTGCTCATTCCTGTGCTAAGTATATTCTTCACCACACTAATAGTAATAAAGTGAAAACACACACTAGAAAATTCCCACACCAATTCAGAACAATTGAGAAAATTGTAACTTTTGTAATATAACACGAAAACAAATAAAATGTAATCAGTGGAACCAGAGCTATGAATTTTCAATTTTTTGTGTGAATAATAGCACCTAAACCTATGGGCATATTGTTGCGAGAGACCAGGGCAAAGTCAAAAGTTATGGTCAGCTGAGATAGATTCAGCCTGGTTTCAGCTTACCTTAGGATTTAGAATAATGTTGAAGAAAAGTATGCTAAAAAGGTAAAGTGTAGAGGGGCAAGGCAGCAGGGTATGTCCGAGTAGAAGTAATTGTCACTGGGGAGCCGGTGGACAAAGTAAAGGAGAACATTTGTTCATGCAGCCGTTGTCACTTATTTTGAAGTTGAAAATCTCCAGCGGGGCAAAGATGCAGGCTGTTGCCGACGAGGGCTTCATGAGGCTGGATATTCCTTCCAAGAGGAGCCACTGCACAGGATTTGCGACTGTGAAAAAGAACATAGCCGGAGCTATCGCAAAGACAGGACAACCGGCGATGCACCTTGGGCAGCGTGTCGAGCAGGTAGGTCCCAGTCTCCTGTCAGTTCTCATGCCACTTTACAGTGGAAATATTATAAGTCCCAGGTTTCCATTTTTCGCTGATTGGGCACCTTTAACACCTATTCCAAAGGTCCAGGAATGAGTGGGCATGACATAGAGGACAGGATTCACTTCAGGGTGAGTCCAGGTGCCGATTCAATGGTGTTGGTGCTTGTTTTGTCATTGTAGCTCAAAACAGGAGACTAGCTAACTAGTCATTTTAGTCTCTCAGGTGTATTGGTATCAAGATGCAAGGCAGGCCTCATGCAGCAGGGCAGTTCTCTGAAGTACACGGTAGTCCTTCTGGGGATCCTGAACAGGTCCAGGAGTGAACTGAAGAGTTGATCTGAGGGTCCAATATTTATCCCCGGTGTCAGCCTTTGAAGTGGGAGAAACATTTAGGCTTTCCCCACAACTGGTTCTGGAAATTTCCTTCCTTTCCCTGCCCAGGCTCCAAATGAAGTAGGATGACAATTGAAGGTGCAGAATTACTTTGTCAGAGTGCTGGAGGCAGCCCTCCGAAATTTAAGTGGGTCAAGAAACAGCTCTGCCCCACTCATCTTCGCAGGAAGACCATCTCACAGCTACACCCAGGTCCTATTGTTCTCCCTTTGGCCCAATACACTTTCCTGATGGGGGAGCAATTAACAGGCACAGTCAGCTGGAAACTCCTAAAGGTCTCAGAATGTTTAGGGCAGGAAAATACTAACTTCCTAAAAGTGGCATTTTCAAAATTGTAATCTAAAACCAGACTTTTTCATTAAAGACTATTAAAGATGATTTTAAAGTGCAATTAACTTGAGTCCAGACATGATAATTTACCTGCTAACAATCAAGAGTTAACACAAGGAGATGATGGACGGAGTGCTGAAACCTTTCAGACACTCACCCCAAGTCACAGATATGGGTTGAATCCATCATCATTATTTACCTCATTTCGCCACCCCTGTTCAGACCCAGCTATATGCAAATTAGTCTTGAGCCTGTGCCTCACAGGAACATGCCAGCCTGAACTACCAAGCCAGGTCTTCCCTGGACCGGAAACAAGCATCCTGGGACCTGTTTTGGTATAATACCCCTCATCAGCCAGGCTAGCTTGAATCCAGTGACAAAGTGAGCAAGGGACCGAGATGTGGGCATACCCTAGCAACTTAGGGCGAACAAAGCAAACACAAGGAGATGATGGACAGAGTGCTGAAAGTTTTCAGACACTCACCCCCAGTCACAGATCTGAGTTGAATCCATCATCGTTCTTTAGCTCACTTCGCCACCCCAGTTCAGACCCAGTGATATGCAAATCAGACTTGACCTTGTGCCTCATGGGAACAGTCCAGTCCAAACTGCCAAGCCAGGTCTTCCCTGGATCAATCAAAAGTTACCAATTATTAAATGTATAAGGCAGCCCAATGCTATTGAATGGTAGAGGTAGGCCTCACGCTATAGAAAAACAAATTTGGGAGTATTTCACTACCAGAAAACATAAAAAACTTATATACACATGTCTTAAATTTTAAATACAATGCATCTGCCCTAAAGGCAGTGTAGGACCTACCTTAGCGGGGACGTAACTGCATTAAAAAGAGAGGATCAGGTCTGGCAAGAGGTTTATTTTTCAATGTCAATTTGACCAGCCTGAGACATGTTTTACAAAGATGATTTTTAAGTGGGCGGCACAATGAGTGCTGCTGCCCACTAGTAGCATTTAATTACAGACAATCGATACCCGTGGTACCATATACGAGGGACTTACAAGTAAATTAAATGTACCAAATAGGTGTAAGCCAATTGTACTTTGTTTTAGGGGGAGCGTACTGTTATGTCCTTTCTTTGTGCTGAGATGCTACACTTGCACTGCCTGTGTATTTTGTAGCATGGTGATGCATTTCATCAAACAGTTCTTGATGTTCTTACATTCTTAGAATGTATTCATTTCAAATGACAGATCGTTGGTTGGATATTTTGAGTGTGGAAGCTCCTGTTTCAGATCCACAACCGCGTAGCTTATTAATAAACAGTTTTACTTACTTTTTCTGCGTTGATCATCTCTACATTTTGTTGGCGACGATCCAGCTGCACGGGCGAACCTTTGGCATATTAATCCTTGAAGCATCTATCATCGAGCAGAGAGCTTTATCACTAGAAAGTTGTTCTCCTTTAACCTACAATCGACGGAAGCAACTATCTTCTCTATTTGTCATTATCGATAGACAAATACAGGTGAGAGAGTGATTGGTCTTCTGGTATGACTTTATTGGCAAAGTAGTTTCCGTGAACTCTTTCCTCACGTTCACATGAACTACCGATAAAGGGATACCAATTGCCACGTATATCGGCACATTATGGTGTGAGTATGGATTGAATACACTCAGTAACATCTTGAACGGAAATTGTGTATAACGACTAGTTTTTTTTCTTTCAAACTTCGGTACGCCTGAAATTTATTTTGGGGCTTTGTTGAAGTTCATCTTTATGTGATCTTTCACGCACATGTCCGTTCCTACGGTGTGATTCCTGTATGGTTCATCTCATCTACTATTTTAATTGCCGATATACTGCTAAGTTGACTGCATCGAGAAAGAGTAACCTAGCAACGAAATTCTGCGTGCCTACGCCAACACGCACGGCCTTTTATTCTTATTTCTACAGTAGCCTAGCAATGTAATCTAACAGTGTTATTCTGCGTGCCTTCGCCGACAATCACGGCCATTTTATATAGATTTCTACAGTAACCTAGCAACGTAACCTAACAACGATATTCTGTGTGCCTACGCCGACTCACACAGCCATTTTAATTGTATTTCAATAAGTGAACGTTTGTTACCTAGCAACATTTTGCGTGTCAATGCTGACACTCACGGCCATTTTGGTATCATCAGTAACCTGGCAAACTATTGCTTAAGTTTCTACCGCGTCCACGCCGACACACATTGACAACTTCATTTATCTGGGAGAAGTTTGATTTATCTTCGAGACAACCTATTGACTGTGTGTCAATGCCGACACGCACGGCTAATAATTCACTGGTATTTTTCCTTATCTTTTTTTTGCTGACACACAGTTTCAACGCATCATTCCTTCCTTCTGTCAACACCGATGCACAGATTTATATGAATTGTTATCCAGGTTAACCTTCATAGGGAACTACGGTACTTCATATTATTTTCTTCATTTAAGAAATTACAACAATGTATTTTAATTCTCGTTAATTGTTTTAATGTGAAAATAGTTTCACTTAATTTTCTATTTCATCACCTTTTTTACATTATGTGTACTATGCAATCTGTGACACATCCGCCATAATTTTTGAAAAGCCCAGGGAAACCACCAATAAGGTGGGAGGTCTGGTATGATGCATTCGAAACCTATTTAGGAGCCATTGGGGAATCACGATTTAGCGCAGAAAGGAAAAAATGTTTATTACTGCATCTCTTGGCTTTGAAGGGAGATCTATTTTTTTTTTTTTTGAAAAACCTTTATTGTACCTTCCCACAATTACACAGCAAGTCGCCTCCAACCCCGAGGGACCGGCCGCTAAAATAAAAGAAATAGCAGTGACAGCCATGCGGAAATGAAGTTCATACGTTAAGGAAGCTACTGTAGTGAATGGGCACATCACTAAACAAGTTGAAGGTATTTAGGCAAAATCACATTACAAATTAAGTGAGGTTTTCATTTTTTGTTTTTTGAAAAGAACCAAAAGAACAAACAGGAAATCACATTGCGATCATTGAGAAATAATAATGCAGGTTAGTTGTATGGAAGATCCTTAGGACAGTATAAGTTGCTATGTATTATCCGGGGATCTCATCCGGAACGGGGAAGGACTTTCCCCCCACCCTCACCTCTACCCAAATGGTGTCCCTACCTCTTCCTCCACCCTTCACTCCATCCCTCCCTCATCATCTGATTCCAACAGGTCATCTTCTGGCAGTGGGTCGCAGATTTCGCCACGGTACACATTCCATGGGGACCACACCTTATTCCACTTGCCCGGACACGCACGGCTTAAGTACACCACCCTTTCAGTTATCATTATTTTGTCCATATTCATGCACCACTGTGACTTCGTTGGAAGTTCTGCCGCCCCCCAACGCTGAGCAATATCCCGCTTCGCTACAATCATTCCCAACGTTACCCAAAGTTGACTATGTCTGGGCAAATCTGTTGGTTCCCACATGTTTAGGAGACATCGCCTTGGTTCTGGGAGGATCGAGATATCTAGGGCCTGAGATACAGTGCGCAGTACCTGTCGCCAGTAATTTTGTATGCGCGGGCAGTCCCAAAACGTGTGGAAAAAGGTGCCCTCCTCCCCACAGCCACGCAGACAAAAAGGGTGTGGTGTTCTGTGAATGCGGTGTAGCAGTGTTCTCGTGTAGTATACCCTATGGAGAACCTTGAGTTGGACAAGTCTCATCCTAGCCGAGATGCCCACCTCTTTCGATGACACCAGAGCCTCATTCCACTCATGTTCATCTAGGGCGTCCACCTCCTGTTCCCACCTTTCCTTCAGGGGAGCCAGCGGGTCTGGCGAGTTGTTCAGGAGCTTACGATACGTCAGCGAAGTTGCTCTTTCCGCCATAAAGTCAGTCAGGAGGCGATCCTCCAGCGGGGAGGACTCAGGAAGAGTCGACCCAGAGGGGATGGCCGCGAGCAGGGCATGACGAATTTGTACGTATCGGTATGATTCATGTGGCCCCAAGTCATATATTTCCCTCAGGCGGGTGAATGAAGTAACTTCACCCCGCTCCCACATGTCGCCCACCGTGGATATTCCGATGGAATCCCAGTGGGAGAAACCCTTGCTATTTCTCAAGTTGCCCAAGGCGCGTGCATCCCAGAGCGGGGTGAGTTTGGTGATTTTCCCCTTCCAGCCTAACGCAGCCGTCGCCGCGTGCTAGGTTTCTACAGTGAGTTTAGTGGGCCCTGATAGGAGTCTCAGTTTTCTTCGGTCATAGAGTGGAGCGAGTATGTTGTTAATGCCCAGCTGCGCCCTGTCTGCTTGGAATGCCGGATCAGACTGCGGTGCATGTAGCCATTGGTTAATGGGCTTAAGTTGCGCTGCCCAGTAATACAAGTGCAGATTCGGCAGTGCAATGCCCCCATCGTACCAGCCTCTACAGAGTTTAGCCTGAGCTATGCGCGCCAGCCGATTGCCCTACAACAGCCCCGAAACAACCGCTGCTACCTTCTTGAAGTATCCTGCCGCCACCGAGAAGGGCGTATTATCTAGGATGTATAGAAAACGGGGCAGCGATTTCATTTTGTACAGTGCTGCTTTTCCCAGCATGGTCAGTGGCAGCCCCGCCCAGAAGTTGGCGTCCTGCTTGAGACGTTCCAGTGGTGGCACTAAATTCAGTCTCTTATACTCAAGTGGGTCCCTCGTAACATGGATCCCTAAATATTTAAAGGAGGAACCGGACAGTCTCAGGGGGCAGTCTGGTCCGAGCGTCGGAATCTGGCCTTTCAGTACGTACATCTCTGATTTGCTCCAATTTATGGTGTAACCAGAAACCCTGCCATGTTCGTCGCATAAGTTCAAAAGAGCTGGCATTCCATCCTCGGGATCCATTAAATACACCAGCATATCGTCCGCATATATGGACAGGCGGTCTTCCCATCCCTCCCTCCATTGTATCCCTTTGAGCAAGGGTGTTTGTCTTATGCGATTAGCCAGTGGTTCCAGGGTTAGCGCAAAGAGCAAGGGAGACAGAGGGCAGCCTTGCCGAGTGCCCCTTCCAAGCGGGAACGTGCGCGAAATGTGGCCATTTGCTACCACGTGTGCTACAGGCGCCGCGTAAAGTAGCTTAATCCATGATATAAAGTTCGGGCCAAAGCCCATGTGGGACAACACCTCGAAAAGGTAGGCCCATTCCACCAGGTCGAAAGCCATCTTCGCGTCCAGGGCCAATATAACTGCACTATCACTAATCTGGTCTGCCCTCGCCAGCACCCCATGAACCCTACGAAGATTTAGTGCAGTGTTCCTATGAGGCATAAACCCCGATTGATCTGGGTGGATAAGATCAGGCAGATGAGCCAACAGGCGGTTGGCCAGGAGTTTAGCCAAGATTTTGCTTTCTGCATTCAGTAGGGAGATGGGGCGGTAAGAGGAGCATACCTCCTGAGGCTTACCGGGCTTTGGTATTGCCACGATCGTGGCCGTTCTCTGGTCTAGTGGGAGCAGCCCCTTCTCACGGCATTCCTCATACATGTTGAGTAAGTAAGGACTAAGGTCCTCAGATTGTGCTTGATACCATTCCACCGGAATGCCGTTCGGACCGAGGGCCTTTCCGGGCTTGAGCGCCCTTATGGCAAGCTGTATTTCGTCGGTGGTTAATGCCGCATCTAGGTCGGCCATTGCCTCCGGTTGCAGTATTGGGATATCTATTCCGCTCAGTGCACTCTGGGCCATGATCGCGGTCACCTCCCTTTCAGGAGTATACACCTGTTCGAAGTGGGCAGCCAGTGCTTCCACGACCTGTTCAGGGTTAGTCTGCATTGCACCATTCCCATCCTTCACCTGTTGAATCCCTCTGGAGCTACCCCCTCCCTTGTCAAGCCAGGCCAACATCTTTCCCGCCTTGTCGCCTACGTCGTACACCCAATTCTGTGTATCAGTAATGTGTCCCTGTACTGTGAGGCGTGCATGGTCTGTGTACAGTCGCTGCTGGAGTGCAAGGGTATGTGCTGTGTCCTCTGTAGGGTCAGCCTCGTGTAAGGTTGTGACTGTGCGCAGTTAGAGCTCAAGTGTAGACTGTTCAGCCGCCTGTTCCTTCTTATGAGCCGCGATTGAGCTTATAGCCTGTCCCCTTAGCACTGTTTTATAGGCCTCCCAGAGGACCTCGGCGGATGCCACAGTTGACACATTCTCAACAAAGTAATGCTCCGTGGCCCTCTGAAGAGCCTTCTTGATTTTCGGGACTTTAAGATAAGATGCCTGAATGGGGTATATGCGGTGACGCGACTTTATCTGGGTGGAAATGGTGAGAGTTATCGGAGAGTGATCTGAAATTCCTCGGGGTGTATGTCAACAGTGTCGTCTCGCTGTATCCCTTCCCCCAACGCCAAGAAGTAATCAATGAGGGAAAGACTGTTATGGACTGTGGAGTGGAACGTGTACTGTCTGACCTGAGGATGAACATGACGCCAGATATCTACCAAACCCAGTTCCTCTAGGAACCACTGAAACCGGGAGGGTCCCCCCGGCGAAGCAGTCACCGGAAACCTATCGAGCTGAATATCCGCCGTTGCGTTAAAATCCACACCCAAAATTACATCACTCTCGGGGAGAGATAACAAAAAGTCACCAAGGGCTGGAAGCATTACTGAATGGAGGGACGGGGGAATATATACAGAAACCACTGTCAAGGGACGACCGTCCCACTGCCCCACCACCGCCGCGAAGCATCCCTGACTATCGGTTTTCGTGCTCAGTGGAATAAAGTGTGAGGATTTTTTGATCAGGACACCCGTACCTCGAGAACCCGATAAGAATTCCGAATGCGCAATCATCTTGTATCCCTTCCTATCTAAGGCCTTAGTGGTCCCTCCCACCAAGTGTGTTTCCTGCAAGAGTGCTAGTTGGGGTTTATGCCGTTTCAACTCGGTTAGTACTAGGCCACGTTTCACCCTGTCCCCTAGGCCCCTTACGTTCCAGGAAAGTATTCTAAGGGCGGAGCCATTGGACCGCGCCCCATCTTGCCCCGCGGCATTGAGTTGTTCATCCGCCATTTTTAATCACGCTACCACACACAAATCGCCCAGAAAGAATCAATCGTACCTGCAAAAGCATCATTCTAGTAGCAACACACACTTCAGTTCTTGACCGACTTAGTGAATTTCCAATGAAAAAGAAACAAACCCCCCCATCCCTTCCCACCCTGCCTCCCTGCTTAACGGACCTACAACTGTCCGCCACCCCAACTTAGCAGAGCGCTTAACCCATCCCACAAACAGAGTACTTGCACGTCGGGGGAGAGTGTCTCCCAAAGCAGGCGGCTCCCTTGCTGCCCTCGGGATGCCCAGGCCGGCGCCCACTAACGACATATATGAGCAACCAAAATGGGAAGAAGTCCAAGTCCAAACATTTCACGGCCTGCTGACCTTATTTGCCCCCGGCAGCCCCGGACAGGTCCTGCGTCGGTGATGCACTCGCACTCCTTCCAGCCGAAGTCTGTGAGCCGGGCCGGCTGTCGTTTTGGTGTCTGTTGCGCTGTCGGCCAGTCGTGCGATCCACTGTGCGCCATCCTTCCCGCCAGTCGCTTGCTGCCTCGGGGGAGTAAAAAAACCAAACCTTCTTGTCGGCAACCACCCTTAGCCGGGCCGGGTATAGCATAGAGTACGGCAATTCCTGTTCGCGTAGTGTCTTCTTTACTTCCAGAAAAGTTCTCCTCCGTCTCGTAACCTCCGCTGTATAGTCCGGAAAAAAGGATATCCGCGAGTTTTGGATCTGGATGGCTGGTGCCACTCTGGCCGCCTGGAGGATCGTGTCACGATCTCTGAAGTTAAAAAGTCTCGCTAGGATCGGACGCGGGAGGGCCCCTGGCTTAGGTGTTCCACCAGGTACCCTATGAGCTCGTTCAACCGTGAAGAAGTTCGAGAGCCACTTGGGGGCCAGCTGATTTTTTATCAAATCCTCCACATACAAGTCCATGGCCCCTTTGGTTTCAGATTCCGGGACCCCCAAAATGCGGACGTTGTTCCGCCGTGAGCGTCCTTCATGATCGTACAGTTTGTCTTTGAGCAGTTTATTATCGGCCTGCAGCTTCTCCATTGCGACCTGTAGATCTGAGACATCCTCCACCAATGATTTAGCTACCACCTCCACCTGCTTCACTCTTTCACTCATCTTCTGGAGGTCCGCTCGTATCAGGGTCACTTTGGTAGCAGTCGCACCCACCGTTGCTTGTACCTGCGCCAGGGCGTGCAAGACATCGTCCAGGGTAGCCTTCTTCGCCCCTTCACCTTCCGTGCCTTTGCCCACAGATTTGCGCTGCTCCGGCTGGGTGAGTGTCTGTTTATCATAGGCGAATTTATCGAGCTTAGCCTGAGTGGTGGTTTGTCGGAGTCCCTTCCCCGCCATTGTGGCACGCCGTCGGAGCACTCCCGGTGGATGGGTGGTCAGGCCGCCCTTGTTTCAGCGGTGCCCAGTCGTCTTAGCAGGCAGACACGCCGGTCGTAGATTGCGAGTCACTGATGGTGTCCAGTCCCTTCGGCAGTGAGTCCGTGCCAGCACTGGCGGACGAGACGCAAGATGGCGGCGACTACGCAGTTACTTTCGAACTTCAGTTACAATTAACGTCGCTGTTGTTCACTGTACTGCCTTGACGACGGAGTGATAAAGCCAGCACTTGAGTGGCAGAAAGGGATCTGCAAGTTTTCAAGCCCTGCTGGCGTTGGTCTGTGGCCGCTGCGGGCACTTCCGCTTGGCCGCGCCGTCGATGGTCCACTTCCGCCCGGATAGAGCTCAACTCAGGCACCGCGGCTGCACTCGTGCCGCCAGGCCACACTCTGAGGTCAGTTGAGGTAGCTCCTTCCTCCCGTTCCCGGGGCGCAAACGCACCCAAACTTCTCCTGCAGCTGTCGTTCGGTCACCGGACCCGGGGCACCCCTTCTGGGTTCGTTGTTGAGCGGATAGGGATGCGGATTGATGCGGGAAGCCGCCACGCTACGGGAGCCTCTCTAGTTTGCTGCCGCCATCATCGGCTGCTAGCCACGCCCCCGGAGATCTATTTTTAAACATCTTCCTGATATAGTTAGAAATGAAAATGACAACATTGATGAATATCAAGAAACTCTTCTCAAGTTAAAAAATAGATTTGACAAGCAACCTAGTATTGTTGTCCTTCGTCATACATTTTTCAAGAGAAAACAAAGTGATGGGGAAGATGTTGATGTGTATGTTTCAATATTGAGAAGACTAGCTGCTGTTCGTCTATTCGAAGGGTTCATGGATCAATTGATCCGTGATCAATTTGTTTGTCAATGCAAGGGGAGAAGGATCAGGCAAAAACTACTGTCTATAGGTAATCCTTCCTTAGATGAAACCATCAAAGTGGCAAACAGAATTGAAACTTCTATTATTTCACTAAAATAACTAGAAGACAAGCCTTCTGATACTATCAGTGCTGTGATCGTTAGTATGAACAAACAAAAAAATATTCACACTTATAACAGTAGTACAAGTAAACACAAATCTAGTAATAATTTTGTTAACAACAGCAACTTTTGTATGAGATGTGGAAATCTTCCACATCCTAAGGGTGGGAAGTGTCCTGCAAGCAATTCTACATGCAACTATTGCAAAAAGGTAGAACATTTTGCCAAAGAATGTTTAAAACTTAAAAATTCTAAAAAATCTACTGTATGTGCCATTGAATCTGATGAGGATCCTGATGTATTTTCTGTTGTCACTGATGATTTTGTGTGTTGTAAAGAGAACACTAATGACGTTATCACAGGTGATCCTTCTAAGTGTTTAGATCCTGTTGCCGAAATTTGTGTAGGGGGAAACACCTGCATTGTTAGTTAATTCTGGTCCTGGAATCACTATGATCACACATAAGTTATTCAAAGAAACTTGGGCTGAAAGAGTTCTTGAACCACCTGATCGGTGTTCTGTTTCTTATGAAGTACGTCGTATTGAACTTCTTGGTTTTATTGAAGATGAAATGGAATTTAAAGGTAAAAGGATAAAGGGAAAAGTGTATGTTGCTGTTAAAGGACTTAACATACTTGGATGGTTCCACCAAGGACTTTTTGGAATTATATTAAAACCAGGTGCTCCTGAACAAGTTATCATAGCCAGTTGTGATGATAGTGGACAGAAATGGAGGAGTAAGTTTCCTCCTGTTTTACCAAGAAATTGGGAAAAATTCATGTATTCAGACATAAGATCATTGTCAAGGCTAATGCTACTCCCATAAAGCACAAACTAAGAGGGGTTTTATTTAGAGTGAGAGATGATCTTAATGTTGAATTGAAGAGTCTTTGTGAGAAAAGTATTATCGAACCTGCAGAATCGTCGTTATGGTTGTCCCCTTTGGTTGTGGCCAGGAAATGGTGCGCACAACTTAGGGCATGTGTGGACTTAAGGTCTTTAAATAAAGAGATATGGATTGATTCTCATCCTTTGCCTAAAATTAAGGATTTGTTTTCTTGTATCAAGGGTGCTAAGTATTTTTCGAAACTCGACTTAGCTTCTGCGTACCATCAAATTGATTTACATCCTGATTCACGACATCTGACAGTTTTTGTTTCTCCCCTTGGTACATTTCAATATCGGCAGATGCCTTTTGGTTTGGCATCCACCGCCTCTGTTTTCCAAAGAGTCAGGCAAGACATATTGAAAGATATTGAGGGCATTTTGATTTTTCAAGACGACGTGTGGATTTTTGCCAAGGATGATGTTTCTCATGATGCCATTCTAGATAGAGTTCTTGAAACCTTTCAAAAGAAAGGAGTGGTTTTGAAACCTGAGAAATGTAAATATTTCTGTACTGAGGTTGAATATTTAGGGCATTTGCTTACCCAAGATGGTATTACACCTAGAAAAGGTTTATTTGAAGCTATAATCGATGCTCCTGCTCCAGTTGACAAAGCTGGTATAAAGTCTCTTTTGGGATTATGTGAATACTATTCACGTTTTATTCCAGATTTTGCGACTATAGTTCGTCCTATCAGTAGTTTACTCAAAAAAAGGTTTAAAGTTTTGTTGGTCACAGGAATGTCTTTCTGCATTTCAACTAATTAAATCGATTCTTGGTGAAGGAAAGGCACTTATACCTTTTGATCCTAACGTTCCTTGTTTCATCACAGTTGTTGAACACCAGGTTGGACTTGGTGCCATTTTAACACAGAAGTGTGGTGATAGTGATAACAGAGTAGGTTTTGCATCAAGAGTTTTAAGAGATGCGGAGATTCAATATTCAGTTATTGAAAAAGAACTTTTGGCTTATTTGTGTACAGTCAAAAAATTTCGCCCATATATTTGGGGAAGGTATTTTTGTCTTCTCACTGATCACAAACCATTGGTGTCCATTCTAAGTGCTGGTGTTAACTAATGTTGCACTCCGAGGATTTTAAGAATGGTATCTAGGTTATTACAATATCATTTTGATGTAGCTCACATTGCTGGAGGGAAAAATGGTCGAGCCGATTTTCTATCTAGATTTCCTCAAGTAAAGGATGAAAGTGAGGAGATTGTCTTCAATGAATTGTGTGATGAGGGTTATGATGATTGTTTTGTGGCTGCTTTAGACTTACCTGTACCTGTTGTTAGTTCTGAGAATGAATGGAAGAATGCGCTAAATGAGGATGACCTCCTTCAGCAAGTTTTTGATTTTGTTAGGAAATGTTGGCCTCGGGAAAAAGTCCTGTCTCCTTTATTACAACCATACTGGAAGGCTGAGGGAAAATTTCTATTGAAGATGGAGTGCTGTTGAGAAGTGATAAGTTTATACCTCCTCATAAGTTTTGGTTGAATATCATCAAGCATGCACATGAAGGACATTCAGGTGCCACACTTACCAAACAATGTGTTAGGGAAAACATTTGGTGGCCAAATATGGATGGTGAAATTGAAGAATTGGTCACCAACTGTGGTGTTTGCAGTACCTCTGACAAAAGTTTAAAAATTGTGACTCCACCCTTATCACTTATTGAGTGTCATTCTGGGCCGTGGATGAAGCTGGTTATTGATGTTTTAGGGCCTTTTGAAAATTTAAACTGTGGATATCGATTTGTTTTGGTCCTTATGGATTCTAGTACTAGATGGCCTGAGGTTAAGTTTGTGTGAGAGGCAAATGCTTCCATTGTTATGTATTTTTTGAGTGTGGTATTTCTAAGGAAACGTTTCCCTGAGACACTTGTCTCTGATAATGGGACCCACTTTGTAAGTAAAGAACTAGATAACTTCCTCATTTCTTGTGGGATAAAGCACTCTAAAAGTTCTTTTTACCATCCTCAAACTAATGGCCTTGTTGAGAGGATGAATAGAGTGATAGGGGAATGTATCAGGTGGGCTAAGTCTGGGAATCATGACATCATTAAATCTGTAAATAGTATGTTGTGCTTTTATAGGACAACTCCACATTCATCAACTAAAGTCTCGCCTTTTGAACTACTCAGAGGACGCAAAGCAAATACCAGTTTGATACCTGGATGGATGAATAGATGGGTCAAAACCAATTCTTATGTCGAAAAACAAATGGACATTGTTAATGCAAATATGCCTGAATCTCCAGAGAAACCCAAAACATGTTTTGATAAAAATGTTTTTTAAAGATTGTTCCTTTATTTGTTGGTGATATGATCAGGCTTAAAACTCCTATTCATGTCAAAAAGGGAGAAGGTAAATTTGGTAAACCTGTTAAAGTCGTTAGGATTGGCAAAAATGCTGTTCAGGTCATGGGTGGTCATTGGTGGAATGTTTCAAAAATTGTCAAAGTAAAAGCTTCCTTCAAAGACCGATCCGGTTGAACTGATGGAGTTTCGGTCAGTGATACTGATGAGATTCATACTGGTCTTAGGAGGAGCTCGAGAGTTCCTGTCACTCCAAAAAGATTTTTAAATTGATATGCTTTACATTTTATTTGTGTTGTTGTTTAAGGAGAAGGGAAAGTATATATTATGTCCTTTCTTTGTGCTGAGATAGTACACTGCACTGCCTGTGTATTCTGTAGCATGGTGATGCATTTCATCACAGAGTTCTTGATGTTCTTACATTCTTAGAATGTATTAAATTCAAATGACAGATCGTTGGTTGGATATTTTGAGTGTGGAAGCTACTGTTTCAGCTCCACAACCGGTAGCTTATTAATAAACAGTTATACTTATTTTTTCTGCGTTGATCATCACTACACGTACTTTAGAACTAGTTAGCATTAGTAAAGTGTACAGTCCTAAAAGCCAATAAAATTGAGTTAAGAAAACTGGAGGGGTGAAGGAAAAAAGTTGGGTGCAACCCTGCAGAGAAGACCAAGTCCAACACTAAGAGCACATCACCATGGGACTCCACCTGCTGTTCAACAGAGCTAGGAGCTAGGACTGACAACCACCCACACAAAGAATCTCGGGATCATCATCGACAGCAAACTTAACAAGACCGCCCAAGTCCATGCTGTCACTGCCTCATGCTTCCATACCCTGAAGATGCTGAGGAAGATTTTCAAATAGTTCCCAATTAGCATATCGGAAACCATTACACACACACTGGGCAGAAGCAAGCTGGGCAATGAGAACACTCTATGCTGAGATCAACTAAAATCTCATCAGAAAGCTGAAAACCACTAAGAATCCAGAGGCCAGAATCTTAATTAACATACCATGCCACACTTACATCACACCACACCCGAAGGAGATCGACTGGCTTCCTATTCACAATGCAAACACCTCACCCACACTTTAAAGGTACTACATAACACTGGCTCAGCATACCTCAACAATCACATCTGCTTTCACAACCTTCCAGACACCTCTGCTCCTCCTAACTCCTAACTGCACAAATCCCACACATACATAAAACCAGATCCATCAGCCAAGCCTTCTCCTGCATCACTCCTAAAATGTGGAATTACCTGCCACTAGCACAACAGCCTCCTCCTCACTTCTTAGATTTGTTAGAGAAGCTGAAGGCCTGGCTTTTCTAGTTATCGCATTAGGACCAAGTTGTGCCTAGACTCACACCTTCTCAGCACCAGGATACCCTCCCGGTATAAGTGCACTCTACAAATCTGCATAGCATAGCATAACATGACATGACATTGCATGGCATATGTTAGAAATGGGGGTCTCTAGTAGGCAGAGGTAGGTACCCTTGTCCAAATAGTGACCCTTGCTTCTAGTCAGGGTAAGAGGATACACACTTTAGATAACCCTTGCTCACCCCCTGGGTAGCTTGGCAAGAGCAGACAGACGTATCCCAAAGGCAATTTGTAAAGTATTTGTATTCAAAATACACAGTAATACAGTGATAACACCACAAATGGACACAACACCAGTTTAGAAAAATAAACTATCTTTATCTAAATTCAAGAGGACCAAAACAACAAAAATCCAACATACATGTAATAAGAATTTGTCTTTAAAAATATTTCGAACAACTTCCCTCATAGAAAACTATTGATGCATGATTTCTCTCAATGTACCTGTAGTTGCGACAAAATCCCCAGGGCCAAACAGCTGCAGAGATGGGAAATGTAAAAAAAAGAAATGGGCCAGTTCATGAAACCATGGGGAAGTAATTTGACAGTTCTGCTGCACAGAGGAGAAGAGATACGTCGTATTCGGTTTGTAGGGGGAAGTGATGTGCTGATTCCAGGATGGTTCTGGTCTGCGGGTGTTGCGTTGGGAAAACCTGCGGCACAGGTACGATGAGTGGAAATCAGGGATGCGATGGCGTCGAGCAGCGATGCGTCAGCTTCTTCAGCTGCATCCCTTGATGTGTTGGTTCTTGCAGCGGCTTCAGGCACTGCATAGGTTTTGGCAGTAGCACAGCGATGCATGGAGATTCTTCTCGCACAGTGGTGTTGCGTCGGAAAAACAGCTGCAAGAAGAGTGATGCATTGATTTTCTTGTAGTTGCGCTGCTTTCCCAGCTCCCAACAGAAGGAACAACCTCCAGAGGCCCAACATAGGCAACTGTTGACAGGTCAGAATTCCCAGCAAGGAAGTTTAGTGTAGCTGGGGGTGAAGTCTTTGTGTCCCTGAGACTTCAGAACAGGAGGCAAACCTTACTCAAGCTCTTGGATATCTTCCTCAAGCATGGGGAAACAGAACACAGCAAAGTCCTTGTCCTTTCCTTGGCAGAAACAGCTACTGCAGGCCAACCCCAGACAGCACACAGCAAAGGGGCAGTACTCCCCCCACAGTTTCTCCAGCTCTTGTACGTGGAAAGGTTCCTCGTGATTCCAGAAGTAGACTAAAGTTCTTGGGTTTAGGTCTAATACTTAGACCCCAAAATGTTTTTGTTCTCTTTGTGCAAGGGTCTATGAGCCCAGTCCAAACCAGTTCTGATCTCACTGGTGTGGTATGACCGTAGGGGGTGGAAACAGCATTGTGCAAGGGAGACAGGCCCTATTGAGGTGCAAGGAAATCTCCCCCCACTACTCTAAATTCAGCCAGGGTCTATTCATCCCAGCTCTGAGTCGGTTCTGATGCGTTGGCTTAACAACTAGGGCAGTGTAACGGGGTGTACAAAAGGGCATCGGAGGGCATGCAGGACTCAAAGCCTCCAGGTGCTGGTCTCGCTCGAGCAAAGAGGACGACCGAGGGGAGGTCCGACCTAACACTTGTTCCCCCCCCTCCCCTCTCTCTTTCTAAATCACAGGACCCGAGTGCAAGCTGGACGGAGCCGAACGCCATGGACTGGCCCTTTAATTCAGGAGAGGACGCCGAGTGGGAGGAGCCGACCTATCCGACCTGCCCCTCAAAAGGAGAACACGACGAGTCTCAGGGGTGCTTGTTCACCTGGAGGACGGAAGGAGAGAGTGCGCGGAGAACGGATGGTCGAGAGGAGGAAGATAAGGATCGGAGGATCGGACTGCAGGAGGAGAGAGCGGGAGACGCCAGTGGAGAAGCCGAGAGCCGGTCAGCGAGAGCGAGAGAAGGAAGCCGGACGTCAGGAGAGGAGAAGAGAGCAGATTCGGCGCCTGACACGGACGGAGGGAAGCCAGGAGGCCACCGTTCCCACGAGCCGCCCAGCCACTCACCCAGGGGAGGTGCGTGGCTTCTCCAGGTACGTGACCGGTTAAGGGGCTGGGTAGGAGGTCAGCGTACGCTAGGTACAACCCCCCGGGACGTCTAACCACCCCGGTATCCTTTCGGTGCACTTAACCCCTCCAATCACTCGTTAACTGGAGCACAGGTGATCCCCTCACTCCCTACCCTGCACGGATTGTTGTTTGGAACAGACGCCTGACACTTTTCCTTTCTTCTCTTTGGGTGATTGCTGGAGAGCTACTCCGATAGTCGGGACGGACTCCGAGGAGGAAGAAACACCACCCAGAAGACCTGAAGGGACCCGGAAGAAGGAAAAGGTCGTCCACCGCCGACGGAGCAGAAGCCGGTCTCCACGGAGATACCCTAATCGGAAAAGCTGTACAGACCAACTTTTTGCTGCAATAAAACCACAGTTGCCACGAGCTCGCCTCTTGCCCCTATCTTCTGCGCCGCATCCCGCACCTATTGTAACAGTGGTGGAGAATGCGGGCAACGTGAATCCCGATACAGAGATGGAGACCATCCTACAAGAGCTCGTGAAAGGACAGGAGAAACTCGGCTGGGTTGCAGAACAGCAGTTGACCTCGGCCCAGGCTGACCGCGAGATCCTAAAGAAAGCCCTCGCAGCCAGAGAGGAAACCCAACAAGCTTGGGTGGATCCCGGCCCCACAGGGGGATCCAGAGGAGAAGGAACTATCCCCCATGGCTCCTCTGCAGTGGCCCTGCAGAAATATCATGCAGGAGACGACCCTGATGCTTTTTTGCTTAATTTCGAAAGAGCCGCGAGGGCCTGTGGGTGGCCCATAAGTAAGTGGCCCTTCTTCTTAGCGCCCCTCTTATCTGGTGAGGCGCAAGCCGCCTACCAGGTTGCCAACCCCAACGGGGACACCTCCTACCAAGATGTTAAGAAAATCATTCTCGATCACCTAGGTCTGGACACAGAGGCCTATAGAATAAGGTTTCGGAAGGAAAGGGGCACCCCCGGAGAGACCCCTAAAACCCTATTTGTGAGACTGAAGATGGCCACTGACAAATGGCTGACCCCTACCACCAGCACTAAGACCGAGATCATGGACCGTATTTATCTCGAACAATTCCTAGAAGCCCTTCCCTATGCTACGCAACGGTGGCTCAGCCAACATCACAACCTGACCACTGCAGAAGCCGTGGAAATGGCCACCACGTTCTCTAGAGCACAACCCCGCTCCTCGGGGTGGGAACATGAGCGCCACCAGAAGCCTCTGGTGAAACAAGAGAGACGCCCCGTCCCGCGTCCCATCGAACCCCCGAAACCACGTAGCTGGAAGCCAGACATTCCGTCCAGCTCTGGTCCGCAATGCTTTGATTGCGGGAACTGGGGCCACATCGCCAGATTTTGCCCCACCAAGAAACCCCAGGAAGAACCTATGGAGGTGGGATACTTGCCTCGGACAGTGCTATACTCAGCCGAGATGGGGAGCACCTATCGGGTGAGTGTACAGGTGAACGGAGCAGCCATTCAGGCTCTATTAGACTCGGGGTGCCGGCAGTCAGTTATTCAGGCCCAACATGTCCTCAGGTCACAATACCTGTGTCCTCAAACAGTGGCCATTAGATGCGTACACGGGGATGTTAGAACGTACCCACTTGCTCAGATACCCATAGCCCCCAAAGGAGGCCCCCAGCAGCTAGTAAGAGTAGGTGTCCTCCAAACCCTCCCGGAGCCCCTAATAATAGGAACTGACAATCCCCGGTTTCTTCAATGGTTCAGGCAGAGTCTAGGTACAGGAGAATACAGCTCACAAACCCCAAAACCAGCCCTTCTAACTCCTGAACCCTGGGTAATGGACCGGAGCTTTAAATTTGCACAGATCAACGACACTACGCTCTTGAACGCCTGGGAGCAGGCCCACCAGGAGATGGACGCTCCTCATCCCCGATACCCCAGGTTTCTCATTTCAAAGGAGCTACTATACAGACAGGCAAAGGAAGGCGAACCAGAACAGCTACTGGTGCCTGTCTCATACAGAGAACAAATACTATTCTTCGCCCACACTCATCTAGTGGCTGGGCACACAGGGAGCGAAAAGACCACCCAACTTATATTACGTTTTTTTTACTGGCCCGGTATATATAAGGATGCCCAGCGTTATTGCCAGGAATGCAGTATATGCCAGACAAAGAACATGACTAGACCTCCTGCAGTGCCTCTCCAGCCCCTCCCCATTATCGGAAAACCTTTCGAAAGAGTCGGTATGGACATCATTGGTCCATTACCAAAAACCCGAAAAGGACATCAGTATGTGTTGGTGCTAGTGGATTACGCCACCAGGTTCCCGGAGGCTTTTCCCCTCACGGCTACCACCACGAAGCAAGTCGCTGACAGAATGATTGAGCTGTTCAGCCGTGTGGGGTTCCCAAAAGAGCTACTGACAGATCAGGGAACCCCCTTCGTCTCCCGTCTGATGAAGGAAGTGTGCAAGTGTCTAGATGTGCACCAAATCAGAACTTCCGTATACCACCCGCAGACGGATGGCCTAGTTGAGCGCTATAACCGCACCCTAAAGGCAACATTGAGGAAAATGATGGAGGTCAATGGGAACGAATGGGACCAAATCCTTCCCCTGGCTCTATATGTAATAAGAGGGCAACGCCAAAGTAGTCTCGGGGTTTCGTCCTTTGAGCTCCTATATGGTCGACAACCCCGCTCTCTGATGGAGATGACAAAAGAAGCCTGGGAGAACGAGGTTCCCGAAGAAACCTCAGCCACTCTGGACTATGCCCAGAACCTCAAATCCAAATTGGGAAAGCTCAGGGATCTGGCCTATGCAAACATGGGGATTAGCCAGCAAAGACAGAAACAAATCTACGATAAAGGCAAGAAATGGAGGCAGTTGAGGGTAGGTGAATGGGCCCTCGTATTGTTACCCGCCTCCACTCAGAAGTTTCGTGCCAGTTGGACCGGACCCTACCGAGTGGCCAAAACCATCGGAAAAACCACCTATTGCCTACAGATAGGACCCAGAAAAACGCAAACCTACCATATAAACACGCTAAAGAAATGGTTAGGGGCCCCTCCCGCCGATGTGCAAATACTGACTAGTATTGATCCGTCTACTTCCACTCGAGACCAGCTGAACATCAATGATGAGTTGACTCAAGACCAAAAGAAGGATATACAGACAATACTCCACAGACACGAGGGATTGTTCTCCGACCAGCCCGGACTAACCAACCTGGCCGAACATTGTATAAACACACCCCCCGGAAAAGTCATTAACATCAAACCCTACCGGGTGCCTGAAGCCAGGCGAACCGCCATCCAGAAAGAAGTGCAAGACATGTTGGAGCTAGGGGTGATAAGGCCGTCAACCAGCCAATGGTCAAGTCCTATCGTCATGATTCCCAAGCCGGACGGTAGCCGGCGCTTTTGTATGGACTTCCGAGCCCTCAATGAGATTTCTGAATTCGACTCCTACCCAATCCCTCGCGTGGACGAACTCATAGAACGCCTTGGGGAAAGCCCGGTACATAACGACCCTCGACCTTACCAAAGGATATTGGCAGGTGCCCTTACGGGAGGAGGATAAGAAGAAGACCGCCTTCAGCACTCATGAAGGGCATTATGAGTTCACCGTCCTCCCGTTCGGGCTCCACGGGGCACCTGCCACCTTCCAAAGACTCATGAACACCGTTCTTGCCCCCGTATCTTCTATGGCATCGGCCTATTTAGATGACATCGTCATACACAGCAAAACCTGGGAGGAACATCTACAGCATATTCATCAGGTGTTTCAAGAACTGGAGAAAGCGGGACTCCGAGTAAACGCCAAGAAATCCCGGCTAGCCTACCAGAAGGTGAAGTACCTCGGTTATGTCTTGGGTCATGGCTTGATCGAACCGCAGATAGAGAAAGTCAGGGCAATAGTGGACACCCCTTTTCCCTCCACCCGAAAAGAAATGAGGTCCTTCCTAGGGTTGGTGGGGTATTATAGGAGGTTCATCCCCCTCCTTGCGGACATTGCGCTCTCCTTACGGATGCCCTACGACAGCCAGGGAGATCCAACGCTCCCATCAAACCCACGGAATGCATGGCCGATGCCTTCAACCATCTGAAGCGCATCATAACTACCACCCCTGTGCTAACGTCACCAGATTTCTCAGTCCCGTTCCTACTTCACACAGACGCCTCAGAGTACGGCATAGGCGCAGTATTGTCCCAGATAGGCAAAGACGGGCTTGAACACCCGGTGGTTTATGTCAGCCGTAAACTCTTTCCCCGAGAGTTAAAATATGCCACCATAGAAAAGGAGTGTTTGGCAGTGCGATGGGCTATTGAAAAGCTGGCTTACTATCTCGAGGGTCGCCCGTTCCACCTGTACACTGACCATGCTCCCCTCTTGTGGATGTCACGAAATAAGTCCAACAACGCCAGGGTCATGCGCTGGTTCCTGGCGCTACAGCCATATTCATTCACCGTGTACCATAAGAAAGGAACTGAGAACGTTAATGCGGACTACCTATCTCGCCATCCACTCCCCGATCGGGAGCGTCCTAGGGGGGAGGTGTGTAACGGGGTGTACAAAAGGGCATCGGAGGGCATGCAGGACTCAAAGCCTCCTGGTGCTGGTCTCGCTCGAGCAAAGAGGACGACCGAGGGGAGGTCCGACCTAACGCTTGTTCCCCCCCCTCCCCTCTCTCTTTCTAAATCACAGGACCCGGGTGCAAGCTGGACGGAGCCGAACGCCATGGACTGGCCCTTTAATTCAGGAGAGGACGCAGAGTGGGAGGAGCCGACCTATCCGACCTGCCCCTCAAAAGGAGAACACGACGAGTCTCAGGGGTGCTTGTTCACCTGGAGGACGGAAGGAGAGAGTGCGCGGAGAACGGATGGTCGAGAGGAGGAAGATAAGGATCGGAGGATCGGACTGCAGGAGGAGAGAGCGGGAGACGCCAGTGGAGAAGCCGAGAGCCGGTCAGCGAGAGCGAGAGAAGGAAGCCAGACGTCAGGAGAGGAGAAGAGAGCAGATTCGGCACCTGACACGGACGGAGGGAAGCCAGGAGGCCACCGTTCCCACGAGCCGCCCAGCCACTCACCCAGGGGAGGTGCGTGGCTTCTCCAGGTACGTGACCGGTTAAGGGGCTGGGTAGGAGGTCAGCGTACGCTAGGTACAACCCCCCGGGACGTCTAACCACCCCGGTATCCTTTCGGTGCACTTAACCCCTCCAATCACTCGTTAACTGGAGCACAGGTGATCCCCTCACTCCCTACCCTGCACGGATTGTTGTTTGGAACAGACGCCTGACACTTTTCCTTTCTTCTCTTTGGGTGATTGCTGGAGAGCTACTCCGATAGTCGGGACGGACTCCGAGGAGGAAGAAACACCACCCAGAAGACCTGAAGGGACCCGGAAGAAGGAAAAGGTCGTCCACCGCCGACGGAGCAGAAGCCGGTCTCCACGGAGATACCCTAATCGGAAAAGCTGTACAGACCAACTTTTTGCTGCAATAAAACCACAGTTGCCACGAGCTCGCCTCTTGCCCCTATCTTCTGCGCCGCATCCCGCACAAATTGTAACAGGCAGTCAACCTCGAATCTAAGGAACTTGGTTAGAGTCTTGACAATAACGCTGATCTTCCTGTGATTCTGGGCAAATCACGTAATCTCCCTATGCCTAACAAAAATGAATGTGTGCTCGTGTAATGCAACTGGTGCTATGTGAAGTGCTCTGATGCCCAATACCTTCGGGTCAAGTTTGCGCTATATAAAACTCAGTAAAATAAAAATAAAAAATAAAAAACCAGGAAGGGCCAAGCACACCTCAAACGCCCGCCCCCAGTGGCTGCCTAAAGTGAATGTACATCCCCAGTCCCTGTCACTCTAAAACTATACAGCCAATCCACAAACAGGAAGGGGGACACCAAGGGGTTAAACAAGAAAAAGCCTATCTAAAATTGTCATTTTCAAACACATAATATAAAAATCATTTCTACTAAAAGATTTGTTATTAAATTCTGAGTTCAGAGAGCTTAAACATTATTTCCCCATCGTGTCCCAATGGGAAGTTATGCTTGTAAGATGTTACAAGCATTTACCATTCTATCTTATGGGCAAGATAGCCTTTCAATACTGAAAAACGAAATTTGCAGTATTTTGCTATCATGACATGTCAAAAACACCAGCACATGTCCCACCTGTCATATACACTGCAACCTGTCCACGGGGTACCTTGGGCCTACAATAGGGGTGCCTTACGTGTAAGAATAGGGAATGTTAGGGCCTGGCAAGTGGGTGCACTTGCCAAGTTGGCATGGCAGTTACAAACTGCGCCACAGACACAACAGTGGCAGGTCTGAGTTCACTTTTCAGAGCTTCTCATGTGGGTGGCACAATCAGTGTAGCAGGCCCACTAATAGCATTTGATTTACAGGCCCTGGCACACTCAGTGCACTTTGCTAGGGGTTTACCGGTAAATCAAATATGCCAGTCATTGATAACCAATGATAACAATTTATACGGAGAGCATATGCACTTTAGCACTGATTAGCAGTGGTAAAGTGCCCAGAGTCCTAAAGCCAACATCAACAGGTCAGGGAAAAAATAGGAGGAGAAGCAACAAGTTTGGGGTTAACCCCGCATAAAGAGCCAAGTCCAACAGCATAACATAACATAACATAACATAACATAACATAACATAACATAACATAACATAACATAACATAACATAACATAACATAACAGTGTCCTAAAAGAGAAATTTACAATCAACACTCTCATGAGTTCAATCTTGTGGCACCTCTTCATGTCAATCAAACAAGCAAACAGTACTTGTAAAGTGCAACTTATCACCCGTGAGTGTATCCAGGTAGTTGAGCTGTAGGATTTAGTCAAAGAGTCAGATCTTGAGTTTCTCTCTGAAGTCACTGTAACAGACTATCTGATTTTTTCCACAATAATATTCTGGATATATATACGCTACGTTTGCCCCGCCATTTCACTCCCCAATTCTGGTCACTATTACAGCTAACACCAATGTGTTGACCTCTTTACACCCCATTTCTATTGATACCTCACTTCAGAAACTTCTAGCTTGCAAATACGGTTTACCTAAGGATCCCTTCCCAGCTCCGTTCATCAGTATTCTAGCCTCTCTCATCGTCTCTCCACTTAACCAGATCTGGAACTCCTCTCTCTCTACTGGTACTTTCCCCTCAGCCTGGAAACCGGCTCTTTTAGTGAATGTTCTTAAAAAATCTGATGCTGACCCTGCAATCCATAAAAACTATCAACCTATCTCCCTCTTACCGGCTCCAGCTAAATTTCTGGAATAACTAGTACAGGAACAACTTTCCAGTTATTTGGAATCTCAAATGTTCTCCATGACTCCCGTCTGGGTTTAGAGCCGGCTATGGTACTGAGTCCGCCCTCCTAGAGGTCTCGGAGACTATCCAGGAATATGTGGATTCAGGTAAAGCTGCCATGTTAGTACTTCTCGACCTATCCGCAGCATTCAACACAGTCGCTCATTCCCTCCTTCTAGAGAGACTCCAAAATGTCGGGATCCAGGGCAATGCACTGTCTTGGATTCAGTCCTACCTTTGCTGCCAGACTCAACAAGTCTCTCTGTATCCTATTGTTTCCCAAGAGAAACCCTTTAGTTGTGGAGTGCCTCAGGGATATGCTCTGAGCCCCCTCTTTTTTAATATCTACCTTTCCCCCCTGGCGGCACTGGTAGAATCCTGTGGGGTGAGAGTGATCTCTTACTCCGATGACACCCTATTGGTGTTTTATTTCGAAGATCAATCCGAGGCGGCATTTGCTAACTTTCGACATTGCAAACTCTCTTCGTGGATGTCTTTGGATATGCTCAAGCTCAACTCGGACAAAACTGAGGTTCTATTTTTTAACCAAATTAGCCCCCCTTCCCCGTCGCTGTGGTGGCCATCAGTGCTTAATCCTCCTCCCATATCTGTGGGCTCGGCCAGGAACCTTGGGTTCCGGTTTGATAATGAGCTGTCTTGTAAATCCCAAATCAGTCAGGTGTCCTCTTACTGCTTTGGTAAACTTCATATGCTCCGTAAAATTCTCCATCTTCTGCCCAAGGAGTCCTGCCAGACTGTCATCCATGCCTTGATTACCTCCTATCATGACTACACAAATAGTCTCCATCTCGGGGCACCAGCCTATTTGATCTGGCACCTACAGATCATTCAGAATGCGGTCAGACTGATATGTAAAATTCCTTATCATCACTCGATCTCCCCCAACTTGAGGAAAGTTCACTTGCTTCCCGTGCTCAAACGTATTAAATTCAAGGCTCTCGTTCTGGTTTTTAGGGCTTTCCAAGGACGTGGCCCTGCCTACCTTAGAGCTTGACTCTCAACACTCGCAACACAGTCTTACCCTTGGACATAACTACCTACGCCTCCTGGCGACCACCGCGTTTGTCATTCTAGAATGGGTGGCAGAGCCTTTGCAGTGATCACTGCCAAACTTTGGAACAGCCGGCCACTCTCCCTTTGTACTGCTGAGTCTGAAACCATTTTTCGACGTATCCTAAAGACCTAGTTGTTTTCCAGATCCTAGTCCCCCCTGGGTCCCACTTCTGCTGTCAGTTATAGTGCTGGGACACCCCCGTCAGGAGCAGGTCCTTGGTTGTGGAGAGCTTATTAGGTATGAGTCAATAGTTTGAATTGACATCCCTTCTGGATGGGAAACCAATGTAGATTTCTCATTTGCTGGGTAAGAATGTACTTTTGGGCAGATTGAGGATTAGTCTGGCCACTGTGTTCTGTACTATCTGGAGTGTTCTCATGAGTTCACTGGTGGTACCTGCATAGAGTGTGTTGGCGTAGTTCAAACGGCTGTTGATAAGGTCTTGTCTGTTTATTTTCATGGTGCTGGTGGGGAGCTCTTTGAAGATTCCTCGGATCATGCTGAGGGCTTGGAAGCAGGATGCAGAGACAGTGTTAATCTGTCATTTCATGGTGAATTTGCTGTCTAAGATGATGCTGAGGTTGCGGGCATGGTATTTTGGTGTAGGTGTGGGTCTGTGGGCCACCAAAGATTAGCTTACTTTAGAAATCTTTATTTCGGCATTTGCCATAAAAGATACACAAATACATATAAAGAACACAATACATGGATGGCAATACAATTCATTTTAGCAGGACATAGTGGAGTAAAACCATTACTGTAAACCACTGTCGGGTAAAAAAAAAAAAGAAGAATAATTTAATATAAAACCCAAAATAAAAAATTCACAGGATTTCAAAGAAAGACAATGTCTTGCTTATTGCTACTACTCAATTGGACATATACTGGCAATTAGGATCCTTCGCTTATACCACATAGATGCCAGAAATTGGGAAACAGCAAATACAATGGGTCTACTTGTATCTGTTTTTAGTACTCTAAAAGCATGCATGCACTGCACAAAACCCAAGATCTTGCACATGGGTACGAGCCAGAACCTCCTAGGCCTAGAGTAAACTGGACAGAAGAAGAGAACGTGCAGTTCATTTTCCATGTCACAGTTACACCCAGGACAGTTTTTTACGGCAAGGGAGGACCATCTACTAGTAAAGGCTCTCAAGGGAAGGGTACCATATCTCCACTGTACATACAGTTTCCTCACTAGAATAGGATAAATATCATCCATGAAATGCTCAAAATAACAAAAATCTTTAACTGTTAAAAAAAAGGAATTGGTTAAAAAGCCAGCATGGTAATTGGAGAAAGCAGCAGTGAGTTTGCTATCAACGAATGTCCTGGTACTTGACTTGCGTGTGACCATTCTGCAACCATTCTCAGGATCAGTCCATAGGACAGGTACTCCTAGCCTTATACATTCCATATTTATGAACATAAGCCAAAGAATATTCCCTGCCCTAGAAAAGGTAAGTATCTCTTTAAGTTCCAGCCTATAGTTTAACAGCTCCAGTGTTACCCAGAGTCTGCGCCAGAACCTAAGAGGTTTGAACACTAGCTCCTCATCAATAGGTCTCACCCCCAAATCAAGCCTTAAGGGAAGGAGTGGAGTACTGGAGGGTAGTGTTAACAACTGCCTTAGAAATTTATTTTCTGTCCTAATAATTTCAGGCCTGCAAGAGTATCCCCATAATTCTCCGCCGTACATAATCGCACCCCTTGCTTGCGTTTTATAAATCTCCAATGGCGGACCAAAAGGTTTAATAGTAGACTTATTGGATAGCTTGAGGATTCCACCTGCAAGTTGGGCCAATTTCAATTGTGACTTAATTTGTTGGGGGCCCCACGTCAAGGTCTCGTTGATGGTGACCCCCAGGTAGTCATAGGTCGAAACCCTTTCCAGTCTTGTTGTACCTTGACTGGGATTTGGCCGGGTACTTGTGGGGGGGGTTAAAGATAATAAATTTGGTTTTAGAAGTGTTTATCTCCAAATCCGACTTCTACAGAATTCCTCAAATCCATCCAAAGTACGCTGTATCCCCATTGGAGACTTTGACAGCAAAAGGGTGTCGTCGGCGAACATGATTGCAGGGACCCTACTGCCCGCCAGCTTTGGAGCGTCGTTGTTCTGCACTCCATTCAGGTGCGCGATTACCCCGTTGACATAGAAGCAAAACAGGGTAGGAGCGAGTACGCACCCCTGCCTTACCCCCCTGCCAACGGGGAATCTAGATGATAATGCACCATTCTTCCCACATCTGACTTGGGCAAAGTTCGCCTCGTGTAGCTTCATTAGTATGGTTAGGACTTGAATCGAGGAGCACAGACCAAAGTTTCCCTCGAGGGACTAGATCGAAAGCAGAGCGAAGGTCAACAAACACCATGTAGAGGCTGCCACCCTCTAATCTCACCGTTTTCTAAAATAATAATGACAAACCAAAAATTTGGTACATGGTGGAGGTGTTCTTTCTAAACCCTGCTTGGTACAGGCTAAGTATTCTGTACTCCTCTATCCAGTCCTGAAGACGATCTAAAATAAGTTGCGCAAAGATCTTCTGTGGGACGTCAATGAGACTGATGGGCTTGTAGTTGGCTGGGAGCAGAGGAGAACCCTTCTTAAATATAGGGACTGTCTCTGCGCCCAGCCAAGTACAAGGAACCATCATGCCTCTCAGGACTGCGTTAAACAGAATTCGGAAGTACGGACCCCATATCTTTGGTTTGTGTCTAAAAAGGTCTCCAGGGAGTTTGTCTAAGCCCGGGCTTTTCCTACTGCAAGTTTTGAAATTGCATTGCAGACATCTTCTATCGAGAACTCTACCACCTCAGACTGCGGGATAAAAGCTGGCGGTGCCAATATTGTTTCCAAGGTTTCCGTATCATCCTCTAGAGAATACAAGGCACGGAATTGGTCTTCCCAGACCTCTGCTGCTATATTTGGTTCAATAGCAGCTTTCGGTTCATCACAGCCATTATTGACTATAGACCAGAATTTCCGGGAATCTTTTGTTGCTAGAGTGATGGATAGACTAGCCCACCTGTCATGGTCCCACTCTTCCTTTGCACATTTAATCAGCTGCTTATAATGGGCTCTCCTAGCTTGAATTTCAGGTTTATTAATATTTATCTTCAAAGCCTGTACTAGCTCTGACTTTGCCTTCCTACACGCTATATTACACCATGTGCATTTTTGGGCTCTTTTCCTCTTTTTTGTCACTTGAGGATTAAATACCTCTGCCAAATTGGATATTAGCTCCATATGAAGAGCCTGCAGCTTTGCATGGTAATCAGGGGGTGATGGTTGAATATTATTTTAGCACATCGACCATTTCAAGCAGAGGGACTATCCGGCTATATAAATTGGAGACTTCTTGCGGATTTTCCATTATTTTATGCCACCTGACTCTACCCCTGTCATTAGATATTATAAGCCTAGCATCAAAGTCCCCGGAACTTTGGATACTGTTCGTTATGATACCAATGGAGTCCAACTCCAGGATTAAAGCATTAAAGCATTATGGTCACTCTCGGATCTCGTAATAACATTCAAGTCTATGAGCTTTGCCCATAGCCTAGTTTCAACCAAGATATAGTCAAGACTTGACCTATTTCCAGGTTTATTGAATGTATGAATATCCGAGGGCATACGACCATTGCATGTCCGTAAGGAGTGATTAAGTGTTTAAGCCGTTATCTGTATAGCCAGAGGAGACCATGCCCTTGGAGATGGAGGCTGGGTCGGTGGTATCGACCAATAGTCATCCTCAGTCATTAAAGCACCATCCTTCATGTCTGCTAGTGGTTCAAAATGGCAATTCAGATCACCCCCTACCAGAGGATGGGTATCACTCAGAATGGTATGCAACTAGTGTGACAGATCGTCAATAGTCCTTGATTCACTGGCTATACTGACAGGGCGAGAATAGACATTAATGAGGGAAAGCTTGAAAGCATTGGGCCATAAAGAACTACGCATTGAACATCTTCCGAATAGGTGGTCAGTGTCTTAACCGTACATCCCAAGTGGGTGCCAACCCAGATAGTAAGACCTCCTGAAGAGCGGCCTCTCCCACCCCAAACGGCCGGAACGTATCAATACATTACCCAGAGGATTAGAGGATAATTCCAAAATTGGGCTGTTCACAGGTATGATAGGCGAATTAGAAGGTAATACAAATTTTGAGCCAGTGATCCCCCCTGACCATTTTTAACTTGCAGTTGTGCTAGAGTCCCCTTATCAGTCTTTAAACAATTCATAGTTGATGATGTTACTTTCTCGATTTTTGACAGCCGTAGCTCTATTAGTCAGAGTCTCCTTTCAAGTGGGTGTATTATTGACTGTAGTAGATTGCCCAATTTTAGCATAAGCAGATCCTCTGTTGTGGCTGGTGTAGAAGGTGGGTTTACCCCTCCTGGGACAGTTGTGATTAATGGCAGTGGCAGACCGCTGTCCGGAACCTTTGGGACCTCAGGAACCTGCCTCAGAATGTCAGAATCACTATTATTAGAGCGCTTTGCGAGCTTAGACTTCCTACCACCTGATGCTGCAGGACCTCGCTTCCTTTTAGGTATGGACCCTTCTTGTCTCACACGTAGCCGTGTAGTGGGATACTTCTGGGCTGCCGTCTACTAAATTAATATCAGGGGTTGTTAATAGTGCAGCCTCAGCTACTGGTGAAAGCTAGAACTCACCAGTTGGCGATAGTGTTCTCAGATCCTGTGTAATATTAGTGCTAGATACGGTCACTGGACCTCCAATTGCAGGGACTAGAAGTGTGTGCTCTGGTGTACGTGCATTCGCAAAATGTCCCAACGACGATCTTTTTGCGAGAGCAATTTCTTGGGAGAGCCGCTGCTCCATCATTGTTATTTCATTGTCCAATACTGAGCTTGCTCTAATAATAAAATTATCCAGCGTCACTGTAACATAACTACCCGAAGTCAATGCCTTACTCCTGCTTTCACGCCCAGCCATTTCCCAGCTGCAAGTTGATATTATACAATGTAATTGAAACGGGTAATTACAGAGCACCGAATTGGCCTTGGTGCAGAGGAGGCAAGATGTTAGAGAGGTGGCCCGGTCCGGTCTCCTTTCAGGCTACAACGGGCTTAAACGGGCCCGCCCTTGGCCCGGGCTTCGCCCGGCGCATGCCCGCGCACGTCCTGCGTTGCGTGGACTAAGCGTAATTAAATAAAAGTAGGCGGGAAGAGGATCAGTTGCAAGAGGTGGTGGGGCTGCTGGTCCTCGCAGTCCCACGTTTGTAGTCCCGGTGAAGAACAGATCCAATGTCAGCAAGCAAACTGCTGCGAGCGGCTGCCGCGAAGCGGGGGCCACGACCAGTTAAGGACAGTCAGGTGAGTCGGCGGGAAGAGGATCAGCTGCAAAAGGTAGCGGGCCTGCTGGTCCTCGCAGTCCCGTGTTTGAAGTCCCGGTGAAGAACAGATCCAATGTCAGCAAGGAAAGTGCTGCTTCTGTCCGTGTTGAGTTTCAGTCCATTGCCCTTCATCCTTCATCCAGGTTGTGGCTGTCTTCATGCAGTTATGGAAGTTGGTCTTTCATGTGGTGGGGTCTGCTGAGAGTGAGAGGACGAGCTGAGTGTTATCAGCATAGGATGTTATGTTGATGTTATGGGTTCTGACGATGTCAGCTAGCAGCGTTGTATAGATGTTGAAGAGGGGGCTGAGGGGTACCGCAGATGGTGCTCTTGAGTTGCGAGGTGAGGGGGTGATGGATTGTCTTCATGTGCCCAGTGAGGAAAGATGCCATCCATCTG
Source organism: Lissotriton vulgaris (assembly GCF_964263255.1). Classification (NCBI taxonomy): domain Eukaryota; kingdom Metazoa; phylum Chordata; class Amphibia; order Caudata; family Salamandridae; genus Lissotriton; species Lissotriton vulgaris. The sequence goes on from NC_141699.1 coordinate 922,249,996, forward strand.
AGACCAATTTTTTTCATTCTGATCTGTGTAGTCTTTCGACGAGAGTATGGTGGGAAACGGTGTTGAAGACTGCAGAGAGGTCAAGAAGGATCAAGGCAGCTGACTCTGAGACCTACCTTTATTGCCTGCCATCGGGTGCTGTGAGGGGAACGGCCAGCACCTCTGCTATTGCGCAGTGAGGGGAACGGCTGGGTACTCTCCTGCACGCCGTGAGGGAAATGGCCAGCGCGAGCCAGAAAACTGCATATCCCATCAGCCCCCTGCAACCTGAGGCGCACCTCTGACGTGCCAGCTTGTGCCCGGAGGCGCTACAAATAGGTCAAGCATCCCCCGCAGGGCAGGGCATCCCCCTTTCACTTATCTTTGAGGTTCAACTCACAGGTACTGTTTCATGTTTTTTAACTTTTACTCCCCGGGCAGTAGAGGCACGGTACAGAGACTTGTAATTTTAGAACGTTGTTCGCCATGCTGAATGAGTCGTGAACTGCCCACTTTACACTAAACCCATCTCAGCAAGCTATATTGGATCACAGACTCTGTCCTGAGTGCCTGGACCTTGCACTGCACTTTAGTATTTTTTATTGATTAACTGTTTATATTTGACGCTGCTGACCATTATATAATGCACTTAGCACCTTTTTGAGGATTGTAACTTCAGTCTCGATGAGTTTTTGTTTCATGCTACTTTAGCACTTTGTGTCTTAGCTTTGAATTGCATATTGCACATTACACTTTGCACTTTGCTCTTTGCACACTACATTAAGCAATTGACTAACAATTACAGGTTTATACTCCCTTAGAGACTGGTGTATTTTTTAATAGGGTGTGAGCGGAGAATAAATACGGGGAATAGTGTGGTCGGTACACTAGATGCCTTCATTTTGAGGGTGGAATCCACACTCATCCATGAAATACAACTGACACAACCAAGGTTATCTCTTGATCCACAATCCTCGTTAGGTAGACTTTCTCTAACCCCTGTATTCCCGGACTCTTGATTGGCAATAAGCCAGGATGTTCCCACAGTCAGGTCGAGTTCACCTTTACCTGCACCTTCAGTTATAACAATAAATTCTGGCTCTTGTCCCTCTAAGGAGCATGAACCGACTCCTGTGAAAATTAAGGCGACTACCAGAGGGCAGGTAGCCAAGCTTAAATCATCCTGTAATATTTAATCTTCCATTTAAAAAAGGAAGGCTCGAGGGTGCACAAAACCAAAAGCAGCTCAGGGAACACCTGGAGGGTACGGCAACAGTTGTCTCCCCCCAAGTGTTGACAATGAGGGTAATCCAATTCCCATGAACCAGACCAAGGCAGGGCAACTATCCGAGAGCTCTTAGGAGGGGAATTTTTGGATAAGATTAGAAACCATGTTATCCACCTTATTAGACCCTTTGTATAAAAAAAAGGTGCAATTGAAGCGAGGCTAGCCCAACTAGAGGGGAACCATTGGCTGCAATCTTCGAGGTGTCCCGGCAGTGAGCCCACCTATCAACATAGTTGACACAGTCATGAGGGGCAAAAGAGATGTGCGGGAGGGGACAGAGGGAGGGTCAACCGTAAGGTTTACAGTTAACAGTGAGGCCCAAGTCAAGAATAGTTTTAATAGTAATAGGCCTAGAGGCCCAGATACTAGGGCTATTTCTTGCCAGCCTCCCAGCAGAGTAGGATCTCCCAAGTCCCTCAGGGAAAGGGGGCAGGAGGGAAGGGACCACCAACCATTGAACCTCCCAACAATAGGCCTACCACCTGAATCCACCCCATATGTAGTGGTACTGGGGAATGTACCTACCCTCCCTATCGGGCTAAGGAAGATTATGCACAACTAAAGAATAAACGAACTCGCTGGTTCTCACATAACACCACCCTGGGCCATCGCGTATCAAATAATATCTTAACCCCTTACGCGCTGCCGTCGGCCAACGGTCGTCGGCCAACGGTCGTCGAGAGCACTACCTTGCCAGTGCTGCGCACGACCGATGGCCCACGGGCCAGCGCTCTTTATTCGAACGTTCAGCACTGGGTAATCAACATCTACCATAACTTGCAGGAGAACACAGCTAACTCACTCACACTTGCAAACCAACTAGAAACCCTACTGCTACGCCACTCATCATTAGAATGCATTATCCTCAGTGACTTTAACACCCACAACATAGGGGTCTTTACTGAGCAAAACCAACAGCGCGGGCCGCCAAAGTACTGAATGAACATTTAAAATCTTACAAACTGGCGACGGCGCACACAGTGCTCTTAAAGAACACCCCGGGAGCCTTGGTCGGTCCCACATACAACAATCAAGCAACGATCGACTATATCATCCTAAGCGATAAACTGCAAGCCCAAATGACAAACTTCATTGTTCACCAACACAATGACAGCGACCATGCAGCCCTAACAATCACTATGAACTTATTAGTGAGTTCACGATATAGGCCCGTATGCATCGAGCCAACGGACGGCCAAGAATTAATAAAGCTGCCTAGTAGAATTAAATGGGGACAAGTAGCCACCGCAACTTTTAACAACTGGGCAAACTCGTGGGCAGGTTGGCCTCTGCGCAAACACAGCCAGGATGCAATAGCAATATGGGACGGAATCACCGTGACTTTAGCGGCAAAACTCCGGGGACGCGGAGACAAACAAAGGACAACTAACCAGAAGATACCAAGTTACACAAGCACCCTCTCACAAGTCAAATATCAGGAAAGTTTCCGTAGAGCATTAATTCTTTCAAAAAGTTTTTTTCAAAACAATATCAAACATGAATTCATCTGGAATCGGGAAGTTTCAAAGTATGGATCCAAGACAGTTGTTATACTTCAAGATCTTTATTTTAGACACATTAAAAGTTTTCCAGCTTTGCACTGCCGACTCGTGTTTCGCCCACTCAGGGGCTTTTTCAAGGCAATCTTAGTCAGAATGGAGATGTCTGGTGGTCGGGAAGTTCTTATGGGTCAAAGGATGTAAGATGTGTCAGTACTAGGAATCCTATTAATAATAATGATCCCGGCGAGCTGTTTAGGGTGTAGGTTCCACCTTGCTAGTTTCCAGATGTTGAGTCCCACACAGAATTGGGTAAGAAATATGAATAGTCAAGGAAGTATGTCATTGCGTGGTAGCGCGAGTCACTGCGAGTCACTGCATGGAGATAAGTCTTTATTTTATGTAGTCAAAACACCAGCGGACCTTGATAAGTCTTCACGTCGTTTACGCGGGCCAAATCTCCACTGCTGGGCGCTAGCAGGTATCTTCTGGTTTCTTGTTACTAGCATTAAGTTGCTTTGTTTCACACCCCTGGTGGTGGGTGTTTTACCAGGTTCCCAGTGCACCTCTTTTTGATATTACACGTAGACTGTGCCCATTGAAAATATTCATCAACAGAAGGTGCGGACGTTTTCTCTTTTTGAGAAGCACTACCACCAGTATTACTGTGTAAACAAAGGACAACTCACTGGCATCCTCCGACAACCTTTGTATTTAACGCAGAAATTAAAACAAGTACAAAGGACTTAAACAAAAAACAAAAAGCCCTCAGTAAAAACCGCACAATCACAAACCAAATAAAACTGCAGGAGGCCGCAAAGAGCCACTCCAAAAAATTGTGGGCTGCAAAGCGTAACCACTTCGAGGCTCAATGGCTGAAAATCTTCGATTTGCTGAGCCCCGGGAAATCACAAGAGTTCTGGAGTTACATAAGTCACCTTGGCCGAGGTACAAACCACAGAGAAAACTCCCTCGAGGCATCAGTCTGGGTCTCTCACGTAAAAGCGCTCTACAACGAAGAACGATCAATCACTCAGCCACACGACATGCCCTCATTAAGAGAGAATCCGGCTTTAATCATTGATACAACGCCCCCTCCCGGAAAATCTCTAGTGTCCAAAATATTTAAAAAAGTCAGACCAAACGGTGCACCGGGCCCCAACGGCCTTCCAGGCTACCTGTTCAAATCAAACATTGAATTCTGGTCCGAAAACCTGACCTACCTATACACTGACTGTTGGCTAACGGGGGACGTGCCTGACTCATGGCGAGGCTCACTCTTGCACCAAATCCACAAGAAAGGGACCAAATCGGATCCAACGAACTACCGCATGATCGCCGTCTTGGACATCGAGGGCAAACCTACGCCAGCGCCATCCTGAAGGACCTCACAGACTGGGCAAGCGAAGAAAATCTCCTGCCATTCTGTCAAACCGGCTTCAGACCAGGGTCCTCGACTGTAGATAAAATCACCGCACTTTCTTACCTAGCAAATCGAGCGCGGCTACGCAAAAGTCTCCCATTATTCGCCTGCTTCAATGGAGTAGATCGTACCATCCTATGGAGAAAGCTGGCCAATTGGAACATCGACCCCTCTTTGCTAAGAGCGATACAATCCTTTTATCAAAACACCTGGGTAAGAATTAAACTTTCAAGTGACTCTGCAACCGACAAAATTGACACAAACCATGGCTTAAAACAAGGGTGCGTGTTGGCACCCCTGCTGTTTAATTTATACACAGCAGACATGGAGATAGCCCTGTCGGGGGCCGCCTTAGCAACGCCAAAGATCGGGGCAATCAAAATTCATTTTATGCAATACGCAGATGACCTGGTAATCCTGGATCATACAAAAATAGGGCTTCAAAAGGCACTTACCGCCCTGGCAACATACAACAACAAAAACAGGCTGGTAGCAAACCCGACCAAGTCAAAAATTGTCATCTTTGGGCACTACCCCAAAAAAAAGAGCAAAATGGCGCCTCGGCCATTTGACCTTGGACAGCACACAGAAATACACGTACCTGGGGGTCTCCTTCCACGAATCGGGGCTGTGTGGCACCCACCGAAAGAAAATTCAGGGTAAAGGGAAGAGCATCACCTTCGCCCTATGTAAACTACAAGCCTCTTTATATAGTCCATCATCAACTGCCATTCAAAGAGTCCTCAAGGCCAAGTTAATGCCGGCCCTTAATTACGCACAACAGGCGTACCCAGGCAAACTGAACAAAGAGTTGGAAAAAATTCACTGCGGGTCATACAAGAGACTGTACCATTTACCAAAATGTACAAGAAACACTCTAATTCGCCTGGAATTTTCTCTCTACCAACAAAATCTGGAAGAGATGGCAGCCCTAAGCAAATATTACTATCTTACAACAGCGGCACGCGATAACACACTGAAGGCCGTCTTGAAACATATCTTCATGGAACCCGGGAACCCCTGGTCAACCACCATTGAATCAGCAATTATCCAACTTAACCTTGAGATCGAGTCGTGGAATCCAGACCTTGTCAACTACACGACCATCAAACACGCGATAAAAAAAGCAAGTGCGCGCCTGCTCTCAGGTGTTGGACCTGGAGTCTCTTGCAAAAAGAGCCTTTCACGAGTCTCTATGCTTGCCGCACACCTCGTATAACCCTCGAAACCATCTCACGCAGGCCGTGGGCCTCCCAGCCCTCCATAAGATTCTAGCCTACAAACTGCACCCCCTCCCGCTCAAAGAACTATATCACCCGGGAACTGCTGGCACAGGAGTCCAGTAATGCAGACTCTGTAATTACAAACATGAGTCATTGGCCCACTTACTATTCTGCTGCTCTGCCCTACGTGCACCCCGCACCCTATACCTCAGGCCCATCCTTAGGAACGCGGGGTCATGCACAGCTAAGGAGGCAATCCATCATCTATACACCTTGAGCATAGTAAAACAGATGGCCTCGTTCGGAAAGTTTATACAACATCCGAGCTGATGGCAGCCAAGGGCGCACAGGAATAGAGACTAGGATGTTGGTTAAACAAACTAGTTCCTCTGCAACAGCCTCAACATTGCTGGGTTGGCTAATAAACTTCAAGGTATCCCGGCAGTGAGCCCACCTATCAACATAGTTGACACAGTCACAAGGGGCAAAAGAGATGTGCGGGAGGGGACAGAGGGAGGGTCAACCGTAAGGTTTACAGTTAACGGTGAGGCCCAAGCCAAGAATAGTCTTAATAGTAATAGGCCTAGAGGCCCATATACTAGGGCTATTTCTTGCCAGCCTCCCAGCAGAGTAGGATATCCCAAGCCCCTCAGGGAAAGGGGGCAGGAGGGAACGGACCACCAAACATTGAACCTCCCAACAATAGGCATACCACCTGAATCCACCCCATATGTAGTGGTACTGGAGAATGTACCTCCCCTCCCTATCGGGCTAAGGAAGATTATGCACAACTAAAGAATAAACGAACTGACTGGTTCTCACATAACACCACCATGGGCCATCGCGTATCAAAAAATATCTTAATGGCACTTAGGGTCAATTAGATAGGGAACTCATGTAAAACGGATAGTGGAGACTGTGTTATTGTAAACTTTGACAATCCCTTCAGTGCCTGGCGTATTTTATCTAGGGACTTTAACCATACCCCATTAATCGGTTCTGTTATTAAGGCTTTTCCCCAGGGTTATTTTTATAAGCCAGTCCTCCATAGGGAGATGCCAGAGCATGGTTGTAGGGCACGCCAACTAGGATGTTGGTAAAATAAACTAGTTCCTCTGCAACAGCCTCGTGCCCTAGCCCATTATGCTCCTGGATTAAATAGACAGTCACATAGCCCCCAAACATTGGTGATAGACAACAGATTTGCAGCTCTATCTGGGTTGGAGAATTTTGATTGACTGCGGGCTTCTGTACCGCCTGGTCGTAAACCAGCTACACCCCCCAAACTACAAGGGATTTAGCCGAGAAACATGTTGATGTGAGGCCGAACAACTTTTTATCCTGGAACATTGCTGGGTTGGCTAATAAACTTCAAGATCCACGGTGGGTACGCTCTGTGAAACAATACACCGTAATTAGCCCACAAAAAAACGTGGTCGGTGGACTGCAATCTTTTCATAGAAGGTTATAAGGCATTTTTTGTCTTAGCCACCCCTTCGGTGAGTGGAAGACCAAGGGGTGGTTTAGTTACTTACATTTCGGTGGCTGTTGATTGTGAGTTGCAGGTAATCCCATCTTCACATCGGGGAATTTTGCCATTGTCAGCTACTAGGGGGGACACTAGTTGGGGAATTCTCAATTTTTACAACTCGGTGACCTGCCCACAAGAGGAATGTAACATCACCAATTTGGGAGGATTCATAAAAAAAAATCCATGGGCCCGGGTTCCTATAATCCCCTGGTTTCTGGCGATTTTAATATACACCCCTGTGGTAATCCCTCAACATCTTCTACTTCGGAGTTGGGCTGCCCCCATATGTTGGGTTTTCATTTTGAACACCATTCTCAAGGGGAACTGCTTAATAACATGTTGAAGGAACTAGATATGGTGGTAACGATGTCCTTAACTGACCCACTCCCCAAGTTCCCCATACCAACGTTCAAATGCAACGGAAGAGGATCATTTCTTGATTTTATTCTAATTTCCGCATTGTTACAATGCTTTTTTACTGGTTTTAATATTTTAGCAAGTGAATTTAGTGACCATAACCTGGTAACAGTTAATATGTTGGGCCCTTTAGTGGTAAAATTAGGTAAAGCCTCCAATAGTTGCACCCTGAAACCGACAGATGGAAAGCACAGATAAAAGTGATCCCAAGTATCTCCTGATAGTTTTTACAATAATGTGTAATCTTTTTGTGCCCACAAACTGGAACTATGTACATCTGAGTGGTCCACCCCAAACGAGATCCTTGATGCATATGAAGTATTAGCACAAAAAGTAGGGGATCTGTTATGCGTGCCGGCCAGTGGGACTGCCGCACAAGGCCCCAGATGGTTTGTCTCCCGCTTCTCCAAATCAGCTAAGCGGCTGAGGGAAGCTCTAGGGGCCAAACCAAGAAACCAATCAGATGTCCGGGCTTGCAGAATGGAATATAAGTTAGCCCTGGCCAAACGCAAGGGAGCTTTGAAGGATGACGCATGGAAAGAGTTGATTGACTATAGCACCCAGAGGAACAGCTTGAAGTTCTGGAGCGTGGTAAATGGGGCCCTGTTTTACAAGGACGGGGGGACGGCATGGTGGGCAATATTACAGAGGAGGACTGGGTACTCCACTTTAAAACCATTTTGATTGCCCGCCCGATCCTTACGGTAGCAAACCCAGGATTAGGAAGGAAGCTGTGATCAGTTTCGATAGGAGTGAGATATTTGAAGGGATTATAGGGCTAACGATTAACAAAGCTCCGGGCCCAGATGGGATCCCCCCTGATCTATCTAAGTCAGATCCTTTGTTCTGGGCCCCGATTCTAGAGTCCCTTTTTAACGCTGCGGCAACGAATGGGTGTCCTCAGTCATGGTCTTGCTCTACTATAGTTCCAGTTTTAAAAAAGGGTAACAGAAACAGCACTCACTGCTACAGACCTATCTCGCTTATCGACTCAGTGGTCAAAGTGGTGGGCCCGGTCCTTTTACAAAGATTAACTGCATGGGCAGATGAGAACAGGATTATGTTGGACACCCAGTACGGCTTCCGGCCGGGGCGTTCCAATATTGCCCAGTGCCTCAATCTATATATGGTACTGAATAAGTACACTGTTGCGCATTCAGGAACCATCCACCTTGCCTTCATGGACCTGTCGTCCACTTTTGACTGTGTTAATAGAGCTAAGCTGTGGCAGTCCATGGAGGCAATGGGGGTGAAAGCTAGCATTGTCAACTTTCTTGAGGACTTGCACTCATCAACCAAAGCTTATGACAGGTACTCCCAAGATCTGCACCATAACAAGGATATCTTGATCAAGAAAGGAGTCCGGCAGGGCTGTATTCTGGCGCCGTTTTTATTTAACTTTTATAATGTTGAATTAGAAAGCGTGCTATTGGCAACCGGAGCTGATTTCCGTTATGTAGGACGGCGGGGCATCCCTGTTCTGCTTTACGCAGATAACGCGTTTTATTATCCAGAACCGAATTGGGTCTACAAACCCTTTTAACTGCTTTCCTGGGTTTTATGACAGAATGGGACTTGACCATTAATAACTCGAAGTCCTATTTAATGAAAGTAGGGAAACATATGAAAAGGAGCTTCCAGTTTAGATCCAGTAAAGACAAAATCCCAGGTACAAGTGTTTTCTCCTTTTTAGGGGTCTTATTCGATGATCAATTAAAATGGGACCCCTTGATTCAGAGAAAAAAAGGGGGCCTGGCCCGGGTTAATGCAGCAATTTTTAACTTTGCTTCCATAGTGGGGAAGAAACTGGCAGGAGCCATGTTACAAGTTTACCAAGCGAAAAGTCTAGCCATAGCATAATATGGTAGCGAGATCTGGGGGCACTCGGCAACTGAACCCCTTTCGGTTGTGGAAAATGGGTTTTTAAAAAGACTACTATGTGTCCCACAAGGAACCTCGAACATGGATGTCCACGAGGAACTGGGGGTCTCCTACTTAAGTGACACTCTTGCTTTGTGCCCCCTGACCTTTTGGTTAAAGTGTTGGTTAAATGATGACCTACACCGTACCAAAGTGATTTCAAATGAGTGCTTGTCCCTAGACAATATGGCTCGTATCCCCTGGCTTAATTACATTAAAAGAGGGTTTGAACGTATTGGGCGGGGCGTTTTATTCTCTAAGCCAGATATAATTATAAAAAAGGATGTGGAACTAACTAAGACAGCCATCCTGAATCAAAGGCGACTAGATGGGGAGGCAGAAGAGATACGGAAACCGAGTGTCCGGGCATACCTTGTCTCTAATAACAACGCCTTTTCCAGAACCATATCTCATGGGCTCACTGTCGACACGTGAGAAATTTCTTCTAAAAAGGTTCTGGATGAATATTTTTCATTTTCTGCTGGCAAGACCTAAGGGGGCCTCAAGACGCCAAGTGCTAGCTTCCTGTGGTTGCGACGGAAAGTCTCCACAGGATCTGCTGCACTTCATGTTTTCTTGCAGTCTGTATGCAGTCCCCGGGAGGCATTTTTTAATTCCTATTTGTACAAAATTGAATTTTAATCAAGTCAGACCAGCACTCATGTATTTACAATTGTTGAACGATGACTGTATCTTTTTTATTGTAGGGTTTTTAAAAGCATCATTGAGATCTAGGAACTTTATGGACATGTAGCATATTTATTCAGAGATCTTTACAGATGATTTACCTGTGTGGCTACGGAACTAGTTTCTCTTTTTTATATCATGTCAATAACTAATTGTTTTTTTATGTATGTAATTGTGTGACTTTTATGGTTTTGTAAATGAAAACTGAATAAAGTTTATTGAATGACTGACTCTCCATCTGTTGAGTAGGGTGAGGATGTTGTCCTTTGCGACGATCAGGGTGGTTTTGAGGCTAGGTTGGCTCTGTAAGCAGATTGGGAGGGGTCTAGCAGGTTGTTTTTCTTCAGCTGTTCAGTGAACTAAAGGTTGATGGCCTTCTCCAGAACTTTTGCGGGAAACTGGAACAGCGAGATGGAGCAGACATTCTAGACATCGCTAGGGTCTGCGGAGGGTTTCTTGAGGAGAGGCCTGACCTCCGCGCGCTTCCAAGCATCGTGAAAGGTGGGTGCAGTAATGGATATGTTGAGGAATGTGGTGAGATCTTGTCGCTTCCAAGGTTGAAGAGGCGGTGGGGGCATGGTTTGGAGAGTGCTCCTGAGTGGAAGGAGATCATTATGTCTGAGGAGTCTGGTGTGCTTAGTTGCTTGCATGTGTTGAGGGGCGGTCTCCGTGGGAGTGGTAAGGCTGAGGAGGTTGTTGGGTGGATCTTCTTGTATATGATGAATATCTTGTTGTGGAAGTGATCTGCAAGAGAGTCACATGAGAACTGTCTGACGATGGCAAAGAGTTCTTTGGTACAGTTGGCGGCCTTGTGGTCTGCAAAGGCCTTCATTCTTGGGTCTTTGAGTTGATAGTGGTAATTGTTGAGGGCTGTTTTGAAGGTGGCTCAGTCTGTGCTGTCTCTGTTGGTGCATCATCTTCTTTCTAGTTGTTTTCAGCTGCGTTTCACTGTGCAGAGTTCCATAATGTACCATCTGGCTTGTTTGGTGGATCTGTGAGTTTTGGCTGGGTTGATGGGGTGACTCAATTGACAGTGTTGGTGATCCAGGTGTTGAAATTGCCGACTGCCTGATTCAGGTTGGTGGTGGCATCTGGCAGGGTGGTGTTGAGGGCGTTCCTCCATTGGTTCTGTGTTACTTCGCTCCAGCTGTGGGTGGAGATACTGGAAGGGTTGGAGGTGGTATGGGGTGGTCCTGTGATGGTGAAGTGGACGATGGAGTGATCAGTCCAGGTGAGTTCCATTTCATGGATGTATTGGACTCTGTTGCTGGATGTGAAGCTCAGTTTCTGAGTTCTGTCTGTGAGTAGGGTCTGTGACTATCTGGTTGAGGCCGATGTTATTGATTCGATTCTGGAAGTCAGTGGAGTTTGGGTCTGTAGGGTTGACCAGGTGGAAGTTGAGATCTCCTAGAAGGTTGTAGTGCATGGATTTGATGGCGAGTGGGGTGATGAAGTCTCTGATGGTGTCACCAAGGCAGCAGGAAGTGGGATGCGGGAAGCGGAAAAAATGGCTCACTGGAAAAACAGCACACAAGGGGAGCTGTCATGGGAACTAAAACCTGGTTAACCTGGGGGGCAGGAACCTAATGGCAAAAGCAGGCTGTCAGGCTATCTGACCAGGCTTGTTCACTGGAGACATTACAAAAATGGGGTGATCCAATGGTCCTGGACCTGGGCTGCGTATGATACGAGAACCACCTCAGGCATAGGACAATCCCTATGTAGACTCTGTCTAGACATACGGGTCAACAAGTATGCCACCCTTGCAATAGGGAGGAGATGCTGACCTGAGCTTCACCATTTACCACCGCAGCTGATGAATGTAACCATGGCACCTTGAATTGTACCTATACCTATGTTGAAAGTGTAACCATGTAAATGATGTATACCCATGTAAATATTGTATATGAATTGTTCTGTATTGCACAGTGTTAATGACATCACACAATATGTCCTCATGAGCACATGTGTCTAGTAGCAGGCAATTTGTAAATTAATGTAAATAATGTAAATAATTTGTTTTGCATTAGACAGTTTATGATGTTGCACCTAATGTCCTCACAACAGTATTAACCAACAACATGTAATTGCGTCCGGCCTGTGGCCTGTTGAGTTGGCTTTTTAATTTTTAATTCTCACTATGGAAACCCTTTATTAGAGCATGCAACCATTAGCTAACCAATGGGGGTCCAATATTAGAATTTGGACACTGGGCCACCAGTCAAGAGCCTTCATGCTCGGCCCTTAGCGAATACTGACAGTCTGTCGTCTGTGTCAAGCGGCAGCTCAGCGTGAGCCTCACGCTTGAGGAACATTTAAATAACGCCCTTGCGGAGAGCAGGCCAGCTGACAACTGATCCGGGTGGACTGCGAATGCCAAAACTTGACAATTAAGGGGTAGAGGATCCTGCTGCTGTTAGGTCCTTCCTCTCCCTTTTCCCTTATCTTGCACCCATTCCCCACTTCAGACCTTATCTTTGACATGGAGGTTCTGTAACTTACAGCTCCTGCATTGATTGCCGACTAATTGCATTGATTGCTGACTACATGGTATTTGGAACCTATAGCCTGTACTTTACCCTGCACACATCGGTGAGTACCTGTATATTTTGATCATAGCTGTTAACCTCTAGATAAATACACAGCACTAACCTCAAACCATCCCCCCCCCCCATTTTGTAATTACAGCAGAATTTAGCGTGTAAGCCTAATCTTTGTATGGCCAATGTTGAGACCTTATAATTTTATTGCGCACAACACTGACCCCTTCCATTTACCCTACAGGTGTGTGACTTAGACACCACACTACCAATCAGGTTGCCCCTACCTGAGGAAGACCTGCAGGCCAAGGCCCCCAGTTACCCCTTGAGCCCCAAGATGGGTCAAAACGTAGACGCCCACATTTTCATCCACCCTGGACCACGAATCCCTGGCTATACCTTGCTGCACAAGACTGTTATTGTGTGTTAAAAAATTGTATAGGAATCAGTTTTGAAATGATTACATGTGGTCAGGTGAAATAGACTGAGAATTAACCATCAGTCAATGTAATGAACTACCGTAATAATCTTTGTTCACCACTATCCCTGAATTCTATTCACCCCTGCAAATCTAGAGCACTACTCTACCCCGCACGTTCCTTTGGAGCAACCTTTTCCCTTGTCTCTCACTGCGAACTACAGTAAAGAATATACTGTTGCTAGTAACCGGATGGAATAAAGACCAATTGCATGGAATTTAACTTTGTGGTTGTTGTGCCTTTACCTAAAACTGTTGGCATTTGATCATTGGGAGCCAACTGAGTTTAGGCTCATGAAAGTTGTAAGTTGTGATTCAACTGTATTTGAAATAAGTCCAGGACCATTGTTTCTTGTATTGTTTACAGGAGCAGCTTGGCAGCAGTCTAGCATGGTGGGACCAAACGGGAGAAACTGGCAGTGAGGAGAGTTGGTTTGTATATGGGAAATGTAATGAAGAACATGCCCAATGCCTCCACCCATTACTCATCTTAGATGAGACATTGGCACAAGGAAGTAATATAATACATCATCTGATTAACTCTTTTTTCCACAGGGTGCCCCATGAGCTGTATGCTCATTCTTGGTAGGTAACTAAATTCCAGTATCGGTAACACAAAGGCAAAAATTCTGTTTCTCAGGGTCCAAAATGGGTAACATCTACACTTCTAGGTTCAAAGGGCTTGCCTGAGGCCAGCGCTAGCAGTCAGGCTTAAACAGACCTGACTCCCCTTTCCCTCAACAATCTGCCCATAGCTGTGCTTTCCCAACTCAAATCTTCAATGCTAAAGAGCAGACAGAGATTATAATTCACTATCACATATTGTGCTTTGTGGTTATGATGTTGAATCCCATTCTGTGAATTTGGATATCAAATCAAAGTTGGGTGGCGAGTGCCAGTACAAGGCACAGACACATGGATCAACTGACAGCAAGCAGTATGAAGATAACAAGTGGCCTGCTGAGGTGATGTTAAAGTTGAGGGAAGAAAAGAGGCCTAGTGGGCTTTGTGCTTTGAAGCAGCAATTTATTCGGTGCCCAAATGCAATCTTGCACTGCAGATGTAATTATAATATCATAGCTGTAGGAAAGTAGGATCTGCTTCTCATGGTTACCTCCACGTTTTCCTTGATGTTACACTGTTTTGGCTAGTCTGACTGGGATCCTGCTAATCGGTACCTCAGTCTATCTGCTTTCTCCTTAAAAATGTTATGCATGTACTTAGGTACACCCCAGATTTCATACTGGGGTACCCTTCTCAGTCCCTAGTAAATGGTACACATGTACCCAGGGGATAGGTACCCCAGAGGCCTCCGATGGGCTGAAGCATTTTTTATGCCACCCATGAGAGGCCATGCAAAATGGCACTACTGGCCTGCCATTGCAGCCAGTGTAAGATGGTGTATGGACCACTTACTTTAGATATAGGTTTACTATATCTATATGTCACTACACTTAAAACCTATCAATCACCCCTTTAGCAGGCAGTGACAATCCTGTAGGCAGGGTGCTGGGTTTTATGTGAGAGGGTGCCCCTACATGAGCAGAGCACCTCTGCAGCCTCCGAAGACCACTCTCCCGGGTTGTCAATGATGCAGCTAGAACTATAGGTAGAGGTGCATTATATGCTCGCATAAAATGCTATCTCGAAAACGGCTGCAACAAAACACATCGTGTTTGGTATCAAACACCTCGGAATCATACCTCCACACTGTTAACCACTGTGGGAGGTATGAATCCACTCTTCTGAAGCAAGCTTTGTGGGGTAACTGGTCTTCCCGGTACCAGCCTTCTCAACCTGGGCAGCAAAAAATGGTTGTTGCCAACCGGAGACACATTTCTGCCCTCCTGCTGCTGAGCCAAGCTCGAGCAGGGAAGGCAGAACAATAGCCATCCTCTCACAGGGAGGAGTGAGACCAGTATCCCTTGTGGGCACCGCTTAACCTGAACCCATGTGCACCACGTACATTTGCAAGTGCATATGCATGTTGGCATTCCCCAACTATGTGCATTGGGCTAGCATTAGCCCCATCCTCTCTGAACATTTCATACAAAGGACTTTGGCCTCTTTGCACTCAGTGCCCTGTAAGCTGTTGTTTTATGAAACTGCTAGAGGTCCCCTTGCGACTCCTGTTACTTTGGCCTGTTTGCTCCAGGTTGCTCCAGGCCTGCCTGACTACCCTTGTGTGGTAAGTCTCCTGGTCTTTGCTGGGCCAGACCATGACCATGACCTTCCTCGTTCTTCTTCGTGGGTTGCCGCCGCCAAGGCTGGTTGGTGCTCCCACCAGACACCTCCCCCTCAGTCCACAACATCCTTCGTAGGAACGCTCGTATCCAGCTGCTGGTCATCCACGACATCTCCTGGACCCCATGGTTGCAGAGTCAAGGTCTCTATCTTCACACCTGAAGCACCCTACATCGGTGGGCATTCGTCTACCGAGCCCCTGGTCAATCCTGAGTGACCCAGACTCTGTCCCCTCTGCTTTCAGGTTCCATCCGTCAAGAGCCCACCTGTGGTTCCACCGGACACTTTTCTTCTTTCCAGCAGTGGCATTTCTTTGAAGACTCCCATTGAGATCGACAACGGTTTCCAACGCCCCTTCAGCCCTATGCACCTGGCTTCCCTGGGATAGGTAACTCTGGTACTTCAGTATTCACGGGCGGGGTGGCTCTCCAACCTTCTATGTTCAAAAGACTTTCCTCGTAATCCACTGGGAAGGGTCCTTAAATACTGAAACTACAACCGCAACTCTCCCATTGAATTGTACGTAGCATGCAGTCGTGTTCTCACACTGCACCCGACCCCCGTGGAGTACCTCCTTACTCACCTTGGGTGGTTCCTTGGAGACCCAGAGAGTCTACACCCTCTAAACAATGTCTTAACTTGAGTCGTGGTTCTTATGCTACTATTTTAGTATATGGTTTGGTCTCCCCCAGTGTATTAGTGCTACCTACATTTGTTGCTGTGCTATAGTATTGTGTGCTTTGTGTTTATCTGTGTGTAGCAGATACTGTGAGGTATTTAAGGTGTGTTATAATAATAAATACATATTTTTATAACTACTGTTTGGTTCTCCTTTCATTTATTCAATACAATAAGATTGCATTCTGGTAAACAAGCTGCTTAACATTCCTTCAAGACTAAGCCTTAAGGCTGCTCTCCACCGCTACCACTTGGATAGCTTCATAAGGTTATCTTTGACCTCTAAAATCCCCATAATGGTTGTTTGGACTGATGCAAGGTGCCCACTTTAAGAAGTGGACATCATATACCAGGCCAACTTCTCACAATAGCTCAAATACATTTGCCAATTGATCTGGTTTAATGTGCTATAACATGCCATCAAATGCAGCCCAAATACTTTATAGGTTTGCATAACAGGCAGTGCAAGCTCTCTGGTTGTGAAAGGCCCATTGTGAACTTACAGTGGCCGTAAAGCATACCAGTTGCTTACCATTAGTTGGATTTAAGGTCACTCTCATTAGCTTGCTTTGTATGCATTGGTTTGTGTGGGCTTGACATTCTCTTCAGTGCTTGCCCCATCCCCTGGAGTACAGTCTCTTTACTTCTATCATTCCAATGCTTAAATTCCTGCACTTACATTTTATTTATTGTTAAGCACTCTGTAGGAAACTCGCCTTTTCTGCATAGTCACCCCATACCTTTCAGCTTTCTCTGCGCCATATTTTTGCTGGATTTAGAACTCTGTGCATTATCTGTGCATTATCAACCTGTTCTCCCCTTTAAACAGGGTTATATTGGTTTATTCCAATTGACACATTTGTCTTTCATATATGTCTCTAGTATATGGTTTGGAAAACACACCCTGCGCCTCAAAGTTAAATGGCACCATTGACTGTCACCACCTATTCTGCCATCCACAAAGTGGGAACATAAAACATGGCTTCAAGTCAACCATTGTAGCGTGACTGCTTCAGTGCAAAACCTGCAGTGCAACCTGATAAAATAAGAAAAAAACCTTTTAGAAGGCAAAGACCTTCCTTAATAATAATTAACAAGTGCATGCAGAAAATTATTATCAGCATGTTCTTACAGTGGCAATGCCCACAAAAGGCATGTTCACTGCAACAGGTTTGACTGCACTATGCAGAAACCCACAATACAGTTTTCCATATTTATAAAGCTATCTTGGTTTCGGGACCAGCTTAAAAAATAATCAAACCACTATTTTGAATAATTTTTGAAGAATCTATGACAAAATCTCGAATACACAAATATCGACATACAAAATTATCGCAACAAAAATATCGATGGCAAAAATATCGGGATCCTATACCTAACAAGGTAAGTACAAAAATATCGAAAAAAATATATAGAATGTCAAAAATATCGTTTTTTGTAAAATATTGTTTTCTTTTATTAAATAAAAATGTAATATTCCCAAAATAATACTTATAAATGTAATAAATATATTTAAAAATATATTATAATATTTAAAATGAATACATAATGTAATACAAGTTAATAATAATAAAGATATAATACATAGTATATTTTTTATTAACAATAACTCTAAATTAATTATTTTAATAACTTATAAATAAATACAAATATAATTAATTACAAATACATTTATATACATAAAATAATAAGATAAAGAACAATTAATAACAACATAAAACTAATAAAAATAAATAAATACTTTTTAGAAAGCCTATGAGTAAAAATTACTATTCCCACTCCAGAGAGTGCAACAGTAGGGAAAGTGTTGGATAGCGTAGGGTAACAATTACTATTCCCACTCCAGAGAGTGCAACAGTAGGGAAAGTGTTGGATAGCGTAGGGGTAACAATTACTATTCCCACTCCAGAGAGTGCAACAGTAGGGAAAGTGTTGGATAGCGTAGAGGGAAAAATTACTATTCCCACTCCAGAGAGTGCAACAGTAGGGAAAGTGTTGAATAGCATAGGGGTAACAATTACTATTCCCACTCCACAGAGTGCAACAGTAGGGAAAGTATTGGATAGCGTAGGGGTAACAATTACTATTCCGACTCCAGAGAGTGCAACAGTAGGGAAAATGTTGGATAGCGTAGGGGTAACAATTACTATTCCAACTCCATAGAGTGCAACAGTAAGGAAAGTGTTGGATAGCGTAGGGGTAACAATTACTATTCCAACTCCAGAGAGTGCAACAGTAGGGAAAGTGCTGGATAGCGTAGGGGTAAAAATTACTATTCCCACTCCAGAGAGTGCAACAGTAGGAAAAATGTTGGATAGCGTGGTGGTAAAAATTACTATTCCCACTTCAGAGAGTGCAACAGTAGGGAAAGTGTTTGATAGAGTAGAGGTAAAAATTACTATTCCCACTCCAGAGAGTGCAACAGTAGGGAAAGTGTTGGATAGCGTAGGGTAACAATTACTATTCCCACTCCAGAGAGTGCAACAGTAGCGAAAGTGTTGGATAGCGTAGGGGTAACAATTACTATTCCCACTCCAGAGAGTGCAACAGTAGGGAAAGTGTTCGATAGCGTAGGGGTAAAAATTACTATTCCAACTCCAGAGAGTGCAACAGTCGGAAAAGTGTTGGATAGCGTAGGGGTAAAAATAACTATTGCAACTCCAGAGAGTGCAACAGTAGGGTAAGTGTTGGATAGCGTATGGCTTAAAATGATATACTTATAAATAAATGCTTTTTTTTGTAATAATAAAAATATGAACTATTAAATAAATATAAATCATTTACAATACCTATACATAAATATTGAAAACATGATTAGCAAAATATATTGAACCCCAAAAAAATATTAAAAAATACAATTTTATAATATTTAATTACCAATTAATAATTAATTAACAATTATATAATTAACAAATCAATTATTTTAAAAACATTATTACTTCATTACATTTAAATTACTTCCCACCATATTACCCTATAAACCCACAACCCGCAACAGATCACATTTATAAATTAATGATTTAATTAAAATTAATTAACAATTAATTAAAATTATTTACCAATTAATTAAAATTAATTTATAATTACTACTAATTAATAATTAATTAAAAATAATTAAATTACTTCCCACCCTATTCCCCTATAAACCTACAACCCGCTACAGAACATATTTATCAATTAATCAATTAATTAAAATGATTGACCAATTAATTACATTCAATTACCAATTATTTAAAATTAATTAATAATAACTACTAATTAATATTAATTTCACATAATTAAATTACTTCCCACCCTATTCCCCTATAAACCCATAACCCGCTACAGAACATATTTATCACTTAATCAAATAATTAAAAGTAATTATAAATAATTGCCAATTAATTAAAATTAAATAATTATTACTACTAATTATTAATTAATTTAACATAATTAAATTACTTCCCACCCTATTCCCCTCTAAACCCACAACCCGCTACAGTACTAAAATACAACATTTTATTAAATTACATGAAAAAAATTAAAAACATAATAAATACAATAAAATATAAACAAAAATTATTAAAAAATCGATATTAGTAACATCAAAATTATTTACATCGATATTACTGACTTGATATTTAAAACTTCGATATTACTAATATCGATATTAAGAGTGTCGATATTACTTACCTTCAATATTATGTCCCTTCGATATTTAAACTTCAATATAATTGTATATCGATATTTAAATCTCGATATTTTGTCTGTGCACGATTTTTGAAATCCATACCATTTTCATTAGCTCTCCAACAGCCGCCCAGCCTGTAGTTAGCCTTTAAAGAGGTGAAATTTCTGTCAGGTTCCAGCATTCAGCGCCTACCTAATCTTTAGGAACTACATATCCCATGATCCTTGCAAGGAGGAAGTATAAAGTGTAAGGAGGCAGGAAACTCGTTGCAAGTAATTCTTAGTCCTATGTTTGTGTTTCTTGTCTGGTTGGGAGGTCCTGCGCTGATCGAGCTGCTGATCTCTACAGTGAAGCGGGAGCGCTGTTTCCTGCTCCGTTTTCAACCTTAAGGTATTGTTTTACCAAACCGGGAAGGAGCCCTGGCCTCGGGCGCCTACCGGCAACGTTCAACTGTGACCTTCACTTTCCAATCGGCGCGCACCGTTTTGGTGCGTGTCTTCGTTGCCCGGAGCTTAGCGGCGGACGCTGCAAGCTTCCGTGGTGAAATTCAGTAATTGAGCTTACCTTGTCCCTTGTTTGTCCGGAGCTTAGTGGTGGGCTCACTACATGCTACCGGTGATTGGTGTTATTTGGGAAAGCGGAACGTAGTGGCGGTCACAACCACACGTTACCGTTGTCAAAAGGAAATCGGGTTGTGCCTTTGGCTTGATTATACAGCGGAACGTAGTGGCGGTCACAACCACACGTTGCCGTTGTTTATATGAAGTTGAGTTGTGCTTTTGATTTGTGTTCATAGCGGAACGTAGTGGCGGTCATACCACACGTTGCCGTTACTTTGGATAGAGACTTTGTTTATCATTTAAGTGCTCTCAAAGATAAAACATTGTGGAACTAAAAGGAATAGCCTAACGTTTACTAGGGGATAAAACATTGCATATGAATCGATGAAGAGTGGTATTACTGCAAATCGTTTTTAAAGTGTTTCAGACTATGCACTGTGCTGACCTCAAAGAATTATTTAGAGGAACATGTTCAAAACTCCAGGGAGGGATCAATAATCTTAAGTTCATTTCCACATGAAATGGTGTGTATTCTCACAGGGAAGGTATTTCCAAGAGCATGTACCTGTGTAAGATATGTGTGTTAACAGGTGTCTTTCATTACAGGAAACAGAACTGATAAACCGTTAGACTTATTGGCGGACTGTGTACAGCCACTTAAGGTATTCAGCGGTCTGTTGAGTTGTATTGTGGTTAGTCAGATTATTGGCAGGTGTTATAAAGCTTTGCTTCTGTCATTTCAGATCCCTTGTCCCTGCTGACCCCTTCCCGTCCCCGGTTTCTTTTTCATTATTTATCCCTCGCCTGATGGTTCGAACCCCCTGTGTATAACATTCAGGGGGTTGGTAACGTCAGGAGGTGGACCCCTTTGTTCATCAATCGGTTCCTGTGGAGCAGGTCCTGACAGAATTACTTGCCCAAGATATATGCTCCACCTGACACGGTTGTTGAACAAACATGGCTACCCTAGAGGAAGTACTACAAGCTTTGGTTATAGTCCAACAAGAGTTGGTGGCTTCAAGAGCAGAGGCTACAGCCTCACGAGCAGAAGCCACAGCTTTAAGGGAAAGAGTGGATAGACTCGCTGGCAATCCTTTTGATGCTGCTACACTCAATCCTCGTATACAAGTAACTGTGCCTCCTCCTATCCCATTGGCAAGTCCTGAGAGATATTCTGGGGATTCTTCGAAGACGCAAATATTCCTCACCCAGATAATGATGCACTTCTCTTGCAAACCTGCTTCTTTTCCCAACCATCATTCAAGGGTAGCATTTGCCATCTCTTATATGATAGGAGACGCAGCCAGTTGGGCGGTTCCACTAGTAAGGAGAGATGATGCCATTCTTTCTGACTGGGGGGCGTTCAGAACGGAATTCGAGAGGGTGTTCGATAGAAGAGCCACTACATTCCGGGCAGATAAAGAATTGATGGAGTTGAGACAGGGACGTAACGAACTGATTACCTATTTAACGTCCTTTAATAGATTGGTGGCCGAATCATCCTGGCCTGAAGAGAAACAGATGTCCATCTATTATCAAGGGTTACGGGATGGGATGAAAGATGTTATAGCGCAAATAGACCCCCAACCCACTACCTGTGCAGGTATGATTAACTTGTCCTTGAGGCTTGATGGCAGAATGTCCGAGAGGTCTGGGGACAGGAGAAAATGGGACAGAGGATCCTCTAGGCCAGAGTACTTCAGCAAGAAAGGGCCATCGTCCATAGGGGAGAGCCATGAACCTATGGAGATTGGGGCAGTGAGAGCACCTTTGACCAGAGAGGAAAAAGAAACCCGTAGAACCCAGGGGCTGTGCATGTACTGCGGTCGAAAAGGTCATTATGTGAGAGAATGCCCTTCCAAGCCAAAAAGTACTGGGAGTTGGGTCAAGAAAAGGTTAGCAGTTTCCAGTACCGAGACATATGACAAAAATACGGATGATAAGGAAGATCAGATACCCTTAAAATTGCCTTCTTTGGTATGTGATGTGCTTCAGGAATCAGTGTCCCATATAGTTTTGTCCATGTGTTTGGAAAGCCATTTTGTTGGCCACCAAGTACTGGTTATGATTGATTCTGGAGCCACAGGCAATTTTATAGACAGTGGACTGGTCACATCCCTTAATCTAAAACGAATTAACAGGGCACACCCCGAAGAAGTATGGGCGGTAGATGGGAAACCTTTAACATCCGGAAAGATTACTGAACAAACCGAGGAGGTGTTGTTGGTGGTAGAACTACCAGAAGGGGAACATAGAGATAAGTTAACCCTCAACATAATTGAGGCTCCTCAATATGAGGTAATATTGGGTATGCCATGGCTTTCCTATCATAACCCTGACATTGATTGGAAAGAGAAAACATTGAAGTTCCTTTCATCTGGGTGTCAGGAACATATGTCAGCTCGTTCTGTAACTCAGGCTAGAGAGTTGTCTACTCCCTTTCAGGTGGCAACCGCGGCTGAGAAGGAAGTAGCTTTACCCGGTGCCTATCAGTCATTTTCTGATGTATTCAGCGAACAGCTGGCTAATGAACTACCACCTCATCGCATGTATGACTGTTGCATTGACATGGTTGAGGGAGCCCTGATGCCCACATGTCGGGTGTATGCGTTATCTGTGCCTGAAACCAAACATCTCAAAGAATATCTAACACACTACCAAGATATAGGCTTCATCCGCCCTTCCAAGTCCCCAGCGGCCTCTCCCCTATTTTTTATATCGAAAGCAAATGGTGAATTGAGGGCTTGTGTGGATTACAGGATGTTGAATAAAAACACTATCCGTAACAGGTACCCTCTCCCCCTCATTCCGGTACTATTAGACCAAGTACGAAAGGCCTGCATATATACCAAGTTAGACCTCCGGGGGGCTTATCACCTTGTGAGAATGAGGGAGGGTGATGAATGGAAGACGGCCTTCAAAACATGCTATGGGTTGTTTGAATACATGGTTATGCCGTTTGGATTATGTAACGCCCCGGCCGCGTTCCAATACTTCCTGAATGATGTCCTGAGAGATCTGGTAGACATTAGTGTAGTGGTGTACATTGATGATATTCTGATTTATTCTGGTAATGACGACTTACACCACAAACATGTGAAGCAGGTGTTACAGAGACTGAGAGAGAACCATCTATTCTGTAAATTAAGTAAATGTGAATTCGGTGTAACCACTGTGGAATTCTTGGGGGTCATGCTATGTCCAGATGGATTGCAAATGGCGGAAAGGAAAGTGCAAGCAGTCCAGTCATGGCCCAACCCTAAAACCGTGAAAGAGGTTCAATGTTTCCTGGGTTTTGCGAACTACTACAGGAGGTTTATTGATGGATTTTCGCGCCTTGCTGCACCTCTGTCTAGACTACTCAGAAAAGGTGTGGTGTTTGATTGGTCACAGGAAGCGGATTCTGCTTTCAAGGTGCTCAAAAGGGCGTTTGTTACTGCACCCATATTGGCACATCCACAACCTGAGTTGCCGTATGTGGTAGAGGCAGATGCCTCGGATGAAGCAGTAGGGGCTATCTTGTCCCAAAGGCATGTACAAACGGGTCAACTCCATCCGGTGGCATATCTATCCAAAAAACTGAGCCAAGCGGAGAAAAACTACACTATAGCTGAAAAAGAACTCCTTGCTATTAAAAAGGCCTTCCAGGAATGGAGACAGTATCTTTGGGGGGCCGTACATCCAGTGACCGTGTTCTCTGACCATCGCAACCTACAATATATGCGAACAGCCAGACATCTGTCACAGAGACAGATGCGATGGATGCTGTTTTTTGCGGAATATAATTTTCTGATAACTTTCCGTCCAGGCATCGAAAACAAAAAAGCTGATACGTTGTCACGCTTGGGCGAATCCTTAGAGGTAAAGAACGATCCTCCCTTGGATGCCATTATTGAGCCTAGCAAAGTGATCTGTGTGCTCAATGCGGATGTCTTCCTAGAGACAATCAAGGGGCAAAAGACAGAGACAGCCTGGAGGTCATGGTGTAGCAAAGACAACAGACGATCCCTTATCAGGGGTTTGCCTTTCGTTGAAAAGAAACTGTTCTTGCCTTCCTTGGAGAGTAGAAAAAAGGCCTTTGAGTGGTGTCACTCTTCTCCGATGGCTGGTCATCAAGGCATGAAGAAATCGGTGCTTTTAGTCCAAAGACATTTCTGGTGGGATACCTTGTCCCGAGACGTCAATGATTGGGTAGGTCGGTGTGAGGAGTGTGCACGGGCAAAGACGATTCAGTGCCAGAGTAAGGGGAAACTTATGCCTCTGCCCACTCCAAAGAAACCCTGGCAGAGTATCAGTATGGACTTCATCACTGGGTTACCTTCTGATCAGGGTCATACAGCGATACTGGTGGTCGTGGACAGCCTTACTAAGATGGGACATTTCATACCATGCCGAAACCTTCCCACGGCAGGCCAAACTGCTCAGTTGCTGTTGTCTAATGTTTTTCGTTTTCATGGAATCCCTGAAATCATTATTTCGGACAGGGGCCCGCAGTTCATTGCGAGCTTTTGGAAATCTTGGTGTTTGGCGTTGAAGATCAAAGCATCTCTGTCAACCAGCTTCCACCCACAGACTGATGGTCAGACCGAGCGGCTCAATCAGACACTAAAAAAGTACCTACGTTGTTATGCGTCTGAGGCTCAGGATTCATGGGTGTCCTTGCTGTGGCTAGCGGAATTTGCCTATAATAATACCTGGCATAGTTCGTTAGGGGTGTCCCCCTTTTATGCCAATTATGGGTTCGATGCCCGGGCCTTGCCAATTTCAATTCCTGGTGAAGTGGGTAATCAACCTTCGGTATTGAGCACGGTTCGACGACTGCATGCAATCCAAAAGAAGGTGACGAGACATTTGGATCGTGCCAAACAAGAGTACAAGAAATGGGCAGATAAACATCGTGGGGTGGGACCGGTGTATCAGGTGGGAGACAAGGTGTGGTTATCCACCAAAAACATTAGGTTCAAGCTCCGTTCAGTGTTCCATCCGAAATACATTGGCCCGTATGTGGTGTTAAACAGGTTAATCCTGTGGCTTATCGACTGAAGCTTCCTGCCTCGCTCCGTATCCATCCGGTATTTCACTGCAGTTTGCTGAAACCGGCTGCTGCGGCCCGTCGGAGAGCTCCCCCTCCAGTGATGTGTGACGAGGGTTTGGAGTACGTGGTGCGGTGCATAAAGGACTCCAAACGTCGCAGGGGCGCATTGTGGTACCTGGTTGCTTGGAAGGGCTACTCGGCTGAGGACGATTCCTGGGAGCCATCAGTGAACGTGCATGCTCCTGTGGCCGTCAGGGCATTTCATCGGAGATTTCCTACCAAGCCTGGGCCTAGGAGGCGCTAGGAGGGAGGGCATACTGTCAGGTTCCAGCATTCAGCGCCTACCTAATCTTTAGGAACTACATATCCCATGATCCTTGCAAGGAGGAAGTATAAAGTGTAAGGAGGCAGGAAACTCGTTGCAAGTAATTCTTAGTCCTATGTTTGTGTTTCTTGTCTGGTTGGGAGGTCCTGCGCTGATCGAGCTGCTGATCTCTACAGTGAAGCGGGAGCGCTGTTTCCTGCTCCGTTTTCAACCTTAAGGTATTGTTTTACCAAACCGGGAAGGAGCCCTGGCCTCGGGCGCCTACCGGCAACGTTCAACTGTGACCTTCACTTTCCAATCGGCGCGCACCGTTTTGGTGCGTGTCTTCGTTGCCCGGAGCTTAGCGGCGGACGCTGCAAGCTTCCGTGGTGAAATTCAGTAATTGAGCTTACCTTGTCCCTTGTTTGTCCGGAGCTTAGTGGTGGGCTCACTACATGCTACCGGTGATTGGTGTTATTTGGGAAAGCGGAACGTAGTGGCGGTCACAACCACACGTTACCGTTGTCAAAAGGAAATCGGGTTGTGCCTTTGGCTTGATTATACAGCGGAACGTAGTGGCGGTCACAACCACACGTTGCCGTTGTTTATATGAAGTTGAGTTGTGCTTTTGATTTGTGTTCATAGCGGAACGTAGTGGCGGTCATACCACACGTTGCCGTTACTTTGGATAGAGACTTTGTTTATCGTTTAAGTGCTCTCAAAGATAAAACATTGTGGAACTAAAAGGAATAGCCTAACGTTTACTAGGGGATAAAACATTGCATATGAATCGATGAAGAGTGGTATTACTGCAAATCGTTTTTAAAGTGTTTCAGACTATGCACTGTGCTGACCTCAAAGAATTATTTAGAGGAACATGTTCAAAACTCCAGGGAGGGATCAATAATCTTAAGTTCATTTCCACATGAAATGGTGTGTATTCTCACAGGGAAGGTATTTCCAAGAGCATGTACCTGTGTAAGATATGTGTGTTAACAGGTGTCTTTCATTACAGGAAACAGAACTGATAAAACGTTAGACTTATTGGCGGACTGTGTACAGCCACTTAAGGTATTCAGCGGTCTGTTGAGTTGTATTGTGGTTAGTCAGATTATTGGCAGGTGTTATAAAGCTTTGCTTCTGTCATTTCAGATCCCTTGTCCCTGCTGACCCCTTCCCTTCCCCGGTTTCTTTTTCATTATTTATCCCTCGCCTGATGGTTCGAACCCCCTGTGTATAACATTCAGGGGGTTGGTAACGTCAGGAGGTGGACCCCTTTGTTCATCAATCGGTTCCTGTGGAGCAGGTCCT
This sequence comes from Lissotriton vulgaris, assembly GCF_964263255.1. Taxonomy (NCBI): domain Eukaryota; kingdom Metazoa; phylum Chordata; class Amphibia; order Caudata; family Salamandridae; genus Lissotriton; species Lissotriton vulgaris. The sequence goes on from NC_141699.1 coordinate 922,276,783, forward strand.
GACAATTTCTTCCAGGAGCCACACAATAGACCACTTTGGTTGACTGATTGAGCTCAGCTGGACATTCGGGATGGGGGTTATTGCCTTGCAGTTAGCACAAAAGTGTCAAATCCAACCTAAAAGGCTTGCCTTTGACATTTGTAAAACATTTGCTCTCTTGAAAGTGATCAAATAGGACTAGATCACAGTTCTCGAGCATCCCTTGTCTGGTTGCTGAAGTGCCCTGCCTTGCCTTACTTGTGTCTCATTTTCTATTGTGGGTCCAGGACCGGTTTCAAACTAACTGGAATTTAGATATGGGAGGACAGTAGTAATTCCAATACTAAAGCCACCCACACATCTCTAAGAGGTCAAGTTTAATGTGCTTGAAGATGTTAGCATTCTTAGAACGGCCTTGTCAGCAGTAAGGAAAACATGAACGGTTAAAGACCTAGGTAGATCATGACCTGGGAATGTTTACCCCATTAGTTTGGGAGTACCCTGACATCATTCCCATCCACTATGTGGTGCAACCATAAATGTGTTGCCCCAGTTACCCTCCCCAGAACACTTTCAGGAGCAGTGGAAGATCCGAAGAGAATTCGAACTGCTGTATGTTACCTAAGAGGAGCACTGAAGGACTGGATCTGCTCCCTCTTGTATCCAGGACAAAGTAGTGCATTCTAAGAGTCAGTTGGCTGACCTTCTGTATGGCTACAGGGACGCAATCTGCTGCAAGTGGTCTTACCACTAAAGTGCCCAGAAGCAACTGGTACTGGACTAGGACCAGAATTTGTTGTTGGAGTCTGAATAACAGCAAGAGAGTCTCAAAGCATCTTCCTTTTAGGGCTTGATACATATTTTACTTATTGCCCTAAGTAAAGCCTGTGCCATGTGTCATGGCTACCAGAAGGTTGAGCTCAGGCATTCACGACCGCCACACTAAAGAGGTGGTGGGGTGGGTGGAGGAGGCTTGGGGGAGCAGGGGAGGAGGACCGCACAGGGGTTTATAAAAAAAATACTTTAAAATGTATGTATGTATGTATTTATTGCTTATTAAGCGCAACTGTCACCCCCAAGGGTATCCTGGCGCAAAACATTCCTGAAGCTGCCTCCCACGTCGTACTCAGCATATTCCTCTCACTCCCAGCAAGCACTGGGGCCACGTCACGGACTCCATGCATGTGAGAGCAGCACAGGGATTGGTCTGAGCAAACAGGGAACAATGCTCTGCTTGGACCAGGGAGTCTGTGGGGTTTCTCCAGCCCAGATACTTTATGCTGCCGGTTGGGAGAACCTAAATTCGCATGTCTGTTCTAGACGGCAGGGGACGGTCGGCCAAACACATATGGGCCCTTAAGAAGTGCATTTAGCACTCCTCCACCCAATACCCCACCCCTCCCTTCGCAAGCTGGCTCAGAGCTGGAAAATGAAACATTAAACAATAACATTGTTTTATTTGGCTCTGAGTCAGGCAGTGGGACAACGCTTCTCCACTATTGTGCAGAAGCCGCCACTAAGCTCAGGTTTTTTTAGGGACTTTGAAGATTAACCCTGACAAGAAGAGTTGTTATTCTTTGAGGTAGGCAGTCACGACTCCAAAACATAATCCTTATTTTTGCACATTCCATAAGAGTGCCTGTATTTTCCATTTGTGTCCCTCATTTACTTCTCTAAGCACTGTTTCTCTCTCTCACTTGAGTGCTTCTCTCCCTTCCCCTCTATATTGCGCTCATCTTTGTGTGCTTCTCCCCATATTGCTTTCTCTTTCATGTGCTTCTACATCCATTGCTGTTTTCCCCATCCACCCTCCCTCTCCCTGAAGCTACCTCCTCCTATACCCCGTACCCCGTCGCTGCCCCGTCCTTCCCTCCCGCTCCCTTTCGCTGCCCCTCCCACTCTTCCAATTCACATTGCTGCCCCCACCCCTCATCTGCTGTCTTTTTTATTTATACATTTTAGTTGATGCAGAAGACAAATCAGCAAAATTGCTCCTGGCCCGTACAACTAAAAAGTACTTTTGGTCTACACTATTTTTTTTTTTTAATTTTGTATTTATCAATCCTTCTGGGATAACTTAAAAAACGACCTTTGTCATTTTGTAGGCTCACATGGGTATTAGAGGTTGCAGGCATAAACAAAATCACGTGGCTACTTGGTTGCACTCTAAATTATTTTTTCTTATTTTTGCTTTGTTACAGTGCCTCTTGCTCATGCTGTACTGCATGACTAAGAAGCATTGGAAAAGCAGATATGTATAGAAGGTGAGACATATTGGCTTTGCCAATGCTCATTTCATTTGTAAGCATATTTTGTTAGCTCTATTAACTTTGACAATATTTTAAAAAATATTCTTGCGAATGCTTACCACTGGTACACACAACTTAGTAACATTATGATAATTATGAACGATAAAGAAATTATGTGAATTGCATACTTGTCTTATGGAAGCCTGTATGCTCTGCTATACTATCTGTAAATTTAACTGTGTGATAGAGAGGGATCCTGATGAAGATTTACCACCAATGGCCCATTTTGAACATTGAAGGCAAGGCACCCATCTGGATAGTTTATGAGCAAACAATAATTTTTACCGTCTAAAGCCGGGAGAAGAAAAAGAGGCGATACCATCTTTCTTTGGTAGAGGTTGCAGTTCCACTATAGACTATGTCGTAAACTCAGCCCCCATATACAAACATATTCGGGATGTTAGGGTGGCTCAAACCAGTTTCAGTGACCACAATCCTGTTATTGTGGTAACTAAAGGCTATTTGGTCCTTAGGGGTGGGGAGCCAAAAGCATTGGCTAATGGGGTTTTTTCGGCCGACGGACCAGGACCAAAAGATAAGATGGGAGAAAATTGTCCCGAAATTCTTTTTACTTAAGCTATATACTGAGGGCAAAGAGGGAATTGATTGTTATATAAATACACACAGGGAGCAGACAGAAGTATTAGAGGCTTATGATCGACTAAGTAAGCTATTTGGTAATGAGCTAACACGCAAAAAGTCTAATACAGGAGCATATGAAGCAAAGTGGTTTGAGGCCGACTGTTCCAAACTCATAAAGCCCTCATGGTTGCCCTGAAAAGCATACCCAAAGACCCCGAACTGTTTAAAACTTGTAGAAAAGCTTGTGATTTCGCTTTAAAATCTAGGAAGGCTTCACTGAGGGACCAGGCTTGAGATGATCTAACATAGGCATACTCACAAGCGGATGGTGCAAAATTTTTGAAAGTGGTAAATAGCTCATTTTTTAAAGACAACAAAGCAACAAAAGTGGAATGCATAATTCCAGCTGACAGGTGGGTTGGCCACTTTGAACAAATCTACTCAGAGGCTGTTGCAGAACCTATAGGTCCCTCCTGGGCACCCATCCCTTTACCCCTTGACCTGACTGTGGACATAAAAGAGGTTCAGAAAGCTATTGAGGGTATGTCTGCCAGGAAAGCCCCTGTTCCTGGTGGGATAACAGTGGACCTTTACAAGTCAGATGTGGGTGTATGGCCGAAGATTTTAACTGAAGTGTTTAATGCAGCCGTAAGGGCCGGTCAACCTCATTCATGGTCAACAGTGGTGATATTGCCAATTTTTTAAGAAAAGGAGCCAGGGAAGACCTGGGATCTTATCACCCAATTTCTTTATTAGACTCTGTGGCAAAGATCATGGGAAAAGTAATTTTAGACCGCTTAGAGACCAGGCTGGAAGAAAGGGATGTGATATCAGAACTACAATTTGGTTTTCATATAGGGAGAGGCACACTAGACCAATGCATGAACTTACTCATGATTACCAGTAAATATACCTAGCTAAAAAAGGACGTATGTCATTGGCTTTTATGGACTTAACGTCCGCCTTTGACAGGGTAAACAGGTCTAAGTTATGGCACTTATTAATAGAGAATGGGATGGACATGAACATTTTAACTTTCCTCTATTGGTCCCATCTCAATCCAACTGCCTCAGTGAGATTTAGCGAAGATGACTCCCTATCTAATGCTTGGAAGGTCCAAAGTTGTATTTACCTTGTATATTAATAATATGAGTTTAGTATTGTCTAACTCTTGCCTAGACATTGCTAGGATAGATTCTAAATCTATTCCAGCACTTTTATATGCAGATGACGCAGTTTTAATTGCCAGGACCCCAAATGCATTGAAATCCGTAGTTAACTCTTTTATTGATTTTATGGTAGCCCTGGATCTTGCAGTTAATTTAAAAAAAATCACACATTATGTCAATGGGTTACTCCAAAAGGGGAAATACATTTCTTCCCCGTAAAGGTGGAGGCCTAACCAATGTGCCCACTTATCTATACTTGGGCGTAGTATTTGACGACAGGGGCTCCTGGGTAGCACAGCGCGCTATAAAGAGAAAGATTTTGGCTAGGCCCACTGGAGCCTCACTGGAGTTCGCTAGAAGATTAGGTAGCAAATTAATACAACCACTGCTAAAAATATATAATGAGAAATGTGTCGCAATGACAGCGTATGGTAGTGTGGTGTGGGGTTTTAAGGATTGTAGCGAACTCCAGGGGGTAGAAAATTACTATTTACGAAAACTCTTAGCTGCTCCCCCCAGCATTACACCTTTTATCATCCATGAGGAACTAAGACAGGGCTACTTGACAGACAGAATTGTTGCAGTACCCCTTATATGGTGGCTAAATGTTTGTTCGAAAGATAAACAAAACAAAACCAGACCATCTAAGAGGATTGTATGAGTTTGGATGGAGCCATGGAAATCCTGTGGTTAAACTATATTTCACAGCAGCATTCAACTCTTGGGCAACCAGAGCTATTTAAGAATCATAGGAAGCTGCAACCTGAAATTTGCAAAAATGTAAAAACTCAATTTCTCACTAGGAGGCAATTAGATAGAGAAACAAAAGAACTTATGAAACCTTCGTGTAGATATTTTATGGTTTTAAGTCCGGGCATTTTAAGTCAACCATTTTGGTCTTTTGTAAATAACCTGGACCACCGCTTTATTTTATAACGGTTTAGATTTAGTTGTAGAGTTAGGAAAGGTCTATAGCAAAGTGACAGACATTGATTAGATAATACAATTTACGGTTTTTTGTATATAAAAACCTAGAATGAAACAGTATATTAAGTCCACTTGTGTACAGAAACCAATGAGCAAAATATTTTCTGATAGAGCTTTATTGTTTATTGTTATTGACTATTTTTCTTTTGTTTTCTACTGTTTTTTTTAATATATATAGTTTTTATAAGTGATTATGTGTTTAAATTTTATATAGTCTTGAATTAAAAAATACAAAAGAGAAAATACAAAATCAATAGACATGAAACATATATACAGTGATGAAGGCAAAGCGGTAGACACCACTACGCGCGTTTCGGCTCTTGAGCCTTCTTCAGGTGGCCGTCTATTGTTAGAGTTTCAAAGAGTCCAGGACTCACAGTTAGGTGTTGCTTGGATATAAAAGGTCAGTCGGTAAAGGCAGCTTCTTAAGATCTTGAGATGTGGAACGATGTAGTCCTATAGCTTGTCATATGATGTTATGACATCAGAGAAAAGGAGGTGGTAGAACAGTATAGTGGAGGTAGCTTAGATTCAGATCGTTATTTGTGTTGACATTTGTAGAACCTTTAGGTGGATACAAAATATTCGTGCTAACAATTATACATCATTATTGCTCGCCTCCGGATATTTTATCAACTTGTGGAGATAAATACTAGTTTCCTTCACTATTGCTCTCATCACCTTACCATCTACTCACTGGAAGTTATCCTCGTGGAGGCAATCTGCCTTGCCCTTAAATGTTTTCAGATTTTAAATTCTATTCTCCTGCTTCCCCCTAAGGCGTCCATTATCGAGCTGTAAGCATTATTATCAAGCACTGAGTTCTGGAGACACTCATGGAAGGGGTTTAGAGAACTGTGACAAGCAAGAGTTGGTATGTGTGTAATGAATATTGGCAGTATGTAATGAGGCCACTGACATCCCATGTCTCTTTCTCTTCAATTTCCTACCAAAGATAGGGCAATGGCAATGCACAAGACAAGAAGGCAAGCAGGCCCAACACTCATTCAATCACAGATAATTACATTTCTGCACACCAAATTTCAATCTACGCTCAATTAGCATTAAAAAAGGCGATAAATAATGCAATGAGGAATAATCCCTATAGCCAACCACTGAGCTCAGTCCATGGGGCCAACATATAAAAATATATTTATTGCAGGAACGTACACCTCTGCCTTCTCGTGGTATGTCGGAGCAGACGAAATTGATTAAACAGTCTAATGACAGCAAGACCCTAAACTATATATATTTATTTTGCTCAACCTGTCTAACTCTTTGTTCTGAATCCCAGAGGGCTATACGATTGTAGGACGTTTAGATGGTTCAAAACCCACATGAATATCTGCAGGGCTACATCTGCAAGTGTGCTGGTGGGAGTTGCCGTGAGTGAAAGAGCTATCAATGACCTAGTTATCTTTTCTGATCATCCCACATACTGGTTTTCGTCCATTCAAGCTTGCATCTCTAGTGAATAAAACTGGCAGTGGGAGACCCAAGTGCATGTCTCTGATTGGATGTGCCTTGCAATATATACATCGCAACACAATCGAGTTGGCTTCTGAGAAAGAATCCATTTGGTCAAAGGAATTTGACTGCAAAGTATTATTTGACCATAATATCTTGGTCTAAATATCATCAGTGCCATAACACTCATGGAGAACAACATCTAGGTTAATATACTGCTGTTTATCTCTGTTAATCATGTTGATGTTGAAAGCATAGGCTACTAAAAAGTTGTAGTTTATAATATCATTTTTATACATTGTGTTTTTTCTGTTTAATTCATTTAAAATTTTTAATATTTGGTAAATTATTGTTATATATTGTTATTGTTTTACATTTTGTATTTCTTTCAGGCTATGTCTCTTTATGAGGGAAATCAACGAGTGGAGTTAAATGTATAAAAAGTTACATTTTAATTGTAATTATGCTATTACATGTACTCGTTATTTGTTTTATGCCTTATACTTTCAAAATAAATCCAGGATAAATATTTATAATTGTATTTTATGTTTTGGGTTACAAAGTTTTTAGATGAATTGAGTGAGTATTGCCTTATTTTAGAGATATGTTAATTGATTTTAAATTATTATTTTCAATTTATATTGATTAATTTTGATTGTGATTGTTTTATTTAGTCAATTTGAAAGTCATGCCCAACAATTGTGTTAAATTTAGGAATATTTAACTATTTGTAAAGAAATTGGTCTATATCAACAGTTGTTTATTTTGGAAAATATTCCTTAAAAACATGAAGGTAAATACATTTTCTCCCAACAGCACAATAAAATAGTACACATAATAAAAATCGAGATAAAAGCAGCAATCCTAATTATGTACTATTGCACTACGAGGAACAGTAATTCATATTTTAATCTTAAAATCAAGAAAAGAAGGAGAAAAAGCCACAGCAGCATATGCATGTTGCAAATTGAAATGCTTTTAAAGCAATTAGATTGTACTCTATAAATTCATATGAGCCTCATAGCATTAAGCACACTAAATAAACATGAAGGGCTACAAGAAACACAATCATTTCCTATTTAAAAATAGCACTTCATTATACTTTGTATCATATGTACAATACACTTGTAAGGGTCTGCAACTTAAAGGAAAACTCGATTTATACTCTAATGTGCAACACAATGACAACCTTATAGAATCAGTTGTATAGTTTTAAACCTTTTTGCTTTCTCATGAACCATACAGCGAATAGATAATACTCATGTTACTAACAATGTAGGGGGTGGTATCCCTTTTCAATACCCTTAAAGCTTTGGGATAGCATATGAACTGTAGATGAATTCATAATGGGCGTATCAATTTGCTTCTTGGCTTTACAGAAGGAGGACAAAAAAAACAAGATGTTTAACGTGATCATTAGAATGCATCTAGCAAGTAAGATAGAGGCCATCATCGACAACAGCCCTGCCAGCTTTCCAGTGCGATGTAAATTACCCTATTCCAAGGGTATCATAACAAAGCTTTATGTTCAATGTTATGGCCAATTGGGTATGGGAACTTCCAGGAACTACTCAAAGTAGGGTTTGAGCTTATAGATAAAAAAAATGCAGCTGACAGTTACCCTAGAATAGCACTCTGATGCACACTAGCAATAATAAAATCCCAGAAAAGGGATCTCAATTGCGTTTTTTGAGGATGACGCTAAAGAGCCAGGATCTGACCAAAAACTCCTGAGACCTAACTCGGAGAACCGTGAGTGTACCTGCCTGAACCATGGAAAAGTGATGCTCTTATCTAAATCCAAAAGTACAATGACAGCTTTCCTGTATGAGATTCGCTCCTCTATGTTCCAATTCCTCACCAAGTAAAGGAGAGGCCTTAGCACTGCTATATGTTCCACTCTCTTAAGTGCTACAGCAAAGATCACGGGAACATGGCAACGAGAGGTGTACTTTTTGGGAGATGTAAGAGAGAACGTACAAAATTATTCTCATTGTGGGTAAGAGATTCAATATTAGCAGAGGCCCTATTTTTGGCATCATATAGGGCAGTGGATTTAGCTTTTTAAAGATTAATGGCAGGAAATTGTGATCTTGACAACGTTGCCTGGTGCTTATTAAACATAGCCATAGCTCGTTGCTGAAGCATCGCCCTTTGCTTCTAAATAGGAGGAGCCCAGTATTCTTTGCTATCTAACATAATACCCAGATACTCAAATTTTGATACACATTCTAATTTCTTCGGTGCCAGGCAGAAGGCCCCTCTGAATGACTTATGGTGCCTGCTCACCATGAGTTTGATCTTGCTGATGGTAATCTCCACACCCTTATTCTTACAGTAGACATTCAAATTATTCACTATGTTGTTGCAGGCCACTTGCAGTTTATGGTAATAAGATAGTGATGTCTGAAAATAAAAGTGCAGGGACAAAAACCCCTTCTAGCTTTGGAGAATCATTATTACATTCAAGTGGGGCACTGATAACATCATTTACGTAGAGGAAGAAGTGTGGAGGGGTTAGCACGCACCCCTGTCTAACCCCTCTAAGTATGAGTTGTCCCTGTGGTCCCCAACAAACTTGGGTCTGAATTCTCATGATGTAGTCTTAGTAATTGGATAAGAAGGTCATCGGGTCTATTATCTTTGTGTGTTGGTTCTACAGTTTACATTTTGGGAATGTAATTGCTGCTGATTTAAAAAAAAATATTCTGAATGTGTCATTTTTTGTTTTTATTATATATTTGGGTCTGTGCTTAACACTGATTTAAATAAAATATGTTATTTAATTTACGAATAATAATTAGGGTTGACATTTGTTTCAATTTTTTAATTTTATTTGTAAAATGGAGGAGGCAGAGTTGAAGTCAGTGCTTACCAAGGCTAACTCGGTGGCTGTTGGGGCATTTTATTCTAAACCCACTTGCACCAAGTCTATTCAAATTGTGGAGAGACTTGCAGTGTTTAAAGTGTATCAGCACAGATGTTTAATATAGGCGTCATGTGTTTGGAGGATGCAATACTTGAAGACATCCAACTATGAATCCACAATTTCCAAGAATCCTTGGCCTCTCACCATGTTTGTAGATTGCCGCAGCCATCTAGATTTACTGAATATATCTTTCCATGTGTTAGATAGTGTCCATTCTAGACAATCACTCTACAAAGATGGTGCCACCAGGGCCCTTACTTGTTTACTTGTGGAAATGTGATACATGTTGAGAAGAATAGTTACTTCATTGAGAGCCTGCTGAAGGGCATTTGAATAACAGAGAACCATTGTGGAAATTATATGAAGTAGAATTAGAAAACAAACTCCTATCTATTTGAGAACATAGACTTTTATAGTCCAATACTTTGTGATTTAATGACTTTGTTTAACTTTTAATTCTTCTATGATGCTTTCATGATGGAACAGAAAGTTATTCCTGCATCAAGTACCAATGATTATGGTACTTATTTATAAAATGTGCATTAGGGACAAGTGGTATTTTGTAAGGTATACATGGATGGTTATGGACAGGAGTCCTAGATTGTTAATGCATGTTTATTATTTTTCATTTGCACGTTAGACAAGTCAGAACCCTAGCCAATCCATCTCAGGAAGAGCATGTTTTGAAGCTTTAGATCAGGGGTCTCCAAACCGGTCCTGGAGGGCCGGATCCATGCCAGATTTTTAAAATTACTACATGTATCTCAATGGGGATATCCCAAAAATCTGGCATGGATCCGGCCCTCCAGGATCGGTTTGGAGACCCCTGCTTCAGATAGTTATCTGGACCAGTGGCGGCTCCTCGAGGGACGCACAATGTAATTTGTTTTTATTTATATATTTATTTACTTAACTTTGTTTTGCCGTATGCCAGAGTTTACTACCCCCCACTCTGCCCCTCCCCCGCCTCACCACCCCGCAGCCCTCCCTCGAGGAGCCGCCACTGATCTGGACAAAAGAGAAGAAGGTTAGCAAGCACTGGGGCAGTCACTTATGTTTTGTTATAATTCACTTTCAGGAAAGTCAGCTTCATATCAGAAGGCAGAGACTTGTTACACAGAGACATATTGAAGGTAGAATCTTTTATTTCTAAAGTAAGATATGTTTGCCCCTTAGGTATTATTCTTCCCCTTCCTATTTATGGGTTCTGTTGACATTCCTGCATATGTTCGCAGCATTGGCAGTCTGAGAGGCCTCAAGGGCAAGTTGAGTTAGTAATTGGATTCACAATATTTCTAAATGTCCTACTTGTGACTTATGCAAAAGAGAGGATGTGAAATCATAAAATAAAGAAAACCCACCCTTTGGCTGTGTACAGCAGATCCATGACAAAATATTGAAGGTCAAAAACTCGACCAACAAAATTATCGGACCAAGAAATCAATGTCAAGAATATCGATAGTCTATCTACAACATGGTAAGTACAAAAATATTGGTAAAAAAATATTGATGTCAAAAATATCATTATTAAAAAAAATTGTTTTTTAGATATAAATAATATGTAAAATGAACGAAATAATACTTATAAATGAAATAAACATAGTTAAACATTTTTTATATTGTTTAAAATTAATTAATAAGATATATAATTTAATAAAATATGAATTAAAAATATACATATAACATATATACTTAATAATCAGTTTTAATAAATATTTTATTAAGTTATACATTATAAAACATATTATAAATTACAAATACACCTAGTCACATAAAACAATAACATACATAAAAATTAAATATTCATGTATAACAAATTACATTTTTTTTTACTTTTTCTATTTTTAAAATTAATTAACATTAACTAAAATAATACAACACATATTAAAAAGCAGAGGGAATAAAACTAATATTCCAACTCCCAAAAAAACAACAGTAAGGAAAATGTTGGATAGCATAGGGCTTATAATTACTATTCCCACTCCACAGAGTGCAACAGTAGAGAAAGTGTTGGATAGCGTAGGGGTTAAAATTACTATTCCCACTCCAGGGAGTGCAACAGTAGGGAAAGTGTTGGATAGCGTAGTGTTAAATATTACTATTCCCACTCCAGAGAGTGCAACAGTAGGGAAAGTGTTGGATAGTGTAGGGCTAACAATTTCTATTCCCACTACAGAGAGTGCAACAGTGGGGAAAGTGTTGGATAGCGTAGGGGTAAAAATTACTATTCCAACTCCAGAGAGTGCAACAGTAGGGAAAGTGTTGGATAGCATAGAGGTAAAAATTACTATTCCCACTCCAGTGAGTGCAACAGTAGGAAAAGTGTTGGATAGCTTACGGGTAAAAATTACTATTCCAACTCCAGTGAGTGCAACAGTAGGGAAAGTGTTGGATGGCATAGAAGTTAAAAATAACATACTTATAAATAAAATAATGTTTTTAAATAATTAATGAATTAATTACTAACTAACTCTAAACTATTTACAAATACCAATAAATAATTATGAAAAACATAATAACAAATGAATATATATTTAACAATAAATTAATAAGAAATACCAATAAATACTAATTAATAAATATTCATTAACAAATAATACATATTGAACAATAAAATAAGTCTTATAACCAAAAACATATTAATTATTCAAACTTAATTACCAATTAACAAATATTGAACAATAAAATTCTGTTTATACCAAAAATAAAAATGATTAAACATTAATTACCAATTGATATTTACTTATTTCATATATTAATAAAATGTGTCAACAAATAATATTTAATTACCAATTAATGATAAAACAACAATAAATTAATGTTCATAATCAGGAAATTATGTTTTAAAATAATTACCAAATAATATTTAATGTCCAATAAATTAATGATCAATACCCAACCATAAATTTAATAATTACTTAATTAGATTTCAATTACTTCCAACACCATTCCCCTATAAACACACAACACACTCCAATAATAAAATAATACACTTTACATAATTATCAATTATTCAATCAATACAAATTAATTACCAATTAATAACAAATAATTACCAATTATAAATTAATTAATTAATTAACAATAATATAATTTTCAATACCAAATAAAGAAAATACATTATTACTTAATTACAGTTAAATTACTTCTCACCCTATTCCCCTATAAACCCACAACCTGCTACAGAACTTAAACTCAAAAAATAATTAAAATTAATTTATAATTCCAAAAAAATTAATAATTAATTCAGTATAATTAAATTACTTCCCACCCTATTCCCCTATAAACCCACAACCCGCTACGGTACTAATAACAAAAATAACTTAAAAAAACATTATTAACATATTAAAATTGTATACATATATTTTAAAACAAGTAGAACACTTAAAAAAACACATATAACACATACACATTAAATACATAATAAAATACATCACAACAATATAAATATCGATATTAGTAACAACGATATTAGCAACATCGATATATTTGATATTGATATTACCATCTTCGATATTAGTTACAGCAATATAAAAAAAATCGATATTACTTACCTTAGGGACGATATTCTGTCCATCGATATTCTTAACATCGATATTCTGTCCCTTGGATACTGTCATTTGGATATTAATGTAGGTCGATATTTAATTTTGGATTTTTGACTGCTCACCGTGTACAGCAGGGGGTTGTCACAGAACCCCCTACATCTGCACAACCCATATTTTCTTAGATTTCTTTTCCTTTCGGGTACCTTTGTACTCCTGCGGTCCTTGAAGCTCAAGCTTAACACCAAGGTATCACAATAACATGCAAGGTTCCTCATTAAAGTGTGTATAGCACTGCTCTACCATGAAGTTAAAGCTTGATTGGCGGGGTACTGAAGTAGTACTGCATTACCTCACAGGAGGCCTGTGCTGGGTTCCTCAGGGTACCACTGCAACCATGACATACATTTGATTTTTTTAAAATGTTGTCCTTCTCATTTGCGGCCAGCCAATCAGATTGCTCTGTACTACAGGAACAGTTCAAAGGTACCAAAATGGCCAAGGGGAGAAGAAGCTCCATCGGGCAATCACAAGGCCCTGTTTTTTCAATTGCACATTGTCGGAGTACTCGGAGACCAAGCGCCCAGATATACTTAACTTTTGAATCATTTCAAGCCCAACTTGAGCAAACTTAAATGCTAATTTCCCCAAAACAGTGCAACAAATGCACACCAAATCATAAAAAGCATGCATTATGAGTAAAATTCTAACTTTCTGTGAATATGGTATCTTTCGGTGCAGTTGCTTTTTCTGTATGGACTGCTAATTTCCCCACATATTACATCACTCATGACATGATGTTTAACATCACTGATAGAATACCTGCAACATCCGAAATGACATCATTGATGACAAGACTGTGCATGGTGAGGGTGTGATTTTTTTATTTGAGTTTTATATAGCATGAACTAGACCCGAGGATTTCAGGTATCAGAGTGCTTTACATGGGCACCATTTTCGTTGCAGACAGACACATTCATTTTTGTTAGGCACGGGGAGATTAAGTGATTTGCCCAAAATCACAGGAAGTTGAACATCGCGGCCGAGACTCGAACACGGTTCCCCAGCTTTGAGGCCGACCGCTCTATTCATAAGGCTGAATCCTCAGTTATAGTTAAGACCACAGAGTCAGAGAAAAAAGCATTTTTCTTATTTTCCTAATAACTTTGGCACTTGTTTTGAACCTTCACAAAACTTTCCAAAATAAATGTTCTTCCACTGCTGCTCCTAACCTTTAAAAAATGTTGGCGTAAATTTGTGGAAGATAAGTCCATGGTAAAGTTAAAAAGTAATATGTGCAGGTTACCGTAAAAACACCCCCAGAGTGTTTGAGGGTGCAGATAATATTTAAGGGAAAGGGGCCCAAAGACTTCCTCCCTGAGCCTCCAAGAAGCCCAAGGAATCCCAACTCCCAAAGCCGATGTTTTAATGAAGTGGAAAGGTGCAAGACCACCCTCTATGAGTCTACAAAGTTCCCAGGTTCTCCCTCCCCTGGAGCTGACATCTTACTAAAGGGGAGGGGATGCCTGTACCCCATTCCCTGGGGATGCAACTCAGCAAATGGGGTGGGGGTATGTGGACCACCCCCTCCCAGATCCATTGAATGGCCCTGGCGATCCATACATCGTTGCAGACTCATGGATGGTGTCCCAGGGTTCTTAGAATCTGTGACACTGTATTTTCCTACCCGAGAGTGCGGGCTGGGAAAGTGTGCTGTGCTCCCACCAGGCCTGGGCACAAAGCAGCTCTTGCTGGGTGGGAGCACAAAACATTTTTCCTGCCCATGCTCTAGGGAAATGAAATACAGAGAATTGCTCTCAAGGGAAACTGATCCTGGGGAGGGAGCAATTCTGGCTCCTGCTGCAGCTGTATGGATGCAGGTAGGGGCACCTGTGGGGCTATAGGGAACTGGGCTATCCTCTGCAACCCCCACCACGAGACCTGCTGTGGGGTGCTCTGGGTGGGCACCCACTTAAAGAAAAATACAGGCTCCTGTAGAAGTAGAGAGCTACAGGGCATGGCGGCCCAGGAGAAACCCCTGCAGCTTTAGGAAAACTAACCAAATATTTCTAAAGCACTCCTAGCTTGTTGTGGCTGTGTATGTGTCACCATGATGACTGGACTTACGGAGGCATTTCTCACGTTGTCTACGTCATGTGGAAGTAATTACTAATGGAGTCGGAGAGATTGACTCCGTTGCATACACCTTTGCCAGCGTCCAAGATGGCGGTGAGCGTCTGAAGCTCGTGGAGGTAGCATTTATGTGCCCGATCGGCTTTACTGGTGTTTCGGAGTAAAATTGAGTTGGGAGTAGTACCATGTTTGTTTTGGAATTAAAGGAGCCAGATTGAGATTCTACATTTGAGTAAGGATTTACCCAGGATGGACCTATAGGAATATATAAAGGGTGTGGAGTTACAGACAGCCAAAGAGACAGTGAATATTACGCTGTTTTAAACAGAGACCGATGGCCTGATTTTGCCCTGGTTTTGTGATTTGGACCTTAGATAGAATTTCAAAGAAGGTCAATGAAGATGGAGTCCATTAATAAGAACCCACATTTGATTTATTGGGTATTCAAGATGCTACATCGATTCATTACAGTTGCACACAATTTGGTTTAGTCCTGATGAAGACCGCAGATTTACATATCAAGTTTATGCATGATAAGAAGGGGTCGACACGTCGAAGTGTCTATCAAAACGTCTTAATCAGTGTCAAATAGGCGACTGTACAATTCAACTGTGATATTTTGACACAGGACCAGTAATTAGGAATAGGACGTGATATGAATAAGCCAATGTTATATATTATCATTTTTATTTGTAGATATTGTACTGTGATGGGATGTGTATATTTATGTAATGTTTATATTTGTAAATGTTTGTAATATGATGTGATTTATATATGTCACCACCTATATATTGTATATATTATGGGGTCGATTCCGATTCGGGAAACAAATACCTACGACGATTCGTATTCGTAGCCGTCCGAATCGTACGAATCCGTCCAAATCGCGTAGTACGATCCGTTCCGAGAAAATACGTCTGAATCTTTGCGAACCATACGAAAATGAAGGGTAAATCCGTATGACATTGACCCGCACAGTGAACCGTACAATTTGTAAAAATGCCGTATGACCCTCCAAGTACGATCCGGACCGGGAAATGAGTACGCGATTCGTACGGTAAACGTCGTGTATGAGCAATTCGTATGGAGGGCAACACTATCACATACACACTGTACCCCCACTATCAAGGGGTGTACGCACGGGGTGTACGCACCGTACACCTATGACACTGGGGTGTATGAACCGTACCCCTACGGTCCCAACACCTACGATCATGGGGTGTACGCATGGGGACATAAGCACCATACCCCTGACATCCAGGGTTGTATGCACCATACCCCGATGCACCGTACCCCTGCAACCATGGGGTGTATGCACCGTACCCGGGGAGTTCCATTTCGTATGCATTTTGAGACGAAATCTGCTTTTACGGACATTTTCAGCTTCCGTAGAAAAAGAGTCGTACGGAGTGTTGTCGATACAATTCGTACTTGCTGGGTCAGAAAATGCAGCTTCGATCCGTACGGACATTGCGTGCTGCGCGTTCCGAATGCGATTCGTACGGATTGGTGAGTTGTACGGTCTTCGGTACGATTCGTATGGAGAACTGCTTTGGGTACACACTGTACTACATCGTACGTATGGGTACGGTTCTGCATATGATTCGTTCAGGAAAAACGCTCCGTACCGCTATTCGGAGGGCATTTTACCAAATCGGAATCGGCCCCTATGTGTGTGTAAACACTATCAACTTTAATACAAATAATAATTTTTTCAGAAATATTTGGGAGAATCTTTCTTTGGGATTGACAACCTACCTTTGGAATTTGTATTATATGTCACATTGAAGGGGAACCCCACTATAGGGGTCTTGATTTGATTATTAACGTTTTCCGTGAGAGATAGTAGCAGAACCATTGTTCACTTATTGTCTTATTAAGGGGCAGCCTTAGCCTCAGCAGGCGCTAACAGCAGGGGAGTATCACAGGGGGCAGAACAGAGTTTCCACGTCTGGGGCCCAAGTGCGGAAGGAACTACTTGTGCAGTCCCCTCCGGGTGGCCCCCGATCCACTACAGCAGCGCCCAGGGGAGCTCACCCTCAGCTTGTGCAGGTAAATGTTCTCATTCATCCCTGCCATTGAACCATGCCGCACTCTTCATTTGACATCGCTGAGGTCAACGGTCACGCCGCACCCCAGATCCCCGCAGTCAGTAGCCGAATGTGCGCTCATTTGAAAGACTGCAGCAGGGGTTGCCGGTGAATCTTCTACTAGCTAGTGGGCTCAGACACCAACCCATGCCTCATGGGGTGCGGACCCAACTTCTGGTGGCAGTTTCTCCCTCAATGACAGCAATGCAGGTAGGAAACAGGAGAAGGGATGCTTGTGGCCAGGGATGATGGGCTCCCAGCAGGATCAATGGCGGATAATGGTGATTTATTGATTTATATAAGTTCAAGATAGAATACAGTGGAACATTCACGCTTTAAACATATGAGGCGAGAATTCAATAGATAATAGTACACATCAAAGGTGATAATAGAGTAACCAACAACTAGAAACACAATCCGAGAGGATCTAATAGATAGCATAAGCAAATATGAAGAGCAGAGCTTACCTAAAGAACGTGCACCATGATGGCTGCGCAAGCCACACCCGCGTGAATAAGGAATCCAACAGTTAAAGAATACAGAGTGTACCAGTTTCAGCATTTTTCCGGTTGAGTTTAGGAAATCGAAAGCATTTAATGAAACTTGTGAAAGAAGAGATTGCTTCATTTTGTGAGGACAGTCTGTGGACACACCTGAGGAAATGATAAGACAACTATGTATCTATTGCCAAAAGGTAGATTTGGGTTGGACGTGTGTAAGTTTCCTGACCTTACAGAGGAGTATAGTAACAGAGAATGCTGAATAAATTTGAAATGCCTCAGGCAGCTAAAGTCACACAATGTACGCATTGCATATTTTATACAGAAAAAATAATACGTTGGAATGCTTGAGCAGAGAAGAGGTGAACCCATCGATGATAATGTGATTGCATTATATAGTTTAGCGGGGACGTGCATTTTCGAGAAAATATGATGCAAGGATTATATTATGAAGTAGGAACAGAAATATCGAGAAAGAATCATAGACACAAAGGGACTCAAAATTTGGGTGAGGTGTGAGACATTGCAAAAACGAATAGGACATAATTAAGTGTGTATGTATTCAAATCAAACATGTAAAGAAGAGGAAGAAGGGTTCAGGAAGAGGAAAATTTGAGGAGGTAAATAAGGTAAATAATATGTGACAGTGTAAGTACTCTGTATACTGTCAGGGACGAATGTTTGGCTTCTTTATCAAGTCAATATTTGTGGGTGGTTACAAGTGTCACTTTGATAGATGCTCCCTCAGTTTTGAAAGAGGGGGAAAATGACTTGCGACAGAATTGGAAACGCGAGCTGATGAGTAGAAGTGCCGTCGCCGAACCTAAGGTACGCTAAACGTTTCTGATTGAGATAGCGTAGTTGGAGGTTTATAATCTGAGAAGGAACAAATAGACTACCTTCTCATTGAAGTCTGTTTGTAATTTGCAGGCGCAGACCGACGATATCAGAGTCAGACACGTAACACCAGTAAGAGGAGTGCATCAAGGGTGCAACCATTATAAGAAACATGCAAGATTTAAAGCACAAAGTTTTACAAAAGGTAACAAACTATGCCTTAGAGGTTGCGAGCACAGAAAGAAGGGCCTTTTTAATTACCTACGCACTTGCCCCCACCACCCCTCTTTGTACCCAATACACCATCATACTGCGCTCCCCTTCTGCCAACCCCAAAAATAACCAAGGCACACATATTCTCTCTTGTTGTGGTCATTTGTTGGCCGCAGTTTTTATTTTTGGGATACAAAGAAAATTTAGACATCATTTTTGTGTTTGCTGTTTCAGTCTCTTCGGCCCTTGCGGGACGTTCCTTTGCTCTTGCCTTTGGTTGGATTTGGGCTCCCTTTGAGCGGGGGAGAGGGGTCGCGTCAGTCCCCGGAGTTAAGCCCTAACTCGCTACCTTCTGGTTCCGATTGTTCCCTGCCATCCAGCAGGGGCTGGGCTGCGAGCGCCGTCTCCATTTTGCTACCCCCCTTTTTCCGGTAAGCCACCTCACCCAGCCGTTCGGCATCTGAAGGTGAGTGGTCTTACCCTCTGCCCTTCTGGCCAGCTCTCCCAGCCGTGAGGCATCCCAAGGTTAGTGGTCTTTTCCTGGCACACCGCCCTCCGGTGTGCATGATTACCAACCCTAATCCGCGTAGTTCTCCGCCATGCTTGTCCCTATGCTAAAGCCTGCGACATTGCTTTTCCTTCGGTGTGGGTGGGTGGGAATTTCGGTTCTTGTGCTGCTCCCCCGCTCAGCCGTGGACATGGCGCTCACCTGGGTGAGCAGCCTTATATCCCCCCTGACCCTATGCCCCTCCGCTTGCACCCTCCCTATTGGGGTGTTCGTAACATGCTCCCCCCTCCTATTGGCCCGGCTGGCCCACCTATTGCCTGGGTGGGGATCCTCCATGCTATTTCCCGCCCGGTACCGGTAACGTGCCAAAATCTGGCGCGCTACCTGGACTGTCCTTGTGGGGGGAAGGAGAGGGCCTGGCGACCGTTATGGCGCCGGCTCTCGAGCCCCCCCTTAGTGGTGGCAGCCTCTGCACATTCTTTTGTAACAGTGAGTTAATCACATTTCTAAAATCAGTTACAGGGTATCGAGTGTAATACATCCAATTAGAAGATACATTGGCGATACAGCAACCAGACTGCAGGCGACATCGGCCAACTGGTGGAAGTAATATCTCGGACATTCATGAAAGGTAAAAATGGCCTCAATAAAAAATAAACAATGTATAAATAGGAAGAACTATTGTAAAAAGTAGATACTTAGTGTAATTACTGTTCACAGAACATTTAACCATCTGGAACCACTGGCACAATCAACTAGATAACAGTTACTACTGTGAGCCAGATTGGAATTGTTGAGGAAGACATATCCCATAAAAGCAGGCAACACTATACCGAGCCAATGAATTATTCATGGTAAGAAGGATGTGTAAATACAGGTTTACTACTATTGAGATTGGAGAGGAGGAGAGTTACTCGAATAAAAAAATAAGGACCTGATGAAATGCAACTTGGGTTAGAGGGGTGATCACGAATTAAGGTGCAAAAAAAGGAAAGAATAGAATATATATCTTGTGTCGCTTTGTAGAATGGGATTGCCATCTCTTCCATAATAAGGAATAACATCAATAGAGGGTTACAAGTAGGGAGTAGTAGGTCAATTAAGCCTCTAAACTTGTCAAACATCTTATATATAGGGACTTGCTGTATGACAAATTGGGTATGATACCTAATCATGAAGAGGTAGAGGGTTATAGATCATGTTATATGGATTTATTCATAAGCTGTGTGTAACAACGAGGAAAAAATGTAATGTGGATAACGAAATGTTGAAATTATTTGAATATTTCAATGTTCTTGTATATAGCATGAAGCTAATGATCTAGAGCAACATTTCATGTAGAAATATTAAACTGATTGATTCTATTTACATCTACTTTCAGGTAGAAACAAGCATAATAGTGTATCGGGACAGCAAAATAATTTCACTTTGTCTTGAAAAAGATGGTATTGAATTAAGATAAACCATCAAAACGCGTCGACGCATAAGGAAAGTGCAATCGAATAAAACAGACACAGAAGGGTGCAAATATAATTTACAAGTATTGACCCGGGTGTTCTCAAAAACGATGTACAATTGAATTCGATAATTTGTATGTCTTTTGTGAATTTTTTTGTCTCGATTATGCAGGTCATAATTAGTGTATATTGAATGTGTATATGTACATGTATGATTTAAAAATGTTTTAATTCCATTTCGTGTGAGAATCCCTGATATAATTGTATTTTACACAAAACTGTCGAACATGTATTGTTTTTAAATGAATTTTATGGAATACTTGTGTTAAATATATTAATAAAGACAAATGCTTATGTAGAAAAAAATTAGTTTATACTTTTAAACTTTGTGTTTGAGTAGCGTATGATTTGGTATTGGCTGATCTTAGTCTGAAAATAGTGTGTGACACAGTTGGTGGACGTTGTAATTAATTGTGTGTCCAAGGGAATCCTCTTTTCTTTTTAGATTAGGAAAGCGAACAGTGAACTGACATTATTTAGAAGTAAATGGAAATCCTTTTCAGGGTTAAAAGGAAGGACATAAGCATGCATTTGTTGATTTACAGTATTTATATACCGCTGATGGAGCCATAAGACAATGGAGTGCTTTACAACAAGTGGAAACAGTTACATAATGAACAGTGGAAGAAAATTAAGAGATGAATCCGGAAAGTATAGATATAGAGCTGTGTTTTTAACTCTTAGCAGCCAACAAGACGGTTAGGGTTAGGATGCACTCAACAATCGAGTACCACACTCTAGTTGCTCGGCAACAGAATACCTCTCGTGAACTTTGAACTTATGGGGTCATAGGAATTTTCAGATTTAGGTGATTTCTGCATAATTGCTCCCATTGGTTGCATGGGAGTTTGAGTTTGTTGTATGGATAAGCAGGTAGGACGGAGTAGATTGCTGTATGTGTGGTGCATGCATTCTTGAAGTTGACTCTAGTTTTATTCGATCGCCAGCAGAAGTGTTTGAGGATGGAGGAGATGTTATCAGAATTCTCTGCTCTTCTAACTGCACAGCTGTGTGTAGTGTGACTTAAAGAGGTGATTCGACCAATATTGGAAGGCCAGCTATGATGTCTCTTCTTCTGTGTTGAAGAGTATGTGCGAGGGCCTGTACTGCATATCTGAAGTCTCTCGGAAGAATGGTAGGTTTCAGTTTTAGTGGAGCTGATATGATGTTTATTTTGTTAGTGATGTGGTCATTTAGGGTGAGTTTTTTTTATCTAACATGTACGCCACTGCTCCCACGCTTCAGCAGTGGGGCAGGGAAGGGGGGGGGGGGGGGGTGAGGGGGAAAAATTAAAATTTAAAAAATCACTAACCTGCCGGCCGGCGGCTGGCTGGCCACTGCCGCTCTTCTGTGCTCTTCCTGGCTTTTGTTGAAGCAAGAAGCAGGATGGGCTCCGCTAAGCCAATAACAAAGCTGCAATGCAGCATTGTGACTGGAAACCATTCAGGCTCCCCAGGTTTTAATATTGATATTACTTGTGTTATTAGTTGCATCATTTTAATTAGTGTTTTTATACTTTTCCAGCACCTGTGGACCCTTCTAGATGATAGTACCATAGGATAGCCACTAAATGATTGAAAGTATAATTTTCTGTTTCTCACTTTTTTCACAAGCAGAGTGTCTCATAATTTTGGTCCTGAAGAATGCCATGAACCTGCCGGTCAGTCGGTAGGCAGAAACAGGTTGATCATAATATGAAGTAGGAGAATAACTATATCCCTATTTTAAATTGCATGTTTTTAACTCTATTCACTGGGGGTACCAGAATAAAATTGTCTTTACCCACCAAGAGATAGGTCGAATCCACATATTTTGTTTGCACCATGCCCCTCCCTCCACTGCAAACTTGATATTAGGGATGACATACCAAAATATCCCTCCACTCCTCTCCTACAGGGGAGTTGTAGCCCGCACTGGGTACTTTGTGGTCCCTATGTAAAGTGGGGACCAAATGATGAAGCATGTCACACTAGGCTGAGTGAGGGTTCTCGTCTTTAAACAGAAGTGCTTCTTACCCCACTAGTGTCCCTACTTATTTAGGTTTTGTCACCTGCCCCTTACATATTTTGTGTGCTAGTCAATTAGGAGTAGTATGGTGGGTGCTGTTAAACACTCCAACTAGACCTCTTGTGTGAGATATTCCCCTGAGCCAATCTTAACACAGCAATGCAGCTTTGTTATTGGTTGCCTCACTGTGGTTCAGTGCTCAGATGGGGAGTGGAAGCCTGGGCATGTTCTCCACCCAGATTGTACAGTAGCCTGGGTGGGGAACATGCAAAGTGTGCATGAATGCACCCCGATAGGGCTGGCCAAACATGTATGCACACTTAGGAGGGTGCCAACACTCCTCTCTCTTGCGCAGCCTATCCCCACCTCACAAAACTGACCCAGCACAAAAAAATAAAATGATAACATCTCGTTATTATCGTTTTCTTTTTCCTTTTTTGAAGTACTGAAAAAAAGTAGTGGGTGTCACTACTCCGCCTTAGCGGAGGAGCTGCCCCTGACCAAGAGACTTTACATACAGGACACAGAAAGGGCAGATGGCTAGGAGGTAAAGAGCGATCAGCCACTTTTGTACTTGTGCGGGATTTTCAAACAACAGTAGGAAAAGGAATTCCAGTTTTGATGGCTTTAATATTTACCAGAGTGATTGCAATCCAGTTTCTGGATCGCAGAAAATGCATTTAAGAGTTACTATGATTGAGAGCTCTGACACTCAAGGGAACAGCGCAGTGTCACCAGTACATTTTTGAATGCAGATGTTATACTCCTAAATGATTGGTGCAATAGATTCTCAATATATGTTGAACAATTGATGTGCTTCCTTTAGTTACAGTGACAATGATCGATGGGCAGATGTCACCTTTGTTAACTAATTTATGGGCAAGTGTATGATGGTTTCTGTGAAAACAGTAAGTAGGCTATTTGTGGAACATGTGCAGCAGATGGGTAATCCAAAGCTGCACTAGGAGGGTTACAGATGTTCCTGTGGGAGTGAGTGGTAGATTTCAGGCAAATCTGAGATAGGAAACATGTGAACTTATTCAGACACAGTTTATATCAACAATAAGTAAGTTATTTCTCTAACTTCATCCAGAATCAGGTTGAGCATATCTTTCACGGACATTCGCATCTCTCCCTCTGTTTCCGTATTCATCTCAAGCAGAGGCCCAAGGTGGTCTGCCACTCCCCCCCTGTCCACCCTTCTGCCCCCAGATCGGTGACTTGAAGTGGCACCGTTGCTGCACTTAATGTATCTTTCGTTTTATCATCAGAAGTATCGAATGCTTGCTTTGAGTCACATGCAGAATTGGTGAGAGATGCCAAGTTTGAAGGAGTCGCAGCTATTCTCGGATCCTTTGCAAAGATTATACCATTCGATTGATTTTGTAATGCGTCCAGGTTCATTGAATTCTTTGGGGGGACCAGGTTAGGTAATAGAGGTGGGACTTTTTTTGCGAAAAGGGGGAACTGCTTAGCCGCAGAAGGAATAGGTGGAGGCGGCAGAGGTGGATGAGATGAGTCATGGGTATGAGATACATCATCAAGGTGAGCTTTAGTCAAGTTATTTCCCATTTGCCACTGAACCATACTGTCTGTTAACAAGTCCTCGACCTCAGAGTTATCGGATGAATGTACTGAGTCATCATCCTTCAAGGAATTTCCTTCTGTTAATTTAGCTGCTGCCTCCTTTGCCTGCTGTCACCATTGTTTGGCTTTGAGACGAGCATTAAGTAGTTTCCCCATTGTGCTCACACTGAAGGCTGGAGGCTCTCGAATAGGGTCTCGAATAGGCTCTCGAATAGTAATTGAGTCTTTAATTAGTCTTGAAATTATTATGAACAGCTAGGAGCTGGGAATCAGACAAACACCCCTTTGATTCCTTGCTTGGTTCAGCCCAGCACTACAGGCAGCACACGATCCATTACACAAAAAAAAGGGGCTTACTGTTTTTTATGTCCAAGCCAATTAGTACCATCCAGATATGCAGTGTATATCTTGGTAAAAATCCCAACTCGATATTCACAGAACGGAAAATACACTGGTCGTTTCTTTGCTGCTTCCTTGCTACTTCTCCTTCTTCTTACAGAATAAAAAGGAAGAAAGCCAGGACCACACGTTCCAGCTGGCCGTTTATGGCTTCTTCAATCACCTTTCCGGCACTTTAATTATCAATGC
The DNA here is from genome assembly GCF_964263255.1 of Lissotriton vulgaris. Taxonomy (NCBI): domain Eukaryota; kingdom Metazoa; phylum Chordata; class Amphibia; order Caudata; family Salamandridae; genus Lissotriton; species Lissotriton vulgaris. Next base: position 922,301,730 of record NC_141699.1, read on the forward strand.
GCTCCCTTAAACAGTCTCTGCAGCCTCATTAGACATACGGGATTTTTGAAAAAGTGCTTAATCCACTTGGTCCGCTTCATATGCGGTGAAGCAGTGCTCTGCCGTTCCTGCTGTGAGTATTACATTCTTGTGAACGGCCCAAACGCTGCAAACGCCGGTAGAAATGTGACGCTCCACCGCTCCTGATGTTTATCTGACCGTCGATAATTAATTAAATAATCAAGCAGCAGAGAATCCGAGCGCTGGCAAGGTAGCTGGGGAGCAGCGCTCTGCCGTTCCGTTCCGCCGTTTCAGCCGATAAGGTGCTACGGGGAGGCGTGGAACTCCACCGTAGAGAGCCTAAAAAAAAGGTCGCAAAATGTAGAACTTTCGGCAATCCACCAGAGACTGGAAAAAATTGACAAAATCGAGGAATTAGTATCTACTTTCCCAGCCCGCTTAGTGGAAGCAGAAGAACGGATTTCAACACTGGAGGATCAAATGGTCGAAGTTAAAAAAGACGTTAAAGGGACTTCAAAAACCACAAGGGCTCTTGAACTAAAACTAGATGAGTTGGAAAACTATAATAGGAGGTCCAACCTACATATCGTAGGAGTTCCTGAGGGAATTGAGGGATCAGACACATTGGCATGGGTAACCTCTTTTCTTCAACAAGGGGTGATACTGGAATATAAAGGAGACCTCACTATAACAAGAGCCCATCGGATTCCTGCTCGACCATTTCCGAACTCTACCCTTCCGCGCACTATTGTACTAAATTTTGCAGATGTTAGGGTAAAGGAACAAATATTGTCTAGGGCTATCAAACAAAGACAATTCCCTGTGAATGCTACGGTAAAATGCCGAATATTCTCAGATATGTCAGCTATTGCGGCCAGACGTAGGAAAGAATTTGTAAAGATGCTCCAACTATTTAAGGCTTAAGGTGCTCAGGCGATGATAGCACAGCAATCTAAACTTAGAGTTCTGATTAAGGGTAAATTCTATCTACTCTCCGACATTGAGGAAGCACGGGATTTGCTACACGAAATACAAAATGTATAATAGTATAATGGTGATAGAATGGTTTAATACTTTATTTTTCTTTCGTTACTCTTAAACGCAATCATGGCTATACTCTTTGGTTTTGGGAGGGGAGGGAGGAGCACGGGTCTGGGGGTCAGGGGGTGTTTCATCACTACACCCCAAGGTTAAGGGAAAGGGTGCTGTAGCAAACGTGGGGGGAGAGGATAGAGAGTTAGTAGGGTGCCACAGGCTGGGGGGGGGGAGAATAAAAAAAAAGTGTTCTTGGTGGAGAGATGTTTTGTTATGTTATTTATGTTTGATGATTAGTATACTTTTTAAGCACGGAGCAGATGGTTCTAAGAAATCTGGGGAAATAAGGGTTGAAATTTACGATATGCACTTTAATCATATGTCTGTACTATGTCTAAGCTTGGTTTGAAAATCATTTCTTTTAATGTTAATGGTCTCAATAATAAGAAGAAAATGAGGGCAATAGAGGCATTGCTTCTAACAGAGAACCCTGCTGTCATTATGATACAAGAAATTCATATCGCAATCTGTAAAGCAGATACGTTTTCCATGTTTAAAGGCTGGGCCGACTATCGAGGTTTCTCTTTCTTTTCAGAGTCACAGCGGGGGTTGCACTTTTTTTTAGAAAGAGATTAGAGGCAGAAATAATTCTTACTGAAGCAGATAAACAGGGCCGTTGGTGCTGGTCTAAATGCAAAATTAGGAATAGACCTTCTCCCAATACTTTTGTGAACTTCTATGCTCCCATTAACGATTGCCCTTTAATATATGAAGAAATGTTTCAGTCTCTCCTTATGGTCAACGGAGATCTAGTTATTGGAGGGGATTTTAATATATTGATGAACCAACAAATTGATTCAACCTTGGGCGGAAAAAAGCAGTCTAAACCCAAATCTCATCTGACTATACTTAATAATATCAGGACTTTAGATCTAGCTGAGTGTTGGCGGTTAATAAACCCTCATAAAAGAGAATATACATGCTGGTCAGGGAGGCACAAGTCATTTTCTCGTATAGATTTTTTCCTAATTTCTTCATTACTGACTAGTCGGGACCATAGGTTTTTACATAATGGCTTCTCCGATCATGCAATGCTTGTCCTTGAAATTGAGCTAGATGTAAGGATTAATGTGGTGAAACGTTGGGTCTTCAATAAATCCTATTTGAATGATGAACCTTGGGTTATGTCTGTCTAGGCGGAGATCAAGGATTTTCTAGAACAAAATATGGGGACAACGCCAATCCATATTATATGGGACACCTTGAAGGTGTATATTAGGGGCATCGTTATAAGTAGGGATGCAAGGGAAGCAGCTATATTTTGTCATACAAAAAAACAACTACAGCAAAAAATACAGGCCTTAATACATCAAAAATATTACAATCCCTCGGCGGAGTTAAAAAACCTATTAAGTGCAGCAAAACGTGAACTGAGTGCTATTTTTCAAGAAGCGAGGAAATCTTTTATAGACAAGCGCAGAAATCCTATGAGCATAGTAACTTTACCAGAAAATTTTTGGCATGGCAAGTAAAAGAACAAGCCGCAGCCAACCTGATTCGTTCTTTAAAATCCCCTACTAGATCAGGCGGAAATAGGAGCAATTATGTTATCCCATTACGAAAACATCTACTCTTCTTCCCATATTTTGGATCAAGTTAGTTAAAATGTGTTCCTAGATAAATACTCCCTTCCATCTCTTTCCAATATGGATCAAGAAGTAATGTCTTCTTTTTTTTCTATTAAAGAATTGGAGTTGGTAGTTAAAAATATGCCACACGGTAGGGCTTGCGGCCCAGATGGATTTCCAGCCGAATTTTTTATTACATTTTTTGGTTCTCTTTCTGAAGTACTTATTTTATTAGTAAATTCAATGCTTCAGGGGGGAACCGATCCCGACATCCTTCTATGATGGTACAGTGGTTAGTTTTTTAAAAAAAGAAAAAGAACCAAAAGAACCAAATTCATATAGGCCTATAACTTTATTAAACTCGGATTACAAAATTATTACAAAATTGCTTTCCATTCGTTTTAATAAGGTTGCGTCACAGTTAATTCATACAGATCAGAATGGATTTATCACTGGCCGTCAACTGCTCACTAACACACATTATTTAGTAGAGGCACTAGATTTTTTTGAAATTCGTAAGGTATCGGCTTTAATTCTTCTTTTAGACGCAGAAAAAGCTTTTGATTTAGTAGTTTGGGACAATCTTTTTTTCATTTTATATCGATTTGGTATACCTTCTCAAGTCATCGCTTTAATTAAAAATCTGTACCAGGGAGCAAAAGCCCATATTTTAATCAATAAACTGATGGTTGGGTCTATTCCTGTTCAAAGAGGAACGAGACAAGGCTGCCCTCTATCCCCCACTCTTTTTGCTTTTTTTTATTGAGCCTTTAGCATCTGCAATAAGAAAAAGTAAAAATATTTCTCCGCCAATAGATGGTATGGATAAGATCAAACTGTACGCAGATGATATTATGCTTCTGTTGAAGTCCGATATGCAGTCGCAAGAACAAGCCTTTTCCATTTTTTCACAATTTGAAGCATGGGGGGGTATCGTATTAATAAACTGATAACTGAGATCATAATCTGCGGTAATATCAACTCGGACCTGCATCCAGATATTCGGAGATGCATAACCAATAAACCCAAAAAATACCTAGGGGTTTATTTTTCATCTTTAGTACGCGATCTATATACGCTCAATTTTGAACCCTTAATTAGGAAAGTCCGGGCTATGTTCCTAAGATGGGATACACTTCCTTTATTTATCTTAGGTCGAGTGCCATTAATTAAGATGTCAATACTCCCACTTTTCAACTTTTTGTTTTCAACCATCCCCTGTTCCCTTCCTGGATTTTTTTTTCAAAGATTGAATCCCTTTTTTCAGCCTTCGTTTGGGCAAAAAAGACCCCACGAATAGCTATAGAAACCCTATATGTAGATAAGGTACACGGTGGATTGGGCTTACCAAATTTGAAAGATTATTACTATGCATATTTTGTGCAATACCTTTCGAGATTTAAATATCCAGCACTCAGAGATGTATTGTTTATTAATTTCTTTTTTGATTTAATCTGCAAAGAATCCAAAATACCTTCTCCACTCGCGATTTTTAAATCACCCAAATTAGTCAGATACAAGACTTTGAGTTGGTTTCTTAAAAAGCAAGACTTTATGCTGAAAAGGTACTCACTCTCTCTCCTGTCCTTAGTAACTCCATTAAGAGAGGCTGTTTTTGGATTGGGGACCAGATTAGAATTAGATATTACAGTCACTTGGGCGAGATATGGGTTCATCAACTTATCAAATTTTATTAAATTTGGAGTTTGGTTGACTCCTGATGAGATGGTATTGTTAATACGTGGTAATTTTCTCCTTATGGGCTCATATACAGCGCTGTATAGGTTATTGAGCAATATTGATATAACACAAATAAGTCAGATTTCTAATTTAACTAATGATATCTTTTGGTCCCCAGTATTCAAGAGGGCGGGAGCATGGAGGAAAAGTTTGGCGGAAAATAGGGAGGAGGATGTGAGTGCCAAAGCGATAAAAAAATGGCAGAAGCATGAAAGCTTAAATTTAAAGGAAATAAACTGGAAACCCCTAAATAAATTAAATTTCACGGTCCTTAGAGGTGCTAACTGGAGACGTATGCTTTTCTTTAGCAAATGGCTATTGTATTATACACCGGCATCGATGTCCAAAATGTACAGTAATGCATCATCTAATTGCTTTAGATGCACTCAACCAGATTTGGCTAATTGGTCACATATTATTGCCTTTTCTCCCAAAATCAAGGTTTTCTGGGAAAATATGTTTTTTACATTGTCTCAATATTTACATTTTACGATTGTTAGCTATAATAATTTAATTATACTTGGGGTTGATCCAGAGCTTAATTTGGAAGATTCCTTAGTGAAGCTTTTGTACATCATTGTTGCAATCGCCAGATCTCTTATTCTTTAATATTGGAAAACATAAATAATTCCAACAGCAGATGAATGTTTTCAAAAAATTAAGAGAGTCAGAAACAGGGAATTTAGGTATGCAAAAAGGATTGGAGCTTTACGTAAATTTGCTAAAATTTGGAAAGATTACTTTGATTGAGAAAAGTGCTCAGTGCTGGATATTTGGGATCTGGGATATCATGTTTTTGATTAAATACAATTTTTTTTAGTTTGATCTGTACCTATCTTAGGCGATTTCAATGTATTTTAGTTCATTATGTTCAGATTTAGATGTCGGATATTTGGTAATCATTATGTCACTGATTCTCTGCCAAGAACTCAATAAAAATATTTAAAAAAAACAATAAGTAAGTTAAGGACCATATCAGTAAATGTAATGAAACTTCTGTCAAAGGAACTTGAAAGGTTGTGCAATAAAGAGACAATACAAGAAATGGTATAGAGTGATGGAAGAATATGAATTGATTAAGGAAAGTATTGCAGAGGTGCCACATATGACAAGTTGTTTGCTCGATAAATAGATATGGTTTTGCGGCAGCTATCTTAGAACATCTAAAAGAGTTGGCATTTTCAACTGGCTCCATACCACTTAATCAAGCTGGGTTTAGATCTAAACACTCGGTCACAGATAATATTGCAGTACTCCAAACAATTCTAGAAAAATATGTTACCGAAAAATCGCAGGTAGTGTATGCAGTCTTTGTCGATTTCACGACCGCTTTCGATAGGGTTGATCGAGACAAGCTTTGGAAAAAACTTCAAAAAATGGGAATCCCACAAAATCTTGTCCATCTAATAACATCACTGTACTCTGGGACTTGGTGCCAAGTCCAAATGGGGAGGGAGAAGGGTCTTACCCGCCCAATATCTAATCCAAACGACCTGCGTCAAGGGTGCCTTTTAGCTCCCTTATTGTTTTCTCTATACCTGAGCGATCTATCGAAAAACCTTAACCAGGTCAATAACTTCCCACCCAAGATTGCAACTTTTAAAATCCACTGTTTGATGTACGCAGATGACGTAGTAATCTTAGACCTGACCCCATTTGGTCTCCAAAGAAATCTGCTGGCACTCACCGAATATACTGAAGAAAACTATTTAATTCCAAATGCCACCAAAACAAAAATTGGCCCATTCTCAGGAAAGAAGAGCTATGTCAAATATAATTGGACTTTAGGGGAAAAACCATTGGAAATCGATAAAGAATATATATATCTCGGGAGAATTTTTACTCAGTCCCTGCACAATTTTCCTCACTTGCAAAAACTGGGTCGAAAAGCTGACGTCCACCTAGGGGCTCTCCAACGACTTTATTCTTCCAATGGCCAAAGACACTTCTCTTGTCTTTTACAGGTCTATAGATCCCCTCCGTCTTATCATATGCGATAGAATATATTCCAATAAATGAATGGAAACAAATCAACATTAAATAAGGGAAAATCCTTCGGAAACTAACCAGGATGTCGCAAGCTGTGCCGGTCCAAGCTCTTCGGCTAGAATTGTTGCTAGTCAGTTCCATCGCTAGAGGGATCACAAATATATTAAGATGGGCATATAATTTGGTTCACGCTGATCAAGGAAATTGAAGAGCACTGTTAAAAATTGAGACACTCGAGCAACAATCTCCAAAGTATGTGTTTTGTAAAAATCTGTTCATCGCTTTTAAACTATCATCTGTCACTCTGGATATGTTAAAATCTTGGCCACCAGCTCAACTGAAACTATTCTTAAATCACCTAACACCAAGGCTAAGCATGAACCTTGACATCCAACACTGTTCTGAACTTTCAACGTATAAACAGTACACGGAAACAATAGTTTAAAAAAAAATGCAACAATATATCCTTTTCAATTTAAATCATGGAGTTAGGCGAATCATTATTCAACTACGGCTTGGGATACTACCCCTGAAATCATACTCTTTTAAGTGGTTCCAAAAAGAAAGAGCGTCAAATCTCTGCGACTGATGTCAAGGTGGGGTGCAAGATTTAGAACACGTACTTTTTGCCTGTCCAAATAAGTTGTTAGTAGCAGCAAGGAATAGGTATGTAACACCGATCAAAACAAAATGTAATATTAACTCTGTCCAGAATCTAATTTCCCTCTGCAAAGCACCACCTAATGAATTTATGTGTATTAACATGTACAACTTTTTAAAATAATTTTTAATATTATATTAGATCGATAATTTTATTAGTAAAACTGTAATTTTTATTGCCAAACATTTGTTATCGGAAGAGAACTGAATCGAATAAATGAATTAATTTCATATAGATATGGATTAGTACAGATACACATACAAAGGTATTTAGATTTGTTTTGGCGCCATTGAAGGAAGGCAGATGCGTGATTGTGGTAGTTTGGGTTACAAAAGTTAATGGAAGTGGAAACCATTTCTTGATGTTACACAGGAGAGAGATGGCATGACTGTCTCTGATCCAGGTGGCAAAGATCTAGACTGCCTGGTTGAAGTCTGTTAAGCTATTAGGTTGGGAGGTAGTGAAGGCTGGTGAGGGCCTATGACTACTGAGTTTTGGTCACCTTGCTCCAACTGTGGTGGGGAGATCTGATGCCTGTAATGGTGTGCTGGGCATTGATGATGGTGAAGTGTACGATGGTGTGGTTAGTACAGGTGAGTTCTATGGTGTGGCTGAATTTGATTCAGTCGATGAATGTGAAAATGGGGTCAAGTGTGTGTCAGGCTTTGTGCATGGATCTGGTGACCAGTTGGGTGAGACCGATGTTGTTCAGGTTCTCCAGGAGGATGATGGAGTTGGCTTTGTTGAGGTCATCAATGTGGAAGTTGAGGTCACCAAGTAAGACATAGTTGAGAGAGTCAATTGCTTAGGAGACGATGAGTTTGAAATGGTGTTGCATAATGTTGCTCGGGGTCCCGGGGGTCTGTAGGCGAGGTGCCTCTTAGCCTGGATCTTCACATCAGTTTGTAGTATGAAGTTGAGGTGTTCCATTAGAGGCATAGGGTTGTCAGTTGTGATGGTGCATCTGATGATTTTCTTGAAAATGATGGCGATACCTCTGCCTTTTTTGTTGGTGCGATCCCATTGAATCATCTTTTAGCCTATGGGATTGACATTGGTAATGTCAGGGTTCACGGAGGGGTTGAGGCAGACTTCGGTGATGAAGGCAAAGTCTGTGGAGAGGGTGGTGATGGTGTCCCAGATTTCTGTGGTTGTTTGTTCAGGTAGCGGGCGTTGAGCAGAATATAGTGGAGCGGTTGTGGGGTGTTCTTGGTTTTGTGGGAAGGAGTGGTGCCAGATTTTTCATAGTTTGTTTCACCAGAGAAGTGCCAGTGTCAGCAGTGAAGGGTCTTTTGGTGGATTGTAGAGAGGAGGAGACGTGGCTCTTGTTTCAATGTCCGGGATCGAGGAGTAACTTGGCGGTGTACCGGTGGGTGGTGGGAGGGCCAGGTGTTGCTGGCTGTTGTCCAACCGGTGGTGCATTGAGGCATGCCACCTACACTCATCTGCTGTGTGTCCATGCAACGTCCTCCATTAGTGGTCCTGGTGGGTGGTCATAGTGATCCTAGGTGCAAAGCGAGGACCTGGGAAGGACAGCATGGGGACAGGGACAGCAGCCAGTGCAGGGACCAGAGGAGCAGCAGGCAGGGGGAGCAGCAGCACTGGGGCAGGGGGTGCAGCAGTGCAGGGACAGCAGGCACTGAAGCTCACAGGGCAGCAGGCAGTGCAGAGCCAATGTAGGAGGAGCGGTAGCACAGGGACAGCAGGCAGCGCAGGGACAGCAGGTGGTACAGGGACAGGAACAGCAGGCAATGTAGGAACAGGGACAGTAGGCAGCTCAGGGGCAGGGACAGTGGCAGCGCTGGGACAGCAGGCAGAGCAGAGACAGCAGGCAGCATAGGGATGGGGTCCGTAGGTCGCACAGCGACAGCAGGCAGCACATGGGAAGGTTGGCACAGTACCTTAAGCTGGCATCAGGATAAAGAGAGGTGGCTCACCCCAACCAAAAAACTGGTATCTGATGGGCATGGGGAGGCCTACCTGTGGCCTGGGCTTTCCCTGGACTATGCCCGCATGTGTCTCATATTAAGGGAGCTCCAAGGGGCCATTACTCTGTACCAGGAGTTGTAAAAATCCCAAAACAGCTGGCCCCACCTCCAGGGTTGTTGGGAAATTCAGTTTGGTGGTGGGAGGGAGTCCAAGGTGCTCTAACATGCATGGTGCAGGAGGGGAGCACACCTTCTCGAGGGAAGGGCAACAGGCAGCTTCCCACGATGTGCGAGCCACAGGGGACCTTTTATCGGCTCTGGACCATGCGAAAATCCCAAAAAAACCTGGCTCCACCTCTGGGGCTGCTGGGAAGTGTAGTCCAGTGATGTGAGGGTGTCCAAAGCACTCTCAAGCATGGTGCAGCTGCAGCAACAGGAGGAGAGAACACCTTCTGGAGGAAGGACGGCAGGCGGCTTCCTTTAGAAATTTGGCATTTCTTGTACCCAAGTCCACGGTGCCCTTCTGCCAGTAGTGTGGGTCACATGTATCGGCTTTTGAGAGTTATGTACTGGTACCGGACAGCTAGGCAAAGGTAGTCCAGGTGTGGGCAGTATGGGCCAACTTAGAAGAGGACTGGGGAGGGGCTGTGCCCGCCCCACCAACAATTCAAAAGGGCTTTCCACCCAGGCCACATAAAGCAACATGACACCAGGCCTGCCTTTGCAATTCTTCCCCTACGAAGTTTCGAGTCTAGTTTAGGGAGGGGACTCAAAGGAGGCATCCTCCACCACAGGCTCTCACTGGGGATTAAAGGTGGAACACTCAGACCCCAAGCCAGAACACTCCTGGACTATTGGAAGATTCAGGAGATGAACTGCTCTGCTGCCAGAGGGCTGCCCTCCTGCTTGAAGGACTGTCTTGAGGTCTGTGGAATGAAGACAGAACCTGCTTACTTTGATCACAGACTACCCAGAGTAACTTCAAGGGTCATTTGTTTGATCCCCTGTGTGAGCTACAGAGATACAACAAGCTTGCAAGGGCCTCCATGCAACCACCCAGATAGATAACCAGCTCCAAATAGACCTGTTTGAGCCGTGCTACTGTCCTCTGATGGAGTGACTGTTGATCCCCAAGAGTTGAACCTCTGATCCTGGAACATTGGCTGGCATCAGTGCACCCCTGGTCATGGAACCTTGGCTGGCATCAGTGGAAGCTTTTCCACGAAGAAAATTGTGAAAATCCTGAAGTTGGACTCCTTACAAATGCAAATAGTTCTGTTTGTTCCAAAACTCTCCCACCCATGACAACCTCCTATGTGAAGCTTTGTGGAGATTGTCGCTCCACGCCAACAGCAACTATCATTGATGACGGGCATTACATGATATAGCAATGACAGTCCACAAGGACTGCCGATGTGAAGCTCCAGCAATGACCGAATCTTCGCGCTAGAGCAACAACAATCCAAGATGCTCGGTTTGCACTTCATGCCAAATACCTCCACCTCGGGTTCTCCTCAAACATGAGTGAAACCCTTTGCATCAGACTTGAGAAGATGCTTATCTGTTGCCACCTACGGGGCAGGGGTGTGGGGGACTGAAATGCCTGCCGCAATACAGGTGGTGGAAAATAACTTTATAAAAAGGGTCTTGTCTGTTCCAAAAAGCACCTCAAACACCTTCTGTCATAACGAAATCGGTATGGTTAGCGTATCCGATACAATCCGTATGTCCCCTTTACTGTTATGGGGTAAAATCTGGCGATCTGAAGACCTGCAACTGACAAAAGAAATCATTACTGATTGCATGGCTTTACAAAACTCAAAACAGATCCCCTGGTTGTCTTATGTCTGTAATATGTTGAACAAAATCGAACTTGGTTCCTATTTCTACAGCCCCGGGAAAATCGAGGGGAATTATAAAATAGACATAAAGACACAGTACTTGAAGTCAGTGAATCAGCCTTCTAGGGATATAATTGACACTGGCACTACTTATGCCCATAAACCACAGCCTCAGTTTTATTTAACATTTACCCTTAATGTGCAATGGCAATTCCTTTTAACAAGATTTAGGCTGGAGATTCTCCACTTTTTACTTGCTTTTCCTAAACAAGGGGGTTGGGGTGAGAGATTGTCCCCTTGTCCCTGTAATAACAAGGATAAGCAGAGTACCTTACACCTGGTTCTCTTTTGCTCCCTGTACAAAGAGCCAAGACTCCGGTTTATTAAACCAATCTTGAAGGGTAGGCAACCTTGCACTTACAAAGAAGGTTATGAATATTTGTTATCCCTATCTTCTGTGGAAATCTGTTGTGCAATGTTAAATTTTATCAGAATCTCCCTAAAGATTAGAAAGAATTATGGGTAGCACCACATGTATAGAAATTCCGTAAAATTTTATACTGGAAAGTTATTTTTTGAATCTCTGTCATTGTTATCATCATGTCCCTTTTAAAATTATTTGTGTAATTGTGTTCTCAAATTAGTTTTAATACTATTAGTACAAATGTGTTCTTAATTCCTTCTTGAAAGGCGATATGATTGTATGTTCAATACTTTTATGATTCCTCTTATGTATCGAATAAAGTTTTTGAATACGAATACGACTCTTCAGGGGACTAACCGGGTCCCTTTATCAAGCCCATCTTCACACCTGTTTGTTCTGAAACTCTCCCACCCATGACGACCTCCTATGGTAAGCTCTGTGGAGACTGGCGCTCCACGCCAACAGCAACCATCCTTGATGACCGGATTTACATGATATAGCAATGACAGTCCACAAGGACTGCCAATGTGACGCTCCAGCAATGACCAAATCTTTGCTCTAGAACAATAACAATCCAAGATACTCAGGTTGCCCTTCATGCCAAATGCCTCCACCTCGGGGTCTCCTCCAACATGAGTGGAACCCTTTGCATCAGATTGAGAAGATAACTCTTCAGGGGACTAACCGGGTCTCTTTATCAAGCCCATCTCCATAGCAGTTTGCCTACCTTGTGACTTTCTCTCAGTCTAGTATGACCAGGTGACCTCAAGTGGTGTTTTGAGCTTTCAGGTGCTATTTGAAATTTCTTTCAAAAATACGTTTGATTTCCCCGGTTCTACTGATAGAATTTTTGGCGTTTGTTGTCATTTTATTTATTAAAATGTACAAAAAAAAATCTAAATTGGTTTAGTATTTTTCTTGTAATGTCTTTTCACTTCATAACTGTTTGTGTGCTGCATAAATGCTTTATACATTGCCTCTAGGTTAAGCCTGAATTATTTTGGGCCAAGCTATAAGAAGGTTATTCAAAGTTTAATTTAGTTGTGACTGTAGTGGTTCACCCTAACATGGATTGTGTTTATTATTTGGGTGGGTCTTCATCCTACCGACTAATATACTACTTTCTCACATTTCGCATGCCTATAGGTTTGCTCATTTCCGGAGTTTATAGTATTCTCCCAGGTAATGCCAGCAAACCAGCACTAGTTGCAACGCTCCAGGAATATACCTTGAAACTTATTATGACTTCCATTTTTCTTGCAAAAATAAACGCTTGTATATTTATGTATGAGACAATGTGCACAGCATTTGCAAATACAAATGCACTTGAGGAATGTTTTTTTATTTTATTCTCACAGAGAGTGTATATTTTACCCATTGACAAATCATTAATCAATGCCTTTGCCAATTGTTTTAGGGTGGGACCCCTTGCGCTCCTCACTCTGGAAATGTATTTACACATTCTCTGAGCAGGAGAAACCTCCAACCTTTCCCACAGTGGTAAATGCTCAGAAAATGGATTCTGATATATTCACAAGTGAGTAAGCTTATCGGGTGCATGAACCTTGCGGTCATTCTTAGTGAGAAACCAATATTCCAGGATTTAAAAGATGTTTTGCACTGATAAACCAGGGTATTTGGACATGAAATTTTGCAAATATGTTTTTTCGATGGAACCCTGAGTGCAGGGGTGCATGAAAGGAGCTAGGGAGTGAAAAGGTATCTGACGTAATGGTAGTGATATCAAATACAGAAGACTGAGGACTAGCCCTTTTACATCACTTGTTACATGGTACCTCTTTTGTAGTCTCTAAGCACTATTTTCTTTAATGAGTTTCTCCTACTGCAGGCACACCATGCTTTCCTGCAACATTCAGCACGTCATGCGCGCTTTCACTTTCCACGCAGCTTGGACAATACCGGCCGCTTCTTTGAATAGGCCTTGCTATCTCGCGGCTAAGCTCTGGAATTCTCTACCTGCCCATATTCGTGCCCTTGAGGACTTGTATGCTTTTAGGAGAGCCATTAAGACATTCCTCTTTCCTTCTGGCCCACTATAGTTTTCTGTTTTTTTTCTGTGTTTGTTTAGTTGTGTTTTGATATTTTCTGATGCCAGCTAAAGCGCCGGGACGCCCCTTCGCTGGGGCAGCTGTTTTGCGCTATACAAATCTCATTAACATAACATAACATAACATAACATAACATAACATTTACAAGTGATTGAGCTATTGGCATTGTACATGACAATGCCTTTTATTGATCTGTTAATTAGCAAAACAGATGAATAAAAAGGATCGTCATTTACAATGCCAATAGCTTAAACTCTCGCAAATGCAAGACCTATTGCTATGCAAATGCTTTTTCTATTCTGTTATAGAAGCCTACTGAACACAAAATATCAAATGTTACCCTATCACACTCTACTGTATGCATTGTCTTAAACTTGAAAATATCAAAATCTCCATTAAATTGCAGGGGTTTGAACTTGTGGACTACACGCTGCAATATAGTGTATGCTAGAAGTACCATGACCCGACGGGCTACCTTAATGGCCTGTCTGTTATTTTTTCGTAGAAAAGGAATAGTCTACATTCTGGAAGCGCTTGAAAACATCTCTTTATACTTTTATTACATAATTTTCAAAACATACCGATGTATTCATAGTTGGATTAAAGCTACATTCCTCAACCCGCCAGAAGTGAAGCTACAACATAGATCTAAAATAATTGAGTTATGGTTAGATTATTATGCAACATATATTTCCATCAAATTCTTCAGTAAATTATTACAGCAATAAATTCATAATTATTTCTGAATCTGCTGCTCATAATCTGCCATAAACACTTCTTGGAGATCATATGAAAGTCATCTGGATACAATTGTGTCACTCATGCTGGGTGAGTTCAGATGGAGGAGGCCAATGGAAACTCGCTGTTTAATGCTCCTCAGATTGATGACAGGAATTTCTCCGACTCCCTGACTTGCCCTCGGGGGAGTCGGAAACTGAACCAAGTTCATGCAAATCTAGATTTTACTACTACCTAAATACGCCCATGGCCCGTGGAGAGGGAACATTGTGTCTCCTTTCATGTACACAGAGACACATTCAGCCCTTAGGCACTTTTGATGAGCTGTTTGGCCTTGATATATTGTAGTGCTAACAGTGCTCAAAAATACAGTGCTCATTTGTAATCCGCAGAAAGTCACAAAAAAAGAAGCACTGTTATACTTTATGTTTGTCTGGGTTTTTTTGTGCCTCTTTCTCAAAACTTTCTCTGTTAGTTGTGTGGCTTTCTTTGCATAGACCAGTGGCTTTGTTAAGTAAAGCACATCATCCAAATTGGATTTTAACCACTGGGCGATGTGTTTTTAAAACGTGCAAAATGGTACGAACACTATACCCTTGAAGCTACCAGCGCCCCAAGAATCAATTATTTATACAAATATGAGCTCGATTGACTATGACTACACGAGCTGCCCCTGGAGTGAACCTTGCCTTTCAGCGGTGCTGCCTACGAACAATTGGGCACTTCATACTGGTTTTCCCTCTGTCATCTGCAATATTTGTATTTCACGTTTTCCTCGTGGAATGTAACGTGAAGCTGCTTCTTGATGCAGAAAGGCGTTTATTTAGTATTCGATGAACGGTTAACCTTGAAACCGAAAGAACAACCTGCCTGAACAATGGAAGGAATTGCATTCCCAGTCACCACTTCAAAGTGATACCAGAGGGTTAAGAATCAGTGAGAAGAGGCGATAAAGAGGTTAGCCCAAAAAAGAACAGACTTTCACAAACTGCTTTAATCCAGCAGTCAAAGGGCATCAAAAAAGTAGGTGATCTGTGATGCTGCATGCAATGGGGTGGGGGGGGGGGGGGAGGGGGGTGAGTGTGGGGTCAAATGTGTTGGGTAAAAAATCAAAATATTCTCAGGTGCTGCTTTTCCACTAGGGCGGAGGAGCGTCGTCCCAATGTTTTCTCGCAGTGGGAGAAAGAAAAAACATAAAATTGTAACACCTTTTGGTTATTACTATTTCATGTTTCTTTCCGCATTGGGGGCGGGCAGGTGGGCGGAGTTTCACAGGCAGGGCGAGAGTGGTTTGCCCACTCCTGAGTACGCATGACTCTCGGGCCGCCAAACCAGTCATGCGTACTCTGCACTTCTCCATGCAGGCGGCATTGTAGCCTACATGGAGAACATGCAATCCCTACAGCCCCTGGCTGGGCGGCGTCCCGACCAAACACAACGCTCTACTGGAGCATTGTGATTTGTTTAGGGGAGGGGAGGAAGGCTGCCTGCTTCCGGTTCCTGCCGGAGGTAGGAAAGCAGGAGCAGACTGAGCAGTGAAGACGTCGGACCCGGTAGAGGTACGTTAAACTTTTTTTATTTGAAGCCCCCCCCATCCCACGCGATTCCCCCTTCCCTTGCGACCCCTCGCCCTTCCCCCCCACCCTGAAACTCTCCCCCACCCGTGAGCCATGCCGGCCAAGAATGAATATGGGGTCACTTTTTTTTGGTCTTTCACCTTCCGGTAACTACATATAAAATACGCACAGCTTATATGAAAAATAAATGCACCATCGTACATTATGAACCCACTATTAGTTATTACACTGCAGAGGTCTGTGTTTGTAACCAACGAGCCGCAGAGTTGAATCCCTGGTTGATGCAGTGGAGAAAAGGGACTTATGTATGTTTAGTGCTACGAGGTGCCAATGGGTGACAGAAAGCACTGTGAACATGTAAGTCACCATTTTAAACGTGCATTACACACAGTATAACATGGGCTGCTACAAAATAGTTTATGATAAAAAGTGCTTCCAATATATATATTTTTTTTATGACTGTCCTTTAAAAACACACATTTCACGTGTCGGCCTTGCAATACCACTCAAAAGAAAAAATCTGTGTCATCAGGAAGCTTCAAAGGTTTCCATCACTTAAAGCCATCACCTGCTTCAGACACCCTTTACATTAGCAGATTTACCACTTGTCTACATTTACATTTATTTCAGGTAAGCAGTCACCAAGACAAGAAGGCTTGTTTAGCTGTTTGGTCTTCCACTTCAGGCAGAGCATTTTAAATGTTGGAATTACCCGCCCCAGGACGGGTATCTTTTCGCAAAAAAGTAGGGGAACAGCTGTTCTTAAATGAAAAAACTTTTTTTTTTGGGCCTGTTGTGCGCTCAGTTCCCACGCACTTCGACCACTGCTTTTATTACATTTTAGCGAAAGTGTGTTGGAATGTAGATAGGGTCTCATTATGAGTGTACTGGTAATCCAGATGCCACTACTACAGGGAGCTACTGGCCTTAACATGATTTCAAAATCCGTGGGAACGCCACCGCTCAGGAGCGTGTCACTGGACCCTGTTTGTTCTGAAAGCAAGGGTAATGATTGTTTGGAACTCTAAATAAAAAAAATAAAAAAGGACAGTTTTTGGGGAAATCTGTTTAGAAAAAAGATACTAGTTACACACCCAGTTATAATGAGGCATATTACCAACAACTAGCGATAATTATCACTATGTTGGCTTAGCGGCAATATTTTTATAGCCGGGCTGCGTCGATTTTTATCGCTTAGGAACCTTGCTATTATCAAGGTTTATCTCCCAAGCAATAAAAATTGGCCGAAATGCATGAATATCGCTGAAAAGTCAGCTTAGCGCGAATATCTCCAGAAGTTGGTAATAGGAGATAGCGATGTTAGTGACTGTTTCCGGTCGCTAACATCTTGGCACGCCCACTTTGCATGTCATAAGTGATACATTTCACTGACATGCAAATCGGTGCCCAAGATGGTCGCTATCTCCTACTAGCTGTCGCTAACTGGTGTTAGCGACAGCTAGGTAATAGGGAGATCATTTTATCTCCGCTTTCTTGGCTTTTAAAGCCAAAATAGCAGAGATAAACCCCCTTGATAATATGCCCCACAGCGTCTTAATGGAAGTGTCACAGAGGTGTTCAATTTGCACTGTGAAAGCAACTTTTCTGAATACTAAAACCATTCTGAGGCGGAATTGTTCCCTGCTCCCAGTGGAGAAACTTGGAATTGTGCGCTAAAGGTGCCTGAAAAGAAACACGTGAAAGCATGATCTACGGATTATATGAATGAACAAAATATAACCTAGTTCCCATGTAAGACTGTTGGCTCTAGTGGTACACGCCTTGCTTTGTCTCAGATCTTCCAAAGCCACATGTCAACATTGTAAACGAGGTGCACACCTGAATTTGAAGATAATTTTTTCTTTTCTTGAATATAATCTTTTTGCAGACAGGACAGTCTCCTATGTTCTTTAGATACCCCAGATCCCTCTCTCATCACTAGTTGTATTTTTATCGAATTCTGCATAACTCCACAATAATTTTTGAACAGGGCAAAGTCTGCCATTGATACCCATTGCAGCATGTTCTGCAATCCAGGAATAATTTCAAATAAACAGTCCTGCGGTTTCCATCACAGATTTGGCTTGTGGGCATGTACTTTTCATGGAGCATTACAGTGCCAGTAGGCAGAGTGCAGAGCTTAATTTGAGCCAGTGGTTGCAGGTGGGTTCCACCAGTACTCATTCTGGGGACCTGCACTTAATTTTCCCCAACTGACTTTGAGGAAAAGAGATAAAAACACAACAGGGGAAAAAGGAGGACGAAAAAGATGGAAAAACAGAGACGAAGAGAGCAAGCAGGGATGAAAAAGAATCTGGAAAAATAGATAAGAAAAGGCAGGGAGTGTTTGGTGGTGGATTAAAGAGACATGAGGTAAAATTGAGACTACACTGCCTAGGTATTCAGCACCCAATCTTCAATAGCGTCTGCTGTGGCCTCCTGAACAAAACTTTGGCCCCATCACTTACTATTTTACAAATTAAACACCAGCCGAGAGCGAGCTTCCTGCTGGGATTTTTACTCAGCCAGGAGTCATGGCCGCCATGCTGGGTGATAACCACTAAGCAGGGTCGGCCTCGCTAATATTTCTAATATGTCGTTTGCTTTTGAAGCAAGGGTGTAATGCGATGGTATTGAAGAGTGTACAATAGTAACGAAGCATTTCTGTGGTTCACCATTTCCTATCCTAGTATACTGCAAGGACCTCCTGCAGGCAGACCTAATAATTACAGCTTTATTGCCTGTATCTCCACACACATTTTACCTTGAAGAAATCATTGTCTATGATTGTCCATCAAGCCTAATCCTTCCTCAGCAGGGCACTTTTTAGCATAATGGCAGCGAAGGAGCCATAAGATGCATTATGTGTTTTTCATTAATAGAAATGACGTAAGTCTTTTTGCTGAAAAGGTCAGTGTATTTATTGGTCTATTGCAGCATTTACAGATTTCTCCCATGAAGGAAAAAAATACTCCAACCTTGCATGGCTTTCTCCGTTCCTATCAAAAATCCTCTCCAAAACTACAAGACACCCTTCCATGTTCTCATTAGAATTATGTCAAATCAAGAATGCCCTGACTAATATTGGGATGGTTGCAATTTAAGGCTTTCAGCAATTTTACCCCTGCTGTTAGAAATCATGTAATTCGCTGGGCTGTATATATTCACACATACCAGATTCGCGTCAGTAATTTTAAGAAGTTTGAAGACTTACTACAGAGATTTATTTTTCTGTTCCATTTTTTTGGCATCTGTGCTGAAAGGCATCAAAGAAATCTGCTTTAACATTACATATGAGAAACACCTTGACCCCGTCATAAAGTTGTAGAATTAGAAGTGTTAACTATGCAATGCAACTCATGCATACATTATACCCGTCTAGGTTTGCATTGGTACTTGTGTAGAACCATCCTAGCTGGCAAGGGCGCTTTATACATATTTATCTGTGGTTATCTGGCACATATCCATTTTCATGAATGAATGAATGAACGGAAATTTATATCGCGCAACTTAGCCCCAAGGGCTAAGATGCTCAGATGGGTATTGAAAGCAATGTCTATGTTATTCATGATTATTTTTTGTGAAATTAAATAACAACCTCCATATTTTGACAGTACATTTGCCTTTTAACCCCTTGCCTGCTGATGACGGAACCGCTCCGTCATCAGCTACGGTGGCGCTGTGCTGATGACGGAGCGGTTCTGTCATGGCTCGCCCGGCGCTCCTGCGCGGCGCGAAATCCGCGCCTGCGCTGAGCGTTCCATTGAGCGGGTCTGGCCATGATGGAACCGCTCCGTCATAAGCACAGCGCAGCCGACGCTGGTGACGGAGCGGTTCCGTCACCAGCATGCGGCCGCCGCCCCGCCCCCTTAGCACTGCGGGGGAATAGCCGCCGCAGTGAAGGGGTTCAAATGATTTCAAAACAACACATCGCCCTTTCTTACTTACACACATCCTAAAAAACCGCACTGACATCCGGGGAGACACATGCAGGTAAATTACTGACACACCTACTACTGGAGGCTCAGCTGCCGTTGGCTACCTTTTGGAAACAAGGCTTCACTCCTCCCCAACTTGTATGCTGGACCAAGATTGAGAGATTTGGGCAATTTCTGCTAGTGAACGATGTACGGCTCTTTTCCATGATGATAAGAATACATTTGAGAAGGTCTGGTGACCATTCAAATCATGCACGAGAAGGGACTGGATAAATCAGGGAAGGCCTACGGGAAGACCAAACACAGGGGCATTACACAAAGCCCCTATCGCCACGGGAACGTCTCTTTTTCCAACGTTCATGTGGTGGTAGAGGTTTTGCCTTATTTACAAGGCAGTGTTAAGCCACTTAACGTGGCTTAACGCTGCCTTGTAAATAAGGCTCCCTTTTGCCCTATGCTTAGCGTGAAAGGGATGGACAGTGGGTGTTGCGGTGGGCGTTCAACCGCAACACCCATTGATTTTGAAGCTGCCCCCTATTTATAAGGGTGGCGTAAATAGGAGGCAGCACCACAATTTAGATCAGGGAAAACCTGGTCTGAACTTGGCGAAACAAGGAGAAATGCTTTATTTGTCCATGTTTTTGCTTTTTACATGTGTGCTGCCTTGTGCAGCACACATGGAAAAACAAAACACCTTGGATTGTTTATGTGTAGGAAGGTGTCCCTTCCTGCACATAACCAATCTTTAAAAAAATGAAATTTTTTAACATCCATGTGTGCTGCATTAAGCAACACACATATAAGTGACAAAACACAACATTTAAAGATTGTTTATGTGCAGGAAGGGACCCGTTCCTACACATAAACAATCTTCCCCTGCACACAGACACCCTTGCACTATGGTGCAATGGTGCCTGCTTTGGCGCCACACTGCTAAGTGTAGCACCAGCGCAGGGGGGAACGCAGGGCTGCACCATATTCTTGTAAATATGGTGCAGCCTTGCGTTTCTGAAGTGGCGGAGTGAGGCGTTAAGCCATGACAGCTAACGCCTCACTCTGCCACTTCTTTGTATATGTGCCCCATACTTTTGCACTGTGGTATTAATGAAACATTATCTACTTCAAGGTCAGATGTTTCAAATGAGCTATGTAATCCTTATAAATCTCATAAATGATTCATTATGTTTAAATGAAGGACTGGACATGTATTTATGACCAATGTGAATGGATAACTTAAAGTTTTAACTTACTTAACTTTTGCTTGACTCATTGTGCACAGTTATATGTGCCTGATTGTCCACTGTGAACTAATGAAATTAAAAACATTGGAAAAAGGAACAAAACTGCACTGACATGTTGATTTGTGTGTGTGCTGCATATGTATTGTGGATCTATTTAGTTGTCGGTTGGTGGCAAGATAAGAATGGTAAGAGCATTTATTGTGTTCTACCACAATATTGAAGTTTTGATATCAACCTGCACATATAGCTAAACTACAATATTGACTACCAACATATGGTAAAGGTAAGTAGTAGTAATATGTTGATAGTCAATACTGTGGAGTTGATATAAGTGTCGGTTGATATTATTGACTTCAACAATGTGACATTCAACCTCACTTTTAGGGCCTTTCCAGTAACAAAAAGGAAGGCTGGCAAATTTTGTCACCTGAGCCCCATTTACATAAAGCAAGCAAGTACAGTGAGCAGTCTGTAAGGCTACAAGGGGGATTTGTGAGTTAGGTTCTCCCTCAACAAATATTTGTAAAACAAAAACAGAGTGAAGCTGTGAATTAGACAACACATTGCTTAGCATATGGAAGAATGTATGTTACTAAGCCCTTCAAACCCCAGGCTGTGCAATTCAATGACATTTTAATGAAAAGCCTGAAAAGTGCATTGAGTAGTGCCTATATAGCACTAACTCTGAGATTTGACCTGCTAGGGGGTGACAAAACAGACAGCAAAGTAGACAATAAAGTAGGCAGGGAGGCTAAAGCTAATGGAGGCTGGGGTGCTGAAAGGTTTTTGAGAGTCAAGTCTGTGGCCAGCTCCCTGCAAAGAGTCTGCAGCCTTTTGCCTGCTCACACACTCCCCCCAAGAGGACATCGCAGACTGGCTACTAACCTGGGACAGAGCAGAGCAGAGAGAGCAGTGCTTGTAGCGGAGAGCCGAGAGCAGGAGAAGCTGCTGCATCGGCGAGCGGGAGCGGCAGCGAGCGGGTGCAGCCCTGTGGGCTTCAGCCGCAGAGCGGGAGAGTCTCACGGGTGTCCCGAGACAAGGGTCACTGACCTCCTGCCTGACACAAAACCAGGGACCAAGCCAATCAAGTCAATCAAGCCAAACCCAATCTTCGGAGAGGCGGCGCAGGCGGGCCTGAGGACTGGCTCTGCCGGCGTTTCTGTACTGCCCGCCACCCGCCCAGAGGAAAGCCTGGTGAGTGATAGACCACAGACTGCGGATTTGGCAGCTTTAAAGATATTTAATTGTCCCTTGCCTGTTTTACATTGATGGTTGCTGCTCTGTGAGTGTTGCATGCAGAAGCCCCGTGAAGCAGCTCAAAGTGATCTACTCACACATACTGAGCTGAGAGTTCATTGGTGCATTCCGGGCGAGAGTTTGCTTCTGAACACAGCGGAGCCTGGTGTGCGGCAGAAGCCGCGAGAGTTAGCCGATCCCGGTGGGAGCATTGAGTGGAGCCTGGTGTGCAGCCGGAGGCGCAAGGGTGTCTTAAATGCGGCAGGAGCCGCAAGTGAGGCCTTGTCCACTATAAAAGCCTCAAGTGTTTCCTGGTTGCAGCAGGAGCCGCAAAGGTATCAATCCCTTCTGGGTAAGGTGATAACAAACCCTCCATTTTGATTGCTAGTGCCCTTTTACCTTCAGTGGAGCTGCAATTCATTTTGATAGTAGTCGTTCAGCAGAGCAGAATAAGGACCCTGCGAGGACACTGTGAAGAGCTGCGTGGAATTGGAAGAGAATCTGTGAGTTCAGGAGACGGTGGCCAACATGAATAAAGGGGCGGCGGTGGATGAAGCCTGCCACCGGCATCTGCTATAATCTCAACTAAGTGGCCATCTGATTTCATTATAGTGTCTATCAAGGCCCGGGTGGCGCCTTAAGCCTAATCTGGAAACAGACTTCAAATCTCCAGCAGCACAAATAATCAGCGGTATCAGTAGTACAATAACCAACTAACTAATGACTGATATTAATAAAAATAATAAAGAGCTTATAGAGCGCTCAGTAACGCCATCACGGCGTGTCCCCGCGCTGAAGCTGTCATTGGAAACAGCAGACAAGCCCAGGATCTATGCAGTATATAGATGTGTTTTAAGCAGAGCCCTAAACCGCGTTTCACTGCTCTCTGAACATCTGATGTATGTGAGATCCGTATAATCGCATAAAAAGCTGTGAGCTAGGGAGTGGAAACTCGGCGTTAAGTTCGGTGTTGCATGAGCGGCGCACCGGCGTACTGACGCTTTGGAACTTAATCTCCCTGGCGGTGTTGGCTGGAATTGGACAAGGGTATTTTTCTAACGTTGGCTCTTGCTTGCCTAGCAAGGAGTGCCTCACGGTCCAACGCTCCTACCCCGCAGGATCAAAAAGCAGGGGGGCAGAAGGGATCAGCAGATTACGCGCACGGCCGGCCACGATCATCCAGATAGTACTCCTTGGCATAACCAGGACGACTGAAATTACGACTGAAATATCACTAAGTGATCTTCTGCACACTAATGGCCTATAAAAAATTAAGATCAAGAACTATCTTTATGAAGAGGATGGGAACAGAAGAGGCAATTAGAAAAAGCGCTAGGAAGATGACAAGTACCGGAAACTCTGTATCGATCCCCGGAATTAAAAAATACTTCACAAAACTAAACCCAGATGATATGGGGCAATCACAAAAAGACTATCAGATAGTCCAGGAAAAACAAGGCAACATTGAGGCTGGAAAGAATGAAATACAAACCATCGATCAAACCGAAATACAAAATCAAAGAACACCAGAGGTCCCCCCAAAAAATACCTTGATAGACCTGGAGGATTCAATTCCTAACCTCACTGCACTGGAATCAATAATACAGGAATCATTCAAAATACAACAATCTCAAGAGTATAACATCACCTGTCCCGATATTAATATTAAAGATCTTATATTTCACATGGGAGCCCAAAAGGAGGCACAGAATATCCAGAATAGTACTCCACAAAAACCATCTGATCAAGATGGATTCCTTGAAAAATCACCAGACCTTTCTATTTTTAAAACTACATCTAGTAGAGAAAAATAGGAAGAAATAGCAATTAAAATCAACATTAATAGCAGGTGTGTGTGGTAAATGTAAAATGGAAAATACTCCCAATCCAAAAGTTGAAATAATAAAAGCTCTTTCCCCACTGAAGAAAGTAATCGCAACTCAAACTGGAAGGATATTATCTAAGGAATTAAAGGCCAAACAGGATCATAACCAGATATATTCCCTCAGAAAACTCTTCAAGGAGGAAAACAAATTAGAGACTCGACCAACCGCCTGAAGTATTTTATCCAATTTTTACAAAAACAAAAATCAAACCAAAACTGAATTTGAGCAGTCCGACAATTTCACACTCTAAAGCAACTGCTGATACTGAGTTATCCAATAATGCAACACAGGACGCAGAAATTACAAACAGCAAAAGAAATCGAAAGAAGATTAAATCAAAAAGGAAAAAGGTGTTAAGAAGGATCGAGAAAAAGAAAACCATTAAAACAAGATTCCAGAATATCTCCCCTTCACCAATCCGTTCACTAGATAAAAAGGGAAAAGGCAGAAACGCCTCAGAACCCGAAGGTAAAAGAGCGGAAGTCGCCTATGAAAATACAAAGAGTCAATTCTAACCAACTTAACAAACTTAATCCAAAGGCAAAAAATGTTTTATTAGTAGATCACGGACCCACGATGCTGGCATTAAGAGATATCCTAAAAAGATCTTTTACCATCGAGAAAAAGAACCCACAAGTAGAGGAGATCAGACCAAGCAATCTGGAAATCACAGAATTATTCCCTTCAGCTGAAGCTCCACTTAACCGCGACCAAATTATCAGTCTGCTTCGAAAGATCCAGCCGTTACACTTCATAGTGAGAAATGAAATAAAACTAGTTACGTCCCCGGAAAAAACTAATACAACAACAGCGATTGTCGAATTCTGGTCTCCAATGATACCTGGAAATATATTAAAGGAG
Source organism: Lissotriton vulgaris (assembly GCF_964263255.1). Taxonomy (NCBI): domain Eukaryota; kingdom Metazoa; phylum Chordata; class Amphibia; order Caudata; family Salamandridae; genus Lissotriton; species Lissotriton vulgaris. Next base: position 922,326,522 of record NC_141699.1, read on the forward strand.
AGTGAGATTCTCCAAAAATATGGCTACGATTTGACCCCAGTATTGAATCACGAAGCCCAAAAGAAACAAATAACAGAAGAATCCTTTAAAACGCAGCGACTGAATCAAAGCCTTAATACCATGAACAACCCCCAGTCCACTATGTAGAAAATATAATGGTCTCCATAGAGAATGGTGTCAGAGGAATCTTGAAAAAAAATACTCCTTAAAGGGAAATAACAACATGGGATTACTCATGGGCCTGGATCTCAGAGACACTGAACAGTAACAAACAAATTAAGGATGACAAATCTTCCGTTTAGCACTAGCTTGACTATCCGTTCCTGGAATATTGCCTCGAAAACTCAAGATAAGATGGCGTAAATAACAAAAAACAGTCCAGCGATAGTGGCCCTGCAAGAAACCTGGTCTACATCACATTTCGTACAAGAAAAATCGTACGTATATGATACTCCTGCCGAGCAGGTCGATCGGGGTCATGCGAAAGGTGGGATAGCGATTTTGCTTAATGAAGATTACAAGTGGGCCCAAGAAATAATTCCAACTAACTCAATGAATTATCAATGTATCAAGATTAAGTTTGGGATAAACTCTCTAGAAGCTCTAAAAGTTCTAATAATTTGTAATTTTTATATCCCCCGGTAGCAAAAATGGATGTACTCACTATAGAAATTCTAAAAGACATCGAAAAAATAGTAGAATGACAAGGTTATCCATCACTTTTCATCATGGACGACTTCAATGGGAAAATATCAAATGAGGTACTTCAAAAATGGGCAAATTGGCTCAAAGAAGAGGCCCTGGGATTCTCCATTCCACTATTCCCTAAAGAAAACAAAGCAGATAAAAGAGGGAACATTTTAGTAGACTCACTCCCATTGTTAAGTGGAATAATACTAAATGGTAATGTAGAAGGAGACATTACTGCCTCAAACACAAGACAAGGGAACTGTAGTTCCTCACTCTTGGACTACATGATTTGTACCTCGAATCTGTTTGGAACAGTTTTACATCTCAAAATTAAATTTGTTCATGGCAGTGACCATGCTATCCTACAAGCAAATACTGAGTGGAAGACACTCGTCAAGCCATATTATGTATATTCATGGCACAGTCTTGGTAAATCAGGTCCAAAGACGGATTCACTGGAATTCAGCAACACTCAATAAAATTATCACCATAATCGATGCAACGCAACTATTGCAAATAATTTACTCTACTAATCTGATAACAAATTTCGAAACAATGGGGAACAACAAACAATAAATTCTATAAACCACAGTTAGCTACTAATACAAAACAATTAAATAAATTGATGAGATTGCAGTTTCTAGAATACTCAATATCCAAACAGCTAGAAATCAACAAATTGAAAAATCAACACAGTAGAGAAAGAGAAAAAAAATAAGAGAATAACCCAGGATAAAAACTGGGTAGATATGCGGATAGCAGCAACACAAAACAACCAACATGCCTATTGGAATATAATCCCTAAAGAAACAGGCACGAAAAAAGCATAACAAGCTATCCCGGTGCCTCCGACAGAATGGGAATCATACCTTGCCAATCTACATAAACTAAATTCCAATTCAGAAATAACCAATAATTTGGCTAGAAATCCCGAAGGAAAATCTTCAAATATCAGAGCTCCTAGTCCCCTGTCAATTGAGGTATTTATAAAAAGGGCAAGAACAACTGGAGCAACGGGTCCTGACCAAAATCCGATTAAGGTCCTCCAACGCAATCCCAAAGAATGGAGCAAGATGCTATCTCCCCTGTTTAACCATATCTTCACCACCGGGGAAATCCCCAAATCTTGGAAGGGGAGCATTGTAATACCCATACACAAAAAGGGTTCAAGGCTGCATCCTGGCAACTACAGGCAGATAGCCCTTCTAGATGCAACAGGAAAGATTTCCACAGCAGCAGTATTAGACCACTTTAAGGACTGGGCCTTTTCTTTTGGACTAATCCCCCTCCATCAAGCCGGATTTAGACCAAAGCACTCGGTCATTGACAATATTGTGGTGTTGCAAACCATCTTAGACAAATACGTGGCTCTAAAATCCCAGGTTTTGTATGCTGCCTTCATTGACTTTACGACTGCATTCTATAGAGTGGATAGAGGAACACTCTGGCGAAAGCTCAACAAAATGGGTATCCCGGACAAATTACTTCATATAATAACATCATTACATTCCGGGACTTGGTGTCAGGTCCTAACGGGGAGGGAAAAGGGTCTCACAAGCCCTATCCCGACTCCAAACGGCCTTAGGCAAGGATGCCTTCTTGGTCCCCTACTGTTCTCCCTTTACCTTAGCGACCTGCCTGAATATTTTAAACAGATATGCAATTTCCACCTAAAATTGCCTTCCACAAAATTCACACCATGATGTATGCAGACGATGTTATCATTTTAAACCTAACAACATTTGGTCTGCAAAGAAGCCTTCAAGCACTCCACAACTATACAGAGGAAAACTATTTAATACCGAACATCACAAAAACAAAAATAGTTAAATTTTCAGGAAAGAAACAGAGTACCAAATTCAACTGGTCTCTAGGGGGAAAAGTGTTGGAAGTGGCAAATGAATATACCTATCTAGGTCGAATCTTCACCAAGTCTCTACAAAATAGGCTCCATACTCAGAACTTGATTCGTAAATCTGACGTTCATGTGTGAGCACTTTCTCGCTTATATGCTGCAACTGGACAAAGACACTTTTCTTCTTTGCTTCAGGTATACAGCGCCAAGATTCCACCAGTGCTGTCATACGCTCTTGAATACATCCCCATAAGCCAATGGAACTTTCTAGATCTAAAAGAAGGGAAGATCTTACGGAAGCTAACAAATCTGTCTCAGGCTGTACCAGTGCAAGCTCTCCACCTCGAGTCCTCATTAACCAGCTCCTATGCTACAGGAATTGCCAATATCATTAGGCATACAATCTCCTCCATGCGGAAGAAAGAACGCTTCGATCTCTACTTAAAATAGAAACATTTGAAAAAGAATCTCCGAAACATGTATTCTCAAGGAATGTTTTAAATGCTTTTAAGTTATCTAATGTTAATATTAATTTGTTACAGTCATGGACACCTGCTCAGCTGAAGCTCTTTTTAAAGCATTTTACTACAAGACTCAGTTTTGATCTTGACTCTCAGCATTGCACTAAGTTGTCTTTATATAAAAATTTCACAGACTCTATAGTCTTTAAGAAAACACAACAGTATATTAATTTTAATTTAAAGCACGGGCCATTTGATTGATTGTGCTGCTCTGATTTGGGATACTTCCTGTAAAAACAGTTACACATAGGTGGCTACCAAAAGAAAAATCAAGCACTATCTGTATCCTGTGTGATGATGGGGAGCAGGACTTGGAACATTTGTTGTTCACATGCCCAAACGTGACAGTGGTAAAGGCAAGAAAAAAGGTTCTTACGACCAATTTACACAAAATGTAGAATTAACTCTGTACAAGAATTGATCATACTATGTAAAGCTCCCCCAAATGAATTTGTCTGCTACAATCTCTACAAATTTTTAAAACCTATTTTAACTTTGTAGTAGAATGAAAACCTTTCTTTTTGACAAAACTGTTTACAATTTTATATTATGTACTGAGAACTAAACCAAATAAATTAACTTGAAACTTGACTGGCTGCAGGGTCCCGCTCTCCCAGTCGACTCCTAGTCAGCTAGAGGTTTAAGCAAGTCAGGTTGAGTCAGGCAGAGTAAGCAGAGTAAACAGGCATAGTAGATGTAAAGGCTGGTGCTCGGATGGTAGAGACTGCTAGGACCTCTGCCTCCAGCACCAGCCCTCCACCATCAACCCTCCAACAGGCCTCTAGCTCCCCAAGTCATGCACCCGCTTCCCACACTACTCTCTGTACTCAGTACTCCTCCATATATGTGCTCCATTATGGTCAGCTTGAACATGTGATTTTGTTCTAATCTGGTGCAGCCAGATACCTGTAATTGTCCCTTCACGCCTTTTGGCCCTATTTTTCGCTAAAAGTACAAAGACTCATAACTCCGGTTCAACTGATTAGATTTCTGCTGTTTTGCTGTCATTTTCTTGCTTAAACTTGAGTCTATTTTCCTAAATTTGGTTGAGTAGTTTTATAGGGTTGTGTTTTCACTTTGTTACTGTAGAAGCATTTTACATATTGACTCTAAGTTCAGTCTGACTGTTTTTGTCCCAAGCTACTAGAGGGTTGAGTACAGATTTATTTAGTGTCAGTCAGTCAAAAATTACTTTATTTGGTATTTCATAACCATAAAGCATACATATCCAAAAACAATTTAAAATAGCAAACACTTAAAAGTTCCTTTAGTTAAAAATGTCTTTTCTCGTTTTTTCATTTACAAACTAACCCAGTCATTATCGGAGGTCTAATTTTGCTTTTTGAAGCTTGGTCTCTACAGAGTTCATAAACTTCACCCCGCGGCATATCAAAATGTTTGAACCTGCTCCCATCCAGCTGGTCACAGCTTGCCTGCAGGTACGGATCTGTAGCATATTAAAAATAGGTTTCAGTAAAATTTTCCTTTCTTCTTTAGAAGACTCACACGTGCACCAAAGGTGGCACAAGGTCTCACTGTGATAATCGCATAATCTACATCTTCGTTCCTGGTGAGTGACCTTCCATGACGGAATCAAGTCTTTTGAGAAATGGTTGCCCATTCTAAAGGCCATGAATTTTGTTTTTAATGATAGCCGGAAGTGCGCAGTGAGATAAGGTTGATGTTTTAGTCGTTTGTACGAATTTAGAATGGTCCATGCGTGTCGACGTTTGGCCAAAGTCTTTTTATCTTCTACCAAAGATAAGGCTTTTGCATTTAGATTGCAAATTTTTTTAAATGACGTTGTTTCCGGTGGGTTGTTCCAGATCTCCACTATTTTTAGGGTATCTAGTGATGCTCTCAGGTCATGGCCCCATGAGTTAGGTTCCTGTTGGTCGTATTGTTTTTTAATTTCTTGCCAACATAAGTTGTTTAAAGATCCTATTTCCGATAATCTCAATTTCCAGCACCATTTCACTAGAGCTGCTTTCCTCTGGTAGATTTGATTTTGTAGACCAAATTCTAGCCTTATTTGGGCAGGGGCTGCTCCTTTGTATATGTGAAAGACAGCTTTGTATATTCTTGTCTGGAGTGCGTTTAGAATAGCTGCTTCTTTCCCATGCCATATTTCCAGTCCATATGAGAGGGATGGTAAGATTTGGGCTGTCATCACCTTTAAAAGGTGGTCATATGATGGACATTGCAATTTCTTTTGCAAAACCTTGTAAGCAAAACTCAGTGCTTGTGCCTTTGCGGCAATAGTTCTTTTATGGTCTGTGAGGGACATGTGTTTACTTATTGTAACCCCCAGATATTTATAAGCAGTTGTTTCCTCAATGGGTTTTCCTTTTGTTTGCCAATTGAAGGATTTTCCAATGGTGCCCGTCAATCTCACCACCTTTGTTTTTTTGATGTTTATTTCCAAACCTTCTCTCTCGAAATAATCTGTTAGTTCAGATATTACTCTTTGTAGGCCTATTGGAGTTTGGCTTAAAACTACAATGTCATCCGCATATTGGAGGCACTGGATGCTTTCATTGGCCAGTTTAGGCGGGTGTCCATTAACATTCTTGAGTTGATCTTTCAAATCGGCCAGATATATATTGAAAAGGCTTGGGGAGAGCACACAGCCTTGTTTAAGGCCATTAGTTATTTTTTGTTCAGCAGATATTCTTCTTCCATCACCCAATTTTACCTTGGCCCATGTTCTGCTATATAAAGCCATTAATGTTTCCGTTAGTGCCGGTGGGAGACCCATGAGATCCAGTTTTTCCCATAGTCATTTTCTGGGAACTCGATCGAAGGCGGATTTCAGGTCTATATAGCAAGCTATTAGCCCGGTCTTCCTTTTCCTTGCTCCTTCGATTAGTAAGGACAGGGCTGACAGATTGGTTAAGCAGCCCATGCCTTCCCTAAAACCGGTTTGAAAATTGGGTATTATTTTGTGATCCTTTATCCATTGTCGTAGTAGAGACAATATGCAAGATGAAAAAAGCTTTGCCTCCACGTCGATTAGGGCAATTAGTCTGTAGTTGCCAGGGTCCATTCTGCATCCACTTTTATGGAGAGGGGGGAAGATGTTTCCTTGCCAAGATTCTGGAATCTTTTTTTCCTTATAAATGTGGTTAAACAATGGGGTCAGGTAAGTTTCCCAGAAGTCGATATCATATCTGAATAAGGCATTAGGCATTCCGTTTGGGCCAGCTGCTCCCTCCGCTTTTAATTTCCTTATTAGGCCAGTTAGCTGTTTGGTAGTTGTCAAGGGCGTTTGATCCTCTAGGGCAGTGCCTTCAGGCTGGTTCTTTTTCCACTGTCTGAGGGTTTTTTCTTTTTGTTCTTGACCTTTTTTTTAGGTAATTAGATGTTACTGAGTTAATTGGGAGGCTCTGGATGTTATACAAATTGTCGATATATGCAGCCCATGTTTCTTTACTTATTCCTATGTTATATTGATCACCTGCTCCTTTCGATAATTTATTTATAATTTTCCCAAATTCTCCACTGTTTGGTAGTTTGCTTGTTCTTAACAGATTTCCTCTGTGTAAGATGTTTTTGCTTTTCTGCAATCTTCTTTATATTCTTTCCTAATTTTTTGTATAGCGGTGTGATCTACTTCTTTTCCTAATCTTTTTTTCTGCGCCCATTTTTCTTAACTTTTTTGAAATTTCTCTTTTCTTATCTCTTAGGTTGAAATTATACCACAGATCTTTATTTACTTTGTATCCATAAATTGCCGGAGTTTTTACCGCAAATTTTCCTAGTACAAATTTATGTAAATTCTCCCAATTTGTTATGGGTGATTGGTTTATTATGGCGTTCGTAAAATTTACGTGTTCCAGTACCGAGTCCATAATTTCCTTTTTTATATTGCCTTTGCTTTTGATTTTCTTCAATTTGTATATCTCCGGGATCGCGGTAAGAAATTCTAATTGAGTTTTCTCTTCGATGTTTTTCCTCATTATTATCTCCTGTGGGGAATGGTGGCTCTCTGCTCGGATTTGGATTCCAAAATAATCCATGCTCTTTTTTAGTTCATTGCTTATTAAAGTGAAGTTGATTATAGAATTGCTTTTGCCGCTGGTAAAGGTGGTTTTGGCAGGTATATCTCCCTCTGTGTTTCCGTTGAGGATTATTAAACCTCGAGATTCCAGTTCGCCCCAAATATTATGTGATTTATCCTTGGTCGTATTGGCTTTTATTAAGTTGCTGTTGAAATCGCCGGAAAGAAATATCTCATGTAATTGATAAGTTTTGCGTAGGGATTTTATCAAATTTGCTAAAGTTGGTGCTTTATTCTTTTTTGTTGTCTTATCTGGGTGGATATATATGTTTATAATTATTAAATTTCATCCTGGACTTTTTTTACTTGCTTTTGACTCTATTTTGACCAGTTGTAACCAATTTTCCCCTACATCGAGCAGTTCGGTTTTCCGGTCTAGGTTGTTCATAATAAAGGTAGACAGGCCACCCCTTGGGTGTCCAAACTTTGCCAGTCTTTCTGCCAGTATGTGATGTTCCTCGTATCCCATAATTTGCTTCGGGGTTAGATTCCATGTTTCCTGAAGTAGTATTATTTCGAAATTACTCAGGTAGTCTTTTGTCTCTTGATCTTGGGACATTTCTTTGAAGCCGTGTACATTCCATGAGCAAATCTTTATTTTTATTACTGGTTTTGAGATTAATTTGAAATGATGTCTTTGATTTTTTAATGCCAGTTTCACTACATCAGGATCGATGAGAATTTAGTGCCTGTGCTACCCAAGACCAGTCTTTGTATTCCTTCTGACCCTGGTATTCCTGCTTTGTTTTGATACTGCTCAGATCTTGTTCGGGGATTGTTTTATTTCTTGCTCCCATTAGGATTGATTGCATTTTTTCCTTTGTATTATTAGATTGGGGAAATGTATTACTTAACAGTGGGAATGGATATTTTATTGGGGTGTGACGATCTAGAGTTATTCCCCATTCTGAAAAGTGAGTCCTAGTTGAAAAAATGAGATCTGCTATGTCTTTGGATCCCCAGGTGGTTCTACTTATTTCCATGTCTGTTTCTTTGTTTCCTTGGATGAATTCTAGGGCTTTTAGGTCGCTTGTTGTTATACCCCTTAATTTTGGTATCACTTCAAATAATCGCAGGATGTTTCCTCTGTTCAGTGTATCTGTGTTTCCTTTTGTTTGATATTCCGGCTTAAACAATAATGTACATTCTGTTTCCATACTAACCGATTCAGGATGTCGGGTTTGGTAGACTCTCCTTTTTCCCTCACTTGGAACAAAATGAATATGAGATATGTTATCGTTCTGGCAGACCGTAGTTGTTGAGTCCGGTCGGATGTAATCTACCATAGATGCCTCTTTTGTAGGATGCATTTCTTCTCGACTTATTTGTATGTTGTTTACGTTTTGCCCTATTTTATCAGTAGACTCATTTTCGGGACTATCTCTGCAGGTTCTTCCTTTATTTCCTACTGTGATGGTCAGATAAATATTTGATTCCCTCACTTGGTCCGCCTCTGCTTTTTGTCTTCGCTCGTGTTCCGTTTTTTTCTGGTTAAATGGTGGATTTCCTCCATTATGACAACTTGATCCTTTTTGGGCCAGAGTTTCACAAACCCTTTCTTGCGTGTTATCCTGTATTTTTTGTTGTTCTACTGCTTCTCTACGGTTTGGTTTTAGTGTTTCGTTTTTGTCGTTGATTTTCTTTAGAATTGACTTTTCCTCATCTGTTGGTTTCCCTTCTGTGTTTGATGGTGTTTTAATCTGGTCTGAAGGTCTTGTTTGTTCTTCTATTTCCTCTGTATTTTTTACTTTATTTCCATCCTCTCTGGTGGAGGTATCTGTGATCTGATTAATTGGGGCAACTTTTGTCTTTTGTTCGAAAATAGCAAAGAGTTTGTTTACCTGCTTACTTTTAATGGCTTTTTTTCTCGCCTTCCTTGCCCGTTTCCGTTGTCTTTTGGTTAGGGGTTCTGACATGCCCGACGAACTTTTTGTTTTGTTTTCTTCCAGGCCTCTCGTTGGTGGTTCATTTTTGTCTGTGTCATTTAAAGATTTTTCTTCTATAATGTTGATAGATCTCTTTTGATTTACGAGTTTATTAACCTCTATGGCCTCTGTATTGAGGTTGTCACTTTTGTTGAATTTCCCACATGTTACCTCTAATATGTCTTTCAAAATATCTGGGAGGGTTGCTAATTTATCTATTATTTCCTTGCAGACACAATTTTGGTCTGTCAGTTTCTTTTTCCATTGTTTTTCATCCTCCTTTTCTTTTATGAGGTATAATGCAATTTTTTCCAGTTTCTAATTTATCCCTGATATGTGGGTTGCAATTAGGTTCATTAAGTCTACCTGCACATCCAGTTTGTTAGATTGAAAGTTCAGTGCACTAGTTGGTTGTTGTAGATTTTTTAGGAGCACATCCCCCCAGAGTGTAGATTTTCCTTCAGTTTGTTCTGACCGTATCCCTGTTGTCCTGTTTAAACTTTCTGATGAAGAAATAGTTATAGGGTGAGCGTCTTTTATTGAGTTTTTACCTATGTCAGAGACCTGGCTTTTATTTCCTGGCTGTTTGTTTGGACTTGATATAAGGATTATAGGGGAGGATATAGGCTTCATTTTCTGTCCAGTTACTTTCCTTGTATCCATGTTTTCGTGAAATTCTAGTTTACTTAAATTTTCAAGACTCAGGTGCGTTAAATCGACTTCCTTGTTGATGTTTTCTTCGAACATTCTCCGCAATTCTGTTTCTTCGAAGATCGAGAATGATTTTGACCACTCTGTTTTTTGTGCGCTTTTCTGTAGATTTGCTTGAGATCCCAAGTTACTCTGCGTAATGTGTACTGGATTATTTTCATCAACCTCATCTGGTGTGTTGTTTGGTATTGACTTTGTGCGTGCGTGAACTTGGGCCGATGTTTTTATCAGCCAGTTTTTTATTGTCGATTTTTCTTTGAGATTAGGGCTCGTACATATTTCAGAGTCGTTACTCATCTTGCGTTTTTTGCGAGTTGTGGTCAGACCAGTTGTTTTATTTTGGCTTTTTTGAAATTTTGCGCCAATTCTGTTGTTTGGTGTTATTCCCCTTCGCTCTTTTAAAAACTGAAAATTGTACATCACTTTATCATCTCCAAATTTGAAAGGTTCCACTGAGGTGGTACATGCCTGGTCTAAATGCTCATTCCCGTTTTGCTCTTTTGGATTGTTTTTATTCCCTTGTTCCTTTTTCCCTTTTACTGCCAACCTTCTTTTTGCTTTCTGTATTCGAGGTTGTCGAATTTTTCCTGACCACATCTTCGGTGCTTTAAATACCGGAAAAAAGTTTCCTTCCTACTCCTATCCTGCGTTATCTTTCCAAGGGCTTCCCTGGCCCGTCTGCCACTTAAGCGACAGCTGCCGTATAGGGAAAGCACTTTAGAAATATGATCTGGGATTGGATTGGATGGAGGGTTCTGTAGATTGCTTTATTAGGGAGAACAATGAGAGTATGATTCTGAGTTATTAAAACCTGGACTCGGAATGGATAATTCAGCTCTCTCAGTATTCCTTTATGTCGTACAGTGTCTTTACTATCCGTAAAAAAGTGCGTCTTTCTTAGGTGCTGCTCTCCAGCTCATTTGCTCTTACTCTGGGCTGGTACAGAACAAAGACCAGCATAGTGCCGGTAATTTCTGCTGCCCCAAATGCCCCAAAAAACTGCCCCAGAGGTTTCCGGCTGGTCCTTTGCTGCTCCCAACGCCACTCCTTACAGGCTCGTCCGCCTCATATACCTCATATGCCTAATATGCCTCTTGTTAAGTCTTTACTGTTTCGCAAACCCGTGTGGCTCCTCCAGCTCCAACTCCTTCAGCCACTTCCTGCTCCTCTCAGTAACCAGAGCCTTGGGGAGCCTTGGGGATGCTTTAGACTTTTTACTTCACTTCGCTAACATAGCTAACATAGCTATACCTCTGCTCCCACTCTGCCAAAAAGTCCTCTTTTCTGGCTCAAGGGCTCAAGGTCTCCGGGGGTTTCAAAGTGTTCAGAGCACACAGAGGGCTACCTGATGCCCAAATTCCCTCTGCCGCCCTCTTGGATTGTTTAACTGCTTTGGCTTGTCTTAAATTGTCAATAAGTTTGTTTAGAAACGCTGCAGCAGCTTGCTCTTGCTACCCCCACATGGCAGCCTAATAGCTCCACAACCACCACAAACTCTACAGATGCCAGCAGTGCACACTACTTGCCTCAGCTCTTTGCTCAGCTCAGATCAGCTTTTAAACCTCCTCTGCTGACTGCCGCGTGTGGACGGCTGCCGCTGGACGCCTCGCAGTTTGGCGGTGCAGCACCGCTCCGCCTGCCTGCCGCTCCACCTGCCTGCCTGCCTGCCGGTTCCTCGGGTGCAATCCTCAAGGCACCACGACCCGTAACCTGCAAACTGGCAAGCGGCAACAAAAAAGATCACACTCGTCCTCGCCCGTGGCAACCAAACACGCTGCCACCTTCTCCTCTGCCGCTGCCGCCGCCGCTGCCTCTCTCCGCACTCTCCGCACTCCGCGAAAACTCTCTGATTCTGCTCTCTGACACCACCTTCAGATTTATTTAGTGATTTTAATGGTTCAGCCTGACAAGAAATCACGGACTGTGAGGATCATTTGAGGTGGGTTATACTAACCTAGGAATAGAAAAGGAGAACTCTACATAGATTGACTTGTGTAGATATGTGAAGAAAATATTGGATGGACAAAATATTGTACCAAGAGTATCATGGGCAAAAATATCATGATGGTACATTTCTAAAGGAAAGCAAAGTTTTACTGTACTTCACTCCACATATACGTACCACGCCAATCTATATTCTTCATCAAGGTACATAGATGTGGACTTAAGATAGTAAATCTATACTAACCTATTTGCACTAATCTTCTCAATATTTTGTCCTCAATATTTTGGACATGATGTTGAAATCTAGTTTGCATAAATCAATACTTCAAGAATATATATCAAGATATCAAGCCTATTTTGGGATAAGTGGAGAAATAACAAAAGTAAAATATGACAACCTTATTGAATAATAGTGGACTCAAAAGAAAAAGAAAACTTTGGAGTAAATTGTATGCCCAAAATGTTTGGTAAATATTGCAAACCTGTAGTCATTATTGTGCATCAAAAACCAAATAGGTCCTGTTTGTCAGTCGGTATGCCTTGATTCTCTCGGCTTATGATTATCTTATAGTGTCTTGCAATAACACATTACAGAGAAGTTTTACATTTAGTATTAGTAGCTGGATATATATGTATGTTGTGCTTGGTATGTTTCTAAATGTATACCATCTTATACATTGCAATGTCTTTGTCGAAGATATCATGAAGAAATATGCTTTTTATTTGCATTTGTACCCTCACCTGTAGTCAAAATCAAAATAGTGAAAAATAAGAAGGTGCATGACCAAAACAGGCAGATTATCCAACATGTACAACTTACTGAGAAACCCAAATACAAATGTTACAAAACAATGAAAGGCACTAGATCTTCACAAGGAAGAATGACAAACAAAGACCACCAGTTAAGAGTGCCTTGGATAACCTTACCAGGGTCTCATAACAATTAAGATACACCTTTACATACACTAGTTTCAACGCTGAACATCTTTTATCAGGAATGGGGCCTCACATTTTGAGGACAAAGATAATATGTGGATTCTGTCTTGGGAAATCCCAGTGATGGAAGACTAGATAGCAAAATATTTGTCAGTTGAATACTGTCAAATACGGATAATGGTTGTGTAGTGTGTTCTATAATTGAGAATCTAAATAGCTTTTGAAATATTTGTAAGTTTCAATTCGTGCCTTACACATGAAGCTGACAATCAAAAGTTTTCAAAGCATAAACCATAACTTGAATCTGAGCTTCCTCAACTGTGTTCAATGGATATACCACTTTTATTTGTCATGTATCAATTTCCTTACCTGGCAAAAAAACGTATTGTGCCTTGAATCTGTTCATTTGTAACTGTTTGCTTGTAAACAATATACATTTATTGATATTGTGGCAATGAAAGGCGCCCTACTGCCTATTTACAGGGTTCATGTTTCTCCATCCTCTCCTTAGTGTCAAAATTGGTAAATCTTTGACCATGATCTCACAGTATGGAAATTATGATGGCAGAAAAACCTGTATTGTGGTACTGTGGACTAGGGTGAAGCTCCTACACACAACTAAATTAACTTCTTGATACCAGACTTTTTGTGGCACAATATCAGTCCTCTGGCCTGTAAATCAGCCCTTTGACTGAACAGTGGTTTAGGATAAAACATTTGGGCTTCCTACAAAATATGACAGCGGTATAGAGAACAAATGGTTTTTGTTTGCGCTATGATCCGAAAATGTGGTTATTTGTATTTAGTCACTGATATAGTGAGATTTTCTGTACCGTTAAAGTTTCATCAAATTATCTACATTACTCAACATTGTTGCTTTCAACAGGTGCTGCTTTATGACATATATTGGTTGTATGATGTTACAACGCGTGTTATTACAACGCGTGCTGTTACAACGCATTCGTTACAACGACTGCGATGTTACCACGCTATGCCTTTACAACGCAAGTCTTTACATCGACTTGCGCTAGGTGGCGTGCTAACATTAGAAAAGTGTAATTTACTATTCCAACTCCAGTCCACTTATCAGTAGGGAAGGTGTTGGGATAGTAAACTACACTATTATGTTAGCACGCTATCTAGCGCAAATCAATGTAAAGACTTGCGTTGTAATGGCATAGCGTGATTACATCGCGGTCATTGTAACGACCACGATGTAACAGCATTGCGGTGTACTGACCGCGTTGTTAAGGATGTTTCCCCATATATTGCATAGTAATTTCATTTGTGTCTCTTCAACTAAATGCTCGTTATGGTGGTGTTGAGTTACCACCCAATCGCGCACTGTTCACGTGGCGCTGTGGCGCTTTGTGGAATCTTGTTAAATCAAACTATGTTTTGAACCACTGTTGTCCTGTATTCCACACTTTTATTTTTCTTTTTCTTTAACTCATATTATTTTTCATATGAATCGTGGTTACATTTTTTTAAACAAACAACGTACATTTTACTCTTTCATTATTGACATATATTCACTGAACTAATGCATTCCATGTACATCAATTTATACTTGGCACATGTAACATAATACTTTTGATCAACACTTTACGAATGAGCCCAATGCATTTCGGCACTCATGTGTGCCTTCATCAGGGGCAGTATCTATAAAAGAAAATTGAAAAGAACATGGTGTAAGTGTCAATTTCTGGTGGGGTTTTTTTTTGTAGATGTATAGCCGTAGTGTTTGCGTACCTGATTCTTTGGGTAATGTGTGACCTTAGTCCTGTCCCTCAGTATGGCTCTTTTATCTGTATTGAAAACATAAATACAAGCCACTATATAATGATGTTGTCTACTCTTCTGTAAGAGTTGTCAGCTTGCCTAAGGTTGTCTTACATACCTTAAAAACGTTGTCTCTAGTCTCTGTAAAAATAGTATACAAAAAAATCTTAAGTATATGTATCTGTTTAGATAAACCATCTTTCTGTATGGTTAGTTTTCCACATACCTGATTAAATGTGCCTCAGGTTTCTGAAATAAACAAATCATTTCTACGTTTTAGTTTAAAATGACCGTAAATACTACTAAGAAAACCGGCTTGCGATAGCTTGCCGTGTTTACCTGTTTTGGCTTCTTTTATCCCGATCTAAAAAAAACGAAAAGTGACAGTATAAGTACCCTCTTTGGTTGTTACCAAGTCTGTTGCTCGGTCCTAATATGAATATCCCTGTCGTACCTGAGGTTGACGTGGTGTCCGCTTCAAACGATTCCCGCACTCCGCTATAGCGTCTATGTCCTCCGGTCCCTGTTTATCTAGTGATTCCGTTTGACTCCGCGTTAGCTTCGCGGAGTTTCATTAGATGACGGACTATGCGCCAGTATGGTTAGACTAGTGAAATTATGTGGCGGCCATCTTCGAACGAGTTTACGAGTCAATGGATGGATCGGATTCGTGATTACGTTTTTATGTAGAGCAATGACAATCCTGTATCATGCGTTTAACTGCTGAATAATCTTGTTATTTTAACGTTGCCATGGTTCCTAATTATTTAATAGTATCTTGTGATGTGTTCTGAACTAGTTTGGATATGTGGCGGCCATGTTAGAAAGGGTTTTCGAGTCCACTGGTGGATCGAAATAAATTATAACAGTGTCGAAATAAGCAAATAGACTCTAATCTCATACGTATAACTAACTACTAATCTCACTATTTTAATAATGACATGAATCCTTAGGACACTGTTGGATCTACAATCAAACTGTTGGCTCTTACGTTTGGTTAATGGGTGCTTATGTTATTGTGACAATGCCATAGTGGTATGGTCCTCCTGTCCTGTTCTTACAATGTGTTCCCATGCCCTATACAACCAATATGTTGCGTCAAGGTGTTGTAACAGAATATGTTCGGTTCTAATGTATAACTTAGGGTGTGAATCAGTATGTCTCAGGTTGTATTGTGCATCATTTAGAAATCTGTAGTGGGGCTTGGTAAATGAATCAATATGCATCTGATTATATTGTTCATCAAAACATCATACCAACAATTACAACTTGTTATTTATGATTCAATCAGTAGTGATATCACTGTTTTTATCTAACAGTTACAAAATATGATTGTTCATAATGAATATATTAGTTGCTCTGTTCTATTATAACAAGCTGTCTCTCTGTTGGTTCTGTTGCAGTTATTCCTACAGATAACACGCTAGATCGTACTTGTCATTAAGACCTATGGGTATCATTGTGTTTAGATATTTTATCCAAAAGAGTTCACGTTGTAGTAGTTTCTGGTGATTGTTCACGCCTTGTTTCAATGGTACTTGTTCTAGAATTTGAAATCTGAGTTGAGATATGCTGTGTTTCTCAGTGATCCAGTGTTGTACCAATGGCGAGGTCAAGGTGTTATTTCGGATCCGGCTTTTGTGTTCCGTTATCCGCACTTTTACTTTTCTCTCAGTCTTTCCTATGTACATTCTTCCACATGGACACTTGATTCCATAAACCACGTTTTGCGTGTTGCAATCGCTTGTATGTCTCAAACGTATCTGTTTGCCTGTTGTTGGGTGAACACATGTATCTCCTATTATTGCATTATTGCAGTTTGTGCAGTTGTGACATCGAATTGTTCCTCTGTGGGTAACAGTTTCTTGTGATTGATGTTTAAGTTTCAATTTTTCCTTTAGGTTCATTCCTCGAGTGTACGCATGAAGTGGCAATTCCTTGAACAATCCTTTGAAATCCGGTTCTGAGGATAGTAACTCCCATCTTTTGTTAATGATGTTTTTAATTTTATGTGATTGGGTGGTGTATTTTGTTACAAATACCATCCTGTCCTGTTGTTTCCTTGGTCTTGGTTGTAACAGTGTCATTCTGTCCATTGTGGACACTTTTGCTATCTGCTCCTGTAGTATAGCTTTTGGATATCCTCTTTCCTCATATCTCTGAACTTGCCTTTGCACTGTGGTCTCATATGTCTGCAAATTTGAACATATTCATTTGATGCAGATAAATTGAGATAGTGGTAAATTTTTGATCAAGCTCCTCGGGTGGAAGCTTGTGTAAATTAGGGCACTATTTCGATCTGTGGGTTTTGTGTACAACTCAGTGTTGAATCCATTGTCCCTTTTGGTAATTCTGACGTCAAGAAAATCTATTGAATCATTATTTATTTTGTGAGTGAATTGTATTCTGGTTTCCACTTGGTTCAGCTTTCTTATTAGTTGTTCTAGTTTTGCCTGTGTATCGTCCCAGATTAGAAAAATGTCATCTATGAAACGACAATAAAACTTTACATGTGTCCATTCATTCCAACTCATCACAGTCTGTGACTCAAATTGAGCCATAAAGGTGTTAGCGTATGCTGGGGCCCCAGCAAAGCCCATGGATGTTCCAGTCAATTGGGCAAAGAATGTGTCTTTCCAAATAAAGTAGCTATTGTGAAGGCAAAATTTCACTAGTTGCAACAATAGCATCTTTTTGTCTGTTGTTATGTTTTCCAGTTTTAACAATGCCCACTCAACCGCTTCAAGTCCTGCTGCATGCGGTATTGATGTGTAGAGTGCGACCACATCTATTGTGCACAGTATCCAATGTTCTTGATAACCTTCCTCTGTCCAAGCTAATTTATTCAAGAAGTCTGTTGTATCTCTGATATATGAGCCCCATTGTTGGACAAATTTCTGTAAATAATGATCAATGTATTGTCCAATAGGATCAAATATAGATCCACATCCTGATACTATTGGCCTGAACGGTGGGTTGGTTGGGTGTTTGTGGATCTTGGGGATCATATATATCCGTGGTCTTCTTGGATTATTAGCTGTCAGAAACGCTACTGTGTCATCATCCACTATTTCATTTGTCCTGGCTGTTTGCAATATACCTTGTAGCATCCTTTGGAGAGCTGGTGTGGGATCTGCAGTCAACTGAAGATATGTATCTTGGTCCAAGACATGTTCATTGACTTTGTGCTCATAATACTGGGTGTCCATTATTACTAATGCTCCCCCCTTGTCGGCAGGTTGTATGGTTAGTTTTGCGTCATTAGCCAAGTTGTTAATGATATGTTGTTCTTCTTTAGTCAAGTTATTGTATCTTTTCCTCTTGAAATCCAATGTCTTTAAATCATTTTTCACCATGATTTCGAAGGTATCTAGCATTTTGTGCGAAATTGGTGCTTGAAAATTGCTTTTCGGCTTGAATTGTTTACCAGTGTGTTCCATCCGGACGTCACTTGATTCTACTATATTGCCAAAATAATGCTTGAGTTTCAATGATCTCATGAACCTGAAAAAAGCTCCTTCGGTTTCCAATTCATTTGCCGGTGTGGTAGGCACAAATGTTAGACCTTTATTTAGTGTTGTTATTTGTTGTTTAGACAACGTTGTAGATGAAATGTTTATTATTAGACTACTGTCCGTCCACTTCGTAGAGCTTTGCCTGCCACTTCCTCTCCTTGTCTTGCGCTTGTAGTTGATGGTGTGGTTTGCATCGTAGGTGGTTGTCCTTGATCCTGGTCCTGTGACAAAAAAGCTGTTTGTCTACTTGTTGTGGCATGTTGACTGCTTTCAGTTGTCAATATAACTCCTTCTTGTGTCGCTCGAACTGGTCCTCTTTGTATAGATGTCTCTTTGTCAGTAACAAGACTTTCTTCAGAGGAGTGTTGGGCCGGTGCTGTTCTCTTTGTGGGTACAAACTTACGGCGGGCATAGATGTCAGCCCATGTATAAACCTCATTCAGTTTATAATCTATGGTGTCGCGTTTGTATTTACGAAGCTTCCCTTCTTGTAGTTCCTTTTCATATGCGTCTAATTTGAGATTAATGCCCTCAAGATTTATTCTCCATGCGTCCGCCTCCATTCTGTTTTCCAATTCCGATTTTAAGGTGTATATCTCATCTTCCAATTCCTGTATGGTTTTGGCCAATTCTTCTATGATGAGTAATATTAAATCCAGTGAGCATTTATTTAGGATACTATACCACTTATCCATAAACTTCGTGTTAAGGTTAAATCTAAACAGCATGGGTTTTATTGACAATCGTAATCCTCTGGGTATGCGTTTGGCTCTGTGATATTGAATGAGGGTTGATGCGTGCATCCTCTGGTTTACTTGTCTACGTGTAATGTATTCCAGTTGTCTAAGTTGTTGGCTGACGGACCCCCCGTGTGCATCCATGTTCCTTGCTTCCTTTATTAGTTTGTAGATTTGATCTGCTTCATCATTCGTATATGCCAATGTGTTGGCCCTATTGTCCGTAATAGCTGTAATATTTTCAAACTGCAGTTTTATTCCTTGGGTGCCTCCTTACTGTGACTGTTTTGTAAAAGATAGAAGGGTTGTAGGAGCACTCCGAATTTCTCTAAGTTTCTCTATTTATTTACACCGGTGCTGCGATCGTTAAGGGTTGTCAGTCCTGGTTTTGAAAGCTCGTTATGGTGGTGTTGAGTTACCACCCAATCGCGCACTGTTCACGTGGCGCTGTGGCGCTTTGTGAAATCTTGTTAAATCAAACTATGTTTTGAACCACTGTTGTCCTGTATTCCACACTTTTATTTTTCTTTTTCTTTAACTCATATTATTTTTCATATGAATCGTGGTTACATTTTTTTAAACAAACAACGTACATTTTACTCTTTCATTATTGACATATATTCACTGAACTAATGCATTCCATGTACATCAATTTATACTTGGCACATGTAACATAATACTTTTGATCAACACTTTACGAATGAGCCCAATGCATTTCGGCACTCATGTGTGCCTTCATCAGGGGCAGTATCTATAAAAGAAAATTGAAAAGAACATGGTGTAAGTGTCAATTTCTGGTGGGGGTTTTTTTTGTAGATGTATAGCCGTAGTGTTTGCGTACCTGATTCTTTGGGTAATGTGTGACCTTAGTCCTGTCCCTCAGTATGGCTCTTTTATCTGTATTGAAAACATAAATACAAGCCACTATATAATGATGTTGTCTACTCTTCTGTAAGAGTTGTCAGCTTGCCTAAGGTTGTCTTACATACCTTAAAAACGTTGTCTCTAGTCTCTGTAAAAATAGTATACAAAAAAATCTTAAGTATATGTATCTGTTTAGATAAACCATCTTTCTGTATGGTTAGTTTTCCACATACCTGATTAAATGTGCCTCAGGTTTCTGAAATAAACAAATCATTTCTACGTTTTAGTTTAAAATGACCGTAAATACTACTAAGAAAACCGGCTTGCGATAGCTTGCCGTGTTTACCTGTTTTGGCTTCTTTTATCCCGATCTAAAAAAAACGAAAAGTGACAGTATAAGTACCCTCTTTGGTTGTTACCAAGTCTGTTGCTCGGTCCTAATATGAATATCCCTGTCGTACCTGAGGTTGACGTGGTGTCCGCTTCAAACGATTCCCGCACTCCGCTATAGCGTCTATGTCCTCCGGTCCCTGTTTATCTAGTGATTCCGTTTGACTCCGCGTTAGCTTCGCGGAGTTTCATTAGATGACGGACTATGCGCCAGTATGGTTAGACTAGTGAAATTATGTGGCGGCCATCTTCGAACGAGTTTACGAGTCAATGGATGGATCGGATTCGTGATTACGTTTTTATGTAGAGCAATGACACTCCTGTATCATGCGTTTAACTGCTGAATAATCTTGTTATTTTAACGTTGCCATGGTTCCTAATTATTTAATAGTATCTTGTGATGTGTTCTGAACTAGTTTGGATATGTGGCGGCCATGTTAGAAAGGGTTTTCGAGTCCACTGGTGGATCGAAATCAATTATAACAGTGTCGAAATAAGCAAATAGACTCTAATCTCATACGTATAACTAACTACTAATCTCACTATTTTAATAATGACATGAATCCTTAGGACACTGTTGGATCTACAATCAAACTGTTGGCTCTTACGTTTGGTTAATGGGTGCTTATGTTATTGTGACAATGCCATAGTGGTATGGTCCTCCTGTCCTGTTCTTACAATGTGTTCCCATGCCCTATACAACCAATATGTTGCGTCAAGGTGTTGTAACAGAATATGTTCGGTTCTAATGTATAACTTAGGGTGTGAATCAGTATGTCTCAGGTTGTATTGTGCATCATTTAGAAATCTGTAGTGGGGCTTGGTAAATGAATCAATATGCATCTGATTATATTGTTCATCAAAACATCATACCAACAATTACAACTTGTTATTTATGATTCAATCAGTAGTGATATCACTGTTTTTATCTAACAGTTACAAAATATGATTGTTCATAATGAATATATTAGTTGCTCTGTTCTATTATAACAAGCTGTCTCTCTGTTGGTTCTGTTGCAGTTATTCCTACAGATAACACGCTAGATCGTACTTGTCATTAAGACCTATGGGTATCATTGTGTTTAGATATTTTATCCAAAAGAGTTCACGTTGTAGTAGTTTCTGGTGATTGTTCACGCCTTGTTTCAATGGTACTTGTTCTAGAATTTGAAATCTGAGTTGAGATATGCTGTGTTTCTCAGTGATCCAGTGTTGTACCAATGGCGAGGTCAAGGTGTTATTTCGGATCCGGCTTTTGTGTTCCGTTATCCGCACTTTTACTTTTCTCTCAGTCTTTCCTATGTACATTCTTCCACATGGACACTTGATTCCATAAACCACGTTTTGCGTGTTGCAATCGCTTGTATGTCTCAAACGTATCTGTTTGCCTGTTGTTGGGTGAACACATGTATCTCCTATTATTGCATTATTGCAGTTCGTGCAGTTGTGACATCGAATTGTTCCTCTGTGGGTAACAGTTTCTTGTGATTGATGTTTAAGTTTCAATTTTTCCTTTAGGTTCATTCCTCGAGTGTACGCATGAAGTGGCAATTCCTTGAACAATCCTTTGAAATCCGGTTCTGAGGATAGTAACTCCCATCTTTTGTTAATGATGTTTTTAATTTTATGTGATTGGGTGGTGTATTTTGTTACAAATACCATCCTGTCCTGTTGTTTCCTTGGTCTTGGTTGTAACAGTGTCATTCTGTCCATTGTGGACACTTTTGCTATCTGCTCCTGTAGTATAGCTTTTGGATATCCTCTTTCCTCATATCTCTGAACTTGCCTTTGCACTGTGGTCTCATATGTCTGCAAATTTGAACATATTCGTTTGATGCGGATAAATTGAGATAGTGGTAAATTTTTGATCAAGCTCCTCGGGTGGAAGCTTGTGTAAATTAGGGCACTATTTCGATCTGTGGGTTTTGTGTACAACTCAGTGTTGAAATTGGTGCTTGAAAAGTGCTTTTCGGCTTGAATTGTTTACCAGTGTGTTCCATCCGGACGTCACTTGATTCTACTATATAGCCAAAATAATGCTTGAGTTTCAATGATCTCATGAACCTGAAAAAAGCTCCTTCGGTTTCCAATTCATTTGCCGGTGTGGTAGGCACAAATGTTAGACCTTTATTTAGTGTTGTTATTTGTTGTTTAGACAACGTTGTAGATGAAATGTTTATTATTAGACTACTGTCCGTTCACTTCGTAGAGCTTTGCCTGCCACTTCCTCTCCTTGTCTTGCGCTTGTAGTTGATGGTGTGGTTTGCATCGTAGGTGGTTGTCCTTGATCCTGGTCCTGTGACAAAAAAGCTGTTTGTCTACTTGTTGTGGCATGTTGACTGCTTTCAGTTGTCAATATAACTCCTTCTTGTGTCGCTCGAACTGGTCCTCTTTGTATAGATGTCTCTTTGTCAGTAACAAGACTCCATTAACTCGTAAACTCGTTCGAAGATGGCCGCCACATAATTTCACTAGTCTAACCATACTGGCGCATAGTCCGTCATCTAATGAAACTCCGCGAAGCTAACGCGGAGTCAAACGGAATCACTAGATAAACAGGGACCGGAGGACATAGACGCTATAGCGGAGTGCGGGAATCGTTTGAAGCGGACACCACGTCAACCTCAGGTACGACAGGGATATTCATATTAGGACCGAGCAACAGACTTGGTAACAACCAAAGAGGGTACTTATACTGTCACTTTTCGGTTTTTTTAGATCGGGATAAAAGAAGCCAAAACAGGTAAACACGGCAAGCTATCGCAAGCCGGTTTTCTTAGTAGTATTTACGGTCATTTTAAACTAAAACGTAGAAATGATTTGTTTATTTCAGAAACCTGAGGCACATTTAATCAGGTATGTGGAAAACTAACCATACAGAAAGATGGTTTATCTAAACAGATACATATACTTAAGATTTTTTTGTATACTATTTTTACAGAGACTAGAGACAACGTTTTTAAGGTATGTAAGACAACCTTAGGCAAGCTGACAACTCTTACAGAAGAGTAGACAACATCATTATATAGTGGCTTGTATTTATGTTTTCAATACAGATAAAAGAGCCATACTGAGGGACAGGACTAAGGTCACACATTACCCAAAGAATCAGGTACGCAAACACTACGGCTATACATCTACAAAAAAACCCCCACCAGAAATTGACACTTACACCATGTTCTTTTCAATTTTCTTTTATAGATACTGCCCCTGATGAAGGCACACATGAGTGCCGAAATGCATTGGGCTCATTCGTAAAGTGTTGATCAAAAGTATTATGTTACATGTGCCAAGTATAAATTGATGTACATGGAATGCATTAGTTCAGTGAATATATGTCAATAATGAAAGAGTAAAATGTACGTTGTTTGTTTAAAAAAATGTAACCACGATTCATATGAAAAATAATATGAGTTAAAGAAAAAGAAAAATAAAAGTGTGGAATACAGGACAACAGTGGTTCAAAACATAGTTTGATTTAACAAGATTCCACAAAGCGCCACAGCGCCACGTGAACAGTGCGCGATTGGGTGGTAACTCAACACCACCATAACGAGCTTTCAAAACCAGGACTGACAACCCTTAACGATCGCAGCACCGGTGTAAATAAATAGAGAAACTTAGAGAAATTCGGAGTGCTCCTACAACCCTTCTATCTTTTACAAAACAGTCACAGTAAGGAGGCACCCAAGGAATAAAAATGCAGTTTGAAAATATTACAGCTATTACGGACAATAGGGCCAACACATTGGCATATACGAATGATGAAGCAGATCAAATCTACAAACTAATAAAGGAAGCAAGGAACATGGATGCACACGGGGGGTCCGTCAGCCAACAACTTAGACAACTGGAATACATTACACGTAGACAAGTAAACCAGAGGATGCACGCATCAACCCTCATTCAATATCACAGAGCCAAACGCATACCCAGAGGATTACGATTGTCAATAAAACCCATGCTGTTTAGATTTAACCTTAACACGAAGTTTATGGATAAGTGGTATAGTATCCTAAATAAATGCTCACTGGATTTAATATTACTCATCATAGAAGAATTGGCCAAAACCATACAGGAATTGGAAGATGAGATATACACCTTAAAATCGGAATTGGAAAACAGAATGGAGGCGGACGCATGGAGAATAAATCTTGAGGGCATCAATCTCAAATTAGACGCATATGAAAAGGAACTACAAGAAGGGAAGCTTCGTAAATACAAATGCGACACCATAGATTATAAACTGAATGAGGTTTATACATGGGCTGACATCTATGCCCGCCGTAAGTTTGTACCCACAAAAAGAACAGCACCGGCCCAACACTCCTCTGAAGAAAGTCTTGTTACTGACAAAGAGACATCTATACAAAGAGGACCAGTTCGAGCGACACAAGAAGGAGTTATATTGACAACTGAAAGCAGTCAACATGCCACAACAAGTAGACAAACAGCTTTTTTGTCACAGGACCAGGATCAAGGACAACCACCTACGATGCAAACCACACCATCAACTACAAGCGCAAGACAAGGAGAGGAAGTGGCAGGCAAAGCTCTACGAAGTGGACGGACAGTAGTCTAATAATAAACATTTCATCTACAACGTTGTCTAAACAACAAATAACAACACTAAATAAAGGTCTAACATTTGTGCCTACCACACCGGCAAATGAATTGGAAACCGAAGGAGCTTTTTTCAGGTTCATGAGATCATTGAAACTCAAGCATTATTTTGGCAATATAGTAGAATCAAGTGACGTCCGGATGGAACACACTGGTAAACAATTCAAGCCGAAAAGCACTTTTCAAGCACCAATTTCGCACAAAATGCTAGATACCTTCGAAATCATGGTGAAAAATGATTTAAAGACATTGGATTTCAAGAGGAAAAGATACAATAACTTGACTAAAGAAGAACAACATATCATTAACAACTTGGCTAATGACGCAAAACTAACCATACAACCTGCCGACAAGGGGGGAGCATTAGTAATAATGGACACCCAGTATTATGAGCACAAAGTCAATGAACATGTCTTGGACCAAGATACATATCTTCAGTTGACTGCAGATCCCACACCAGCTCTCCAAAGGATGCTACAAGGTATATTGCAAACAGCCAGGACAAATGAAATAGTGGATGATGACACAGTAGCGTTTCTGACAGCTAATAATCCAAGAAGACCACGGATATATATGATCCCCAAGATCCACAAACACCCAACCAACCCACCGTTCAGGCCAATAGTATCAGGATGTGGATCTATATTTGATCCTATTGGACAATACATTGATCATTATTTACAGAAATTTGTCCAACAATGGGGCTCATATATCAGAGATACAACAGACTTCTTGAATAAATTAGCTTGGACAGAGGAAGGTTATCAAGAACATTGGATACTGTGCACAATAGATGTGGTCGCACTCTACACATCAATACCGCATGCAGCAGGACTTGAAGCGGTTGAGTGGGCATTGTTAAAACGGGAAAACATAACAACAGACAAAAAGATGCTATTGTTGCAACTAGTGAAATTTTGCCTTCACAATAGCTACTTTATTTGGAAAGACACATTCTTTGCCCAATTGACTGGAACATCCATGGGCTTTGCTGGGGCCCCAGCATACGCTAACACCTTTATGGCTCAATTTGAGTCACAGACTGTGATGAGTTGGAATGAATGGACACATGTAAAGTTTTATTGTCGTTTCATAGATGACATTTTTCTAATCTGGGACGATACACAGGCAAAACTAGAACAACTAATAAGAAAGCTGAACCAAGTGGAAACCAGAATACAATTCACTCACAAAATAAATAATGATTCAATAGATTTTCTTGACGTCAGAATTACCAAAAGGGACAATGGATTCAACACTGAGTTGTACACAAAACCCACAGATCGAAATAGTGCCCTAATTTACACAAGCTTCCACCCGAGGAGCTTGATCAAAAATTTACCACTATCTCAATTTATCCGCATCAAACGAATATGTTCAAATTTGCAGACATATGAGACCACAGTGCAAAGGCAAGTTCAGAGATATGAGGAAAGAGGATATCCAAAAGCTATACTACAGGAGCAGATAGCAAAAGTGTCCACAATGGACAGAATGACACTGTTACAACCAAGACCAAGGAAACAACAGGACAGGATGGTATTTGTAACAAAATACACCACCCAATCACATAAAATTAAAAACATCATTAACAAAAGATGGGAGTTACTATCCTCAGAACCGGATTTCAAAGGATTGTTCAAGGAATTGCCACTTCATGCGTACACTCGAGGAATGAACCTAAAGGAAAAATTGAAACTTAAACATCAATCACAAGAAACTGTTACCCACAGAGGAACAATTCGATGTCACAACTGCACGAACTGCAATAATGCAATAATAGGAGAAACATGTGTTCACCCAACAACAGGCAAACAGATAGTTTGAGACATACAAGCGATTGCAACACGCAAAACGTGGTTTATGGAATCAAGTGTCCATGTGGAAGAATGTACATAGGAAAGACTGAGAGAAAAGTAAAAGTGCGGATAACGGAACACAAAAGCCGGATCCGAAATAACACCTTGACCTCGCCATTGGTACAACACTGGATCACTGAGAAACACGGCATATCTCAACTCAGATTTCAAATTCTAGAACAAGTACCATTGAAACAAGGCGTGAACAATCACCAGAAACTACTACAACGTGAACTCTTTTGGATAAAATATCTAAACACAATGATACCCATAGGTCTTAATGACAAGTACGATCTAGCGTGTTATCTGTAGGAATAACTGCAACAGAACCAACAGAGAGACAGCTTGTTATAATAGAACAGAGCAACTAATATATTCATTATGAACAATCATATTTTGTAACTGTTAGATAAAAACAGTGATATCACTACTGATTGAATCATAAATAACAAGTTGTAATTGTTGGTATGATGTTTTGATGAACAATATAATCAGATGCATATTGATTCATTTACCAAGCCCCACTACAGATTTCTAAATGATGCACAATACAACCTGAGACATACTGATTCACACCCTAAGTTATACATTAGAACCGAACATATTCTGTTACAACACCTTGACGCAACATATTGGTTGTATAGGGCATGGGAACACATTGTAAGAACAGGACAGGAGGACCATACCACTATGGCATTGTCACAATAACATAAGCACCCATTAACCAAACGTAAGAGCCAACAGTTTGATTGTAGATCCAACAGTGTCCTAAGGATTCATGTCATTATTAAAATAGTGAGATTAGTAGTTAGTTATACGTATGAGATTAGAGTCTATTTGCTTATTTCGACACTGTTATAATTGATTTCGATCCACCAGTGGACTCGAAAACCCTTTCTAACATGGCCGCCACATATCCAAACTAGTTCAGAACACATCACAAGATACTATTAAATAATTAGGAACCATGGCAACGTTAAAATAACAAGATTATTCAGCAGTTAAACGCATGATACAGGAGTGTCATTGCTCTACATAAAAACGTAATCACGAATCCGATCCATCCATTGACTCGTAAACTCGTTCGAAGATGGCCGCCACATAATTTCACTAGTCTAACCATACTGGCGCATAGTCCGTCATCTAATGAAACTCCGCGAAGCTAACGCGGAGTCAAACGGAATCACTAGATAAACAGGGACCGGAGGACATAGACGCTATAGCGGAGTGCGGGAATCGTTTGAAGCGGACACCACGTCAACCTCAGGTACGACAGGGATATTCATATTAGGACCGAGCAACAGACTTGGTAACAACCAAAGAGGGTACTTATACTGTCACTTTTCGTTTTTTTTAGATCGGGATAAAAGAAGCCAAAACAGGTAAACACGGCAAGCTATCGCAAGCCGGTTTTCTTAGTAGTATTTACGGTCATTTTAAACTAAAACGTAGAAATGATTTGTTTATTTCAGAAACCTGAGGCACATTTAATCAGGTATGTGGAAAACTAACCATACAGAAAGATGGTTTATCTAAACAGATACATATACTTAAGATTTTTTTGTATACTATTTTTACAGAGACTAGAGACAACGTTTTTAAGGTATGTAAGACAACCTTAGGCAAGCTGACAACTCTTACAGAAGAGTAGACAACATCATTATATAGTGGCTTGTATTTATGTTTTCAATACAGATAAAAGAGCCATACTGAGGGACAGGACTAAGGTCACACATTACCCAAAGAATCAGGTACGCAAACACTACGGCTATACATCTACAAAAAACCCCCCCACCAGAAATTGACACTTACACCATGTTCTTTTCAATTTTCTTTTATAGATACTGCCCCTGATGAAGGCACACATGAGTGCCGAAATGCATTGGGCTCATTCGTAAAGTGTTGATCAAAAGTATTATGTTACATGTGCCAAGTATAAATTGATGTACATGGAATGCATTAGTTCAGTGAATATATGTCAATAATGAAAGAGTAAAATGTACGTTGTTTGTTTAAAAAAATGTAACCACGATTCATATGAAAAATATTATGAGTTAAAGAAAAAGAAAAATAAAAGTGTGGAATACAGGACAACAGTGGTTCAAAACATAGTTTGATTTAACAAGATTCCACAAAGCGCCACAGCGCCACGTGAACAGTGCGCGATTGGGTGGTAATTCAACACCACCATAACGAGCTTTCAAAACCAGGACTGACAACCCTTAACGATCGCAGCACCGGTGTAAATAAATAGAGAAACTTAGAGAAATTCGGAGTGCTCCTACAACCCTTCTACCTCTTCAACTAAATGGCCAATCCCTCAAGGAACCAGTGCATTTCACATTAGGTCACTCTATGTTATTGTGCCTGTGTCTAGTCCCCTGCAAGGGCAGTTTTTGTATCACTTAACCCTACATACCTGAACAACCAGAGCTGCTTGCGGGTTTAGGATGAGATAATATTGGGCCAAACAGCAAGGGGTGCACCAGCAGCTATAATTTGGAGATACTTTCATTTATTTATTGTTCTAGCTGCAAAATGCAATCTGGAAAAACCAGGGCCCCGGTGGTGACTCAAAATCGCAGTAGAAGAGCCATAACAGCACCCAGAAATAATGGCCAGACTTCACCATTAATCATAGAAAGGAGTGGCATAGAGGACTTCAGAGTCAATTCGAGGTCAATTGAAATGCTAGCAGTGAACCAAGATCATACAGATGGGAGCCCATTCTCACTAAATCCATAAAGGCTAGTAAACTAGTACGACCATGAGTCAGGGATTTATCCCTGAGTCACTTACAACCATACACCAGAGGGCTAAAGGGAGTAGATAAGGACATCTCTACTGTTTTGTTTGAATCTTCTCTGGCAGCAGAGAACTGTTCTCACCTAATAAGAGGAGAAGGAGGCCTGGCAGCACTGGTTGGGCAAAATCGGGGTCCATGCAGACGAAGAGGAACCCATACTGGATCTCCACCCAAGAACTTGGAACGATAATCGAGAGGTGGAATTAGTCTACTTAGCTGGGCTGGCTAGAAGCAAACCAACCCAGACCCAACAATCAGCATGAGAAGAGAGTACAGCTCCTGCTGACCATATGCCAGACCAGGTAAAGAAACTCTTATCCCTAGGTACCCAAGAGTAGGAAAACATGTTGGCCACATATGTCAATGAAAGGACCAAAGGTGCCCAGACAAACACTAGATACAACAGAGTGGAAAGCAGGGAATTGGGAGGAATACACTGGCCACTTCTCCATAAAATATTGCAAAGATCAGTTGAGGCAATGAACTATCAGCCAAATAAAATGGATATTCAGATCAGTCTTTTAAACTCCTTGGTTATATATGTATCAGGAATCAATGAGAAAAATGCCAATTTGAACAGCTTGATAGAATGGGCACAAGCTGATGCATTAAGTTCTGAGCAAGCCTGCAATTGCTCACCAGTATTGTATATATTTGCGTCCCTCCCTGAGACAATGTCTCAGCTCTTCAGAGAGCTAAAGAACAATTCCAATCAAAGGTCACTTAACCGCTCAGGGCTCAATCTAGAAAGTGAAACCCAACATCTCAATAATCCAGAGGGGCCTTGGGCTGAGCCAGGAGAGGTGAAGTATGACAGTGCTGCAGCAGCAGAGGTGCAGGGCATAGACCCTCAGCCACAACTGCAGCAAAGGGAACACCTAGGAGGGACTTGGACTTCGGAGCAGTGAATCAATCAACAAATAACCACAGCTTTGAACGTGAGCTCCTTTCAGCAGGGGCAAATGCTTAGGTCAACAGAACCTAGAATAGAAAGGGACGAAACAAAAAACTTCAAATGGCAAATCAATAGCAGCATATGATATGATATGATATGATATAAAGGGTTTTGTAGTGCGCTCTATTACTAAAATAGTATCCTGGCGCGGTCTATATCCAAACTTTAATATGCAAAGAAAAGGACCTCCTGCTAATTCAAACTCTAATCCTGAAATAGCTGTAGACCTGGTCCCAGAAGAAGCTCAGGACACAAATTATACCTTAAGTGAGAGCAAAGGTGGGGGCAATGTAGAGGGATAGGTTTTGAATGGCTCTACCTGTGCCGACTGACCATCCGGTCTTAGTAACTGAAAGAAAACATTAATTAAAGCCACCTCAAACACCTTCTTCTAAAAGTCCAGCTATCAAATCATATCACTATAGTATCAAATGGGAAAAGAGTGTGACTTTAAATCCATCAAAGGAGCCTTATAAATCAAAAACACAGACCAAGAACAATAAGGACAATTTGAGCATCGAAACCAGTTGCAACCGATCTTCTCTCACTTACCAGCTTGAAAACTCAGCATCCACAACATAGATACTAGACTTGAGGTAAAAATAATGAACACTTGCAGAGGAGCATGTACTCTCCGGTATACAGACTATATATCCAAAGGACCTTTTGACATCTTGAACCTGGGCACATTTTAAAACTTACTTAATCAATACCCTCGCTTGTTTTAATCGAGTTCCTCTCCCCTGGCCCTGGACCACAGAATGAAACCACCAAAATCACTAGGGGCTCCGCCGAACTGCAAGTACATAGACTATCCACACTCACTTGAGATTCAGAGGCCTGAGGGCATGTCACCTGGTCGGTCAATATGATCATATTCAGTCTTGATGAATGCTTTGAGCAAATATCAGGGCTGGACAAGAATTTGACTAGAGACATTGCCTTGAAGCCCAGTACACAGGCCAGCGCTGAAACTGACTGGGATTGGCTATAGAGGGCCTTGACCATGACGTTGGATCCAAGGGAAAAAACAAATGCGCTTAGATAATTAAAACATTCTGAGTATACTCCTGGAACATCAACGGCCTGGCCCGCAAACTAAGTGACCCAGAGATCCTTCAGTATATGTGATCCTTTCAAATACTGCCACTACAAGAGACATAGGGACAGCCCTCAGTGCCATTGGATGGCTTAATTAACTTCTTTACTCCAGCAACTTAAGCCCTCAAACAAGGGCACTGTAAGTGTGGCTGTGCAATCAATATCTCAGTAGCTAATGCAATAGAAGGTAAAGAAGATGAGGGCATCACTGACGGTTAGCAATCTATGGAATTGGTCTAGAACATGGGTACTCACAAACATTTTGCCAGGGGCCACAAAGTATGGTTTGTGGTGTGACCGAGGTCTGCACTGATACCAGCAGGTTGGTGGTAGGGGGACTGGGTGGGTCAGGGATTGTGTAAGGAGGCCTAAAACCATGTGAAATATACGTGCAAGCCTTCATTTGCAAGTTAATAAATGCTTATCTGTTTATTTAACTTTTTTTCTGAATATTAGTGCTCAGCAGCTGGTGCTGCTGTTCACCAGGAGGGGTGCATGTAAAGATCAATAGAAACCCAAGTAGCCCCCGGGCCGTACTTTGTGAGTATCACTGGTCTAGAAGATTCCAAAAGCTCTCGAAGGAGGGTCGCGTTTTACCATATAAATTCCCAACATAACATTCTGTTCTACTCATGCAGCATGAAGGTCCCTGTATAGGCTCCACCAGCTAAAACCTGGGAAACCTACTATCTTGGCCATTTTTACCTTTCACAGTCATTTAGTAATAGCTTACACATCCCTTGATTCAGCTGCATATCACCCCAAACCCAAGGCCACTGCCTCATTTTATCCTCTTTAATATTAAGATCTACTAGACCCCAATATTCTCAAAACATGCATTTCTCTTGTGCCCGACACTTCGAGGCAGCTAGGCCAACCACATAAACTTTCCACAGTTACAAGACAAGCCTATCTCACCCACACAGAGGACCAGCTGGTACATTCTCGGTATTTCATAAGTATTGTTTGCTTCATTTTATATTATGAAACTTTCCAAGCTTGCTCAAACTGAACCAAGACAGCACCTTGCCTTGACAACACCTGTTTCAAAGTTTCGCTTTCTTATATATTTTCAGAGAAACTTACGTAAAAAATATTCTTTGTTTATGATTTGCGGTCAAGCATTGCTGACCACTCGATCAAACACCTGTCCCACTGTGACACCACTTCTGTGTTCTTATGATACCACTTATAGTGTACTCAGGGTTTTAGCAACATAACTGCAGGCTTGCGGTCAAGCACCTAAGTCAATGTGGGTCAAGCATCTATGTCAATGTGGTTCAATACCTATGCCAATGTGGTTTAATAGTTCTACATTGAACAGGTATATAATACTTGCACCCCAGTTTGAGCCCAGAACTCTTCTGCAGTGCCATGCACATCCTGGCTTCCCGGCCGGCCGTAAATCTGCATTGGGCCTTCAAAGCCTGCTCTCAGGTGGTAGGACCCAATCTAGATTAACAGTTTTCCTTTTCTTAGTCTCATCACTTATTCCCGGTTTCTCATCTTCACACAATTCATAGCATTCAATGTATCTTGAAATTGTTATTCCTCTATGGTTAGTTTTCTCATTTAAGGTCTGCCTTCTAGGCACTTACTCTTACATATTGCTATTTCTGACTGATTGAAATCATGCTTTTTAAATATTCTTTCTAAAGCTAATGAGTTGATGAATATATTTTTGATGTCTCCATGACTTGATGAATAAAAGTGCGTTTTCAACGTTAGACTTTCGTTTCACACTTGTTTTTTATTATTTTTAGACAAACAGTGTTTAAGGGCCTGTGACCACCACAGAAGGGAAATACTCACCCTTCATCATTCCCATCACTATCATTACAGTGAATGTATACAGCCATCCATTCATCCAAAATGCACAGTCTGAGTTCTCAGAAGTCCAATACACATATCACAAGGTTACAAAATGGCAGTATTGGTACTGAACAAAGAAAAGTCTCAGGAGACTTGAACATGTGGCTCATGGGCTCACCTGTTCCAAATGAAATCTTGACAGCACAAGAATCACACTGCACCGCATCAGGAAGGAAGGCATTGGCAAAAAAAGGGAAAAGAGGTAAGCTACTGCTTGACAACCAACAGCATCTTGGCCTTCTGTGTCTGAATGGTCTCATCACCCCAGACAAACGGCCTGGGCTCTCATCTTCCTCAGAAACCGGGGCATCCCTGTTCAACCATACCCTGCTGATTCTCCCCTTTATGCAGCACGTAATTTTGTTCGAAATAGGATGAGGACGGACAGTGACCATCTTCCCAGGAGGTAGCACTGTCAATCAGCATCGGAGAACATGAGGTCCTTACTGACTGAGCAATTTCCACCTACACACTCACCAAGCAGAATAAATGTACATCACTTCCCTACAATGCCTCTTCCACAGAGCCAAACATATACTGCAAGCAGTGAAGGTGGAAGGACGAAGCCCTGTGTGCAACTTGTAGAATTAGACTGTCAAATTTTCTGGTTTACACGCCAAGCCAATAACTGATCAAAGTAGAGATAATGGCAGCAAGGGCCTACATCGACACACTGGGGTAGGAGGGGACTTAATCGTAGTATTAAGAAAATAAAAAGGTGAACAATTCAAATTTGGAGGTTGCTCAGGAGGGCACCAAGTGATGCGGTGACATGTCTGGAACTATTGAAAGCCACGCAAAACCTTAAAATCGAAATGGGAGCTTGTGATGAGCCATAATGACTCATTCTGTGCGGCCATGTTCTAGAGGATGGTAAATTGTGCCAACAGCTCTTCATCCAATGTGGCAAACTCAAACATCTTGCCAATGGTCGGTTTAGGAGTTCCCTATTCCGTATAGATAAGTGCACTTTTCTTTGGAACCTGTGGTTCTTCACTTCTTGCGATTGTATAGGTTCAAATATAATTCAATAAAACATCATCAAACCAAAGATTCTTGTTCATTGAATCATTTTATTGTTTCTTCCTTATTTCAATGTTGTAATCACATTGTTTTCATCTTGTTTTTATTTCTGCAAAACTCAATGCATTTCGGGTCACAATAATGGCCCTTCTTCAGGGGTCTGGGAAATAAAGCAAATCAAAAAAAACATTCAGTCCTATTGCATTTGCATGGTTAAATTCCAACGTATTATATGCGCTTCATGTGTACATTTCTATATCAATAAAGTTTGTCCGAATGAGGTCGCACACAGTTCGTCCCCTCAGCGTGTGACCTCGGAGCATGATGGTCGATGTAGTCGGTATCAGCGGGTGCGCTTCTACCCGGGTCTTGAGTCTTCAGGGTATTCACTTGGTGTGCTTGCCATCCCTGGACACGTGTTTCACATTCATTTATGCTCAATAGCAGGGATTAGGTGTGTGCACGGGGTTGCTGCGTGGACTGCCGAAAATATTCGTAGGTCCAGATACCTCTTAAGGCGCGCAGGTGCGTTATCTCGAGGTCGTCACCTCCACCGGCTCAAGGGAGCCTGTATAAATAGTATGTCCAAATGAGGTCGCACACCGCTCGACCCATCAGCGTGTGACCCCGGAGCATGATGGCCGATGTAGTCGGTATCAGCGGGTGCGCTTCTACCCGGGTCTTGAGTCTTCAGGGTATTCACTTGGTGTGCTTGCCATCCCTGGACACGTGTTTCGCGTTCATGAACGCTCATCAGCAGGGATTAGGCTCAATATATGCACGTTAATCAGATGTTCGAGACAGACCTATCTCTATGGAAAATGCAAGCTGTACTCAACTGCTAAGTTCATTTAACCTTCCAGAGTTTTAGATCTAAGGGCTAATGCGGAAAACATTTTTGACAAAATCCGGTGTTGCCTTTAACCGCTAAATCACCTCTCGTTTCTTAATGAAAGGACTTGAGTTTCAAGAAGCGAAACTGTTTAAGACATTTCCGTCCCTCTACTCACCGTGTTAGTCTTGTGGCTTTCATCTTCGTGTGTTGTTTATCGCTACCCGCTGTCTCAATGGGCCCGCGTATAAAGTTCAATGAGAGTTTGAATTGCGTGTTTACGTACTACGCCTCTGCAGGGCACGTCTTCTAGCATTGTTTGTTAGTCTGGATGTTTATTCAATTCAGCCTTGATATTTGACATTTCTTCTTCCAAACCTTTCAGGATATTTGACAATTCTCCTACTATCAACAAAATGAGGTCCAACGAGCATTTATTTAATATTTGATACCACTTTTCAATAAAAGCTTTGTTGTTTCTGCATAGCATAGGTTTTAATGCTATCCTTAACCCTCTTGGTATGCGTTTATTCTTGTGATAGTGGATGAGTGTGATGGCATGTAATCTCTGGTTAATTTCCTTTTTGCTTATAGTTTCCAGTTGCGTGACTGTACTGATTTGTGGACTGAAAGTTTGTGCTTCTTGGAATAAACCATATATTTCACTTGCTTCTTCTATTGAAAAAATTAAGGGTTCTGCTTTGTTTGAGGTAATTTGAGCTATCGCATCTAGGTTCATGGTGGTGCTGCTAGAGATTTGGTTGACTGAAACGAAAATTCAAAAATAGATTCTCTGCGCACTCGTTGTTTATTCGTTTAATTCAAGGTTCTTTGTGTGCCATGAACATATCATGTCAGATAATGAATGGACAACAAATTTGATAATATATAAAAGATACATAGATGATATCTTTTTGATATGGCAAGGAGACATTCCATCACTGGAGATCAAAATAAAAGACCTGAATGAATGTCACTAAAGGATTAAGTTCACCCACCAAATTGATAAATGTCCCATATCATTCCTGGACGCTCTAATCACAATTCAAGATGATCAAATTCATACTAATGTTTATTCAAAACCAACAGATCGTAACAACAGTTTACATTATCAAAGTTTTCACCAACAATCACTCAAGGAACATCTTCCGAAATCTCAATTCATTAGACTAGAACGCATCAGTAGCTCTCCAGAAATAGCTACAGAGAACATCAACCCATACGCAAAGCGTTTTGAAAAGAAAGGTTACCCAGATGAAGTAATAAAAAAATTGATCATGAGCGTACAGCAAATGGACAAGAAAACATTGCTAAATATAGACACCTCAGAAAAAGGAGCAACACAACAACTGCATTTTGAAATATTCAAAAGAAGCACACAAAATAAAAAATGCTCTGAGAAACATTGGCATATCATTGAAAAAGAACATGATCTTGAATGCATATCAAAGAACAAAATTATATTCGCATATAAAAGATCCAAAAATCTACAAGAATTACTCAAGAAAAAGATAAATACAGATCTACAAACAACATATAAAGGCATGCAACATTGTGGAAATTGTGTACACTGTCATAATGTCATAAAAGGAAATGTATTTCCACATCCAACAAAAGGTTATGACATCAAAGTGAAACACAATAGTACTTGTGATACAAAAAATGTAGTATATGTCACAAAATGCCCTTGCGGCAAAACATATGTTGGAATTACAGAAAGGAAGATCAAAATAAGAATAACCGAACACAAAAGTAACATCAAGAAAAAAATGAAAAATCGACAGTTGCCATGCATTGGCAAGAAGCAGGACACAACATAGCACAACTACGATTTACTATACTGGACCAAATAAAACAAAGATAGGACATTGACCCACACAGACAACTATTGCAAGCAGAATATTTTTGGATAAATAAATTAAACTCTCTACAACCAATGGGGCTGAATGACCGTATTGAACTTGCATGCTTTTTATAAAGCACAATGAACTGGAATGAACATTTTCCATTAATTACATTGATCTTGTGAACACCATTATGGTATTTTTGTTTATAAATTGTTAATAACTATTTTTATGTTAACATGTGATGTACGGTTTTGAAACCAATTCATTTTGCTTTTATACACTGAAAATAAGACATCAATATGCAGACTAGTTAAAATGAATCCCGTTTTTCATATACCCGACCGCATCCAGAACGGCTATAAAACTAAGACGTGAACCATTAAACTAAGCTACCCGACAACGTAACAAACCACATGCCCTGCAGAGGCGTAGTACGTAAACACGCAATTCAAACTCTCATTGAACTTTATACGCGGGCCCATTGAGACCGCAGGTAGCGATAAACAACACACGGAGACGAAAGCCACAAGACTAACACGGTGAGTAGAGGGCCGGAAATGTCTTAAACATTTTCGCTTCTTGAAACTCAAGTCCTTTCATTAAGAAACGAGAGGTGATTTAGCGGTTAAAGGCAACACCGGACTTTATGAAAAATGTTTACTGTATTAGCCCTTAGACCTAAAACTCTGGAAGGTTAAACAAACTTAGCAGTTGAGTACAGCTTGCATTTTCCATAGAGATAGGTCTGTCTCGAACATCTGATTAACGTGCATATATTGAGTATAGTTTACTTGTACCGGCACGTAATATTGCACGCTATCACTGTTGAAACGCATCATCTTAATACTCGTTAAAACTCAGCGCTATGCATAGAGACTAAGAGCAACATTGGTATCTCAGAGAACAGGAATCTTCAGTTTACAGCTGCAATGGTTTATAAACCATCTTTTTTCTTTCCTTTTTTCTGCATCAACTTTATTGATATAGAAATGTACACATGAAGCATATATAATATGATGGAATTTAAACATGCAAATGCAATAGGACTGAATGTTTTTTTTTATTTGCTTTATTTCCCAGACTCCTGAATAAGGGTCCATTATTGTGACCCGAAATGTATGGGGTTTTGCAGAGATAAAAACAAGATGAAAACAATGTGATTACAACATTGAAATAAGGAAGAAACAATAAAATGATCCAATGAACAAGAATCTTTGGTTTGGTGACATTTTATTGAAATATATTTGAACCTATACAATCGCAAGAAGTAAAGAACCACAGGTTCCAAAGGAAAGTGCACTTATCTATACAGAATAGGGAACTTCTAAACCGACCATTGGCGATATAAGTTACAGGCACCGTGACTAGGTGCAACGGATACAGTGGCACACAAAGAACCTTGAATTAAACGAATAAACAACGAGTGCGCAGAGAATCTATTTTTGAAACTCAAACATCTTGTAATCTACCTGGGTGCCCTTCTTAGCTGGGCATTTTAACACTGAGAGTTCAGTTCACTTCCTAAGAGATACCTCTGCATCTAATCACTCTGGGAGAAGAGTGCTGAAGCATAACAACTTGGCCGAGGTTCTGCACCACAGCTCTGATGAAGATTAAGAACTTGTATGGGGAAGTGAGAAGGTCACCCAATGAACTGTGCTCAACAGCTCTGCAGACCCCAGCAGTACTAAGCCATTAAGGAGAAGACAGGACTCCATTGCTCAATCTTTTCCAAAATTCCCACTGACTCCTGCAACATCAATCTTAAAATCAGTCTAAGGGCCATCCAGAGACAAATCTCTACTGGGTGATGAGAAGGGGACCAGCTGACGATTTAGAAGGAAGAGCCCATTTATTGGGAAGAGAATCTATCCCCATTGTTCAACTACATCATAGGTAGTAAATGTATTCTGAGTTCATGGAAGCATTCAATCATTTCACCAATATATAAAGAGGAACAAAAAAGTATCCCAGGAAATTACTGTCTGGTGGTCCTATAGATTCGAGATTTGCTGGAACTCTGCTAGAAAAACTCCAGCTATAGGCTATGGATAATACCATAATTTTAGACAGTAACTAACATCATGACGGGCAAACAAACAACCAGTGCATTTCTTTTTCATAGACTATAAATCTGCCTTAGACAGGTTTGACTGAGGGAAATTATGGAAAGAACTGTCAGAATGGAATATTTCTAAGGGCAATACATATGCTTTACAATAACATGTGGATTTGTGTCAATCTGGGTGATGGTTCCCACCTCTCTAGAGTCATTACAACAACACAAGGTTTAGAGCAGTATTGTTCACTGGCACCGACCCATTTAATCTGTTCCTTGCCGATCGTCCACTGATCTTAAACAAGCCATGCCCCAAGACTGGGAGGGTTCCAACTCTCCAACTTAGTCTATACAGGTGGCCTACTGCTAATCAGCAGGACCAACGTAGGGCTACAACTGTTTTTAGATGCTACTCAAGCCCACTCCAAGAACAATGAATTGACAATATGTTAGGCCTAGCATGGTTTCCCCAAAATTTTGGTCTCCACCTCCTGTATTTCTTGACTGTGTGCTGAATTTCGGTTTTGCTGGTTTAGGTACTCTGGGCCCTCTGACATTGCTGATCAGTGCCAAAGTGCAAGTGCCCCCCTGTGTATATTGTCAATTGTGTATATTCTCAATATGATTGGTTTTCCACAATTGGCATAATTGATTTAATTGCAAGTCCCTAGTAAAGTGCAATATGTATGCCCAGGAACTGTACATCAAATGCTACTAGTGGGCCTGTAGCACTGGTTGTGCCACCCACCTGAGTAGCCCTGTAATGTCGTCCCAGCCATGCCATTGAAGTGTATGTGAGTGCTGTTTTAAACTGCCATGTCGACCTGGCAAGTGCAACCACTTGCCAGGCCCAAACTTTCCATTTTACTACATATAAGGCATCCCCAAGGTAGGCCCATGGTGCCCCCATGGGCAGGGTGCAATGTATGTAAAAGGTAGGATATGTACTGCTGTGTTTTACATATTCTGATAGTGAAATGCTGCCAATTTAGTTTTTCTCTATTGCAAGGACTAGCACTCCCATAGGGTATCACTGGAGCTGCCTTGTAACATTTTACAAGTGTAAATTTCAATTGGGAATAGCTAGAGATTTGGAGTTTGGGACCCCTGAGCTCAAAATTCCTTAACAAATCTTTTAGTAAAGGTGATTTTTAAATTGTGTGTCTAAAAATGGCAATTTTAGAAAGTGTGCATTTTCTTGTTTAACCATGCTGTACCTCTGCTTGCCTGTGGAATCAATGTCTAGTTTAGACTGACAGGGGCAGGTGTGCACATTCACTCCAGAAACTCACACAAAGGGAGCTGGGGTGTGTCCTGCATATGCTGATGAGTCATCCTGTTCTAGAGTGGTGGGATGAGTTGCCACTACCATCTTAATGGGCTGTGGCTTGCCTTGCACAATGCTGTCTCCACCCTCTGTAGTGGGGCTGGACCATGGAGGACAAACTGATTTTACTAAGCAAGAGAGACTTTCTAACAAGGACTTCAAAGGGAAAAAGTGATATAAGTATTAGACCTAAAGCCCCAGACCTTTAGATTACTTCTGGACTAAGATGATGATACCAAGAAGAAGAGCTGAAGAGCTACCAGGAGGAGAACTGCCCTTTGCTGTCTGTTGCTTTGCTGAGTTGGCCTGCAGTTGCTGCTTCTGCATATGTGTAGTGGAGAGGACTGGACATTTGCTCTGGTATCCTGCTTAAGAAGATTGTCCAAGGGCTTGAAGTAGAGATTTCCTCCTGTTAAGAAGTTTCAGGGATACAAAGATTTCATCTGCCACTACTGGGCGTTCTAACCAGCCTTGTGTTGCCAAATCTGGTTCCAGGGCGTTGGAGGATGTTCCTGCTGCAAAGAACTGAGAAACGTACAAAAGCGACTCTTTGCCCTTCTTGTGGCTGTATTTTCTGATTCAGCACTGCAGTGTGGGAGAAAAACTTGATGCACTGCTCTGTGCAGCTGAAGAAATCACTGCAGCGCCTGTCAGTGGCCCAAGAACTGCTCTACGCTGATTTGGATGCACCAGTCCCCGAAGTCCAAGACTACTGGACCAACTCAAACACAGGCCCTGCTGTGCGGCTAAGGAAATGATGCATCGTGGAACCGTGCCTGAAGAAATCAACAGAGGGCCTGTTTGCCACTGTTGCATCGACCCCCAGCTCAGCCCAGATTTCCATGCATCGTGGCTGTGCGCCAAGTTTTTCCAATTCAGAACCTGCAGACCAGAACCATTGTGGAATTGACGCATCAATTCCCCCTACAGTCCAGATAAGATGCTTCACTTCTCATGTATGTAGCAAAACTGTTGCATCGCATCCCGAGGACTAAAGAACTGACGCATTACTGTGTTTCCCTCCTCTGTGGCTGTTTGCCTTGCTGAGTTTGACCCATTTGAGTACTTTGTGTAAAAATCACTCATCCATTATTTCTGATGAACAGAATTGTTTGATACCTTTTAAAAGTCATATTTTGAGTTCTGTGTGTTGGATGTTTGCCATTCTGATCTTGTTTGGTTTAGATAAAGAGTCTTTCATTTCTAAACTGGTGTGGTGTCCATTTGTAGTGTCTTCAGTGTGTTACTGTGTGTGTTATGTGCAAATACTTTACACATTACCTCTGAGATAAGCCTGACTGCTCATTCCAAGCTACTATGGAAGTGAGCATGGGTTATCTGAGTGTGACACTCCCTTATCTGCTCTAGAAGAAAGGGTTCCTAACTGGACAAGGGGGTTTCCACTTGCAACTGGAGACCCTAAAACCTTGACAATTTGAAAGAAAGGACAGAAAAACGATGCTTGTTTTTTAGGCAGAGACAGGATAAAGCCTGCCAGTGCTGAAATATATCTTTAAGTGATTTTTAATGCCAGCAGAAGGTACAGGACCAATTAGACAAAATAAAAAGGAAGGGCAACACCCTTTCAGCTGATCTTGGCTCCTTGTAGAGGAAGCTGAAGGGGCCTTTGTTCACGCCACAATTACATGTGGCTCAAGCAAAGGTTTTCCCCAAACTGACTTATGGGAGTAAAGCCTTCAGAGGTCAGGACAGCACCCCTCTGGAAAACACATGCACGTCTCCTGCACAGATCAGATTGGAGTTCGTCCTAGAGAAGCAAGCTCTGGCATGGCAGGCGGCTTTTGTGAACTGTTGTCACGGTTTCAAGCTTGCAAGGGAGGGCTCTTCACATCACCATCTTTGGCTGGAAATTCAAGGGAGGGCACAATAACAAGCAAGAGCCTACTGACACCTGGCCCTAGGCTTCTGGTCTGCATGGCCCTTACCACTGATTAGAGGTGAACTGAAAAGGCAAACAAATCCAATGACAAGACTTTGTCTCTTTTGGAGGATAAAGACACCTTGGCCAGGCACAGCCATGGATCGCTAACACTCAGCAACTACACAAAATCTAAGCCTCAAAATTACTTAGGAGAAATGTAAGGCAATCAGGTGAAAGAAAAGTTCCTAAAACATAGGCTGGGGTATTGCCCTTACTAAAGTATTATACACCATGGAGAAGAACTAAAGGGCAGAAAAACTGCAGGTTATGCAGCCACGGGTCCAAAGACATTATTATCAAGCTGTGCTGGTGTAAAGCTACAGTGGAAGATTGTTATGTACTCTTATGCGGGAAGCTTAATGAAAGAGGAACAAGGACATGCAGAGAGGTGGCGGTAGCTTGCTTTAAGCCAACTGATTCTGGACTGAACTGTGTAGTAGTAAAATTCCTGAAGAGGGTAGAAAAAAAGGTTGTGTCCAAAGAACTGGATGTAGCTACCCAGGTCGTGTGCAATGGTTATGGTATACCCACGGAGATCCATTTCTATAGTTGGGCGAGTTGCATGCTGTACTCTATGAGAGAATCAAAGATCTGAGCTCGGCTGCCTTTAGTAATCAGAGCTTACAATGGCCATGCTGCACTCTCAAGTTATGTTACGTTATGTTAAACTCATTTATTACGCGCACAGATGCTCCAGCGAAGGAGCGTCCTGGCGCCCGACAAGGTAGCAACACAACACAACTGGACATAACGAAGCAGAAAAAAGGAACTTAAGGAAACAAGAAAGTTTTTACAGCTCGACGAAAAGAGAGCAAATCCCTAAGGGCACGAATCGCAAGGGGAGGGAATTCCACAACACTGCGGCGCGAACTTGAAAAGAGCGGCCGCCAGCCCTGCAACGCTTGAAACGGGGGACAACCGCAAGTTCTAGGTCCGAAGATCTTAAGGCACGGACCGGAACATAGCGGGACAGAAGGTTGGAAAGAATCAAAGCAGCGGATCCCTTGAGAATCTTGTAAGCTACACAAAGAACCTTGAACTGAATCCTTTGCGCAATCGGTAACCAATGCAGCATGCGCAAATGCTAGCAGTGGAACAAAATCTAGGTAGGCCCACAACAGCTCTCGCCGCAGCATTCTGTACGCGCTGCAGGCGGGTGATTTCCGTCTGATTTAATCCCACTAAGAGGGAGCTGGCGTAATCAAGCCGAAAAATCACGGTTGCCTGAATCACAAGTTGCCTGGTGGTAGCATCAAAGAATTTCAATACAGGCCGTAATCCACGCAAAATGCCAAAGCAGCAGGCTTAGTATGGCAGACAAAGGTGAGAGTTGGATCGAGCCAGACCCCAAGGTTTTTTCACTCAGCGACCGGGGTTGGCGTAGGACTCAGATCCGACGGCCACCACCTGTCCCCTCAGAATTCAGTATGCTTGCCAAAGATCATAATCTCCGTCTTGCTTGCGTTCAGCTGGAGACAGTTGGAGGTCATCCAGCTGGCGACCGCCCGAAGTCCATTCCTGAATCTAGGGGCATCCACATTCGCATCCCTGCTGATCGTAACCGCTAACTGAGTGTCGTCGGCATATGACACCATGGTCATACCCCAATGCCTGACAACCTCAGCCAGCGGTCTCACGTAAAGATTGAATAACGTGGGACTCAGCGAGGAGCCCTGGGGGACCCCCAGATGCAGAGGATGGAGTTTGGACTGATAAGGTGGGACGGCCACGCAAAAGGAAAGGTTGGCAAGAAAAGAACGGAACCACTGGAGAGCAAGGCCAGTAACACCAGCTTCCGCCAGACGAAGCAGAAGGATAGGGTGGGACACGGTGTCAAAGGCGGCGCTCAGATCTAATAGCACCAGCGCCGCCGTTTGACCCGCATCAAGCACGGAGCGCAAATGCTCCACCATATACAGTAGAGCTATCTCCGTGATGTGCCCTGCCCGGAATCCATTCTGCGTGCTGTCTAAGATGTTAGCCTGAAGAAGATGGTTCAAGAGGACAGAGTTGACATGCGCCTCCGCGACTTTGGCAGGCCACGGTAGAAGTGAAATTGGGGGTAGTTCTCGGGTTTACCAACATCCAAAGTAGGTTTCTTAAGGATGGGCATGACCACTGCCTGTTTCCACTTCACTGGAACCACGCCATATGCTAATGAGGTGTTGATCAAAGAGCAAACCGGCAAGAGACCGTGAGATGTTAGGTCTCTGAACAGAGCTGGCCGTAGAGGATCAGCCGGTGACCCTGACTTAACCTGCTGGGCCAGTTTACCGAAGCTTTCCGGTGTTAAACTCGGGAAAGAATGTAAAACATCCAGAGTTAGGGGCTTAAGAGGTCTACCGACAGAGGGTACAACCGAGGGAAAGGCTCTATAGATGGCATGAACCTTTTCCAAAAAGAAAGCCGCCAAGGTTTCACAGTGTGAGATGGAACCCTGATGAGTCGCAACCACCTTTTTGGCAATAAGGTCTTTCAGGGCCTTAAAGATAGTTTTGGAGGGGTTAGTGCTGGTACGAAATTGCAGGGCGTAATAAGCCGCGTGGGTTCTGCAAACTGCTCGATGGTAAAGTTTTACAGTGGCCAAATACAAAACTTTTTTATCTCTGTTATAGGTTTTGCGCCATTCCCGCTCAGCACGCCTACAGGTGCTTTTGAGCACC
The DNA here is from genome assembly GCF_964263255.1 of Lissotriton vulgaris. Taxonomy (NCBI): domain Eukaryota; kingdom Metazoa; phylum Chordata; class Amphibia; order Caudata; family Salamandridae; genus Lissotriton; species Lissotriton vulgaris. The sequence continues at coordinate 922,371,361 of NC_141699.1, forward strand.
CGCAGCGAATCATCGTACCAAGGACTCGGATCCCTTGATCCGTCTGACAGTACAGCTTGGCCTGGGTATGACAACAGATTACATCATGGTTTGAATATGAAAATGATGTACATCATATCTGACAATTCAGCACCTGACACTGCTAGAACAGTAATACCTTTTGCTGTCCTGGTACAGATATTTTAATAGCCAGTTAATCACTGAAGGAATAACTGGGAAGCTCCGCATCTGGTGCACATTAGGCTCATTAGCACTAGGTAGGCACAGGCACTTTAATAGTTTGTTTGGTTAGAGCATGACATTATTAGGCCTGATTTACAAAGGTAAACGGAGCTGAGAGTCTAACTTTACAACTTTCGGTATTCACGAAGGGCATTTATGAGTAGTACAGTTAGACTTTTGTCTCCGTTAAACGTACGTTTTTGTCTTAAGTTTAACTAAGACCAAAAGTCTAACTTTACTACTCGTAAATGCTCTTTATGAATACCAAATGTCATAAAGTTAGACTATTGTCTCAGTTAACCCTTATGAATAAGGCCCGGTGTGCTTTAGGCCTGACACTATAGCACCTTAGTTTGCTAGAGCTGTAAGGCCATTTTTCCTTCTCTTGGAATAGATATTTTAACAGTCAGTCCATTACTGAAGGAATAATTGGGAAGCACTGCATTTTCAGCAAATTAGTCTCACTAGCATCAGGTAGGCACATGCACCTCAATAGTTAGCTAGTTATCAAGATCTTCACAGCTACGGAACAGCCGGGAAAAGTGGGAAAGGAGACATCAGTCACACCAGCACTTATTCTGCAAAGGAATGAGCATTCTTTAGCCAAGAACTTGGCTACAAACACTGTAGCTCTGAAATAGAAGCAATCCTGGCCTAGGGGTATAAACAGAAGTAATCTCAGCAATAGCAGCTGAATAGTCAGTAAAGTGCTGAGAATAGCATAGCTATGGAACATCCAAGATGATCAGTTCCAGGTGGACATTTGGCAGAGCAGCATCCGATTAGCATAGGTGCAGGCATCTAATGAACTAGTCTTTCATCATGAAAACTGCACTCTGGAATTTTTACCAGAGAGCAGAAGCTGGCAGGCACCAGGGAACACTAGCCCTTTACTAGCTAAATCATAGGCACTTTAATCGCCAGTTAACTGCATCTTGTTGGCGCAAGATTACCAGCTTGGGTTACTCATAAACAACATACTTACCTGGGTCCATAAACACACAGACTATAAACTGGTAACCTATTTGATGCCGATCAGGAATTTTATTTACCTTATAATAATTTATACGTATATACCATTTCTTACCAATCCCTTAGTTTCAATTTTCCTCAGGTCGATAGATCAGGTTGTTAGCATAATAGGCATGAAAACCAATTACTTTTATTTCTTTGAATGACCACAACTCAGGAGAGATTTAAAGCTTTTACCTATGCAATAACTTTGTGAGTCAAATACCAATGCATGTAAACCACCAACTTATTGAGGAGAATTTTATTCTTTAAAGAAAAATTCATAAAAAAGACTTAGGAAAAACTCATGACATTGGTACTTGGGAAGGGTGCAAAAGGAAAACGGTACAAGGACATACCACACAGATTTATATTTACCTAGAATGGTGCACGGGCCAACCCCTGGCCAAGGGATGGAAAAGAAGGGCTCCCGGCTATGCAGGAGCCAGCAGTTCAGGACAGATGCAGGATAGGACAGGTAACCTCTTCTAAGTGCATCACCAGCGTTACACCCCTCTCTGATGCTTCTCCCATTCCCCTTTTAGATGGACAGATTCCTCTCCTACAGCAGTCTCCAGATTTTTTCTTTCAGAGTGCTCAACCAGCCCTCTGACCTCTGTGTCATCTGCCATCTTCTTCCGCAGTGTTGGGTCAGTGACAGGTCTGTGACAAGTCGGACAATCTAACTGACAGAACCTTCCGTAGCTATACTATTCTCAGTGTATGTACCTCCCTCGAATGTTTAAATATTCGTGTACTCCCTACATTCGATTGGTGAGTGGGATGGGGAGAGGTCATTATACCATACTAATGCGAAATCATCCTCTTTGGTTTAATTGTTCTATATTCCCACCCTAAATTTTACTTTCCCATGCTTTATTCCTCCCAGCAACAATCTCATTATGTCATATACAATGTATTTAATATTGTCCATGTCTTCTTCCCCTCTCCGGGTCAAGAGGTGAATTTCTCAGGCGCTTCGCTGGTTAGAAAGTCCTTGGCTGTGGTTCAAAGTCGCGGCACATAGTTCAGAATGAGTCCAGTACGTATGTGCAAAGTTAGACAAGATGGAGAATTCAGTCACCCTCCAGGCCCAAATACGAACTAATAATAAAGTCAAAGAAGAACATGTTAGAATATAAAAATAAATGAATGCACTGTATACCACTTATTCCTACTCTAATACCATTGTTTTATTTTAAGTATTGCATTAGCAGATTAGCAAGACATATGAAGTTTAGTTTAAGCATAGCCACATGCATTAGCATGTGAGGTTCAAAGCGGCCATTAAAAACTACTGCGCAGTTGCAAAGAATTCCCACCAAAAGCAAAGAACGTCATACTATGTAGATGCAGTAGACGCATGCGGAGAAGAGTTTCTGCATTTTCAGCAGCCATATAAAGACACTTGAGTTACTTTTTTAGTAAAGCACATAGATAAGCTTCCTCTAGATGAAAGAAATGTTGTGTGATGCAATTCTTAGTATTCACGAAACATACTGGTTACGTTATTACATGTTATTCAAGAGGGTTGAATACAAGCAAGTTTCTTACGTACAAAACCTTGCTCCATCAATAGTACATTACAGAAAGCAACAGGCGGGTGCCTAAGCACAATCACACTTTACTATTGGGATCTTTAACTTATTGTGTGACCTCTGCAGCAAATTGCCATTTGTTTGAAAAAGTGACTGCCTGTTTATTACAGTAGTCATCAGAATTGAGACTTCCTATCAGAATAATTCCCAATACAAATAGTCAGCATTAGGAAGTTCTTAGTTAGCTTTACACTTTCTCAATAATATGTTCTTTTGACAACTTTGCATATTGGGGCATATAAACCTTCTCAAATGTATTTGTTTTTCAAAAAATATTTTTAATGTCATCAGCGAAAAGGCCAGTCCTGACTAGGTTTAAAGTCTGCATCCAACCTGTTTAGTTTATTATGTGTGTTGCATTGTATATATGTACTGCAATGGTTTTAATTAATCAAGCAATAGAATAAATACATTTGACATTTGAAATATACATGCCAAAACAGTATATGAAAGAAGGTTAAATTTAGAGCTAACCTCATTATATACAATTCATATATTGAAAATAAAAATCTTGCCATATTTTCAACAAATATTTCAGAACCTTCCTCTCTGTATGTTCAGACAACAGAATGCCAAGAAATCAATAAAACAATGAGCAATTTTCTTCAGGATTCAGTTAGGAAAATTGCTTGAGACAAAATGAGACATTAAAAAGAAGGTTTTATGCTAACAAATAACCATGTGTTTTATTTATAATTTACTTTAAGATGCTTGGCTTGGGATTTGGGCAATTTTAATATAGCATTAGAGCCCAACCTAGCGCCTCTACCAGCCATTAAACGCCCGCTCCAGCATTTAACATGGGATCGGGCATTTAATGGCCAGTAGAGCTCGCTAGGAGGGTTCTAAGGCTATTAGAACAGTATGCCCCTAGAGGGCATAATGTTCTAATTACTAAAAACAAAGGCCTCTTGGAGACCAAAGGGGTTTAAATGCCATCAGATTCCAAGAGGTCTTTGTTCACAGCAGGAGCTGTGAAAAAAACCCAATATTGGAATATTGCTCTGTGGGCTTCTACCATCCCGTAGAAGCTCAGCGAGCTCCATTGTATTCAATGGAGTGCTCCACACTCCTATCTTCTAATACACCTTTGCATGGCTACTAGATAGACAAACATCTAGGCCATCTTAAACTTTTCCTGTTCTCTAGTTTCAAAGCTGAGCTAAGTATTACGTGTCTGGGTTTCTCCAGTAGGTGTGCACCATGTTTTCCACTATGTATGAGTATTCATTTCAGCTTTTGTGGATGCTATTATCTTGATTTGTTGTTTTGCAAGGCTTAGAAGATGAGATTATATTGAAATTGCCTGAACAACATCCCAAAGCTTGCAGTTTGTTTTTTATCATTGTAGAAAAAAAAATTCATCCCTAGTTCTGCATAACAGGCATTTATGGGAGTATTTAAAAACAAAGGGGTATATTTATAAGCATTTTGAGTTGGCACTTTCACGGCACAAAGCACTGCATCAATTTACCCATACTAAATTAGTTATAATTAAAAAATTAGTAATTCTAATCTACTGTACCAATTAATTCTATTTGTGAGTGCAAATTTGACAAACTGTTGTCTTGGTGCTAATATGAAATAAAATTCAAAAAACAATTGGGGAAGTGCAGAGGCAACAGTGATAGAATCACCCTCCTAAGCTTTGTAGATAACCAAAAGGATTCTATCGATGTGAATAAAGTGATAATTTTTTAGTTTTCTGTATAAGGTGAAGACTAAGGGTTGTAGGATGGGCTCTCTTTGCGGGTGGCAAAAGGAGAGCACTATTTGCTTTTAAAATACCCTTCACACACTATGAATCCCATAGTGTCATGCTTCATCATAGGGTTCTTCCCGTCCCTCTATGGGGCGGGGCGTGCTACGACCTACGAGCTACGTGGGAGCACTTAAATGTTGACGTTAGGCTATGTGAGATGTGACGGCAGTGGTGAGTGGTGAGTGTAGGGACCTAATTCAGTGAGGTGAGAAAGACTAAAAAATGTATAAAAATTCCCTGGCTAGTAGAAAAAATATATTTGTTGACTTCTCTGGCTGGGAACAATAAAAAGGGGGGTCCCCACGGAGCTGCCGAAGGGTAGGAGTAATGCTATCAATCAGAAACAGTCACTAAACCATCGATTATTACCCTTAGATGCAGACTCATGGGGCACGCATCACATGAAAAAACTAGACCACAATAGGTCTTTTTTACGCTTCACCTGGGCCCACTCAAGCCCAGAAACAAATCTTGGTAAGACAGTTCTAAGACTGAGGACCTCGTTAGAATTGGGCCAGTAGTACTGTTTTCAGACAAAACCATTGTTTTGACTGAAACTGGATATCAATCCTGGTACTCCCAGGCACATACCTACCTCAAAACATGGTGGCATTAAGCAAGTAAAAAAAGCTGGAATTTGGGGAAAAACGTGCAATAATGAGTGCAGCTGCACAGATTCTGGTATTTTATTTCCCATTCCAGATGTCAACACCTGCAATGGCCCAGTATTGGTGCACTAATACCACTAATAGCATCCAGTATTGTATGGCCTTACCGCACCACTTGTAATGGGGACGCAGTGTGGATTGTTCCCAGCCTTTCAAGCTATTCATCATTGTATAAACCTCTCAGTCAAAGATTTGATTTTCCCGGCAGTTTCTCTTTACACATATACCTGTCTTGCTGACAGTTCCATAGCTCTGTAAAAATATCCTCTTCCAATATGCTTTACCTTTTTTCTATACTTTGTTTTGTTTATTCAATTTGACTAAGCAAATCATAAAAGTACAAATTAGAAAAAAAAAATGTTACACCGTACCACAATAAAATCCATAAATTAGCATGATACACACCAGATAAAAACATGTGACATAATAACAAACATTGAGATTCTCTAAAAACTATAAATACAGTAGTGCTGGCTAAGCTTTTTTTAAATTCAGTGGCAAAAGAAGGGGGGAATATGCTTGTGTTGTAAGCTCGCCCACCTGGGACAAATAAGGGTAATATGTAAGGTTTCTTGTGCAGCACCCATATTACATGACCAGGCTGTGGAATCAGAGGGGCAATGCCAACCCTCCAAAAGTAAGGAAACATATTTAACAGAAAGTATGTTATAAGCCTTCTGTGCAAAAACAGCAATCTAGTGTACGGTAAAATTCTATTTTGCTCAGGGAAGACACCAACCCATGGTGAGTACACATGTTTTTTGATCAGAGCACCCTTGTACCTGACTGTGCTGTATAGGCATTGCGTTGTAATGCCTGAGTTTTAATGGATGTTTCCCAACACCGTTATTGTCACATTTGGATTCCATCAATCGGGCTTTGACAGAAATTATGTTGAGAAGGAACAATCTGGGGCAAGTATGTGACTAGTAAACAGGGGAGCTCAGGAGAAATAACCCTTAAATCAGTGATACTTCCTCCCCAGTAATGTTCCTACCACACTAGAAGGTCAGCATCTGTCATATTAAGGGTAGCCATGTTGTAAATGTATGCGTTGTAATAGTTTTAAGTGTAATGTCATACATTCACTGTGTCAATTAAACCTTGAATAGCTCAATCACCTCCAGAATCTCATTTGGCAGGCTCCTTGTATTTCCATAAACCTGCCATTCCTTATCAACCTCATTATATGTCTATTCATCACCTGCGTCACTAGGATGAGCAACCTCATACATAGCTGAATTCACTCTCAGTTGTTGGGAGGGCTGTATGCACTGAGTCACCCTTTTATTTTCATTATCCCTGGGTAGATGCTTAAGGCATTTTGCCTCTATCCTAGGTTGGGGGCTGTCAGATGAGCTAACACCCGGGATCAATGAGGGACCCTCAACAAGAGCAGAGTAAGCTTTCTGAGATTTACTGTTTGTAGTCAGTAAAAGGTCTGAGGGACATTTAGGATCACAAAAAGAAATATTGAGACATGCACCCTCCATGGAAGTGATCGAGAGTCTAATTTCAGTGTGCTCAAATTCATTGGAAATAGCTGTAATGGCTCGCTTTTGCATTTGCCAAGTGAAGTGGGTGCAGTGGGAATGGGCCCCACATTTCTCCCTCTCCCAAATTCCTCTTTGATATTATTAGACCGGACTTCCCCACGAACTTCTCCTTCTATATTCAAGGCAGAAAATACACCTACAGGTGTGAAGTCAGCAAAATCAAGAGGGGTAGCCCAGCCTCCTCCGGCCTCTGACGGACACAGACACGTCTTCCCTTTGCCCAGGCATTGACCAGGCACACATGCATGCGTCCCACACTGCAGGAGTCTACTGGTGCCCTTGAATCATTGGGAAGGGTTACTCCTCCTCCATGAGTCCACCCCAGTTTGGCCAAAAGCAATTCGGTGCAGACCTCAAGTGGCCCAATAGCAGCGTCCCGTGCTGCGGGAGTTTCCGGCACCCTTGAACTGTCAGGGAAGGTTACTCCTCCTCTCCGAATACAGGGAATGCTAGGGAACAGCACACCAGCATGAACAAAAGCAATCTAATGTGGACCTCAACTGGCCTGATAGCTGCGTCCTGTGCTGCGGGAGTCTCCTGGCGCACTTGAAGCATCACAAGGAATGCTGGGGTACCGAGTTCCACCCCAGCTCTGCTAAAAGCAATCCGGTGCGGACCTAATGCGGCCCGATAGTAACATCCCTTGTTTCTTTTTCTCTCTTTTTCTCTTTCTCACTAATTTTTTCCGCCTTGCTTGTTCTCTGCCTATCACTCTCTCCATCTCATTTTCTGTGTCTATTCCCTTATCCATTATTCCTTACTGTGTCTATTTGCGTATCCATTATTCCTTACTGCCTTTAAAGTTTTCTCTTTCCCTCTCCTCATGTATTTGTCTTTCTCACTCACATCTCTCTTCTATCACCTTCTTTCTCTCACTGTTTCTCTTCTTTTCTTGTTCCATCCCCTCCCATTATTTACTCTGCTCCTTCCTTTCACCTTAAAAAATAAGATTACTGTCACAAGTTACATTTTATAGTCACCCCACTCGATTCTTTCACTACTCCATGTGCAGCATACCCGACATTTTAATTTATCAATGGTGTTGGTGAAACATCACTGCACACTATTTTACTACCACATCAGGCACCTCTCCTGTTTTTTAACAACTCTTAATTATATATTCTTTTCTAAACAAATAGAACAGAGATTAGCCATTGAGACGTGGATTCTTTACTTGCATCCTCAATGTTTTATAGAAAATTTTCCATAAAGGTCCCTCGGTTAAACATATTCATAAATATTAGCTCACATTGCGAACTGTCCATAGCCCAAAACATGCAAATGTATATCCCCTTGAAACCAGGCCATTGATTGCTTTGTTGCAAATTCAAAACAGCTTTATCTAAATGTTATACCTTATTTTCTGTGAAATGCTGTGGGTGTGGATAAAATTCTGTATTTTTCTTTTATATGATTTTTATTGAGCAGAAAAACAAGAGCATATAAGAATTCAGTCAAGGATAACATCAATTCATCCTATAGCGTCCTTTACATTAAATATAATCATTCTAAATATCAATTTACTAAAAACCAGATCATAGTATTTCAAGTAAAGTGCAAGTGCTAAAGTGCCAATAAATTTTCAACTGTTGTCTCTTGAAGAATAACTAAAGTGCAGTAAGCCTAATTCATACTGTACAATAGTTCTAAGGAGATATAGACTGCCCAGTAAAACAAAACACAATATCACTGAAGGCCCCGTAATCAATAAATCCAACATATAATTCATCCAGGCATAACTTTCTAAAAGTGATATATATACATTCCAAATATACATTTAGATAAGAAAAAACAATTCCATAGCAGCTAACATACAGATGTTCAAAATGCATTAAAACCAACCAATATATGGGTCCTGGACCTTAAAAAATATTTTACCCTTGGAGATTGCTTTCTATATGATCCAAATATTTCCAGACTAAGCTGAATTTCCAGATAGCTCCCACTCTTTTCGCGTATACTTCTGCAAAGGTTTAATTTTATTATACCATTCGAGAAATGTCGGGACCTTATCTGTTTTCCAGTTCTGGAGGATCAATGAGCGTGCCACCGAAAAAGAAATTGATAAAAACATTTCCCCCCTCTTGATAGAGCCTGGTTTAAGCTCTGTTTTATTATACCAAAGAGAACAACCCCCGGCTCCGGTTGCACATTACTCCTGAGGGCACAACTGAGTTCAGCACACATTTTTATCCAGAACTGGCTCAACCTTGAACATGTGCGGGAAATATGCAGCCAGCCACCCTCCCCCATTTGTTGGCAGCGAAAACACTTATTTTCAACTTATGTGTAGATTTTATTCAAAGCGTGTGGGGTATAATAAGTCTCCCATTGGGATAAAAATGCCATCATTTTAAAGTTAGCTGCTCTTAAGGCCTTACTTCCATGCAAACAAATGGTTTTCCACTCACTAACTGAAAGACTGAAAGTCCCCTTGATTTCGAAAAGCTCGATACCAATTTCCTATACCTCGCAATTTTGTTTTAAACACTGCAGCAAGGACTGATGACCTATCTGTATTTCCTAAAGGTATATACTTGTTTATCAATAATCTAACCTGGAGGAAGCTAAAAAAGAGCAATTTGCTCTGCACGCCGCATCTAGCCTGGACCTCCTCCTAGTTAATGCACCTACCTCCTTTTATAAAATGATTCATTTCTTTAAAGTCTTTTGATTCACAAAATTTAATTTGACTATTCCGAATGTGAAGGCCCAAACTTCTGGCATCAATTAAACTCTGATATCCAAATCCATAAGACTGGGACTTTTGAGAATAACATTTTTAAAGTCTAATAGAAAAAACTTGAAGTGTCTTATATCGTCCTTTTTTGGGAGATTTTGATGTTTTTAAAAAGACCGGCAGCTGAGTTTGAGCCTCATGAACCATTTTATTTTTTAAAAAACTATCGAAAGATCCCCTATTATCAAGCAGCCTTGCTACTATATCCATAAATGCTGCTTCTTAATAAGTACGAATATGGGGGAGTGCCAACCCACCCCAACTAGTATCCAGTTGAAGTATTGATAATTTTAACCTTGATGCTTTTTTATTCCAAATAAATTGACAAAATAAGTTTTCCAATTCACTAAAGAAAACTGTGCTTATTTTAATCTCGATATTTTATAACAAAAAAATTAATAAGGGTAGTATTGACATCTTTATTAAAGTAACATGTCCTACCAAAGACGGAGAAGTACCCACTTTCCCAATAGATCTTTAATTTCCTCAATGTTACTTGATAGTTTAACCTGAATAAATCTGCATATTGGTTGGAGACATATATTCCCAAATACCTAATTGGCTCGGTAGAATATGCTTGTAGTTTTAAATTGTCCAGGAGAAAATTACAACAGGCATTAAACACCAATACTTAAGTTTTTTATGATTTATTTTATATCCGCCAATTGCCTTGAACTCAGCAAATGCCTTAAAAATCCTATCAATATTTTGTTTTTCCGGTTTAAGATAGAGTATAACGTCTTCGGCAAATAGTTTTATTTTAGACATCCCCTATATTGGAGTTTTTATATCTAAATTATCTCAAATTTTTACTGCCAGGAGTTCTATAAAGAAAGTAAATAACCCTGCCGAGTCCCGCATTTAACAACTATCATCCCTCATCCCTGCAGATTTTTTATTTATCCTGATCTGAGCTTGGGCTCCTTAATATAAATTCTGTAACATAGAAATTATTTGCATCTGGAAACCAAATCTTTCAATACCATAAAATAATGCATCCCAATTCACAAGGTCTAATGTCTTCTCTGCATCAACCATCATTATTGTTGTGGAGGATTGGTGGATATTAAAGTAATCAATTGCTTGCGTTAAATAGGTGGAATTTGCTGACATTGACCGGCCTGCTTTGAAACCAGATTGGTCTGTGTGGATTGCATATTGTGCCGCAGGGGTGAATCGGTTGGCCAAATTTTCATCTCTAATTTATAATCTGAGTTTAACAGGCTGATTGGCCTATGGGAGCCAACCTCCCTAGGATCCTTGCTTTTTTTTAACAAAACTGACTATCGAAGACTCTTTAAAGGCATTGGAATGTCCCCCCTGCTTTAACATAATTGAATAGCTCAAGCAGAAATGGTAGTAACTCTTCTGGGAAAACCTTATAAAATTCAGTTTGGAGGCCATCGTTTCCACAGGCCTTTCCTTCAGGCATTGAAATCAAAGCCCTAGACAATTCTTCTGCAGAAATGGTGGCCATTAAAGCCTCTTTCTGTCCAACAGAGAACTGAGGGAGCGCTACATCATCAAAATAGCCCTGAATTGCTTGTTTAGCTACCTGATAGTTATTTGAATAAAGATCCTTATAAGAATCGACAAAAATAGTTGGAATACCATTTTGCAGAGACTATTATCTGCGTCCCTGGAATTAACACTTCATCTATTATCGCCGCTTCTTGCTTGACTCTAGTAGACCATGCCAAAAGTCGTCCTACCATTTGGCTTTCTTTATAAACTTTATGCTGGTATGCTCTTGAACTGCTGATTTCTTCCATTATGAAAAACTCCCTCAATTCCTGCTTAGCCTTGGCTAAATCCCTCTTCACCAAGGCCACATTGACAGCTTCTTGAAGATCTCTAACTCGATTTTTACGCTCTCTGGCTTGTTCTGCCATAAAAGCAATCATTTGACCTCGCACTGTGGCTTTAAAGCCCCCCAAACTGAAAAAAGCCTTGCTGTGCCCCTAATATTCTTGAAAATCTCCCTAATCCATTCTTGTGTACTTACTATCCACTGTTGGTTGGTTAGGAGTAGTCTATCCATCTGCCACCTGGATTTTCCACTCTCCTCCAATATTATGTCAATTTCGAATTTCACCAGAGAATGGTCAGAGAAGGAGTTAGCCAAAATCTCGTTTTTCAAGCATTTCAAGGATCGTGACACCAGAAAGAAATCGATCCCTGAAGCGGACTTAAATTGACTAGAATAATAAGTGAATTGTTTAGTCATTCCATGGGACCCTTCGCCAGGGATCAACAAGTTGATAATCCTGCTTTATAATGTCTATCAGCTTTTTGGTCCCGGGCTTTATCTGCTTTTTTACTTTATTTGAAGTGTCTAGTTGTAGATCTTGTACAAAGTTAAAGTCCCCCCTAAAACAATTGGGCCAACTGCTGTTCTAACTTTATCATTAATGCTCGCAAAGTCATCTACCACTGGTGCATAATGATTCACAAAATTCAGCATAGTGCGGTCCACCTTAGAAGCAATCCAAATCCATCTACCATATGGATCCCTTTGAATTTGGGCAATGTCCCAGTTTATTCCTTGTCCACAATAAATTGCAACCCGCTTACTGCAGCCTGTGCCAAGGAAAAATAGGCTTAAGAGAAAGCTTTAGGAATAAACAGATCAGGCTGATTAGTTTTAAGGTGAGTTTTCTGTAGAAACACAATTTGGGGTGAGAATGCCACCAACCATCTCATCAACCCACCATATTTGCATTTGTTCAAGATGCCATTTACATTGAACGATATAATACGGAGCTTAATATCCATTGTTTACGCTTTTGTTAAAGCCCTGAATGCCAATTGACATACCCTTCCTTCTAGTATGACATTTTACATAATTCTGCTAATTTTTCCCCTTTTCTCCACCACCCTCCCAACGTGCTCTAACCCATCCCCCTGACCCTAGCCGAATCCCTGTCACCCCTCCCACAACAACCCCTGACATGTGGAAAACCCCCTACACTCTGCACTATCTACATTTCACCCCTCCCATCTGTCTTGGGTGTTATGGAGTCACACCTCGGTGTCCCCGCTAGTCCCTAACCCCCCCCCCCCGCAAGGTGATAACCATTAATAATTTTAGATTGCTAGCAGGAAGAAAAAAAAAAGGGCACATGTGCTGCAAATAATAAATCTACTGGGCTAAAGATTCTCTTCAATCAAATAAAACCAATCTAAGGAGTATTCAGACAAGCTTACATAATGGGAAAGGCAATCCTAAACTATTACTGTTGTTGGAACTTTATATACGTTTATTAAGAAACTAGCCCCTGCTGAGATCTCCTTCAAGAGGGATAGTGCTTATTCTAGATCTGAGAACATAAAAAATGTACCTTTCACCAAAACTCTCAACCTAGACTGCTGAGCTATTGAGGCTTGTGCACCATGAGCTCCGAATAAATTGCAAATTTTAACAAATTATTTTCACCTTCGGGCAGCGGCAGCTGTCATGTCTGAAAATATACAACATTTGGTTGTTTCGGTCACCGGGAACTGTCTCTGCTGAATGGCCTTCAACAGGATCCTCTCCTTGATCCGTAAATCCGCAAAATTCAGCAAGATACTACTGGAATAGTAGAATTGGGAAAGCGCTGGGCAGGAACTCAATGAGCACTTGTGATAGTGAGGTCGCCCTCAAACTCTGGCAGCACTTTCTGTTGAATAAATGAGTTGACCCACTGAAGAGGGTGGGAACCTTCTATACCTCAGGGACCCCAACAATCCTGAAGTTTGACCTCCGAGAATGATTCTTGAGTTCCTCCAATTTATTCTCTAGAACATTTTTCTTTTTGGCCGCCTCTTTGACCTCAACCGAAGCTGTATTCATTTGGTCTTCTAATACAGAGATTCTGGTCTCTACCTCCTGTAATCTACTCGGTAACCCAGACATTGTTTCCTCAAACTTTTCCAATCTCAAATGCAGGGCAGCGATCTCCACCTGCTAAACCTTTTTCATTTCCTGTATTTCTTCTAGGATCAAATTTAGCATATCTCGGATGTCTTACCGATACCTCCGCTTACTTTATGGGCTTTGGCTGGAATTTTCAAGCAAGGTATCGGTATTCAGACTTGTACTTCCCCCTTTAAAGTCCAACTGCGACAATGGAGTTAAAGACCCCAATGAGGCCTTAGATGGTACTCTTATTGAGGCCTTATCTGAAGCTGTTGTAACTGTTGTAACTATAAGGGGTTGTAATGTCACTGGTTGTATTGCCACCGGATTCGCTAAGGTCTCCATCAAGGCCTCACTGTTTTTATTGGCAATATCTTGCACTATAGGTGAGTCCAGATTGGATGTTTCATTTTCTACTTCATCATTCAGGGAGGCTGACGAAATGAGAGGTGTTGCCAAAACTTGAACTTGAGACTGTATGTGACTCAGGCCCATCTGACGTGAACCCCTGAACACTTCATTTCGGGCTATTGTTGCATTATTCCTGAGACTCTAGAAGATATTGATGCTGTTGAGACCTGTCCTATGTCCAGAACTGGAGCATTAGAAAGATTGGAGTCAATACCTGAAGTCAGGGTGGAGGATTGCGGGTTTAGTCTAGTCTAGTCTAGTCTGTATATATGTATTGCGCAACATATCACATGGGAAATTCTTTCTTTTCTTTTGTACTTTTTGCATCTTTCTTCAGGCCGTCTTGAGCCGGACTTGTTAAAACCACGGGACTTCCAACACTTTGGATATATCCTTCGCCTGTTCAACCCCTAGTTCTGTATTTTCAGTCTGCCCCTCACATTGTTGGGAGTTAGAGGTAAGGGAGCGTTCATCCTCCGAACTCTCCAAGGTGGTGTCCAGACCCGGGGAAGTGAAGTTACCCCCCTGTTCTTATCCTTGTCCTTGTCCTAGTGCTTAGCAGCCTGATGTGCGGCTCTCTTCGCCAAGGCTTGACGTGTGATACTTTAAGACGGACCGCCACTTCAGTTTTGCTAGGTTTACCAATGATATTTCCGTCTTTCTGAGGATTACCCATCTTTTCCCTCCCTTGCTCCTTGTTGCACCCCCTGGAAAAACGTTGTGTTGGTCTTTAACGCGTATCCTTATCATTTTCAGTCACCTCCAGCTTTACTTAATCTGCTTAACTCACATACTACAATTTTTTTTCTCAATTTGCAGATAACACCCAAAATCAAAATCAAACCCTCCTCACCTCCTTTTGCCAGCTGTGTCTTCTAAATCCGATTCACTTTTTTTTCCCACACACCTTGAGGCATATTTTGTTCCTACACCGCTGGCAGCTGCAGGAGGGGCCCTCTTTCCTCCACACTGGGCGAGGCTAAGGTTGTCACAACATTTTCCCAGCCTAAAATGCACTTTCAGCTGCGCCCCCTCGTCACCAATCCAGCACTGCCACCTGAAGACTGCAGCCGTAATTAGGTCCTCTAAGAGATAAGTACCAAAATAAACTTTCCAAGATTTCCTTTTTTTCTGTGGCGTTCAATAATCTGCTTTTTGTGTTTCTTCCCTCCTCCAGAAGAGAGCCGGAGTACGAGACTCGCAGAGAAAACGAGCAGCAAAGTGGAGGAGCAGAGGTCCGCCACAAATCAAATCCTCAACTGCCAGATGCCGCGAATCCAAGTGAGAGAGGCAGCCCCCGCATCCGTATCACAGAGAGAACACAAGGAGAGCTTCAGTAGAGGTGCCGCACCGCACTCATACTGCTCTCACCGAACGCCAAACGCTGGATGCCGCCATTGCTAGGGGGGTAGGATCACAGGCCACGGCAGCTACACGGTGGCGTGGAACTCTGAAGCCATCCCTTCTGTGTTTTTCTTTTGGCTAAAACATTTCCTACTAGCTTAAATAGATCACGCATACCCAATTACAAATATGTAATTTAAGTATTTCAAAACACGACTCATCTCCCATTTAACAATGCACACATTCAAAGACACATCATAACAAACTGCATTCTAATGACACACATTTGCACAGACACAATAATACACAATACATCTGTAGCTGGTGTCCGGCTCCACACGATCTTGCGATAGAAAGGAACAAGCATTTACAAAGCAATAGGTCTCGCAATTTCGAGTTTTTGAGCTACTGGCATTATAAATGTGAAGGCCTTTTATAATATTAAAAGGCACTGCCATTTACAATACCAATAGTTCAAAGTTTTGCAAAAGCAATATCTATTGTATTGCAGAGCGTGGTGTCCATCAAGTGAGAGCGTTGCGCTCACTATTAAAGTAAAAATAAAAAGAAACAGAGCGTAGTGTCGATGAAGCAGACGATGCGCTCATTAAAAAAGTTTATTAAAAGAAAATGAAACCAAGCATGGTGTCCCTAAAGCGAGCGCCACGCTCAGTATTAAAGTTTAAAAAAATAAAAAAATGTAAACAAGCTTGTTGTCCCTGAAGAAGGCAGTGCGCTCAGTATTAAAGTTAAAAAAAATAAAAAATGACACCGAGTGCGCTGTCCATTAAGCGGGCACCACGCTCAGCATACAATTTAGAGCGGCATAGCGCTGTATAAGAAAATTGGCCACCATTGTTCCCATCACAGTCAATAAACAAACGAGTGCTCACCCACTTATAATGCAGACCATGTAACAAGCCAAATAAAAGGTCCAGTCATCATGGGCAGTAACGAGTGCAGACAAGGTGGTACCAAGGATGGACTAACAAGCCTATTTATGAATCAGAAGACAGTATTTACGAAGGACAATGACACAAGCCAATGACAAATATGGGCGAGAGTGTGCGGCGCTGCCAGTGCATATCCTAATACAGTATGCCTTGCAGAGTGAGCAGCGCATGCGCACTACGGCTAGGTTTGACCTAAAAAGGGCAGAGCATAGTGTATCAGTTTCATATGTGCTTAAAACTGTTATGGTTTTATTTTAAATGCTACATTGCATAAGGGAGAAATCATGCTGCCCGGTATGCCTGGTACGGAGATACATGGCAACCATAGAAACCAGGGAAGGCTCGCTATTCAGACATGAGTATGGGACGTTCCTTAGCCATTTTCAATTTATAGCATTGCTGAGCAAGGCCTTGGGGGCGGTGGTGCTCCAACCGAGGGCATTCAAATCCCATTCATTTAGGATCGGGCCGCAACCATTGCAGCTGGGCTGGGCCTGGGCAGCGAGCAAATCAATGGGATTGGGCGTTGGGCATCTGGCGTGTTAAAACGTTTCATATGCCCTTCCTCAAACTAAGCCCGGATTCCCTCCCCCTCGCGGTGCCAGACGGTGTGGTTCGTGGGACATTCCTACGTCACACGGGCACAACAGTGGGCAGCGGCCAGATGCGAATTCGGCAGGATTTGGCCAGCACGTCTTTACAAGTTGAAAACTGTCCAGATCTGCAAATGCGGGACACTTTTTTAGCTATCTGATTCGCTGATGGGGCCCAATTTTTTTGCCTACTGAACCTTTTTTTCTGTTCCAGTCCAGCCCTCCAAGTAGACAGCTTAAAAGAGCTGAACCAAGAGCTGACAGTGTCAAAGGATGTGGTCAGGATCAGCAGGGTGGCCCGTTCCCTCGTCTGTGAACTTTAAAGCCCCATAGCCAGGGGCCAATTAGTGCCCTTTCTGTGCCACACCTTCACCTGAAGCCTGTTTGTAAAGACGAAAGGCAATTAAAATTAAGATCTTTTTGGAGCTGCAGGGATTCTCATTTTAATTTTAGCAAGCACAGGCAAATAACTGATTGCTGTTAATACCAGATACGATTTTTTTTTTAAACAATTTGGCTCTTTTAGCAAAAGGAAGACAGTGCCATCCTTTAGCAGAGCGGGCACGAAATCATAAAATGGCATATTAGCAGGGCAATTAGGGGGTTACTCTCTCTGTAACCTTGCAAGAGTTGGATACACTGGTGCATCTCTAGGCTTATCTGTCCTTAAAATGCCCTTTTACCCAAGGAAGGGTGGTGGTAGAGTGCAAGTTGTTTGAAGTGACTTTTATCAGGTTAGCAGCAGCTTTTACGATTGCAACCATCCAGTAGTTCTTGTCCGCAGCCATGATTGTTTTTCTATATCCTTCGAGCGTATGCAAATATTCTTATTCTACTGGCTGTTTATGTTTCTTCAATTTTGATTCTAAACCTGGTTTTCAGGTTGTTTAGCCTCATAGTACACTAGGTTATTGTGTGACATTGGATTGTCGGTTGAATAGAGATTATGGTGCCTTTAAGTACTAAGATTTCATCTGCAAAAAAGTGGACACTTATTGCAAATTTTTCCGAATGCAATCTGATTTTGAGAACTGACCTATGTACTTATTGTTTAGTTAAAAAAAGAACGAAATGCAAGGGGCCACTGAATGACCTGCCTAATTAATATTCATTAGGCAGGAGGCAATTTGTGAACCTCTCTGATTTGCTACAGTCACAGGGAGGTTGGTCTGGAATAGGCAACAGACAACAATCACTGTGACTGCATCCGAGAATGGAAAACCGTTTTTCAAACCAGCCACTGTTCTTTAAAGGAACTAGCAGTGCTGCATCTAAAAAAGGTTTCCATTTTGGAAAACTTAAGGAAGAGCTGACAGCGATCACCTGGATTCCTGCCTATTTCCCGCAAATCTGCCACCCGATTCCAAAAGAAGAATGGGTGCCGAAGGGGCCACTTCTTCTTTGTGAATTAGTTACTACTTCCTTTGAGGAATTGGTAACTGGTCAATGGTTTGTGACCGAATTATGGGCGCACACCATTTATATATAAGAGTATGAATCGCAATTTTGAAAGGACGCTACAACATACCCTTCAAAAGTGTGTGTTCATTATCAATTTCTAAACCTATTTCCCAATTCTGAAATACTTTTCTGAATTCTTAAACAGATTTAGTGAACCCAAAATGTTCTTTAGAGGCTGCAAACCCTCCTGTTTAGTGAATCAGAGGGTTTTCGACCACTAAAACATTTCATACATCTACGGCCACATGCATCAAAGTAAGGTTTTGCGATTCCTTATTTGCGATTTTTATGGAATCGCAAATAAGAAATCGCAACATGGGATGCATGATTTAAATCGCATAATATTTGTGATTCTGTAAAAATCGCAATTTTTACCGAATCGCAAATACTATGCAAATTCTAATTTGCGATTTCGCAATTCCCATTGATTCCTATGGGCCAAACATTGACATTTTGCGAATTTCAATTAGCGATCCGCAAAATGTTAATGCATTCCATGGGTGCAGGGGGGGGTCCAAAGGACCCCCCCTGCACCCCTGAAACGTATTTTGAAGTGCATGTTTCACACACACATGTCCTAAGGACATGTGTGTCTGTAACATGACATTGTTTTAAAATGCAATTTTGAGCATTTTAATACATTTTCGCAAATTACCACGAGGTTTACCCTCATGGTAATTTGCACCCCCTAATTGCGAATTCGCAATTTGAAACACAATCATGCATTGCTTTTAAGGATCCTTAAAAGTATTAGCATTTTTGGAAATCGCTAAAAATAGCGAATTTCACAAAAATGCATGATGCATCCCAAAAACGTATTTAGGAATCGCAAACGGCCGAATTTACCGATTCGCACCGTTTGCACTTCCTAAATAGGTTGATGCATGTGGCCGCTAGTCCTTAGTTACCAGCAACTTTTTCTATTTAATAGTCAAACATTTCAAACAGATTTGAACAGGTGCCTCTCATTCCAGTCATTTGTCTTTCTGAAGGAAGAAAATGAAGTCTCAGTAGTGACGAGTCAATATTTTTTAACAGTTCCTCCAGCAGTATTTGTCTGTATGGATCTGAAATTGTCAATTCTGGGAAAAACTTGCAAAGAATGGTGAGACCAAATTATGGGGCTCGTGTTTTGATTAATAATGCTAAAGATTGTTTCACACACTGTATCTAGGGTATGACGCTTTCTCTGAGTAGCGCCCATTACCATGTCTTTGAAACACTTGCTCGCTAGGATTTTAAGAACATGCTTGCTGTGTTAAAATTGAGCTCCTTATAGGATCTCTGAAAGTAATTTGAAAAAGAGAAGGAAGGGGACAGTAGTCATGTAGAACAAACAGTCAGTTTGTTTATTGTCATAATTAACTAAAGAAAGGGTTATTTTGATCATACATGTCCCCTTTACACCACACCTATATATTTTAGATTTGCCCGTGTATGGTTGATCATTGCAAGTGTGACAAAAGGGACACAGGTGCATATACCATATCACTAAAAATACACTGAGAAGCGATGTTACTCTCCATTAATAGTACGCATTGGTGACACATGAGAAATGTAGGAAAATACCATTTAATATTTCCATTTTCTTCTCTTTCGGTCTCTAAGACCTCTTGCTTGTCACAAGTTATCTGGTTGTCTGTCTCTCTCTCTCTCTCTCTAAAGACCCATTGGAATGAATGGGGAGTCATTCCTTATTTGCGATTAGCAATTAGCGAATCGCAAATAAGGAAGCAATTTAAAGGGTGCCAGGGTGTCCAAAGGACACCCTGTAGCACCCCTGAAATGGTAATGTACACTGGTGTTGCGCACACACATGTCCAAAGGACATGTGTGTGTGTAACATACAACTTAGAAAAATGCACTAAAGTGCATTTTTCTAAGTTTTTGCTATTTACCATGTAGTTAGACTTCGCAGTAAATAGCGTCCCCAGGCTGCGAATTCGCAATTTTAAAGTGGTTCATGAATTGCATTTAAGGAATCTCAAATTGAGACTCCTTAAATGCAATTAATCGCAATTTAGCGATTTCTAGAATTGCGATTTTTGCATTTGGGATGATGAATCCCAAATGCATAAATAGCGCTCGCAAAGGGCCAGATTCTCAGAATCTGGCCCTTTGCGAGCCGATTTCGGTTTGATGAATCTGGCTGTAAGTGGTATCATTATCCAATGTACCTTTTGTATTCTCTTACAGCCACATGCATCAAGCTAAAAACCGGTCGCAAACGGGCAGATTCTCAGAATCTGCCCTTTGCGACCGGTATTTTTGCATTTGGGATGCATCATCCCAAATGCAAAAATCGCAATTTAAGGAATCTCTAAATTGAGATACCTTAAATGCAATGTGTCAAAGTCAAAGAATTAGTGATTTCGCTACTAGGAATTGCAAATTACCATGAAGTTCAACTTCATGGTAATTTGCAAAAACTTTGTGCATTTTTCAAAGTTTCATGTTGTGCACACACATGCCCTAAGGGCATGTGTGTGCGCAACATATGTGCACAGGTCAATTTCAGGGGTGCAACAGGGTGTCCTTTGGACACCCCTGCACCCTTGAAATTGCATTCTCAAATTGCAATTCGCTAATTGCGATTCGCAAATTGAGAATGTCTTCCGATTCATTCCTATGGGCCTCTAGGCCCATAGGAATGAATGGGGAGGTATTCCTTAATTGCGACTCGCAATTTGCGAGTCGCAATTAAGGAATATTAGGAAATCGCAATTTTTTCTAGCGATTTCTTCATGCATAGCCTTTTGCTATTCCTTATTAGCGAATCCTTATTTTTCGCTTATAAGGAATCGCAAACGGCATTGTTGATGCCTGTGAGCCTTAGTCATTTCTAATTAAAACGTTTTCTGCTTTTGCTCTAAATAAAATATAAATACATGTGGTTAAAATATGCAGCCTTCACTAAATCAGTCAGACAATTCAACCATGTTTTGACTCCACTCTGCATTGCGCTCGCCAGGCACCATAGCCAACTCTCACCTAACAGAGGCAGGATTGTATATATAATTTGCCCCCTCCCCACCGCAGGCTGACAATCATGGTGCCACCCAAGGATATGAACTCCGATGTTTTATTGGCTATCTGCTAACTTTGCAGTGTTTTCCACCTACCCTGTCTAGAGTTTTCAGACACTCAGGAGTGTGTTTTAGTATTTGATAGTTGTTTTAGTGCCAGTACTGCAAAGTCATTTGCTAAATTGATGACATCCTCGTTCTTTTAATTAAACATTGTGCATTATCACATATTTGCCTGCTATTATGAATGAAGAGAAGAAGAAAATAGGTCATGGTTTAACTAATCACTTGCAACGTGGAAGCTTCAGAAGAGTGCCATTAGTCTCTAGAGACTGATGACAAGCAGGATAGCAAAGAATTTGAGAGTAACATTTTACATTGTTTCACATTGAGACATATATATGTCTGGCTTAACACAGCAGCTGTCTGCAATACACTGTTACCTGTTTTTATACATGGCTTGGGCTTTGATTCATCAACGCTATTGACTGTTAGGTCTATCATTCTACCTCCTATGGGGTGTTTGCATTGCAAGACAGTTTTACCTCTAAAAATACACTCATTCTTCACAAATTAAATGCTTGATACCATGCATGTATTTTACACAAAAGGCAACAGTTTTTTTGTATTTTTATGGCATATGGCAATTAAAAATGTTTTGAGAAGGCTCAGTTTTAGGTCATTTGGACTACTATATCTATTACCAACACCATTACCAACACCTTTAGAAGCTACTGCCCTTAAGAAGACTGTTGCCTTTCTACTGGGTCACTCCAAATATTTAGCCTTTTGTGCTGAACCCTATTTAAGCTTGTTAGAGAATTCTGTGCACTAACCAGTTGTGAAGTCCTTGAGCTCCTCCTTTCAACATGTAGAAATGTGCATACGCCTGATTCGTTGAGGTGTCGTCTCTTAATATGAAATCATATATGTGATGTGATGGGAGGTTACATATTAGGATAATCCCCGATGAGGAGTCCATGCACCTGTTGTGTTCAGTTGTATCAGTTAGGAAGGATGTGCGTTGGCCTACCCCTCTAACTCTGCCCCTAAAAACATGTGCCATTGGTTCACATCAAATTGGCGTATTTAACTTACCCATAAGTCCCTTTCATATGTAACAAAGTGTACCTAAGGCATGTTAGTTAAATGTCACTAGTGGGCTGTAGCACATGCTGTACCACCACTGAAGTAACAATGCACAACATGACTGCACACCTGTCAAGAGCAACATTCTGTATAGGTTTAAACTGCAAATTTGACCTGTCCAAATATCCCCTTGTGACAGACCTAAACCTGTTTTTTGAATCTTAATAAGGAACCTCTAATTAGGCCTTAAATATCCATTAGGCATGGGGCAAGATATTTAAAAGTAGGTTAGGTAAAACATTACACTTAAATATGTTTTTATAGTGAAAATACCCTAAAAGCTATTTTCACTGTGACAGGGTTAGCTATTCCATAGAAAAGCATGGCTGCACTCTATGAAAGCGAATAAAGGCATTGGTGCCCTTAAACCAGATAAAAAGTTGATTGTTGGACTTTTAAAAATATTTATTACAAATTTAATTTATTGGGAAAGTCAGTTTGTCACAAATATTTTACAAAAGGTATTTATAAAAACTACCTTTAGCCTGCTTAATGCCCATTTGCCTGATCTTCGAACTGTCAGCCAGGAGCTTAATAGCAACTTGACTAGGTGTGAATTGCACCCACAGCTGAAACAAAGGATTAAGGTTTGGGGAGAAGTTGACCTTCCCCTATCAGGATGGCCATGGGTTGTGCCCAGCATCTAAGCATTTCTTCAAAGTAGGCAACCATGTCACATGCAGATGTAGTAGCACCTGGGCCTGCCTCCTCCTTTTTGTCCTTCTAATTATGCAGGCACCAATCCCAGTGTGAGAAGAGCTGCCCCTAAACCAGTTTTCAGTGACTACAAAGGAGGAGTTGCTCATTTCCCTGGCCACACCTCTAGTTTGAGCACAGGAGCTCTGCACAAGGGCATAAAGGCTCTGCCATGTTGGATGCAGGAAAAGATGGGTGCTGTGGGATTGTTTGCAGCAGGGCACACAGGAACTGCTACAAAGATGAGGAGGGTTGGGGTTACCCCTAGAAACCTTTTGCTTATTGGACAGTGAGGAGCCAGGACCCATTCCCACCCACAGGCTACTGACAGTCATAAATGTGACACCCCTGGACATCCTCTTCAGGATGCTACTAGACCCTTGGAAAACAGAAGGAGTATTGCTCCTCGTGTGACCTGTGAGGAAAATCTTAGAGATGGATAACTTTTCTACCAGGAAAATCCTGATCCCTGTATATGACCAGAACTCCATTGCAGTTGGCTTTAACTTGCTCCCAGGTACCAGTCAAAACCATTCAAATGACTGCAGTTGGCACATAACACTTTTTGATGCTATTTTTTTCAAAACGTAAAAAATTTGCATCTTTGTTTCCTCTTATAAAAGGCTTGTTGGTTTAGAGTAATTTTGTTAATTAAAAAATAGTCTATTTGTATAAATTGAAGTGCTTTTTTATTATGTTGTGGTTATGACTTTTTAACAGTTTTGGTTCATCTAAATGTTTTACACATTTTATTAAGTTAAGTGTGTTTGCTCTGAGCCATAGCTACCAGGTGTTGAGCTCAGATTTGAAGTACTGAAACCTGCACTAGACCTAACAACAATTATAGTATTACCTATAGTAGACTACAATTCTCCCTAATTAATATCCCACTTTCTCAGTGTGGCAATATATGAATTGATGATATCACAATATTTTGTAAAAAGTTAGTTAGCAAACTGGTAAGCAGTTTATCAGTTTGTTCCCTATAATTACAGGCTCTGCTTCAGCTAAATTACGATGATGATGGCAAGCAAAGCTGGACTATACTTAATGATTGTTAGTGCTATGTACTTGAAATAAATATACAATGCAAGCTATTAAAAAATAGATTGGATGGCCAAAATGCAGCCCACTGAACCTAAAGACTAATGCTGATACATTGATTTAAAACACTGTCCTCACTAATCTGTACATAAACCCATATAGAATCAAGTATTTCTGCATATGATATAATAGAAAATGGTTGATTTCTAACTCCTAAATGTTAGACCACAATTTACCCTTAACAACTCTATCAAGCATGTTACTAAAATCAATAAAACATCATTATATTGCACCCTTTCGTGCACAAAAGCCCTTCTTGTTTAGAGCAGCAAGGCCCATCAAACAATCACAGGTGCTGTGCTTCAGACTATATACCTTTAAATAATCAATTGCAAGAATGTCCTTTTGGAATCCTTTCTTCAAAGCTTAAGGGCACATGCATCAAGTTAATTACTGGTTGCAGGCGCCGTTGCGACCTGTAATTAGCCTTTTGGGATGCATCAAGCCCAAACCATTAGCAAAATAGGTAATGGCAAAATTTGTGATCACCTATTTTATGATTGCAGTTAGGGAATAACAATTCTAAATGTAATGCAAGAAGCATTCTCAGAATGTGACTTTGCATTAAGGAATCTCAAATTATCGTCAACTACAAGTTGATGGTAATTTGCAATAACTTAAAAAACATGCACAAAATTGCATTTTTCTAAGTGGCATGTGGCGCACACACATGCCCTAAGGCATGTGTGTGCACCACATGAATAAACAAGCCAATTTTGGGGGTGCATCAGGGTGGCCTTTTGGCCTCCTGGCACCCTTGAAATTGCATTTGCAATTTGTGATTATCTATTTGGTAATCACAAATTGAGAATGGTGTCCCATTCATTTCTATGGGCCTCTAGGCCCTAATAGTGAATTGCAACTTGCGACTCACTATTAGGAAATGTGTAGGAATTGCTATTTTTTTAGCGATACCTACATGCTTAGGCAATTGCAATTCCTTAATAGCGATTCCTTAATAATTGCTATGAAGGAATCGCAATTGCTTAGTTTGATGCATGTGGCAGTTAGAGCCTGATTTAGATCTTGGCAGATCTGTTCATACCGTCCCTTTTCTTTTGATTTCTACACCTGCCTACTAGGCGGTCCGCCTGCTCAATTTAGATGCTGGTCAGTCTATGGGCAATAGTCCGTTTCAGTCAAAATTTTCCTCCTGCATCGACGGCTCCATAGGCAAAAGCAACTGCTGGAGGTAGTCTAGCCAATATTTCCACCTGGCCAAATAAAGATGTGCCTTCCTGCAAAAGTAACTCTGGCGAGTAAACCCCCACACCTGAGTTGGCATTGTCAAAGATATATAAGCTAGAAACTTACCTTGTTTCTTTTTCCACTTACGGTTCCAATATGAACCTTATCATTCAAGTCCTTCCTTTGCTGCTGCTACTTGACCAGGAAGCAAATCATCACTATCATCACTGGAATCGACGGTAAGCTTCTTTTTACTTGTCTCCATTTGAATAGTCTGTTTCCATTAGTTGTGTACATGAGCATTTTGAAATCTCTTACAACTAACAGTTTTCCATTGTGTAATGCTTATGTGTGTAATGTTGTTTAAGACATTCAAAGAAACACACCTATATTAAAAATACATTTTATCATTGTAAAATCTGGGGCAAGCTTTCTTCATGATACTGACACTTACACAAAAGATGACATACAACAACATTCCTAATGTGTTCATACAGATATGTTTCCTCATTTTATGTAAACTATCAAAAAATAAACATACGCATTCCACATTTTATTAATATTTAAATTTACTATAACTTACTAAGTGCACTAGACAAGGTAATTTTTTTTAATATATGCAAAATCAATGTTATTCCTAAACTGAAATCATTTTATGTAACATTTCTCCTTGTCTAGTGCATTTTCATTAAATTTAAAATATCATATTTTGTGTAAGGTGTAATGCATATTTGTTTATTTATCCGCTCATTAAGTTTAAATAAACACACCTGTATATACACTTAACAACAAAATATATATTCTTTTTTGATGCAAGTGTCCATTATCATAATGAATGACTTTACAAATAAGACATTTTTAAATACAAATTGTATTTTTGTCATAATTACAAGTACGAATATGCAGTTCACATTTTCATAATTAAAATGTTTAAGCATACAAGAATTGTAAATGAAAAATATGGTAGGACACACTTTGGAAAATAACAATATTTTTATGAATAAATTAGATACTTCTCTCATAAATATTTGATTCAATTCATAGCATAAAAGGAGAACTAAAAGGCGTTCCCATTACAAAAGGCTGTCTTGTCAATAACTTGCCTTCTTTATGTACAGCCAAATGGAAACCTCAGGAAGGGGCATCTATTGGGCACCTCAAGGATCTTTCTTGGGAGGGCTGGGTTTAAGTTTGACAGAGGCAAAGGACAGGTACGATTTGAAATTGGGTGTAGTATGGGTAGGAGGGATGGGGAGGATTGGGGATGGGGTAGAAGGAGCTGGTAATGTGTGTGTGTCTGTATGATCGTCAGATGCATTCGGGCTAGTGTATTTTGTGTATGTTTGGATGTGTGTTTCTTGGCAGGTGTTTTGGTTTCTGGTGAGTGTGTGCATTTGGTTTTGTTTGGTGTTGTTTTGTGTGTAGGTGTGCTTTTGAAGGAGTGCGTTATTTTGAATGAGTGTACTGTTCAAGTGCGTGTTGTGATTGTGGTGCATATGTATGTATGTCTGGCAGTTGCATGTGGGTCTGATGTTTTGTCTATTTGGATGCATGTGATTTAGCTGGTGTTTGATTTTTTGTAAGTGTGTGCATTTCACTTGGGTTGGAGTTGTTTTGTGTGTAGATGTGCTTTTGTGTGAGTGTGTTGTTTTGGATGACTGTGCTGTTTAGATGGTTGGTGTGGTGCTTGTGGATGCCATGTGTTTGTGGGTGTGGTGGTGGTTGTGGTGGCTGAGGGTGCGCTGGTGGTAGCAGGTGTGCTGGTGGTTGTGGTGCTTGTGGGTGTGGTGGTGCTTGTGGATGTGGTGGTGGTTGTGGGTGTGCTGGTGGTTGTGGTGGTGGATGTGGTGATTGTGGGTGTGGCAGGGTTTTGGTGGTTATGGGTGCAGTGGTGGTTGTAGTGCCTGTGGGTGTAGTGTCAATAGTCTGTGTATGTTGCTTGTGTGTTTCTTTGTGTGCTTCTGTTTATTTGTGTGTGCGATTGTGCTGCTTGTGCCTGTTTGGTTGCCTGTAAAAAAGCGAGTGTGCTTGGAAATGGGGTGGAAGCTAGGATTTGGACGAAGGGACATGGCATGGGGCAGAATGTTGAACTGGCTAGGAGGCTGGGGTAAGTGAGGAGGCTATTTTTGCAAGTGATCTCTGCATGCCAGACATTGAAATGTGAGTGGCATTCTGAAATGCAACCATTTGTTGCATCTGGCAGCTAAGGCCCTGGAGGCCATTCAATATCACAGTATGGCTTACTGACATGCTGCGTAAGAGGCCAGTAGCATCTTCACTCAGTGAAGCACAGATGAGAGGGGCAGTGGGTGAGAGGCCTGTGGAAAAAGAGACCCCACCCATTTTAGGGATCTGGGTTTGGCAAACTGGGGGGGGGGGAGGGGGAGGGTGGATATTGGTCTCTGGGTGGTGGGCAAGGATGAGGTTGGTATAATTTCTGTAGTGTTCACCATCACTAGGGACTGGTCACGTGAGGAGGCTTCCAAAGATGATGACGAGGTGTTGGCCTCCGTTCCAGTCCATTCACACTCAATGCCACTGTTTCCATTGGTGTCAGATTTATCACCACCCAAAACACAGTGGCCTGCTACTCCCCTGCCATTTTGGCCAAGGTCCCCTTTGCCTGCTCCTGAAGATGCTGTAAAGACACATACCATAGTTGTATTGTATCTGTGAAAATATAACTGACCATAACCTTCTTTCTCAAAACATGTCCAACTTTTTCATAATTCACCTGCTTCGAGGCTTTTAATCGTTGGTGAATTTTTTATCAATGTCTCCCACATTTAGGGAACATCTTCAGAAACCATTTGGTCACAGTTTGTAATTTTTCATTTTTGCTCATATATTATTTTTGATCATTTATCTTGATCATTTTCAATTCTCTCCAGGAGCAGTTTAACACCTCTGAGTGATTCTAATTTTTATTTTTAGTAGTAAACTTGTGTCAAAAAAGTAAAATAAAGCACAAATCCCTTTGTACATTGTGTGTACAAGGCAAGAAAAGCTTTATTTTTTAAATAAAAATATGAACCAATGTGTGTCAATATTTACTGCAATGTTGTACCAATATTTGTATGAAGTGAAAGCCTGTTTCATTTATTTGGGCATTTCACAATGCTAACAATTACTTCAAGTAACTTAAGTATTTTTCCAATGTACATATTAATTTTATGGATTCAGCACTTAAGTTGATTATTAATGTATTACGCCCTATGTATTTACTTATGTTGTTGAGGAAATTCTCACATATATATTTTTGGGTTGTTTCAAATTACTTCTACAGCATGAGTAAATACATAGGGCATGATACATTTCTAATCCACTTTAGAACAGAGCTAAACAATTTACAATTTGACTCCAAAATATCTTAATTATTTATAGATTGTTTTAGCATTGTGAAATTTTTTTTACAAATATTCTAGCTTTCAGTTTAATCAAAAATTGGTACAACATTTAAATGTATTGATTCATATATATATTTTTAAATTTCATCAATTTCCTGTGCCTGATTGAGTTTTCCAGATGGGATACTCCAACATAGATGTGACAGAACATTCCATCTACAAAAGTTCCTTTTAAGTACTCTACTATTGTTCATCATTGATGCATTTTCTGTACATAACAAAGGACATATAAATAATGTTTTTGGGTAGGGGTTACTCTGTCATGACTGTTTTCACGTTCCTGTCTGCTTTTTTCAAAAGTGTATGCCTATCAAATTCATTTAGGAAAAAAAACCAGACTGGCTTACATGCACATTTGTGAAGTAGTAAGTTATCAGTCAAATGTTTCAGAAATTACACTCATATTTTCTATTAAAAGTGTTTGCAATATGTTTTAATTAAAAACATAGCCATTTAATCTTATGTTTCTAGTTATTTTGGCACACAGGCTCACTAGTGTTCATATATAATACTAACACACAATTGTGATGTTTGGATCATCCACTGTATCATAAGTGCATCTTATACTGTCACCTGTAATAGGGCCAATGTTACATCGTTCACAGTTGTGATGGAGCATCACACCTGACACAAATAAAAAATGTTGACCTGGTTGAAACAACTTTAACTTATAACGTCAAACAAACTTATGTATACTTTTTTTAGGGAGGCATTTGTCTGCTCAAAACAGTCCTTTGATAGTGATCAGAAATATATTGGTATAATTTTCCACTAATTATTATACAAAACTCATCATCATACACCTTGTGCAAAACCTACACCTTCAAGAACACTTCTTGCGTGTTGGACATTAGTCAACCTTTGCGTTGATGCCAGAATTTATTTCTGTAACAAAACTCAAAAAATAACGATGTTTCTGTCATGCTCTCAGCTGTCCATCAAGCTGGAGATAGGCCACATAAAGTATGCAGGCCATTGCGGGGGGGGGATTAGGGTGCAGCACACACACTTGGCATGTTGGAAGGACTGGTCGAGCTGGATTTCTGCTGACTTCTTGGTCCAGCGTCATAGGTCTCATGGTATCCTGCAGTGAATGCTATACCACTTGTAGTCCCCCAGGGTCCCCACCTTATTGGTGATGGCTTTCCAGGTCTCATTCTCCTGATGGGAGATGACCTGTATGGATACAAAACATGAAAACACAAAAATATTTTTGGTGAATTCTTGTTTGCTTTGATGTACACAATTTTGAGAAAACAGTCACAAGCATTTTGAAAAAACCCCAGCTTTTTAAAAATGTCTTTTTATTTTAGTAAAATAGGAAAAACATTTTTAGTAATCTGTTGAGTAACCTAATGCATTGTTGTGTCCTTTATTTTGCTAATCCAGGGCACTGTCTTCATCCAGGATGAGTAATTTGTGAGATAATGCAAATAGCAAAGATCAATTTTATTCGGTTTATAAAAAACATAAATAGACACACACACACAGAGACATATATATAAGTTGAGATGGATTTTATATGGTTTGGTTTGTTCCAAAATTAAGGGATTGTTATACACTTTAAGGTTAAAGCATCTTGTACATTTGTTAAACTGAATAAGGAGGACAATGAGTTGATATTACTATTTATTACATTGTTTTTAACCATTTCTGGCATTTAACTCACGGAAAATTAGAAGTGAGCATTTAATAATTGAGAATTTTGCACATTCAAAGATGGCACTGCTGGAAAGTGTTGAACTTTCTAAATGGCCTTTTTCCCCGTTAGTAGATGTATAGTCCATTGTCACTGTTGTTAATATGAGAGAGCCCTTTAAAAGATAGACACAAAGGACATGTTTTCATTGTGAGCAAGGCTGTTTGAGACAGCCAAAACTTGTAGATGAAACAAAGTGAGAAATAAATAAAACTGACATAATTTCGCCATTCTGTGTAGTGCTGCTTTAATGTCCTTACAAGGACATTTATTTCCTGTTTTATATATATATGTATGTATATGGGAAAATAGTATCCCCTGTTCACCTTCACAAACGTTCCATCCCCATAGCCATCTCCATAGCCCAACGAGAAATCTTCGCTCCTCCAACCAACTACTGCTAAAGACGCCTAGAGTCCGCACAGTGAGGAACGGGGACAGATGCTTCTCAAAAATTGGTCCTTCATTCTGGAACTCACTTCCCCTAGATCTGAGAGCAGAACCCAATCTGATTATCTTCCGTAAGAATCTAAAAACTCTGCTCTTCAAACCTTAGTCATCCACCTCCTATACATACTGGTTCTGTTTTATCTATCTGTCAGCGCTATGAGACCTAACGGGTGAGCTATGCGCGATACAAAAACAAATACAAATTACTGAGGACACAGAAAGGCGGCAGTCAACACAGCATACTCTCGACAGGTTGTAGCTTGAAAAGGTCTTTTTATTTTCTTCGCATTGATTTCATTTTCATAAAAGTCAGGAGACAAAAATGACCTACGCGAATCAGCCAGAGGCCTTCGTTCAGGTCAAGGTGCTTAAAGAGCATAGTGATTATAAAGAGGTTGGTTGGACCCTTCCTCTCGTGAAACAAAATGGTGTTGGTTGGTAGTTAAAGGAACATACCAATTTTTTGCTTTTTTTCTTTTTCTTGCCAACTTTATGCACTCAAGTTTTAGCAAAACCCCCTATGTTCAGAAATTAAATCACAGGAGAGGGTTGCGAGGAAGGGGAGCCCCTCAATGAATATATTCTGTTAACTTATCAGCTCTATATAAGGTGACGTACTCATTAAAAACGTATTATGATCAAATCAATTATACGCTTCAATCCCAGTCTTATTTCAGAATACACTTATTCTACATCAAACATCAAATTTAAAAATGTCATTAATTCATTTCATCAATTTTCAGAAAATAGCAACAACTTTAACTCAATAAATTCCTCCATATAACATGGGAGTAAAGTGTAAAATGCAATTAATACGATAATATATGAAATTATTAGAGTTTCTTATGTGCACATCGGATTCTGGTAAAGTGCCAAGATAATCATGTAACTGCGCACTTCTCTAAAATATTGTAATTAATACATCCCTACAATTTTCAAATAATGATAACAACTTGGCTCTGTGGATTCCTTCATATATCATAAGAGTAAAGTGCAATTTCAATAAAAATGATGAAATATACAGTCATTAGAATTTTTTTTAATATGTGCACATCGAATCGTGGTAAAGTATCAATATAGTGACTGTTAGACCTGGCACCATTGGCGTGGGTCTCCCTTCTATTTTTTGCTGTTGCCTCATGTATTTTTGCTGGTGTTAGATGCTTTGGGCACTGTGCCACTGCTGTCCAGGCCACAGTGCAAGTGCTCCCTATTGTAAATTGATTTATTAATCAGTGTTTCCATGTTTGGCTATTTGGTTTACTTGTCAAACCTTAGTACAGTGTACTGAGTGTGCCCAGGGCGTGTAAATCCAAATGCTGCTGGTGGGCCTGCAGCACTGGTTGTGCCACCCACAGAAGCAGCCTTGTAAAATGTGTCTAAGGTCTGCCATTGCAGAGCCTGCTTGCAGTTTGGTACTGTCATGCTGACTGGGCAAGTGAACCCACTTGCCAGTCCCAAAACCTTCCCTTTTCTTCATGTCAGTCACCCCATTGGTAGGCCCAAGGGCAGGGTGCATTGTAAGTATAAGGTCGGACAAGCCCTGATGTATGTGGCATGTTCTAATAGTGAA
This sequence comes from Lissotriton vulgaris, assembly GCF_964263255.1. Taxonomy (NCBI): domain Eukaryota; kingdom Metazoa; phylum Chordata; class Amphibia; order Caudata; family Salamandridae; genus Lissotriton; species Lissotriton vulgaris. Next base: position 922,403,873 of record NC_141699.1, read on the forward strand.
TTACAGCCATTTTTGTTTTTCACTATTGCAAGGCTACCTGTTCTCCATAGGACGGAATGGGCTGTTAGAATTATTACATGTTATAATCCTAACTGACTCGAGAACATGGTAGAAATTCGGGTTTAGTATGCCTGAACTCAGAATGATGAAATACAACTTTTAGTGAAGTTGGTTTTAACAGTCTGTGTTTGCAAATACAACTTTTAGAAAGTAGGTATTTGCTTATCTAACCTTTGAAGCCTGACTCTGCTAGGTTGTGTATTCCTTGTCTGGCTTTGTCAGTGACAGGGCTGGGGGATTCCAAGAGACAGGACGAGCTAGCCCAGTGGTGAATAGAGAGATCTGCATCTAGATGGGAGGGAGGAGTTGCGCCTAAACCTTGAATAGGACTGTGCCTGCCTGCCTTCCACAATGCTGGCTCCACCTCCTGGGGAGCGGCTGATGTATTTGCCCTGCTCACTGAAAGAAGAGAAGGAGTCCTGTCAACAAAGTGCTCCAGGACTGTACTTGCCTTCCGCAATGCTGGCTCCACCTACTGTGGGGCGTCTGATGTTTCTGCCCTGCACTGTGAAAGGGAAGGAGAAGTCTGGTAAACAGAGTGCTTCAGAACTGGTTGGGACTGGGCTCAGGCCCCTCTCCCCTCAGAGAACAAAGGATTTTGGGGTATAAATATTGGGACCCTGATCCCATGAAATTAGATCACTTTTGGACTACAAGAAGAAACCTTTACTGAGGAGAGGAACCTGAAGAAACTGAAGAGAGACTATTCCCAAGCTGAAGTGCTGCTTGGGGGATTGGCCTGCAGTGGTTGCCTTACTGCCAAAGGAAGGAGAAAGGAACTTTGTGTACTTTACTTTCAACTTGTGAAGGATCAACAAGGGCTTGGAAAAGAGTTTGCCTCCTGCTGAAGTCTCAGGGATAACAGACTTCAACCCCCAGCTCCCCAGAGTTCTTTGGAAGTGCCTGCTGCAGTTTTGGGTCTTCTGAGGAACTGCGTGTTGCAAGGAGCTGGAAGCACGACTCATCGAAGAAGAAGCGTATTGCCGTCACTGTCCCTGCTGTCACAATTCTTATGGAGGGTGTCGCCGCAGGAACTGTCGCATTGCACCGCATCGAGAGAAGCGTCTCGCAACAAAAAGGAAGAGTGTGACCATCGCTGCTGCTGCCATCACAACTCCGAAGGAGGGTGTCGCCGCTGTAGCTGTCGCATTGCACAGCATCAAGAGAAAAGTCTTGCAGCGAGGTCGGAGCATGTTGCCGTCGCTGTGCCTGCCGTCGCAACTCCGAAGGAGGGTGTCGCCACTGGAACTGTCGCATTGCACTGCATTGAAGAAAAGCGCCTCGCATCCCTGAGAAGCGTGCCACCATCGGAGCTGCTGCCGTGCATCGTGGATGTCACTGCTGTAGTTGTCGCATTGCACCGAAGCTTCACGCATCATGGGGGAAGAGTGTCGCAGTTGGAGCTGTTACCGTTGCATCGCTGAATCAGGGGTTCGCAGCTGCAGTCCTCGCATTGAACCGAGAACTTCTCACTTCCATGCAGAAACGTGCCGCTACTGGAAGACCTTCACGTCTTTATTTCTTTGTACTTGAGCTTTGCTGTATTTCACTTGCTGCAACATTGCTTGTCGTGGAAGCGCAACGCATCGTAAGGTACATTGACGCAAAGTGTCGCATCTTAAGAACTGAACTTAACTAAGGTAAATCTACCATCTTAAAGTAACAGTATTGTGTATTTTTGTCGTTTATGGTCTTGTGGTAACTCTATATAAAGTATACTTATTTTTTATATAAAACCTTGTGTGGTGTCCATCTGTAGTGTTGTCACTGGGTTACTGTATGTGGTCACAAATGCTTTACACACTGCCTTTGAGATAAGCCTGTCTGCGCGTGCCAAGCTACCAAGGGGGTAAGCAGGGGTTATTTTAGGAGTGTAATCCCCTTATCCTGACTAACGGCAAGAGTCCCTATTTGTCCCAAGTACCTACCTGTGCCATCTAGACACCCCCAAATCTGACATTGGTGGTCAGCAGTGAGGATTCTGGACTTGCATGTGTGACTCATGTACAGTGATTGGTGAACACTACTTTGTGAGTGCAGACCATAACGCAACCACATACTTTTTGGTAGATTCCTTTTTTAATATTCTATTTTTTAAAGAGGCCTGACTCAGTTGTAGTAGAGAGAGCAGAATCCATAGCCTCTACTGATCTTGAATGGGAAGAAGAGAAATTAGAAAGCTACAAAGTATCACAGCTTAAGCACCTTTGCAAAAAGTTCAATGTTTCCACTGCGGGATTCAAAAGAAGGAATGGTTCTACAAGGCGCTGAGGGCCTGGGTAGAAGCCAGGAAACCCCCTGACATGGAGGAGGGGGATGAACATGCAGAGGTACAGCAGGAAGGGCCATTAGGCCTAGGAGGAAGGAGAGTACCTTCCCCCGCATGTAGCAATGCTTTTAACGAGACTCTGTCTCCAGAGGAGTTGGAGGACAGAGAGAGATCAAGATGGCATAAAATGGACATGACCAAGTTCAAGGTGAATAGGCAACTGGAAATAGAAAATAGGAGGTTAGATATGGAGGAAAAGAAAATACAGTTTGAGCAGGAAAACATTTTGAGGGAGTTGGAGTTTAAAACCAAAAGTTTGGAGGTTACTCCCTCTGGTGGCAGCTTACCGTAAGTATCTGTGGAGAGTAGAGTGTATATTCCCAAAGATGTGGTGAAAGAGTTTTACAAAAATGATGATATTGGTCAGTGGTTCAGAGCCTATGAGGTAGACATGTCTTCCCACTGGGTCCCTGAGAGAGATTGGGGAGCAGGGTTGTGGGGAAGGTTCCTTAGTGAGGGGTGGGACACACTGTTAGACTTGCCTTCTGAAGTCCACAATTCATGCAGCAACATAAAAGATGCATTGATTTCTAGATATGGTTTGCCCCCTGAACTCTATAGACAGAGGACCACAAAGTGCAAGAAGTTAGAAAACAGTACCTGGGTTGAATATGTCACTTTCTTTTGCAGAGCATTGGATGGTTGGGTGAAGGGCAGCAAGGTTAATGATTTTCAAGGTCTCTTTGATTTGATTGCATGGGAGCACTTGTCTGATAATTGTTTTCCAGAGCTGCACCTGCATCTGATAGATAGCAAGCTGGCTAACCCTAGGAAGCTTGCTGAGGAGGCGGACCACTGGGTGAGCACCCAGGTTCACAAGGGTCACATGGGAGACTCAGCCAAAGGGGGGCAGGGTCCCCAGCAGAAGAGTGGGGGGACAAGGGTAAACAAAAGGAGTTCCGCAAAGGGCCCCAAAGTTGTCCCCAAGGGAACCAAGGGAAATGTTCCCAGCCTCCTCCTGAGAGAAAGCAAGAGGCCCCGACAGGTAGTCCTGCTCCCCAGGGGCCCCTGACCTGTTACAAGTGTGGCGACCTGGGTCATAAGGTGAATGATACCAGGTGCCGCCTGTTTGGTCTACCAGCATCCACTGGTGCTCCGCCCCGGCAGTAGGCAAGTGTAGCCCTGGGGGAGGAGATTGATGTCCAAGGTGGGTGGTGTCCCGCACAGATGACCCTTGTCTCTTTAGGAGACTGTGAGACGGTCTCAGAAGCTCAGCTGCCCAAGACCACTAAGAAATATGGGCAGTGGGTGACCATCAATGGCCAAAAGGTGGAGGCTCTTAGAGATACAGGACCCACTGTGACAGCTGTCTGGTGTTACCTGGTGTCCCAAGAGCAGATTGTCGCTCATGCATTTTGCTGAGTTGTTGCCGCCGACAACACAGAGAGCCTTTGTCCAATGGCTCAGGTTCCCTTTGAGTGGGGGGTGTTTGGTACTCTTCAGGTAGCTGTGAGGCCCGCCATGCCTGTAGACTGTTTGTAAGGGAACAATTTAGAGAGCTCACCTTGGGAGAAGGTGGAGAAGAGTACTCACTTGAAGATGGTGGGACTGCCTGAATGGGCATGCGTGACCACCCAGTCAATGTCAGCCAGTAGGGGTTCTCAAGAGGACCTGGAGCTTGAGAGGGAGGCCCAGGAACCTGCCTTAGAGAGAAGTGGCGGGGCACAGGAAATTGGCCCCCGAAGTTCCCACTGCCCAGGTGGAGGTAGACCCTGAGGGGGATGCCCTGCAGCCTACCGGGGAGCAAGTAGCTGAACTGGGGGACCTGCCTGAGTTGACCCATTGGCAGCAAGAAGGAGGCCCCTCCAGGGAGGAATTCTGCAGGGACCAGAGAGAATGCCCTTCTCTTGAGGGCTTATGGCAACAGGCTGCAAGCCAGGTGACAGGTGATCAGTCAGGATCACTCTTGATTTACTGGGAGAATGGTCTCCTGTATAGTGAGCCTAAGGTTGCTGAACCCGGGTCAGCCCGAGTGCTGGTGGTACCCAAGAAGTTCAGAGCCTCCTACTGGGGCTGGCTCATGATGTGCCAGTAGCAGAACATTTGGGGCAGAACAAGACCTTTGAAAGGCTAGTCACCCACTTTCATTGGCCCCAAATGTGCAAGAGTTCAGACACTCATTGCAGGACCTGTCAGACTTGCCAGGCAAGTGGAAAGAGTGGGAGGAAGCGCAAGGCTCCTCTTCAGCCATTCCCTGTGGTCAGTGCCCTTTCGAGTGGGTGGGGATTGACATTGTGGGGCCACTGGACGCCAAGACAGCCATGGGCAACAGATTCATCCTGGTCTTGATGGACCATGCCACCCGGTACCCGGAAGCCATACCTCTGAGGACAGTGACGGCCTCCTTTGTGGGGCGAGCACTGATGGGAATTTTCTCTGGAGTGGGGTTCCCTCGCGAGGTAGTGTCTGACCGGGAAACCAACTTCCTTTCCAAGTATATGAAGTCCCTGTGGCAGGAGTGTGGTGTAACTTACAAGTTCACCACTCCTTACCACCCCAAGGAAACAGGTTGGTTGAAAGGTTCAACCGGACCTTGAAAGGCATTATAATGGGTCTTGAGGAACCCATGAGGCGTAAGTGGGAGGTCCTCTTACCGTGCCTACTCTTTGCATACCGGGAGGTGCCACAGAAATCTCTAGGGTTCAGTCCCTTTGAGCTTCTGTATGGACACCCGGTCAGAGGACCTCTGAGTTTGGTCAAAGAAGGCTGAGAGCAATCTCCCAGGAAACCTCCCCAGGATGTATATAGCTGCATGCTGGCCTTCGGGAACCAGACTAGGCGTTTCAGGCAACTCGCTGAGGCAAATGTGGAAGCCAGCCAGGAGGAGATGAAGCAATGGTATGACCAGAATGCCACTCTGGTAGAGCTTCAACCTGGCCAGAAAGTGTGGGTCATGGCCCAAGTGGAGCCCTGCGCGCTCCAGGATAAGTGACCGGACCATTTGAGGTTGTGGAGCTCAAGAGTCCAGTTACCTACTTGGTGTACTTGCGGTCTCCTAGGAACCCCTTGAGGATCCTACATGTCAACCGCCTTAAGCCTCACTTAGAGAGGTCTGAAGTGGGCATGCTCTTGGCAACAGATGCTGGGATGGAAAAGGAGAGTGAGCCTCTTCCTGACCTCCTGTCAGCCTCAGAGCAAGATGGGTCAGTGGATGATATTAACCTCTTTTCCACCCTGACCCCTGAGCAACAGAATGACTGCCGCCAGTTGCTGGGACCGTTTTCTGATCTGTTCTCCTTGGTTCCTGGTGTCACAAATTGGTGCGTCCATGATGTGGACACAGGAGACAGCTTACCTGTGAAGCACAAGTTTTACAGGGTAACTGACAGGGTGAGGGCTTGCATCAAAGAGGAGGTCCCAAAGATGCTTGCGCTAGGGGTGATTGAGTTCTCCAACATTCCTCTGGCCAGTCCAGTGGTCTTGGTACTGAAGGCTGCAGCACTGGGTGCCACACCCGAACTCCAGTTCTGTGTGGACTACAGAAGGCTCAATTCGGTCATGAAGACTGACTCTTACCCCATCCCCAGAGCTTATGAGCTCGTAGATCAGCTAGGGGCTGCACAATACCTCAGCACGTTTGACTTGACGTCTGGGTACTAGCAGATCGCCTTGACTAATGGGGCAAAGGAGAGTTCACCATTCTCCACACCAGATGGGCATTTCGAGTTCCGTGTTATGCCCTTTGGGATGAAGAATGCCCCTGCCACCTTTCAGAGGCTGGTCAACCAGGTGTTGGTTGGACTGGATAAGTTCAGTGCTGCCTACATGGATGACATCGCAGTGTTCAGTGCCAGTTGGGCGTAACATCTGTGCCACCTCTGGGAAGTGTTGTTGGCACTGCGGAACGCAGACCTAACGATCAAGGTGAGTAAGTGCCAGATTGGGCAGGGATCCGTGGTGTACTTGGGATACCAAGTTGGGAGTGGCCAGGTGGCGCCCCTACAACCCAAGATTGAAACCATTGTGGCTTGGGAGCCACCCAACGCCCAGACAGAGGTGAGGGCCTTTTTAGGACTCACAGGGTATTACAGGAGGTTTGTCAAGGGGTTTGGCAACATTGTTGCACCCTTTATAGAGCAGACCTCCAGGAAGCAGCCCAAGAAAGTGATTTGGACTGACACCTGTCAGAAAGCTTTTGAGGCCCTGAAAGCTGCCATGTGCACGGCGCCCGTGCTCCGGGCACCCAACTTTTCAAGTGAGTTTATCGATCAGACAGACGCTTCAGAGCATGGTGTGGGGACTGTTCTATCACAGATGAATGAGGAGGGCCTAGATCAACCTGTAGCCTTCATTAGTAGGAGGTTACTTTCACGGGAACAGAGGTGGAGTGCTATTGAGTGTGAGGCATTTGCTGTGGTCTGGGCACTGAAGAAGCTGAGACCACACAAGTTTGGGACTCACTTCCGGGTTTAGACAGACCACAGGCCCCTCAGATGGTTAATGCAGATGAGGGGTGAGAGTCCAAAGCTATTGAGGTGGTCTATTCCCCTACAGGGTATGGACTTTACGGTGGAACACCGCCCTGGTACAGAACACGCCAACGCTGATGGTCTGTCCAGATTTTTCCACCTTAGTGAAGAGAACTACCAGGAGTTAGGGTAGTTCTCCGCACATTTCAGCTGGAGGGGACAAGTGTTAGACCTGGCACCATTGGGGTGGGTCTCCCTTTCATTTTTTGCCGTTGCCTCATGTATTTTTGCTGGTGTTAGATGCTTTGGGCACTGTGCCACTGCTGTCCAGTGCCACAGTGCAAGTGCTCCCTATTGTAAATTGATGTATTAATCAGGGTTTCCATGTTTGGCTATTTGGTTTACTTGTCAGACACTAGTACAGTACACTGAGTGTGCACAGGGCGTGTAAATCCAAATGCTGCTGGTGGGCCTGCAGCACTTGTTGTGCCACCCACAGAAGCAGCCTTGTAAAATGTGTCTAAGGTCTGCCATAACAGAGCCGGCGTGCAGTCTGGTACTGTCATGCTGACTGGCCAAGTGCACCCGCTTGCCAGTCCTTAAACCTTCCCTTTTCTTCATATCAGTCACCCCTATGGTAGGCCCAAGGGCAGGATGCATTGTAAGTATAAGGTAGGATAAGCCCTGATGTATGTGGCATGTCCCAATGATGAATTACAGCCATTTTCGTTCACTATTGCAAGGTTACCTGTTCTCTATAGGCCAGAATGGGCTGGTAAAATTATTACATGTTATAATCCTAACTGGCTCAGAGAACATGGTAGAAATTCGAGTTTAGTATGCCTGAACTCGGAATGATAAAATACATATTTTAGTGAAGTTGGTTTTAACATTCTGTGTTTGCAAATACCACTTTTAGAAAGTAGGTATTTGCTTGTCTAACCTTTGAAGCCTGCCTCTGCTAGGTTGTGTATTCCTTGTCTGGTTTTGTGATGACAGGGCTGGGGGATTCCAAGAGACAGGATGAGTCAACCTGGTGGTGAATAGAGAGATCTGCATTTAGATGGGAGGGAGGAGTTGCACCTGAACCTTGAATAGGGCTGTGCCTGCCTTCCACAATGCTGGCTCCACCTCCTGTGGGGCGTCTGATGTTTCTGCCCTGCACTGTGAAAGGGAAGGAGAAGTCTGGTAAACAGAGTGCTTCAGAACTGGATTGGACTGGACTCAGGCCCCTATCCCCTCAGAGAAAAAAGGATTTTGGGGTATAAGGGACCCTGATCCCATGAATGAAATTAGATCACTTTTGTACTACAGGAAGAAACCTTTACTAAGGAGAGGAACCTGAAGAAAATGAGGAGAGACTATTACTAAGCTGAAGTGCTGCTTGGGGGATTGGGCTGCAGTGGTTGTCTTACTGCCAAAGGAAGGAGAAAGGAACTTTGTGTACTTTACTTTCAACTTGTGAAGGGTCTCCAAGGGCTTGGAAAAGAGCTTGCCTCCTGCTGAAGTCTCAGGGACAACAGACTTCCAACCCCAGCTCCCCAGAGTTCTTTTGGAAGTGCCTGCTGCTGTTTTGGGCCTTCTGAAGAACTGCGTGTCTCAAAGAGCTGGAAGCATGACTCATCGAGGAAGAAGCGTGTCGCAGTCGCTGTGCCTGCCGTCGCAACTCCGAAGGAGGGTGTTGCCGCTGGAACTGTCGCATTGCACCGCAGCGAGAGAAGAGTCTTACAACAAAGAGGAAGGGTGTTGCCGTCGCTGCTGCTGCCGTCACTACTCCGAAAGAGGGTACTGCCGCTGTCGCATTGCACCGCATCAAGAGAAGAGTCTTGTAACGAGGTCGCTGTGCCTGCCATCGCAACTCTGAAGCAGGGTGTCGCCGCTGGAACTGTCGCACTGCACCGCATTGAAGAAAAGCACCTCGCATCCCCGAGAAGCGCGCCACTGTCAAAGCTTTTGCCATCACATCGTTGATGTCGCTGCTCTAGTTGCCGCATTGCGTGGAAGCTTCATGCATTGTGGGGGAAGAGTGTTGCAGTTGGAGCTGTTGCCGTCGCATCACTGAATAAGGGTGTTGCCGCTGCAGTCCATGCATCGAACCGAGAATTTCTCTAATCCCTGGAGACGCGTGCCGCATCTGGAAGATCTTCACGTCTTTATTTCTTTGTACTTGAACTTTGCCGCATTTCCCTCGCTGCAACATTGCTTGTTGTGGAAGAGCAATGCATCGTAAGGTACATTGACGCAAAATGTTGCATCTTAAGAACTGAACTTAACTAAGCTAAATCTACCATCTTAAAGTAACAGTATTGTGTATTTTTGTTGTTTATGGTCTTGTGGTAACTCTATATACAGTATACTTATTTTTGATATAAAACCTTGTGCGTGTCCATCTGTAGTGTTGTCACTGGGTTACTGTATGTGGTCACAAATGCTTTACACACTGCCTCTGAGATAAGCCTGTCTGTGTGTGCCAAGCTACCAAGGGGGTGAACAGGGGTTATTTTAGGAGTGTAATCTAAGCATGGGCGGAAAATCCGTTACGCTCGCGGATTTTGCGGATTTTTGGGAAATTCGCAATCCGCGAGATTTGCGAATTTCCCGCAAAAGCCGCAAATTCGCACGCAGCGGATTTTTTTTGCGGCGCGCGGCGTTGGTGATACAATTTTTGCGGCGCGCGGCGTTTATCATCGTTTGCCGAGTTGTTTTTCTCGATAGTTTGCGAGTGCTGCGCCATTTTGGATCTTGCTGTGTGATCCCGCGGGAATTGGCGAGCGCGATTACGTCATCGCGGCTTGCCAGCGATAGTTTGTCAACGCGAGTACGGCGAGATCACATCTCGCGGTACTTCGCAATTGCGAGATTTGAGATGCGGCGAGCGAAAATATAAAATTTGCAATTCTGCACAAGAAATCCACCAGCAAGCAGCATAAACCTTCTAGGAATGATGATTTTTATCTGAATAACTCCTTAGTTTGACATTTGCCTGCACTTTTTTAGCGAGGAGTCCATTTTGGGGAGGGGGGCAGGGGGGTGGGAGGAAGGAAGTGCCCCACAGTCTTCAACTTCCTGTTCCTGTTCAGCAGGCTCCTCCCAGTGCTTTGTCCATCTCCTGGTCACTTTTCATTTGGGTCTGGAGCTGGAAGGATTACTTTTTGTGGATGCTGCTGGATATTTGGATTTGAGGCCTTTTTGACTTTCTTTGGATCACTGTTGGATTAGAAATTTTACAAGTAAGTTTGTTTGGGGCATTACAGTTGCTGCAATTAAAATTTTGGAATTTTCGATTTTTGGGCTGTTTTGGGGCCTTTTGCCCAGGGGTACTCAGTGGTGGGTGGACTGGGTCTTTCTGTGTGTTGTCTTGAACTTAAACATCATGGAGGCCATGGATGGATTGGGATTGTGCTGATTTTTCAGTGATTTTCGTTTTTTGGGGCTGTACTTGTGGCCTTTTCACCAGGGGTATTTGAGTCTAGCATGGGCCTAGTCTTTCTGTGGGTTGTCTTGAATTTAAACATCATGGAGGGCATGGATGGAATGGGATTGTGCTGATTTGTCAGTGATTTTCGTTTTTTGGGCCTGTACTTGTGGCCTTTTCACCAGGGGTATTTGAGTCTAGCATGGGCCTAGTCTTTCTGTGGGCTGTCTTGAACTTAAACATCATGGAGGGCATGGATGGAATGGGATTGTGCTGATTTTGCAGTGTTTTTCGATTTTTGGGGGTGTTCATGGGGAGGGACAGGCCATGTGGCTGGTGGCCATTTTGAGTGCAGCTACAGGCACTGGCCATGTGCTGGCAGGCAAGTGGCCATTTTGAATGCAGGCTTTGTTGTTAGGCCTCCAACCATTTTGCCTACTTTTCAACCTTTATTTATGCCCAGGGGTAGTGAGTCTTGCATGGGCCTAGTCTTTCTGTGGGCTGTCTTGAACTTAAACATCATGGAGGGCATGGATGGAATGGGATTGTGCTGATTTTGCAGTGTTTTTCGATTTTTGGGGGTGTTCATGGGGAGGGACAGGCCATGTGGCTGGTGGCCATTTTGAGTGCAGCTACAGGCACTGGCCATGTGCTGGCAGGCAAGTGGCCATTTTGAATGCAGGCTTTGTTGTTAGGCCTCCAACCATTTTGCCTACTTTTCAACCTTTATTTATGCCCAGGGGTAGTGAGTCTTGCATGGGCCTAGTCTTTCTGTGGGTTGTCTTGAATTTAAACATTATGGAGGGCATGGATGGATTGGGATTGTGCTGATTTTGCAGTGTTTTTCGATTTTTTTGTGCTGTATAACTGAACTGATGTTCCTCTGTCTTCCATTTTTTTTAGGTGCACAAGATTCAAGAGAACCACCAGTGCCAGGAAGAAGTTCTGCAGCGGTGTGTGTGTGCAGCATAACGTCACGCGACGTCACGTCTGGCCTCAGACAACTCTACAATTCGTGCAACTGCGGCCTGCTGTCTGACCTGCTCTGAAAAAGATGGCCCCAAAGAAAGGTCTCCGTAGCTCCTCTAGCAAGAAAGTTGCTAGTAAGGAGCAGAAGAAGCAAGTTACCAAGGAGGCTGGTGTGCCACCCGCCACGTTTTTTGGGAGAAAAAAAAAAGTACGCCTGCAGCAGCAGGATCTGCTGGGGACCAAGCTGGGAGCAGCACCCCTGCTCCATTGGGTTCAGTGCCTCCACCACCACGCCAACTTAAGTCAAAGCCCTTGAGTGCTTCAGAGGCAGTCAGTGTACTTCTCCAATCACCATCGACCAGTGATGTTGGCTCATCGCAAGAAAGTAGCAGCAATGTCCCTGAATCAACACAGGTTGTTGTAACTCATCTGACAAGTGTTGATCAACCACAGCCACAACAACAACACCATGTGCAAGTACACGCCCAAGTACATGTGGAAGGAGAGGCAGCAAAAGGAGATGCGCAAGCAAAGGTGCATGGAGGTTCACAAGTGCCCACAATAGTTGTTCCTCCCGAAGTAGGGGCACATCAGGAAATCGACAATGAAGCCGAGGTATCATTGGAAGCCACTCCTCCTGATGATCATTCATTGTCTTCCACATCCCTAGCAAGGAAAAGATCAAGGGGGGTGTCTACATCTTCTTCAAGCCCACCTCGTTCTGATGCAAGTGATCTGTCTTGGGAACCACAACTGCGGTCCGACAGTGAGGCACACCATGATCTGACACAGGTACCTAAGCGTAAAAGGAAGGTCGTCCAAAAACTCAAACCTATGGAGTGTGATGAGGCTCAACAAGAAGTGACAGATACTGCTGGTGATGAAGCCTCTCACGATGACGACGAGCCAGTCATCACAAAGGTCACTGCAGCCCCACCGGGCATGCAGCAAAGAGACATTTTGACCCTATCCCGAGAAGCTGCTGAGCGTGATGATGATGTCGGCGAGGAGGCAATGGAAATGGAATCATTAGATTTGGAGTTAAGTAGTACACCAAAACCTACCGCTTCCATATTTCTTCCTCGCAAGAAGGTACCCACCTCGTCCTCGACCTCAATTCGTGGTGGTGAAAGTGCAAAACGTACTGAAGTTCGGCAATCCACATCCTCCACTTCATCTGGCATTAGCAGCAGGACCACCACCACCAGTATCGCCGCCTCCTCCGGCCCCCAAAGACATTTCAAGTCTCCAGTTTGGGACTTCTTTAGTGTTTGCCCAAAAATGGAAAACGTAGCCATTTGTAGCCTTTGTAAGGTTCGAGTTGGTCGTGGTAAGCTTGGTTCTAACTATGGTACCGGAGGCCAGAGAGGTCATCTTAAGAGAGCGCACCCTGTCCAATGGCTTCCGCACCTAGAGGCGTTTATGCAAGGCAGAATTGCACGTAATGAAAACGTTGATTTTTCATCTGATGATGAGGAGGAAGAAGACGATTCAAACACTTCACTTACACCCAGTACCCCTGTCAGCAGCACACCCCATGTGAGCCACACTAAGAGTGTGGGAGAGAGTGAGACATCAATGCGGAAAAGTACATCAGCGAGCGTAACTGGGTCGAAGAGATCATCATCATCCCGTAAATCCTTGGTCCAGGGCAACATTAAAAAGATGTTGTTTACAGAAGCGCAATATGAACGCAACCACCCAATGACGCGTCTGTATAACACTAAGCTGGCTAAAATGCTAGCTCTGGACCTTCTCCCTTTTTCTTTTGTAGAAGGGGTTGGTTTTCTAGAATTAGTGGCAGCGCTCTGCCCTAAATGGAAGGTTCCTAGCCGGTTCTATTTTGCCCGAGTTGCGGTTCCAGCACTACATGAAGATGTTCTGAAGGTGATTGGGGCAGCTTTGCAGAAGAGTGCTGTTCACACTATACATCTGACAACAGACATGTGGACCAGTGGCGCAGGCGCTGATTACATGTGCATCACTGCACACTGGGTCTCTTTTTCAGGGGCTAAAGCAAAGCTAAACGCAGGTGTTGACACGGACATTGTTTTTAAAGCTGCTCGGAAACATGCAACACTAGCCATGTTTGGTTTGGAGAAACGTCACACAGCAGAAAACATTTTGGATGTCTTTAACACAAAGGTCCTTAACTGGCTGTCCCCACTAAAACGCCAGGTTGGTTATGTTTCCACGGACAATGGCGCCAATATAGTTAAGGCCATGAGGGACGGTTACTATTTCAGAGTGCCGTGTTTGGCGCACTGTATAAACCTGGTTGTCCAAAAATTCTTGGCTAATAAAGCCAGTGCAGCGTACAGTGTATTGGACACCTGCCGAAAAATGTGCAAGCATTTCAGCCATTCTTTTAAGGCCCGAAAGCAGCTGAGGAGCCTGCTATATCAACGTAAAATGCCAGTGAAAGCACTCATCCAGGAGGTGGTAACACGTTGGAACTCAACCTTCTACATGCTTGAGCGTCTGTATGAGCAGTATATGGAACTCAATCAATATTTCCTTACAGAGGGTACAGAGGAGCTGAGGATGGGTGGGCCGCAATGGAACATAGTTCAAGGCCTGACACGCATGCTTCGTCCTTTTGAGTTCTTCACGCGTGCAGTCAGCAAGGAGGACTCTAATTTGGGAAAAGCTATCCCATTGTTGTACATGCTGGAGGACCAACTGAAGGAGGTGTGTTCTGTGTTTGAAAAAGATGACAAAAACCAAGACTCTTTGCTTCTGGCTGAGCAATTATTAGAGCTCCTACAAGGTGATGAACGTCTTAAAAAGATCCACTCAGAACAGCATTACATTTGTGCTACTATTCTGGATCCACGCTACAAAAAGGCGCTGGCAGGCCAAGCATTCTTTCCTTTTGATGATGAACATGTTCCAAAGTACAAACGTTGGCTAGCCTTGTCAGCCAAGAAGTTTGAAACAGAACGGCTGAAAATTGAAGGAAATGGCAGTACATCAGCAGGCCATCCCCAGTCAAAACAATCCAAATCTGCACCTGTGGCTGTGGCACAAGTGACCTCTCAGCCGTTAAAGACACCGGCAACCGGATCATCTGCACGAGACACAACAGAAACATTGGAGGCTGAAGAGGATTGGCTAGCTCTGCGTGGGTTTGGTTCTCAAAAGGTCAGATGCACAGCAAGAGCTAAGCAAAGTGGAGGAACCTTGGAAGAGGACCTTGAGTCGATGGTGAAGGACTATCTGAATGACTCAAGAGAGGTCTATGTTAATTCTGACCCATTGGCGTATTGGCATGGGAAAAAAGAATTGAGGCCACAGCTCACCAACCTGGCTTTAAACTACTTGTCTTGCCCACTCGCAAGCGTGTCTTCTGAACGGGTTTTCAGTGCTGCTGGTGGCATTGTAACTCCCAAACGGAGCCGCCTCTCGCCCAAAAATGTGGAGAGGTTAACAATGATCAAGATGAATCAGCACCTCATACCACCAGATTTCAGAGTACGAGAAAGCGTACCGGATGAAGAGGAGGTGGCCAGCAACATAGATGAGGGAATTTCTACTCTGTCAGGTGACACTGATCTCACCCTGCCTGAATTCGCAGAGTATGATGACGAAGCCTTATTCTTATTCCTGGACCGTGATATCAAGCCCTGAAAATGAGACAACGAATCAATAACTTTCTTTTTCGTCCCTATTCACTTTTATTCCTGTCTGTCTGTCTTTCTTTGTTGTGCACAGTTAATATATTACAAACTTTAATCAGATAATCACAAAATCAAGCCCATCAGCAGAACTGTCTTCACTGGTTTGCTAATTGATTTGAAGTTGCCGCAGTCTGCATTCCTCAGGTTCACAATTTCAGAAGAACATGCTCCTCTATCCTCCTCCTCCAGACTCCTATTTCCATCAAACCAGAGGGCTGGTTTACGCCCAATGAAGAAAGACTCAGCACTTGTGGGGGTGTTGTTGTACCTCTTTGCAGGTGAGTTGACGGCTCTGGGGCCATTGCTGGGAAGCTCTAATACCGGATAAAAGTGTTTTGGACCAAATCCCAGGCGGAAAATTATTTGTGTTTTTGATGACTTGCTTGCCTTTGAGGTGCTCTTAGGGGGGCTTCCTGGTGTTTGCGGGTGAGTTTCGTGGTCTGGGAGCACTGCTGGGACACTCTAATCTTGATTGCATTTGCTTTTCAGGAAATCCGTCGTGGCAACCCCGACTTATGGCCTAGCTACGCAGCGCGTTTGGACCGAAGGCAGAGAAATATTGCAAGTATTAGATTTTGCTTTTGGCCTGTTTGGGGGTGTTATGCTTCTTGGCGGGTGGGTTGGCGGGTCTTGGGGCATTCCTGGGAAGGTCTAATACCGGGTAGAAGTGGTTGGGACAAAATCCAGGCCGATTTTTTTTGTGGCTATTTCTGACATTTTGCTCAATGTAGCCTTTGCGGGGGCCTGTTTGGGGGGCTTCCTGGTGTTTGTGGGTGAGTTTCGTGCTCTGGAAGCACTGCTGGGACACTCTAATCTTGATTGCATTTGCTTTTCAGGAAATCCGTCGTGGCAACCCCGACTTATGGCCTAGCTACGCAGCGCGTTTGGACCGAAGGCCGAGAAATATTGCAAGTATGGGATTTTGCTTTTGGCCTGTTTGGGGGTGTTATGCTTCTTGGCGGGTGGGTTCGCGGGTCTTGGGGCATTCCTGGGAAGGTCTAATACCGGGTAGAAGTGGTTGGGACAAAATCCAGGCCAATTTTTTTTTGGCTATTTCTGACATTTTGCTCAATGTGGCCTTTTCGGGGGCCTGTTTGGGGGGCTTCCTGGTGTTTGTGGGTGAGTTTCGGGGTCTGGGAGCACTGCTGGGACACTCTAATCTTGATTGCATTTGCTTTTCAGGAAATCCGTTGTGGCAACCCCGACTTATGGCCTAGCTACGCAGCGCGTTTGGACCGAAGGCCGAGAAATATTGCAAGTATGAGATTTTGCTTTTGGCCTGTTTGGGGGTGTTATGCTTCTTGGCGGGTGGGTTGGCGGGTCTTGGGGCATTCCTGGGAAGGTCTAATACCGGGTAGAAGTGGTTGGGACAAAATCCAGGGGGAAAAGCCTTTTGGCACTTTTTGTAACTTAGGGTTCGTTAGGGTTAGCCCTAGCAGCAGGATTGCATGTGTTTCGGGGTGTTCTAGATTTTTGCAACTGAGTTCTGGGGTCTTAGAGCACTCGTGAGAATGTGTAATTTTGGTTGCAAGTCATTTGAAGAAAATCCATGGTGGGAAAGGGGGGATTTGGCATAGTTAAAGAAAGCCTTTGCCACTATTCTTAACTTAGGGTTCGTTAGGGTTAGCAGTATTTCTATTGCATGTGTTTGAGTGGGGGGGATTTCGAGTCTTGGAGCGATGCTGGCTATGGCTACTTTTGCTTGGTTGCTTGCAAGTGGTTTGAATGCAATCCACGGTGGGTAAGGGGTAATTAGGAAGGGGGTACTTCGGCCTACTGTTACTTTCAAAGTAAGTTTTGTCACCAGTTTTCTGCTAGGCCTCGTTTTTTGAGATTTGATTGGGGGTCTTCTACATTTTTGCGACTGGCTTTAGTAAGGGTCTGGGTGGGAGCACTGCTAGGAAGATCTAATTTTGTTCTAAAAAACACTTTACAGTACACCTAGCTTGAGGGTAAAGATCCGCTACATTAATTTGCCCATACTTATTTATCCTTCAAAAGGTGACTCAGACAGAGTACGCACTTTCAAAAATATTGTACTGTCTACTAGGAAAATCAAATTGTGACTTTTTGCACTCCACAGCCTACATACCTTATATTTATTTATCAGTGGTGTTGTAATATTATATCACTTCCTGTTTTTCGTTGAATAATTACAGGCCGGGTTTCAGTCTCTGTAATGGGGAAAAAAGGATGGAGTCAGGCTTCACAGTAGCGAGCCACAATTCAGCATCAGGCAGGCAGTGGACAGGGTGTCTTCTGGTAACCAACATCGATGGACGAAGCGTCGGCTGCAATGGAGGAGTGCCGCTAATAGGAGGATTTTTTTTCTGCAGGCAACTGACTTACCACTTCCAACAGGACCACTACAACCACATAGATACAGTATCCCTTGCCTTTTTCTATGACTGTGACTGCATTTCTTTGATCTCTCTCTCTGCTTCTAAATTGATCCCTTAACACATCACTTAGTCCACTCCACTATCACATCTGCACCACACATAGTCATTTGTAAGTGCTCCTACGTAATTCGCAAGTCGCAGCACGCCCCAGGCCGTAGAGGACTGGGATGGCCCCAATGATGAAGCATGTCACCAAGGGGCAACCCTGGTGAGTGAGGGGACACCTAGAAAAAAAGCAATTTCTCATTTTCTATCTACTATACCTTCCAGACCAACCCCACTGAGTGTTGTTGTGAATGGATTTATAGTGACCAGCAAGGCTCACGGGTATCTGGCTACAGAGACCTTATGTTGAATATCGTTATCAATAATTCCACACAGGCCCTGTACTGTCGCATTCTTTCTTCCACAGTTGTCGAATGTACTACTTACTTTTCACTGACATGCATGCAGTAGTGCATGCACTTTCAAAGATTGATGGATAGGTTTGTTCCCAAAGATTTGTTTATGTTCAATTGTTTGTCTATGCTGTGCTTTTTTTTACAGGGTGTCTTCTGGTGACCAACATCGATGGACGAAGCGTCGGCTGCAATGGAGGAGTGCCGCTAATAGGAGGATTTTTTTTCTGCAGGCAACTGACTTACCACTTCCAACAGGACCACTACAACCACATAGATACAGTATCCCTTGCCTTTTTCTCTGACTGTGACTGCATTTCTTGGATCTCTCTCTCTGCTTCTAAATTGATCCCTTAACACATCACTTAGTCCACTCCACTATCACATCTGCACCACACATAGTCATTTGTAAGTGCTCCTACGTAATTCGCAAGTCGCAGCACGCCCCAGGCCGTAGAGGACTGGGATGGCCCCAATGATGAAGCATGTCACCAAGGGGCAACCCTGGTGAGTGAGGGGACACCTAGAAAAAAAGCAATTTCTCCTTTTCTATCTACTATACCTTCCAGACCAACCCCACTGAGTGTTGTTGTGAATGGATTTATAGTGACCAGCAAGGCTCTCGGGTATCTGGCTACAGAGACCTTATGTTGAATATCGTTATCAATAATTCCACACAGGCCCTGTACTGTCGCATTCTTTCTTCCACAGTTGTCGAATGTACTACTTACTTTTCACTGACATGCATGCAGTAGTGCATGCACTTTCAAAGATTGATGGATAGGTTTATACCCAAAGATTTGTTTATGTTCAATTGTTTGTCTATGCTGTGCTTTTTTTTACAGGGTGTCTTCTGGTGACCAATATCGATGGACGAAGCGTCGGCTGCAATGGAGGAGTGCCGCTAATAGGAGGATTTTTTTTCTGCAGGCAACTGACTTACCACTTCCAACAGGACCACTACAACCACATAGATACAGTATCCCTTGCCTTTTTCTCTGACTGTGACTACATTTCTTGGATCTCTCTCTCTGCTTCTAAATTGATCCCTTAACACATCACTTAGTCCACTCCACTATCACATCTGCACCACACATAGTCATTTGTAAGTGCTCCTACGTAATTCGCAAGTCGCAGCACGCCCCAGGCCGTAGAGGACTGGGATGGCCCCAATGATGAAGCATGTCACCAAGGGGCAACCCTGGTGAGTGAGGGGACACCTAGAAAAAAAGCAATTTCTCCTTTTCTATCTACTATACCTTCCAGACCAACCCCACTGAGTGTTGTTGTGAATGGATTTATAGTGACCAGCAAGGCTCTCGGGTATCTGGCTACAGAGACCTTATGTTGAATATCGTTATCAATAATTCCACACAGGCCCTGTACTGTCGCATTCTTTCTTCAACAGTTGTCGAATGTACTACTTACTTTTCACTGACATGCATGCAGTAGTGCATGCACTTTCAAAGATTGATGGATAGGTTTGTACCCAAAGATTTGTTTATGTTCAATTGTTTGTCTATGCTGTGCTTTTTTTTACAGGGTGTCTTCTGGTGACCAACATCGATGGACGAAGCGTCGGCTGCAATGGAGGAGTGCCGCTAATAGGAGGATTTTTTTTCTGCAGGCAACTGACTTACCACTTCCAACAGGACCACTACAACCACATAGATACAGTATCCCTTGCCTTTTTCTCTGACTGTGACTGCATTTCTTGGATCTCTCTCTCTGCTTCTAAATTGATCCCTTAACACATCACTTAGTCCACTCCACTATCACATCTGCACCACACATAGTCATTTGTAAGTGCTCCTACGTAATTCGCAAGTCGCAGCACGCCCCAGGCCGTAGAGGACTGGGATGGCCCCAATGATGAAGCATGTCACCAAGGGGCAACCCTGGTGAGTGAGGGGACACCTAGAAAAAAAGCAATTTCTCCTTTTCTATCTACTATACCTTCCAGACCAACCCCACTGAGTGTTGTTGTGAACGGATTTATAGTGACCAGCAAGGCTCTCGGGTATCTGGCTACAGAGACCTTATGTTGAATATCGTTATCAATAATTCCACACAGGCCCTGTACTGTCGCATTCTTTCTTCCACAGTTGTCGAATGTACTACTTACTTTTCACTGACATGCATGCAGTAGTCCATGCACTTTCAAAGATTGATGGATAGGTTTGTACCCAAAGATTTGTTTATGTTCACAATTCTTTGTCTATGCTGTGCTATTTTTTCTTGTCTCCCAAAACCTTTCCCAAAAACCCCCTTACCTATCCATTTTTCAAACCCTAACCCTCTTCCCCCGGGCTGTGTGGTTTTGATTGATGTGTGACTAAATTACAGCAATAAATCCACACACTTGCTGGGGAGGATAAGGTGATAGCAACAGGCTGGTGAAGAAATCCGAGGATATATTCTTACTCTGCTTGACAAAGAACCATTGCTAATGTGAAAGAACTTCAACCGAATTAGTAGTTATACATTACCATTTGTTAGGCTACAATGTGGCACTGTTCTACTGTACTTCTGTCACCTGCTATATTCTCAGTTGTACCGTTGAATTGCTCAGGAGGACAAACCAGATTTCATTTTCTTTTTTTTCATAGGCATGCAACTGCCACTGTGTCACACCACTAGTACCACCGCTATGAGGAAATTTTATCCGACCAAGATTGCCAACCTTATTCGCTGTTTCCCGTGGAGCCAGCCCTGGGTCTAGCCCTACTTTCAAACACAAATTACAGGTAAGATAAGCGTTTGGTGGTTTGGGGGTATAATGGAGTATTAGTACGAGAGACGAGAGACTGAAGGTAGTACTACTAAAGTCGTAGGACTCTTGGATTCACTTCACTTAGTCTGTGAGAGGCACTTAGTGTTGAAAACATTTGGGCATTTACACTTAAAGGAAGAAAATGGAACTAAACTTTCAGGAAAACAAAGTCACTGTTAAACCCCCACCCGCCAGGCAAGCAGTAAGAAACGGGTATGCTCAGATAAAGTTTGAAAAAGTATATTTATATCCCTAACAAAATAATCTCCCGCAAGACCCTCCCTAACCCCAACGATTGTCCTTCAAAAGTCCCCAAAAACCCAACTCCCAATTCCCACCCCCAAAAGTCTCTAAAAAAGGGGCAAGGGACACTATGGGTGGATGCTGTCAACTTTTTGGGCCAGGGCATCATGCTCCTGGCGGAGCAAGGCGTGCTCTACGCGGAGCCCCTCCAACTGGTTGGAAAAGTGGTGGAGCTCCTGCTGGAGGCGGGACACCATCAGGGTACTGCGGCGCAGGCGTGCCTTCAATGCCTTGTAGGTGCAACGGCTGTGAGAGGAAGCTGTAGCTGTTGTCCTTGCTACTCGGCGGTGGCGTTTGGCTTTGGCAGCCCGGCTCAGTCTGGGTGGACCACTGTGCTGGGTGGCACTGGCAGCCCGTGGGGGAACGGAGGCCGATGCAGACGACGTAGTTGTTGTGGTCGACTGCACACTTTCTTCGTCCTCCAGGGCCACCAGCCGCCGATATTCGGCCACAGTGGCATCGATCCGCCGTTGCCGGGCCGCTCTAGCCAGCTCCTTCCTCCTTGTTCGTTTGGAAGGAGAACCTATATGAAGAAAGAAGGACATAGTCTGTAACCAATGCTCTTTAAGATTAACTCAATCATTCAGCAGAAATTTGTGTTGCACTACAACTAGCAACTTGCAAACGCATTACATAACTATTGAGGCCAGTATCTATCTAACCTCACACTTCTTCATCCTTGCTCTAACATTAGTGGGAGTTTAAGGAACAAATTCTACGAGCACTATGGACTTCCATTGGAGTCGACTATGAAAGTACACCAGTCTTATTCTTCTTCTTGTCTCTTGTTTTGGAAAATTGGTACGTTATCTTCTGCAAGCCGGCATAATGGCAGCGCAGTAAACTTGCACCCGAGAAAAAGAGACGCACGCCATGAGGAGTGACCTAGACTTGCGTTGCGTTACTGTACCCGTCCAGTACATGCAGGTGGTGAAGCTCTTACTTTTCTATTACGGGTGGCACTGAGAATACTCTGCTACAACTCAAGGGCTACTGCTTAATTAATTTAACTTTCACCCTACAGTGGAAATGAGTACTAGAAATGGAAAATTGAAGAAGATAAATAATCTGATTATCTATCACTTCACATGGGATGTTTTTGCTTATATATGGGATGACTTTAGGTGCTTTGCTTTTTATTGAGTGACCAGTGATACATCCACACATGAATGACTGAGTACTACTAAACTTATTAAGAGAGGTAGGGAGTGGCCACCGTAATAACCGGATCTATGCAGTGCTTGCAATACAAACTACTGCTACTATTGATGGTAGTATTTGGACAAAATTAAAAGTTCTTTTCCTTGCCTTTCCTACACTGGAACGGACGTGCGGGTGCAGTGTTACATGCTCTTCAAAGTTACACTTAGTTCATCCACTGACCGTCTACTCTCTCTAGATCATGGGTACTCACAAACTTTCTCTCAGGGGCTACATTTACAGTGTAGTTTGGGGCCGAGGGCCGCACTGGTGGGGGCGGAGTCAGAGGGGGCGGGGCTAAAGCAAAACGATAACTTGTGACCATGAGGTTGCACACAGGTCCCTGCAGCAGATGCCCTCATCCACTGAGCCACCAGACCCAGCATTTACATACATCTCTCTCCCTCCTGCTCTCCCTCCTGCCCTCCCTCTCCCTCCCCCTCTGTCATGTCACTGTGTGTGTGTCTATCTGTGTCAGCCTTCAGCCCGGGTTGAGACCGCTTCCTCAACGCGCACACACAGACAACAACACCAAAGTACTTAACAGGTCTTTAAAAGACCATTAACATATTATTGAGGCTTTGTTTGTTGTAGCGCCCCTGCTTCTCCACCCTGACAATCACTGCTTGCCCGGCCCCACAGAGCAGAGGCTTTGTTCTATTTCACCTCTTTGTGGCCTTGCATCTCCACTCTGCTCTGTGGGGGCCGGGGAAGCAGTGATTGTCAGAGTGGAGATGCAGGGGCGCTAACAGGTGAAATACAAAAAAGCCTCTGCTCTGTGGGGGCCGGGGGAGCAGTGATTGTCTGCAAGGTCTGCGCACCGCCAAGGAAGGCTTGCCGGGCCACCACCGGCCCGCGGGCCGTACTATGAGTACCCCTGCTCTAGATACACATATGCTATCTAAGAGTCAGATAGTAGCATGATCCAGGTATATGGACACATACAGTTTCTGTGTCACCCACCCAGGCTGTTGTCCTTCCACCCATCATTGCTTCATCATTCACCCAGCCATGCATCTCATATTCTTGCCTTCCCAGCTAGTCTTCAATCTCAATAAGTAAGGAATATATAAGAGCTTACCTCTGGCCGCCACCACCACCGTCTCAACTCTCACAGCCGCCGCCTCCTCCCCTGAAGAATCGCCCTCCGCCTCCGTGTCGAGCACCACCACCTCCACACTGGCCCCGCCACCAGATGTTCCACCTACAAAGTACATTTAAGAATGTTAGAATAAAGCACTCACTAGTCTTTGGTCTGGGAATGAAGACATGTGAAAACAATGTAATTTGTGACTGTCTACGTTAAAGTTAAAAAAAATGTCCCTTTTTCCAGGGAAGGTTGTCTTGCTGCACTTTTTGGCACAACTGATGAAGGCTGTTTTTTTAACACGCACCATTTTTCTCCACACAGACAGAAGATGGACTTCTAACAACAAGAGCAAGTTGAAACGAGGTGAGAGCTCGGCTCGACCACAAGAAATGTCTTCAATTAATCGTCAGCACTAACCACTTTTCCATTATCAGTTAAACGTTTAGTTTTATTATGACTTCATTTTAATAAATGTGTTTACTTTTAATAAAGCTTTTAAACTTAAATACAATCTGTGTTTTTTGGTCCAGACTAGAGTGACTGAGCGAAAGGTTTTGCAATTTTTGCAAGCATGAGTCCAGATAGAACACTTCAAAAGACATTATGGTCAATCCCAGAGGACTGCACTAAGTTGATAGAGCTATTGCTGACTAGAATCATGGGAGTTTCGCCAACCGTGCAATCTTAGTTAGCTACACAGACAGACTAATAAGAATAATCTAGTAATACCACAGGGAGTCATAGTAGAGGCAGGATAAGAATTTAGATACAGTCTACAAGAAGAGCAAAGACAATTTTGAAAAAAGACAAATGAGGAACGCTAGGAAAAATAGGTACTAGTCTAAAATGAAAACTTACTGGGGCCAGCAGAGGAGCCCTCGCCTGCCCGATCCTGGCCCTGTTGAACAGCATCCGCCGCCTGCTGCTCCTGTGTCCTCCTCTCGCCCCTGGGGGGAGCTGACGTACAACATGAAAGAAAGAACAGAAAACATGGATGATTGTTGCTTGTCAATGTCAACCAAATCAAACATTTCAAAAGAACAATAACAAAATATTTCCGCGAAATTATATTGATTAGGGTTAGTTTTCATTTATTTGCGGACCTGTGACTTCGAAAGTCACGTAACTCACTAAACAAAGTACTGAAACGTTCACCTAGGACTGGCAGGCAGCAGTCCGCAGGCAAGACGCAAAGTGACAGACAAACTCCATTGTGATTTCAGTCAGATCAGTGACAACACTAACAGTTGCCTGCTACATTACCAGTCATTTAAATAGTCAAACTATCAATCCACCGCCACTATTTTTCTTATTGTCAGGGGTACAAAGGAAGGGGCAGATTTAAGCCCCTTGCGGCTCTTTTGCGCCGTTCTTGCGTGACTTTTGTGACGCAGCAGCTAAACAAAAAAGGGCGCCATGGTGCGATGTATAATATTATAACAACGTGACGCATTTGGGAGATGCATCCCGTTATAAAGCCCTGCGCCATCAGGGGGCGTTCCGGCGCAAGGGAGGGCATTCCTGCGCTGGAACACATCCTAATAGTGGCTGAGGGAAATCTACAAAATTTCAATCAGTCACCTTTAGGACAATGATGCGTCACACAAACCCTGCACCTGCTTGAAGCAGACGTACGGCTTGACCCAGCATTGGGGAGATAGGGTACCCCAGAGCATTGCTGGAGCTGCGCCATCGTTGTGACGCAACTCCAGCAGTAAAGCTTCGGTGACGTTTTGGGCCCATGGTGCGCTGCATTGCAAATACGGCGCACCATGTTTGGTGGTGGTAGCGGGCCGCACAATTAATGGCGCATCCCTGCTACTTTGCAGGGATGTGACGGTAATTGCAATTCTGCCCCTTAGGGGCATACTTACTTACGCGTTCTGGCGCATCTCCAGAGATGCGCCAGATCAAATGCGTCACGCAAAACTACCCTTGCGACACGGCAGATGCGCCTCATTTACAATAATATTTTTGTCCACCCTAAGCGTGGAAGGGTATTCTCAGATGTGAGACCCTTGCTCATTGCACCATCAGGATTCAAGCAAACCGGGCCGAAGACGGCTGTAATGCCAGAAACCGGTCCCCGGGAGCTTGTTTCCTTCCCAGTGTAAGAATTGGCTTTTGTAGTTTGGTTTGCCCTGTTCCCATCATGCACTGGGACAGGAACAGACTAATTTGCATACAGCCAGGTTCTGAAACTGGGATGGTGCAGTGAGCTAAAAAACGGTGTTGGATCTAGCCCTGATCTCTTGACTGGGTGAGAGCTTTCTGCTTAATTCAGAGACTCTGTCCCTCACCACCCCTTGTTGTAAATATTTTTGTCCACCCTAAGCGTGGAAGGGTATTCTCAGATGTGAGACCCTTGCTCATTGCACCATCAGGATTCAAGCAAACCGGGCCGAAGACGGCTGTAATGCCAGAAACCGGTCCCCGGGAGCTTGTTTCCTTCCCAGTGTAAGAATTGGCTTTTGTAGTTTGGTTTGCCCTGTTCCCATCATGCACTGGGACAGGAACAGACTAATTTGCATACAGCCAGGTTCTGAAACTGGGATGGTGCAGTGAGCTAAAAAACGGTGTTGGATCTAGCCCTGATCTCTTGACTGGGTGAGAGCTTTCTGCTTAATTCAGAGACTCTGTCCCTCACCACCCCTTGTTGTAAATATTTTTGTCCACCCTAAGCGTGGAAGGGTATTCTCAGATGTGAGACCCTTGCTCATTGCACCATCAGGATTCAAGCAAACCGGGCCGAAGACGGCTGTAATGCCAGAAACCGGTCCCCGGGAGCTTGTTTCCTTCCCAGTGTAAGAATTGGCTTTTGTAGTTTGGTTTGCCCTGTTCCCATCATGCACTGGGACAGGAACAGACTAATTTGCATACAGCCAGGTTCTGAAACTGGGATGGTGCAGTGAGCTAAAAAACAGTGTTGGATCTAGCCCTGATCTCTTGACTGGGTGAGAGCTTTCTGCTTAATTCAGAGACTCTGTCCCCCACCACCCCTTGTTGTAAATATTTTTGTCCACCCTAAGCGTGGAAGGGTATTCTCAGATGTGAGACCCTTGCTCATTGCACCATCAGGATTCAAGCAAACCGGGCCGAAGACGGCTGTAATGCCAGAAACCGGTCCCCGGGAGCTTGTTTCCTTCCCAGTGTAAGAATTGGCTTTTGTAGTTTGGTTTGCCCTGTTCCCATCATGCACTGGGACAGGAACAGACTAATTTGCATACAGCCAGGTTCTGAAACTGGGATGGTGCAGTGAGCTAAAAAACGGTGTTGGATCTAGCCCTGATCTCTTGACTGGGTGAGAGCTTTCTGCTTAATTCAGAGACTCTGTCCCTCACCACCCCTTGTTGTAAATATTTTTGTCCACCCTAAGCGTGGAAGGGTATTCTCAGATGTGAGACCCTTGCTCATTGCACCATCAGGATTCAAGCAAACCGGGCCGAAGACGGCTGTAATGCCAGAAACCGGTCCCCGGGAGCTTGTTTCCTTCCCAGTGTAAGAATTGGCTTTTGTAGTTTGGTTTGCCCTGTTCCCATCATGCACTGGGACAGGAACAGACTAATTTGCATACAGCCAGGTTCTGAAACTGGGATGGTGCAGTGAGCTAAAAAACGGTGTTGGATCTAGCCCTGATCTCTTGACTGGGTGAGAGCTTTCTGCTTAATTCAGAGACTCTGTCCCTCACCACCCCTTGTTGTAAATATTTTTGTCCACCCTAAGCGTGGAAGGGTATTCTCAGATGTGAGACCCTTGCTCATTGCACCATCAGGATTCAAGCAAACCGGGCCGAAGACGGCTGTAATGCCAGAAACCGGTCCCCGGGAGCTTGTTTCCTTCCCAGTGTAAGAATTGGCTTTTGTAGTTTGGTTTGCCCTGTTCCCATCATGCACTGGGACAGGAACAGACTAATTTGCATACAGCCAGGTTCTGAAACTGGGATGGTGCAGTGAGCTAAAAAACGGTGTTGGATCTAGCCCTGATCTCTTGACTGGGTGAGAGCTTTCTGCTTAATTCAGAGACTCTGTCCCTCACCACCCCTTGTTGTAAATATTTTTGTCCACCCTAAGCGTGGAAGGGTATTCTCAGATGTGAGACCCTTGCTCATTGCACCATCAGGATTCAAGCAAACCGGGCCGAAGACGGCTGTAATGCCAGAAACCGGTCCCCGGGAGCTTGTTTCCTTCCCAGTGTAAGAATTGGCTTTTGTAGTTTGGTTTGCCCTGTTCCCATCATGCACTGGGACAGGAACAGACTAATTTGCATACAGCCAGGTTCTGAAACTGGGATGGTGCAGTGAGCTAAAAAACGGTGTTGGATCTAGCCCTGATCTCTTGACTGGGTGAGAGCTTTCTGCTTAATTCAGAGACTCTGTCCCTCACCACCCCTTGTTGTAAATATCATTTACAATGCGGCGCGCCCTGGCGCAAGGGTAGGCACTTGCGTGACGCATCTCGTCACGTAAGAGCGGCGCATCGCTGGAGTCACGTCGCCAACGCAATGCAACTCCAGTAATGCTCAGGGCCACCCAATACTTAACATGCTGTGTCAGTTCTTTAGCCTGCTTCGAGCAGACATAAGGAATTGAATTGACGTAGCAGCGTCGCAGAAGTGCCTGCGTTAAATCTTGTAGATTTCACGCAGGCAATTTTGCGAGGCGCATAGCCGCCGGACCGCCCACCCTGCGTACTAGGAACGCACCCATTGTGGTGCAGGCCCATGGCTTTATAACGTGACGCATCTCCCTAGATGCGTCATGCTGTAAATGACTCGCAGGGATGCGGCACGTTTACGCCGCTGTTGCGTCACGCAAGGCAACGTAAACGTGGCGCAAGGGGCTTGTAAATGTAATCTGCCCCCTAGTGTCTAGCATTACGCAGTTCTGTAAAGTACACTCATACATAATAGTTACTCAGGCCAATGAGACCACGAAATAGAAAACAAATAAGCATAGTAGCAACGCCACTGAGAAGGAGAGCAGTGCACCTGAAATGCACAGAAGATTTTGAAATATAATTTAACTACAATGTAATCGTCATCAGCGGCATTATTGGCTTGCTCCATGTAAAAAACAAATATTTGCAATACAACAACACAGAGCAGGAGAAAACATCATAGTAGTGAGTGATTAAATGGCTACTACTACTCACCAAGCCCGGGGATCTCCAAGCCGAGCTGGTCCAGCAGGTCGCGCTCGCGGTCCAGGAGGTCCGTCCAGCGATGGGTGACCTGGCTGTAGGTGCGCTGGACCCCGTAGAGGTGGGATATGGCCCAGCACACCTTCTCCCACCGCTTCCGGCGCTCCCGCATGTTGTAGCCGCCGGCCGCGATCCTGCCGCCTCCCGCGATGGTCCTGGGCAGGCGGCGCTGGACGAAGTAGACCAGCGCGCCCACTTCCTCCGGGCTGAATATCTCCCGTTGCGTCACCTGCTCCCCCCTCAATCTCCCGCATGCTGTCCTGGCACTGGGTCCAGCACTACTCCCCGCCGCCGCTGCGGCCCTCATGTGCCTGGGCAGCTTCACGGCGCCTGGCTTGACCATGGTCTGGGCAGGTAAGGTAGGAAGAAGTAGAAAATTAAGAAAGAATAGGATAGGGAAGAAGAAAAGAAAAGAGTTTAAAAAAGTAGTTTAAAAGTAAAGAAAAATAGCAGAAAAGACAAAAATATACAGCTAGGAAAAGAGAGGGATAGATAAGAAGCAAAATCGTAAAAAAAAAACTGAAAACAAGCAAAGGATGGCAAAGATACCAAGAGGATTAAACACCATGCCCAGACACAGGAAATGAATGAAAAACAAGATGGCCGGCGCCCGTTCACGAGCGCGAAAGTAAGTTCGCGCAAGAGTTTCCTCGCGATCTCATGCGAACCTCTAGATTTCCCGCGCGATCTCGTGCGTACCTCTACTCGCAATGCGCTTACTGCGCGAGATTATACATAGCGGGCGGAAACGGAAATACGTCACGCAAACAAAATGGCTGCGCCCGTACTCGACCTTGGGGTAAATTCGCGTGTTGCGCTGCAAGTGGCTCGCGAATACTGCAAAAAAACTCGCGAAACAACAAGCCGCAAAAAAATAAAATGCTCATTCGCACGAATTGGCGGCTTCCGCGGTCGGTTTCGCACAACGCCGCGCCCCGCGAATAGCGCGAAAAAAACGAAAAACGATTTCAGCAAAAGCAAAAGCAATGAGCAGGTGCAAAAGGTCAACCTCATGATTTGTAACGATTCTTTGTAGTGCTTCCTGAGGGGGCCTTCCAGAATTCGGTTGCCTGCTTGCAACTATTGTGTGACCCTGCTCTGACCTTAACTGTATGCCACAAAGGTCCTGATTTACAGCTAAAGGAGCAGACAAGCAGGCGCCAGGCTGGAACTTGAAATTCTTTCAGTGACACATTAATTAGCCCCTAATTCATTATTGTCAGTTGGGGCAGGGCAGGTGTTGTTAATAAACTAACCCCAAATTAATTCATGTCAGTTCAAGCAGGGCAGGTGGGCTTGCTTTTCCCCCCATCTTCTACAGTGATGATGAACCAGATGGTGGCATTGATGTAACAGAGGGTGGCATGGGTCAAAGAGAGGGTGCCAGTGGTGAAACAGAGGGTGCTGGGAGGCTGTGATGATGAACCAGACGTAGAAACAACATAGTCGCGACCGTTGCGAGCCGACAAGTAAGTTCGCAATTGCGAACTAGTACCAAATCCTCGCGAACTGACAGAAACAATTGCGAACACACAAAAAAAAAAAATTCGCAAATTCGCGGATTTTGCGGATTGCGAGTTCGCAAATCCGCAAAATTCGCGAACGCGAGATCCGCAAAATTCGCCCATGCTTAGTGTAATCCCCTTATCCTGACTAGAGGCAAGGGTCCCTATTTGTGACAAGTACCTACCTGTGCCAACTAGAGACCCCCAAATCTAACAGTCACATATTTGCGTGCATATCATTCAAGTTTAACACTGAGGGTCAATATTAGTCAAACAAAATAGTCATTAGTAGCTCCTTCTCCTCTATTAAAAAGTGCAATATTATATATATATATATATATATATATATATATATATATATATATAATTCTCCAAAAGCTATCAGCCGATAGCGCAAGTCAGCACTCAACACAGGATATGTTTCCCAATTTATCACAATTTATTGTCAGAAAGCAGCATTCATCGCACAACACCAACGCGTTTCGCAACTCACTGTTGCTTGATCACGGTAGGGATACAATGTTACGGTTCTCTTTTGTATTTTTGGAAAAAACCGCCTCAACAACACATGATGCTGATCTCACTTCCTGTCCCACGACAGGAAGTAACCTGGGAATTGTAGTTTTTCATAAAAGAACATAGTGTATTGGTGGGGAACAGCGATGTTGTTATCTAACATTTGCATTGTTACAATGTATATAGCATTTCAGATGTGTAATCATAACTAGGTGATCCATACGTTTCGTTCAGATGTTATAAACATTCGCGGGTAATGTTTGCACTTGAAGTGTATTTATCAATTAGACACTCGAAAGACACCCGGAAGGGGGTTGAATGCCCTCTGGTGGGCAACGTAATTCTAACATGGAATGTAAAATAAAGCTCTCTGGTGAGCATGTATGCTGAAATTTACACTAATCAGGGCCCTCTAGTGGGCTAATGATCATCATATAAATACCCCTTCAGTTGTCTACATTGTTACCTCAATTGATTATAGGTTATTTTGTTACCCCCACATCAATCCATATATTCTCATATTCTCCACCAGTCATTATATCATTATTAATTCATAATGCACACAAAAGGGTACGCTGTTCCACGATGTTCCCACCCATTCCCACTCACACACATATTTTCATTGAAATTGTCTTACTATTAGTCTCTATTTCTCATTGCAAAGAAATTGTTCGGTACACAAACAGTTCTCAAATTGTCCGCTTAATCATAAATGTACATAGAGTTCCTCACTCTGATTTAAACCCCAGGGGCTCATCGTTCGGAAGTTTAAAATTTGTCTGGATTCTCTACATCTAAGTTGTTTCTCTTGATCTCCGCCCCTTTCGTGTGGCAAGACACATTCCAGTGCATATGTTTTCAAGAGTTTCCAATCACTATTATGCATTGACTCCATATGTTTCGCGACAGCATTGTTTTTGTCTTTATTTACTGTGGCTCTAATATGCTCCAGGATGCGTAGTTTGAATTGTTTCTTCGTACTCCCAATATATTTCAGTGCGCACGGGCATTCGATTACATATACCACGTGCGTGATTGTACAGTCTATCAACTGGTTGATCTTCCACACTTTTTTGTTGGGTAAAATTACTTCTTTTTTATTGATGGCAATTTGACAGACCTTACACCGTTGGCATTTGATGAATCCTTTTGTATTCATCCATTGGATTCCCTTTTTCTTTTTGGTTTTGTCCAGGAAGTGGCTTTGTATCAATCTGTCTCTAAGGTTTTTAGCTCGGCGATATGTGACTAGTGGATGATTGCCCATTATCTTACCCACTGTTTGGTCTAATTGCAATAATTTCCAGTTCTTTCTCAGAGTATTAACAATTTGTTTTGATTCTCTTGTATAGTCCAGTATCAATCTCACATTTCTTTCATTCGGTGCTTTATTTTGGGTGGTGTTTGCTGCTGTTTTTTTAGTTATCAGAGCATCTTTTCGTTCTTTTTGATTCGCTCTTTGCCATCCTTTTTCGATAATAGCTTTATGGTATCCTCTGGTTTTGAACCTTTGGGCCATGTTCTTACTTTTTGATTTCCATTCTTTTTCTTCTGAGCATATTCTTCTTACCCTTAAAAACTCTCCATACGGTATATTCTCCTTGACAGAAGGTTTATGGAAGCTGTCGAAGTGTAAAATTGAGTTGGTTGCCGTATTTTTCCTATGGAGTGTTGTCTCCACTTTGTTGTTTTGAATATAGATTTCTGTGTCAAGAAAAATTGCTCTGTCTTTACTGATATGGTACGTAAAGCGAATGTTAGAAGTAGAGGAATTGAGAATCTGAAAATAGTTCTCAAATTTCAAGGCTGTTCCTTCCCAAATTATCAGAAGATCGTCTATGTATCTGATCCATTTTGCTATTTTTTCCACATAAACATCATTATCAGCATGCCAAGCAATCTGTTGTTCCCACCACCCCATTGTGAGACATGCATACGCTGGGCTGAATGAGAAACCCATGGCGCAGCCATGGATTTGTTGGTAAATTTCATCTCCGAATAGAAATACATTTTGGGTTAGGCACATCTCCACCATGTCAATCAGCATCTGAATATGTTGATTAAATTGAATATTCTGTTCTTTCAAAAAGAAAGCACAGGCCTTCAAACCAATGTCGTTGTCAATATTTGTGTACAAAGACACAACATCCATTGTGACCAATAGATAGTTAGTTTGCCATGGTAGGTCCTCTAGATGTTTCAGTAGGTCTGTTGTGTCACGTAAGTAAGAGCTGAAGCTGGTAACAAACGGCATAAGGAAAAAATCAATATAATTTGCAATTGGCTCCATTAGGGACCCTTTTGATGACACAATGGGTCTCCCTGGTGGTTTTAGTGGGTTCTTGTGCACTTTCGGTAGAAAGTAAATTGTAGCCATTTTGGGATGATCCGTGCACAAAAATTTCTTTTCATCTGTGTCAATTAGATTTTGGTTGTTCCACATTTGAAGTTTTTGATCCAGTTTTTCTTTGAATATTTTTGTTGGATTTGTTTCTAGTTTTCTGTAATATTTTTTGTTGTCCAACTGTAAATGTGCCTCAGCCACATAGTCAATGGTATTTAGGATGACAATGTTTCCGCCTTTATCGGCTGACTTTATAGTTATTGTTTTGTCATCTTTTAAGTTGTTCAAAGCGGTTCTTTCATCTTTAGATAGGTTGTCTTTGTACTTTTGTCCCTTAATTTTGTAGATGTCTTTAACAATAGCCTCTTGAAATAGGTCAATCTTGTTCCCTTGAGGTAATTGGGGGTAGAATTTTGAGGGTGCTTTCATCCCACTTAGGCCTGCGCCTTTTTGATGTACTGTTTGAGATTCTGAGATATTATCCCCCTCATTGTCTGTGTCTAAATTTGTGAGTAATGTCAATGCCGGTAAATCCGCTGAGGTTAAACTTTGTTCTGTGATGGATTCATTTGATCTTTTCTGGTTTTTGTTTTTTACATATGTTGCCATTTTTTCATTTTCCTCAAAGGTTTTCATAAGTTTGATTTTCCTGATATATTTGTATATATCAATTCTCGTCTGTGCTATGTCCATTGATTCTGATGGACAAAACGTTATTCCTCTTTTTAGTAAGGATGTTTCATATTCATTAATATTTCTATGAGACAAATTCAAAACCACTAATTCGTCTTGCATTGTGTTGTTTATCTGCCCCTTTTCTGACGCATCGATCTCGTTTCCGTGCCTATAGTTTCTGATCCATTTTTTTCTCCTTTGTCCCCTTCTGGTTGTTTTTTTTTGTGATGTTCCTGATCTGGGTACCCATCTGCGTCCTCGACCTCTTTCTCTGGTACTTAGGTTTTGATTGAACTCCCATGTCCTTTGTTCTAATACCAGTCTCATATCTCCTAAAAAATCCTTGTTGGTTGGATCTAGGTTCTGTACTCCATCCTCACTTGTTCCAGTAGAGGTCAATGATGTCGCACTTGATGAGCTTTGTTTATTGAGACCTTTGCTTTGTTTTTTGAAAATATCAAACTTTCTGGCATATGTGAATATGCATCCATTGGTGTAGTCCTCCTCATCTCTTTGAAATTTGGATTGCTTGCGGTTTCTTACCACTTCTTCATGTTTGCTCACATATTTTTCCAACTCTTCTTTGAACTTAGTTTGTTCTGGGGTAAATTCCAAAGACGCTAGTTCTTTTTCTAACTCCGCCAATTCCTCTTTTATTTTAGCAAGCGCAACCTCCAGATGTTTCACAAGGATTTTAATTAATCCCAAAGATGATTCCAATATAAATTCTCCCCATTCATTTAACAGTTCATCCGACACATCTTGTTGACTTGGCATTAATGAGATCCGTAGTCCTCTCGGGACTCTTTGAACTTCAATGTATTTTTTCAATGTAATTAACTCCCACCATTTGTTGATTTCTTTCTTACTTAGTCTCTCCCACATCTTAAGCTTGCTTTTTGTATCCGTTTTATCATCCTTGTTTTTATTTTTATTTTTGTCTTTGTCAGTTTCCATCTTTCTTTGTTCAAAGAAACGTGAGTCTAATAGTTCAGTTCTTTCGGCGTCTCGTTTATCCATTTTGTATCACAAAAACAATTGTGCTAAGGCTGCTTAGGAGAAAAAAGGACCGACGTACTTTTCTCCTTTACTTCCATTCTGATCAAATTGATTGATCTCCTATTTCCCTTATTTGTGTAGGAGTGATAGGGAATCCTTTGTGTGAGAAAAGCCGTACTAAGAAGTTACTGTGTCCAACTTTTGTTCCGCTTATGTGTATTGTACACAATCCATTGCAGTGTTATAACTGCTCAGTACTTCCGACGGCTCCAATTCACAATGTAGCCAAACCCTTGCTATATTTTAAGCAGCGTACTTTGTCAAGACCGTATATCAGAAGTACCGCGCCACAGTTTCCCGTGCTTACCTCCACCCTTCGATGTTGGTCCGCCGGGTCCTGTGCGTTTCCCTCGTCAAAACGTCCCGCGTTTCTGCTGATAAATTTCACTGGGTTGGCGTTCACCAGGACCACCTCTTAGAATCCACAACTTTGGCTCCAAACTCGTAGTCCAATGGCGCTCTTGTCACCGGTGCCGACTACAAAGCAGAGCCCCGCTTTCATGTACTCTCCAAAAGCTATCAGCCGATAGCGCAAGTCAGCACTCAACACAGGATATGTTTCCCAATTTATCACGATTTATTGTCAGAAAGCAGCATTCATCGCACAACACCAACGCGTTTCGCAACTCACTGTTGCTTGATCACGGTAGGGATACAATGTTACGGTTCTCTTTTGTATTTTTGGAAAAAACCGCCTCAACAACACATGATGCTGATCTCACTTCCTGTCCCACGACAGGAAGTAACCTGGGAATTGTCGTTTTTCATAAAAGAACATAGTGTATTGGTGGGGAACAGCGATGTTGTTATCTAACATTTGCATTGTTACAATGTATATAGCATTTCAGATGTGTAATCATAACTAGGTGATCCATACGTTTCGTTCAGATGTTATAAACATTCGCGGGTAATGTTTGCACTTGAAGTGTATTTATCAATTAGACACTCGAAAGACACCCGGAAGGGGGGTTGAATGCCCTCTGGTGGGCAACGTAATTCTAACATGGAATGTAAAATAAAGCTCTCTGGTGAGCATGTATGCTGAAATTTACACTAATCAGGGCCCTCTAGTGGGCTAATGATCATCATATAAATACCCCTTCAGTTGTCTACATTGTTACCTCAATTGATTATAGGTTATTTTGTTACCCCCACATCAATCCATATATTCTCATATTCTCCACCAGTCATTATATCATTATTAATTCATAATGCACACAAAAGGGTACGCTGTTCCACGATGTTCCCACCCATTCCCACTCACACACATATTTTCATTGAAATTGTCTTACTATTAGTCTCTATTTCTCATTGCAAAGAAATTGTTCGGTACACAAACAGTTCTCAAATTGTCCGCTTAATCATAAATGTACATAGAGTTCCTCACTCTGATTTAAACCCCAGGGGCTCATCGTTCGGAAGTTTAAAATTTGTCTGGATTCTCTACATCTAAGTTGTTTCTCTTGATCTCCGCCCCTTTCGTGTGGCAAGACACATTCCAGTGCATATGTTTTCAAGAGTTTCCAATCACTATTGTGCATTGACTCCATATGTTTCGCGACAGCATTGTTTTTGTCTTTATTTACTGTGGCTCTAATATGCTCCAGGATGCGTAGTTTGAATTGTTTCTTCGTACTCCCAATATATTTCAGTGTGCACGGGCATTCGATTACATATACCACGTGCGTGCTTGTACAGTCTATCAATTGGTTGATCTTCCACACTTTTTTGTTGGGTAAAATTACTTCTTTTTTATTGATGGCAATTTGACAGACCTTAAACCGTTGGCATTTGATGAATCCTTTTGTATTCATCCATTGGATTCCCTTTTTCTTTTTGGTTTTGTCCTGGAAGTGGCTTTGTATCAATCTGTCTCTAAGGTTTTTAGCTCGGCGATATGTGACTAGTGGATGATTGCCCATTATCTTACCCACTGTTTGGTCTAATTGCAATAATTTCCAGTTCTTTCTCAGAGTATTAACAATTTGTTTTGATTCTCTCGTATAATCCAGTATCAATCTCACATTTCTTTCATTCAGTGCTTTATTTTGGGTGGTGTTTGCTGCTGTTTTTTTAGTTATCAGAGCATCTTTTCGTTCTTTTTGATTCGCTCTTTGCCATCCTTTTTCGATAATAGCTTTATGGTATCCTCTGGTTTTGAACCTTTGGGCCATGTTCTTACTTTTTGATTCCCATTCTTTTTCTTCTGAGCATATTCTTCTTACCCTTAAAAACTCTCCATACGGTATATTATCCTTGACAGAAGGTTTATGGAAGCTGTCGAAGTGTAAAATTGAGTTGGTTGCCGTATTTTTCCTATGGAGTGTTGTCTCCACTTTGTTGTTTTGAATATAGATTTCTGTGTCAAGAAAAATTGCTCTGTCTTTACTGATATGGTACGTAAAGCGAATGTTAGAAGTAGAGGAATTGAGAATCTGAAAATAGTTCTCAAATTCCAAGGCTGTTCCTTCCCAAATTATCAGAAGATCGTCTATGTATCTGATCCATTTTGCTATTTTTTCCACATAAACATCATTATCAGCAAACCAAGCAATCTGTTGTTCCCACCACCCCATTGTGAGACATGCATACGCTGGGCTGAATGAGAAACCCATGGCGCAGCCATGGATTTGTTGGTAAATTTCATCTCCGAATAGAAATACATTTTGGGTAGGGCACATCTCCACCATGTCAATCAGCATCTGATTATGTTGATTAAATTGAATATTCCGTTCTTTCAAAAAGAAAGCACAGGCCTTCAAACCAATGTCGTTGTCAATATTTGTGTACAAAGACACAACATCCATTGTGACCAATAGATAGTTAGTTTGCCATGGTAGGTCCTCTAGATGTTTCAGTAGGTCTGTTGTGTCACGTAAGTAAGAGCTGAAGCTGGTAACAAACGGCATAAGGAAAAAATCAATATAATTTGCAATTGGCTCCATTAGGGACCCTTTTGATGACACAATGGGTCTCCCTGGTGGTTTTAGTGGGTTCTTGTGCACTTTCGGTAGAAAGAAAATTGTAGCCATTTTGGGATGATCCGTGCACAAAAATTTCTTTTCATCTGTGTCAATTAGATTTTGGTTGTTCCACATTTGAAGTTTTTGATCCAGTTTTTCTTTGAATATTTTTGTTGGATTTGTTTCTAGTTTTCTGTAATATTTTTTGTTGTCCAACTGTAAATGTGCCTCAGCCACATAGTCAATGGTATTTAGGATGACAATGTTTCCGCCTTTATCGGCTGACTTTATAGTGGGAATATGGGGAACAGCGATGTTGTAAAATAAAGCTCTCTGGTGAGCATGTATGCTGAAATTTACACATACATGCTCACCAGAGAGCTTTATTTTACATTCCATGTTAGAATTACGTTGCCCACCAGAGGGCATT
This sequence comes from Lissotriton vulgaris, assembly GCF_964263255.1. NCBI lineage: Eukaryota > Metazoa > Chordata > Amphibia > Caudata > Salamandridae > Lissotriton > Lissotriton vulgaris. Next base: position 922,441,591 of record NC_141699.1, read on the forward strand.
CAACCCCCCTTCCGGGTGTCTTTCGAGTGTCTAATTGATAAATACACTTCAAGTGCAAACATTACCCGCGAATGTTTATAACATCTGAACGAAACGTATGGATCACCTAGTTATGATTACACATCTGAAATGCTATATACATTGTAACAATGCAAATGTTAGATAACAACATCGCTGTTCCCCACCAATACACTATGTTCTTTTATGAAAAACTACAATTCCCAGGTTACTTCCTGTCGTGGGACAGGAAGTGAGATCAGCATCATGTGTTGTTGAGGCGGTTTTTTCCAAAAATACAAAAGAGAACCGTAACATTGTATCCCTACCGTGATCAAGCAACAGTGAGTTGCGAAACGCGTTGGTGTTGTGCGATGAATGCTGCTTTCTGACAATAAATCGTGATAAATTGGGAAACATATCCTGTGTTGAGTGCTGACTTGCGCTATCGGCTGATAGCTTTTGGAGATTACATGAAAGCGGGGCTCTGCTTTGTAGTCGGCACCGGTGACAAGAGCGCCATTGGACTACGAGTTTGGAGCCAAAGTTGTGGATTCTAAGAGGTGGTCCTGGTGAACGCCAACCCAGTGAAATTTATCAGCAGAAACGCGGGACGTTTTGACTAGGGAAACGCACAGGACCCGGCGGACCAACATCGAAGGGTGGAGGTAAGCACGGGAAACTGTGGCGCGGTACTTCTGATATACGGTCTTGACAAAGTACGCTGCTTAAAATATAGCAAGGGTTTGGCTACATTGTGAATTGGAGCCATCGGAAGTACTGAGCAGTTATAACACCGCAATGGATTGTGTACAATACACATAAGCGGAACAAAAGTTGGACACAGTAACTTCTTAGTACGGCTTTTCTCACACAAAGGATTCCCTATCACTCCTACACTAATAAGGGAAATAGGAGCTCAATCAATTTGATCAGAATAGAAGTAAAGGATAAAAGTACGTCAGTCCTTTTTTCTCCTAAGCAGCCTTAGCACAATTGTTTTTGTGATACAAAATGGATAAACGAGACGCCGAAAGAACTGAACTATTAGACTCACGTTTCTTTGAACAAAGAAAGATGGAAACTGACAAAGACAAAAATAAAAATAAAAACAAGGATGATAAAACGGATACAAAAAGCAAGCTTAAGATGTGGGAGAGACTAAGTAAGGAAGAAATCAACAAATGGTGGGAGTTAATTACATTGAAAAAATACATTGAAGTTCAAAGAGTCCCGAGAGGACTACGGATCTCATTAATGCCAAGTCAACAAGATGTGTCGGATGAACTGCTAAATGAATGGGGAGAATTTATATTGGAATCATCTTTGAGATTAATTAAAATCCTTGTGAAACATCTGGAGGTTGCGCTTGCTAAAATAAAATAGGAATTGGCAGAGTTAGAAAAAGAACTAGCGTCTTTGGAATTTACCCCAGAACAAACTAAGTTCAAAGAAGAGTTGGAAAAATATGTGAGCAAACATGAAGAAGTGGTAAGAAACCACAAGCAATCCAAATTTCAAAGAGATGAGGAGGACTACACCAATGGATGCATATTCACATATGCCAGAAAGTTTGATATTTTCAAAAAACAAAGCAAAGGTCTCAATAAACAAAGCTCATCAAGTGCGACATCATTGACCTCTACTGGAACAAGTGAGGATGGAGTACAGAACCTAGATCCAACCAACAAGGATTTTTTAGGAGATATGAGACTGGTATTAGAACAAAGGACATGGGAGTTCAATCAAAACCTAAGTACCAGAGGAAGAGGTCGAGGACGCAGATGGGTACCCAGATCAGGAACATCACAAAAAAAACAACCAGAAGGGGACAAAGGAGAAAAAAATGGATCAGAAACTATAGGCACGGAAACGAGATCGATGCGTCAGAAAAGGGGCAGATAAACAACACAATGCAAGACGAATTAGTGGTTTTGAATTTGTCTCATAGAAATATTATTGAATATGAAACATCCTTACTAAAAAGAGGAATAACGTTTTGTCCATCAGAATCAATGGACATAGCACAGACGAGAATTGATATATACAAATATGTCAGGAAAATCAAACTTATGAAAACCTTTGAGGAAAATGAAAAAATGGCAACATATGTAAAAAACAAAAACCAGAAAAGATCAAATGAATCCATCACAGAACAAAGTATAACCTCAGCGGATTTACCGGCATTGACATTACTCACAAATTTAGACACAGACAATGAGGGGGATAATATCTCAGAATCTCAAACAATACATCAAAAAGGCGCAGGCCTAAGTGGGATGAAAGCACCCTCAAAATTCTACCCCCAATTACCTCAAGGGAACAAGATTGACCTATTTCAAGAGGCTATTGTTAAAGACATCTGCAAAATTAAGGGACAAAAGTACAAAGACAACCTATCTAAAGATGAAAGAACCGCTTTGAACAACTTAAAAGATGACAAAACAATAACTATAAAGTCAGCCGATAAAGGCGGAAACATTGTCATCCTAAATACCATTGACTATGTGGCTGAGGCACATTTACAGTTGGACAACAAAAAATATTACAGAAAACTAGAAACAAATCCAACAAAAATATTCAAAGAAAAACTGGATCAAATACTTCAAATGTGGAACAACCAAAATCTAATTGACACAGATGAAAAGAAATTTTTGTGCACAGATCATCCCAAAATGGCTACAATTTACTTTCTACCGAAAGTGCACAAGAACCCACTAAAACCACCAGGGAGACCCATTGTGTCATCAAAAGGGTCCCTAATGGAGCCAATTGAAAATTATATTGATTTTTTCCTTATGCCGTTTGTTACCAGCTTAAGCTCTTACTTACGTGACACAACAGACCTACTGAAACATCTAGAGGACCTACCATGGCAAACTAACTATCTATTGGTCACAATGGATGTTGTGTCTTTGTACACAAATATTGACAACGACATTGGTTTGAAGGCCTGTGCTTTCTTTTTGAAAGAACGGAATATTCAATTTAATCAACATAATCAGATGCTGATTGACATGGTGGAGATGTGCCTAACCCAAAATGTATTTCTATTCGGAGGTGAAATTTACCAACAAATCCATGGCTGCGCCATGGGTTTCTCATTCAGCCCAGCGTATGCATGTCTCACAATGGGGTGGTGGGAACAACAGATTGCTTGGCATGCTGATAATGATGTTTATGTGGAAAAAATAGCAAAATGGATCAGATACATAGACGATCTTCTGATAATTTGGGAAGGAACAGCCTTGGAATTTGAGAACTATTTTCAGATTCTCAATTCCTCTACTTCTAACATTCGCTTTACGTACCATATCAGTAAAGACAGAGCAATTTTTCTTGACACAGAAATCTATATTCAAAACAACAAAGTGGAGACAACACTCCATAGGAAAAATACGGCAACCAACTCAATTTTACACTTCGACAGATTCCATAAACCTTCTGTCAAGGAGAATATACCGTATGGAGAGTTTTTAAGGGTAAGAAGAATATGCTCAGAAGAAAAAGAATGGGAATCAAAAAGTAAGAACATGGCCCAAAAGTTCAAAACCAGAGGATACCATAAAGCTATTTTCGAAAAAGGATGGCAAAGAGCGAATCAAAAAGAACGAAAAGATGCTCTGATAACTAAAAAAACAGCAGCAAACACCACCCAAAATAAAGCACTGAATGAAAGAAATGTGAGATTGATACTGGACTTTACGAGAGAGTCAAAACAAATTGTTAATACTCTGAGAAAGAACTGGAAATTATTGCAATTAGACCAAACAGTGGGTAAGATAATGGGCAATCATCCACTAGTCACATATCGCCGAGCTAAAAACCTTAGAGACAGATTGATACAAAGCCACTTCCAGGACAAAACCAAAAAGAAAAAGGGAATCCAATGAATGAATACAAAGGATTCATCAAATGCCAACGGTGTAAGGTCTGTCAAATTGCCATCAATAAAAAAGAAGTAATTTTACCCAACAAAAAAGTGTGGAAGATCAACTAATTGATAGACTGTACAAGCACGCACGTGGTATATGTAATCGAATGCCCGTGCGCACTGAAATATATTGGGAGTACGAAGAAACAATTCAAACTACGCATCCTGGAGCATATTAGAGCCACAGTAAATAAAGACAAAAACAATGCTGTCGCGAAACATATGGAGTCAATGCACAATAGTGATTGGAAACTCTTGAAAACATATGCACTGGAATGTGTCTTGCCACACGAAAGGGGCGGAGATCAAGAGAAACAACTTAGATGTAGAGAATCCAGACAAATTTTAAACTTTCGAACGATGAGCCCCTGGGGTTTAAATCAGAGTGAGGAACTCTATGTACATTTATGATTAAGCGGACAATTTGAGAACTGTTTGTGTACCGAACAATTTCTTTGCAATGAGAAATAGAGACTAATAGTAAGACAATTTCAATGAAAATATGTGTGTGAGTGGGAATGGGTGGGAACATCGTGGAACAGCGTACCCTTTTGTGTGCATTATGAATTAATAATGATATAATGACTGGTGGAGAATATGAGAATATATGGATTGATGTGGGGGTAACAAAATAACCTATAATCAATTGAGGTAACAATGTAGACAACTGAAGGGGTATTTATATGATGATCATTAGCCCACTAGAGGGCCCTGATTAGTGTAAATTTCAGCATACATGCTCACCAGAGAGCTTTATTTTACATTCCATGTTAGAATTACGTTGCCCACCAGAGGGCATTCAACCCCCCTTCCGGGTGTCTTTCGAGTGTCTAATTGATAAATACACTTCAAGTGCAAACATTACCCGCGAATGTTTATAACATCTGAACGAAACGTATGGATCACCTAGTTATGATTACACATCTGAAATGCTATATACATTGTAACAATGCAAATGTTAGATAACAACATCGCTGTTCCCCACCAATACACTATTTTCTTTTATGAAAAACTACAATTCCCAGGTTACTTCCTGTCGTGGGACAGGAAGTGAGATCAGCATCATGTGTTGTTGAGGCGGTTTTTTCCAAAAATACAAAAGAGAACCGTAACATTGTATCCCTACCGTGATCAAGCAACAGTGAGTTGCGAAACGCGTTGGTGTTGTGCGATGAATGCTGCTTTCTGACAATAAATCATGATAAATTGGGAAACATATCCTGTGTTGAGTGCTGACTTGCGCTATTGGCTGATAGCTTTTGGAGATTACATGAAAGCGGGGCTCTGCTTTGTAGTCGGCACCGGTGACAAGAGCGCCATTGGAGTACGAGTTTGGAGCCAAAGTTGTGGATTCTAAGAGGTGGTCCTGGTGAACGCCAACCCAGTGAAATTTATCAGCAGAAACGCGGGACGTTTTGACGAGGGAAACGCACAGGACCCGGCGGACCAACATCGAAGGGTGGAGGTAAGCACGGGAAACTGTGGCGCGGTACTTCTGATATACGGTCTTGACAAAGTACGCTGCTTAAAATATAGCAAGGGTTTGGCTACATTGTGAATTGGAGCCGTCGGAAGTACTGAGCAGTTATAACACCGCAATGGATTGTGTACAATACACATAAGCGGAACAAAAGTTGGACACAGTAACTTCTTAGTACGGCTTTTCTCACACAAAGGATTCCCTATCACTCCTACACAAATAAGGGAAATAGGAGATCAATCAATTTGATCAGAATAGAAGTAAAGGAGAAAAGTACGTCGGTCCTTTTTTCTCCTAAGCAGCCTTAGCACAATTGTTTTTGTGATACAAAATGGATAAACGAGACGCCGAAAGAACTGAACTATTAGACTCACGTTTCTTTGACCAAAGAAAGATGGAAACTGACAAAGACAAAAATAAAAATAAAAACAAGGATGATAAAACGGATATAAAAAGCAAGCTTAAGATGTGGGAGAGACTAAGTAAGAAAGAAATCAACAAATGGTGGGAGTTAATTACATTGAAAAAATACATTGAAGTTCAAAGAGTCACGAGAGGACTACGGATCTCATTAATGCCAAGTCAACAAGATGTGTGGGATGAACTGCTAAATGAATGGGGAGAATTTATATTGGAATCATCTTTGGGATTAATTAAAATCCTTGTGAAACATCTGGAGGTTGCGCTTGCTAAAATAAAAGAGGAATTGGCAGAGTTAGAAAAAGAACTAGCGTCTTTGGAATTTACCCCAGAACAAACTAAGTTCAAAGAAGAGTTGGAAAAATATGTGAGCAAACATGAAGAAGTGGTAAGAAACTGCAAGCAATCCAAATTTCAAAGAGATGAGGAGGACTACACCAATGGATGCATATTCACATATGCCAGAAAGTTTGATATTTTCATAAACAAAGCAAAGGTCTCAATAAACAAAGCTCATCAAGTGCGACATCATTGACCTCTACTGGAACAAGTGAGGATGGAGTACAGAACCTAGATCCAACCAACAAGGTTTTTTTAGGAGATATGAGACTGGTATTAGAACAAAGGACATGGGAGTTCAATCAAAACCTAAGTACCAGAGGAAGAGGTCGAGGACGCAGATGGGTACCCAGATCAGGAACATCACAAAAAAAAACAACCAGAAGGGGACAAAGGAGAAAAAAATGGATCAGAAACTATAGGCACGGAAACGAGATCGATGCGTCAGAAAAGGGGCAGATAAACAACACAATGCAAGACGAATTAGTGGTTTTGAATTTGTCTCATAGAAATATTAATGAATATGAAACATCCTTACTAAAAAGAGGAATAACGTTTTGTCCATCAGAATCAATGGACATAGCACAGACGAGAATTGATATATACAAATATATCAGGAAAATCAAACTTATGAAAACCTTTGAGGAAAATGAAAAAATGGCAACATATGTAAAAAACAAAAACCAGAAAAGATCAAATGAATCCATCACAGAACAAAGTTTAACCTCAGCGGATTTACCGGCATTGACATTACTCACAAATTTAGACACAGACAATGAGGGGGATAATATCTCAGAATCTCAAACAATACATCAAAAAGGCGCGGGCCTAAGTGGGATGAAAGCACCCTCAAAATTCTACCCCCAATTACCTCAAGGGAACAAGATTGACCTATTTCAAGAGGCTATTGTTAAAGACATCTACAAAATTAAGGGACAAAAGTACAAAGACAACCTATCTAAAGATGAAAGAACCGCTTTGAACAACTTAAAAGATGACAAAACAATAACTATAAAGTCAGCCGATAAAGGCGGAAACATTGTCATCCTAAATACCATTGACTATGTGGCTGAGGCACATTTACAGTTGGACAACAAAAAATATTACATAAAACTAGAAACAAATCCAACAAAAATATTCAAAGAAAAACTGGATCAAAAACTTCAAATGTGGAACAACCAAAATCTAATTGACACAGATGAAAAGAAATTTTTGTGCACGGATCATCCCAAAATGGCTACAATTTACTTTCTACCGAAAGTGCACAAGAACCCACTAAAACCACCAGGGAGACCCATTGTGTCATCAAAAGGGTCCCTAATGGAGCCAATTGCAAATTATATTGATTTTTTCCTTATGCCGTTTGTTACCAGCTTAAGCTCTTACTTACGTGACACAACAGACCTACTGAAACATCTAGAGGACCTACCATGGCAAACTAACTATCTATTGGTCACAATGGATGTTGTGTCTTTGTACACAAATATTGACAACAACATTGGTTTGAAGGCCTGTGCTTTCTTTTTGAAAGAACGGAATATTCAATTTAATCAACATAATCAGATGCTGATTGACATGGTGGAGATGTGCCTAACCCAAAATGTATTTCTATTCGGAGGTGAAATTTACCAACAAATCCATGGCTGCGCCATGGGTTTCTCATTCAGCCCAGCGTATGCATGTCTCACAATGGGGTGGTGGGAACAACAGATTGCTTGGCATGCTGATAATGATGTTTATGTGGAAAAAATAGCAAAATGGATCAGATACATAGACGATCTTCTGATAATTTGGGAAGGAACAGCCTTGGAATTTGAGAACTATTTTCAGATTCTCAATTCCTCTACTTCTAACATTCGCTTTACGTACCATATCAGTAAAGACAGAGCAATTTTTCTTGACACAGAAATCTATATTCAAAACAACAAAGTGGAGACAACACTCCATAGGAAAAATACGGCAACCAACTCAATTTTGCACTTCGACAGCTTCCATAAACCTTCTGTCAAGGAGAATATACCGTATGGAGAGTTTTTAAGGGTAAGAAGAATATGCTCAGAAGAAAAAGAATGGGAATCAAAAAGTAAGAACATGGCCCAAAGGTTCAAAACCAGAGGATACCATAAAGCTATTATCGAAAAAGGATGGCAAAGAGCGAATCAAAAAGAACAAAAAGATGCTCTGATAACTAAAAAAACAGCAGCAAACACCACCCAAAATAAAGCACCGAATGAAAGAAATGTGAGATTGATACTGGACTATACGAGAGAATCAAAACAAATTGTTAATACTCTGAGAAAGAACTGGAAATTATTGCAATTAGACCAAACAGTGGGTAAGATAATGGGCAATCATCCACTAGTCACATATCGCCGAGCTAAAAACCTTAGAGACAGATTGATACAAAGCCACTTCCAGGACAAAATCAAAAAGAAAAAGGGAATCCAATGGATGAATACAAAAGGATTCATCAAATGCCAACGGTGTAAGGTCTGTCAAATTGCCATCAATAAAAAAGAAGTAATTTTACCCAACAAAAAAGTGTGGAAGATCAACCAATTGATAGACTGTACAAGCACGCACGTGGTATATGTAATCAAATGCCCGTGCGCACTGAAATATATTGGGAGTACGAAGAAACAATTCAAACTACGCATCCTGGAGCATATTAGAGCCACAGTAAATAAAGACAAAAACAATGCTGTCGCGAAACATATGGAGTCAATGCACAATAGTGATTGGAAACTCTTGAAAACATATGCACTGGAATGTGTCTTGCCACACGAAAGGGGCGGAGATCAAGAGAAACAACTTAGATGTAGAGAATCCAGACAAATTTTAAACTTCCGAACGATGAGCCCCTGGGGTTTAAATCAGAGTGAGGAACTCTATGTACATTTATGATTAAGCGGACAATTTGAGAACTGTTTGTGTACCGAACAATTTCTTTGCAATGAGAAATAGAGACTAATAGTAAGACAATTTCAATGAAAATATGTGTGTGAGTGGGAATGGGTGGGAACATCGTGGAACAGCGTACCCTTTTGTGTGCATTATGAATTAATAATGATATAATGACTGGTGGAGAATATGAGAATATATGGATTGATGTTGGGGTAACAAAATAACCTATAATCAATTGAGGTAACAATGTAGACAACTGAAGGGGTATTGATATGATGATCATTAGCCCACTAGAGGGCCCTGATTAGTGTAAATTTCAGCATACATGCTCACCAGAGAGCTTTATTTTACATTCCATGTTAGAATTACGTTGCCCACCAGAGGGCATTCAACCCCCCTTCCGGGTGTCTTTCGAGTGTCTAATTGATAAATACACTCCAAGTGCAAACATTACCCGCGAATGTTTATAACATCTGAACGAAACGTATGGATCACCTAGTTATGATTACACATCTTAAATGCTATATACATTGTAACAATGCAAATGTTAGATAACAACATCGCTGTCCCCCACCAATACACTATGTTCTTTTATGAAAAACTACAATTCCCAGGTTACTTCCTGTCGTGGGACAGGAAGTGAGATCAGCATCATGTGTTGTTGAGGCGGTTTTTTCCAAAAATACAAAAGAGAACCGTAACATTGTATCCCTACCGTGATCAAGCAACAGTGAGTTGCGAAACGCGTTGGTGTTGTGCGATGAATGCTGCTTTCTGACAATAAATCGTGATAAATTGGGAAACATATCCTGTGTTGAGTGCTGACTTGCGCTATCGGCTGATAGCTTTTGGAGATTACATGAAAGCGGGGCTCTGCTTTGTAGTCGGCACCGGTGACAAGAGCGCCATTGGACTACGAGTTTGGAGCCAAAGTTGTGGATATATATATATATATATATATATATATATATATATATATATATATATATATATATATATATATATATATATATATAATTATTACCTACTGGCGGTCGCCAATAGGTAATAATAGTTAGGACCTAGTTTCCATAGGAAATCCGCAACATTCTATTTGGAATAACTTTGGCACCGGTTGAGGAATCTTCGCGAAATTCTCCAAGAAGATGGTGCGGTCCGCTTCGCTAAGCAACTTCCCTGAAAGTTTCGGGGTGATTGGTGAAGCGGGTGCCGAGAAAAAAGGAGGGTCGCAAAACATGTTTTCCCCATGCAATTTTCCATAGGGACCTTTAAGTGAGGGTACAGCCCGAACTGCTGAATGGAATTACACCAAATTTGGCGAAAAGGTAGAGTTTGGTTCGAATAATATGCTTTTTGTTAAATTGTGCAAATTCGTTCAGTAGTTTCTGAGAAAATCAAAAGTAAAATCATAGATATATCTATAGAGTCCACCCAGATCCTCCGTAATATGTAACATGGCCAGCCTCAGAGAGGATGGAACCTTCCACCTCAAAACCTCAGATAGTCATACAAACACCCCCCTCCAGAACCTCAACAGTGTCGGGCGGGACCACACAGTGTGCAGGAAGGTAACCTCCATAGACCCACAACATGAACAATGCGGGGATGTAATGAGCTCAGCACGCCACAGTCTGTGCCTAGTGTAATAGGCTCTTTGTAGATATTTAAACTGGATAAGTTGCAGGCGGGCCGCAATTACTGCACTGCGCGGAGATTCCAGGGCCTCTACCCAGTCATCTTCCTCTAAGGAACCCAGATCCTGCTGCCATGCCTCTCTAGTTTTATGTAATGTGGTAGGCGTGTTATTGATAAGTGTACAGTAGATTTTGGTTATCTTATGGTCTCCCAAGTCCCCCATAAAGAGCTTTGCCTCAACAGGGTTAAATTTGGGTATCTCCATTAGATGTGATATGTATAGGGTGAAGGCATGTCTGAACTGAAGATATCAGTAGAATTGCGTGCGGGGCATATCATACTGTGTTTGTCTGTCAAGAAAGAATTTAAGGGTGCAACCATGTACAACTGCCTCCACCGTGTCTGTTCCAATGGATTCCCAGCCCCGAAAGACGGACAATTGTGCCAGCTGTGATAGCTGTCCGTTGTTCCACAGTGGAGTTTCCCTGGTAAGTCTCCCGCACCAAACCCATCAGACGAAGCGCAGACTTCCAGATCTTAAAGACCGTGGCCATAGTGGCAGTAGCCCCTTAAGCAGCTTGGCTGAATAGAGAACCATGGAAAGGGCATTGTCTCCCAGCAGCCAATGTTCCACGGCATACGCTGGGTCTCCGTGGTCGCCGTACCACCAGTCATCGAGGACGAGGAGGTGTAAGGCCATGTAGTATGCTTGGACATCTGGGGTGGCCACTCCACCGGAGTATGTAGACTGGAAACAGATCCTCAGGACTACCTGTGATGCATCACCCCCCAAAGAAAACCGGCTAGAATAGCATTTAATTGGCGGAACCACAATGGCTTTATTAGATAGGGATGATTCTGCAATTGATATAGGAGACGAGGTAGGAAAATCATTTTAAAAATGGGAGACCTGCCAAAGAGAGATAGGGGAAGGTGAGACCAAACGCTTGTCTGGTTGCTCACTTGTATCCACAGGGAGGCGAGGTACTTGTTCCATGCCAATGTCTGAGATGTTGAGAGAAATACGCCCAAGTACTTAAAGACATCTAGGACTACCACTACCTCCTGTGACCAATCGCTCAGCTGATCACCGCACCGCAGCGGCCATAAAAAGGATTTTCCCCGATTCATATAAAGGCCGGAGGTCTCACCAAAGATCTGCATAATGAGAAGAAGGTGCGGCCCAGTCCGATCGAGATTCGTGAGAAAAAACAAGGCGTCATCAGCACAAAGTGCTATGCGATTGGAATCTCCCGGTGCCCATTCAAAACCGCGCATTTGTGTGTCTATTCAAATCCAAGCCACAAGCAGCTCCATGGTGAGCGCAAAAAGATAAGGGGAGAGTGGGCAACCCTGGTGCATCCCCCGCCCGATGGGAAATGTCTGGAAGCCGAGTCGGCCACTCGGACTGAGGCAGTTATATCTGTATACAGCAGGTGAAAAAGATTCAGTAACCGGGGGCCAATGTGTAGACGGTCAAGCAAGGCAAAAAGATACGTCCAACAAAGGGAATCGAAGGCCTTATTCATATCTGCGAGGAGGAGCGCGGCTCAGCTCTCAAGTCTATCAACTGGGGCTGTAGCATTATGTGCATTCCTGATGTTATGAATCATGGTACGGCCAGGCATACAGCCTGCCTGATCTGGGTGAACCATATCCATAATATGCGATACCAAGCGGTTAGCGATCACCTTGGCCAAAGGTTTGGCTTCCACATTGAGCAAAGTGTTCGGTCGGTAGGACTAATAATGTTCTGGAGAATGACCCGGCTTCTAGAACACAACAGTTTCTGCTTGTCGCCAATCTGGTGCGAGACCATCACTCTCCACGGAAGCCTCAAGAGCCACCAGGTAAGGTTTTAACAGTTGCGGGTGATCTTTCTGGAAAAATTCGCAGGGGAAGCCATTTGGGCCTGGCAGCTTTCCCCCGCATATCAAGCAGCGCAGTCAGCAGTTCTTCTTCCGACAGAGCTGCATCCAACGTGTCTCGCACCTTATCGGATAGGGCCCGGGGGAGAAAGTCATTGATGACTTTCTGAACGAGTTCCGCAAGGAGAACTTCATGGGGAGCATATAAGTCTGCGAAATACGAGGCAAAGCAGTCAGCAATGACAGACTGGTACGTAGCAGTAGTTCCGTCTGGACCGCATATGCACGGGAGCGTCTGAGGTCGCAGCATCTGTTGACACAGATGATGCAACAAGGCACTAGATTTATCTCCGCACTGGTATATCCGGCTACGGGTGGTGAGCCAATAAAGCCGGGCCTCGTCTAGGAGCTCTCTGGCGTATGTCTGTTGTACTTCAACAGTTGTCTGCATGCGATATGTCCCTCTGTGTCCCTACCTGCGCACTCCAGATCGAGAAACTGGGCCTCAATTTGTAGTAATTGGTCGCTGTGCTATCGGCGTGTCACAGTACAGAAGGCAATATCCACTTCCCTGAGACTGGGCATCATTGCGTCCCATTGAATGACTGGGGATTCCACTGTGCCTGTGTTTAGTAAAAGATAGTCCACTGGGGATTTATGAATATGTGATTTATAAACATATATAAACATGAAACTAAATTGCTCATCAACTTAACAATAAACATGTAGAGAAAGTGCCTTACAAGTAATTGCTTTCGAAAACTACTAGTACAGAATAAAAAAAGAGTTAACTTAATTTTTTTTAAATGGAATGCTAAATGGTGAATAGTTGACATTTCTTTAGTTTTTTGATCAATGAAATATGCTGCAGAAGTGGAAATATATATTTTTTAAAGCAGTCAATCTAGGTTTTGCCATGGAGGCCCTTAGATTACCCCTTCGTTTTTTTGGGTGTGGCCAAGTGCTTTAAAAAAAAAAAAAATTATTCATTAGTTCTTAGATGCTTCCTCCCATCACACTGAAGCCTTCAGTGACAGGGCAAGTCTTAATATCATGCTTTGCACTACTTCTCAGCCTCTAACCTGCAAACAAACATCACAACATCATAAAGTAACTGTTGCAAGTTAGAATTTGAAAATTCAGTCATGAACTAATGATGCACATTTTTATTAAGCAGAGGTGAATAACAAAATGCTGAAAATGGGGAGTTGAAATTCTTGAACCCAACTTTCATGTTCTATAAAGCCAAAGTAAATTTCCTTTAGTGGAATCTCTTCAAAGAACTTCATAGGGTGCAATAACAGTCAAGACAACTTTACCCTGGACCCATATTCCTGACAGCAACACGAACCATCTATCAACCAAGCTCTTAATGCCCACAATTAGGAGCTTTTACCAACCAAGCCAACTACATGAGTAGAAGTCAGTAATTAATTTGTGCTGGTGGTTGCAGGTTTACCCCACCGTCACTTATGTTTCTCTCATCAGATTTTGACCTAGACCAAAAGAGACAAAAACTAAAAATGGGAAAGAAGGACAAAGAGAAAGATGGATAAAGAGTATTAAAGAAAGAAAATAAGGAAAGCAGGGCTTGCCCACGAACAAAGATGCCAGATTCTAAATTGGGCCACTTCAGTAGTATGTTCACAGAGAAACCTTATGCCCATTAAGCAGGACTTAACTGATGTTGTCATCCAATTAGACAAGAGGCGTCTAGGGTACTTTAAAGCACTTTTGTCAATCTTGGCTGAACTGGCCTACAACTATGTCCTATTGCCTGAACCAATGTTGAAACAAGGACAGATTACACTTTTACATATAAAAACAAGCCTCTTTTTGCATTTTTGTTAGAAGTGAATTTTGGGCATTAGCACTCACTTCCCACACATGCTACCCCAAACTCAAAGCTGGAAAGGTCACAATACCAATATGGGCTCCATGCAGAACCCACACAGAGTAGTAGAATGAAGTGTCATAGAGGGGACAAAAGAACCACCATTATATTTTCACATGGTAGAACACTTCACCAGAATACCAGAAAAATGATTTTGCTCAGTAGATAATAATACTATTAGTTAACTACCTGCCAATCATCTTACAGTTATTGATGCTATGAAGTCATGGCATATAAACAGCTTTATCTAGACCTCATCATCGTATGCCACAGAATCATACCCATTACAAAACCATATACCAAAGAAGAATACTGGCTTTTTGAGGGTTCCTTCCACAGCTCACCTCTCTTGACTATCACAATATACAGGCATTACTCATATCATTCTTCCCAACACTTATGAATGAACAAAAGTCTTCTACCCTGACTTGTGACCATATTACATGCTGTTGGTAATAGTTAACTGCAGCTGGTGCTCCCCGGTTTGTTTGAAAAGACTTGATAACTTTTACAGAGGTTTAACCTTGCAACACAAGGCCAGAATAAGCATCAAGCAACCGGTATAAATGGCCTTAATGTAAAACTTCCAGAAGACAGCTCTCATCAAATGAATCCCCTGCACCTGTTCCTTGCTATAAGCAATTAGAATGTGAACTTTGTGAAGATCCTAAAACAACTTCAAAAAGACAGCCTCTTCAAATTAATCACCTGCACCTGTTCCTTGCTATAAGCAATTAGAACGCAACCTTTGTGAACATTCTAAAACACCTTCTAGAAGACAGCCTCATACAATTAATCAGCTGCATCTGTTCCTTGCTATAAGCAATTAAAATGCGGCCTTTGTGAACATTCTAAAGCACCTAGAAAGCAGCCTCCTCAAGTTAATTATCTGCACCTGTTCCTTGTTACTAACAATTAGAATGTGACTTTAATGAACATTCTAAAGCAGTCTTGTTTAAAGACCGTCCACACATCCCCCCTTCACTTAGCCTCTTCACCTGCCACTTACTTGTTTCCAGGCTTCCAGCTGGCAAGACAGAGTCAGTTCTCTTGATCCCCCCGCTTCAACCTCAACACAAAGAATGTCCTGCATTAGTCTTACACCTGGAAGGAAAAAAGAACAAGAAGAAAAGGAGAGATGCATTAACAGACTTAATTTTAATATGCATCAAGCTCAGCCACAGCATAGTGCTGCAAACAAAGGTAACCAGTGTTTTTGTTCAACTCGTATATACTGTTGGCAGGACTCTGTCAGAGAGGGCTTGGGTAAAGCTAACCCAGTCAAGATTTGCTTGTGGGTTTGATGCAGAAATAATACTCACTATAGTTTCATAAATGTTGATAATGGAGTCTCTAAAAAAATCTAAATGAAAACAAAACAACAACAAAACTAAAGGTTGGTTGAGATTTGAACAACTTTTGTGAGGTGACACCTTAAGAGATAGAGTTAATACTAGACTAAAGCCTTTTTATATGTTTGATTGTAGGTACCATATCTGCTGGTACCGTTCATCAGACTGGTGTGAATGCCTGCTGCAGTGTTACTGTTGAGTAGGCGAGCCACAGCATCTTTGACTCTACAGGCTCTCCCCATCCCAACCTCCTTCCCCTGGGATTTGCCACTGGAGCAGTGTCTCCACCTGTAAACCAAGGGCAAGTCATGGGAGGATTTGGGAACTAGTGTTGCAGCCCCATTGAATCATCTGGGATCCAGGTAGGTGACTTATGACAGGCTTTCAGAACCAGCCAGAATCACCAATAAATCTAATTTGAGCTGTACCAATACCTCCAACTACCACCCAATCATGCACCTGCCTCTCCCCGCATCAATCTGTGACAAAATCATGAATATTGAATTATCTAAATATATTCAGGATAATCATTATTTAGACACTACCCAGTTTGGCTTTAGACCAGGACACAGCATGGAAACTGACCTGGTCAAAGCAGCGGAAGAGGTAAGGATGGCAGCGGACAAGGGGGCGTTCCACAGTCACGATCCTATTGGACATATAGGCCACGTTTGACAATAAAACCCTCATCCACTGTCTAGCAGAAATCACGGTGAATGGTAAAGCTCTGGATTTGCTTACCTCTTTCCTCAAAGATAGAATACAATCGGTATCTTTAGGGAAATATGAATCTACCCTTTTCTCCTTATTGTACCACGTCTCCCAAGGATCATCTTTGAGCCCCGTGCTTTTTAATGTATATGTGGCTTAATTGGCCTCACTTATTAAAAGTTTCAATTTGGAGGTAGTGTAATATGCTGACAATACCCAATTGATCATTTATGCAGCTAACAATGACTCTTCTGGCCCTCAAAGATGTCGGAATTATATTGAGGCTGTTGGTAGTTGGATGAGTAGACACTGACTGAAACTAAATTCAGGTAAAACTGAGATTATTGTTTTTGGGAAGCCTTCTCCTGCTTGGTCTCTTAATTGGTGGCCGGAGCATCTTCCTCACCCTGCTTCCTGTCACTAAAGCTAAAAACCTGGGAGTCATCATTGATGACAACCTTAATATGGACGTCAAAGTTTCGGCTGTGATCTCTTCAGCCTACTATATCTTAGAAACGATCAGGAAAATCCTCCCCTTTATTCCCAACAGCTATAGAAAAAAACCTGATCACTGCACTAGTCCTATCTGAATTGGACTATTGCAACAGTCTCTACCTAAATATCCAAGAGAAACATATGAGACAACTGCAGCTGGTTCACAGTGCTGTGGCTAGAACGATCCTTAAGCTTCCTAAGTATCATTCTATCACCAAAGGACTACGCAAGCTACACTGGCTGCCCATGCGCAGCAGTGCAAAATTTAAAGCCCTATGCCTTGCGCATGAAGGATTGCACAACACTGGACTGGAATTTCTTAGAACAGCTTTTAAACGGTACATCCCCAACAGAGATCTCCGTTGCACTAACTCCAACATTTAAGCCGTTCTACAAATTAAAAAAGCTCACTTCAGTGGCAGAAGCATCATTTTTGGTACTGCCATACTATGGAATGGTCTGCCATCTCATATAAGAGCCATCCCTTCTCTGCTGACTTTTTTTTCTTTTTTCTTTCTAGCCTGCTCTCTCTCAGATTGCGCCAAGACACCCTTGGGTATACGCAAGCTTTAAATATTCCCTAACATAACATAATATCTCAGTACCATAGACAACACCTGGCCAGGACCAATAGAATATGCAGGAGGCAATTTTTCTGAAAAATTAAACAATCACCACAATGTTTCACTTATGCAGTCCTAGGCCTGCAACAAGCAGCACAATTCAAGTCTGAGTATACATCTACAGCTATTTCAGCTTCACACCCAGGTTATGACAAATAATCTCAACCTACATTCAACTTGACAGCCTTAGCCAATGCTTCTGACAGATGCAATCCTGTTAGATCAAGTAATGCAGCACCAATATACATGTACAACAGCACCTTAAAAGTACAGCGCACCTTGAAGATGGCATGGCTTTCCATCCCAAATCATTTGTTCTGTACAGAGATTAAAGCACACTGCGAAATATAAACTATAGAGTCTGCATCTCCATCACCATAAGTGATTCCAGAGGCCACCCCAGTCCTCATAGCATCCATATCACAATAGCAAGTTGCAGCGTACATGTGTAAGATGGCTTATGGAATGTATCTTCCATAAACACCTGAAAGACTCACTGGGGCATAATATCAAATGACATATCCTCTCAAGAAGTGTCAAGAACAGACACCAGCTCTCATAAGGTCCTCTGGGACTGCCACATAAGTGTTAAGTTACATGTGGAATAGGACAACTATATGGGTTCCACAGCCACAAGGAAACAAACTAGAGGAAGATATACAGTTGATGCTTAAGAATAGGAGAACACAGGCACAATAGGCACAAGGATCAGCCTTCTTGTACTTATAGGCGTAGTGGAGACAAATACGCAGTGGTACAGAGAGGAGTGACTGTTAGTCTGTCTGCCTCGTACAGGCCAATCTATCGGCTCTGATGACACGCCACACATATGAAAAATGGTTGCTGTGGTGGGCAAAGGAGACTGGTATATGCCACTAAAGACCATACAACTAACACCATTGTAAGAAACCCATGTTCTTGCAATTTTCTGACTGCCAAAATGTCAGGAGAGTAATGGAGGACATCAAGTACCAGGGAGTGGGACAATTCTCATCCTGTGACTTTAGAACAGGGAGCTGGGATGGTATTGTCTGTAGGTATGAGGAAGAATTGAGTCATGCAGGGCAGCACACTAGCAAAAAGGCAAATGTAGATGTGCAGATATTCGAAGATCGCAAAGGCCCAATGACAGGCTGGAGATGTCCAGGCCCCAAGCATATCAGGGGCCACATTACAGAATATGCACATTTTCATTGTCTGCGCCATGCACACCTTTAAGAAGGTGTGCCTGGCATAAACAATGTAAGTGCGCCCTATTACGATGAATGCGGTGCCCCCATTGCAGCCAGAAGCCCGCACTGCCCTCAGGGAAGCCCATTCAGGTGAAAAATGGAATGGCTGCTTTACAGCTGTTCTGTGATTTCACAGTGCAGGCGGCAACCTTTCTGCACTTTTGAAGGGGATTAGAGAGTCCCTTGCAGTCGGGTGCATTCAATGATTGCACCTGCCTGCAAGAGGATGTCTGAGAGGTCTATGGGGCCCCTTTTACCCCTGCCAGAGGGCTTCCATCCGGGGGGGCGCACTGACAGTGTGCCACCTGTAGGCTTATTTGCCTCTGCGCCCTCGTCTGTAATATGGCGTGGGAGCAGAGGCAAAGGGATTCCCTCATTTGCATGGTGCACACCCCTATGCAAATGAGGGAATGTCAACTGCAGATAGTTCTGGTTCTTTATGTGCGCCAGCGCTATCAATATTATATAAGGGGCCGCACAAGTGTATGCAGCCCCTTCTGTAATCCCAAAGTGCTGCAGAGGCGTGCACTGCGGGCGCAAACGCCTGTTGCGGATCAGGGGCACTTTCTATAATCTGGCATCAGATGTATCAGTAGGAGGAACATGGATTCCACTGCGCTTCGTAACACTTCTTCAAGTCTACAGCTTACCTCTGCAAATGCACTCCGTCCAGTATAGGGGCCTCGATTTCAAAATATTTATTAAGGAAAACTATATGCACAATTTTATTAACATACCATTATTTTTATTATTCTATGAATGCATTTTTGAATTTACATCAGCAAGTATACAATAAGTATGAACAATTTACACTCAATTTAAGCAAGTAACTTTGTTTTGCTAATAGAACGTGTTTGTGATTTACATAATGGTGCTACAATTTGGAAGCAAGGTCTCTAGAAAATGCATTAATAGCCTTCAAATAATCAACAAAAACGCTATAATACTTGAGGGAAAACATGGCGGCCGGCTAATCAGCGGGTCGCGGATGTCGGGATAGTGGTGGTGTCAGTTTAGTGTGTGAGGCCGATTATCGATTGCCGGCGCTTGCTCCCTGCGAGCGCTTACCTTGTGGGAGTCACGGCGAGCTACCGGAGGATATTGGAGGCCGTTTGCCGGTTGAATACGGGAGACCAGCAGCAGCGGCAGCGGCGGATGGCGGAGAACGCAGAGCAACAACCCGCCGAGATCGAGACTGAGGGGGCGGAGTCGCGTTACCTGCCGGCTGGGAGCTGGGAGCGAGCGGCGCAGGGTGTCTGCAGAGGCCGCCGAGTGCTTGCAAAAATCGGCACTCCAACAAGCGGAGGAAGGGGTCGAGGGCTGGAAGCGGCTACGAGCAGCCTCGAACTTAAAAGTGTATCGCAGCGGACCGTTGCAGGACAAGTAAGCAAGAGGGGGAAGGAGGGAGATAAGCCCACAGGATATCAGTTGAGGAGCAAGAAGTTGGACAAAGAAAGTTGGACAAAGAAAGAAAGTCTTGTGGGGACAAGTAAAAGTGATAATACACAAGTGGAAGAAATAAATAATATTGAGTCAGAGGAAAGTGCTTTCCCTAAGTCTACAACGTATAAATTTAAGGTCTCACCGTCAAAGGGGGAAAAGAAAAAAAGACAAAAGAAAGAGAAGGCTGTGTTTAAGACCCCTGTAGCTCCCTCACTTAACCTATATTTTAAGCCAGTTCCAAAAGTGTTGGTGTTGAAACCGGACTCTGTCTCCCAAAATAGGGCTGGCAAGGTAGTAGAGTCTGAGTATATGGAAGAACGTGAACAAGATTGGTCAGCTCTTTCAACACCCAACCCATTTCAGGTTTTGGATACAGAGATGGAGGGGGACAAGGGAGGTAGTAGTGATGCAGAGCCACCTATGGAACAGATAGTTCAATCTAACACACCAGTTACATTAAGTGAATCAGCTGAAAGCTCACCTATTGATGCTATGGAAGATAAGGCGGAAGAAGATATATTTACAAGGAGAGAAGAAACTCCTATGAATGAAAAGTCGATGTTTTCTAAAGCTGAGTCAACTTTAAGGCAGCAAGAGAGTTTTGCCTCAACAGATGTCTCTGTCATGGAACTTTTAAGAAAACTTGAACAAGATATCCATTTAGGTTTCGAAGCCTCTAGAAAGAATCAAGAGCGTATTAGTGCTACATGCGTCCTGTTAGAGGATAAGATAGATAAACTAACGATACGTGCAGGAGAGATGGAATCTGCAATGAAAACTGTGCAGGGAAGAGTCCAGGATAATCGAAAGAAGATAGAGACTTTATATTCTCAAGATAGGCAAATGGATGATAGGTTAGAAAGGCTTGAAAATATGCAAAGGCGTAATAATCTAAAAATTCTCAAGCTTCCAGAAGGAAAAGAAGGGACAGACATAAAGACTTTTGTAGTGCAGTTACTGAAGAAAGAGCTAGCACTAGAAGAAGATGAGGAAAGTTTGGCCCGTGATATACAACGAATACATCGAGATCCTTTTAGGTTGAATCCTGACCGGGCTAAGCCAAGGAAAATTTTGATTAATTTTGCGACCTACTCATTAAAAGAAAAAATTCTGTCACTGGCTTTTAAAAAAAAATCTATTGTAATAGATGGTGTACCAGTTGACATTAGGTCAGATCTGTCACCAGCCACAGCAAATAGGCAATGGGAGATGGGAAAGCGATTGACACCACTAAGGGAGATAGGAGCTACGGCTCAATTAAAATTTCCCGCCTTTCTAAAAGTTATGTGGCATAACAAAATGTATAACTTTCGTACTGTGGACGAGGTTGATGCTTTTTTGGATGTTATTCACAATGTAAAGAAATAAGAATATCGGCCATAATCATTTGTAAAATTAAGAGATACCACCACTGAGACATCCACAGGCCTAGGCCATGGGAGTAATGGTTGGGTTTTCCTGGGTGGGAAGTGAGTGTAGGGAGAGGGGTGGGATAGGGGCAAGGGAGAAAATTATAAAAAGTATTCCTCATGAGCAGTCTTGCTGTGACTTAAACAGGAAGAAAAAATGGGCAGCATATGGCAAGCATGATAAGTACGATGAGCGGGGCCAGAGATAAGGAATTAAGGTTCCTCACATGGAACGTTAATGGGCTCCGAGTCAAATCTAGAAGACAGCTGATTTTGAAATACTTAGAAGACTCATCCGCACAGATCATCATCTTGCAAGAAACACATTTAACACAAAAGGAAAGTAAAGAGATATTTACCACTCAAAAATGGATTGCAAACGCTTTTTTTACATCCCAAGATCTGGTTACAAAGGGGGTGGTTATTTTGATAAGGAAAGGATCTGACATAGTAGTCGAAAATAGTGTAGTAGATAGTAGAGGAAGATGGGTGATTTGTAGTTTGTGACTTTCGAGTGAAGTGTTGACAGTGGTGGGTTACTATGGTCCGAATATAGATGATCCCACAGTCTTAGAGAAAGTTGAATTGGAGTTATTAGATTTTCCTGGTAAAGTAATTATGGCAGGGGATTTTAACACAGTATTAGATGGGAAGATGGATAGAGCGGGTAATAATAGAGCAATAATGAATACTAAAATGACTGCCAAAGTTAAGTCAATGATGGGGCAACTTGGACTTTGTGATATTTGGAGATGTAAATTTCCACAACTGTTAGGATTTACTTTTCATAACAAAAAATATAAGCACAACTCACGGATAGATTTTTTTTTGGTTGATAATAGATTGAAAGAGAGAGTTACAGGTGTAGATCATGTAGGGGCACATTTATCAGATCACTCTGGGGTGAGCTTAAATTTGAGTTTGAAAGGAGAAGAAGTTACCTCAGTTTGGAGATTAGATCGGACAATTTTAGGTGACCCAGAAATCTTAGAGATTCTCAAAGAAGAGATACAAGTTTTTTTAGAAGTAAATGTAGGCTCAGCCAGGGATGATATAGTATGGGAAGCGTGCAAGGCGTTTATGAGAGGTAGAATGGGAGTTCAGGGCGCAAAGAGACGAAGACTGTATTATAGTCAGGTTTCAAAGTTAGAAAAAGAGATTCGAGAGTGCGAAATGAATCGGACTTCCCAGGATGTGACTACTTTAGATGGCCCTTGGGAGAAAATTTTTTTAGACTTAAAGGTTCAGCTCACTGCGATACTTGCACAGAGAGTTAAAGAGAGATGGGAAGCTAGTCAGTTGGCACATTTTTCATATGGAGAGGGATGTGGCAAGTTATTAGCCTGGAAAGCCAAGAAAGATGTCGTACGGAATCATATTAAAGAGATCAAGAAACCAGGCACAGATCAAACTATAACAGAAAATAAATTGATTGTTAAAGCATTTCAGGAATATTTCACGAATGTTTATGCAGAAGATCTTTGTCCAGATAGGGTTGAGATGGAGACCTGGCTATCTTTAATAAAACCACTTTCAGATGAGGACATGTTAGGGCTTAGTAAGGAAATCACTCAAGAGGAGCTGATGAAAGTTATCAAGGACAGCAAAAGGGGAAAAGCCCCTGGACCGGATGGTCTACCCGCAGAAGTCTACAAAGCTTTTGATAATACGTTGGTCCCCACTCTTTGTCACTTATTTAATAAAATATTTAGGGGGGAAGCGAAAATCCCAAGCTCTTGGAATGAGGCAATCATTGTTCTAATACTCAAACCGGGGAAATCTCCAAAAAATATGGAAGCGTATAGGCCGATCTCGCTTTTAAATTGTGACTATAAATTTTTTACAAAAATTTTGGCTGACAGGCTTAGTAAAATCATCCATAAACTGATACATGAAGATCAAAGAGGTTTTATTAAAAAGAGGTACTTAAAAGACCTTACCTACTCTCTGATAGGCATGATAGATTTAGCTTCTAAGTATGATTATCCCTTGGCAGTGATAGCATTAGACGCTGCCAAGGCTTTTGACCGTGTTAATTTTGTATATTTAAAAACTCTTTTGCAACATCTTAATTTAGGAGATAAATTTACGCAATCCATTTTTTCACTATATTGTGCTCCGACTTCACGTGTACTTATAAATGGCACTCTTACATCTGCTATTAGGGTAATGCGGGGCACCCGGCAAGGATGCCCCTTATCACCTTTACTTTTTAATATATATATAGAACCCTTAGCCTGTAAAATCAGGGCTTCAGAAGAGATACCCCCTTTTGTTGTGATGAACTGGTCAAGGAAACTAGGTCTATATGCGGACGACATTATTGTTTATTCTACTAGTTTAGTTAGCTCTTTGGAAAATCTAGTAAAGATAAAAAAGATTTTGGTAGGATTTCTGGTTACCAGCTAAACCAAGAAAAGACCGAGATAATGACCTGGAATCTTAACACGAGAGGAGTAAAAACTACAGCAGAAATGAGATGTCTTGGTGTTAGGATCACACAGAAGATTGAGGACTTGGCTAAAACTAATCTGGACAGAGTTAAAAAAGAGGTTGGTGATATGCTAAAGGGCTGGATGAACATACCTTTGTCAATATATGGGAGATCTAACCTTGTAAAGATGGTGATTATACCAAAAATTACTTTTTTGTTTGAAGCTATTCCGTTGTGTTTTAAAAAGGAATGGTTGGCGAAAATACAAAGTATGATAACTTCATTTATTTGGGCGTCAAAAACCTCTTGAATTTCATGGAGGAAAATACGAAGAAGTATAAATAAAGGAGGATTGCCGGCTCCTGATTTACAAATATATGCATGGGCTTTTTGTTTGAAAAATTGCAGGATGTTATTGGGTTCTCTTGTTCATTCTCAGATCTGCGAACTTTTTAAAATAATGCTGAAGATATCAGGTTATCATGAGTTTGGTTATTTATATAAGTTTGGAGACCCTAAGTTTTTCAAAAAAGTGAAACTCAAGACTCTGAAAGATTTGGCAGAGATTTGGTATAAAATAAGAAAAATAACTAAGATCCCTTATCTCAGTTATATGGCTCCGATATGGGAATCGCCGGGAGCTCCGACCTGGACAAGAGATGCGTTAGCTTTAAATTTGACAAAGGAGCCAGCCCTACAAAGATGGAGAGATCTATTTCAAGATGGAAAATTAATTCCCTGGAGTTCATGTCAACAAAACTGGGGCCCAGTTTTCTCAAAATACAAGTACTTACAGATTCAAAGTTGGGTAAACCATGCAGGATCAGGGATTGGACGGGAAAATGATTTTGAACTAAAACTGGAGCTAACGGTTTTTAAGAAGGAAGTTGCTTGCTGGTACTGGCGAATATTGGAAATGGAGGATGGGATATTTGATCTACCTGAGACCCTGTGGAAGAATAGCTTGCCAAGGATTGCTACAGAAGACCAATGGCAAGTAACTATGAGCATGCTATATAGACTTGTTAAACCTGCCTATCTAAGGCGAAATGTTTTATTTACTATCCACAGGGCATACTGGTCCCCGTACAGGCTTTCTAAATTTAAAGACGGAGGATTGGTGGAATGTCCAAAATGTAAAGCCCCAAATGTCGATGACTTACACATGTTCGTATCATGCCCGAATATCAAACAATTCTGGATTGACGTGAGTAACTCCCTTTCTAAATCATTGAACCAACCCATCGAGGTAAGCCCCGAATTAATTATCTCTGGGAGATATGATATACAAAATAGAGTTTTGGGTAACAATGTTAGACTTATTTTTTATGCTATGTTATTAGCACGTCGAGAGATATGTAAACTATGGGTTTCACCACTCAGTCCTACCTTATTGTACTGGATATTAGCTATGAGATACATAGCAAAGTTGGACATGCTAGATTGCTCTAAAAGAAATAGAGGTTTTTGGATACCCTTCCTGCAAAATTTTGGTTAAAGTTATATTTATGTTAAAAATCCAATGATTAAGCCCGTGCCTGTCTCGCTGGAATTTGGATTCGATAACGAGGAATAGAGATGGTGGAGGATACACATCTTGGGTCAGGTGGTCAAGAAGGAGAGTCGAGAGGGGATCAGACTCAAAAATATGTGTTGTCTACGCCCCATTACTCTAGACCAGCCTAAGAGACAATAACAGCCCAGAGGTTGGAAAGGAATAAAGGCATGGGCGGCAAGACGGCAAATGAGGATTAAATAAATTTTAAAAACGCTATAATACTTCTTACATGTTGGGTATGGTAGAATTTCACCCTACAATGAATCGACGTAAAGAAATACAAAGACACACACAGTTATCAACGTGTTAAAATGCAACTGTTCTCTCCATGCCGCATACATGAGGGACTTAAAACGCTTTAAATAAACTAATGAATTTTCGAACTTTGTGAACTTTTGAAAAACATTTAACATGCATTAAATATACTGTTTACAGACTCAGTGGTTTCAATAGCATTATCTTTCCGAACCTTGTAGGTAAGTGTAACGCTGTTTCAACCGCTGTTTATTTAACAAAATGTGTTTTACAAAGTGTATTATTTTTTGGGCGGGTGCTAATCATATACAATGCTATATTAACTGACATTTGAAAATACGCCAAACATATTGACTACACTTAGCCTCCTCACAGTTGAACGTTCTTATTTAATTCCAAGAGCGACTTATCAAAAGGTTAATTGCAAGGCTTTGAATGCTTTTAAATACCAAAAGTAGAAAAATATGACATTAATTTTAAGTGGCCTGTTCTTAAGCGTATCTCCAACACAGCAAGAAAAGTATTGCCTTTCTTTTTTCTTATAAACATTAAAATCAAATGTTTGTGTCTGCTTCTCTTCAACAATTAAGGAAGCGCTTTACTGTACGCGCTGTATAGGTTTGCTCAATTAAAAACTCTCAAAGCGCGTTAATAAAATGCCTTGGTACTCAGGCATCGAACAATGTCTTCCTTCATCTACTGCATTCTTTAAAGAAACAAAACACAGAGTTGTACTGAAAACCGATCTTGTGCGCCCTATATGTGGCATCAGAGCAAATGTTGGATTATATAGTGCCACAAAAAAACGAAATTCTTGCAATCATATTACCAACGACCCCGCATTAGGCATCCAAAGGAATACTATTGTAATTAGATAATTTTTGGAGAATTATCTTATCTTAGCTCATCACTGGGGCACATAATAAGAGGTATGTTAATTATTCAAAAGACTGCTCTTTTGAAACCTTTCTTGAGTCTTGTATATAATTCCCAGCATATTCTTGCCAGTGCATGGTTAGCTTTAATCCCAAAACGTTTTTAATATAGCAACGTTTTCAATGTTAATCATTGCTGGTGTATGGTGTGTGTGAGAGAGAGATTGCGGGTGTGTGTTTGCTGACACGTGTGCCCATCTGTGAGTATGTATCCACCTCTCTGTGTTACTATATGAATGTATGTGTGCTAGTCCTATCTCTACCACAGTTGCATCCGCCAATCTTTCTGTTGTAACCTTTAATTATCAATTATCAGTTAACAATACAGATCAAAGAAATAGCACAGGGAACCACCATATATGTAACCCACCAATGTAGCCTCGTTTCACAGTCACCATGTGTGAGAATTTAGAACATGCAGGGCACAAGTCCTAAAAAAAGAAGTTGGGGACGCTGTCACCGGAAGTGACATCACGACAGGAAGTGACGTCACGAAAAGTGGCTTGCACCATCAAGATCATTGCCTCCCCTCGCTCTCCCCTTAGATGCGATTGCATCTTAGAAGCCAGCTCTGGGAGTGTCAGACGGGCTTGGTTTAAACTTACAAGTCATGCGTCAGTGGGGATTTTCTTACACATGCAGGGCTCGATCTCGTCCCAGATAGGCCAAAGAGAGAAGTCCAGCTGTTTGGCAAGGAGGACGGCGTCCCCCCAGTAAAATAAGTGTGGGGATGCCGTCCACCCGCTTGGTATCCGACTCGAGCCTGGCCTGAGAACATGTAACATAATGAGAGAGGGAGTGGGGGTATGGGGCGTGTTAGGGGAGGGAAACCTCAGGCCTACGGGTAAGGGAGAATAGGCACATGTGATATCGGCATTATGACAGTGTGTATTTGGCTGGTGGCACCCAATGCATGATTGAACTCATCAATTCCAAGACAGATAGCTGCCGGAGCAACGGAATGTGGAAAGGGCTCACCCTCAGTTTCAGCTGTTGATGGAGGAAGGGGTGGCAGGACAATATGTTTGCTGGCTCAAAGGTGAGATTGTAACTCGCAATCAAAGGACCCCGTACGCGCATCCTCCAATATTAATATCTTTATCTACAGTAATGAAACTCATCTAAGGTGATGGGTGTGCTTAGGGTGACAATAATGATATGTCTTTGCAGTAGGCAACCAAAGTACAGAGCGAAGGGCCATTGGGCACTATGACGTGTATTTAGAATTTAGTTACTTTATCAGCATTTTTTTGATTCATTTCGGGTAGAGACATCTCTGTATATTATAATGCCTGTTTTTCCCTGCATCACCACCTTTATTTAAACTCAGGGGCCCCCTTGTTTTAGTGGATGGGTATTTAGAATTTAGGCTTTTAGTGGCTAAAGGTGAATGGCATGATGTAGGACAGGTGGGAGGGCTGAGGAGGTGTTTTTTGACTCTGGGGCAAAGTGTACTTGGGCCTGGAAGTTTAATGTCATTAGTGGGCTGAGGTACACATTGTGCCACCAATAGCGATAGTGCAAAACATGACAGCAGTACTCCATTAAATAATGTGGCTTTGCAGGTTAAAACTGCAAATTTGACTTGTCAAAATAAGCCTAAACCCTCCTAATAAATATTAATAAGTCCCCCCTAATAGGCTTTAATGCCCAATATGTTTACGGGGGATTGGCACATGTAAAAGCTTAATGTGAAACACGTCCTTATATTCACAAGGCCCCTTAACTATTTCACTGTAGCAGGGTGAGCAGTTCCATCGGAAAGCATTGGGAGCGGATATTAAAATTAATGAATGTTAGCTCTGCCTAGGAAGCTGCTGTAAAGTTTACTCTTGGACTTGTTAAAATACTTCTTACAAACCCAAGTAATTGGTAAAGCTTGGTTTGTCACAAATATTTTTACAAAATGTACTTTTAAAAAGTCACCTTTAACTTGCCTAAAACCTCTAGAAGCCTATTTAAATTATCTTTAAATATTACCCAAGAGTGAATAGCTGACAGGATGGACACCTGGGCAGTGGCCTGAACCTTCATTAACTACAAAGAGACCTACCTTGCCACAGGCAGATGATGCTAATACCTGGACCTGCACCATCTTTTGTACATCTAGTCAGCGGGGTACTAATCACAGTGAGAGAGGAGCTGCCCCAGAACTGGCTTTAAGTAACCACAAAGGAGGGATTCCTTATTTCCCTGGACAATCCTCTGGGGTGGGCACAGGAGCACTGCACAGGAGAAGAACGCTACTACGATCTTAGTTTTAGGTAGAGTAGCATACTGTGGGATTGTTTGCAGAAGGGCACACAGGAACCACTGCAAAAATTGTTAGGGAAGCCCATGAAATGTTTTTCTTATCGGTTATGGAGGGAAGAAGAGCTACCCCTACACACAGTCTAGTACCAGGCATACATGTGGCACCGGTGGAAACCCTCATCAGAACTGTCCAGGACATGTGGAAGACAGAAGATGGACAGTACCTACTATTGAGACCTGTGAGGATAACCCTAAGGGCTGAACTTGCTCCCACTTGCATCCATAACAAAGAATTGGACACCAAGGGTCAAATTGCTGACCTCCTTTTAAGCTACGGGGGCACAAAAGCTACAAGAAGTCCAACTTCCTAAAAGTGCCCAGATGACCATTTTCAACTGGAGCTTCCCTGGACCCTTCTAGTGGCTTCTCCTGTAGTGAGTCTTGACCCCCAAGCGCTGTACCTATGGTTCTGCGACCCCTGGCTGTGTCACAATGTATGCCTCCTAACAACCTGGGTGAAACCTGGGACTTAAAACTTTCTAAAAAGTTTTTGTCTGGAGAACCTTTGAGGAACTAGGACCAACCTACCAGACGATTTACCAATGATGCATCAGCAGTCATACTAACGTTTCTGTAGCCGCGCTATGCCCTCTGCTTAGCATCAGAATCCCTTGATGCAGAGACTGCTTCAAATCCATCCCACAGCTCCCTCGACACCACTGTCGATTAGGACCAGATTGAAGGTGAAGACCAAAAGGGGGCATAAAAATTTGAACTTCCCCCACCTCAGCTCCTCCCGCCTAAACCAAAGGTTTTGCCAAGGCTCCATCTCGACGCCTGAGTCTATCAATGCTAAACCCCTTCCCTTTCCTTGCCACCAGCCCACTTCCTGCTTTCTCTGAAGGCTGTCAGAGTAGAGAATGTAACTTCTCCACTCAGACACACGGGTCCCTACATTTGACCCCTGCTCAATCGTAGTTGGCCTGAAAATCAACCCTTGTCCTTGTCTAGCGCAACCAGATGACTGTGGTTTGTGCTTAACACTTTTTGGTGGTATTTTCATCTAAACATTTTAAAATTAATATCTTTCGTTCTCCCCATTGGATGTTTTTCATTTTGGTGTCATTGTGTCATTAAAATATTATCTATTACCATAGATTGGTGTAGAATGTTTATTGTGCTGTGTTTTTGACTTTTTTTTACTGTTTTGGAACTCCGAAAAGCTTTACACCTTGCCTTAAGTTTAGCCTGTCAGGTATGTACCATAGGTGCAAGGGGGTTGAGGTCAGGTGTAAATTACTGAAACTTGACTGGACCTAACACTAATAGCGACATTATTACTTATGGAAAAGCATAGGCTGGTGAAGTAATAACCCACTTTATCGCAATTGGCATGTTAGGTCAGACTGCAAACTTCTTTCAGCCCAGATGTAAGGTAAGTGTGTATAATCAGCTGAGAGCTCTTTAAAATGTTGGTGGAAACTACATGCCAGGATGGATAAAGTGTAAGAGTTTGTTTGTGGCACCATATATAGCAATGACAGAGCAAAAGGCATTTTGCTCATGATGACAGAGAGGGACAGTAAATAGGAAGGACCATGGCATTCATTTTTAGAGCAATGATTCCCATGCACAGAGATGCACTGGGTGGAAAGACATGGCATTGTAAGACTTAGCACATTGAGGCCTTACTATTCTCCTCAAGAAGCAGTCCTTATAGTGCTGTTCACATGGCAGAAAGAGGTGATGCCTACACTCTAGACACTTGAAAGGTAAGGTATAGAACGTGGCAAGAGGCAGTATGGTGTTAAAATAAGAATGTTATTGAGGGTCTAGAGTAAACATAGAGTAATGTGGATAGCAAAGAGTAGATTGATAAAGAGTTAATTTTCACGTTGAAGGAAGGTAGCTTTTATTGCAGAGGACCTTTGCAAATAGTGTTAGGGACTGGAGTGTACACAGATTAAGCCTCAAGTCAATCACTGGATGGGTATATTGATGGGACAATGGTTAGGCTCCCATAGAGAGGTTGTTTCAAAATTTGAGAGAGACCCCCTTACAACCAGGGGAATAGGGTACTTTAACAGTAAGAAAAGAAGTTATTTCCCTTGGTGAACCAATCTTAACTAAGACAACCTAAAATAGGTGTCATGGCCAACCTAGTTCTTGGACCTACTGGCACAATTCCTTAACTAATACACTTAAACAGTAATATAATTTGTTGTTTATTAAAAAAGAATATTCATACATATACATATACAATTCATTAAAAACCGCTCTCAAGGAGCCAAGAGTAAAAATATGCACACAAATTAATTAAAAAACATTCATTACACATGAATTACATAAACAATGTGATTATTTGATTTAACAATTGAAATACTAAAGGAGTATTGAAAAGAAAAAGAGAGACATATACAAGACACAAAAATTGTCAATTGGTGTTGCACGTTTGTGGGATTTCAATAGAGCACAATCCTGACAGTATATAATCTTAAGTATACAGGCTAGGTCTTTTCTCCCTTGATCGTGCTGTGGGGCGTTGACGTGTTTCGATGGTCTTACTGATAATTTACCATCTTTATCAAGACTATAATGATAAGTCTCTCCCTCTTATATGGCACTGGTTGGTTGCCCGTAGTCTAGAATTCCTGCAGATAAACATATTGCCATCAGTGTCTTACAAACAGTTTATTTTAGGTCTCATGCTCCTGATTCACACTTAGACATTTGCCTTTCATCTATTTACATGAAGTTCCTTCTATATTACCACCGTAAATCATTTCTAATGTACACATTTCTATTTTACTAACATTTTGTCACATTTTATATTAGTCACAACGCTTTATGTCTAACTCGTATCATGTCATTGTGCCACATCCTAATGAGATTCAAACCATAATCCTGCATGTTTTTCAATCGTACTACTGAATTAGCGGAAGGTTCAAGTTGACCTCGTCCATCTCTGGCTGACATTCTATATAAACTGTCTCCACTCCTGTTTTTCAATCAGTAGGGACCCTTACCACCCATTATCATAAAGGCAATTCTCTCCATTTACTGGATCCCATAGAGAGGTGCCATAAGGACAGTGATGACTGAAGAACGGAGCAAGCCTTGCTCAGGGCCACAAGACGAAAAGTGGAGAGTTCCACTCTGGGCAGAGTAGTGAGTGAATTGCAACTCCTAGTTATAAGAAAATCAAAACCCTTTGAATGTGTTCACATAACATCTAAACATGTATATGTGTATTACATAATGTGCTCTAATAATTTATTTGTAAATACTGCAAAAGTTGACAATCTCAACCTTAGAGGCAAGAAACACCAACTGAATAAAATGTAAGAGTATAGGAATTTTTATGGGTGCTTGCTTTGAATTGCTAATTACTAACCTTGTTGTGTAAAAAAAGGAAACCAAATAGGCACTTATTTGTAGTCAGGGCAGCAGGGTAGCTGATATCTCATGCTCTCATCATTGGTACCTCTTTTTGCCAAGGTATGGAAATACAATGCAGTGGCCTCAATATTGCATGTCGTCTCTCTTTTAAGCGGCTTCCAACTCAGACTAAACCTAAATGGATTATTGTTGGTGCCCCTTGATTGAAGGGGCACCAACACAATACACTTGGTGGTATGATGCTTAGTAGTTTCAATTAAAGGACTACTAATCTTTGAATGTGATCGCTTAGGGGTCCTGGTGGTGCAGCAAATTAAAAGACGTGTAAGTAAATCGCAAGTGATATAGGAGTCACTAGTAGCATCTTTATGATAAGCATACCTGCAAGCCCAGAGAGAGTGAAGCTTCCTCAAAGTATGTAAACAGGATTTAGATGCTATTACAGACACGGAGACAAACATTATAGATTATGGGGCATATTTATGAGACCTTTGCGTCATGCTTGAACTACGCAACATATTACATGCACAACACAAACCTCTAAGTCATATTTATGAAGTTAAACAGAGCCACTGTGTGTGGCTTTGAATGGGTTAAAAAATATGGTGTAAAGAATTGTAGGGTAAACTGAGGCATTCCATGGGCAATGCTGTGGATGTTCCCATACAAATCTGGTAAACCTGGAAATGTGCCAAAAAGATATGCCTTCCCAGGTGAGGTGTAACAAGGAGAAATATTTTTATTTCTCCTTGTTTTTTCTTCTTCTATGTATGCTGCATTGTACGATGGAGCATGGGTGGATACAGTCCCAGATCAGTCTTGCTGAAGTTTTACCTGCTCAATTTTTGTGTCAAGTCCCATTCTCATTAGGAAGGATCACAGCGAGCAAGGTGAGCATGACTGACAGTGGTTGTTGTGGCCGAAGAGTAGGTCAGGTGTGGAAAGGCAAAATGGAGCTTCGCGTAGGCAGCCCTCTGTGAGTGATCACTGCTTGCTGTGTGAGGAGATGGACTGGTGGCTGCTCACGTGGATTTTCAATGTGAAGTGGGTGGTTCAGGTGTGAACAAGCCCGTTCACAGGTCACAGAGTCCAAAAGCTTGCTTTAAAGTGCCCATGAGCCGCATCAAGAGTCCAGGACCTAGGGTGGTGGTTAATAACTGCAAGTCGGAGGACTTCGCCCTGGGTAGGGGTACCAGACAGGGGTGTCCGTTGTCCCCCCTACTTTTCGCACTAGCCATGGAACCATTAGCGGCTTGGGTGAGATGGGACCCCTCGATACGGGGCATACGGTGGACGCCTGAGTGGGAAGACAAAATCTCCCTCTATGCAGATGATGTCCTGCTCTACCTGACGAAACCTAGGACTTCTCTCCGATATTTCCTAGATCTTCTTGAGGTCTTTGGGAGGTACTCAGGACTGGTGATTAACTGGGACACGTCGGTGATATTTACATTAGCCGGCGGCCAACCCAATCTCCTGCGGTCTTGTCCCATTAGAGTAGAGGCGGAGGGCTTTAAATATCTAGGGATTTTTGTCTCACTCGATCCGAAGCTACGCTTTGAGCGTAATCTGGCTGTACCGCTGGCTCAGTGTAAGATAGACGTGGAATGCTGGCGTGCCCTCCCATTATCCTTGGTCGGTAGCGCCACTCTCTTCAAGATGATGGCCTTGCCGAGATTCCTTTACGCCTTGCAAAACTCGATGGACCCTGTAGCTGCTTCCTATTTCAATGGAATTGAGTCATTGCAGAGACACCTCATGTGGGATGGGGGAGCCCGCATAGCCTTTAAAAAACTGTCCTTGGCGTGGTACGATGGTGGCATCGGACTCCCTGATCTGCGCAAATATTATTGGGCCTCGCATCTGGCCGCCATCAATCACATCGTGTACGGGGTGCTGGGTGATCCCGGTTACGCCATGGATCGGAACCTTTACCCCGGTGGAGAGATCGGAAGGGCGCTGTATGCGAGGATGGGCAAATATCCATTGATTGGCCCGACCCCTCATGCGGTGAAGGTCTGGCATGTGGCCACTAGGAGTCTCGGGTGGGCTGGGAGGCTCACGCTATCCACCCCTTTGTTTAATTCGGAGAAGCTGGGGAGCTTGTGGACGTCGAAGGGATTCGATAAATGGGACCTACTCGGCATCTCCCAGATCAAAGATGTCTGGGGGAAAGACTCTATATTGCCTTTCGAGACCTTGGCGGCCCGGTATAGTCTGCATCAACACGATTACTTCTGGTACCTGCAAGTTAAACACGCCTTGGTCACGCATGTCCTGAGAGGGACTGAACTCCCTGAGGCTTCACCCCTTGAAGACCAGGTTCTAGACGGTCATCTGCCTGGGAAGACCATATCCCTCATCTATTGCAAGCTGATTAATAATATCGGGGACCCCCTCGTGAAGCTTATGGCGCAGTGGACTGCAGACGGGTTGGAACTGGATGATGAGGACTGGACTGAGGCCGTGTCCTCTCCCAAAGTCGTTGCGATACAAATAAGATTACACCTGGTTCAGCTGAAAATACTGCATAGGACTTATGTGACAGGTCCACGTCTGGTGCGAATGGGATGGCCTGAAAGTGGTGAGTGCAGGAGAGAGTGCGGCGAGGAGGGTACCCTGATGCACATCATTTGGAATTGTTCTTACATGCAATCCTACTGGCAGGCTGTGCATGAGGAAATGAGGGTGGTACTGGGAATGGAGGTGGGCCTTGAGGCACGGAGATGTTTGTTGAATGTGTGGGAACCGACAGACCTAATGAATGTCAGAAGCAGAGGGTTACGCGAGCGCGTATGGTAGCTAAACGTAATATTGCACAGTTGTGGGGGGCGCGTCAGCCGCCCCAGATTGGGAGGTAGGCGGATGATCTTGATTGGTGCATGTTTAGCGAACGAGCGGTATACCTGGCTAGGGGCTGCCCGCGTAAATGGGGGAAAATATGGGGTGCATGGAATGCTCATCACAGAGATATTTGCGAGGCACCTATGTTGAGTCTAGATTTAGATGCTCCGGAATCCCCTTGATCCCTAACAGTCATTGTAATGTAACTATTGCTGGCCTCCACCTGAGTGTTATTTCTGTTTGTTTTTTTTGGTTGTCAATAAAAAGAGTTTAAAAAAAAAGAGTCCAGGACCTGAGAGGCATCACTTGGGGGTGAGAAAATCACTTCGATTTGGTCCAGGAGCCTTTTACGTACCTGAAGTTCAGATCAGGATGCCGATAGACTAGCTGTTTATGTCACTCTGGGGTCCTTCACACAATGTGAAGTTGCAGGGCCAGTTCTTCATACAAGGCAAGAGGGCAGCAGGAAGCAGATCAGCCAGCTAAGTAGCAGTTCCTTTACAGCGGCATTCTGGCAGAGTGGCAGTCTCTGTAGCAACACAGCAGTCTTTCTTCCTGGCAGAGTATCAACAGGACCAGAATGTTACTGAATAGTTGGTGTCCGAGGTCCTTCTTTTATACACAGTTGTGTCTTGAATTGGGGAGAAACTTCTGGAGGCATGACTCTGCAGTGCACAGATGCCTTGCTGTCCTGGCCCCGGCTCCTGATTACCTACAGGAAGTATGCAGCCCTTTGTGTGAAGACAGAGCATAGCCTAACAGGTGGAGCTGGGCCTAGGTCCTCCCACCTATCCTGCCAGTGATGGCTCTTTCAGTCAAACCTAAGCCTCCAATTGTGTGTGACTGTCTAGGATGAATACACAAGGCCCAGCCGTCAGCTATGCATAGTCATGTGACTCATAGGTTGCAGACACCAAATGACTATGGCAAGAAAATGGCAAACTTCTAAATGTGGTATTTTAGGAATTGCAATTCAAAACCTGACTTCACCATGAGTTAAGATTTTAAATTGTGATTCTAGAGACACCAAACATGAACTGGTTGTCTCTTCCCATTTGAAAATTACTCCTGTAAAATGTAATAAGGCAAATCCAATGATATCCGATGGGAGAGATGTCTTGTCGTAGTGAAACACAAATGTAAGAGTTTTCAATACCAGGTCTTGTAAAACTTAAAAGTAAATATCCAATATTTTAAACACATTTTATCTTGCCCTCTGGGCTGTCCAGGGTCTACCCCAGGGGTGGCTTGTATGTATTAAAAAGGAAGGTTTGGGCTTGGCAAAGTTTGCCAGGTCAAAATGGCAGTTGAAACTACGCATACATGCTATGAAATGGCAGGCCTGAGACAAGTTTAAGGTAATGCTTAAGTGAGTGGCACAATCAGCGCTGAAGGCCCAGGAGTGACAGTTAATTTACAATCGTTTGGGTACCTGTAGTCATACTTTACTAGGGACATACATGTAAATTACATATAAAAATTGGGTTTAAGCCATTTCTTACATATTTTAGGGAAAGAGAAAAAGCACTTTTGCACTAGTTAACAGTAGTAAAGGGCAGAGTACTAAGGTCAGCAAAAACAAAGTCAGCAAAAACAAGAGTTCTGAAGGCAAAAACTTAGGGGAAAACCACACCAAGGATGCCAGGTTTAATACTTACCATAAATCTATGAAATTGCACATTTCTGGTTCTACTGAGTCAATGTTTATTGTTTTAGTGTCAAATAATTCATTACATGTTACTCTAGTTTTCTAAAATGGTATGGGATTGTCCTTGTGTTGTGTTTTCACTTTACTACTGTTTGATTGCCTCATAAATACTTTACACATTGCCTCTAAGTAAAGCCTAACTGCTTGTGTGCCAAGCTACCAGACATTTCAGCACAGGTTAATTGGGAACTTTTGTAGTTTACAGTGACAACGATTGTGACTGTTGCTCTACAGGCTGGTAGCTGAGGGTAGGTCTCGAATAATGTCCTTGTAAGGATGACCTTTTCCTTAAACAGCCAAATTGATGACCTCTACCTGACCTAAGGGGCTAATCTTCCCTAATATTGGGGTGGAATCATCCCTACTATACCATTGCTGGTGCAGTTTAATTTATTTTCAAATGTGGACACCTGCGTCCAGATAAGAGGCCCCTTTGTTATACCACATATGGTAGATAATATTTATTTAGTTCCTGTTGAAATTCCATTTGCCCCTCCAGGCAGTCGAGGCATGAAGCATGTTGACCCCACTATATCTAAATTAAATACCCCTATTTCACATGTCAGCTATCTAAGTACATTATAACTATAGACATCTTCACTATTTCTAATAAGTCAAAGGGCAAAATAGGAATGGGTGGTGCACAACCCGGTTAAATAAAGTTATAATGATTCTCGAAAGGATGGGTGCACTCCAGGGTGGCGTTTCCGTCAAGCGCCTAGAAATATAGAACATGTGGTGTACGCAACGATATGCACGTGTACATCATGCACACGAACTCCAATGCATTTCGGGCTAGCCCGAAATGCATTGGAGTTCGTGTGCATGATGTACACGTTGTACTATTTACAGACTTCATTGATATGATGAGAATATCATTGAGAAAACTCTTTTGAACGAAGATTGAATAATAAATCTACATTCTACCTTAAACTTTGGAATCATTGTGTTGATCATCCAAGGAGTGCCTCTAACAGGGGATGTATATGCATATCTTTGCGTACACCACATGTTCTAATAAGTCAAAGGGCCCAGCACCCTATTAAAATACTTTTTTTCTTATACCTTTTTATATTACTTTACTCACTACCCAATTCCTACCCCCCTCACTTGCACTCATCACACGGCGTAAATTGTGTGCTTGTATACATTAAACCTTTCAGGAGTCTGGATGTAGGACCTCGTTAACTATTCCTCCTTGTCCTGGCTATGATTATTTGCTTGAGAAATGCTCAATCAACAACCAAATTTGTCACGTTACTTTTAAAATTTGTAGCTATGGAGAAAAGAGGAATGTAGGTAAGAGCAGACTCCCATTGCAGTAGACAGAGTAATTTTGGGGCCTTTTGGATAAGAAATAGGTCTGTAAGGCCAAATTATTAGAAGGTAGCCATGAGGCTTGCTTGGGACTAAGAGGCCGGATGAGGGCGCTATGGTGTCTGGGTGTTACCAGAAATTCAGAAATTCAAGGGAATGGAGCATTGATGCCAATAAGGTGGTGCTAGGAAACAAAATTTGTCAGTTTACTGTTTTCAACTTGTCTAGTTTGTAAGGAAATCTGGCCAAAGAAATGTAAGCTTTGATTTACCTTTATTACATGCTAAGTTGTATAGAAAGATCATCTCAGTGCTTGGGTAGCACGGCTTGATTCAGGGCTTTGACTATGGGCCTTATTATAACATGGCAGTCCATCGGGCCGCTGTAGCCGTGCTTGCGGTGCATACACCTCTGCTGTGGCGTTCTGACCATCCCATTACAACTTGTGGGATCGGACCTCATTGGCACCACTGCAACCACCATCCCTGGCTGTGTTGCACCAGTCTTGATGTCGCAATATGCTTGGCGGGTCCATCTGAAGCCCTGTCAAGCATATTTTGAGTTGCCTCATCCCCACATTTGTCATGACAGTGCAGCCACCATAAAAAGTGTGATGGTGAGGAAACAAAGGGTGCCCCCTTGGGTCTCTGCGCCATAGGGTGAATGCAGGGGGGACATGTTGTGCCCCCTTGTCTGCATGCACTCACAGTTCCTGCAGGGCATAGACTTGACAGTCCATACACTGCAGAAACTGACTTTGGTGCTCCCATTGTGGTGTTTTTTTCAAAGGCACTATCATGGGACCGTAATAAACCTGCCTGCCAGAGACTTTAAAAGTCGTAAGCCTGAGGTAGGTTTTTAATGGCTTTGGTGATCTTGGAGCGGGGTAGTGGCCCCACTCTGAGACAGCCAAAGTCATAATAAGGCCCTATGTATTGATTGCCTTTTTAACAAATCCCTTAGACTACCATATAGATATTCTCTGATGCCCACATGTTGCACTCTTGAGTATTTCATCCTCATCAGACAAACAGCGTCAGCTTGCTAGATATCTGACTTCCTATCACAAGGTTACCCCCTTCGCTGCGGGGGTTATTCCCCCGCTGTCCTGGGGGGGAGTTGGCACGCACAGCGTCCACATGCTCATGACGAGCTCAGCTCATCATGAGGCACGGCGATCCTGTGCTCATGACGAGCTGAGCTTGACACAGGTGTACCGGCTCCCGTGGAAAGCTCAGCACAGCAGGGGAATTCTCCCCGCACCTGAGCGTTCCACTGTCCATGACGAGCTGAGCTCATCATGAGCACCGGAGCGCCGTGGCTCATGACGAGCTCAGCTCGTCATGAGCATGGGAGGGGTTAAGAAGCTCTCAGGTGCCCACATGTTGCACTCTGAGTATTTCATCCTCATCACGCAAACAGCGGCAGCTTGCTAGATATCTTACTTCCTATCACAAAGTTAAGAAGCTCTCTGAAGCCCACATGTTGCACTCTGAGTATTTCATCCCCATCAGACAAACAGCGGCCTCTTGCTAGATATTTTACTTCCTATCACAAGGCTACGAAGCTCTCCCCCCCCCCCTCCAGGAACCCAAACAACTTTAACCAGTTTAACATGTGTGCGAACTTGTTTGTTACACCTAACTAGTTCTGATCATTCTGAACTCGAGTGACCAACAAAGCCAGTGAAATGTGACATAACAATAGAAACATTTCATCTTTCAAACTGTGCCTAGCGTTTTTATCCTTATCAGAGATTAACTCGATAGCAATCTGATGTGAAAGTCAAAAAGGGAAAATAAACAGGATTGATGTTTATGCTAGAAATTGTCTGACCAGTGCAGGCATATAAAATACCATTGATTGTTTTGCATAATAAATTAAACCGCTGATACTTCCCAACAAAGGGCTATTGCATGGAGTAAGGAATTATTATTATAACTCAGTGATAGCTGTGGTAAAGATGGGCTCTAAATCTAATGTGAAAAGGCACCAGACAAAATTAATATTGCATTATAATATACTTTGCCTTTCTGGTGAGTAGCTTAGCTTGATTTATTCTTGTAGATAATTACGTGCAGCAATATTGGTAATTCAAAGCTAAATTGAATTGCAGAATGCGCAAATAAATTGAAACTGCTTTGATATGTCTTGAAAGAAAGGGAGATGGATGGATGTAAGTTCTAAATGTACAACATGAGTCAAATTCCCCAGACAGCAATATGCTAAAACAGCTTTAGATATTTTACAAAGGCTATATTAGGTCCCAGCCATTGGATGGCAGTAAAATTCTACATCAATCAATTTTCATTGTGAACTGGGAAAAAATAATGGGTTTTTTCCTTCTATTATTTAACAGGGATGACTATTGAAGCCAGTTCTCTCAGTTATCTGTAAAAAATTAAAGTAAGAGCTTCTGCTTTGTTTAATGAAAGCAGGTATGTGCGCGTTTGTGTGCTTTTGTGTGTGTTTGTGTGTGTCTGTGCATATCTACGTGTTTGAGTTTTGTGTGTGAATCTGTGATATTTTATGTGGTAGACACGATATATAACTCCGTACCACATCTGTTTTTGTGCGCTGGTGTGTATGTGTTTGTGGCTGTGCGTGTTTCTGCATCTATGAAAACAGAAACTCCATTAATTTTATATGAAATCACTGGGCCAAACCAATTCATTACTCATATGAAATAAAAAATATTTTAGGCAGCATCAAACAGCACATTGAATAAGAGCTGAATAAAGACCTAAAACCACAGCACAAAATAAAAAGAAAATAATTTTTTTTTAAACTGGTCAGACAAATCTTTCAGTAGATAGGGAAACTAAAGCTCAGAGCTCAAACTAATGACAAGGTGAAAGAAGCAGTCTGGATTTGAGCTGGAGTTATACAAGCTCTAGGTTTCTTGGTTTTCCCATGCACTGAATCGCTTAAAAGTACAATTCATATTTTAACAACAAAGGGCCCGATTAAGATGTTGTCTGGAAAGGCTCCGGATGGGATTTGGTATTGCAGAATCCAATTCGGAACACTTGTTCTTGAACAGATTCTTGTACATATTTGCCAATGACTGATTATGATGCCCGGAAATCGTTCTAGCAGTCTGAATCGGTTCCGAAAGGCATCCGGACAGGCCGAGTCTTTCAAAGCCAATTTGTACAGCTCTATGGACACAGTTTCCGGATGAACAATTACGATGACCGATTCGGACAGCCGTTCCAATTCGGTTTACCCAAGATGAAATGACTGCAGGAATCCATCTTTGGGGGCCCCTTGCAGACCCCCTTCACCCAGAGACGTACGAATGAAGCCCGTGGGTGTACACAAGTGACACCTCTTCCCAACCATGCCCAATGTGACTGGCACTATGGGGTGCTCGCCACAGGGTGCAAGGTTTTCCCCAACCACCCCTTGTTTTCAATGGGAGCCTCATTCGGAACACTGGCTCCCATTGAAGTCAATGCGAGTCCGAGAGAATGATGTTAGGAAGCATCGT
This sequence comes from Lissotriton vulgaris, assembly GCF_964263255.1. Classification (NCBI taxonomy): domain Eukaryota; kingdom Metazoa; phylum Chordata; class Amphibia; order Caudata; family Salamandridae; genus Lissotriton; species Lissotriton vulgaris. The sequence goes on from NC_141699.1 coordinate 922,483,523, forward strand.
AATCTGTCATCAAGACTCACAGGACACGATTTGTTTGGAAACTATTCTGTAACAGATCAGTTTCCAAACGACATCACAATCGGGCCCAAAGAAATGTTCTGAATTGGATTGCTTAAACAAAACCTGGCTTCCAAGCACCACAATGGAGCTTTTGGCCAATTGCCCTAGAATGCATAGGAAGGCCATCTTTTTCTTCTCCTCCTTCTAAAAAGAAGGCAATGGTTTTTATTGCCCTTTTGGATAACATTTCAAGGCCTTGTTTTCGAAAGGTTTGTGTTAATTTTTAAGCACAGACCCTATGCAAAACTCTTTTTGAAATGTACAAACCAACGCGTTGGTTTGAAAGAAAAAGTCATGCAAACCAGCACAACACACTGTTTTCGTTATTGTTAGACCTGGCATCTTTTGGTGTGTTTTCCCTGTCATTTTGCTTTCTGACCTTCTGGTTTTGGTGATGTTCTGGACACTCTTTTTGCTGGTTTAGTGTTTCTGCACACTTTTTCACTGCTGTTCAGTGCTAGAGTGCAAGTGCTCCTGTTGTAGATTGTGTTTATGGATTGCTATTTCCATGATTGGCATATTTGATTTACTAATAAGTGCCTAGTAATCTGCACAGGTATGCCCAGGGCCTATAAATCATATGCTGCTAGTGGGCCTATTCAAAAACAACAATTGATGGACAGAATGCAGAACAATGTCATACATTCACCCCAGTACAGAGATCTGGGTCTATATCCATCATTCTTTTGCTCACCATGCCATTCCAGTTTGGACTCAGCCAAATGCAAATCCGTGTTGATCCTGCGCCCAATGGGAACAACCCAGCGTGAACTGCCAAGCCAGGTCCTTCCTGGACTGGAAACAAGCATCCTAGGACCGGTTTCAGACTTTCAGCCCTCATCAACCAGGATAGCTGGACTCCAGTGGCATTGAGATCACGGGACCCACATCTGGGCATACCTGTCCCACTCAGGGTGACAAATGCAAAAACCACAGTTGGTGGACAGAATGCAGAACAATTGTCCTACATTCACCCCAGTACAGAGATCTGGGCCTAAATCCATTATTTTTTTGCTCACCATGCCTTTCAAGTTTGGACCCAGCCATATGCAAATCAGTCACTAAGTGGGAAGGGTATGCCCAAACATGGGTCCTGTGCTCACTACACCACTGGATTCAAGCTAGCCTGGCTGATGAAGGGTGATGCCCTGAAACCCTTCTCAGGATGCTTGTTTCCGGTCCAGGAAGGACCTGGTTTGGCAGTTCGGACTGGACTGTTCCCACAAGGAACAGGGTCAAGACTGATTTGCATATGGCTGGGTCCAAACTGGGGTGGTGTGGGGAGCAAAAGAAGGATGGATTAAACCCAGATAATTGTGACTAGGGGTGAATGTTTGCATTGTCCAGCATTCTGTCCATCAATTGTTTCTTTTGCATATGTCACCCTAAGTGGGAAGGGTTTGCCCAGACGTGGGTCCCGTGCTCACTACACCACTGGATTCAATCTAGCCTGGTTGATAAAGGGTGATGCCCTGAAACCGGTCCCAGGATGCTTGTTTCTGGTCCAGGATGGACTTGGCTTGGCAGTTCGGGCTGTACTGTTCCTACAAGGAACAGGGTCAGGACTGACTTGCATATGGCTGGGTCCAAACTCGGGTGTTGTGGTGAGCAAAAGAAGGATGGATTAAACCCAGATCATTGTGGCTGGAGGTGATTGTTTGCATTGTCCAGCATTCTGCCCATCATTTGTTTCTTTTGTACTAGTGGGCCTACAGCACAAGTAGTGACACCCACACAAGTTGCCTTTCAAAGGTGTCTCATACCTGCCCCTGCAGTGTCTGTGAGCAGTTTTTACTGCCATGTCGACCTGTCAATGGCACCCACTTGCCAGGCCCAAACCTTCCATTTTCCTATATGTAAGACACCCCTGTGGTAGGCCCAAAGTACCCCCATGGGCAGGGTTCAGTGTATGTGAAAGGTAGGACATGTACCGGTGTGTGTTACGTGTCCAGATAGTGAATTGCCGTGCCATTCATTTTTCACTATTGCAAGGCTATCTGTCTCATAGGTTAACATGGAAGTTACCTTGTAACACCTTACTAGCATCCCTTCCCATTGGGACTAGATGGAGAGTTGGAGTTGGTAGACTGACAAAATATTGACACTCAAAATATCCCCATACAAAAATATCAATACAAAAATATCAATATCAAAAATATCTATATTCTATACTTTCAATGGTAAGTACAAAAATGTCCCCCAAAAATATCGACGTCATAAATATGGTTATGCAAAATATTGTTTATTGTACATATAAAATACATTATTAACTATTAAATAAATGAAAGCATACCATTAATTCAAAAAAGAAATTAGATTTAATACACATTTTAACAAATATAACAAATAAACTTAATTTAAAAAGTTAAACACACATATATAATAATTAATATATATTTGCTTTCAAACAATTATTAAACTAAAAATGTCTATGTACTTCATAATATTCGAATTATACAAAAATGTAATAAATAAATATATCTATCTATCTATCTATTTAACTATATAAATATATATATATATATATATATATATATATATATATATATATATATATATATATATATATATATATACTTTACAGTCCTGCTCCGCTGCCTCAAACAAGGACCAAGATCCAATCTGCAACAACGAAATCACCAGGTACAGACCACTCCACAGCGCAATAGTGAGATTAAAGTGGTTTATTCACACGAACTCGCCAGCATGACGCGTTTCGGTCACTACACGGTGACCTTGATCACATGTATATATATATATATATACATACAATAACATAAAAAATCTATTTTTACAAAAACCTTCAATTCTAAATTAAAACATTAATCTATTTAAAAATCGTTAAACTTAAATTTACCGCTCCAGTCAGTGACACAGTAGGCAAAGTGTTAGATAGCTGAGGGATAACAATTACTATTCCCCCTCCAATGAGTGCATCAGTAGGGAACGTGTTGGATAGGAGAGGGGTAAAAATTACTATTCTAAACACAAAAGAAAAAAGCAGCTAGGGAATTTAAAGCTGCACTGCATGTAATAGTCACCTCAATCAATTCGAAAAAGACCTGCTTTCCACCTCAATTGTCAGCTACCTGTTAACCATCCAATAGGAAATAGTTTTACACAAGAATTTTTTGCGAGGCAACACATATATCTCAGTCAAATTACAATCTATAATACATATTTTGCATTGAGTTAAATCTCATAGTTCTTCAGTGTTGAAGTCAATCTTGATTTTTATTTTATGTTTGCTTACAAACCGCAGCCAATGCGTTTCACCTAACAAGGCTTTATCAGGGCTGCAAGTATTGAAAACCCAGCTATAGACATTACATAAATACTGGGTACATCAAGAAAATCCAAAATTATCAACAGTTTAAAGAGAGCCATGTGTGTCTTAATCCAAAACACCAAACATTCTTAAACAAAAACCCAACTTCATATAATGGGAATCTGTGGATTCTTACAGAAAGTAATATCCAAGTACACATATATTCCAATTGAGTTTTCCCATAAACCTACCACATGTTATAGCAAAGTCAATGGTCATATATTAAACTGGACAAATAGGTAACCAGTTGGTATTATCTTGAAACATAAACATGTAAATACACCCAGTGCAGTAAACACCATTTAAACCAGAAGTGCTCAAGAAAATAATTTGTAGAATTTACTGTAGATAGAGATTCACTCAAGAGAAAACTGGAAGAGAACTAAAAAAAAGTGTAAAATAGAGGAATAGTCCATGGTTAGACTACAAGAAAAGGCCATACATGAGCTATTCCACACATGACACGGGGAAATGGTCAAGAGAATAGAAAGGAGCGGAGGTGGTATTCTCTTACTAAGAAAGATATGATGTGCATCAAAGGAATATTGTAAGAAATGTGATTCTTCACAAGCAAATTGTAAAAGTCAGCAATGTCCTCATCTGTAGAAACCCACAGATTATACAAAGAAAGAGAATATCAATAATATTCTTTTGGTCAGATTAAGTTAGTTTGACCTAAAAGTAATTGAAAAATCATTCAAGTCAGGCTTACGTACCAATTAGTTTTACACATGGTGCTTCCAATTCAGATGAGCTGTGGGTCCAACAGAAAAAACATTCTATCAATCCTGGCACCGTTTTCACATAAATACGAATGCCCCACACACCTGCGATAGTCAATAATTCTGCACAAAAATGATACATCAGTCACAAGCACATTATTGTTTCTCAAGCCGATAAAGTTCAAACAGCCAAAGCTATTCCCCTATCCTCTGCCTATTACATCAATGGGCTGGTAAGATTGTCAGATATTGTCTTTTCCTACGTCTTCAATAAATAGGACCACTACTGTGTAGGCGAGATCACCACCATAAACTTAAAGGATATAGTCAAGAGATGCCATCTACATCTAATCATCTCCTGCTATTTCAAAGCGAGTATGTGCCAACTACACCATACCATCCTTATCTTCAAATCCAAAAAATGGAACAGTGCCAAACAAAGGAAGAGAAGACACAGAAATACATGAAGCATATGAGTCACAAATGCAAACATTCTGTAAATTATTATAAAAATTCAAATGCTAAAAGTAATGGTCTAAAGCCATGAAGTAGAGTGGCCTTGTTCGATTGGTCTAACTTCATCTAGAATGTAGGCAAATGCCAGAGTACTTATGACCAAGTTATATTGATCAATGTCATCATGCGCATCCGCATGGTTGGTCACATCTGTCCCATTACGTAGTGCATGTTAAAAGAGATCCCTCTCTTGGTCCTAAACCTGCAAGAGTTTATAATGCTCGGCTAATAAAGCTGTAGGCAATATATTTATCACAGTCCCCTCCAAGCAAAATGCTCCCAATACCGTCATGAGTCCTGTTATTTCTTACCTAAGTATAGCACCTGCCATTTGTGTTCGGTACTCCCAGAGACATCAAAACCGAGGGTGTCATATCAAATGCCTTAAATAATGGGTTGATTGATCCAAGGCGCCCCATGTGTTTCAGTACCTGGAAGTAAAAACATTACAATTGATCTAATTCGGGCCCATGGAGTCCATAGTAAAAAAACACTAGAATGTCAAACGATTAATGAAAATAAAATCTCACCTCATGCAATTTGACCCGTTAGCACCTATGACTAGGCCAAATGTGACAAAGCAAGTCACAATAGAGGACAAGTAATGAGGAAATCTACTAATCCGTCCCTGATGATATTGCGTCAACAAGGCATAACAAGCCATAGGTTGACTGGAGCATTTATCTGATTCTAATAACATTTCAAAATGGATATAATACCCGACTTGACCCAACCCCTCGGGACAGCGCCTAAGGATATTACTATTTATAACTCTCATGTCTCCATCTGGAGACAAAAAGGAATATATACCTCATAAGGAAGCATGGGTAGATGAGGAGCATCACCAATACTGATTTAAAAAAGTATGAGGAGATCAGAGTGGAATGTTAATAATTAATAATTCCAAGTGGGTTAAAAAAGCAGTAGCAACATCCAAAAAGAAAAACAGGAACAAGGTAGTGTTATTCTTCATTACAAATAGATATTTCACAATTTACTACATCTCAATAATGCTAAACCACAGATTTGTCACATGTCATATAGGTGGCTCTATGAAAAATAATGACAGTTCTATAAAAGCTAAATAATTAGTAAAGAAAAATCCAACACATTCCTCAGACCCTATATTGCTAAAGTTGCACATTAGGTTATGAATGGAACAATATTTATTTATTTTATTTATTTATAAAGTTTTATATAGCGCGAACAAGATCCAGAGGGATATCAGAGCTCTTTACAATAGGAAGGGAGGAAGGACATAAATGCAAAATTGACAACAGGTAGGAAAAAAAAATCAGGAATGCTAGCATATTCAGGGACAGTTGCACAAGAAAGAACCAAAACAAATGATTGTCCAATGGAAGTAAGAGCGATTGTCTTTAAGCAGGGGAGCCTAGCACAGTTAGGGTAAGAATTTATTCATAAAGAATTTTTTGACTTCCAATTTGAAAGCTGTCGTTGAAGAGATTTGATGTACTTCCGGTGGAAGAGAGTTCCAAAGCTTTGGGACAGCACCGGAAAAGGCTCTGTGACAAGTTCTCTTTTTCCTAAAGATGAGTGGTTTCAAGAGGAAAGTCTTGGCGCTTCTTGAGGCCCTTACACCACAAGAGAGGTCCAGTTTTTGCACCAGGTACTTGGGAGTATTGAAGTGAAGGGCTTTGTGCACCAGAAGACAATCTTTAACTGAATGCGTACTTCATAAGGCGTCCATTTGAGAGATTTTAGGACTGGAGAAATGTGCTTGTTTCGCTTAGTGCCTGTAACCAGTCTAGCCGCTGTATTAGTGGAGCCAGGGCATATTTGGGAAGGCCACAAAGGGTCGCTCTGCCATAGTCCAGCCTAGGCAGGACAAGCGATTGCACTACCTGCTTGAAATCGTTTTGTGGAAGGAAAGGTTTGATATTTCTGAGTGTCCTCATCAAGTGGTTTGCACCCTTGTATACCTTACTGATGTGATTTTTCATATTCAGGTGCTTGTCCAGGGTGACTCCGAGCGATTTGGCTGAGTCTATGATGAGAGGGGTGCAGTTGAAGGCAGTGAGGTGATTCAACCAGAGGTCAAGCTTGGGGGTGTGGTTCGGAGGAGCGATAACCAGGAATTTTGTTTTGGAGGTGTTGGGCAGAAGAAGGTTCTCAATTAACCAATTTTGAGTAGACGTTAGGGTTGATGTTTTCAATCTAAAGTGGAATAGAGACATTAAGATGTGACAGCCATCCCCCATGCATCACTGACTTAGATGTGAAGTAGTCAATAACTCTGGACAAGCTGTCAAGTACATACACAGGAGCAGTAAGGCAAGAAAATCATTATTGCTGGTGCTTCACAAATTCCCAATATGTGACTAATATATAAAATAGGCCAGTACGTGGCATCAGATACACAGTTATCATTTCATTACATGAGTAGCTGATAATCCTACAGGAAATAATGGAGTTCATTATCTGAGTTAAGTCCCAAATGGACCGCTCACAATTTCCAAATTCAATTTGCTACAAACATCCGCAGCCATAGCTCTCTATCCCTTCCTCTTGGGTCAGGCCCAACTACTTCAATGCCATGGAAGCAGAAGTTAGCTTTATTTGTGCCTATTTCACATGTATGTGAAGCTAGTGTGTATGATAAATCTCTGGAATACATGCCCTAAAAATGTTCCTGTATCCGTGTCCTCAAATGCCATACGGTGCTCCCTATATATATTTGAGAGCAACCACAGATAATAACATATACCACAAAGGTGGATTTGCAGTTGGGACATTCAGAATGGAGTAGTTGTTACTAGTGTTATACATAAATGTTTTTTTCTTATTACAGCCCAGGTGGCAGGTGTTCTTTAAGAGTTTTACTTTTTTTGTACATAATTGAAGTTTGTTGGCAATCATTGACCCTAACCCAGGGACACCTTTCAGGAGCTGCCAGTGTCTATGTAGTATCTTAAATACTTCACGATTGGCCTTAGAATGCATAGTTATAAAGGAAAGTCTCTCACCCCTTCCTGATTTAGATTTCAAAATAAGTGTCGTTCCTCTTTATTGATCTTGCCTTATCTGCTCCTTTAGTCAAGTCCTGACTCTAATAGCCCCTAGTTTCCAATCAGTCAATTGTGAAGCCCGTGCTGTTCAAATTCTTGGTCCTCGTTACAGTTTCTGTACATTCTTATCATTACCCCATTGGGGATGGCACATTTTGTGCATGGCAGATGTGTGCTATCATGATGTAAAATGCTATTCACAGTGGTATCGTTTCTAAACAGTGTGCTTTGTAGTTTTCCTTTTGAGACATAGAATTTTACATTGAGAAACTGAATGTTAGATTCTGACATATTTAAGGTGAACTTGACTTTAAAAGGATTATCGTTTAGATAGTAAAAATAGGCCTTCATTTGTTTCTCTGTACCTGTCCATATGTCAATAATGTCGTCTATATAATGACCTCAGTATTGTATCAGTTTAGCCCAATCTTCTGTTGCTGTGGACCAGCCATGTGTTTGTTCCACCCATCCCATTAAGAGATTTGCATATGACGATGCAAATTTTGAACCCATGGCTGTGCCTTGGAGTTGTTGAAACCATTCCTTGTTGTAGAGGAAGAAGTTGTTGGTGAGAATCAAGTCAGTGATATCCATTAGCATCTTATTGTGCACCAGGTAGTTTGCTCTTCTTGTACTGAAGAAATGGTACAAGGCAAGGTGTTCAAAATCCTTAACTATACAATTATAGAGGGATTCAAAATCCAGAGTTACTAGCCACATTGAATCCTCCCATGTCAGATCTTCAAATGTATTCAAAATGTAAATTGTGTCCCAGATAAACAAGGGAAGGCTCATGTCAGGACGTCAGTAGCACAAGATACAAACAACACCACTAACCTTTTCCTTGTGGCCAGCGGGGACGATGGTAGCAGATATTTCCCCCAATTCCCCTGACCGCAAACCCCAACAGAGGAAGGGAAACCCTACTGCGTGAGGCCGGGCCCGGAGGAAAAGGGAAAAAGGAGAAAATAACAAACTGGGCTGCAGGTGCAGTGGTCCTTCCCTGGTCGTGTCTAGAAGCCTGGAAAGCGCCCCTCTGGGTCGTGCCTCTGCAGGATAGGAAGAAAAACACAATAGGTATAAGGAGCCACTCGCACTATATAGACTACTTCAAATGTCTCTATATGTGTGCACTCACTTACCAGAAGGCATGTAGCCAACTCTTAGTAATAAACTAGAGGGCATGAGCAGTCTGCCAGTAACCACAACAAAATCATTTACTAAGGATCAGCAAGCACGTCTTCAGTGCGCAAGGCTGCGCTTCAGTTACCACTTTGCTGCTCTGAGCAAGGAACACCGCGAGAATAACGGTAAATGTGCATATGCCCTCTGTAGTTCGAATATTTCTGTGTTGTGAAGAAATGTCATTGTACTATAAAACAGAAATAACATGTCCAATCTGCATAGCAAATTACTACACCAGCCCGTGCTATAGAGGAACAACTTGAACTGCTTTTGTAAATCAAAAAAGAATATAAACGATTACCCTCCAGTATCTAATAGTGGTTTCTGGACCGCTTTGCTATTCACTGGTAAAGCTGATAACTCTCAGCAATCTACACTTTAAATAAACAGCATCAAGATGGAAGAAAAGAAAACGCTCCTGCGCTTCTTCCATAAATCAAAATGAAAATGGAACAGTACCCTGCAGAGCGGCTATGGAAAGAAACGCTCCTGCGTTTCTCTCGAGTTCACTGCTGGCACTGACTAGTGCACACAGTCACCAAACGGAGGGAAGCACTCCAGCGTGCCTTCTGAAATACCTACACCTTCACTGAAACTCTGCCTTAGTTCAGGATCGGAGGTCGATTTACATTGGAGCGTCTCTATGACAGGAACGGAGCTGGACAATGCAGCAATTCTTCATGCTGAAATCCGGCGGGGAGTACCATGAGCCATCTTGGATCCTCTGGACACGGATTGTCAAGCACCTTCATCATGAGGAGGAGGTGCTTAAGTATGGGGCTGTCCCTGACCAGTTTCTGTCTTGCCCAACTGCCTGCTGGTATTTGTAGTCCCTACAGCTTTTTCTCAGCCACCCCCTCGGGTGTATGAAAACAAAAGCGGCGTGGATGTGCTCGTCTGGTAAATGCCTTATGGGTGATCGCTACAGCTCACAACCAGAGGTTTGAGAAAGTGGTCTACAAATTCTTCAAGATGTTCTAGGAGCAAACCAATCCCTGATATGATTGTTCGTCCTGGAGGAAATGGGTCCTTCTTATGCACCTTAGGCAATAGGCAAAGGCACAGAAACCTAGGGTGGTTGATCTTTATGAAGGCTTATTCCATGTATGATAGTAATCCTGTTTCCATCCAATGTTTCAGTTTGTCATTAATTAGAGATGATGCTAAGACATAAGGGTTCCCTTGTATTCTTTTATAGCATGACTGATTGTTCAATTGTCTGTAAACCTCATTCTCGTAGAACATAGAACAACATTCCCTCCCTTGGCTGATTCTCATCTAATCACAGACATGTCATTCTTAAGTCGTCAAGGGCATTCCTCTCTCCTTTTGTTAGGTTATTTGGGTGGAAATAGGGAGTATATGCATTAATTTTGTCTTCTAGTTTGAGCAGATTTTCAGTTACTTTTTTCCAGAAGACTTCAGTAGTGTTCAGGTGTAAACCCTGAGGTGTAAACTTGCATTTAGTATGAAGTCAAGTCCCACAAGAAAAAACCTTGCTAGGTGAAACACACTGGCTGTGCTTCTCTGAACAAACATAAAATAAATATCAAGATTGACTTCAACAACGAAGAACTACGAGTATTTATTCATTGTGAAATATGTAGTATTGATTGTAATTTAACTGAAATGTATGTGTTGCCTCTCAAAGAGTTCTTGTGTAAAAATTACTATTTCCACTCCAATGAGTGCAACAGAAGGGAAAGTGTTTGATAGTTGAGGGGAAAAAATTACTATTACCACTCCAGTGATTGCAAAAGTAGGGAAAGTGTTGGATAGCGGAGGGGTAAAAATTACTATTCCCACTCCAATGGGTGCAAATGCAGGGAAAGTGTTGGATAGGGAAGGGGTAAAAATGACTATTCCTACTCCAGTGAGTGCAACCGTAGGGAAAGCGTTGGATAGCTGGGGTAAAAAATACTATTTCCACTCCTGTGAGTGCAACTGTAGGGAAAGTGTTGGATAGCGGAGGGGTAAACATTACTAGTCCCACTCCAGTGAGTGCAAACGTAGGGAAAGTGTTGGATAACAGAGGGGTAACATTTACTATTCCCACTCCAGTCAGTTCAAAATTAAAAACAAACTAAGTATCATAAACAGAACAAAATATTTCTTTTTTTTGAGTAAGTAAAAAATAAATAATTATGTTAAAAATAAAAATATATTTTATATTCAAAATAAAAACATATTATAATGTTAAATACATATATCAAATACCTACAAATATTATATTAAATCATTTTGTAATTAATATTTTTATATACAAATTATTTATTCAAAATGTATTTGCATAATAAACATAATTGATTATCAATTAAACAAATATTATTAATTAAAACAAAAAAACATATATTTTAACTTCCCACCCTTTACACCTATAATCCCACAACCCATACCTAAAATTAACCTTTAAATACATTATTACAAAATTGAACAATGTCTTCAACTAAATAACTAATAGTATTTAACAACTAATCATAAAGTAAGTAAAATTATTTTACTCCACACCCTTCACCCCTATAAAGCCAAAACCCAAACACAAAATAAAAAAATAAACAATTACTCTAATTAACTATCAACTAATTAATAATTAATTAATTAACAAATAAATTACTTCCCAACCTGTACCCCTAAAAACCTCACAACGCACAACTAAAATAAATACACAATTTCCATATCTGATTACCAAGCAGTACATTATACAAAATGCAAAATGTAATTAAAATAAACTGAATAACTTCTAAAAATGTAACACATATTTTGAAAAACATTAACATAAACTTATACAAAAAAATGCATCACATACATGTAAAATATATACTAAAATACATAACACTAATTAAAAAATCGATATTTTAAGCAGCTATATTTTTGCAAACGATATTAATGACTTCTATATTTTTAAAATCTATATTTCTTACCTTAAAGCCGATTTTGTTGACCACAATATTCTTGCTGTTGATATTTCTGTGTCACAATATTTAAAACTCGCAATTAGTGTAGGTCAACATTTCCAACTCAATATTTTGACTGAATACCACTGGAGTTTAGGCTTCCTAAACTTAGAATTTAAAGATACATCTCTTAATAAAGATGATTTTTATATAGTGTGTTTGATAATGCCACTTTTAGAAAGTGAATAGGCATGTGGGCTATGCGCCCTTCTGTCGCACTGCTAAGCACAAGAATATGCACCTCAGGATAGGCCAATGCTTATTGATTAATCAAATGTTCTGAAACCAAAAGTAAACCAGCAAATGTTGATGTTCCTTATACCAATATTCATCCATATTTTATCAATCACAACGGAGACAGCGTGATTCCACCATGATTCTTTATTTCAGCATTTTCAAATGTCTCTTGCTTGCCCAACCAGTCTTTAAACAGCTACATGTGCAGCTGAACCATTTGTATGAAGTGTGCTCATTTCACTAACCCAATGCACTTCGGGCCTGAACGGCCCTCTGTCAGGTGTCTCTGCAACAAGTTTAAAAACATGTCTAAATAAACAGCTCCATGTGAATTCTTTAAATTCTGTTTAAACTACCCACATCAAACCCTCATCAATACCAATGCATAAATGACCTCCATATTTTAAATCGGAAACATAATGTAAAACCCCCTCCATCAACTCACAAACTCGACACCCACTTGATTAACCAGAGTTATCCTCAATCTAAAAATGAATCAAAAAAACAAATGCAAAAGTTGAAGTGCAATTTTCCGTTATCCTAATAACATTCCTTAAAAACTCTAACAGTGTCTCAGCCAAGCTTATTATCTAAACCCCACTACCTGTTAGTGCCAACCTTTCCGGTGTTGTCTTATTACTAAAGCTTGTATCGTTACCTTAAGAGCTGTAACCAGCAGCCTCAAATGCTCATGCACGTTTCCTCAAAGTTTACATAAATGCGTCTTTCATCTGACTTTTCTAACCGTCAATATAAAGGCTCATCACGGGCTCACAATTAGTCTTAATTGTTCAAAGGTTGGCTCTACCCCCGTGACCTCCCCCAGTTAGAAGTTCATATCTTAAAGAAATAGGTCATGAAACCCCAAATGTCAATTTACAATCACCCTCTATATCATTTTAAACCTCACAAAAACAAGAGCATAACACACCCATCTACCCATATCCTCATACCAAGTCGATAAACAAACCCACCCTTCCCGGTCTCTAAAATATGTGAAATTAAATTTAGTGTACACAAAACGAATACCTAATGAGTGCCATTTATTAAATAAAACAAAATCCATGCTAAAAATACATAACACCTCAAAATGCTCAATAATACCAGCCATAAGTTCATACAAAATGTAAACATCCCCCGAAGTATGTAATGCTGTTGCAGTTGATCGTAATCTGCTTGAAATCCACTCCAGGTCTTACGTGTTCACCTACTGCTTCCGTAGTGATATACTTTATAATAGTCTTTGTGAACTTTTTAGAAAGTGGGTATTTTCTTGCTCTACCATCCTGTGTGCCTCTGCCATTTATGTATTCCCCGTCTGGGCTCAGATTGACAGGAGCAGGGAATGTGCATTCAAACTTTCCTGGTGTGGTGTCCTATTTGAGGGGTATATTGTTAAGAACGACATTCACATTATCTCCACTTTAGCGGAAGGAAACTGCTGCTAAAGCGGCGATAATGGGCTTGATAATATGCCCTTGAGAATTCCAATAGAAGTCCAAGATCACACCAGAACATATGCTTTATGCACTTGGTCGGGGATAAGCCTGACTGCTCATGGCAAGCTACCAAGGTGGTGAGCAGGGGTTATTTCAGAAGTGTCACTCCCTTACCCTGACTAGGAACAAGGGTCCCTACATAGACAAAAGCACAACCATTGCCATCTAGAGACCCCCATTTCTAACTGTTACTCTGTGTTGGTGGGTTTTTCATGGGTGGTACATTACCATTCCTGTACATCCGCCCATAGTTTTTGACACAAATACTATCTACTAACAATAGCAAACATGATTTTGCTCCAAAATTTATGCCACTTCAAATCAGACATTAAAAAGGGTAAGGGTTTTATTTCTCTTATTTGTCATATCTTTGCATGTGGGCTTCACTGTACAGTAGACATACAAAGTAGTAAAAGTTTCAAAGTTAGTTTTATTACAAAATATATGATAGCCTCACACAGATACCTTTCCACTATGGTGCAAAGGTGTGTGTTGTTGTTTGGTAGCCTGTTGGTGCATCAGCGCTAGGGAGAGAGAAGGATAGTGCCATGTCTCTGTAAATATGGCACTTTGCTGTTCTCTCCCTGTCACACAATGCAGTGCAGCAACTTTGGGTGCTGCACTGGACTGTTTGACAGACTTGTAAACCCGGACCCAAAAATCTCAAAGACCCTCACTCTACCTACATATAATGTCTCCTTTTTACAGATTGTTCAATCACTCTTATAGCCTTAGAGCCCGCCGTAGCTGGCTCTGCCGACATTTAACCCGTTCGGTGCTGAGGACACTCCTCGGCCATCCCACGTCATAGTGGGCGTGTGGGGAGTATGGCCAGAGGTCTTCCAAACCCTGCCTACTGATTAAAACGCCCACACTGCGGCGGAATTCGCGCCACGGTCAATGTGTTAAGGCCCGCTCCACTGTTTAACAAGTGTGCAGGACTTGAATGGCCAGTATAACCCGCTATGAAGAGCTCTAAGTCTATTAGAGCATTCCGCCACAAAAGAGTAGAATGTTCTCCTTTGTGAAATCCCCTCAGCCTCCGTGAGGCCTTTGTTCACAGCTGTTGCTGTGAACATATATTGGAATGTTGACGCTCTGCTCTTCTATCAGCCATTGGAAGCACAGAGCACTCAATTGTCTTCAAGGGCACGCTCAACATTCCAGTCTTCTAATATAGAATAGGCTGCTCAAGGAATGTGCAAATGCTTGTTTACAAGACACCTGAATGTCTTGCAAGTGCTTGTTCTCTGAGCTCCAATACCACCTCTTCCTCCTTTTACTCATGAAACTGTGAGTGTTTCTTTGTTTAGTGCCTTGACCGGCTGGGTGATACATTGTTCACAATGATGTCAGAATGACAAGAAATGTGTCCATTACTTTCTGTGAAATATCAGTGCCTTGTAACATTAGCGCACTCTTACTTAGTAGTTAATATATGTGATTCTATGCCACTATATAAAACGACACCTATGTATTTGTTTATTTACTATTGTACTATTTAGATGTCACTAGTTATGTAATATTTATGGTCACAAGCAGTGCATCATAGCGGCGCAATTTATACTTCAGTCAGTTATGTATCACAAGTGATTTTCAGTGCATTTTTGGTTTTAAAACTGTAGTACTTTTTCAGTGAATTTCTAAGAATTTTTTTAACATATGTCAACATCTTTCTGTTTTCCTCACATATAACTCCACTTAATCTTTGTTCTGCCAGTGAAGTGACATAAGTATATTAACAAATCTTTCGTGAAAGTTAGAAAAAATGCTCATCCACCTCAGTTTCTTTCTGTAAAGTTTCTGGGTCATCTGTCAAGCTGGGACTAAGAAAAAGGGGTGTTCCTAAGCACTTTTTTCCCATGCAATGAAAAAGGATACAGAAAAAACAGCTGAACAGAATTACACCAAATTTGGCAAAAAACTGGATATTTATTCAGAAAGAGTTTTTATGTCATTTTGAGTAAATCTGTTTACCATTTTAGGAAAATTAAGGAATCAAAAAATAATGATAACTGTTGCTGTGGGATTCCCGTAGGAAAAAACAACCAATACAATTATTTGGGTTTACTAGTCCCACAGGATCCCTACAGGACCCAGCAATGTGATCGGCAGCCGCAACCTGAAGAAAAAGGTGAGGTCGGCATCACAGGACTCAGAAACATGGTCCCAGAGTACAGAAAAACAAATTAAAACAGTAATAAAGTACTAGGTTAGGGATACCCTGACTTCCTAGGCCTTGTGGTGGGGTAGGTAACAATTATTCCACCCCAGGAGGCATAAATCCCAAACAATTGGGGGTTCCTTGAGGTACTGCGCAACTCTTGCGGGAGCCAACCAGGACCCCTGTGTGGACCGGCGAGCTCCCACAGTAGTCTGATGGGAAAGGTAATCCACTCCCCAAAAAAGTTGGGTGGGGTCTGTTGATTGTTCGTGCATAGGGTAGCACCTGCAGTGGGTTGGGCACAGTGCCTAATCGCGGGCCTGACCCTGCACTACTGTGTGCAGTAGGGGTGGACGCCAGTTGGTGATGGTTGCAGGGCCTGGCTGTGGGCCAAGACCTGTGGCTAACCCACAACTGTGCATGGCCAAGTATGTGTGCAGTTGTGTGGTTTACCATCAGTGGATGGCTGGGCCTAGTCCGTGTAGTCAACTCCCCCCTGGCATGGCTGAAGGCCATGAATGGCTAGTGACTGGATATCTGAGAGAGGTTGGGAAGAGGTCATCACTGCTGGACAGGCCTTGTTGCTAGCCCACCTTAGCGCAATGCCAAAGTCTGCGCACAACAAGGGGGGTGAGCACAAATCTATTCTAATAAGATATTTCTTTGCATTAAAAAATTTACATTCACTTAAAAAACAAAGATTAAAGTGGAGTTATACATTAAAAAGGTATTAGGCTTCTCACTTATGCTAAAAATACATCTGAAAATTCACTAAAAAGCGTTTTGTGTATGCCTACTAATAGTGAAAAAGGAGTTTTCCAATCAAATAAACATGGACATTCACCAGTTATACATAAGTATACCTCAAACCACTATGCTGCACTGCTCATAACAGCATATATTTCATCTCTGATGACTTTATGAAATCAACAGTGGTGCAAGTGATACTGACATTTATGTATAACTGGTGAATTTCAATGCTTTGGGGTTTTAAACCTTTTTTTAATATTAGACGATGTATGTATAACTCCACTTTAACCTTTATATGTGTATAAAAGGGAAAAGGCAAAGGTTGCATTATAGTCCGTCTAGGTGCAAAGACCTTAAAGGATGTTACAAAAGAAATTGAAATTTCCCCCAAAAACAACATTCAGTGGCATTATAGTTTGGTCTTGGAATGAGACACAGGCTAACATTAGAACACTCAAAACCCAATGAAATATTCTACTTAAAATTAAGTGAACTAACTAAAACTTACACCCCCATTATGCACTGCTTATGACCTCATATATATATGCAAGAAACAAGGGGTATCCCCGACTAGAGTTCCTAATTCGGGATAGGTACAATATTTGTAAAAAAGGGTAATTAGGAACTGGTTTAACTGTAGGACAAAACCAGACAAGTGACAGCAATGACTATAGGGAAACAAAGTGCATGGTACAAAAATATAGACTTTATTTTATTAAATTATGTCAATATAAAAAACATTTTTACTTTATTGCAAGTTTTACTGTGTGCGTGCCTCCACTATACATGTGATGGTTAATCTACATATATATACACACAATTGGATTCTTGGTGCAGTTCAATACATTTCAAAAGAAATCATGATTTAAGAACTGTATGAAAGCTTTTTTCAACACACTATACATAAAAACATGGCTAAATATGACATCTACGCGCGTTTCGGCTGAGGGCCTTCATCAGGGAGCCATGTGAATGTCCAAGTGAACCTGGATGGAAATGGTACAGATGCTCACAAGAAAGGAAATCAAATTTGTCTGGGATGCAGGACTGTCTGTCTTGAGATGCTGGTACTTTATTGAATGGTTTACTCGTTTTTCCTTGTTTGGAATTCTCGTATCAGTAGATCCACTGGGAATTGAGGACTGCTGTCAAATTGATCCTACCCAATTGGAGGGCTGCGAGCTTCTGTCGCCAATGGGGTGATGAGGAGATAATCTTTAGGTTGTTTCAACTGGTTCTCCAATTGGGGGTCTGTGGGCGTCTCTACGA
This sequence comes from Lissotriton vulgaris, assembly GCF_964263255.1. Classification (NCBI taxonomy): domain Eukaryota; kingdom Metazoa; phylum Chordata; class Amphibia; order Caudata; family Salamandridae; genus Lissotriton; species Lissotriton vulgaris. Next base: position 922,501,236 of record NC_141699.1, read on the forward strand.
GCGCTGACAATTACCGGGCGGGTGCCGTCCTGACGGTAATATTACGGAGTGGCTCTGATGGGAGGATTCCGTTCGCCTTCCAATAAGGGGATCTGCTGGCGTCTTTACGGATAAGACCAGGTGTGAGGGTAACTGGATGGCGTCGGGTGAGTTTTAACAGCGGTGCTTCACACGAGAACTATAGTCATTGCTGTCACTTGTCTGGTTTTGTCCTACAGTTAAAGCAGTTCCTAATTACCCTTTTTTACATATATGACCTCATATATTACATTGCTCATTACATGTTAAATGACATTTCAATGACATCCCCCATGACATCTCAGTAAAAATCTCCCACCAGACCCTGCATCAAATACGCAACAGGAATTGAAATAATTGCCTAGGCTCCAGTCAGGCCCTTCACCAATCTGCAAGCATTAAACCTCCACTACACACAAGCTTAGGCCATACATAGGACAAGTTTGAAACAGGGTTTAGACTGTGGTCTGTGTCTGCACCCACCCCCCACAATCAACCACTCCCGCCATGTACATACTCTGTACATGAGGTTCTATGCAAGTCTTGATGTCACACAAGACCTTGCAGCTAACAAACAATAGGGGGAGGGTGAAGGACTTGACCTATGAACAGACCAGGTGCCCAAACGTCTGTTTAGGTATATACCTAGCAAGCTTTGTGACATTGTAATTTTATTTGACTCCTTTCCTACATAAATGTGGGTTGGGGCAATAAAATTGAGCCGGGATCTGCTTTTCTGTAAACCTTGATGCTGTCAAATGCAGACAGGGTTCGCTTGTCCAAAAGACATTTAGCACTCACGCAAATAACAGTATGGTAGTGTGAGAGAAACACTGAACAGATTCCCACTTTTTTTTTACAATGAAACTGAGACATAGCAAGTAACTTTCTAAGCATAGTGATCATGTGTTTTTTTTTAATCAATACAAAATTCACAAATGAATCGTAAAGTGTTGCTATCGCTTTACTTACATATCTGTATAAAGTTTCTAATGACTTGAACTTGGGAGAGAAACAAAGTGTTTCAAATATCTATAAAGTATTTTGTTTATTTTTACTGGGCATGCCTTGTGTGACGCGATGATTATGCCGGTTGCTGAGACATTGGGGTCATGTGATCAAGACCGAAACAGGTCGAAATGCGTCCGGCTTGTTTTGAGAATAAAAATACTGATGGAATAGAGAGCTTCATGGTGCAGCTGGTCTTCCTTTTCGAGTGGAGAAGGGATTTCTTTTGCGATATATATATATATATATATATATATATATATATATATATATATATATATATATATATATATATATATATATATATATATATATATATATATATATATATATATATATATATATATATACACTGAAAAAACCATAGGTTTCAGCCACGTTATAGTTAGGAATTAGCATTTAAAAAAACTTGGAAATTTACTGAAAAAACCATAGGTTTCACACATGTTATAGTTAGCTTGACATTTCACTCATTCAAAACCATTGAAATTCCCCCGTTATAGTTAGTTCAGCTAACTATAACTCGCGCTTCCGCAATGCACTGCTGATTACGTCACATATTACATCACTCATGACATGGTCAGTGACATCACTCATGACATCACTGATGATATCTCAATGACATCACTGCTGACATCACTGATGACATCATCCAGTAAATGTGTGTCTTTCTGAAAAATACATATTTTTTATATATGTATATCTGAAGGTCGATGGAAGAATAAATGGGTAAATAAGTGTCTAAATGGATTTTGTTTTGTAAAATGGATTGTATAACTGACTTATTAAGTGTATCTTTGTGAATACATGTATTAGAGAGTAATGTTTAAATATGTAAATATCTGTATCAGTGTCTTACTTTGTGTACAAGTGGCTGCATGGGTTGGTGAGTAGCTACATGAGTGTCTATATGGGTTATTAGTTGGATTTTTGAGTATCAGAATGAGTGTCTGTATGGTTTGGTGGGGGGTATTGCTTAGCGCACAGATGCATGTATGACTGACTCACTGTATGTGTTTTGAAGACAGCATGTGTGCAGGACTGTATGGGTGGATGAGTGTGTGTATGGGTGTGTTAGTGAGTGAATGCCTGTCTCAATAGTATCTTTATGAGTAACTACACATGTTTTAAACTTGTATATGTGAGTATTGATGTATATAAGTGAGTATATGTGAGAGTGAGAGATTGGAAGAGGTCCTGTATAAATACGTTTGTGTTTCTATAAGCGATTGCTTAAGATAGTAAGTATGTGTATGTTTCCGTAGAAGTAAGTGTAGTGGTGTGTGTATAGCTTTATTTTAAGTTCAAAAACTCCACACTTAGAAGAATTTTCAAGTGAAACCAGTCAATGTTAACCTATGGAAGGAAATTCAAGTTACTGTAAGTATGGTTAGAATTACTTTTCAGGATCAGTAGTGGACTGAAAGATGCAGCTCTGAGGTCTCTCCTGATAACAGGTGAGTAAATCGGAATTCGTAGTTCGGCTGATTTTAGAGGAATTTTTTAAAGTTCCAAAACTCCACACTTAAAAGAGTTTCCAAGTGAAACCAGTCAATGTTAGCCTATGGAAGGAAATTCAAGTTACTGTAACTACGATTAGAATTACTTTTTAGGATCAGTAGTGGGATAAAAGATGCAGCACAGAGGTCTCTCCTGATAACAGGTGAGTAAATCGAAATTCATAGTTCGGCTGATTTTAGAGGAATTTTTTAAAGTTCCAAAAATCCACACTTAGAAGAGTTTCCAAGTGAGACCAGTCCATGTTAGCCTATGGAAGGAAATTCAAGTTACTGTAACTACGATTAGAGTTATTTTTCAGGATCAGTAGTGGGCTGAAAGATGCAGCACTGAGGTCTCTCCTGATAACAGGTGGGTAAATCGGAAGTCATAGTTCGGCTGATTTAAGAGGAATTTTTTAAAGTTCCAAAACTCCACACTTAGATGAGTTTCCAAGTGAAACCTGTCAATATTAGCCTATGGAAGGAAATTCAAGTTACTGTAAGTATGGTTAGAATTACTTTTCAGGATCAGCAGTGGGCTGAAAGATGCAGCACTGAGGTCTCCCCATATAACAGGTAGGAACATCGGAATTTTAAAATTCCAACACTCCACACTTAGAAGAATTACCAAGTGAAACCAGTCAATGTTAGCCTATGGAAGGACATTCAAGTTACTGTTAGTATGGTTAGAATAAATTTTCAGGATCAGTAGTGAGCTGAAAGAGCAGTACTGAGGTCTCTCTTGATAACAGGTGAGTAAATCAGAATTCGTAGTCCGGCTCGCCATCTTTTTACAACACTCTGTAACGCAGCTCTGTGGTGCTTACTGGAGGTACCTGTTGCACTAGTTGGCCCCTAGGGGACCTCTGGATTTAAGAGGAATTCATTCCCAACCTAAAACGTGCCACAGGGCATGTTTGCACACATACCACCTCAAGCCCCAACCCCTACCGTCACCACTGTGCAAACGTGCCCCGTAGCGCGTTCTAAGTTGAGGGATTAAGTCCCCTTGCATACTGGGGGTCCCTTGGGGACAAGCAGCCCACCAGGAACCTCCAGTATGCGCCAGGGGGCTGCGTTGCAGAGAGGTGTAAAAAGGGGTGTGGCCCCCCTCCCAACAGTTAAAAGCCCTGGAGGGTGGTGGTCCCTGGGGCTGGGGGGTCCATCACAGACTTCCCTATTTTGAATATTAGTGTCCCGGGGAGGTGGCGGTCCCCGGGGATTGTGGGGGGTCTTGAGCCCCCCACACAGGTTTTTTTTAAAAAAAAGAAGCCCCGGGGGTGGTGGTCCCCGGGGCTGTGGGGGGGCATTAGCCCCCCTGCATACATTTCATGGAAGCCCCAGGGGGTGGTCCCTGGGGCTGGGGGGCCCCTCTGGGCCCCCAATATTACAAATAAAAGAAACCCCGGGGTGGTGGTCCCCAGGGCTGGGGCGGCCTCAGAGCCCCCCACCCTATTAAAATAAGCCCTGGGGGGTGGCGGTCCATGGGGCTACAAAGAGTCAATTTGCCCCCGGGATTTGGCCCCCTGGGGGCTAAAATATATATATATATATATATATATGCAAATTATTTTTTTTATCAGCAGGGTACACGTACCCCGTGATTTTTTCCCCAAACATTTTTTTGGGGGGGGCCTTGGGGGTCCTTGTGGGACCCCCTATGCAGGCCTAGAGGGTCAGGGTGTTTCTACCCTGCCCCCTTTTCATGTTTTTGACATATCTTTTACTGTTTTCTTGTGCCTTGGTTCTACCGAGGCACAAGATGGCTGCCAACTCTTCCTGGTTTAGAGTGTTGACAGACAATTAGCATAAAGCTCGTGCTCAGGAAGGTACGCGTACTGTACGCATACCGTACTTCGTCGATCGATAAATCTATGACTTTACTTTTTGATTTTCTCCGGAACTACTGAACGGATTTACACCATTTAACAAAAAGCGTGATCTGCGAACCAAACTCTACCTTTTTGCCAAATTTGGTGTAATTCCGTTCAGCAGTTCGGGCTGTAGCCGTGTCTAACGGCCCCTATGGAAAATTGCATGGGGAAAACACGGTTTGGGACCCCCCTTTTTTCTAAGCCCCTGCTTGACGAATCACCCCCAAACTTTCTGGGAAGGAGCGGAGCGGGCCATCTTCATGGAGAATTTCGCGAAGATTCATCAACCGGCACCAAAGTTATTCCAAATAGAATGTTGCGGATTTCCTATGGAAACTAGATCCTAACTATAATATATATATATATATTCACTTTAAAATACCAAACATTACAGGGAGGTTATAGAAATAGAATTTAAAAAACCTTAGAAGCTCACTGAAAAAAAAAAAAGGTTACAGGGACGTTATTCTTGGGAAATAAAATTTAAAAAAACCTGAGAAATTCACAGAAAAAAACAAAGGTTACGGGGACTTTATAGTTAGGCTGACATTTCACTCATACAAAACCAGAGAAATTTGTGGGGGCTTAAGCTATAGTTACCTCAGCTAACTATAACTATAACTGCTGAATTTCTCTGGTTTTCTACGAGTGAAATGTCAGCCTAACTATAATGTCCCTGTAATCTTTGATTCCATCAATGAATTTCTAATGTTTCTTTAAATTCCATTTAGTAACTATAATGTCCTGTAACCTTTGTTTTTTCAGTGAATTTCTAAGGTTTTTTGAATTCTATTTCCTAAGTATAACGTTCCTGTAACTGTTGTCTTTATAAGCAAATTTCCATGGTTTTTTAAGTAGTAATCATGTTTGCAGTGTGGTGGAGAAAGGGGGCGGGCCTCTGACCAGCTGTCAGGAATTCTGATGTGTTTGACTTACTGGAGGAAAACAGGAGGGCGTTTTTGCCACCAAGGACCCTCAGTAACCAAGAGGACTACATCCCCCATTCAGCAGTGAACCGGGAGGTGCATTTGCAGTGGTGAAGAAATGGGGCATAGCCTCCGAAGACCTTTCAGCAATCTCACTGTGTGAGACTTACTGGAGTTAACAGGAGTGCTTGTTGGACCCAAAGGACCCTCTGGACCTCAGGGGACTACACCCCTAACCAGGAGGTGCATTTGCAGGGTGGTGAAGAAAGGGATCAGGGCCTTCAGTAACTTGTTGGTCATTTTTCTTTTATATCTTTTTTTTTTGGGGGGGGAACGCTGTGTGGCCCCCCTCCCCAAGGCTAATTTTGGCATCGGGGACCCCATCCCCCAGGGCCCAGTCTTTTAAAAAAAAATTATTATCACATTAAAGGAAGGGGCCAGGCTGACTTCGGCCCTGGCGACTCCATTCCCCAGGTCTCAGCCTCTTGTATGGGTCACTTGGTCCGACCCAAGGCACCCACTTAGCAATTTTGGGGAGCGAGGGGATGCCTCAAGGCCCCTGCAGCACCTGCCAGCTCCTCACCTCCTGCAGGAGTGGCATTGCTTTGACACAGAGGGAGCTTCGATCATGTAGCTCCCGCTATTTCAAAGCAATTGCACTCCACGTTAAGCAAAATGCTCGCACTTGTTCACAATGGAGTAGTTTGCTATGGCTCAGCGGGAGAGTTAGAGCTCTCACCAAGCTACAGCTTACAGCTATGTCCTGAGGGTGGGCACCCTGGGACATAGCAGGAGCCGGCCCTAAAGGATGGCGGTCTCCAGGGCCATCTCTGGCTCCAGGTGGGTGGCCATATGTCCCCCCTCCAATAGCCCCTGGGAGGTAGTGATCCACAGGGATGGGGGGCCACAACGAACCCCTTCTATTATATTATTTGAGGACCAGAGAGGTGGCAGCCCGCAGGCCTGTGTGGGGGCCATGCTAGTCCCCTGCATTTCTATGTTAATTGCCCTGGAGAAGTGGTGATCCCTTGGGCTGCAGGGGGTCCATTGGACCCTCTGCATTTCTATATTAATTGCTCTGGGAAGGTGGTCGCCCCAGGACTGGGGCGGTCCCTTGGCCCCCCATTTTTTTAAGTTAAAACCCTGGGGAGGATGTCATCTCAGGGCTGTGTGGCACCCGCATTTATTTTGGCTAAAGCCTCAGGAAGGTCACAGTCCGTGGGGCTGTGAAGGGGTCTGCGCAGTCCCTTGCCTTATCTAAATTTAAAGCCCTGGGAGGTATAGGTCCCCGGGGATGCAGGGGAGGTCATACCAGCCTTCCCGCACTCATCCAATAAATAGCCCCGGGTAGGTTATGGTCCCTGGGGCTGCAGGGAAGCAGTGTGTCCCCCCATCAGTTCACATATGTTTGCTCTGGGGAGGTGCCAGTCTTCGGTGTGCCGAGCATGCAGCATTGCACTCCCCACATTATTATCAAACACTGCCCCGGGATTTGGCTCGCTTGAGAGGTTCATAAAAAAGACATGTCTTTTAAAATAACTTGCCATATGTCCACCTGCGATTTCACTTTAAAATTCAATTAAAAAAATGCTTTTAACCTCCGGCCGGGTCCCTGTGGGACCCCTCCAACCACATCTGGGGGTCAGGGTGTTCCTAGCATGCCCCCTTTTCTTTTTTAAAAACTTTTTGTGCTGGACCAGGCTTCGAGCTGAGTCCTAAGAAGGCTGCCAACACTTCAAGGTTAAAGTGTTGGCAGTAAATCAAATTTCTGTAATATCCAGGTGTCCACTGCATAGACTCACGTCTCCAGATATCTATATTTTTTTAACTCAAATATCTCTGAAACAACTGAACGGATTTACACCAAATCATAAAAAGCTAGCTTTCTGGACCAGTATCTAGCTTTCTGCTAAATTTTGTGTAATCAGTTCAGCAGTTCGGGCTGTAGTCATGTTCAAAAAATGAAAAATGTGTATAGACATAAAATGGAGAAAACATGTTTTGGGACCCCCCTTTTTTTCTCATCCCTCGCTTGACGGATCACTCTGAAACTTTCAACACACAGCAGAACTGAAAAGGGGACATTTAAAAAATTATAATTTGTGAAGATTCATCAAGTGGTGCCAAAGTTATTGTCACAACAAAAAACACTTTTCCTAAGGAAACTTTGGTCCTAACTAAAGCTGCCTACTGGCTATATATATTATCTACTGGCGGTCACTAGTACATAGTTATAGTTAGGAACTAGTTTTCATATGAAAGGCATTTCTTGATTTGCCAATAACTTTGGCACCCTCTGACAAAGCTTCATAAAATCCTCAAAACTAATTTGCTGTCCACCTTAGCTGTTGTCTTGAATGTTTCCACAGGACTTGTCAAGCAGGGGCAGAGAACAAGGTGGGGGCGTAAAAGTGCATTTTTTCCTATGGCAATTCCTATAGGACCGTTTAATCTGGCTAAAGCCTGAACTGCTGAATGGAATTACAGCAAATTTGGCAGGGAGGGAGTTGCTGGTTCAAGAAGTGCCTTTTTGCGATTTGGTGTAAATCCACTCAGTAGCTTTTGAGATATTATCTGAAATTCAAATATAGATAAATAGGGATGCCGAGGTTTAGCAACTCCAACATTCAATTGCGCGAAGCCATGCACAGTAGTTCCGTAGTTGGCTGCCACAACCTGTGTAAAATGTTACACCCACCATTTCATTAAGTGAATCCAGTCCCAGGCGAGGGATAAAAATGAAGAGAACAATAGAAGGTGTTATGATAGATGGACCCTGACCCCAACAATATATTGTAGTGGTGATTAGTGGATTTATAATGAGTTCAGAAGGTCAGTAATATTTTTTTTTCATTTGGATGGAGTCACCATCCCCATCGCATCGCTCAGCATGGCCTCCGTGTAACATCGCGCTGGAGGCATGAACCTCCAGAATTAGAACACCATTTTAAGAAGTATAGCCGGTCCCAGGGATGAATAAAAACAAAGAAAATATTTGAAGGGTTCAGGATAGGAGAACCCTGAGTCCAGGGGTATAGTGCAGTGGTGTTTAGTGCATTTATAATGAGTTCAGAAAGTTAACAATAATTTTTTTCTGGAGGGGTTTGAGACCCTAATGTGACACCCAGCGTAGCCCCAAGTGTAACATTGCACTGAACTCACAAACCACCCAAAAATAAATAAATAAAAAATATTCAAATCCAAATTCACTTAATAATGTATTGAGTCACAGAGTTACACAAACAGCCAACCATGTACTCACAGACCAACTCACAGACTCATCCACCTACTCACCAACCTACTCAGACACTGAAGCACCTATTCACAGAGCCACTCAGACAGTGATGCACCCACTCACAGACCAACTCAGGACTGACTTTGAGGCACCCACTCACATACCCAGTCAGACACTGATGCTCCCACTCAGAAATTTATTCAGATACTGAAGCACCAATTCACAGACTAACTCAGACACTGATGCACTTACACACAAACCCATTGAGAGAGTGACACACACCCTCACAGACCCAGTCAGACGCTGACACACCCACTCACAGACCCAGTCAGACACTGATGCTCCCACTCACAAATCCATTCAGATAGTGAAACACCCACTCACAGACTAACTCAGACACTGATGCACTCACACACAAACCCATTGAGAGAGTGACACACTCCCTCACAAACCCATTCAGACACTTATGAATTCACCCACAAACCCAAGCAGGCACTGATGCATGCACTTATAGACCCACTAAGACACTGATGCGCCCAGTCACTGACCACACAGGCACTGATGGACCCACTGACAGACCCACTCAGAGACTGGTGCATCCACTCACAGACCCAGTCAGACACTGATGCTCCCACTCACAAGCCATTCAAACACTGAAGCACCCACTCACAGACCCACTCAGGCATTGGCATGATAACTCACTGACCCACTATGACACTGGTATACCCACTGATTGACTTACTCAGAGAGTGATGCACGTACTCATAGGCCCAATCATACACTTATGGTCCCACTCACAAACCCATTTAGACATTGAAGCACCAAGTTACAGATCCACTCAGACATTGAAATGCCCACCCACTGACCCACTCAGACACTGGTGCACCCACTCACAGACCTACTTAGACAGTGACACACCCACTTGCAGACCTAGTCAGACACTAATGCACCCACTCATAAACCCATTCAGACACTGAAGCACCAATTTACAGACCCACTCATACACTGACACACACACTCACAAACTCACTCAGAAACAGACACAACTACTCACAGACCCACTCAGACCCTGACACACCCACTCACAGACCCATTTAGGCACTGCAGCACACATTCACAGATCCACTCAGACACTGAGGCACCCGCTCACAGGCAAAGTCAGACAGTGATACACCCATTCACTAACCCATTCAGACAATACATCTATTATTATAGATCATGTCCTGAGCGATGTAATTTGTGAGGTTATATGCAGTGCATTGCAGGGGTGTAAGTTATAGTTAGCTCAGATAACTATAAGTGCTGAATTTCACTGGTTTTGTATGAGTGAAACCTTTAACGTCCCTACAATCTTTGTTACAGGGACGTTAGATATCTACATACTACCTACCAGCGGTCACAAGTAGGCAGTTATAGTTAGGATTTAGTTTTGATAGAAGGAGCATTTAATTAACTTGCTTATAATATTGGCACTGCTTAACATGTCTTCACGAAATTTTCCAAAAAGAGTGTCATTCTGTGTCTAATTGTTCCTAGAAAGTTTTGGGGTGATCCATGAAGCGTAGCCCAAAAAATACGGAGAGGCAAAAAAGTAGGTGTCCTATGCAATTTCATGCAGGGATTTTGAACATTATTACAGCCTGAACAGCTGGATGGAATTACACCATATTTGGCAGAGAGGCAGCTGTTAGTCCAGAAAGAGCCCTTTCTTTGATTTGGTGTGAAGCCGTTCAATAGTAGCAGAGTTATTAAAGAAAAACGAAATATAGATATCTATTGATGCAGGTCCTCTGCAGATCACCCACCAAGTAGGACCAAACACCATGTCTTCCCCCAGTTGGCGGGAGATTGAAAAATGCTCCTACCCGCTGGGAGTTGACTTTTCATCTGTTTCCTTGCCCGCAGAAGAACAGATTGCTCCCGTCTGCAGGCAGCAGCATTTTAAGCAGTTCTCTACAGGCAAGAGCAATGCTAGCTCCTGCTGTAAGCAGGAGCCTGCTGGAACCGCTGGAGCCTTGGGGCTCCTTCCACGGCCCCCAACAAAAGTGTTGTGGGTGCCCTGTTTGGGCACCAGTGCACCCACTGTTTTTTGGCTAGGCGTCCGGGGAAAGAGTTCCTTGGGCTGAAATTATCCTGGTTAGGGGGCCGTGTGCCCCCCTTCCCCGTAAATATTGTGCTGGACCCAGGGGAAAGGGATCCGTGGGGCCAAAAGCGGCCCAGAGAGGGAGTCTACATGCTCACTCCCACCCAAAAAAGCAATAGTACCTAGGGGATGGGTCCTCTAGGCCAAACGTGGCCCAGGATTGGAGGCCACGTGCCTCCCTCCCCCCAATAAATGTGCCGTCCCCTGGTGATGGTGTCCCTGGGCTGAGATCAGTTTTGGGCGAGAAACAGTGTGACCAACCCCTTTAATTTTATTTGTGGCCCAGGAAAATAGGGCCTCCAGGGCCTAGTAAGGCTCGGGGAGGGGGCCACATGGCCCCCTACCATTTAATTTTAATAGTAACCCTGGAGGATTGGGTCTCCAGGGCCTAAGGGGGCTCAGAAGTGGAGCCATGTGGCCCCATTGCCATTTAAAATATATATGGCCATGGTTTACCAGGGCCATAATTGGTTTGGTTACGGGGCCGCAAAAAGGCCCTGGGCTCTCCAGGGCCTGGACCATTGGTGTGGAGTTGGCTGCCTTTTGGGATGTTGGTGACACGGCCTGCCTACAGGCCAGGCCTTGCGGCCACTTCGCATGGCTAAAGGCTGTATGCAGTGTAAGGTTGGTTGTTTGTTGGAGAATGGCTGCAGCCAGGACTTGTGGCTAACCACTCACCATTCACAACTGTACACCCTGCTCAGAGTGCGGTTGGCTGCATGGGGGGGGGGTTTGGCCGTAGGGATTAATTTATGGTAATAAATATTACTTTACAATTTAAAAAAACATGACATTCACAAAAAAAACAAAGGTTAAAGTAACGTTATAGTTAGGGTAAATGTTCAGTTTTAAACAAGAAAAAGCAATGAAATTCTCCAGTTATAGTCAGAGTTATCTCAAGTAACTATAGCTTGTGCCCTAAGGTAACAATAACTCACTCCCTCACCATGCACTGCTAAGTAGTAAGTCAGTCAGTCAGTCAAAAACTCTTTATTCGATTAATTAAAATCATAAAAGAAGCAACAATACATACATATAGAATAAAAAATATATACATTTAAAAGCAAACATCTATGTACATACGTTCATTTATATACAAAATATGTATTACATAGTTCATGGGGAAACAATTAATACAATTAATACAAAAATATCTCCAGATATACTTAAAACGACTATTAAAAGAGTTTAAAATTTATAATTGTTTCTGTTCCGAGATTATGGGGATATGGTTCAATTTAATTCATATGTAGAGTTCTTTTATTTTTCACTCTTGCTGCAGCCACCAGAAAACTAGCTACGCTAAAGATAACCCGCACGCTGTTCAATAATTGCAAATACAGTAGTGCGGGCCTCACCTGCAAGAAACCCGCTTCTCGTAGTATGGGCAACAAGAATTTATTTCGTGCCTCCACAAATTTGTCGCAAAACATAATTAAGTGGAGAGTGTCTTGTGCCGAGAAGTTGTCGCAAGAACATGGTGGAGAATCAGATGGCTTACCCCAGTGTTGTTGGTCACCCAACACAAGGTGAATCAGGTTAAATCTGAACCTTGTCAGCAAGAAGCAATGGTATGGCTTTCTTTCAATCCTAAGGTAGGGTTCTATCTGTGGCGAGGACTGCAGGGCATAAATGCTTCTTACTCCTGATTTTTTAAGTTCTGCCTCCTCCCTATCTGCCTCAGCCATGATTCGGAAATTCTGTTTGATCCATCCCAGATCCTCTTTCTTGATTCCCTCTGGGGTGGTAAACAGGTCCGGGCATCCCAGCCTGACACACGCCACTCTAACGTATGCCAGCCATGGGATGCTATGTGCCTTGTCGAGTGCCAGACAGTCTTTGAGGATGAGATGATTAAGAGTAATGTCCTCATTCAGCCATGTCTTTGCCCAGCAAATCAACGGCGCTGCCTTAAGATGGTCAGTAATATATCCCATGCCTAGTTCATAATGTACTGCCATGGTCGACGATGACTGAGGTACCGCCAGCAGTGATCTAAAAAACTTATTTTCTACCAGTTGAATTTTGTCCACATGAGCATATCCACATATTGTGGGGCAATGTTCCCATGCAAATGTGGGGACATCCTCTTTGCATTCTGTGGTGCTAAATTTCCACCAATACAACGTGCATTTCAGAAGTATTTACAAAAGAAACCAACAGAATGAAATAAGTTTGTGCTTCCATAGTGCTCCTGAGACCCCTTGTTGTTATGGACCCAGATGTCACGAAGAGTTTTGTAACAAATTAAGCGGGACTGCTGAAGGTAAGTTCAGGAGAAGTTTGAATGTGCAACCCCATCCAACTGACCAACCCAGAACCCACTCAAGTCCTGGTTCCACGCTAGAACATGGAGCGTGGAACCAGGCCATATCACAAGTTTCTCTTGCTTTTGGAACTAAACAGAAGGGTGTTCTCTACCTGCAACTTTATGCAGCGTCAGCTTAAACATTGCTGAACATTTTCCAGCACCTGAACAGAGCACAGGCGATGCTAGTGGCAAGTTGTGGACCTCTCCCTGAGTAGGTTATTCGAATTATTAAGTTCTAAAGTATGCATTCATCGCCTTCTAGCAATGCTCAAAGCGAGCACACACTATGAGGGCCACAGTTTGGAATAAAAATTATTTGCATAAAGAACTTATTTTCTAGAATCCCAGTGCTCTACTAAATGAAGTACACGACCAACTAAAATGCAACGAGATCAGACACTCACTTACAAAAGCGCTATTCCAATTCTATATAGTTGACTTTCACTCATTGCATTTCGGGATAGATGGGTCACTGCTGGCAGATAACACTGTCACATGTCACATGAGCCCAAAAATGTCCACGGACTCGATAATTCTCGCTTCGGTGCCTGCTCGAATCACGGGTTCACACTCTGCAACTCCGGGCAATAGCTTGCTTAATCTCCACTATGGCCCCCCGCGGCGGGATGCCTGGCTTTCACCTTGGGGGTGCCCAGTACGGGTTATCTCACAGGGAAATACCAGGACGGGTTCCCAAAGCAAGCGCTATATAAATATAAATTACATTTACATTTACATGTTAGTCAGGCTTATTTGTCTGATATCAGCCCTACAATCTCTGGCTGTCGGTTTGATACCTAAGTACATCACTCTACAAATAGACACCCAGGAGCCAGTTATCAATAATTCCAGTATAACACCCCTACAGCCTTGTCTCTGAAAGAAAACTATTGCAAAGAAACAATAAACAACACGTGATCTACCGGCTGTTCAACGACGGTAGGAAACCGAACCGCAAGAACACAACCTACGTCCAAAAATGCCATTGCAATCCCATGGCCCTTCTCAAAGAACTCCCACTTTGCTTTTGTCTGTAAATGCACGCAGCGTGCATAAGCAGGCCAAGTAAACTGCACGGTACATCAGAGCCCTGAGTTCAACAGCCGAGCCCTTGTTTGATCCCCGGGAATCTCACTGTAATTAATAGCCCCTGGGTTCGAGGACCACCCTGGCAATCTGAGACTAAATGACTAAAGTTTGAAAATGTACCATTAAATCTTACATTAATACGTGTCATATAAACACGATAAATAAAAGGTTTTTTCACGGGAACGCATATTGAACAGCTACGCATTTGTGTCGAAATAGTTGCCTAAATCCACCGTGTTGAATATTTTAACGCAACGAATCTGAAAATGCATTTTTCCAATCTACTCAATATGAATCTCAAATAGTTTACCCATATCTGGGATATCATTTTAAAATGTAATACATATGGAATCATCTTGCCTTTTCAAGGTTTTATTCCCCTAAACATTACGATTTTACATGTTTTGTGTGCTTCCATGGAATCAGATCAGCCACTTAAAAACAGTGAGGCAGTATGCATTAGAAGCTCCCCAACATCGATAGTTCCTATATAGGAATATTCTAAACCTCCAGATTTCAATATTTGCATTAATTTGCTTATTAAATCTAATGCTCAGTTTGATGCTCAATCGAATGCTTACAGGCTAGTCTCAGGGTGGCATTGGCTACATTGGGAAGTTCCTGTAAAAAGAAAAGGAAGCCTTGGAGAAATTTTCATTATATCAGCGAGACTTGTGCAATTTCCAAATCTTGGGTTACGTGAAATTTGTGAAATTCCTCATTATTGTCCCTTATGTAATGTTGCTTAATTTTTTTTTTTTACAGAAGCACGCATCATGCCTTAAAAACTACTAGGTGGCTGGATCGCAGAAAAAAATGGCACGCGTGACATAAGATACTGGCGAATGAACTTTCAATAGCAAAGCGTAATTTCATGAAATGTCGATGGCATTTTGCAAAATGTAACAATTGTGCAGTACCTGGTCCTTGCTTCAGGTGGAGGAACAATGTGCCTTGTCTTGTGTCTCATTATGTCAATAGAATCCTATTTCAGAGCCGTGGATCAATTATTTATTTATTTATTAAGTGTTTTATAGAACGCAAACCAGACCCATGAGGGTATCAGACAGCTTTACAGTAGTAACAGAGCAGGTGGGATACAAGGACATAGGGAGGAAGAGAGCCATAGGGATTAGGACAGGTAGATACAGTATATGGTGAAACAAACAATCATAATACCCGGATACAATTTTGGGGTAGGAACAAATCGATACATTAAGCTAGAGAAGCAGTCACAACACCTGGGAGGTTTGTTCGGAAGTGCCGGGTGGGTATCATAAGGAGAAAAGGCCCAGGGATAATGCCATAACGATAGGTGAAGCCAGGTTACGTAGGTGATTGTAACATGAGCGTTAGGAGAGGAATTTGCCGATTAGGAACATTTTGGCCTCCTTTTTGAAGTGAGCTAGTGACGGTTTTCTTCTGATGAATGAATGAATGAAAATACTTGTAGAGCGCACTACTGCTGAGGCGTCTTGGCGCTGGGGAAGACTGAAACAAACCATCATGCGTAAAAGACTCAGCGTAGGGTGTTAAGCCAGGTTTTGATTTCTTTCCGGAACAACATTCTGTTTGTTACCTTTCTCAGGTAAGCAGGGATTGTGTTCCATAGCCTAGCTGCAAGGAAGTAGAAACGTTTTCCTCCCCATCTAACTTTCTTTATCTTGGGGAGTCTAACCAACCCAAGAGTGGCTGACCTTAAATCTCACATTGGTATATATCTGGGAAACAAGCACTTCACGTCCTCTGTTCCTCTGCCAAAGAGAGCTTTGTGAACCAGGCAGAGTGATTTAAACTCAATACGCCTCCTTATCGGGAGCCAGTGGAGTTGTTTTAACGCGCAAGAAGTAGGATGATGTTAAGGTAGATTAAGCAGCACTCTGGCTGCGGCGTTTTGAATCGATTGTAGTTTAGCCAGTTGAGTAACCCTTGCTCCTAAATACAGTGCATTGCCATAGTCTATTCGAGAGAGAATTGTGGCAATTATCACTGTTTTCCTCAAAGGGAGGGGGATAAACAGGAGGATCTTTCTGAGGCGTTTTAGGAAAAAGAAGCAAGAGGATAACAATTGATTAATCTGAGCCGCCCAGTCAAGTTCTTTATCGAACATAAAGCCAAGATTTGTTATGTTATGTTATGTTATGTTAAATGGGACTTTTATAGCGCAACGGCTACTCCAAAGGAGTGTCCCGGCGCTTTTGTGCTCCAGACCAAAGAAAGAGCTGGAAAACATAACAGTAAAAAGAGCTGGTATTTCTGGCTTTGGTGACTGGTACTGGGCAGCCCCCGGCTGCAGATGGCCACCAATTCTGTTTCCAGATCGAGGTTTTATGACCGAACTCTAATACTTCTGTTTTCTCAGTATTCAATTTTAGAAAGTTAGAGTTCATCGAGGCCATCGGAGCCGAGATGCAGTTAGAAAATTCCACTGCCATGACATGCCTGGGCTACTGACACTATCAACTGAGTGTCATCAGTGAATGACACCAGCGTGAAGCCAAAACTCTTAATTAATTTTGCCAATGGGGCAACGTAGATATTAAAAAGGGTAGGGGAGAGTGCAGAGCCCTGGGGGACTCCTCCCGGAAGCTGAAATTCCTCCGACTGAAGTCCATCCTAGTGAATGATTTGTTTTCTGAATAAAAGAAACGAAGACAGTAGATCAAGAGCAGTACCCAAAATACCAAGGTCTTGAAGCCTTTGAATTAACACCGGATGACTCAAGGTGTCAAAGGCTGCAGTCAAGTCGAGCAGGACTAGTGTGGCCCTTCCGCCCACATCCATCAACTTGCGAATTTCTTCCACTGCCATAATCAAACCAGTTTCTGTGGAATGGTTTGCAAAGAAGCCATGTTGGGTATTATCCAGAATTTTTTAGGTTTCTAAATATGATGTTATCTCCACATTCATGGCCTTCTCCAGCAGTTTGGCAGGGAGCGGTAAACAGTAGATGGAACGAGAGTTTTTTTCATCTAGTGGGTCCAATTTTGGTTTCTTTAGAAGGGGACGGATAGAAGCCTTTTTCCACATTAAAGGATAGACTCCTGTGGAGAGAATAGTATTTAATACAGGAGATAAGGCAGAACTTATTTCCTTTGGTGCCAGATGTAATACAGAAGGTGGGCAAGGGTCCAGCGGGGGGCCAGATTTTATTTGCAGCAATAAATGTGCTACTTTTTCTTCTGTCAGAGTTAGGAAATGGGATAAACCTTGTACCCTGACTCCAGAAAAAGACTGCACCGGATCTTTTCCTTTGGTGTTAACTGCTACTCTAGAAAGTTCATTTTATACCGACTTAACCTTGTTCTGGAAAAAAGTGGCTAATTTGTATGAAATTTTGATCGGGGAAAAGATCACATCTTTTCACTCCCACCCGACATTGATGTCAGGTGGGAGTGAGTTCCATATTCTTGGGGCAGCCCCCGAGAAGGCCCGATTGTACGTTCTTTTTTTTCTGAAGCGTGCGGGTTGGAGCAAAAGGTCTCTGGCCGACCGGAGGTTTCTGTCTCCTCCGGATATCACGAGTTTATGGGCGAGAAAAGCGGGGGACTTGGAATAAAGAGCCTTGTCGGTGATGCAAGCCAGCTTAAATTGGATTCTGGCCTCAAGAGGAAGCCAGTTCAGAGTTTTAAGATGGGGCAAGATATGGTTGAACTTCCTAGAGCCAGTTAGAAATCTGGCAGCGGCGTTGAGGTAGGCTTTCAAGGGTGCCTGGGAGATATTGGGTAGGCCTGCAAGGGTGGAGCAACACTATTCTAGCCTAGAGATGACTAGAGCCTGAATTGATGATTTTAGATCTGGGGTGTCTAGGAATGATTTCAGGTTTCTTAGGTAGTTCAAATGAAATCTGTCAGTTTTGGCCATCGAGTTGATATGGCCATGCATGTTCAGGTTGCCGTCTAAGGTAATTCCAAGGAATTTAGCAGTGTCCACAATGGTAGGAGAGCAGTTTAGCGCTGTGATAGCCTTGATCCATTCTTGAATGTCTATATTGGCATTAGGTGGTGAAATTAAGATGAACTCTGGGGCATATTTGCAAGAACCTCGTTAATATTATTGCCATTTTAGCAGCAGGAAACTGCCGCTAAAACGTCGATAATGGGTTTCCTAATATGCATTATAGAATTCCAACAGAAGCCCAGGTTAGATGTCCTGCACATCTAACCTGGGCTTCTATTGGAATTCTATAACACATATTAGCAAGCCCATTATCGCCGTTTTAGCGGCAGTTTCCTGCCGGTAAAACGGCGATAATTTTAGCAAGGTTCTTGCTAATATGCCCCTTTATTTTTTTAGCATTGAGTTTAAGCTGGTTAGATGTGAGCCAGTGAACAGTCAACTTCAGGGCCTCATTCAGGGAGCGAATGTCCTCTTGAGAAGAGATTTTGATGTAGAGCTGTGTGTCTGTTATCCTCCAAGTCCTCGGGATCAGCGGGATGATGAAATTAAAGCCACCTCCTGATCTAACCGGACCCAGAAAGCTATGATAGCCTGGGTCGAGGAAGGATCAAGTGAGGGCAGAGGGGAAGGAAACAGGAAGGAAAGGAAAGGAACAGCAGGGAGGGAGATCTGGAACGACAAAAGAACAATAATGATCGTACCTCTCTTTAAGGTAAAGGACGGACACATGAAAATACTCAATATAGCTGTTCCCTATACCTGTAACGAAAGTAAGAGAGGCCCTGAAGATAATTCTCTTCCCCTACTAACTGGTCCTGGATATGTGTATGAAGCGTGTAGGTTCTCCACCTGAAATACACAATCAGCCGTGACTTTAGCGAGGGTAGACCTTTTCCCTTTTTACCAATGAAATACTATTCGATAGTACATACCATGACAGAACAGATGAATGGCCGAGATCACGTTTCACCATATCATTGCAAGGACCAAGTTATGCATTCGAACCAAACCAAAATAAAAGGTTGGGGTTACGTCACCCCTTAAAGATATAAGTACAGTACCTGGTCGAAGAGCCAACAGGTCTGGGTCCGAAGGAAGGTTTCCACAAGACGTGAGAAACGTCAACAGTGTTACTCCGCAAGAACCGGTGAAAGAAGGCTCAGCCAACGGAGAGCACCGAAAACAGGAAACTCTACGCGTCCCCCGCACGAGCCGAAGAAAGAAGGCTCAGCCAACGGGGACGTGCAATAGCAAACAGACAACAACACCGGGCGTTCTCCGCACGAGCCGAAGAAAGAAGGCTCAGCCAACGGAGAACACCACCAGGACTGGAAAACATGCCGATGTTTGGCGTGGAAGGAAACAAAAGAAATGTTCCCCGCACGAGCCGGTGCAATAAGGCTCAGCCAACGGGGAATCACACAAAAGCGGCAGGAGGGATCAGCGAGAACAGAACAAGGCAACACAAAGAACAGGAACTCCAAAGACGAACCTCCTACTCCAACACCGGGTCAGGTACGAAAATATCCGACGCCTTCCTCCGTAGGTTCCGCCCTTATATACTCCTCGCTTGATCACAGGGTTTATGGGACATGTAGTTCGTGGTAACAGGAATTGTTCATGAAGGGGATTCCGACACCTGACAGTACATCCCCCCTCATGAAGCGCGCCTCCACGGGCCAGGACGCAAAGGGAATCTCCTATGATAAGCCGCCACCAGGCATGGGGCATGAACCCCAGACGCCGGTTCCCATGAGTTCTCTTCTGGTCCATACCCTTTCCAGGAAACCAGATACCGCAGGCCTCTACCTCTCCATTGTGAATCAAGAATGCCATCCACCTCATATTCGTGCCCATCCTGGACAACAATGGGTGGGGGTATCGTGCGCACCGGTGATAAGGAGGGTTTCAAAAGTGACACATGAAACACCGGATGCAATCTCAAATGGTGTGGCAATTTGAGTTTCATAGCCACAGGATAGATACGCCGTAGGATGGGAAAAGGGCCAATGTACTTCGGATTGAACACACTGTACTTCCGGAACCTGATATTCCGTGTTGACAACCACACTCGATCCCCCACCTGATACAGCGGACCTGGTCTTCTGTGTTTATCCGCCGAACTTTTATAAGCCTTCTTAGACGCCTCTAGCTGAGCTTGGGCCTTCACCAGCATGTCCTTGATGTGAGAAACCCTCTTGGCCGCCTCAGGCACTGAATTCACACCAATGGGATGGTGAAAAGGAATGAAGGGTGGATGGCGTCCATAAGTGCAATAGAAAGGAGAGACCCGAGTGGCACTATGAGTGGCATTGTTATACGCCACCTCCGCGAGCCACATATAGTTCACCCAGTTGTCCTTTCCCTGATCCACATAACTCCTCAGAAACTGTTTCAAAGTTTGATTGAGACGCTCCATCTGCCCATCTGTTTGGGGGTGAAAGCTGGTTGATAGAGCAGTCTCAATGTGCAACGATGAACACCACGATTTCCAGAAACGTGCGGTGAATTGGGAACCCCTGTCAGAGACAATAACAGCAGGTAGGCCATGTAACCGTACCACATGTATCATTAACAATTCTGCTAGATGACCGGCTGACGGTACTTGTGGGCATGCAATGAAATGGCCCATCTTGGTCAGATAGTCTATGACCACCAGCACTGCCGTGCATCCCTGATCCTTAGGCAGACTCACTACAAAATCCAAAGAAATGCGTTCCCAGGGGACAGAAGGAGTGGGCAGCGGTTGTAGAAGCCCAGCCGGGCGTCTATGATCTGCCTTTCTCGTTGCACATACCTCACACTGGGAAATCCATCCCTTGACATCTAGTCTCAAGGATGGCTACCAACAATTCCAAAGGATTTGATCGATTGTTTTATCCACCCCCATGTGACCCGCACTAGGAGACTCGTGGCACCATTTGTAAACCTGTTTACGGAGAGGTTCCGTGGAATCAGCAACCGCCCATTGTTCACTGGATAACCATCCTTGAATTGCCATTCAGGATGCATGCGTATCCAATCCCTCCAGTAGAAGGTATGGATTCCCTTGAGGATTCCCTGCAGGAATGCGTCTGGCTGTATGACACATACCACCTTCGCCGGATCTGTAATGGCCGTTTCCTTCCTGTTCTCCTGAACCTTGAGAGAGGACTGATGGGTTAAGGCATCAGCCTTTCTATTCTCCACTCCTGGGCGGAAGGTGATGGTGAAATGGAACCCTGAAAAGAACAACATCCATCTGAGTTGCCGAGGCGTGAGATGTCTAGCAGCCGTCATGTACTGTAGGTTCCTGTGGTCCGTATATACAGTGACCATATGTTTTGCTCCCATCAGAAAATGCCTCCATTCCGTAAATGCCACCTTTATCGCTAACAGTTCCTTTTCGGCGATACAATAATTAGATTCAGCCCCATTCAGCTTTCTGGACATGTATGCGACATGATGCATCTGCCCTGTAAACTTGTGTCTTTGTGATAGAATGGCCCCAACAGCAACATCGGAGGCATCTGCCTCTACGATGAAGGGTCTTTCAGAATCTGGGTGTGCCAGCACCGGGGCCGACACAAATGCCGCTTTCAACGTCTTGAAAGCTTTATCCGCCTCCTGAGTCCATAGAAAAGGTTGAGCCTTCCTTAGGAGATGCGTAATGGGAGCCACCACCTGGGAGAATTGATTGCTAAAACGCCTGTAGAAATTGGCGAAGCCAATAAAGCTTTGAATATCCCTTATGTTTTGGGGAACAGGCCACTCCTTGACTGCTCTGATCTTTCTTTCTGCCATCTCTTGCCTCTGTGGACTGAGGATTACACCCAAAAATTCGACTGTGGTAACATGAAAATCGCATTTGCTCAATTTGCAGAAGAGGCTATGCCTTTGTAATCTGTTCAATACCTCCTTGACATGCTGCACGTGGGAAGCCACAGAATCGGAGTATATCAGAATGTCATCTATATAGACGACGACGTATCTGTCCAATATCTCCCGCAGCACATCGTTCAGGAAGTATTGGAACGCCGCCGGGGCATTGCAGAGCCCAAAGGGCATAACCAAGTACTCGTAAAGCCCATATCTGGTCTTAAAGGCTGTTTTCCACTCATCCCCCTTTCTCATTCTTACAAGGTGATAGGCCCCCTTTAGGTCAAGCTTGGGATAGATGGTGGCCTTCTTCACCTGTTCCAACAGCACATGGATGAGAAGAAGGGGGTAGCAGTTTTTTATGGTGACAGCATTCAAGGCCCGAAAGTCGACACAAGCCCTCAGTTCTCCATTGGCCTTGGGTGTGGGGCCGGGAACTGCGCCGCCTTTCTGATAGCACCGGCACAGACAGGCTGCTGAGGCTAGATGTCCCTTCGCTGGCAGCAACCCCCCCTAGCATTGCCATGGTCAGCTGCCTGTTGGTTCTCCACAGCAGTGTTGACCTGATCCAGGGCCCTTGCAACGTCAGCACAGCATTGGACCATCTGGATCTGCATGGCGAATGATCTGCGCGAAAGCTGGGAAGTGGAGTTCCCAATCAGGTGGTTTGAACGTGTGTAGGCTTATAGCCATGTGAGCAGCTGCCTGTGGCATCTGCGGGTGATGTCCTGCTGCGCCACCATCAGCTGGTTGCTCTCCTTCACCGCTGTGGTCAGTTCCTGCACACTCTCAGTGAGGCGACTAATTTTGCGTGCAGTTATATACAGCTGCAGCTGCATTGCTGCCATGTGCTGCGCCTGTTTACAGTGCACAGCAAGCATCCGAGCCTCAATGCCCAGGCCCAAGTTGTGTGCCTGTTGCTCCATTTCTGCTGTGGTGGGCACAGAGCGCTGCTGCCTCAACCTGCTGCTGGCGTGGGCCCGCACACTTGCTGGGCGACGTGTCTGCCTCCTGGGTGGGGGTGGGATCTGCTCCACTGCCATGCTTGCCGAGTGGGGAGGTTGTGCTCCACCTGTAGCTGCAGGGGTGTCCCTGTGTCTTGGTGCAGGTTCAGGTCCAGGTGTTGGTCCAGGTGCTGGTCCAGGTGCTGGTGCTGGCTGGCTCTCTCCCTCCTTCTCATCAGGTGTCTCCACAATGTGGAGACTCTCACTGTCAGACGTGTCAGCATCTGCAGCACTTGTGATGTGGATGAGTGCATGATTAATGATATGATTCAGGCACCTGGGAGGTAGCAACATGCATGCAGGGTCGCTATTGGTTGATGTCTGCAGTCCCTGACTGGCTTTAGGGGTCTGTTTTACTTGGCTATTCTGACTGTGTGTGTCATTTGGGCGTTTGTGAGGAGCAGGGATTGGAGAACTGGGGTTACAAATATGGCTTGCACTGGGGGCATGGGCATTGTTAGGGTACGGGGTCGCAGTAGCATGTCTCTTACCTTGAGATTGGTGTGTGGCGCTGGAGGTGTCCAGTTGAGTGACGCACACGCAGGCTGCACGATTGATGGTGTTCTCCACTAAGTCCTCCATGGGGGTGTTCTCAGGGACTGTGGAGTGTCTTCTTCCCGTACCAGTCTCTCCCCCAGTCTCTCCGCAATGCGCTCCTTGGCACGGCCTCTGAGGTCGTACCGCCTCTTTTTTAGGTCATTGATGGACTGGTGCGTGACTCCCACCACGTTCACCTTAGCCTTGATGCGCATCCAGATGCACCTCTTGGTAGCCTCGGGCACCTTCCGGGACAGCTTCCCAAACAGTTGGCTATGGTCCCTGCTGACTCCTTCTATCAGGTACTCCAGTTCTTTCTCACTGAATTTTATTTTGCACTGCCTGGGTTTTTCACTTTGTCCTGCAGCTTCCTGGGACCTTGTGGTATTTATTTCTGTCCTGTATTGGAACTGCAGGGTGTGTCTCTTGGGGCTCAGTGCTCTGGTTCCTCCTGTATCCAGCTCTGTGAACCAAATGATACATGGAGCAGGCTACTTCCTGGTAGTGATACAGAAAATGGGGTGGTGATGAACAGAGTGTCTGAATTAAGCAGACGGCTGAAATTCCAGAAACCGGTCCCCGGTAGCTTGTTTCCTTCCCAGTATAAGAATTGGCTTGGTAGTTTGGTCTGCCCTGTTCCCATGATGCACTGGGCCAGGGACAGACTAATTTGCATATAGCCAGGTTCTGAGCTGGGATGGTGCAGTGAGCTAAAAAACGGTGATGGATCAAGCCCTGATCTTTGGACTGGGTAAGAGTGGTCTGCTTAATTCAGACACTGTTCATCACCACCCCCTTTTCTGAATCGTTTTTGTCCACCATAAGCGTGGAAGGTTATACTCAGATGTGAGTCCCTTGCTCATTGCACCATCAGGATTCAAGCAAGCCGTGCCGAAGACGGCTGAAATGCCAGAAACCAGTCCCCGGTAGCTTGTTTCCTTCCCAGTATAAGATTTGGCTTGGTAGTTTGGTCTGCCCTGTTCCCATGATGCACTGGGCCAGGGACAGACTAATTTGCATATAGCCAGGTTCTGAGCTGGGATGGTGCAGTGAGCTAAAAAAACGGTGATGGATCAAGCCCTGATCTTTGGACTGGGTAAGAGTGGTCTGCTTAATTCAGACACTCTGTTCATCACCACCCCCTTTTCTGAATCACTTCCTGGTAGTGACGTCATCATTGTCCTCAAGATGCGACTTCACGTTTTTGCGATCTCGCAATCTGCGAAATTGCTAATTGCGATTCCGGTAATTGCGAAATCGCAATTTGGGGGTTGGAAACAGCCGAATCTGCGAATTTGTAGCAATTTTTGCGGATTCACATTTGGCGATTGCAGGCGGTTGCGATTAGCAGATATTTACCGATTTTGACGATGCATCCCATTCTGCGATTTCTAAATAGCGAATCAGTATTTTTTGCTATTTAGGATTGCAGAGTGGGTGCTTGATGCATCTGGGGGAAAGTGTTTTGACATGACTTGACCAAAAGTGAAATAAAACATTGGAAGAGAATAAGTATACTGAACAAACCATACACAACGGTCACAAACATCACAAGATGCACTATAAAATAGTTGTTAAAATGACAAACATGCAGTTTGAATGGAAACCTAAGGCCACACAAATGGACTGTAGGGATGCGCCAACAGATCTACACTATAAAGGTCGATGTAAGACATGCAGGCAAAAACCTGCACATGCATGTAACCCCGTTTACCAGCAAACCAACCATCTGAAATGCATGATAATGTATGGGGAGCATGATGTATGACGCAAGATAACAAGAGTTGAAACTTCAACCTCAATATGGCAGCAATAAACAAATACATCAGCTTTCACGTTTAGCAGTCCTGCTAAGTAGCAGATAAGGTTTAAAGGCAGAATAACCATTTATCGTGTTTCAGAACTCTGGAAGCTACATAACTAGATGAACTGGTCACAGTGCAGCAAGCGCAACAGCTTAAAATCGAGATAACATGACCGGGCACACGTCTGAAAACAGACGATAAGCCCAGGCCCTTCATGATTAATATCGAGAGATTGTAGAAAGTGACAAATACTATGATTGTTAAATGTGCATCACGTAGTGGCCTGGCCTGACTTTTCTGTATGAATCTATATCATTTTGGCAGATTATATGAAAGGATTGGCGGATGAGGAGGTAGCAGGAGAGGTGAATTCCTTTACAAACAAACACTGGCAAAGCTAACAGTCCTGGCCTTAGCAGGTGGGCATTTAAAAAAACATCAAAACGGCAATAATGCATAACAAAGGCAAACAAAAATGAATGAGGGATCCAGCACCTCAGCTACACCACCTAGGCACCGAAGTACATTTCTTTTTAGGACATATGCACAAATGGTCAGGCAAATGCCTACCCTCACAGCGCAAGGCGATCCATAGATGCAGTGATCCACCCATTGCTGCATGCTGGATGCTGTGGGCGGTGGAAGCAAAATGAAAATGACCCTTAAACAGACCAATGGATACAGAGGATTGACTTGGAACTCCTCAATGTATGAATGTACGTTTGCATTTTTGATGAATGTTTTTGAAACAGCCTCCTTTTGAAGTTATCTCTAGGCCAGATCTAATTAGGCGATATTGAAACACTGGTGTTAATGAGATAGCCAGATCACAAAGCGAGCACTGTTAGCTTCGGGTGCATTTTTAAAGAGGGGGACATTCTCTTGTGATGATGAATCTGTATGCCATTATACTCCTTCCACTAACATATCACTCTTTTAGAATGGCCTTGAAGAATAATTGCTCTCCCTTCCAGGGAACATTGTGCCAGCGGTGGGAGGGTCTTGAATTGAGCCAGCAACCAGTAGACATGCTGCACCTAGCTTTACATCACAATGCCCGGTAAATAAAGAGACAATCAACATCGCTTGAAAAGTTCATCATTCCGCATGGAAAATCCACACACTTAAACTGCTCTAATGAATCACAAAGTGGCCTAACCGAACTTCTCATGCGAGATATGAAGGCTATTTTTGGTCCCGATCATAAAACAATACGTTTGTTACTAGAAAACAACCAAGGAAGACATCAACTTTTATAATGATATTGCTAAGAATGTTTAATGCATAATAATAGGGTTAGTGAATCAATAAATAGGGTATTTCCATACGTTTTGAATAAGTGAAACCAAAAGGATGCGACTTCTCTTGCAATGCAAGCTCATAAAGTAGCAATTTGATTGGGATCCTGAAAAACAGAATGGCAAACATCAAAGTACAATCTTCTAAAGAAAACCACAGTTTGTATGTCAAAATATCGTGGATAAACTGCGTCATTTATAATGTAATAAGTGCGGGGGCTCAAAGTTTATCTCAGAAGCCAGCGACTAGCGTAAATAAACGTCTGGGATGCAAGTACCAAGGCTATATACTCTTGATTCCATCTTATGCCTTTGTATCCACCACCAGACACTCCCTAACCCTTTATCTCACTATTGCAGGTTATTTAAGGTTCTGCCTTCTCCCTTTGTTACTGTGTCTCGTCTTTATCCTCCTTTCCCTCTTTTGTGGTTCTCTCTCTCATTCTCTGGGTCAAAGTATGACATAAGACTAATCCCCAAAAAGGAGTGCCAATGGGAATCACCAACAAATTAAGCTCCTTTGACAAAAATATTTTGAGGCCAAATCGCGATGGTTTAAATATCAAGGACCAAAATATTGTGAAGGTAAGAGCACAAAGGCAAATATAGCTCAATCATTCATAGCACCCCATTTACACACCTACTGGCAGTCGCTAATAGACATTTATAGTTAGGACCTAGTTTCCATAGGAAAAGCAATTATTGACTTGCCTATAACTTTGGCGTCAGTTGATCAATCTTCATGAAATTTTCCCAAGAAGTGCCAAAGTAGGTTTTGTGTCTCATGGAAAGTTTGGAGGTGATCTCTGCAGTGAGGACTAAGAAATAGGGGTGCAAAAAAAGGGTGTGTTTGTAAAGTTAATTAAAATAGGAAGGCGTTGTCAAACCTACAGCCCGAGCCTCTGGACAGAAGTACACCAAATTTGGCAGAAAGGAAGATGTTGTTACTTAGATTGTGCTTTTTGTTATTTGGTGCAAATCCGTCCAGTAGTTTTTGAGAAATTTAAGCCAAAGTTATATTTATATCTCTGGACGCAGATATTTTGCGATTTATCATGACTGCATGCACTAACAGGAATGTTATGTTTGGCTGGACGCAACCTGAACAGGAAGTTGCAGCTGCCATTTTGTCTATCGGGAACGGTTCCCGGGACTGACATTTTCTGTGAAAGCAAACATAAGTGGTCAGGGTCGAGGTACACTGACCCCATGTTTGAGAAATGTAAGTGTTCGTGACACAAGTTATGCATCATAAATAGATTTTTTCATCACACGCGATATTCATGATGACGATGTGACCCCCTGCTCCCCCCTGTGTACTGTCGGGGGACGTTGTGAGTATTTTGATGACATCGGGAATATTGGACTAAATATTAAAAAAATATCAGTAATCATTCTTGCACATTGTATTATATTGAGATTCTAAAATAAGTTTTTATAGAGTTATTTAGATATTGATTTCTCTAGTGTGATGGTTAGAATTAATTATACAGTTATAATTTTTTGGTGTGGAGGTAGCTATTGAATTAATGCTTTTGTTTTCCACTTTCACGCCGTATTAACAGAGATCGTGATTACCTACGTCATCACCATCTCCGGACTCACCGCTAAAACAGAAAATAGGTTTTACAGATGGATGTTCTAGAAATACACGAGAAAAACATGAGCTTGAGGTGTGCATTAATACACCCCTAATGTGTAAAATACTGTAAGATGTGTGCATATATGAGTTTTTCACTTAATGGAAAAGGTACGATTGTCATGTGCTGGTAGCTGTTGAATATCTGCTTTTGTTTTCCATTCTCGCGACGTATTTGCGACCATCACAACATCACCACAAAGATTCCTAAAAACTAAAAAAAAGGATATCTATAAAAAATAAAAATAACTATTTCAGATACTAGGGTGCCTCTGACAAGTGCCTTTGTGTTGATTGTGTGTATATGACAGCTACACATAGGAACGGACGCAGAGTTTCAAGTTACTTAGAAACATCCTGTTGCCTTCGTCTGTAAAGTGCACTCCATAATTACTATAAATTTCTTGCATGTCAAAATGTAGATTGTTGTTAGAGATACAGCCCATACGTTGGTCTCAGAGGAATGCAGAAACAGTTTTATTAACATGTTTCCTGGCTTTGTCAATCTGTGAACAGAAGTGATTTGACCACTTCCATTTCTCTCTTTGGCATATATTACCAAGACAGTGTGAGGGAAAAGCGACATAAGTTCTGCAAAGGTATCTTTCATTAGGATTTCCAGCCCTACCCCAGGTCAGTGTGCCTAGGTCATTACCACCACAGTGCATAATCATGAGGTGGGGAGCTTGGGAATCCACAATGGATGTAACCAAAGCCAGCAACTGATGAAACTTTAACTCTCCCTGGCCAAACAAAGTAATCTCCAAATTTGGCAAACCCGAGTCATTGTCAATAACTCTGTTTTTTACATTCTGTTTAGCACAATAGATATAGGCGTGGCCCACAATCCCACAATCCATACTCTTAGCATTTTCAAGTAAAGGAGCAAAAGTAGTCAGGAGAAGGCTGGAGCTGAATGGGGTAGTTTCCCAAACAAAAAACAGTTACAAAAAATGATATATATATATATATATCCAAAAGCCGTACCGCTGTTGAACAGACATACTCGGACACCACAAATTGCTTGTACAAAATATTTTAATAGCAGGAAACAACGTCTGCTAATAAAATCAATTGCACAAGCAACTCGTGGCGTCCGAGTACGTCTGTTGAACAGCGGTACGGCTTTAGGATATTTTGGGCTGCCGGAACCCCAACTCGGACCGCCTGTGAGTCAGCCTGGCATTGTCCGTTAAACCGGAGTTGCTGCAAATATATATATATTACCTACTGGCGGTCGCCAGTAGGTAGTTATAGTTAGGATTGGCTACCATAGGAAATTCCGAACATTCTATTGGGAATAACTTTGGCGCCGATTGTGGGATCTGTCTGTAATTTTCCTTAACGCGGTCTTGCTGCGCTCCGCTCCTTCCCTGAAAGATTCGGGGGGATTCGTGTTGTGGGGGCTGAGAAAAAAGGGGGGTTCCATAACGTGTTTTCTCCATGTTAATTTCCATAGGACGGTCTGACAAGTCTACAGCCCGAACCGCTGAACGGAATTACGTCAAACTTAGCAAAATTGTAGGGACTGGTACGCAGATGTGCCTTTGCTATGTTTGGTGAAAATTGCTCCAGTGGTTTTTATGAAAATTAAGTTCAAAAACACATATATATCTATAGGCGCGCTGCCGGCGCTCCCCGGTGCGCGTACCGGGGAGCGCACCCGGCGCGCTACGGGAGTGCGCGAGCGAAAGCTGATTGGCTGTCGGGTGTCTGTCAACATTCTAAACAGTCCGGAGAGTCCGCCATCTTGTGTCTCGGTAGAATCGAGACACAAGAGGTGAGAAAAGAAAGGGGGATATAATTAAGAGGGGGCAGAGTAGACACCCCCTGACCCCCTAGGTTTTTTGAGGGGGGCCTAGAAGGACCATTAAGTGCTAAAAAACTTTTTTTTTTTACATTTTCGCGGGGTGAGCGCTGGCGGCGCTCCCCGGTACGCTCTCCGGTACGCGGACCCTGAGTGCACCACGGGGAAAAAGAGTGTAAAATAATAGAGAGAAAAAAATGTTGAGTGTTTAGAAGAAAGTGATGCATTGCTGGAGTGCGACAAAAAATGTATGCAACTCCAGCAATGCATCCTTTCAAATGGGGCCGGGCCTATGTGAAAGGGCCTGTATCAGTCTTACGCCTGCTGTAAAACAGGCGCAAGATTTTGGACGCAACAGCGTCATAAAAGTGACGCAGTGATATCTCTTAGATTTCACTGCGTTACCTCTACGACCCTTTCTTGCGTCAATACACCCCTTTTGTATACATTACACCTGACGTAGGTATAATGTGGCGCAGGGGTTTACAAAGTGACGCATCTACCTAGATGAGTCACTGTGTAAATATGACTAAATAAGGTGCATTTTTAACAGCACTTGTGCCTCAAAAAAAGTGACGTACCGGTGGCGTAAAAGTGACGCATGGCCTCATAAATGAGGCCTTCAGTCTTCTACTCATGCGTCATATTAAATAGATGACGCATTATGTCGCAAGTACTTACAGATACGTCAGTATTTCAGACGTATCTGTAAGCGCAAAAGTGATGCATTGCTGGAGTGTGTCACAAAAATGATGCAACTCCAGCAATGCATCCTTTCACATGGGGCCAGGCCCATGTGAAAGGGCCTGCATCAGTCTTACGCCTGCTGTGAAACAGGCGCAAGATTTGGACGCAACATCGTCATAAAAGTGACGCAGTGATATCTCATAGATTTCACTGCGTCACCTCTACGACCCTTTCTTGCGTCAATACGTCCCTTTTGCATACATTACACCTGATGTAGGTATAATGTGGTGCAGGGGTTTACAAAGTGACGCATCTACCTAGATGCGTCACTTTGTAAATATGACTCAATAAGGTGCATTTTTTACAGTACTGGTGCGTCACAAAAAGTGACGTACCGGTGGCGTAAAAGGGACGCATGGTCTCATAAATGAGACCTTCAGTCTTCTACTCAGGCGTCATATTAAATATATGACGCATTATGTCGCAAGTACTTACAGATACGTCAGTATTTCAGACGTATCTGTAAGCGCAAAAGTGATGCATTGCTTGAGTGTGTCACAAAAATGATGCAACTCCAGCAATGCATCCTTTCACATGGGGCCAGGCCCATGTGAAAGGGCCTGCATCAGTCTTACGCCTGCTGTGAAACAGGCGCAAGATTTGGACGCAACAGCGTCATAAAAGTGACGCAGTGATATCTCATAGATTTCACTGCGTCACCTCTACGACCCTTTCTTGCGTCAACACGCCCCTTTTGCATACATTACACCTGACGTAGGTATAATGTGGTGCAGGGGTTTACAAAGTGACGCATCTACCTAGATGCGTCACTTTGTAAATATGACTTAATAAGGTGGATTTTTTACAGCACTGGTGCGTCACAAAAAGTGACGCACTGGTGGCGTAAAAGTGACGCATGGTCTCATAAATGAGGCCTTCAGTCTTCTACTAATGCGTCATATTTAATATATGACGCATTATGTTGCAAGTACTTACAGATACTTCAGTATTTCAGACGTATCTGTAAGCGCAAAAGTGATGCATTGCTAGAGTGTGTCACAAAAATGATACAACTCCAGCAATGCATCTTTTCTTACCCTTCCACACCCCCGTTCCTTTTCTACATTTTCTTTGAATATCCACATTCCCTATGCTTGCTCTCCTTCTCCTTACTTTCCTTCCCCACACTCACCTTCTTTCAGTCCCCCTACTTCACTTCCTTTCTCCTCTCATACCTTTCTGTTCTTTCTTACTCATTTTCCTCTCCTTTATCAATGCACTCCACTTCACTTACTCTTTTTCATTTTTTTAAGAATATAGCTCTTTGGTGAGAATTGGAGGTAGTTCTGAAAATAACTTTTTTTTTCTTCTTTTTTCTTTTTTTAGAACAAAAACAAAAACAGGGAATGGAAACTGCTCAACAGGAGCAAAAAAATAAAATAAATTAGGGCTGGGAATGGCAGCGATGGTTCTCCAATGCTCGAACCATGAGCAGAACACTTTGCTCCCCATAGCAAAGTAGCTGATCACAGTCTCTGTGTTTAAGGACGCCTTTGTTAAATGCAGGCTGAATGTTCGGAACCAGCTCTTGCGATCTCCCCCCCACCGATGTTGTTGGTCCTCCGGTTGATGTAGAGGCCCCATCACCGGGAACCTCTTGTGCCAGAGCCCTGACACTTTCCCGGGCAAAATTCTAAGGGGTGCCTTCTCTCCACATGGCGAATCATTGTGGAGTTCCCAAAAGAATATTTTTTTGTGGGGTCACCCGGTGACAGAACTGTATGACAGATACTGCACTCCACTTTTGGAGCATTTACTTTCTTCTGGTCCTCAGGAATTGAAAAAAACTTCCAGATGAAATGTTCTTTCACCTTCGGCTGAGGAGGCTCTTTATCGATGAATTCATTGGTGTCATCTTCACTGCTGGATGGTCTGGCAGCCATGATAATCCAAGATATCCAACAAAGAACCGAGAGCAAAAAGGCAGGTCTTGCAGTCACGAAAGTGAAAGAAGAAGTGAAGGAAATGGGTGGGGATTTCATTCTTTGTACAAAAAACTGTTAGCAACCAATGAAAAGTGTTATTTTAAGGTCACATGACTTGACGTGCTTACGCTACGCACAACGAAGCGCTTCCGGGGGCGCTTCCGCGGCACGAACGTAGGCGCTTCCGGGGGCACATACGCGGCGCGACCGTAGGCGCTTCCAGGGGCGCTTCCGCGGCGCGCCTAAGTGAAGTTTCGATAGTTTCACGGAAATGCAAAATTATTTTCATTTCGTAAATCAAAAATACTGCTTTTATATGTATTGTACTAAATGTCTTGCGTTATTATTTACTTTTCATTCATATTTTTTTACACGAACGCAGAAGTAGCGCTCTGGGTGCGCTCTCCAGAGAGCTTACCAGTGCGCGCACCCAGAGCGCCCCAGGAATAAATTATAAAAAAAAATAACATTTAAAAAATATTATTATTAAAAAAAAAATTTATAATGAATACTTACACAAAACAGCAAATCAAAAAAAATCGTAGGTTACAAACTTGATATAGAAAGGAATTAGCTTTTAAAAAACCTTCGAAATTCAGTGAAAAAAAACAGAGGTTTCAAAATCGTTATAGTTAGGAATTAGCATTTAAAAAACCATTGCACTTCACTGAAAAAAACCATAGGTTTCACACCAGTTATAGTTAGCTGAACAGTTTACTCATACAAAACAATTAAAATTCCCACGTTATAGTTAGTTGGACTCACTATAACTTGCGCGCCCGCAATCCACTGCTGATGATGTCACATATTACATCATGGTCAGTGACATCACTGATGACATCACTGATGACATCTCAAATGGCATCACTGATGACATCATCCAGTGTCTGTGTGTTTCTGTAAAGTTAAAATACAATTAAGTTATCAAGACTGATGCAAGCTCTTTCACATAAGGCTGGCTCCATGTGAAAGGATGCATTGCTGGAGTTGTGTCACTTTCGTGACACACTCCAGCAATACATCACTTTTGCGCTTACAGATATGTCAGAAATACTGACGTATCTGTAACTCCTTGTGACATAATGCGTCATAGATTAAATATGACGCATGAGTAGAAGACTGAAGGCATCATTTATGAGGCCATCCGTCACTTTCATGCCACCGGTGCGTCAGTTTTTGTGATGCACCAGTGGTGTAAAAAATGCACCTTGTTGAGTCATATTTACAAAGTGATGCATCTAGGTAAATGCGCCACTTTGTAAACCCCGGCGCCACATTATACCTGCGCCAGGTGTAATGTATGCAAAGGGGGCGTATTGACGTAAGAAAGGGTCGTAGAAGTGACGTAGTGAAATCTATGAAATTTCACTGCGTCACTTTTAAGACACCGTTGCCTCAAAATCTTGCGCCTGCCTCACAGCAGGCGTAAGACTGACGCAAGCCCTTTCACATGAGGCTGGCCCCATGTGAAAGGATGCATTGCTGGAGTTGCATATATGGACAGTCACACACCTCCCAGCCACCCCCACACACGCTCACCCTCACATACAAATACTTGAACAACAAATCAATAACCCATATAGCCACTCATATAGCTACTGATCAAAACATGCAGCAGCTTACACAGCAACAGACATACTGAAGCACATATTCAGACAGTTTAGTCACTAACCAATGCATTCAGTAAGACACATTTAATCACTCACTTATACAGTCAGTCACACACCTACTAAATCCTTCATCCAGACACTCATTCACCAACTCATTCTTCAATATGTAAATTATTAACTTTAACTTAATTGTATTTTAACTTTACAGAAACACACAGACACTGGATGATGTCATCAGTGATGTCACTGACCATGTCATGAATGATTTAATATGACATCATCAGCAGTGGATTGCGTGCGCGCAAGTTATAGTGAGTCCAACTAACTATAACGTGGGAATTTCAATGGTTCTGTATGAGTAAACTGTTCAGCTAACTATAACTGGTGTGAAACCTATGGTTTTTTTCAGTGAATATATATATATATATATATTCACTGAAAAAACCATAGGTTATAGTCGATATATAGTTAGGAATTTGCATTTACAAAACCTTGAAAATTCAATGAAAAAACCATTGGTTTTAGGCCATATATAGGTAGGATTTGCATTTACAAAACCTTATTTTACTCGCATAAAACCATTGAAATTCCATATATAGTTAGATGCGCTAACTATATATCGCGCACCCGCAATCCACTGCTGATGATGTCACATATTACATCATTCATGACATGGTCAGTGACATCACTGATGACATCACTGATGACAACTCAAATGACATCACTGATGACAACATCCAGTGACTGTATGTTTCTGTAAAGTTAAAATATGTCTTACATATTGAAGAATGAGTGGATGTATAAATGTCTGGATGAAGGATTTAGTAGGTGCATGACTGATTGTATGAGGGAGTGATTAAATGTGTCTCACTGAGTGCATATGTTAGTGATTAAACTGTATTAATTTGTGCATCATTATATCTGTTGTTCTGTAAACTGCTGCATGTGTTGATCAGTAGCTATATGAATAACTATATGGGTTATTGATTGGTTGCTCAAGTATTTGTATGGGAGACTGAGTATGTGTGTGGGTGGCTGGGAGGTGTGTGACTCTGTGCATAGATGTGTAAGCAGTTGATTCACTAGGTGTATGAGTTCAAGAGTGCATGTGGAAACAGCTATATGGGCGGTTGACTGTGTGCATGAGTGTATTGGTGAGTGAATGGATATCTCAGTGCTACATGTCAAAGTAAGTACATATGTAAAACACAGTACATGTGAGAGTTAACATATATAAATAACTGTGCATAAGAGCCAGTGAATGTGTGAGTGGCTGTATGGATCATTGTGAACATGTATCAAGGATTGTATAAGAGAGTAAATATGTGTTAGAATATGTTTCAATAAGTAAGGTGTGTATAACTGTATAGTTGAGGAATTGGAGGTGTGTTTGATTCTTTGCATGACTGTCTAGGTGTATGAGTAACTCCATGGATGAGTGACAGTCTGTGAGTGTCTGTTTTCACTGAGTGTATCTAAGGATATATCAGAGTCTGTAGAGGTTCATCGTATTAACACATGAATGATGTCATCTGTGATGTTGTCAGTGATGTCATTTGAGTTGTCATCAGTGATGTCATTTGAGATGTCATCAGTGATGTCATTTGAGTTGTCATCAGTGATGTCATCAGTGATGTCACTGACCATGTCATGAATGATGTAATATGTGACATCATCAGCAGTGGATTGCGGGTGCGCGATATATAGTTAGCGCATCTAACTATATATGGAATTTCAATGGTTTTATGCGAGTAAAATAAGGTTTTGTAAATGCAAATCCCTAACTATATATGGCCTAAAACCAATGTTTTTTTCATTGAATTTTCAAGGTTTTGTAAATGCAAATTCCTAACTATATATCGACTATAACCTATGGTTTTTTCAGTGAATTTCAATGGTTTTTTAATAGCAAATATGAAAAGCTTTAAAATGTCAAGTACGTGATAGATAAAAACATTTTCGTATTTATGCACGCTGATGTGCTTTGAACGCTGCACCCCCCCCTCCCCTCTTTTCTCTTAGTAGTACTCTCTCTTTGCAGATAGTGAACAGTAGTTAACGCAGACCTTTACCCCCGTTGTAATCCGTCGTACCTGCTTGTCTCTCCATTTGATTGATTGTTATCCAAGCATTTACTGTTTTAGAATTGGTTCTCTTTGGATCATTCTCTATTTACAAACAAGCACAAAGTCGCAATACTCTGTTTAGTCTTTGCAGATAGTGAAAAATCGTGTAAAAAAATAAAAGTAATCGAGCAAAATCAGTAGGCCACTAATTGGATCTCTTTTTGACCTCGCTAAAATAGAAATATTAGGAACAACCCTTCATGAGAAATACGAAAATAGTGAGATGAACTGAGCTCCACACCATGAGGGCTGCAAGACAGCTCGACTCCGTCACCCACCCCGCCCAAAATAACGACAAACCCTATGCAAATATTAAAAATATAGACAACACACCAGCAAAG
Organism: Lissotriton vulgaris; assembly: GCF_964263255.1. Classification (NCBI taxonomy): domain Eukaryota; kingdom Metazoa; phylum Chordata; class Amphibia; order Caudata; family Salamandridae; genus Lissotriton; species Lissotriton vulgaris. Next base: position 922,537,936 of record NC_141699.1, read on the forward strand.
AAACAGGGTAAAACATTTTATTAAATAACTATTTACATAACTATTTTATACTTTTTATTGCCCGATCCGGCTAGCTCAATCGATCGAGCATGAAACTCATGCACTCTGATAGCAAGCGTTGCTACTGATGCTATGCAGACCAAAACTGTTTTTCAGTTTGTACATTTTTCTAGATTTTTCAATCCAAGGTTGGTTGACTTTGTAGAACGATGGCTTCAGATTTTCAACATACGGTGTGGTGGCGCGGACTGGGAGGGGGCGCTTCGCTCCTGCCCCCTCCCCAAGTAAGATTTTCATACGTGAAAGTACGTTAATGGTTTTGGTCCCTGAGTTGCTTCAATGTCACTGCCATTCTCAAATGGCATAAGTTCTGGATGTTGGGTGCCATAGTTCAGAGTTCTGAGCAGCGCTTGTAACACTGTCTGAAGCTTATTTCCACCTACTGCAGCTTCACTATTCTCAAAGTAAGTGAGTGTCGTTTGTGGACCTGACTGCATTTGAAAACAATGTGATATGAAACCTTCCTAAACAGCTTGACGGAGGCCCCCGAGGGGCGGTGTGATGGCCATGGACTCGGAGAAGACACTTGGCTCCGACCCCCTCCCCAAGTCTTATAGCACCGGTGTAGCCTGAGATCGCCCCCGACATAGGCGGCCAGCTCTCGGGGTCCGGCGGAACTTTTTGCCTTTTGATGACTCTTCTATTCTGGACCTTGTCCCACAATCCGTTTGACCTGAAGACACGCTGTAGTGGGGCGCCCCTTTACCGTTTCAGTTGCCATTCCGCCCGCTTTTGCTACACTGTGCCTCTTCCGCCATTCAGCTGTTTACCGCCCGCTCTTGCGACTACAGCGTCTCGCTCACCATGTAGTTGAGTTGCTCCCGCTCTTGCGGTGCAGCGATAGGCGGCTGCCACAGGACTCTCAAAATGGCGGCCGGCTCTTCGGTTTTGGGCCTGGTCCACTAAAATGGCCCTGGGACACCTTTGAACTCGGACGCTTCCCTGATAGGGCTTGGGTCCCATTCTCGAAAGCGTCCCCTCAGCCGTGAAGATTCTACAAAAGTCTTGAAGGCCCCCGACTCCCGCAAGCTTCTGGTGGGGAGCGGCTGCCATGTCTGCTCGTGGAATGGCCACGACGGAGCTACGAGATGGTAGTGCTCTCATGCTGACGCCAGCTTTAGTCTGAAACATCCAGAAACACTGTAGACTACCAATTCGATCAGTTCCGGTAGCGCCCCAACATGACCCGGAAGAGAAGAACTTGCCCTCCCCTCTTTGACTGATGGTTCTTGTTGCCTGTCCCCTCTGTTGTCATTTAACAGAACTTTTTGGACTGCTGAAAGGGGTTGTGTTCCGAACGCTGGTTGGTGGAGACATTTTGACTATATTCTTGACCTACGTTGTCGCGTAATGCGTTATATGACACGCCGCGTTAGCGCACCCGGAAGTGATCCGAGGCGCGCAGCGCGTAACGTAAGCATAACAGGTCATGTGACTTGTTAATAAAACTTTTCATTGGTTCATTTTACTTTTGTTATTTTAATGATGAAAAGCTTGGTCATATGACCTAAAAATTACGCTTTTTATTGTTTTCGAACATTATTTTTTTTTAAACATATGTTATAATATTCCAGGCTAATGTACTTTCCCGGAAAATTTACAACTGTCCTGCAAGTAAAATATATTCCTTTTTCGAGAAAAAGGGCGTTTCTTCGTTCCATGACGGAGCCGTTGAGTAAAAGAGACTCGGCCTGCTGTCTTAGTCGCCGATACGCCTGATTATCAGATTCTTATCGATCACTTTATGTTGCAGAAATGAAAAACACAACTGCCCTTGACCATTTATCTTTACTGCGTTCCTACATATTATACCTTTTATCCGTCATGTAATTGGACTACTTTATTTCACTTGCCTTTTACTGATTCGAAAACAGTGACTAAAAGTAAAAACTTTACCAATGTAAATACTACTACCATGTTTTGTTTTAAAAACCTTTATTGTGAAAATGTCAGTATACAAATACGGGCCTATAACTACGTGGGCCGGCCACGGAGCAAACTGGAATCGTATATGATGAGGAGACATTTACATTATGGAGGAACGTAACGAACGAGCCATTAGTTTGCAAGAACTAAGGTGTCTAACAGTTGCGGAATCGGTGGACGTACATTTTGTAATTAAAATACGACAGGGCCACTTACAAAAAAGTTATCTAGATATACATTTGCGTGCAAGTACCATGGGTGACCTTAATTCGAACTTTCAATAGTACAGTAATCAATAACACATCAGAACTTAATATCAATAGGGATGTCGAAATATTCAATCAATTCTCGTCCCCTTCCGCCATGAGCATCAAAACTGCATTCATATCTCGTGATATCAAGGTTGTTCAACGAGTACACAACAAGGAGTTACGAGTCCCATTTATACCGGCGCCATTTCGGGCGAGGCCGGGCAGGTCCAAGATATAGTCAAAATGTCTCCACCAACCATCGGCCAGACCAGAACCCCTTTCGGCCCTTTATGCTACAAGATGGTGTCTTCCATTCAGAAAATATTATTGGCAGCATTTTGAAAGGAAACATAAACAGCCGTTCTCCTAGTGAGTTTCACATTGTTACATTTAGGAAGAATGTTGAAGAGTAGTATGTGGAAAATCTGAAGCCATTTTTCTACAAACTCTCAATCAGCCTTGGATGGAAAAAAAATCCTGAAGAATGTACAAACTGAAAACCAATTTTTGTCTGTATAGCATCAACAGCAACGCGTGAGTCAGCTTTGTGTCAAGCCGCCATTTTCATTCACTCAATAGCGTCCCCCTGCACACATTCAGGGACCTGGTCGTGTTTTCAGATGAAACGGATTGTAGGACAAGAAGCAGAAAAGAAAAGGAAAAAAGTTCCGCCGGACCTCGGGAGCCGGCCGCCTATGTCATGTGCGACCTTTGGCCACACCAGGGCAATAGTGAAGCTGCAGCAGGTGCAAATAAGCTTCAGTCAGTCTTACAAGCACTGCTCAGAACTCTCAACTATGGCACTCAACATCCAGGACTTGCCATTCGGATCTTGGCGCCTTGTGCTGGTTCCGACCTATTCACACATCGGTCCACTACTGACATCACCTCATAAGCCAACGGGGCACCCCACGCCGACTTTCGGCGCAGCATTGTAGGATGGCCACACCAGTGCCGCAACTTGCTGGACACCACCTCGGTGCCATCCGGATCTCGGCGCGTTCGAGTCACTGTACCGCAAGAGTGACCGCAACTCAGCTGGACACGCCGTCTTTCGGCGCAGCATTGTAGGATGGCCACACCAGTGCAGCAATTTGCTGGACACCACCTCGGTGCCATCCGGATCTCGGTGCGTTGTGCTGCCTTCGGCCTACTGTAGCCGCAAGTGCGGACGCAACTCAGTTGGACGGCGAGTGAAACGCTAAGGGGCGCCGCACTGCAGCCGAGGAGCCTCCATCTTGGGGAGACGCACAGCCCCCACTGACTGACGCGACCTCACAGGCCAACGGGGCGCCCCACGCCGACTTTCGGCGCAGCATTGTAGGATGGCCACACCAGTGCGGCAATTTGCTGGACACCACCTCGTTGCCATCCGGATCTCAGCGCGTTGTGCTGCCTTCGGCCTATTCGTACATCGGTCCGCTACTGACGCCGCCTCACGTGCCAACGGATTTTCTACGCTTTTTGTAGCCCTATGCCGCATAACAGGTCATGTGACTTGTTTATAAAACTTTTCATTGGTTAATTTTACTTTTGGTTTCCTAAAGATGGAAGGCTTGGTCATATGACCTAAAAATAACACTTTTCATTGGTTTAGAACATTTTTTTTCCCCAAACGATGAAAGCCCCACCTTGTTTCTGGATGTTTCAGACTGAAGCTGGCGTCAGCATGAGAGCACCACCATCTCGTGGCTCCGTCGTGGTCATTCCGCGAGCAATCATGGCAGCCGCTCCCCACCGGAAGCCTGCGGGAGTCGAGGGCCCCCAAGACTTTTGTAGAATCTTCATGGCTGAGGGGACGCTTTTCGAGAATGGAGCCCAAGCCCTAGCAGGCAAGCGTCCGAGTTCCAAGGTGTCCCAGGGCCATTTTAGTGGAGCAGGCCCAAAACCGAAGAGCCGTCCGCCATTTTAAGAGTCATGTGGCAGCCGCCTATCGCTGCACTGCAAGAGTGGGAGCAACTCAACAACATGGTGAGCGAGACGCTGTAGCCGCAAGAGCGGGCGCAACTCAGCTGGATGGCCGCCACCTGGGGAGGCCCGTTCACGCCGCCTCCCCCACGCCCCCCCCCCCCCGGGCCGCCCCACGCCAATTTTCGGAGCAGCATTGTAGGATACCAAAACCAGTGCGGCAGTTTACTGGACATCACCTGGGTGCCATCAACATCTCAGCGCGTTCTGCTGCCTTGGGACTATTCGCACAACAGACCGCTACTGACAAGGCCTCCCCCCGCACCACCCGGGACGCCCCACGCCAATTTTCGGAGCAGCATTGTAGGATACCAAAACCAGTGCGGCACCCAGGCGACATCACCTGGGTGCTGTCCAGAACTCAGCACGTTGTGCTGCCTTGGGACTATTCGCACAAAAGACAGCTTCTGACAATTGTTGCTTTTTTTGGTGAAAAATGTTTAAATGTTTTTACAGTTTTTGTTCCGTTCATTATATTTAAAAGTTAATAAAGTTTTATAATGTTACTTTGTTGGAGTGTTATATATTTTTTTTTAAACGGGTGAATGGGGCCTTGAATCGGGTTATTGTCATGTGTGGGCTTTGCAAGTGTACTGCTACAGGATCGGACATTTCAAACTCAAATGCACGTTCTTTTTCTTACCTTTCCGAAGCATGGAGCGCAATAGCAGGCAGAGAAAGGGTGATGCAAGTGTTGAACACTGCCTAGCCTGGAAGTTGCTGGCATTCCCCCCCCCCCCCGCCCGCTCCTGAAAGAGGACACACACACACCGCCGCCCCGAGTACTTCACAGATCTTTAAAAGACCATGCGCTTGTTTATGAGGCTTAAATGGTTTATCACCCCTTCTAGAACCCCTGCATCGACCCTCTGACGTTTCCTGGAAGAATTACCACGTAACACAATACCAAGCCCTGTCAGCTGAAACCCCCGAGGAATCATGGGGCATATTATCAAGGGGGTTTATCTCCGCTTTTTTGGCTTTAAAAGCCAAGAAGGCGGAGATAAAATTATCTCCCTATTACCAAGCTGTCGCTAACACCAGTTAGTGACAGCTAAAAGGAGATAGCGACCATCGTGGGCCCCGCTTTGCATGTCAGTGATAGTGCCCTGAGCAGTTCTTAGCCATGTTATCCAATGGGAGGTGGATAACATGGCTAAGAGCATTTGCTCGATAATACATGAATACATGAATATCGCTGACTTTTCAGCGATATTCATGCATTGCGGCCGTTTTTTATCGCATTTGCGATAAACCTTGCTAATAGCAAGGTTTATCTGCGATAAAAATCGCCGATGTGCGGCGATAATTTTTGTCTCTAAACAAGTTAGAGACAAAAACTATCGCTAGTTGTTGGTAATATGCCCCCGGGTTTTTGCTTGCAGAAATCGGGAGGCGGGAGACTAGCACTGAAATCAGTAGTCTCACGCCTGAATCGGGAGGGTTGGCATGTCTGGATTCTCTACAGCTGGGGCCATAAACTACATCCGCAGGGGTAGGTGATAGCCTGGGACCAGCCTGGCATCTAAAATGGCTGCCGTGCACGACAAAATTGTGGCATTGGAAAAAAGGCAAGATGGCGCAGACAATGTTTATCAATAAGGATTCATTTATAACAAAATATTTTATCGCAGTGACAAATTGGCGGTCAACACTTCCTGATTTCCATCGAATCGAACGTTAACAGACGTCACGCAGCAAAAAAAATAAAAAGCTCACGCACAGCCGCTGGAAGAGATGTATCAACATATATGAGCCTCCTCAGCCACCCTCATGAAACATAGGGGGTTAGGATACGTCTCCCGCACCCCCTTATACCTAGTAATTTAATTAAAACGAAGCACAAAATGGCGAATTCCCGTTTCGCTACCAGTTTGCGGCCCAGTTCGCGGCCCGTGAAGCGCTTCTACCGTGAAAAATCATTTTTTTTTTATTTTCCTCACGGGACCCTTTAATAACCCCAACAACATTCCTAGGGGGTCAAGAGGGGTATACCTTGCCCCCTTTCATTAAATTCTCCCTTCGTTTTTCACCTCTTCTTCTCTCTCGATCCTACCGAGAGATAAGATGGCGGCCGCTCCGGACTGTTTAGAATGTTGACAGACACCGGAGAGCCAATCAGCTTTCTGCGCTCAAAGTTACGTTTCGCGAAAAGTAAGCGAACCGGAGCGCAGCCTGGAGCGCTAAACGTTAATTTCTCAAAAACTACTGGAGCACATATATTGAGACCTAGCAAAGGCACATCGGACTAACAGTCCCTACAATTTTGCCAAGTTTCGTGCAAATCCATTCAGCCGTTCGAGCTAAAAGTGAGTCCAACCGCCCTATGGAAATTAACATGGGAAAAACGCGTTTTGGGACCCCCCTTTTTTCTCGGCCCCCCCTCGACAAAACCCCCCCCAATTTTCAAGGGCTGCTCAGAAACAAAATGTGCCATTTTCCTGAAAATTTCAGCCGATTCCGTCCACAAACGCCAAAGTTATTAGACATAGAATTTTCAAAAATCCCATAGGGAAAAAATCCTAACTATATATACCTACTGGCGTTAGCCAGTAGGTAATATATATATATATATATATATATATATATATATATATATATATATATATATATATATATATATATATATATATATATATATATATATATATATTGAGGCAGCAACTTGGCAAAAGGCGTAGGAGAAAGGGAGATAAGAGAGGACAATACCTTTCTTGGAAGCAGTGCGGATGCAGCACGAATATTAACATCTTGTGGCAACCTTTTGCACTAAGCAACAAACTTTTGCACTAAGCGACGTGATTTTTAAATTGCACCGACCAAGGACAGTAGCTGGCAATATCGCTATTTAAGCAAGATTCCAACACTCGGCATGTCCTAAAATAACCAAGGCGATGCATTATGGGGCCTGAAGTATGTGGAGCAGGCACGTGACCACTGAGTCTGAATAATTGTGCTCACCTGTGATCAAGACGTCAGTGACGTCGAAACGCGTAAGGACACGAGCATTTGCACAGGATGTGACGAATAAAGTCTGCTGCATCATCAGACACTGTGGGGCTCTTTTCTTTGGAGTGGCTGAAAGCGCAGTTTCTCCAGGATCTCCGTTCCTGGCTAGAGCCCGCCCTGCAGGACCGGTGGCCCCCGGTAAAGCGGAGGTGTTCTTCTGATATATATATATATATATATATATATATATATATATATATATATATATATATATATATATATATATATATATATATATATATATATATATATATATATATTATATATATATCACCATCCTGGCAGTGTACACAAAACATATATATAGATATATTTTATTTATATATATATATATATATATATATATAACAGATATGGTCATAGTGAACTTAGTAATTGTAAGTTAAATATGAGCAGCTAAGGAACATTGGGTACTGTAGCACTTTATATAAGAAAAGGAATTTCCAATTTTTATGTATCTGCAGCTTTTAATTTATTTAAAAAATATGGAAATATATTGCTCAATTGTAATTGGAAGAAGATAATGTGCACTGGCATGGAGAAATGTTAGCATACAATGTGAAATAACATGTTCCAAAATGGCGACCAAATTTACACAGTGAACTACCTTGATGTACACTGGGGGTTTGCCCTTTGTTATTGCCAATGTACCATTAAAACATTTATAATGGTTATAAAAATGATGAGCTGCATCTTTAACAAGGCTGAAACGTGTAGATGCCATCACTGTGTTAATAAAGAACCGAGTGCAAACAACCCCTGGATTGCTGGATTATTGCCTTGGAAGTGAAGGGATTTATGTTGCATAAATATACATATGTATATGTATATATGTTATGTTGTGGTAAACGGTACGTTTAAAGCGCACATACACCAGGTTGATTTAATGGCGCAGCTGTAAGGGGTGCTGGGACCCTGGCAACTTATTCATATCCTTGTCTAAGCAGCCATGTCTTGAGAAGCTTCTTAGAGCTCATGAGGTCTGTAGAATATCTAATTTCAGAAGGCAGTGAGTTCCAGTACCTGAGGCTAGTACAGAGAACCTAGCATCACCCAGATGCTTCAATTTGAAGGAAGGAATAGCCAGTAGATTCATGTGAGCAGAGCGCCGTTTATGCCTGGGAGTGTACCTTTGAACAAGGCTGTCAACAAATTTAGGGCTCCTGCCATTCAAGGATTTATATATGAGGCATGCAACCTTGAAGGTGCACCTCTGAGTTACTGGGAGCCAGTGCAACTTCCTCATCAGGGGTGTGACATGTTACCACATTTGTTGCTGAAAAATCAGTCTTGCTGCCTGTTTCTGAACAGTTGCAGCAGTTTAGTTAAGTAGACTGGTATGCCAAAGTATAAAGGATTGGCATAGTCCAATTGGGCTATAACCATAGCTAGCATACCTGTATTTAGCTTCCTGGGTGAGAAATCTACAGATTTTTCTAATTTTGCTAATCTGGAAGAAGCATGTTGAAATCACTGAGTCAATGTGGGTCTTCATTGTAAAATCACTCTTGATTGTTACCCCCAGACTTTTGGCAGAAAAGGAGGGGGTGGGAGGCTGTCCTAATTCCTTTGGCCAAAAAAGAGGGCTCCAAGGGTTATGGGATCTCCCTATTAGGATCAATGTAATCTTATGCAGATTCAGTTTTAGGTGATTGCTTTTCAGCCAGTCGCGGATAAGTAGCATAGTAGTCTGAAATTCATGAATGGTTTCCGGAGAGTTACTGATGGAGAACATGAGTTAAAAGTCGTCAGAATAGTTGAAGGTACACGCTTTCCTTTCTTTCAAGACGCTGGCCAATGGCAGAAGGTAGAGGTTAAACAGATTATATATATATTTAATTGGATGCTGTCAGCATGACAGTGAATATAATTAGGTTGCGTGTTGGTGTGTTGGATGCCTTAACAAGAAGTCTTATTATTGGCTGTTGTTTTAGAAAATAATTGAAATACAGACATGGATATGTTTTTAAACCTGTGGAGTGAAGCACATTTGCTGCATCTTATTTGGGAGCAGCATGTTCCTTCAAGGATGTGCTGTGATCTTTTGACCTATTGGTTCCACTGGGTTGCTAAGTACACTGAGCTAGAACTGTATTTCTCCACGATGATCGTGAAAACATCACGAAAAAGCGCCAACTGGAACCCTGTTTTGAAAAAGAGAGAAAGGGTTAACCAATGCTAACCATTCATAAGTGAAGATGCAGTAGCCTAAAAGGAAAGATATGATTTTATTGGATGCTTTTCTCATAATGATGGAGTGGAAAGTTGAAGAGCTTGCCATTTTGGATTAGGTTTGAATGAGAGTGGTGTACCATTCGTCTGCTTAGTTTTTACAAATATTTACAGTGTCAAAACCATGCAGAAAGAGCTAAAACAACAATGTCATCTACAAACTGATTTCAGAGGTATATTTATAACTTTTTAAGTATTTTTAAAATGTACATTAGCAATTCAGATGTATATGAGAGATTGATAAAAAGAAGTATCAAAGTGATGAGAAAAATATATCAGATTAGAGAACATGAGATTAAGAGGCTAGTGGTGAATGTTTTGGGAATAAAAAAAATGAATGAGTGCCTATTTATTACATACGTATATTATTCAAAAATACGAGTATATTTTTGTGGAAGTTTGCAAGGAGGAACTAAGAATGTTTTAAATGTCTAAACATCATGTGCAGAATAGATATATCTGTCATTTGCATTCTGGAAGTTGTAGTACTTTTAGTATTATTACTAAACAGGAATAGTGTATTAATAAATAAAAGATGAGAACATGTTGTCCGGCTGTATATGAAGTAGAAATAAGTCATTTTTGTCAGGTATGTATTGGGAAGTATTTGTCAATGTGGTTTTTAACTTATATGACCACTTTGCATATGCTTAAATGGTGATATATGTTTTCTGTGCTTTAGCATACACAAGGAGATGATGGACGGAGTGCTGAAACTTTTGAGATGCTTACTCCCATTCACAGATCTGTGTTGTAGCCACTGGCGTAACGAAAAGTGAGGTAGCCTCCCTGCACGGTACTTAGGGGGGCCCCCTCCGGGCTCAATCAGGAGCTCTCTGGCCAGAGTGCAGTGCCGAGGGGGCCCCTTGGTGCTAGGGCCCCCCCACACCGTGTGGGCTACGCAGGCCTGTGTTACGCCCCTGGTTGTAGCCATCATCATACTTTAGCCCACTAAGACACCCCAGTTCAGGGACAGCCATATGCAAGTCAATCTTGACCCTGTCCCTCATGGGAACAGTCTAGCCCGAACTGCCAAGCCATGTCTTCACCTGTCAGGAATCAAACATCCTGGGACTGGTGTACAGGCTAACAACCATCATCAGCCAGGCTAGCTTGAATCCAGTGGCAAAGTGAGCAAGGGACCCACGTCTGGGCATACCCTGCCAACTTAGGGCGAACAAAGCAAACACAAGGAGATGATGTACGGAGCGCTGAAACTTTTCAGACACTCACCCCAGTCACCCCAGTTGAATCCATCATTGTTCTTTGTGCTTTCAAATAGTTATATATACAGTGGTACTTTTGATTTTGCTTAAAGATGAAAGGAGGTATATTTTGGCAAGATGGCTTGAAGGTGTACATCTATTATAAGCATGGGCGGAAAATCCGTTTCGCTCGCGGATTTTGCGGATTTTCGGTAAATTCGCAATCCGCGAGATTCGCGAATCTCCCGCAAAATCCGCAAATCCGCGAGCAGCGGATTTTGCTCGCACTGTTCGCACTGTTCGCGTGAGTTCGCGGCTTCCCAGTACAACTTCGCGCCCCGCGAATAAGTGCAAAATTGCAGAAATACGATCTTAGCAAACCTGAAACTACTTACCAGGTTCAAAAGTTCAGGCTCATCATTAGTAGCCATTTCCTGTAGTGCTTCCTGAGGGGCCCCTCCAGAGTTCAGTTGCCAGTTGCAACTATTATGTGACCCTGCTCTGAACCTCAGAATAGTTACACATATGCCACAAAGGTCCTGAATTACAGCTAAGGGAGACAAGCAGGAGCCAGGCTGGAAGTTCAAATCCATTAATCAGCCCCTAATTCATTATTGTCAGTTGGGGCAGGGCAGGTGTTGTAACTAATTTTGCAACAATGAAAGCACTTAGCAAGTGCAAAAGATCACTAATCAGGAAGCACTAAGGAAGCAGGTGCCAGCTAAAAAAATATTCTGTGACACATTAATCAGCCCCAAATTAATTCAGGTCACTTGAGGCAGGGAAGGTGTGCTTGCGTTGCCACAATAATGTACACTGACTGGACAGCCAGAGGGTGCTGTGATGAAACAGAGGGTGGCATGGGTGGGCCAGAGGGTGGCATGAGTAGTCAGAGAGTGGCAGTGGTGACAGAGAGTGGCAGTGATGAAGAAGAGTGTCCCAAACAGGCTGGACACGTAGAAACAACAAGTTCGCGAAACTTGCGACCCGACAGGTAAGTTCGCAATTTGCGACATTGTACAAAACCCTCGCGAACTGGCAGAAACCCGCGCAAACACAAAAAAAAAAAATCCGCAAATTCGCGAGAATTCGCGGATTTTGCGGATTGCGAGTTCGCAAATCCGCAAAATTCGCGAACGCGAGATTCGCAAAATTCGCCCATGCTTAATCTATTAAGAAACTGCATATATCTTTACTTAGTGATCTATGTTCAGTAAGGCTGATGAAAATTTCATGTATATGGTGAGGGTAGTGTGTTTTCTTTAAAAATGCTTTGTTTGAAAGTGAGAAGGATTAATAGTCGAGAATGCCTCGAGAATTCATATGTAATCTTCATTCTGAGCGTAACTTTTGTTTGAGATACGCTGAATATATGTTTTAGAAGGAGAAGTATTTATGAAATGATGTAGGTAGGCCATTTGCAAAAGGTTTGGTGCTTTGAAAATTTTCAAAAAGGTTTTTTCCATTTCAGAAACTTACTGACGCATGTGTAACATTTGTAACAAATCAATGTATGTTTCTAGAGGGAGATGTATGCAATTATATATCAAGTGTGATACCTAGATTCTACTTACACATAGCTCAGAAGAAACAGATGTATACATTCAAACATGTAGTTTGATACTGACAGAAGGAGATAGCCAATGAGTCAGAGATATAGTGACAACTATATGTATCTAACAGCAATAAAGGTACTTTCTCAGTAAGTCAGGCAGTATTCAGGCACTCATTGAGTCACCCAGCCACTACTCAGGCAGTCATCAAATCAGTGATTTACTATCCATGGAGTAATTCAATTATCCAGAAACTACACATGTCCTCTTTCAATCATGCAGGCAGAAATGATGTAGTCATTGAAGTATGCAGGCACTACATATACATTCATCTAATCACCAAGTTACTAACTATTGACTTAAGCAACTAACAAGGCTGTAACCCTGCAATGATTATAACATTTGCACAGAATCTATGCAGCCATCTAAACACCCACTTACATCCCATGCAGTCATTTAACTACTGAGGCAAATGTGTGTACTGATAAAACACTCAGTCTCTACTCATGCACTCATGTAATTACGTAGTAAGTACCTTTGTAGTATACCTATCATTCATCCAGTACCTATGTAGTCATATAATTACTGAGCCAATCACTCTAACAATATTCTTACTTTCATCCAATCTCTCATGGGTTAACAACAGAATCATGCAGTCACTCAGACACTAGCCATGCACTCATCTAATTAGAAAGGTACTACCTACACTTATTCAATTCTCCAGGCACTACCCATGTAGTCATGTAAGCATCCAGGCAGTACATGTTCAGTCAACCAAAAAGAAATGGGCATTATCCAATTGCTAAAACATTATTCATTCACTCATCCAATAGGCTAGGTGCTATGCATGGGCTTAAACAATCAATAGTATGCACTATCCATGAACTGCATAAATCACCTATATACTAAGTGTGCACTCTTAAATTTATCCAGGTACTAAAGTTGCACTCATTTAATCATCCTACCAGTATCTATGCATGTATTGAATTATTGAAGCATTATTCACACACTTGTCAAATCAGGGACTCATCCAAACACCCAGAAACTAATGGTATACTCATGCAAACATGCATGTAGTAAGTATGCAGATATGGAATGACTCATGTAGTTATGACATAAAAGAGAATCATCTAGGAACTACTTGTGTCCTCAGGGAATCACCTAGGTACTACCCATGCACTCATTCAATCATCCAGGGAGTATTGATTTATTCAACCACAACCCCATGTATTTACAATTTTAACTGAGTAATATGTAGTCTTTAGACAATATGGGTGATAGGTTTACCACAACTGTATTATCTATGTAATTACATGAGTGCATGAGTAGTGCCTGAGTGTTTCATTAGTGCACGTTTGTGTCTCAGTATTTCAATGACTGCATGGGTTATTAATGGCTGTTTACATGGCTCCTTAGGCTCTGCGCTAATGTTTTAATGATTGCTTAGATACAGCCTTGCAAATTTGGGGGCATATGTACAAGCCCCTATTGCCACGGGAACATCAACTTTTTAGACATTCTTGTGGTGATAGGGGCTTTGCCTTATTTACAACTTAACGTGGCTTAATGCTGCCTTGTAAATAAGGTTCCCTTTCACGCTATGCTTAGCTGTGAAAGGGTTGGGCAAGGGGTGTTGCGGTGGGCATTCCACCGCGACACCCATTGATTCTGATGCTGCCTCCTATTTAAAACAGTGGAGTTAATAGGAGGCAGCGCCAGAATTAAGACCTGACGATTCTCCGTTTATTTTCTGTTTTCATTTGCACTGCATTGTGCAGCACACATGAAAACAGCAAAAGACCAATGATTGTTTATGTACAGGAAGGTCCCCCTTCCTGCACATAACCAATATTGTTTAAAAAATGCCATTTTGCAACTTCTGTGAGCGCTGCATTAAACTTTCTTCCAGCTCTTCTGCTTGGCAGGTTCCTTGATCCTAATGAGTTCTGAGTTCTGGGTCCCGGGCCCCAATATTTATACTGCATTTATCTTTGTTCTCTGGGGCAGAGTGTGTCTGTGGTTAGTACAAACCAGTTTGGTCCTCTCTGGCCCAAATTCCTGGCAGGAGGTGGACACATCATTGTCCAAGGCAGACCAGGCCCATTCCGTTGCAAGAAAATCTCCTCCATCTACTTGAACTGCAGCCCATGTCAATTCAGTCCAGCCCTGACTCATCCTGGAAAGGCAGGACACAACCTAAACCCCCCCACTCCAGTGACTGTCTGAAGGGAACGCGCGTCCCAAGCCCCTGTAACTCAAAGGCCAGACAGTCAATCCACAACCCAGCAGAGGCACATAGGATGGCTAAGCAAGAAAAACCCTACTTTCTAAAAGATGTATTTTTTATATTCTGATTTCAGGCATACTAAACTCTTCCTATCTTGTTCCAAGGGGACCTTATGCTTATAAGATGTTATACGTTAACTCCCATTCTATCCAAAGGGACAGATAGCCTTTCAATAGTGAAAAATGAATTACACTGTATTTACTATCAGGACATGTTACACACATCAGAACATGTCCTGCCTCTCACATACACTCCACCCTGCCCATCTGGGTACATTGGGCCTACATTAGGGGTGACTCCCATATAATAAAAGGGAAGGTTAGTGCTTGGCAAGAGGGTGCACTTCCAAGTCGACATGCAGTAAAAACTGTATGCAGGCACTGCAGTGGCATGTCTGAGAACCCTTTGAAAGGCTGTTAATGTGGATGGAACAATCAGAGCTGCAAACCCACTAGCAGCCTTTGATTTACAGTCCTTGGCACTCTCAGTGCACTTTACTAGGGATGTACCAGTAAATACCAGTAAATCAAAAATGCCAAGCATGGAAACACCAATCCAAAATATAATTTACAATAGGAGCACTTGCACTTTAACACTGAACAGCAGTGAGAAAGTCAACAGAGTCACTAAACCAGCAAAAACATAGTTAAAACCAGGAGGTGAGAAAGCAAAAAAGACAGGGGAAACACACTAGAAGATGGCAGCTCTAACATGGACATAAATTGATTCAACATTAAAAAAACATTTATTCACTTAAACAATCATATTTTTAGAGAGGGAAAATACCTTTGTATTTTGAAAGGTAATACCCATCTTAACAAACCAGGGATTTTATTATATTAAAATATACAGCAAATTATTACATTAATATTCATATAGAGTCTAGGGACAGATGGAGAGTTCCACATGAAAAAAGATTCTTTTTTCCCACTCAAGAAGTTTAATACCAATGTGAAGGTAGTTCATTCTGATTCTCTGAATAGCACAAGCTCATGATTATTTGGCACAATTATAATATTTTGATGCTAGGTTTGATTCTGACCTAAAACAGAGATCTTACAACTGACTAACTTGTCCTCAACCCAAGTGTCTTCTCATTGATTTTTCTTTATTTGTTTTTAGGCGAAGGCCCATCTGCAAAATATAATTTAGGTATTTAAGAGGGAACAGAACTTCAAAAGTGTATTAATTTCAAAAAATGATTCCTTTAGTAGCTCGCAGAATCGTTCACAGGAACAGCCGTGGTGCCTCCATGAGGATGGAGGAGCATTGCCTCTCCACTGCAAGTGCAGGAAACATGAAAAATAAAATGGAAAAAAAACACATTTATTACCATTTTATTCTTCATGCTGACAGAATCTGAGTCTGAGGGTGGGGTCAGCAGCAGGGAGGAAAAAAGTGAACTAAGTGAGCATACTACTTTGTCTGGCTGTCTTGTGATAGCCAGCCTGACTTGCATATTTTATACACTTCAACCATTGCTGTCTCAGACAGCTGGGTGGGGAGCAAGAACAGGCCTCCAGTGGTTGAAGGTGTGTAGAAACCAGAGTTCTTCAGCCAATCCTGGTGCTTTTTAAGAGCAGCGCCTCGATGGGTCAAGAGGAGTCAGATGAGGTTCAGGAGCCTGTTCTCGAGCCACCAACTGTTGAGACAAAGAGGAGAACCGAGCATGAGGCAGTGGGTAACTCTTTTATTTCTTCTATTTTAAGTAGATTTAACTCACTGACAGTCATTGTGAGGAAAGTGTTGTGCCTTTAGCCTCAACTCCAGAGCTCTCAATCATTGCCCATTATAAACACTGTTTAAAATGGACCACGATTGAGAGCTTTGGCGCTGAGCCTAAGAACACTGCTTTTCTTTTTTATAAGTGACTATCAGTGGGTTAAATATTCCTCCCACCAGCGTAATTTGCCACTGGCTGCCATTGCACCTGAACACCAGACTCCTAATTTTTTTATTATGCACATTGCGGCAGGAAGAAATTGTTGCAAAAATGTGTAGAGTGAAAAGAGCTCGATGGGAAAAGATGCAAGAAATGCAATGTACATACCAGTTCCTGTTGCTACTCCCAAGGGTGAAAAATCAGAATATCCATGGGGTAATCTGCATGGTGAAATAGCAAATCCGGCAGTATTTCCTGTGGGGAATTTTCCTATTGGATTTCTGTAGTATCTTGTGCTTGTTTATGGAATCCGCCTGGCCTAGAATCTCACTGTGTGGGAGTTCTGTGCCAGGGATTCCAACATTGTCAGTTGGCGTCTTCTTGATGTTCCTGATGGCTGCCCTGCTTGTGGCTCAACATTTACATGATGAAATTCTAGTTAAACCTACCTAGTGTTCTCGCTTCGTCACAACATCCCTTTTGGTGATGATCACTGGGCCACACAATTGAATCCAAGAAAAAGAGCGGAAGTTTCATCAGCTATCACGACGAACGGCGAAAGGGAGAGTATCTGGCCGTCGTTCCCAAGATCCAGATTCTGGTCATCGCACAAGGTTCCAAACCATGCCTTTTTTCACGCTTCCCGACTTCAAATTTTGAAGGAAAATATCTGTAAGCAGATCACCACATGAATCAGGTCAGTGACTAGTGGAACGCACATTCGGAGAAGTGCGTTCCAGCAAGGAGTTACGCTGTATGTATTGTACACGCTTTTACGTCAATATGGTTGCGTTCCAATAGTGAAACACAAGAAGGCACTTCCGACTCAGAGTGTCACAGTGCATTCCGATGTCACAGTAGGCTATTGTAGTTACCTGAGCAGTCTTTACTGAAGGGATTTCTTTCCTTCCGGTCGTGCATCACAATCCAATAAAGGAAGCGGAAGACGAAGAGGACTGAGAACTGCAGATATTGTTAACTCTTGCCATTCACAATTGTTTTGCATCACATGTGCCCAAACTTTGGGACAAGTTCTGTTACGTTGGTATAAGATCCGGAATAGTGTGCAGTGACCAACGCACGTCTCCTGTGCAGTAGATTGTGTGTGTTTCTTGTCAGCAGAACAGTTTGCACTTCCAGCTTTTGATATAAAATTCAAGTTGACAGTGTGTCGTCAGATTCCCCATAAAGTATAAAAGACATAACTTTTCAGACTCTATTTTAACTATTCAACATGCAAGCTGTCAGTCCTTCTCCACCTTTTCTTGAAACGCCAGGTAAACCACCCATCATTAGGAAACAATGGTTTGATGGGTTTGAAACTTACTTAGGTGCCATTGGTGCTATCAGGTTCAGAGCTGAATGTTGAAAGTACCTGCTTTTGCACTCTTTAAGATTTGAGGGGGGCTATCCTGAAACATCTTCCACCGCCAGTCATTGTTGGTGAGGACATTCTTGATGAATATCAGGATACAGTTAAGGGACTTCAAACAAGATTCAACATTCAGCCTAGCATTGTTGTACTGCCTCATACATTTTTTTACACAAACAAAACACAGGGGAAGATGTTGACACCTATATTACTGCTCTGAGGAGACTTGTGGCAGAGTGCCAATTTGAGAACTTTGCCGACCAACTGGTGCATGATCAATTTATTTGCCACTGTGTTGATAAGACAATTAAACACCAGCTTCTCTCTATGGGGAATCCTAGTTTGGAAGAAACGATCAGGGTGGCAAAGAGTATTGAAAACCTCAGTCTTGTCTGCCAAAGATCTGGAGAACAAGGGCAATGAAACAGTCTTGGCGGTCAAAGTGAAAGACAGTAAAGACAAAGAAAGTAAGCCCCCTGACAGAACGCATGCACATTTTTGGGAAAAGCAGAATGCGTTCTTTTCTCAAAGCAACATTTGACATAAATGCGGATAAAAGAATCACATGAAAGGCAATAAGTGTCCTTCTAGATTTGTGACTTGTAATATTTGTAACAAGACTGATCACTTTGCTAAGGTCTGCCAATCCAGCAAGGTCTGCCAATCCAGCAAAGGAAGAACACACTTCTGTCCTTCCACTATCAAATGTGTTGTTGATGGGGGCATGCCTGGTCACAAGAGATCTCAGTGAAATGGTCCTTGTTGTACTTGATGATGGGGTCATTGTTGGAAATCCCCAGATGAGTAAAGACCCTTATGTTGAAAATTTAGTAGGGGATCATATTCTGAAACTACTAGTGGACTCTGGGGCTCGCTCGCATCTCTATGATTACATTACAACTATACAATGCGACATGGCCAGGTAGACCATTACTTCCTCCTGATCGCAAAGCTGTCTCCTATGAAGGTCGAGAAATAAACTTGTCAGGGTACACTGAGGACATTTTGGAATTCCAGGGGAGAAGGATAGCGGGAAAAATGTATGTAGCTCACAAAGGGTTGAACATCTTGGGGTGGTTTCACCAAGGCCTGTTTGGGATGGTACTCAAACCTGGCACTACAGAACAGGTCCTTGCTGTGAGGGATAATCCTTATCTTGAAAGACTTATCAACCAGTTTCCACATGTCTTCTACGGGGAACTAGGTAAGATAAAGTATTTCCAACACAGGATTGTTGTGAAGGACAGTGCCAAGCCTGTCAAACACAAACTTAGAAATGTCCCTTTCAGTGTCAGGCAAGATTTTGAAAAAGAGCTGGACTCCTTAGGTGCCAAGGGGATCATTGAACCAGTGGAGTCCCCCCTATGGTTATCTCCACTGTCAGTTGCTCGCAAGCAGAATGGTGAACTTAGGGTCTGTGCTGACCTCTGTCTCAACAAGCAAATCTGGGTAGATTCTAAACCCCTTCCAAATATAAATGAACTGTTGGCAGGGTTGAAGAGTGCAAGGATTTTTAATAAGTTGGACCTCGCATCTGCCTACCAGCAGGTAGAGTTAGCCCCAGAATCAAGACACCTAACTGCATTTGTTTCCCCTTTTGGACCAATCCAATATGCCCAAATGCCTTTTGGAGTCTCTTCAGCAGCTTCTGTATTTCA
This sequence comes from Lissotriton vulgaris, assembly GCF_964263255.1. Lineage (NCBI taxonomy): Eukaryota > Metazoa > Chordata > Amphibia > Caudata > Salamandridae > Lissotriton > Lissotriton vulgaris. Next base: position 922,557,339 of record NC_141699.1, read on the forward strand.
GCGACTCATGTCTGGTATGCTGAAGGGAATATCTGTTTTCCATGATGATGTCCTTGTTTTCTCACCTGATAGTGGTGCGTAGGGAAAAATGCATGTTTAGGACCAAAGAGGTGGAATACTTAGGACATATTGTCAATGAAAATGGTATCCTTCCCAAGACCAGTTTAGTTGACTCTATTGTCAAGTCCAAGGCTCCTTCCGACAAAGTGGATTTCAAATCTTCTCTTGGACTTTGTTAATTTTCATATCAGAGTTTGCAAGCAGGCTAAGACCGTTGTCAAGAATGCTGCTGAAAGGTGCTTTCGAGTGGAGTGATGAATGCCGAAGTGTTTTCGAGTGGGTCAAACAACAACTTACATCACCAAAAGTACTTAAACATTAAGATCCATCCCTCACATGCACCCTTACAGTTGACACCAGCAATGCTAGTTTGGGTGCTGTTCTACCTCAGAAGAAGGAGGGGAAAGTTAGAACCATTGTGTTTGCCTCCAGGGTATTATCTCCATCGGAAAGTAAGTACTCTGTCATAGAAAAGGAGCTGTTGGATTGCTGGTGGGCTGTAATGAAGTTTAGAAACTTCATTTGGGGGAAAATATGTTTTATTTTAATAGTTTTACATAGCGCTAGCCTGACCCGAGCTTTACAGAGTAAACATTGTTATGTTATGTTATGTTAAATGGGTGTCTTATAGAGAGCACGGCTACTCGGGCAGAGTGTCCCAGCGCTAACAGATCTGTAGTAGAAGAGACCGGGGAATAAGAAACTATAGGCCATAAAGCCAGGTCTTCAGTTCCTTCCAGAAGGCCAGCAGATTGTCTAACTTTCTAAGAGACAAGGGAAGCTTATTCCAAAGTTTTGGGGCCAGCAGTCTGTAAGAACGACCACCAATGCGCGCACGTTTAATGGTTGGAATAATGGCCAGAGCTTGTGAGGCCGAGCAGAGAGATCTGGAAGGGAGATATAATTACACTCTTTTCCCTAGATATACAGCGCCAATGCCATGCAATGATTTGAAGGCCATGGTCAAAGCTTTAAAATGGATACGCTTCCGCACCGGCAGCCAGTGCAGCGAATCAAGGAGAGCGGAGGTGTGAGCTCTACGACTAAGGCCAAAAATGGCCCTCGCTGCTGAATTCTGAACTGTCTGGAGACGTGCCCAAATATAGAATATTGGAATAACCTAGTCTGAAGCCAATCAACGCCTGAACTGTGATTCTCCTGTGAGTGTGAGAAAGGAAAGGAAGAAATTTCCTAAGAGTGCGCAACATGGCGAAACACTGGCCAACTAAGCTGAGAATCTGGGGCTTGAAGGTTAAGCCTGTATCGATCTTTATACCTAGGTTTCTTGCCACTAGAGTAGGTGATGCAGGAGGATGCATGTCGGCCGGCTACCAGGATTTCCAATGGACATCAGGAGAACAGCCAAAGAAAATGATCTCTGACTTGTCCGAATTGCATTTTAACTGGTGCTCTTGGAACCATAGAAAAATGGCCTCAAGGCACTTCCTGATGGAAGGGCCATCGAAGTCAGCGTTCTTATCGCAGGTGAAAAGGAGCTGCGTGTCGTCAGTGTACGACACAATACGTGCTCCATGCGACTCAGCCAATTCCGCCAGAGGAGATAGATAAACATTAAAAAGGGTGGGACTCAGCACCGACCCCTGTGGAACTCCAACGGCCAGAGGAGGAACAGCAGCTGAAAAAGGGGGACCCAGACCATTTGTTGGCGGTCGGTCAGAAAGGACTTGAACCAATAGAATACCGTCCCTCTTAATCCAACATTGCAAAGATAACAAACTAAACAAGAGAAAGAGATACAAATAATGCATGGCGATGTTAAGGGGTCAGCTTCGTAGTCGAGGGAACATCTGTTTTGCTGACATGATGATCGGGCGGTAATTAAGAGTCTGTTACCCCACTCTGAGTGCTCCTATCGACTCCCTGTGGCACGATTGAGGAACAGGATTTTGAGTTGACTTTTGAATTTTACAAAGGAGGGAATGGTTCTGATGTGGGGGGAATGGAGTTCCAGATTTTGGATGCGCTTCCGGCAGAGGAACGAGTCGCAGTTTTTATTTTTTAAGTTTTTGGCAGGATGAGAAGGAGGGAGTTTGAGCTTCTGTGGTGTGTTTTATTGAGTATCTAGCTCTGAACTCTTGGAACCCTGGCTTTGTGCATTAGCTTCAGGCAGTACTCCTCAATAACACAAAGATGCAAACACTGTTTTATGTTTCTGAGATGTGGTCATGCAGCAGCTCATACAGTTACCGAGTAAGAGCACATGAATTTTGACAGCTTCATTTTGCTCGAAATAGATGCATATATTCTGTACTTATACACCTTGTGAAAATACAGCTCCTTGGACATGATTATTATCTGTGTAGAGGTACTGAGAATCGTAATGTACCTGTTTTAAATCTAACCATGTCTTCACCAGAGCATGCAATAATCCACTCACTCTTTGAATTAGTGGATGACCTACAATTTCCACAGCTGAGAAAACACAGACTGGTGGTTGCTGAAAAGTGCTTGATTTCACAGAAAATGGATTCTTGACCCCTGGTATTCCTCCAAAATATTGTGGAAAAAAACTTGTGAGTCACCAATATTTGTTGTCAAAAATATTATAAACTCACAAATATGGTAGAACAGAGGAGGAGTAAGAATAATGTTATTTTAGGTATATAATATCGCTTTAAAAAGAATATTGTTGTATATCATGTTGTTTTATTTAATATTGTTGGATAAAATATTATTTTTAATGAATTTGATGATTAAAACAATGATAATATTATTGTATCATTGTGGGGTATTCCTATGATAATGATTTTTTATTCATTTCTTTAGTAGAGTTAATCATATTTCATGTGAATTTTAATTTATTCAGAAATGTTTAATTTGGCAGTGGCCTGCTGGGTTTGTAGGGGAAACTATTTAAAATGTAATCTATTATTTTTAATAAATAGTGATTTTAGATAATTAATGTATTAATTGATAATTAATATTGTAAAATATGTACTCAATTAACTGTTATTTCATTTAGTTGTTTTGTAATTCTTTTTATTGGTTGATCAGTTTATTCAATTGTAGTATATTATTATTTTAGGATTTGTAGAGCGTGACAGTTACTCAGTGAGTGTCCCGGCGCTTGCTGCAAGACTAATCCTGTATGACTTGTTATTTAGATAGCAGACCCACAGAGCCAAGTTTTGAGGAGTCGCTTGAAAGCCTACATATCCTCTGTGGCCACGAGCTTTTGCGGGAGGGCACTCCAATCCCTATCAGTGAGGTATGAGTAGGAGCTGCCGCTCCATTTTTTCCTGCTGAATTGAGGAATAACCTCCAACTGGGGGTTGGAGGACCGAAGTGACCTGGACGGTTGATAAGGAATAAATCTGTTAAATAGGTACTGAGGGACACTGTGATAGATAGCTCAGTGTGTCAGGACCAATACTTTAAAACAGCAGTTCCCAACCTGTGGTCCGTGGACCCACAGGGGTCCATGACACATTCTCAAGGAATCTGCATGTAGCAGTTTTAAAAGCACTGCAAAGTTACATGCATAATCATCAGTTTTTGGGCAACAATAAAATTGTCAAGATAACTCTGGTAATTAATGTACCTTCTGGAGAAAGATGGGATTTTTATCTACTGGCAGCTTTGACTCATTTAAGGTAGTGCAGATGGTTAATATGCCTACTGCAAAGAGTGTCTACCATGCAATAAAAAAACCTGTATTTTATGTGCATAGCTCAGTGTGTTACTGCTTTTGTGACAGAGATTATTTTGTTACTGTGCAGTTCATAAGTTACAGCCATAATCTAGCACAGTGAGCTATGAACTGCCATCAAACAGTAGGGTAACAGTTAGTAAGTTATGTTTTTTTTTCCTAGTCTTTCAATAGCCTGATGCTCCTAAAAAGGTTTGTTTGGGTAGAAATAAATTCTTATCATTAAATTCAATGCAAACCACTGTGTTATGTTTTGAATCCTGAGTTAGTGGTTCTCCAGACCATGCACTCTTAAAAAATGCCTACCAGTATGGATCAAAAAACAACCGGGGTCTTGACTCATAACTCAGCTAGGCTGAGCCTACTTTAACTAGAGAAACAACACAAGGGCCAATGCTGAGGGACTTTTTAAGAAGAGAAAGGCTGGAGGTTTGAGGGTGAGCAAAAACGACCAGCTAAATTATATTTGCTACATAGAAAGGTTTAATTTCTTTTCAAATATTTCATGTTTTGTTTATAACACATCTTTTTAGTGCATGGAGAAGGAACAATTTTTATATACAAAATATACACCATATACAACAATATCCTGAAAAAAGCATTTTCATACTTCAATCATGCATGGCCGTCCAGTCATACCATACCACATTCATACACAAAAATTAAACAGTAACAAACAAAGAACATGAAAAAATGATGGATCCACGTATTGGTCAGATGTCAATTGGAACAATCCCTTTTGATTTTACAATTCTAGAGTCTTTTTTAGTGAATCAACACCGAGAACCCATTTCTCTGGGCATTAATGAAGAGATTTAATTTTAAGAACAGAATGTATGGACCAAATACGGGGATGAGGTGGTCGACGCATTTCAAACCCCACTCATTATTGGGGCTCTCCTCAGGACCAGTAGGTTCTGAAAAATTAATAAAGAAAGGTACTTAGTGGAGGGTTCCATGTAAGGTAAAAAATGAGAGATAAAACCCCGTGAACACAACACCCTACCTTGACCTTTAAACCAATCGTCAAGTAAATCCAAGGCGGCGAGTCAACAAAGGTTTCAGAATAGAGTGCACGTAGTAGCTGTGAATAAAAGGACAGAGTGTGCCACATTTAATACCAAGCGCTCGCTAGCACTCATGCAGTCTAACCTAATACGCTCCTGGGGGTAGCTCTTACCTGTGAATAATCCAGCTAGAGGCTTGCCGTCGGGTACAAACTTTTCTTTCTTTTCCCGCGGAGCCGAAATTGCTTAAAGGCTGGAAAGGAAATAGAAAGCGGCAGTCATTAAACTGTCGGACTGGTTCTCCCTTAGCGCTGAAATAGACGTCCTCGTAGCATCTGCTTCATACCGCTAGATAGAGAGGCATCCGTCCTTGTCTCCGTAGTACAACTTCTGATAGAATCGCCGGTGGTCGGTGTTTGCACTTCCTGGTAAAAAACCACCCAGGGGATTCTGGGACTTGTAGTTGGCAAACTTAGACCAGGTCGAAATACGGCGGAAATGAATGCCGGAACGGCATAGCTGCTGTGGAAAATGGCTCTTAGGTTCTAGATATTAGTTTTATATATTTCAGACATTTCGTTCAGACCTTTAAGTGCTGTGTTGAATTTCATTATAAGTAGAGCCTCACGTTGGGATAGTTTAGCATCCAAATCTCCTCCCCTAGGGTCTTTTTCAATTTTCGAAAGCACAGTCCATTTCAGGTCAGTCTGTTCGTGCTTCATCCTAGTCCAATGATTAACTAGTGGAGCATTTTCGACTGCTCTCCTGATTCTGGATTTGTGTTGAGTAATCCTGCTTCTCACTTCTTGTGTGGTTTTCCCGATATATACCAAGGGGCACGGGCACACAATGGCATACACCACATTTTTGCTTTTGCAATTTGTGAATGTATCATGCTTCCAATGGATGTTATCAGAACTGAACAAGGATTCCTCAATCGTTTCGTTACAACAAGTGCAAGTACCGCACTTATGATGGCCCTTAGTGGGAGGGAGTCCGAAAAGGCTCTGTAGAGTTGGTATTTTAGCTTTCGGGAGGGCAGCTCTTACAATGTGATTCGCTATGCTCTTTTCCTTCTTGTACGCGAACAAAGGAGGGACAGAAAAATCCTCATGGAGATCTTTCAATAGATGGCAATTGTACATGATCAATTTCTTGTATGAGTTGGCTGCTGGGCAGAATGTGGTAACGCAAACCAGTCTTTTTAAGTCTTGTTTAACTTTCTTTTCCCGTAAGGTCTCTCTGGGAGTCCACCAAGCTCTTTTGAGGGAGTTCTTAAGTAATTTTTTCGAGTAACCTCTTTGCATGAGGCGATCTTTAAGAAGGCCCGCGTGTTTAAAGTATTCCTCCTTTCCCGAACAATTGCGGCGAATCCTAAGGAATTGTCCGTAAGGGAGGTTTTGTTTCAGGTTGCGCGGGTGGTTGCTGGTAAAATGCAATGCCTTATTCCTGTCAGATGGTTTTAGGAATAAGGTGGTACATAGTCCCTGTACTGTAGAATCTATTTTTACGTCCAGAAATGTAATCGATTCGTTGGATGCTGTGGCCGAGAACTGAATGTCAACAGTTCTAGAGTTAAGCCATTCCACGAATTGGTTCAGTTCCTCCTGGTTCCCTGTCCAAATCAGGAACACATCGTCGATGTACCGCATATAGTTAGCAATGCGGGGACTGTGTGGGTTGTCATTATATATGAATTTCTCCTCATATAATCCCATAAACATGATGGCCAGCTCTGGCGCAAAGGGGCAGCCCATCGCTACCCCTTTGGTTTGAAAGAAGAACTCTGAGTCAAAAGTAAAAAAGTTCTTCTGTAAAGCAAAACGAGACAGGTCAATTAGAAAGTCTGTGGGGACCCTAACTGGTCTCTCCCGGCTGTCCAAAAAGAAGGTCAAAGTTTCCAAGGCTTGTTCCTGCGGGATTTGAGTGTACAATGACACCACGTCAAGGGTGACCAGTAGCTGTGTTTTACTGTCAAAGGTGATATTAGCTAATCGATTGAGAAACGCCGTGGTATCTCGCAAATGCGCTGGAATAGTATCAATAAAAGGCTTCAAGAAAAAGTCGATATATTTTGCAACAGGTTCGAAGAGGGACTCACACCCGGAGATTATAGGGCGGCCAGGTGGATTGGCCTCATCTTTATGCAGTTTTGGGAGAACATAGAACACCGGGACCCTGGGGTTCTTATTTTGTAAAAAAGATAGCTCCTTCGGGCCTACGAATCCTTGGTCAAAGCCTCTTTGAATTACTTCAAACAATTGATTTTTGATTTCCGAAGTAGGATCCTTTCCAATGCGTCTGTAGCAATGTTGGTCATCCAGTTGGCGGTGGACTTCCTGTTTGTATTTGTTAACGTCCCAGATAACGATCGCTCCGCCTTTGTCGGCCTGTTTGACCACAATGGTGTCATCATTTTTTATGGCCATGAGGGCATCTCTCTCAGTTTTGGCTATATTATACTTTACAAATGTTTTCGTTTTCTCTAAAGAGGAGATTCCGGATAGTATGGTATTTTCAAACGTAGTGATTTCCTTGGGAATTTTTGGACCTTTAGGACAAAATGTCGATTTTCTTTTTAGGCCTGTCACTTCCTCTTGTTGTTCTTCTACAGAATCTTGAAAGAATGTTATCAGACGAATTTTACGACAAAATTCCAGCGTCTCTAGTTTCATCTTAACGAAATCAGTAGGTCGTGATGGAACAAAATTAAGACCTTTGGTAAGTATAGATGTTTCAGCCGGTGACAGAATTCTGTCGGAGAGGTTGAAAATTGGAGAAATAGTTAATTCTTGTAAAATTTCTGACGCGTTCTCATCTCCCATGGTTGGGGTGCTCGAGTCCGACCCCGAGGTTTCGGTTGGCCTCGTCCTAAAAAAGGCTGCTGATTTTGCTGTTGTTGTTGATATTGGCCTTGGCGATTATCGGGCCTGTTTTGGAATTGCCGGTTAGTATTGTCAGGTTCACTCCCTGATGATGAAGTCGTATCAGAGAAGGTGACGTATCTTTGGCGTGATCTTCCCTGATTGTCCTGTAAGTACCGACGCGAGTCCGCCCGCGTGTAGAAATCCTTGTTCAAATATGGATAAATGGACTCTAATGAAAAGTTCTTTTTGTCGATTTCGAATTTATTGTTTTTTTGAGTAACTGTGAAGTCTTTAAATTCCAGAATTTCTTTTTCGATTTTTTCCAAAAGGGTTTTGGAATCCGAGATAAGTTGGTTGTTTTCTATTTCTCTCTGTAGAGTGGCTATTTCCTCCAGTTCTTTCTGGGAAATCCTATGTGCGGCTTCAATGGTTAGGACCATGAGGTCCCTGCTACATTTAGTTTCAATCCCGCTAAATCCCTTTTTGTAATCCGGGTCATCCGTGAAAACGACGGGAATATTTCGAATTACTAGTCCTGATGGAATGGTTCCTGCACGGAGGTGCTGCAGTAGGAAGTGGCCGTGAAGAGTGGAAAAAGAGTGGAAAAAACCACACACAAATGCCCCAACACTGGGCAGACAAAACGATTTTGAACTACAACCAATTACCCTGTGGTAGGACAGTACCTACCTCTCAGGACCTCGCGGGCACTTGCCCGCTAAAACGTCAAAAAACAACCGGGGTCTTGACTCATAACTCAGCTAGGCTGAGCCTACTTTAACTAGAGAAACAACACAAGGGCCAATGCTGAGGGACTTTTTAAGAAGAGAACGGCTGGAGGTTCGAGGGTGAGCAAAAACGACCAGCTAAATTATATTTGCAACATAGAAAGGTTTAATTTCTTTTCAAATATTTCATGTTTTGTTTATAACACATCTTTTTAGTGCATGGAGAAGGAACAATTTTTATATACAAAATACACACCATATACAACAATATCCTGAAAAAAGCATTTTCATACTTCAATCATGCATGGCCGTCCAGTCATACCATACCACATTCATACACAAAAATGAAACAGTAACAAACAAAGAAAATGAAAAAATTATGGATCCACGTATTGGTCAGATGTCAATTGGAACAATCCCTTTTGATTTTACAATTCTAGAGTCTTTTTTAGTGAAACAACACCGAGAACCCATTTCTCTGGGCATTAATGAAGAGATTTAATTTTAAGAACAGAATGTATGGACCAAATACGGGGATGAGGTGGTCGACGCGTTTCAAACCCCACTCATTATTGGGGTTCTCCTCAGGACCAGTAGGTTCTGAAAAATTAATAAAGAAAGGTACTTAGTGGAGGGTTCCATGTAAGGTAAAAAATGAGAGATAAAACCCCGTGAACACAACAGCCTACCTTGACCTTTAAACCAATCGTCAAGTAAATCCAAGGCGGCGAGTCAACAAAGGTTTCAGAATAGAGTGCACGTAGTAGCTGTGAATAAAAGGACAGAGTGTGCCACATTTAATACCAAGCGCTCGCTAGCACTCATGCAGTCTAACCTAATACGCTCCTGGGGGTAGCTCTTACCTGTGAATAATCCAGCTAGAGGCTTGCCGTCGGGTACAAACTTTTCTTTCTTTTCCCGCGGAGCCGAAATTGCTTAAAGGCTGGAAAGGAAATGGAAAGCGGCAGTCATTAAACTGTCGGACTGGTTCTCCCTTAGCGCTGAAATAGACGTCCTCGTAACATCTGCTTCATACCGCTAGATAGAGAGGCATCCGTCCTTGTCTCCGTAGTACAACTTCTGATAGAATCGCCGGTGGTCGGTGTTTGCACTTCCTGGTAAAAAACCACCCAGGGGATTCTGGGACTTGTAGTTGGCAAACTTAGACCAGGTCGAAATACCGCGGAAATGAATGCCGGAACGGCATAGCTGCTGTGGAAAATGGCTCTTAGGTTCTAGATATTAGTTTTATATATTTCAGACATTTCGTTCAGACCTTTAAGTGCTGTGTTGAATTTCATTATAAGTAGAGCCTCACGTTGGGATAGTTTAGCGTCCAAATCTCCTCCCCTAGGGTCTTTTTCAATTCTCGAAAGCACAGTCCATTTCAGGTCAGTCTGTTCGTGCTTCATCCTAGTCCAATCATTAACTAGTGGAGCATTTTCGACTGCTCTCCTGATTCTGGATTTGTGTTGAGTAATCCTGCTTCTCACTTCTTGTGTGGTTTTCCCGATATATACCAAGGGGCACGGGCACACAATGGCATACACCACATTTTTGCTTTTGCAATTTGTGAATGTATCATGCTTCCAATGGATGTTATCAAAACTGAACAAGGATTCCTCAATCGTTTCGTTACAACAAGTGCAAGTACCGCACTTATGATGGCCCTTAGTGGGAGGGAGTCCGAAAAGGCTCTGTAGAGTTGGTATTTTAGCTTTCGGGAGGGCAGCTCTTACAATGTGATTCGCTATGCTCTTTTCCTTCTTGTACGCGAACAAAGGAGGGACAGAAAAATCCTCATGGAGATCTTTCAATAGATGCCAATTGGACATGATCAATTTCTTGTATGAGTTGGCTGCTGGGCAGAATGTGGTAACGCAAACCAGTCTTTTTAAGTCTTGTTTAACTTTCTTTTCCAGTAAGGTCTCTCTGGGAGTCCACCAAGCTCTTTTGAGGGAGTTCTTAAGTAATTTTTTCGGGTAACCTCTTTGCATGAGGCGATCTTTAAGAAGGCCAGCGTGTTTAAAGTATTCCTCCTTTCCCGAACAATTGCGGCGAATCCTAAGGAATTGTCCGTAAGGGCGGTTTTGTTTCAGGTTGCGCGGGTGGTTGCTGGTAAAATGCAATGCCTTATTCCTGTCAGATGGTTTTCGGAATAAGGTGGTACATAGTCCCTGTACTGTAGAATCTATTTTTACGTCCAGAAATGTAATCGATTCGTTGGATGCTGTGGCCGAGAACTGAATGTCAACAGTTCTAGAGTTAAGCCATTCCACGAATTGGTTCAGTTCCTCCTGGTTCCCTGTCCAAATCAGGAACACATCGTCGATGTACCGCATATAGTTAGCAATGCGGGGACTGTGTGGGTTGTCATTATATATGAATTTCTCCTCATATAATCCCATAAACATTATGGCCAGCTCTGGCGCAAAGGGGCAGCCCATCGCTACCCCTTTGGTTTGAAAGAAGAACTCTGAGTCAAAAGTAAAAAAGTTCTTCTGTAAAGCAAAACGAGACAGGTCAATTAGAAAGTCTGTGGGGACCCTAACTGGTCTCTCCCGGCTGTCCAAAAAGAAGGTCAAAGTTTCCAAGGCTTGTTCCTGCGGGATTTGAGTGTACAATGACACCACGTCAAGGGTGACCAGTAGCTGTGTTTTACTGTCAAAGGTGATATTAGCTAATCGATTGAGAAACGCCGTGGTATCTCGCAAATGCGCTGGAATAGTATCAATAAAAGGCTTCAAGAAAAAGTCGATATATTTTGCAACAGGTTCGAAGAGGGACTCACACCCGGAGATTATAGGGCGGCCAGGTGGATTGGCCTCATCTTTATGCAGTTTTGGGAGAACATAGAACACCGGGACCCTGGGGTTCTTATTTTGTAAAAAAGATAGCTCATTCGGGCCTACGAATCCTTGGTCAAAGCCTCTTTGAATTACTTCAAACAATTGATTTTTGATTTCCGAAGTAGGATCCTTGCCAATGCGTCTGTAGCAATGTTGGTCATCCAGTTGGCGGTGGACTTCCTGTTTGTATTTGTTAACGTCCCAGATAACGATCGCTCCGCCTTTGTCGGCCTGTTTGACCACAATGGTGTCATCATTTTTTATGGCCATGAGGGCATCTCTCTCAGTTTTGGCTATATTATACTTTACAAAGGTTTTCGTTTTCTCTAAAGAGGAGATTCCGGATAGTATGGTATTTTCAAACGTAGTGATTTCCTTGGGAATTTTTGGACCTTTAGGACAAAATGTCGATTTTCATTTTAGGCCTGTCACTTCTTCTTGTTGTTCTTCTACAGAATCTTGAAAGAATGTTATCAGACGAATTTTACGACAAAATTCCAGCGTCTCTAGTTTCATCTTAACGAAATCAGTAGGTCGTGATGGAACAAAATTAAGACCTTTGTAAGTATAGATGTTTCAGCCGGTGACAGAATTCTGTCGGAGAGGTTGAAAATTGGAGAAATAGTTAATTCTTGTAAAATTTCTGACGCGTTCTCATCTCCCATGGTTGGGGTGCTCGAGTCCGACCCCGAGGTTTCGGTTGGCCTCGTCCTAAAAATGGCTGCTGATTTTGCTGTTGTTGTTGATATTGGCCTTGGCGATTATCGGGCCTGTTTTGGAATTGTCGGTTAGTATTGTCAGGTTCACTCCCTGATGATGAAGTCGTATCAGAGAAGGTGACGTATCTTTGGCGTGATCTTCCCTGATTGTCCTGTAAGTACCAACGCGAGATTGCCCGCGTGTAGAAATCCTTGTTCAAATATGGATAAATGGACTCTAATGAAAAGTTCTTTTTGTCGATTTCGAATTTATTGTTTTTTTGAGTAACTGTGAAGTCTTTAAATTCCAGAATTTCTTTTTCGATTTTTTCCAAAAGGGTTTTGGAATCCGAGATAAGTTGGTTGTTTTCTATTTCTCTCTGTAGAGTGGCTATTTCCTCCAGTTCTTTCTGGGAAATCCTATGTGCGGCTTCAATGGTTAGGACCATGAGGTCCCTGCTACATTTAGTTTCAATCCCACTAAATCCCTTTTTGTCCCTTTTTACCAGGAAGTGCAAACACCGACCACCGGCGATTCTATCAGAAGATGTACTACGGAGACAAGGACGGATTGGTTTAAAGGTCAAGGTAGGCTGTTGTGTTCACGGGGTTTTATCTCTCATTTTTTACCTTACATGGAACCCTCCACTAAGTACCTTTCTTTATTAATTTTTCAGAACCTACTGGTCCTGAGGAGAACCCCAATAATGAGTGGGGTTTGAAACGCGTCGACCACCTCATCCCCGTATTTGGTCCATACATTCTGTTCTTAAAATTAAATCTCTTCATTAATGCCCAGAGAAATGGGTTCTCGGTGTTGATTCACTAAAAAAGACTCTAGAATTGTAAAATCAAAAGGGATTGTTCGAATTGACATCTGACCAATACGTGGATCCATCATTTTTTCATTTTCTTTGTTTGTTACTGTTTAATTTTTGTGTATGAATGTGGTATGGTATGACTGGACGGCCATGCATGATTGAAGTATGAAAATGCTTTTTTCAGGATATTGTTGTATATGGTGTATATTTTGTATATAAAAATTGTTCCTTCTCCATGCACTAAAAAGATGTGTTATAAACAAAACATGAAATATTTGAAAAGAAATTAAACCTTTCTATATAATTTAGCTGGTCGTTTTTGCTCACCCTCAAACCTCCAGCCTTTCTCTTCTTAAAAAGTCCCTCAGCATTGGCCCTTGTGTTGTTTCTCTAGTACCAGTATGGATGGCATGTGAATCCTACACCTTGAAGTCCCCTTCGCCTTATGTAACATTTTCTATATGCAAATTTACACTTGTATGATTCATAGTTTCTCTATGTATGTGATGTAAAGTGCTCCAACATCCTACACTAGTATGAGAGGTACTATAAAACAAATGAAATACATGTGACAGGGTGGCTATTAAGATTTGAGAGATACTGTTGGAGGGTAATAGAGAGAGAATCATTGAAGAGCCACAACAAAGATTGTTGTATTCTGGGACACAGTAAGGTCATCATTTACTTTGCTTTAAAAGCTAATAAATTCAATATAAAATGGCAAATGTTTTGTAGAATGCTACTTTTTCCCCCAAATGTCTTGGGAGAGAGCTCCCCAAAGTCCCCTTTATAGTGGTCAGTCTTACTCTCTGCACTTGGTATTCACCGTATTGGGGCTGGTCGGACAACATTTGCGAGGGTTGCCATTCTGGCCCTGGCAGGAGCAGAAATCTTCTACTGTGCAATAAAACCAAACAAAGTTAGTCACCGAGAAATAGCACCAACCTTCCCATTAACATTTTCTGTTTTTTGAAAATTCTTTTAATATAAAACAAAAATAATTAGTAATTTGAGTATTTGTTTGGTGTGTTCTTGTTTGTGTATTTTTTTTAGAATTACTGTTTTAGTGTTGGAAATGTAAATTGTGCAAATTGCGTGGGGGTCCCCAGCTTCCAGTCGTGACTCAGTGGGGGTCCTCAGGAGTCAAAAAGGTTGGGAACCTCTGCTTTAAATCTCACACGTTCCTTGATAGGAAGACAGTGTAACTCTTTCAAGAAAGGTTGGTTGTGGACTCTTCTAGAGAGTCACAACAGGAGCCGAGCAGATGCGTACTAAACCAGATGTAACCTTTTTAGGGAATACGTCGGTAGACCCCAGTATAGTGAATTGGCATAATCAAGCCTTAAGGTTATCAATGCCTGAATCACTGTTTTCTGCTGTGGTAGAGGGAGAAAATAAAGAAACATTTTAAACATGTATAGGATTCCAAAAGAGGAAACCACTATTCCAGGCAACTGGGGGTGAAGGAGACGGAGTTTTGAAATTTTACCCCAAGTTACAAGCCATTGTGGCTGGGGGTTAGTGGGACACCATTTGTCCAGCTGTAATTGTCTCATTTGGGTGGGAAAGTCCCAAAGAGCATGATTTCTGTTTTGTGGGAATTGTATTGTCTGCAGCTATTTCACATCCATTGAAACACTCCTGACAAAAATGCTCAAAGCATTAGGGGCATTTTTATCCAGGGTAAGGAGCAATTGCGTGTCATCAGTGTAAGAAGATATCTGTACACTGTAAGATCCAACCAAGTTCGCCAGTGGGGTCATATACACGCTGAATAATGTAGACCTCAATGTGAATCCCTGGGAAACCCCGAAGCCCAGAGGTTTAATTTAGAGGTAAATGGAGCCATCCATATTGATTGAGATCTCCCTGCCAAAAAAGGGACCGAAGCAAGCCAATGCAGTGCCACATAACCCTATGTCACCGAGACGCTGTCGAAGAGTGGTGTGCAAGACTGTGTCAAAAGCTGTGGATACATCAAGGAGAATCAGGGTTACCTCCTTTCCCCGATCCACTGCTAGCATAGTTGTGACTGCCACCTCCAACAGATTAGTGTTGGTGCTAAAGCCCAGGTGAAAGACTGACTGAGAGGGTTATAACAACTTGTTTTGCTCGAAATAAGCGGGAAGTTGCCGATTAATCAGCTTTTCTGATATCTCGGCAGCAGAGATATTGGTAAAAAGTTAGAAAGGTTGGATTTTTCTGCTTATGACTTTCTTAGGAAGGGAATTCATTTGGCTTGCTTCCAACCACTGGGGACCGAAGCCGACTGAATGGACAGATATAGTTGCTGATTTAGAGGGTAGATTGCCGCTCGGTTGGAAACAAGAATGTGAGGGGGCAGGGGGCATCAGGGGACCCAGATTTACATGCTATTAGGTCACAAGCAGAGTCTTCGAGAGAGACATCAGTGAACTCTAGCAGAAAGTGATCGAAGGGTGACAGTGGAACCTCCTGCAAAGCAAAGTGGGTGCTAATGACCATGGCGCTGGGGTTATCAGAGTGTAAAGAGTCTACAATTGATTTTATTTTAGAATCAAAGAAATTTGAAATTTGGGCACAAATTAATGGCTGAAGCAGGGTGTCAGTGTGGGTGAATTTACTGACAATTTTGAATGCCTTGTCTAGTTTATTATGAAAACTGTCAAGCTGGGATAAAAAACAATTCTGATTGAACTTTACTGATTGTATGATGATATACATTTAGGCCTTCTTGTAGATTGATTTATCCTTATCGAGGTACTGGCCCCTCCACCACCATTCTAGTTTCTTGCATTGTTTTCAAAGCTCTTGAGCTCCTTGTTGAACCACAGCACAGACAATTTTTTGGCTGAGGGAATGGCTTCTCTTGGTTTGATAGGTACAATGGTATCGCTGTCTGTAAAAGCCAGACATTGACCAATAGAGAATCAACCTCAATGTCCACACTCATTTAAGGGGAGTGCTCGCTCAGTGCGAAGCTGAACTCTGGGGAGAGACAGTGAGCCAGTTTCTGTGGGATAGGGAGTAACGCATCCAGCTTCCTCGAGGGCCTTGGACACCATTTCATAAAAAAAATTAGATCATGTTCAGCCCTTTCTAGGGGTTTAATGTGAGAAGTTCAGCTTGATTATGGGCTTGGTCACAAATTGCTGCATGTCTCAAGATGACATGTTTTCTAATCGGAGCGGGCCATGTGGGTCAGAGATAGAGTCCACATGTATTTTGAGGTCTCAACAATCCAGCCATGGTTTAATTTGCAGCAAGAGTAAGGCAGAAACTCATATATTTGGCATGCTGCAGCTTCTTAGGATTGAACGTGACACGGTTTGGAGAGTGTTTATAGCTTACTGCAATGCCTCACCCTCTGATACCCACTCTATTTAAATGTAGCATGGAGTAGCTATCTGGTATTGTAAGAGCAATGTCAGGTGCTGGACTATCAGACATCCACATTTCAGTGAGGAAAAATATGCCAACTATTTCCTGCCTCAGAATGTTGTGGATGTGCAGGGCATTTTTGTGTGGTGACCGTATATTACCTAGTAAGGCATGTACCCTAAACCCATTGTTGAGTCCCTGGGGGCTCCCCAAAGGTAGATGCAAGACCTTAGAAGGCCTACCCATGACTGGTAGAGCAGCGGAGCACTGGTGGCAGAAGTAGGATAGGGCCTGGCATGGCGAGTTAGATCTACCTGAGCAAAGTGACCGCAGTCTGAGGGCATGAAACTCAGGAGTGGTGTAGGTGAACCGCTGACTGTGTGGCAGAACAGGCAGCATGGCTGGCGCACCAGTGGCACAACTGTGCAAGCATTAGAAAAATAGCCAGGCACTAAACAACTAACCATCTCAAAATGAGAGCCAAAGTAGTATAAAGCGCTGATAATCCCCTCCTTCCTTCTCAAGATGAATAAAGTGCGAGTGCAACTGAGCTAATTCGCCAAAGTGAGTGAAAGCACTCCAGTTACAGCCCCCAAGTACCGACTTGCCTTATTAATTTTCAATCAAGAATAAGTATTGTGCAAAAGCCAGTGTATTTGTGCAGATAATAATTAGTGAAAAATGAGTAATACGACAGATTCAGAAATACATTCAACACAACATCCAAAACACCAATTTTTTGTAAAATGACAAAAGGGGCCTCTGCACTTTCATTCCACATCAAAAGGATTTAGAACAAACTTACCATTTTCCGCGCTCCAGCCTGCTTTGCAAGGAGTAGAGTCATCAGAAGAATAGCCAGACACTAGACCACAAACCGTCTCAAAATGGGTTACATTCATTTTATATTTATTAATTGTTTCAATTTTAATTGTTTATTTGATACATAATTTCATAATATTAATGTTTAATTTTTTATAACTTGTGTTAATACATTTATTATTACAAAAATAGCACTTAATTTAGGGTAATTTATATTTAATGAACATGCATTTTATTTTTATTTAATTTTTATTTTGTTCCTCATTAAAATGTTTTTTTAATAAGGGAATTGGGGTAGTAAATCCCATCCCTTCAAAGTCCATCACTTTCCCTACTTTTGATTACATTGGAGTCAGAATAGAACATCTTTCCCCTCCAAATTCCAACACGTTCCTTACTGTTGTTTATGTCAGAGTGGGAATAGTAAATATAACCTCTCTAAAGTCCAGCACTTTCCCTACATTTGCTTAGGTTGGAGTGGGAATAGAAAATCTGACCCCCGACAAAGTCCAACAATCCCCTTCTGTTTCTCAGATTGCAGTGGGAATAGTAAATCTAACCCTTCATGTTCAACTTTTCCCCTTCTTTATCTATTATTGAAGTGGGCACAGTAAATGTGACCTGTCCAAATTCCTACACCTACCCTACTGTTGCTCACATGGAGTGGGAATAGTAAATCAAACTCCTTCAAAGTCCAACAGTTTCCCTACTATTGTGTAGATAAACTTGTTAATATTAATTTCATATTTTCATTTCAGATTTATACATCAAATTAAATAAATTGTATGTTTAAATGTTAACTAAGTTGGTTTTGGAATTAAAACCTTTTGTTGTATATTTTTTATAATATTATTTGTAATTGCAATGTAATGTATTTTATTTTAACTGTGCCCATATTGTTACAATACTTATTTAAACTATAGTTATATTTATTTTTAATCATATCAAACTGGGCTGCAGAATTCTCCACTAGGAGTGCTGAGAACTACATATTTGGAAGTCTCTTTTGATGAGTGTTAGAAAAATGGGAAATATCTGCTGTTAATTGGGAAGAGTTAAGGGAAAATTAAGGATGGGTTTAGGGACAGACATACAAGTACTAAAATACAAGCATAAATGAATAAGCCAATTGCTATTCTAAGTTACACCCACATCTACTCCAGTAGTACTGTTGGCAAAACAGGCTCAAATTTACTCTAGGTTAGCCCTAGAGTAAGTCAAGTTACACACATGAACAATCACTGACTATAAATAATAATTAAGGGCTCTTGTTCTATCCTCACAAACTAGATCAACCTTATTTTGCTTAAACTGTATTTTCATCTAATGTTGACTATTGCCCTTTTGCTACTCAAGCCACACGACAAGGCATACACAACCATTTATTACTCTGCTCTTTTAGACCTAATAGGCCAGATCTGCTGTGTGCCTTACTCAACCTTAATTGATCCTTTTTACTATCTTACCACTTGCCATCATATCCCAATGGCATCTTGCTTCTCATTCTGGACCAGCTCTTTCATGGGGACCACTCAGTTCACAAACATGCTTTATATATATTTTTCTTTCATTCTATATCCCTGTTTTTATTATCTTGTTCCGGATCCTACTCTTCCTTCAAACTAACCCCTCACTCTTTTACACACCCATTGTCCTCTGTTTCATTGATGACTCTCCTAATTCTTCCATCACTTTCTAAACACCCGATCAACTCAAGACTCCATTTAATCTCTCTAAATATTAATTGAAAAACTTTAAAGATGAGATTGTAAGGGAAGTCCCTACACACAAATATCACTGTGCCTGGAAGGATAACCTGAAAACGTAACTCCTACTTCTAATACAGACTGCTCAGTTGCTTGCTTCATTAGTCTTTGAATATCTCTGCTACTGTTGGCTTACCTTCTGGACATGGCCTAAGAGTATCACCCACCACATTTCAATGGCAGTTTGCCTATCGCTATCTCTAACAACGGTAAGATCAAGATCAGGTTCAAGAATAAAAATTGTGCATTGCATGGTTGCCTCTACCTCCAGCTCACACACTTCTAATTCTATTCTAATTCTAACAGCCCATCCTGATATGCTTCTTCTTCTCATGCTAATACCCTTCATACTGTCTTTAAACCCTGGCATTTATATTGCTAATTTGTATTCCTCCCTTTTGTCATTCTCTCTCCCCTCTATCCTTTCCTCTCCTCTCCTCTCCTCTTCTCTCCTCTCATCTCTTCTCATCTCCTCCTTTCTACTCTTCCAGAAGAGTGTAGTTGCATTGACACTGCACTTCATTAAGTTGTGATCAATGTATTCTGTTACTTAGATTCAGCTCATTCAAGCTTACTTGTAGGTCTGGCCCTTTCAACTACTTTTAATAGTCAATTATATTTCACGGTTTAACCTCCTAAAGTTATTGAATGGACTTGGAAGGCAATGATAAATTAGTTCTCTTCATATCTGTCATAAAGAACCAAGGCAGTAAAAATTGGCAATATTATATTCAGCAATGCCAACAATGAGTTCCTTGAGACTCTTTGTAATCTCTAAATGAAACCACTTGGGACTGCTAGGGTAATATGCCATCGGTATGATGAATATGCCATCAGTATGATGATGATACCTATAACTATATGATGAAATTGTCCCCAAATTGCATTTCGTTGCTCTCTAAAACTCTACAAAATGTCCAAAGGAGGCTAATTGGTCATTGCTAGGCCTAGGTAGAGTGTTGATTATGCCAGAGTAATGAGAGTAATTTCGTAAATTCTGCATTCTTCTTTGATGCAGAATTAGCAGCATGTGATTACTCCTGCTCAAGTAATTTGGAGACAAAAATCCTAATGCAAGAGCACTTTTAGCGAGCAAGAGTGGCTGCTCATGCTAGCTATTTGTATTCTGCTGCATTTAGAGCTGTTTCTTAGCACTGAATGCATTCTTGCATCCATTTTGAACCCGAGGGTGCATTTTGCCCTTTAAAATTACACAATATGCCAGTAGTATGGGGAAAATCCTACTCCAAGATCTCATTTAGCAAGCGCGGCAGTGTTTTTGCTTGCTGTTCATGTTCTGCTGCATATATTGCTATTTCTTAGCTCTAAATGCTTCCTTGTGTCCATTTTGTATGTGAGGGGGCATTTGGGCTAAGAAATAGTGCTATTTGCAGAATAACTCTTCTCACATAATTCAAGTGTAATCTTTCAGAAATCCTAAGCAAATCTGCAAGATTACATTACACAGATTTACGTGAGTTACGCCCACCCCAATTCATTACCTAAAACTTAACTCCTCAAAAACAGAGTTTATTAAGTCCTGTACTATTCTTGATTGCAAACCAGCTAATGTGGGGAATGTAAAATTACTGTTTATCATTCTCAGGAACAAGCTTAACTTACATAACTCAAATTCCTGTAATAGCTAAAAGTGCAAGTTATCAACTCAAACTGCTTTGGGTTGTCAGGCGGTTCATTCATGACCAGGATTTTAAGACTTTATTACAGGCACCCATGCTTTCCAGATTGCAATAAAGCAATTCCCTCCCCACTTCCCTTCCTAAAGATCATCTAGGCACCTCAAGAGTAATGTTACATGCTGATACTCCTTTGGCCTCCGTTTGTAAGAAATTTGACCACATGACCGGAATTCTAACAACTCTTCATTGGCTTGCCCTTGAATCAGGAGCACAATTTAAAATGGCCAGCACTACTTATAAGGTAATTCACATGTCTACTCCATGCTATTTAAAGAAGAAATTGAAAATCCCTGGTGAACAAAAGTGGTCAAGAAATGCTCAATGTCTTCTCCTTGATCTTTGTACGTGTGAACAATAATGTTATAAAAAACAATCTTTCTTAGCCAATATCACAAGAATATGAATTTGTTTTCCACCAGAACTTCCTACCAACCCCTATCTTGCAACTTTAAAAAATGAACTCACAACTTGGTCACTAGCCCTTTTTGTTCAATAAGCATCTTTTGTGTGCTAGTCCAAATGGTGAGCAACATCTAAATCACAATGAAACATATCTGTATTGATTGCTATGAAAGGATTGAAGCATGAAATAGTATGATAATGAACACATTAAGCATAAATAAAACATCTATATTTGCACTAATCAACAGTATTCTGGGGGACAAATAGTGGCATAATAGGTATTCGACGAGTAATATGTTATCCACTGATAGCTACTAGATTAGAATGGATCTAAAGCCTTACTGACCAATGTTGTGGGTTCCCCTCAAAGAAGTGTTGAAAATTAGCATCAAATTCTCAATCTCAAATAACTTGTAACAGGAAAACTGGTCAACACTGGCATGCTTTGTTTACATACTAATCTGCAAGAATTCTGACTGCTCTATCGTTGAGATGTTCGAAATTTTAGTAAAAAGGTGCATTGTACAGTGCATTGGGGCAGTAACATTACTAAATACCAGTAGTTCCCGACCATTTGACTCCTGAGGACCCCAACTGAGTCACTACTGGAAGCTTGGATCCCCAAGCAATTTGCACAATTTAAATTTCAAACATTAAAACAATCATTCACAAGCAACGCAAAACAAGTGAACACCAATCAAATACTCACATTGCTAAAGATTTCATTATTTTCTATTGAAAAAATTAGCAAAAATTGAAAAATGTTAATGGAAAGGTTAATGCTGCATCTCATTGAGTAATGTTTCAATGTTTGTTTTTTATTTCCCAGTACACACTCCTGCTCCAGCCAGGGCCAGACTGACAACCCAGAGCAGCACTACACTGCCCCCATACGTAATGTACTAACCATGTGCAGCGACTCAGCCTGACCACTACGAAGAGGGCTTTGAAGAGCTCTCCCCCGAAGGAAAAATTGGGAAAAAGTGGTGCATTCCATAACATATTTGTCATTATATATTGCATTTTATTAGCTTTAATGCATAGTAATAATGAAATTGCTGTGCACCAGAATACAACAATCTTTGTATATGCAGTTCTTCAATGATTCCTTCACTATCTCCATTCAACAGTGCCTCTCGTCTCTCCCTTTCCCCTCTGTAACTTGTATTTCATTTGTTTTAAAGCACCTCTCATATCAGTGTAGGGTGTGTGAAAACCTTGAATCACACTCATACAGAGAATATGAGTCATACTTGGGTATACCCATGTGTAGAAAATGTTACGTAAGACAAAGGGGACTACAAAGTGTAGGATTTGCATGCCATCGATACAGATAGGCCTTTTTTAAGAGTGCTTGGTCTGGAGAAGCACTAAATCAGAACTCGGAACATAACACGATGGTTAGCATTGACTTTACTAATAAGAATGTATTTCTATCCGAACAAACCTGTCAGCATCTGGATAACGGAAGACTGGAAAGAAGCATAACTTACTAACTTGTAGCATGCAGTTTGAATGCAGCTCTTTGATGGCACTTCATAGCTCTCTGTGCTAGATTACAATTGTAACTTATGAACTGCAAAGTAACAAAAGAATCTTTGTGACAAAAGCAGTACCCCACTGAGCTATGTACATTAAAATACCGTTTTTTAAATACATGGTAAAGTTCTTTGCAGCAGGCATACTAACCATCTTCACTACCTTAGATGAGTCAAAGCTGCCACTAGACATAACTCGTATCTCTCCATAAGTTACACTAGACTTCAGTGGCATAGCTGGACCCTTTGCTGCCTCTGGCAGTCCCTGCATTTGCCGCCCTGTGAAGGACGCAGGTAAGAGCGTAGAGTGGGTAGACAGACGATGACGAGGGTAAAATTGTCACCACCCCTAAACTTATGCGTCCAGATGGACCGAACCCCCTTGTCATGTCACTGCCAGAGTTATCTTGATACTTTTATTGCTGCCCAAAAATTGCTGATTATACAAAGAGCGTTGCTGTGCTTTTAAAACTGCTGCATGAGGTTCCCCTGGAAATGTTTCACGGAGACCTGGGGGTTCGCGTACCACAGTTTGGGAACTGCTGTTCTACATAAATAGATTGGCTGGCTCAGAATTCCCAGTGGTCAGTCTTTGGGCAGTCGGTAAAGCACCAGTACATCAATATAGGAAGACATAATGGTGATGCCTTGGTATAATTAGGGCTCCCTGATTTCCGTTTTTACTGATTTTTACAGATAAATACAGACAGAAAACATTCATTTTCAAGTCTGTATTTATTTTTAAATGTGGATAAAAGTGTAAATTAGATTGCTTTTTGAGTAATTCTAAATACTCCCTGCCATGACTGCCAGGACGATAGATGTGTGGATTGATAAATAAGGGGGTTCAAAAAGAATGGAATTTCAGTAAAGAGGTTTCACCAGCAGTAGATATGCACAAGGTTGATACTGAAATTTGTATATTTTCATTTAAGTGCACTGAGTTATCTTCTGCGGTGTTCACAGCGCTGAAATCTGGCAGGCATTCAAGTATGAGTGCATATTTATCAGTTAAATAAATGTGGAATATACTAATTTCAGCTTAATTATTCCACAAAACCCAGAATAAATATGGATAAATACAGATACAATTAGCGAAAAATAAATATGGATAAATACAGACGGAAATGGCAGAAAAATAAATACCATAAAACCGGGAGCCCTAGGTATAATCAATGTCTCTTGATCACTTCGAATGGTGTGTGGCAGAAAGACATTTTTGCAATTATTTGCCCACATGTTTTGACATTATATAACTGGAGATATTAGCTTTTACATGTTATAGGAAATTGGCCCTAAAATGTCACCAATTTTATAGAAATTGTCTAAAAGTGTGTGCTTCTACCAGATTAGTGAAGTGATATCACTAGAACCATTTGAATTGATTTAGCAAATTATGGCTTTCTGGAGCGTGTACTGTTACTGATTTAAAGACTATCGTCTGTAACAATTACATGCAAAATGTGCTTTGAATGTCAGTTCTTTTGTTACCTGCTATAAAAGTGTTACATTTTGTAAATCTTGCATTTGCAAGGAAAAGTCAGAAAATACGGTTGTTTTCATAATATACATCGCAAACATTGCACTGCTGGACAAAGCAAGCTTTTAAAAAGATAACGTTGTTACATAAGTGTAATTATAATTTAGAATTGATAACATTTTTGTAGGAAATGTGTTTTTTTCACATGTCTCTATCTCAGCTCCTACTTAGATTCTTAGCTTTTGAATTGAATTGAATTGCATTTTGTATAGCGTGAACAGATAATTCAGAGGAAGCAGGTAATTAATAGGGGGTCCTACTTTTCTATGGAAAAGGTAGTCTTGAGCCTGTTTTTGAGCAGCGCTTCCAGTTTTAACATTATTAAACCAACTGGGAGTCTATTCCATATCTTAGCCACTTCTAGCCAGAAACAGCAGCCGTCCCTCATAGCCTTAAAATCTTTAGGTACATGAAGTAGTCCCTGAATGGATGAGTGAAGGACTCTTGTTGACTGATATTTACATGACCTACTCCTAGGAAAAATAGGTGCCTTTTTCTGAATCACTCGGAAGGTAATCAACAGGGCATTGAAATGAATCTGTTAATTTCCTGACGGGCAATGTAGTTGCTTCAAACCAGCATGAATAGATTGCTTCGTAAGACAGTTGTGAATTAGCCATGCAGACAGATTTTGAGCAAAATGTAATTTACATATCAAGCATGCCGGACCCCAAGATAAAATAAGCTGGCATTATCTAATCTAGATGGTTTAGGAGCTAGCACAATCGACTTCCAAGTATGCATTGGTAAAAATGTTAGAATCTTTTTTAGGGATTTCAATATACAAAAACAAGCCACTGTGATTGCCTGAATTTGTGTCTAAAAAGAGATGTTCTTGTTAACCTTTACTCCTACATTTCTTACCACTGTGGATGGGATCAGCAGTGCTCTGAGATCAATTGGCCACTGTTGCAAAATAGGTTGACTCGGCAATAGCTGCAAAGGAAAAGTAGCTCAGTGTTTCCAGAATTCAGCTTTAGGCAACTTATATCCAACTTGCCACATCAGAGACACAACCCTGGAACCTCTCTATCAGAGAATTGTCAATCTGTTGCAAAGAAAGCATTAATTGAGTGTCATTGCTACAGGACACTATATTGAAAACCCAATGTTCTAGAATCCTGGCCAAGGCACCACATGAATGTTAAATAAGGTAGGACCAAGTCTAGAGCTTTGAGGAACTCCATGTAGCATCTCTTTATAGCTGGAGGCACCAAGGGGGAGTTGACTGCATACACCCTATTTGCCAGAAAGGATTGGAGCCATTGATTGACTCTGTCGACCACACCTGCTGCTCCAGGCATTCCAACCCAATCTCATGGGAAAAGGTACCAAAAGCTGCCAATACATGTAAAATTATCACAATTGCTTTTCTCCACAGGTCAAGATTGAATTGTATTAACTCTGAGAACTCTAAAAGTGCTACCTCAGTACTGAACCTGTGGCTGAAGCTCAATTATGTATAATGGATGTATTATGGAAAGTTTTTTGCTCTCAATAAATTGGAAAAGCTGTTTGTTTACTAGTTTTTCAAAAAATTTCTCTAAAACTTAGAGTTCAGAAATTGGCTTACAATTACTCAAGATGGAAGGGTCGACATTCAGCATCTTCAAGAGAGCATCTTCAACAGAGGCAGGTCCTGTGCATTTTTCCAGTCATGAAGAACAGATCCTGATTCCAATGATTGAATAAACAGCATACGGGGGACGGGACACAAAGGTGACACAGAACCCGCAATACAAATAGCTAATTCAAAATCAACTGTAGAAAAATGCTCAAAAGTGTTCAATACTGGACCATCCCTTGTGGACTGATCACTAGAGTCATAGTCAGAAATGCCAACCTTCTTCTGGTTGGAAGGGAGTAAATGCCCTTCATTTTCTTGTGGAAATACCCAGAGTGGTTGTCAGAGAAAGATTGTGAGGCTGGAATTGTCTGTTGATAGGCGGCTGGGGATGAAAATGATCGATTATTCTTAAATACCTCCTTTACCCTACTGTGAGATGTATCAATGCGCCTTACCAGAGCCTCTGCCTCTGATTGTCTGTATTCCTTCAGAAAACTTTCACGGCCACTTTATATGCTGCCTTGGCTTCCTCATCATACTGCTGCCTCCATTTTCTTTCCAGTTTTTTACATTTACGTTTTCCCTCATGCAACCCAGGGTTACATCAGGGTGCAGAAGGTTGTTGGCTTTTAGTTAGCTCCATATTTAAAGGGGCAAGTTTGTCAATAGCCTGTAATAAGAAACAATTGAAAGTCAGAAAATCTGTCTTCAAATTCCTCTTCATGCTAGTTCAAGAGAAGCCCAGTGCCACTGACAGATTAGAGTCTGAGATTATATGCCATGGACGCACTGAAATCGCTGGCTTGGTATGTCTCAATGGAGTTGGCGTGAAAATCAGCAACAACACCACCAAAAAGTAATCAGTCCATACCAGTGGCTATGGATTGTCCACTATTAGGTTGGGGCAACTGGACAATATCAGATCAAGTGTGTGGCCCAATTTATGTGTAGGGCCACTCCCTTTTGTTGAAGATTTAGATCTGACAATGCCTCCATCAGTGCCCTAGCCGCCTTAAAGGCAGGAACATGCATATGAACATTGAAATCTTCCAATAACATGAATTTAGAAAACTGCAATAGGAACAATGAGATGGCTTTAGCTAATGCCTCACAAAACCGCGGCCCATATATTGGTGGCTGATAATTTAGTTCTCCGGAAAATGAAAAAAATATGCAACAATTTGATGGAGAATATTAACCCCTCTGTCTCACCTAGTTCTTCCATTAGCATTTCTGTGCAGGTTAAGCCTGATTAGTAGATCAATGGCACCCCCTTCCTTTCTGTTTTCCTGATCTAAGTAGAAAATAGCATAGCCATCCAGTATGGCTCGGGCAATGTCGGGACCAGAAGATGCACCTTAGCAATTCTCAGTAAGGCATAGCACATTCCACTTATTGTCATTTAAAAGGCCCCAAATGCCTAGCACATGCTTAGTGAGGAATCTAGTATTATTCAGACTGGTCTTAATCTGGGTTGTACCTCTACAAAGCTCTTACCAACCCAGGAATTGTAGTCCCTTTTATTGCTCAAAATCACTTACTCAGCCATGTAGCAGCCTGATTTTGCATTGCCATGCGTGGCATTTGATGGTGCTAATGCTATTGAGAGGGTTGCCATGATTATTTCATTCCTTCCCTGCCCCTAGTGCAAATGATCCCTCTCTACAAAAGACAATCCTCTCCTTTCCTTTCCTAGGTGAACCAGCCATGTGGTTGGCGTTGGCCGCAATCCGGATGTGGATGGATGCAGACAAGCTTGCATTTAGTACACTTTTGAAGTGCCATTAGTGCATCTGCTGCATGTCTGTGCCACAGACTACATTGTATGAGTGAGTATGAGTAAGTCACGTTGATTGACTAGTCAGTTTTTCCAAACACTACAGCTGTAAAATTTAAATTGGCATCTCTAAGTGTACCCGACGGAAAGACTAAAAATGGCTGTGGGTCAAACTAGCCGATTAAAAATACATTTGTTACACCACTTTTAGCAAATTGCCAATTATTTATCTCCAATCCCTCCAAATAAAGTCCCCTGAAATGACCAACATAAAATAAGTTAAAAACAAATAAAGTGCGACAACATCAAAACTTTACTGCTGGCTGCACGTGCACGCCACAGATTGTATTATATGGCGGAGTCACCTTGACTGGCTAGTGCAGTGGTTCTTAACTTATTTGAGTCTGTGACCCCCACTCAATCATTATTTGAAGCGTGCCGCTACTCAGTCATTACTAGAAGCTGAAGACCCCAGACTAAGCATTTACAACCGAAACAAGCATTAATTGAACAAATACGCAAATGATTAAATATTGTATTTAATTCACAAACAAATAAAAAATTATATATATATTTTCAATGGGAAGGATGGAGTTTATCTAAATTCAATTGAGGACGCTCATCATCCATACTATATTCCGTCTGATGCATTTGGACTGCTCCCACGAATCAATCTGAGGATACTAACTTCATTATTAGCCTCCAATTTCAAATTCTTTCCCATTTATGGAAAGTTTTATAATTTAGAATTTTGCTTTTCTACTTATATACACTTTTTATCTGTTAATGTGAATTTATTGTCCAAGCAGTCATGGACCTCCTTAGTGAGCTTCATGGACCCTCAGAGTTCCCTGGGCTACAGGTTAGGAACCACTTGCCTAGTGGTTTTTTTTCACACAATAGAGTGCTAAGGGCTCGGTGTACTAACATTAGGAATACTGATATTCCTAATTGTGATTCACTCCAATTCACAATTAGGAAATCGGTATTCCTGATGTATGAAACTCTTGTAGTTTCCTTCGTCATTCCTAGTGGGTCACAATAGACCTACCTCATGCATATTAATTAGGTATGTCGGAATTTGCTACCCATTATAAATCACAGTCATCATAGGACTGGTTAGCTGCTGAGGTCAGCAGACCACTATGTCTATGACTGCTTTTTAATAAAGCAACTTTTTTTTCAATGCAGCACGTTTGCATTTAATAAGGAAAATGAAACTTTGCAGTTTCATTTTTAAGAGCAGGCACTGGTCCCTGGGACCACTGCCTGCTCTTAAAAAAAATATTTGTTTTCCTTTTCCCCCCAGGGGACCCTTTGCAATTGTTGAATGGGCTACCACCTTCTTCAAGAAGTCAGTAAAATATGAATGTTTGGTGACCGTAACTCAGTTGCAAAACATTCATACATTCAAATCAGAATCGGTATTTAGACGGGACACCCTAAACACGCCCCTTCCAAATACCGACTTTAAATACAAATTGAAAATAGGTGACATGTTACTGAATTACAATTTGTGATTTGTACACAGGGAAAATCATTTTTGTGGTTGAAAACTGCCCTATTGGCAATTTCGTACCACAAAAGCACTTCATACAAGTGGACCTAAATATCTAAATGACTCCGCTAGGTGGAACCAAAGGAAAGAGAACAAATTGCTGCTGGCCAAACTTGCTGATTATTTATGGAAAAAAATTAGAGTGACACAACACTCCCACTAGCAGAACTTGAAGTTATTAACTGCCCATATGATGAGTAACAATCAAAGTGACCCTTCTTAATAGTGACATCAAATAATTATAAAAAGTTTTGTTTGATTAAATTATTTTTATTTTTATTTTAGATATTTCCTGTTTTCTTTTTATAAATATATTGCATCTCTTAAATAATTCATTGATAAACATACATACATTCCATACATTAATATATATATATATATATACAATAATCAATACAAAAATACACTATACAAAACCAAACACAAATTCTCTGGCCGATGTAGCAGTGAAGTAGGCAAAGCGGTGGAATATAGCAACTACGCGCGTTTCGGCCAGTAGCCTTCGTCAGGTGATCGTTATTGACAAAAAAAAAAAAAAAACTTGACATAATACAACGTAAATCTACAAAAGAAGGAAATATAAAAAAGAGAATACATAGCATTATCTACTTTGGTCGCTTTGTATGTTGTTATTTATCTACAGTTATATATGTATCCAAAAAAAGAACTCAGTGGGTCAGTATTGACAATACATACACTTTTTTATATCACTTCATATTTATCACAAGGAAGCAGCTACATGTATTTATTAAAAGAGGGAAAAACATGGGGGCATATTACCAACAACTAGCGATCATTTTTGTCTCTAACTTGTTTAGAGACAAAAATTATCGCCGCACATCGGCGATTTGTATCGCAGATAAACCTTGCTATTAGCAAGGTTTATCGCAAATGCGATAAAAAACGGCCGCAATGCGTGAATATCGCTGAAAAGTCAGCGATATTCATGCATTATCGAGCAAATGCTCTTAGCCATGTTATCCACCTCCCATTGGATAACATGGCTAAGAACTGCTCAGGGCAGGTGTTAGCTTTTGGAGATATTCGCGCTTAGCGCGAATATCTCCAAAAGTTGGTAATAGGAGATAGCGATGTTAGGGACTGTTTCCAGTCTCTAACATCTTGGCACGCCCACTTTGCATGTCATTAGTGATAAATATCACTGACATGCAAAGCGGGGCCCAAGATGGTCGCTATCTCCTTTTAGCTGTCACTAACTGGTGTTAGCGACAGCTTGGTAATAGGGAGATAATTTTATCTCCGCTTTCTTGGCTTTTAAAGCCAAAAAAGCGGAGATAAACCCCCTTGATAATATGCCCCATAATTCTTTTCATCCCTATGTAAAAGTTCATTATAGATTTGTATCTTATTTATATCCTGTATTTATATATATTGTTTAGACATCCATTGATTCTGTAAGTTGTGCCTGAAAACATTTCCACCTATTTATTTACATACTTATTCGTTAACATAATTTTTATATCTGACACATGCAAACAAGTGAGTCACTTAACAAAAACAACCTCTAGTTTAGAATTAAAACAAGGAAGAATTAGCGGATAAAAACAGGACACAATAGGGAAGATGGAAACAGTTTAGATGAAAGAAAATGTAGTCCCTTTTAGTTCACTGAATGGTCCAGCTTGACCTATGGAGTAAGTAAGATGAATATATACTTACTATTAAGGTATTTATATTTAAAATCTTGAATGATTGATATCTGGTCTGTTCTGTGCCGTAGGGTGGGAAGAAAATTCCGCACTTGTGTGGTGCCTTTTATTTTATCCAATCCAAAACCAGGAAGTGTTTGGACTCTATGGTAAAGTTAGAGAAAGAAACGACACTTTACGGTTCTGCGTGGTGTTATAAATTGAGAGGTTAAAGGAAGGAGCTTTCCTCAAAGCATTTTATTTAAGATAAATTGATTGTATTAGAAATCTAGCTTTTTTGTACAAGTGACAGCTTATAATACTCAAGTATAACTAGAAATTACCATCGAGTCGGTCCCTTATTTTTCTGAAGTTCCAATTAGATGATCTCAGTTATATTGGTATAAAGAGGGAGGTTTTGAGATAAATTGGCGATAACGTCCTGTTAGGTAAATACATACACGTATAGATTAGTTGACTGTGTTTAACGGAGCTTTCTTGATAGAAATCCTATGCTTTATCCATTTAAATTACCTTAAAAAGGAATTAGTGTTTTCTGGGTAATATCTCCTTTCAGAAGGAAGCCATCATTGTGTTGAGGTCCTCTGATATCTATTCGGTCGTGCACGATTCTATGAGAAACCGAACATCGTTTGTTTAATGATACAATTTACAAAGGTAGATACAGATGTACTATGGGATATGCTGATAATACAGATCCATACCTATTGTCTTTTCTTTAGATGCAGTAAATAGCCTTCCGATATTCTTTACTAGTCATATAAGTTTATCTGAAATGAGATAAACGCAAGGCAATATGTAATTTGTACCAAAATGGATAAACGAGGGATAGTAACTGACTAACGTGTAGGGCAATCTCCTGGCTGGGATTCTTACCTTTGTAACGGGAGCGTCTATCCGTGCATAATGCCGGGAGTCAGCAACGATCACGAAGCACCAACTGACTGAGGTCATGTCTGTTTATATATAGCGCGTATATGCCCCGCGGTTTTTCTAATATCGGCAACCGGTGTGTAGCTAGTGATGAGGGCGCCAACATATTACGTAGATAGACGTCGACTCTCCATGCCTCCAGATAGTTAGAAAAAAAGGGGATGTTTCATAGGCATGGACGCCATGTTAGTAGTAGTACATTACTCTTAGTAAATGGTCATAAAAATAAATGACGGACTCTGAGGTCGATGTTGAGGAGCCATGTTGGTGTTGTTCGTATTATCGATGTTATATATATTCACATGTAATTTTACGATCTACTTGTGACGGATTATGTTGCTGATCATGTACACAATAAATACATTAACCAATAATGCTGAAACTCTTTTGTTTCAAAGGCCTGTGGACAAATTTTGCATGTTCCACACTGGTATCTTGTTTGGTTTTGGTGTCTAGACTTGTACTAGACTTGCGGATTATGATGAAAGAGCAGCTGTTCTAAAAGATAAATTCAAGGAACGAAAATACCCCCACAGATTAATAAGAGAGTCATATAAAAGAGCGAGGTATTACGACCGACAGCATCTTTGACATAACACCAAAACCAAACAAGATACCAGTTTGGTATTCATAACACGACACTCGCTACTAAATAACCAAATACGCCAAATCATCTACTCAAATTGGCATGTATTAAATGTAAACAAAACACCGGAAGACTTGATACCTAAACCACTCTTTGCTTTTCGCAAAAATAAAAATCTAAAAGATCTGGTTGTTAGGTCACGCATGCCACCATCCAGAAAAAGTATCCAAAGCAATGTCATTACTGGGGACCCAGTAATTGGAAACCACAAGTGTGGAACATGCAAAATTTGTCCACAGGCCTTTGAAACAAAAGAGTTTCAGCACAACGGTATCACAATACATTTAAACTACATGACGAACTGTAAGACAAAAAATATTGTGTATCTGCTCTTATGTCCCTGCAAATTAGGATATGTAGGGGAATCTTCTCGTACAATATATACAAGAGTCACAGAACATAAGTCAGCAATCCTTACAAAAAAGCTGAATGCTCCATTAGTGGCACATTACTTGGAATATGGACATAAACCTGAAGAGATCCAGTGGGTAATTTTAGAGAAAATTACCCCCAAGGAAGGTTTATGCACAGATAAAATCAGGCTAAAACGTGAAGTGTTTTGGATATTTACTTTGGATACTATAAAAACAGGACTGAATCACGAAATCCCGTGGGAACAAGCCATAATGTAATTTGTCCATAACCATCTGACGTATTAATATTCCTCATAGTAAATCTAGCATATTCCCTACCAACTATTATCTGCGGTTCTATGTACACAATTCTCCATTTACCTTCTATTATGTGGTTAATGTATTTATTGTGTACATGATCAGCAACATAATCCGTCACAAGTAGATCGTATAATTACATGTGAATATATATAACATCGATAATACGAACAACACCAACATGGCTCCTCAACATCGACCTCAGAGTCCGTCATTTATTTTTATGACCATTTACTAAGAGTAATGTACTACTACTAACATGGCGTCCATGCCTATGAAACATCCCCTTTTTTTCTAACTATCTGGAGGCATGGAGAGTCGACGTCTATCTACGTCATTTGTTGGCGCCCTCATCACTAGCTACACACCGGTTGCCGATATTAGAAAAACCGCGGGGCATATACGCGCTATATATAAACAGACATGACCTCAGTCAGTTGGTGCTTCGTGATCGTTGCGGACTCCCGGCGTTATGCACGGATAGACGCTCCCGTTACAAAGGTAAGAATCCCAGCCAGGAGATTGCCCTACACGTTAGTCAGTTACTATCCCTCGTTTATCCATTTTGGTACAAAATACATATTGCCTTGCGTTTATCTCATTTCAGATAAACTTATATGACTAGTAAAGAATATCGGAAGGCTATTTACTGCATCTAAAGAAAAGACAATAGGTATGGATCTGTATTATCAGCATATCCCATAGTACATCTGTATCTACCTTTGTAAATTGTATCATTAAACAAACGATGTTCGGTTTCTCATAGAATCGTGCACGACCGAATAGATATCAGAGGACCTCAACACAATGATGGCTTCCTTCTGAAAGAAGATATTACCCAGAAAACACTAATTCCTTTTTAAGGTAATTTAAATGGATAAAGCATAGGATTTCTATCAAGAAAGCTCTGTTAAACACAGTCAACTAATCTATACGTGTATGTATTTACCTAACAGGACGTTATCGCCAATTTATCTCAAAACCTCCCTCTTTATACCAATATAACTGAGATCATCTAATTGGAACTTCAGAAAAATAAGGGACCGACTCGATGGTAATTTCTAGTTATACTTGAGTATTATAAGCTGTCACTTGTACGAAAAAGCTAGATTTCTAATACAATCAATTTGTCTTAAATAAAATGCTTTGAGGAAAGCTCCTTCCTTTAACCTCTCAATTTATAACACCACGCAGAACCGTAAAGTGTTGTTTCTTTCTCTAACTTTACCATAGAGTCCAAACACTTCCTGGTTTTGGATTGGATAAAATAAAAGGCACCACACAAGTGCGGAATTTTCTTCCCACCCTACGGCACAGAACAGACCAGATATTAATCATTCAAGATTTTAAATATAAATACCTTAATAGTAAGTATATATTCATCTTACTTACTCCATAGGTCAAGCTGGACCATTCAGTGAACTAAAAGGGACTACATTTTCTTTCATCTAAACTGTTTCCATCTTCCCTATTGTGTCCTGTTTTTATCCGCTAATTCTTCCTTATTTTAATTCTAAACTAGAGTATGTTTTTGTTAAGTGACTCACTTGTTTGCATGTGTCAGATATAAAATATATGTTAACAAATAAGTATGTAAATAAATAGGTGGAAATGTTTTCAGGCACAACTTACAGAATCAATGGATGTCTAAACAATATATATAAATACAGGATATAAATAAGATGCAAATGTATAATGAACTTTTACATAGGGATGAAAAGAATTATGTTTTTCCCTCTTTTAATAAATACATGTAGCTGCTTCCTTGTGATAAATATGAAGTGATATAAAAAAGTGTATGTATTGTCAATACTGACCCACTGAGTTCTTTTTTGGATACATATATAACTGTAGATAAATAACAACATACAAAGCGACCAAAGTAGATAATGCTATGTATTCTCTTTTTTATATTTCCTTCTTTTGTAGATTTACGTTGTATTATGTCAAGTTTTGTTGTTTTTTTGTCAATGACGGTCACCTGACGAAGGCTACTGGCCGAAACGCGCGTAGTTGCTATATTCCACCGCTTTGCCTACTTCACTGCTACATCGACCGGAGAATTTGTGTTTGGTTTTGTATAGTGTATTTTTGTATTGATTATTGTATATATATATATATTAATGTATGGAATGTATGTATGTTTATCAATGAATTATTTAAGAGATGCAATATATTTATAAAAAGAATACAGGAAATATCTAAAATCAAAATAAAAATAATTTAATCAAACAAAACTTTTTATAATTATTTGATGTCACTATTAAGAAGGGTCACTTTGATTGTTACTCATCATATGGGCAGTTAATAACTTCAAGTTCTGCTAGTGGGAGTGTTGTGTCACTCTAATTTTTTTCCATAAATGTTTATAGTTCCCTACAACTAGCAAACGTAGTTTAAGTAGGGGTCCCCTGTTTTTCAAAACAAACTTGCTGATTAAAAATGTATTTGTACCACCAGTGTAAGCAAATTACCAAGCATGTTTCCCTTCAAACAATGACCCCTGTAATGAACAGCATAAAATATATATTAAAACTAAAATAAATTGACCGCATACATAATCTCCTGCTGTTTCTTCTGTTCCCTCTGCTGAGTCCAGTTAATTGCTCTGCTGGCCAGCCAAATGATCAAAGGTGATACCACACCATTTTTTTTGGTACTAGGAGTTGGCGGTGTGATGGGGCTACTCCTCCCTGGGTCTTTAATTATTTTCCTTCTTTTGGTTTCTTGTTTGTTGCACATGACATTACTGCCAGTGCCCATGGGTTCTTGTGAGCCAGCACCAAGGTTGGGCACTGGAGAATGTGTAGCACTAAGCATGATGCAGCTGTGTCTGTTGGCCATTAGGCTTCATTCAGTTGAGTTGCTTGTCACACTGGTACATGTGAGTTTCTCCTCGTAATGTCCATGTTCTATGCACCTCAGGATTTTACTCCCATGATAGAGTGCACCCTGACCGTACCGCCAGGGCATTTCACACTGAAACATGACGCCTGACTTTTGCAGGTAAGCCAGCAGGTTTTGTGTATAGCACCACTGGATTTTAGTTTGATACTACACTGGAGGAAACTGTTATTTCCCTCATGGGTTATTGGCAGCACTGTTAACATGTTTGGTGTTGCTCATTCCATGCAACTAGGATGTCGATTTGACTATGTTATCTTCCCACAGGTTTTTCGAAAGTGGAACAGATGATGAGATATTGGTGACTATTTTCTTTATTGTTTTTTTCTATCTATGCACTATTTGACTTTTTTCACTGAAAGCAGAAGGGAATTATTTGAGGTCCTTTTGAATGCTCCGATACATCTGCTGAGGATTATAGCAAGGGCAGAAACATGTTGACCAAGAGATAGTATATCAGCAAGGTTTCTAGATTGCTGCCTTGCATATTTACCTATTTTGTATCCTGACCAGACAGAAAATAAGAAGCCATAACATTTGTTTTGGAGCCATTTTTAATCACATCTCTTACATTTTTTGTGTTTGCGCCATAGCACACTTTTTACACTCTGCTAGCCTCACCACTTGTGTGACTCCGCAGGGAACACCACAATTACTAAAACTTCTGAACAGCTCTTCCTTACTACAGTGGGAATGTAGCCTGCACCATGACTTGACTTGCTGTTATGGTGTGAGGAGAATCCCTATGATGAAGTATGCACCTCGGGTGAGTGAGGGATTTTGTCCTACTAAATAATACTCCACTGACTCTACAGGCTCTAAATTGTTGCTCTTCACAGACCCTGGTAGTTTGTTGTGCATAGAAACACCTTGATACTTTATCTTTTTATAACGCACTGATTGGACACTGATTTAATGGGCTTTGTTTGTTGCGTGCCATTGAACTAAACCACACCACCTTCCTTGACTAGACCTTGGAGGGTTGTGATTCACTACCCTGAGAGAGTTAAGTTCTACAAAGAGGTACTTGGTTCCCAGTGGACAGAAGGTTGCAGACTTATTAATTGTGAGGGGCTTACATTCTTCCCACTTTCTTACAATTATGATATAAAATACTTTTTAATTTTATAATAAATGTGATTGCTTGGTTTCCAGCAATGAAAATAGTTATTATTTATGTAAGCTATTCGTTTTCTTAAATTCTAAACAAATGTACCTTTTTTCCAAAAGTTGGGATTTTGGTTAAAGAAATTACCTTGACATCTCTAATATCTTTCATAACTTACAAATCGTGTGAGCTCTTTTTAAATTTTAAAAAGAATTTAATGTGTGTCCCCCACCCTCCTTCAAACTCCCTCCCCACAAAATGGAATCTCCTGTTCCCAGAGTTACCCCGTTTATATGCATAGAACAGTACTCATGGAATCAAGCCTCGACACTTTTTTGCTCTCCATTCTTTACTGATCTCTCTTATCTGCTTACCAACCTTTATTGGTGTAAACAATCCCATGGCCTCATGCTGTATCATGGATCGTTATTTCAATACTGAAAGGTAAAGTGAGTGGCTGAGTAGCGGATGGAAAAACACAGTAGCAGGGACGCCTAGGGGTGAATGAAGCGTAACAATGAAGACTGCGGGCTGCTTTTCTCTTTGAGATTGAGATGGGCTATCCATACCAGGGGTATTTGTTGTCAAGTAGATTGCTGCATTTCTTTGCTAAACTAACAAGATGTGAGGGAGTCAAAGTTGTGGTCAGCTGAGCACTTGGGTCTTTGAAAATTCATAAAAAGGCCTGGAGTGAAAAAATATTGCCTTGTGTTTTGAATGCAGGTGTGAGATACATTATTGAATATGACACAAAGAGTGGTATTCATTTTACTTTTAAGATGTAAAGTTGTCCCTCATGTAATGTAAATGAAATACTCCACATGAGGTAGAATGATATTCCAAGCAGGGAATAACAGGATATAGACACTGTTTACACATCAGTAGGTCACACTGTGTACATGTTTTTCCTGAAGTAGTGACAAAACTCCCTGCAGGCAGCTAAAGCAGTCAAGCTAGACTTAAAAAAACTCAAGCCTTATTAAGCAATTTCTAAGGTAACGTCTCTCTTCTGGACCCTCTTAAAAGCCCACTCTACCATGTCCCATCTCTTATCTCAAGGAGTATGGCCCAGGATGTCTAAATCTGGAAGGTGGAAGGAATTCAAGAACATTGTGAGGAACAGTAGAAGATCACCACTTGGGGCCTTATTTCGATGTTGGTCGGTGTTGTCTCTGACCAACACCGTAACAGTCTCAGGACCGACCGACTCCGGTCAGCTGTCCCAACACCACTATTACAATGGGACCACACATGATACGGTGGCATACTCCCATTTCTCAATGGGAGCTTGTTCTACGGCCGTAAACCGGCTGTAGGGCAAGCTCCGATAGAAAAATGGGAGATTGTGTTCATCCCGGCACCGTGTAGCAGGCCCCTCAAGGAGCCTGCCACACGATGAAGGGATCAACAGGGGGGCACCATAGGTGCCCCCCTCGGCCCCCAACCGGAGGCTGCAAGCAGAAGGGGGCTCTGCTAGAGGCCCTCAAACTCACTTTCTAACAGGTTTTCCATTACGGAAAGCCTGCCGGGGAAAGCCTGTCTAAAAACGGAGCATTGCACTCCCAACAGCAGAAACACCGTCCATCACGATTATGGACCGGTCTCCGACTGGTTGATGGGCTCCTTGAGGCCGTCAGAGTCCAGCTGGAAAGACCGTCCAGTTTTAATTCAGACTGCCTAAATTGTAATTAGGTGGTCTGAAGTGAAACCGATGAGTGTCGGAAAGACTCTGACCTAAGGTCGGAGGCTTTCCAACACTCATCCTAATGAACACCTTAGTCTCTCTTCCTCAGCAAGACAGAAGCATGATCTTTACAATAATTCTCAACAAAGGAAGAAAAAACAGGAATAGGTTTCTATGCAGCACTTTAACTTTAATCACCAGATCCAAAAACGGTCAGCAGCAAACTGCACATTCCAACCAATCAACCCTTCGCCACCTTCAACTCCAATGTCATCAAAACCTATTGATAGACAGCAGGACTGTCCAATTAGATTCAGCCAACTGATGTCAGAGCTGGCAGTATACAATTTGACCTAATACGTATGTGGCAAACAGAGAGGAGCATGTGTGAAAAGAAAAAAATGTCTGGAAAGAAAACAAGAAACTCTCTCTAAGAGCTGGGGAATGTAGCACATGTTACTCAGGCAAAACTAGACCCTGCATCAAGGCAGGAAATGCAGTTTTACAACCTGAGGGATAACTGAAGTACCCCTTGTTGTGTTGGGGGCCCTGGGCCCTCATGCTGCAAAGGACTGACGCAGACACCATCAGCTACATAGTACAACTGTCCCAGAGCACGTGCACTCTGCCTCTTTTATTAGAACTGTGTCACCTGACCAGTGACATCAGTGGTGGGTGGGTGTTTCGTGTAGGGCATACAAGAAACACTAGACTGCTGACTGTGAATCTGGGTCACTACATCCCTCCCAAACTTGGGGGAAAATGAAAACAAAAGAAAAGTCCAACCTATGGAAGAAAAATGCAGTTCACAAACCCCCCGACAAAGTTCACCCTGTGGGAAAGAAAATGTACATACAATATAACACTGGACTCTATAATTTGAAGTGAGTCCCTTTGGTGGATGGCAGGTCGCAGATTGTGTAGTTACTGCTTCCAGGACTCATGAGTCACTGTGGCATGGTTTGCCGTTGTTCGGCGGGTCCTGTCTTCTGTCTGCGCCGCCTGGACATTGTCCTTTGCCTTGTCTTTGCTTCACACCACTGGTGACAGTTGGTAGCTAGATAGAAGGATGACGTGATCCGAGTATTGTTTGTCTTCTCGGCCCTCCTCTTCAGTCCTGGTCCTTGGTGATGTCTTGGGGCAGGCTTCAAAGTATTTCTGGGCAGATGAAAGGAGTAGGTGCATACATCCCTCTCACTAGGATGCCCCTCTCGCGGTATTCCTCTCTCACAAGATGTCCGGGAGGACCTCTTTGCCAGGTTTCCACTAGACTGGTGTTTTCGGTCATGTTGCTCCACCATAGCCTTCGGGCCGTGAGCGGGGCGCTCCACGAACCTCACCGTTGTGTCCTAGTTCCACCTGAAGGTTACGCTGTCGACTCTTTTTCTTGCACGGGAAGCTTTCCTCTCCGTGGGTCTTGCCGACGCACCGTTGTGGACCTGTCTCTCTTGCGGGACTTGCTGCCACCAGAGTCCCTTGAGGCCTTTGCTTCTTGGGCTGCCACGGGTTGGTGTGGAGTAGTCAGTTCCTCAGCCGTTTGAGTGAGCACTCTCGCCATCCAATCTTCCGCTCAACCCCAAAGGTAGATTGTTGTCAACAGTCCAAACTTGCTCTCTTCTGCGATTGCCACATAGATGGATGGCTTGTAGGTGGATGTCTTTGACTTGTGCGTCAGTGTTCCTGCCAGGCCTTGTTCTCCACTGCACTCCCGTGTTCTAGTGCATGTCGCCATCTTCTCCGGATGTTTGTGTAAGTTGCCTGGTCACACCTCTTCTCTTCTTGTGATCTTCTAGCGGCACCGTGGCACTCACTTCCCTTCTTCTCCTCCTCCTTTCCTTTTACGACTTGGTCAGTCCCTTTTCTTTTCTCCAACCACCCAGGCCATTTCCGTTTGGCATGCACTCCACACATGTCTCCCTGGTTGCGTCCTACCCTTAGGACACGCCTTCTCCTCTTCCGATGACCAAGACCAGGCATCGCACTTTTCTTGATGTCGCTCCTCCTTTACTTCGGGTCGGTGTTATCAGACCTCTTCTGGGTCCCTTCCATGGACCTCTTCGTGAACTTCACGTCGGTCTTCATGTCAGACAATTCAGTTACTTTTGTTTTGACCTTTCAGGCATGTCTTCGCCGTCGTGACCTACTGACAGGTCTTCGCAGTCGTGACCTTCTGGCAGGTCATCTTCTCCTTTCCTTTACGGGCGACCATTTGGCTGGTCATTTTCTCCTCTTCTTCCTGGGCGACCATCTGACTGGTCATCTTCCTTTCCTTTCGGGCGACCATCTGACTGGTCATCTTCTCCTTTTCTTCTCGGGCGACCATCTGACTGGTCATCTCCTTTTCTTCTCGGGCGACCATCTGACTGGTCAGCTTCTTCCTTTCTTTCCGGGCGACCATCTGACTGGTCAGCTTCTTCCTTTTTTTGCGGGCGACCATCTGACTGGTCATCTTCTCCCTGAAGGGAATACATTCTGTGTTTAAGGAATGAAGTTATAAACTGTTCAGATATTTTATGGATTATTTAGTGTAAAATTATTGTCATGTGTTATATATAAAAAAACTTTGTGCAAAAATAACAAAAATGTGTTGATAAAAGACAGAAATGAAATAAGATTTAAGAAAAAATAACAGATTTATTTTTAAGAAATAAAAATACAAACGCTTAACAGAAGCTACTTGGTGGAAATTGATTTATCTAAAACAACGTCTTACTTACTCAATAGTATAAGTGCACGTAACCCGGTGTGTACGGTTCATTTTTAGCAGCCACCATCAGCTACATAGTACAACTGGCCCAGAGCACGTGCGCTCGGCCTCTTTTATTAGAACCGTGTCACCTGACCAGTGACATCAGTGGTGGGTGGGTGTTTAGTGTAGGGCATACAAGAAACACTAGACTGCTGACTGTGACTCTGGGTCACTACACCCCTCAAGTGAGATACAGGAGATGGTTTCAGACCACTTATTTCAGAAATCAATTGAGGAAAGTCTCATTTTCCACAGAATTCTGAATTTCCCCTTAACATGGAGTCATGGAGAAGCCACAAGAAATTGCATTTTCGTTGATAACAATGCAGAGGCTTCTTGTAATGGCTCCACACTGGTCCTTACCATGCTGGAAAATCGACAGGAAATACCAGTTGGTTCTTGGTATTGAATATACCACGTCACCCAAAGAAATCTCTTGAACATCTGCTAGTTGAGAGGTTGGCTCATTGAGCTGGATGCTCTCCTGTGACAAATGCGGTGTTGTCGAAGGTCATGAGTTTAAATTCTGAGAAGCAGGTTCAGCCTACTCTTCTTTCAAGTTCGGTTAATGTAGCACCATAAACTGTGTAATAGGAACTCCTGTTATTTACAGTGCATAGAAAGCGCTGGTTTGCTGTATATAAAACACGTTATTATTATTTAAGGAATGAAGTGATTTATATGCATTTTGCTAATGTTTCCGCTTCCATCAATTGCCTTGCTTCCTCTACTGCAAACAGAACTCTGTAACATAGACTGGTACAAAATGCTTCTTTCATTCCCTATTTCACAAGCCGCAAAAATGTACATTATAAAGCTGCTCTCTTTTGTTTCTTTCCCATCAGTGCAAATTGTCTGCAAAAAAGTGCATGGCCTAAATTATTAGCTTTGCCCGCACAACAGAGACCAACACAGAGCACTACAGTAGGGACCTCATTTATGAGAAATGACGCATCGCTGTGTGAAAGCAGCGATGTGTCACTTCTCAGTGCGCACTCCTTGCGACATTCCTGATGCGTCATATTTAATGTATGACGCATCATGTCGCAAGGAGTTACAGATACGTCAGTATTTCTGACGTATCTGTAAGCGCAAAAGTGACGCATTTCTGGAGTGTGTCACAAAAGTGACGCAACTCCAGCAATGCGTCCTTTCACATGGGGCAAACCCCATGTGAAAGGGCCTGCGTCAGTCTTACGCCTGCTGTGAGGCAGGCGCAAGATTTTGACGCAACGTCGTCCTAAAAGTGACGCAGTGAAATCTCATAGATTTCACTGCGTCACTTCTACGACCCTTCCTTGCGTTAATATGCCCCCCTTGCATTCATTATACCTGGCGCAGGTATAATGTGGCGCAGGGGTTTACAAAGTGACGCATCTACCTAGATGCGTCACTTTGTAAATATGGTGCAACAAGGCGAATTTTTTACACCACTGGTGCATCACAAAAAGTGACGCACCGGCAGCGTAAAAGTGACGCACGGCCTCATAAATGAGGCCATAGGTTTCTAATTGAAATATTTGATAAGGTAGGAATATTTATTTTTAATTAATCCAATAAACTGTCTCTGACTTACGACATAGTTGTTTTACTAGACAATCATCAATGTATCAAGTCTAAAAGTTTAGAATATTTCCATTAGCCTCGAACAAATACACAATATGGAATTCGTGTAAGGTGCTATGCTGGTTTCTTTTCAATCCTATTTTGTTGAGCCGGATTCTGCAAATTCTCTATAAATATATATTCAGCTCTTTGAGAATATTTTCTGACAGGCTCCAATGAGTAACTGACATGTCCCTTCTACCTTAAAGGATTTTTTCTGTACATAAAACGAAGGCAGCCAAGGCGGTAGGCTCCAGGTAAGATGTAACAATTATTGGAGCGCATGTCACTACAGCATCTACATGATGAATTGCCCTTTCGGTAATAGAAATTCTGACAGAGTGTATTATACAATGTTGAATGATTTAAAAAAAATGTTAAATACGGGATTAGCTATTCAAACAATAAAAGGCACAAACATTGTTAAAGCTTTCCCTTAAGATATAGGTAGAATTGAAATATTATTGAAATTTCAGCTTTATCTTTATTTTTATTTTTACCACTGTGGCGATATATAATGCCCACTCGCTTGGCTGAGCTCCTTTCAGCTACACTTAGACTCCCAGCCCCGTGGGGCAGAGGACTTTTACCCTTCAAACCTCAGACATCATTGTAATGCCTTGTAATGGGTGCTAAGTGTTTGTATATATTCCCCAAGGTGGTTTTATACGCTCGCATCTACCATACACTATTGAGCATATTGGCACGGTGTAAAAAAAACTATGCAATTGTAATATTGCCTCTCAGAGAGTCTGTAATTTTTGCATCGATGCACAGAGGAAAGCATTGCACGTCCAGAATTGTCATTCTTTATCTTTACGATGGGTTTCTTCATCTGAAGCACTTGCTTTCAAATGTTTTAGTATTTTTCATCTGGCATGCATGTCTGCCATTTAACATATGAATAGTGCGTAAATATGTTTTCCACGCTTGCGGTCTCCACACCCAAAGTGAGGAAGCGTGAATGCTGAATAAGGCATCGATCCGTAAGTTCAAACTGTATCCAGGTCTTCATAGTTCATCACACGATGACAGTATGCACACTGAGGGGGATATTTACTAAAATGTGACGCGCTGTGCTCCATGAAAGGGAGAGTGAAAAACAGTACCATATCTCCTAAAATAGAGTGCTGTATTTCACTATTCCAGAGCTGGCCCACTTTGGGCTGTGATTCTTCAATACACAAGTCCTAAAAAAAGAAGTGGGGGGACGCTGACGTCACGACAGGAAGTGACGTCACGAAAGGTGGCTTGCACCATCAGACTCATTACCTCCCCTCGCTCACCTCTTAGATGCGATTGCTTCAGAGAAGCAAGCACGGGAGCACCATTCTCAATGAGCTCCGATCTCGCCCCAGAAAGGCCAAAGAGTGAATGTGTGGCTCCATTTTCTCCAGTTATCGCGCACCCGGTAAAATAAGTGGGGTGAGGCCGTCCACCCGCGTGGTACCCCGACTCGAGCCCTGCCTGGCACCAGGCGCGCAACACCCATAGGGCTCACCGGGCTTCAGACCCCCCCCCCCCCACCCCCGTCGTTTGTGTCAGCCTGGGCTGAGACAGCTTTGCGGGCTGACGACGTTTAATCGCAGCCGCACCCAAGTACTTCACAGGTCTTTAAAAGACCGAGTACTT
This sequence comes from Lissotriton vulgaris, assembly GCF_964263255.1. Lineage (NCBI taxonomy): Eukaryota > Metazoa > Chordata > Amphibia > Caudata > Salamandridae > Lissotriton > Lissotriton vulgaris. The sequence continues at coordinate 922,601,671 of NC_141699.1, forward strand.
GTAAATGAGGCCTTTGTTGTGTTTTCATCCCTTTTTACAACCGATCTGATTACGGCTGGAAGAATTAGCCCCCCCCAAAACTTTTTCAGGCCCCTCCCACCCGAAATTTGGCTCTAGTTGTCCGCCTGCCTTGCACCATCTTGTAAGTGTATGTGCATTCTTTCAAGCATAGGTTTTGTACTGTAGGGGGAGTCGTATTGTACAAAAAATATGCTTTAGGGTGTTTTGTTCTTTGTGCATGTATTGTACAGTGCAGCACATGTGCTAGGTTGGAAAAATAAGGTATTAAAACATTTCTCATTGTTGCACCTGCCTCGAGGGGCGGTAGTGGCTGCTACCGACCAGGGGTGGTGTTGCGGGGGGAGGAGGAATGAGGGAGGGAGGAATGATAAAAAATAATAGCACTTACCTCTATACTGATGATAGCTGGCCGCCGCCTCTTCTTTCGCTGCACCCCTCTCGGCAGGAAGCACACAGCCTCCCAGAAGCCCCTGACTAATCATAACGCTGCCTTAGCAGCATTGTGATTGGTCTGAGAGCTGTGTTGTTAACTGTCGAGGGGGCATAAGGTTTTGACCAAATCCCTTTCTAGGAATGTTAGTAGAGAAGGATATGTGCCAAAACCCATGGGTGCTTGCATGGGAATGCCCATATACCACCTATTGAACGCCGCTTGACGCACAGTAGCTCAAAGTACCACATAATGCAACTTTATTTTATTTTTGGGAACATTTCCAACAAAATTTCAGGTTTACGTTGGATAGAAAATCCCTACCAATGCTTTGTGTCGGGTCTGTGTCGCTTTTGTGATTCAAACCAAGTGCAAAGTGTTAGTAACTAGTTCAAGTTCAAGTTCAGGCATTTGTATAGCGCACTACTCACCCAGAGGGTCTCAAGGCGCTAGGGGAAGGGGTTAAATTATTTTTTGAATAACCAGGTTTTCAGTTCTTTTCTGAAGGAGATGTGGTTCTGATTAAGGCGGAGGTGGGTGGGGAGTGAGTTCCAGGTCTTGGCAGCAAGGAAAGAGAAGGATCTGCCACCCATGGTGGATTTCCAGATGCGCGGGACTGCGGCGAGGGCTTGGTTGGACGATCTTAATTGGTGGGTGGGTTTGTAGAAGGATAATCGAGTGTTGAGGTATTCGGGTCCTAGATTGTGGAGGGCCTTGTGTGCGTGGGTGAGAAGGCGGAAAGTAATTCTTTTGTTGACGGGAAGCCAGTGGAGGTCTTTTAGATGTCCGGTGATGTGATCTTGGCGTGGGATGTCTAATATGAGTCTCGCTGACGCATTTTGGATGCGCTGGAGTTTTTTCTGTAATTTTGTTGTGATTCCGGCGTAAAGTGTGTTACCATAATCCAGTCGAATCGTGACCAGTGCGTGGGTGACAGTCTTTCTTGTTTCGAGGGGGATCCAGCGGAAGATCTTTTTGAGGATGCGAAGTACGTTGAAGCAGGAGGACGAGACGGTGTTGACTTGTCTGGACATCGAGAGAGAGGAGTCTAGGATGAAGCCAAGGTTACGTGCATGGTCTGTGGGTGTGGGTGCTGTGCCCAGAGCTGAAGGCCACCAAGAGTCGTCCCAAGCTGAGGGGGAAGATCCTAGGATGAGCACCTCCGTTTTGTATGAGTTGAGTTTTAGGCAGCTCTGTTTCATCCATTCGGCTACTTCTTTCATGCCTTCGTGAAGATTGGTTTTGGCGGTGTTGGGGTCTTTGGTGAGGGAAAGGATTAGCTGGGTGTCGTCGGCGTAAGAGATGATGTTAAGGTTGTGTTGGCGCGCGATGGAGGCGAGGGGACTCATGTAGACGTTGAAGAGGGTAGGACTGAGTGAGGATCCTTGAGGTACGCCGCAGATGACTTCGGTGGTCTCTGAGTAGAATGGGGGAAGTCGGACTCTTTGAGTTCTCCCGGAGAGAAATGAGATGATCCAGTCCAAGGCTTTTCCTTGTATGCCGATGTTGCTGAGTCGATGTAAGGGTGCTGTGGCAGACAGTGTCGAAGGTGGCGGAAAGGTCGAGTAGGATGAGGGCCACTGTTTCTCCGTTGTCCAGGAGTGCTCGGATGTCGTTGGTCGCTGCAATGAGGGCGGTTGCGGTGCTGTGTTTGGCTCAAAACCCGGATTGAGATGGATCAAGGGAGTTGTTGGATTCAAGGAAGGCGGCGAGCTGGCTGTTGACGGCTTTCTCGAAGACTTTTGTCGGGAAAGGGAGGAGGGATATGGGTCGGTAGTTTTTCAGTTCAGAGTTGTCCGCTGTGGGTTTCTTCAGAAGGGCGCTGAGTTCGGCGTGTTTCCAGCTTTCTGGACAGGTGGCGGAGTTGAAAGAGCAGTTGATGACTTTTGTTTCCAAAAGCGATGGAACTGTGCTGCATGGTCACTACCTCTTTTGTTCTTTTATAATTCAAGGGTGGCTTCTTATTTTTGGAGTCTCTGAAATCGAACCCAAAATTATCCCATAATCGTGCGAATTTTCAAGACATTTGCTCTGCCACCATGCCGCATATTTATGAAGTGCTTTGTGTATAGTTGCTCGATACATTTCTACTAAGGATTCATTCTGTAATGTATCAAGCTCAAGTTAAGGTATTTTATGCAAATGACCAATTGGCAATATCATTTGTCGATCTGATCAGCAGGCTAGCTAAGAATCGGATTTCACAAAAGGGTGTGACTTCCCCCAAACCTCATCTATTTCTATCTAGAAAAAGTGAGACTTTAAATGTCCATATCCCCCCGAGTTTTTCTTCCTTCAGCCCAGGTAGGTAAGAAGGAATGAAAATACTTTACGACACAGCCTGGAGTACAATACAACTATTCACAAATGAAACCTTATCAACAAGGCCTCAGCATCTAACACTGGGGGTATGGAAGTTGTCCTGTGATATGGGCAGGCTGTTTCTGTCGAATATGATTCTGTACTACACAGCTCCCCAGCTGCAACTGGCTAAACCTGTACACTTGTTTGAGAAAAACAGCTGGGGGGAAAAACAATTCTGCAGGACACTTACACACTACACTCATTTAGAATCATATTTCCCATTTTTAATGCCCCCACATAATGTGACCCTCATTACGTGGGGCATTAGTAATGGGAAATATGATTCCAAAAGGGTACCCAGACATGATTTAAACAGTGGCCAAGGTGTGGCACCAGATGGTGCGGAGGGTTATCAAGAGAGTCCCATATACTGCAGACCTTCTGATCTGGACCCTACAACCAATCAAGAAGATTGGGAAGGACATGACAGTACAACAATGGATACCGGGTGGATGTGATTTAGCAATAGATCTGTGGTGCAATCATACGTTTGTCACCTTCCAGGAAGCTCATGAATGCTTTGGAGTGGGGAGGGGTCAGTTCCTGTAGTACCTTAAATTAGCGAAGAGAACATAGCAAAGGGCTGAGGCTCATGTTCCCGAAGGCCCCGGAGGTCACACTAACACTTGAAGTACTATTGACTGTGGCTGGTAGGAAAACTGACAACCAATGTGTACAAGGCAATGCAAGGGATAAAATGGTGGAGCTGGGTCATGTGCAGCAGAGATGAGCAGAAAACATAACAGAAGGGCAATGGAGACGAGAAGGTGAACACGTTCGAAGAATATCCACAAACGACTGTTTCAAACTTACACAATATTATATGTGCACAGGAGCTACCTTACACCAGAGAAGCTGTCAAAAAATATACCGGGCACTGATGTTTCCTGCTTCATGTGTGAAAAACTGAGAGCTGATTTCAACAACAAGGTTTGCAATCATATTGGGGAAAAAATAGACCGCCCACCTATGCCAACTGGAAAACAGAGACACCAGGAGAAGAGATTCATACAAAAAACACAAGTATAGATGAAAAAATTGTAGATGATGTGATGGAATGGATTGGGATTCTGTGGCTCATCACGAACTCACCAGACAGTCACTGGCACTGAACGTTTCCGCAAAGGCATCACAAAAGCCCCCACAACGCCCGCAGTGTGTGTTGCGAGCTCAGGGCCCCCCTCCGGCACAAGCAGGTTCCTGGCTACTAATATGGCCCAGATGCATGGAGCTAAAAACCGCTCGCAAAGGGGCAGATTCTCAGAATCTGTCCCTTTGCGACCAGTATTTTTGCATTTGGGATGCATCATCCCAAATGCAAAAATCGCAAATTGAGAATTCGCTAAATTGCGATTTCTTGCATTTAAGGAATCTCAAAGTGAGATTCCTTAAATGCCATGCATTAAAGTTGAAAAAAAAACGATTTCGCTAATAGGGCACGCAAATTACCATGAAGTACAACTTCATGGTAATTTGCAAAAACTTTGAAAAATGCACAAAAGTGCATTTTTCAAAGTTTCATGTTGCGCTCACACATACCCTAAGGGCATGTGTGTGTGCAACATATGTGCACAGATCAATTTCAGGGGTGCAACAGGGTGTCCTTTGGACACCCCTGCACCCTCGAAAACGCGTTCTCATTTTGCGATTCGCTATTTGCAATTCGCAAATTGAGAATGTCTTCCCATTCATTCCAATGGGCCTCTAGGCCCATAGGAATGAATTGGGAGGTATTCCTTAATTGCGACTCGCAATTTGCGAATCGCCAATAAGGAATTTTAAGAAATCGCTATTTTTAAAGTGATTTCTTCTTGCATAGCATTTTGCTATTCCTAATTAGCGATTCCTTATTTTTCGCTAATAAGGAATCTCAAAATGGATGCTTGATGCATCTGGGGGTAAGTGCACTGTAGCTTAAGAGTCAGCGATCATTGTGGTGAGGCTGTATGCTCTTGCTGAACCTACTAAATAGATATAGGCTTTTGGTGATTGTGTTTTCACATGTTTGGTTGATACCTGTATGCTGTAATACTGTATTTTCTCATTTTTCAACTGTAGGGTCTTGTTGTAAAAAAACCAATAAAAGATATATATAAAAAAAATCTAGGACTCGACATCTCTGTAATTCACATCTAATAGATCAATACTCATATGAAAATGTTTATGAATCAGTCCCTCGTGTTTAAAAGAAACAGCATGCTTTGTCTAAATCCTCCTCCTGGTGCGCCTGGAAATATGAAACTCCCTCTCGTAGAGCTAAGTCTGGCTGTCACGCATATTCGTTTCCAAAGAGATCTAACATGACTACTGTTCAGTTGCTATCTCTTGCCCTCCCCTGCCTTATTCGGTGCTAAACTAAAGTATTATTAATTTATGCATATCCCATCCCCAAAACTCTCTGATGATAACATTCAATAATCCTTCCATCCCATAATACTACTTCTATTTTGACGTGGGGTTTAAATTCATAATCGCTGATGTTTTAAGTCCTCCTCCCCCACTCTGTCTCCTTTCTGTGTATTGATATCGCTTGCAGGCTTTTATTCTTTTGTAAGTGATACTGTTTGTATGTTTCTATATGTATTTGCCTTAATTATGTGTACTATGTAGCGCTCTGCAGCCCTTTAAGGCTGGTTCATGCTAAAACAGAATGCAATCAAAAACACGTGATGCTCCACAATGTAAACCTCGACCGAATAGTTAGTTGAGGTAAAAAAAAAGGTCCCATATTATGTACCCTAGTGCTCCCAAATCTTTCCATGATGGGCTCCAAATTCGGATTTTTGAAACCCAGTGCACCTTGGTGGCATGCTTCCTCATCAGGTTCAACTCCATGCCAGGCGGGCGCTCCGATACCTAGATGGCCCTCACACTGAAAGGGGGGGGGGGGGGGGGGGGCTCCATTAGCGGAAGTTCTTTTTCTGCCTGTAACCATGATCGGGTGCAGTAAAAGAACTTGCACTAAAAAGTGTCCCCTACCACTTTGGGGTGAAGGACCTACTTGTTTTTGCAGCGCCCACCTAAGGAGGAGCTGAGCCCGATGTTAGAACATGGACCAAAGTAGCAGCTATCCAAAACAATTCTACCAATAATTTTCACCGTGATATCTATCCCTCTTTTTAAAGACTTTTACATTTATTGGTGAATGCCAATGGCACAGAAGGCCTGCTTTGCATGCAGCGTTCATGGTATTTGTTCGGAGAAGAGCCCAGAGCTTAGGGTTTTCCTTGTAAAGATCCATAGGGATCCCATCCAGCCCTGAAACCTTTTCTGATGAACTGTTATTTATGGCATCCACTATTTCTTCCAGGGAAAAAGAGGTTTTCCTGGTCTCTGCTCATGAGTAGGCATCCCTCGCGCCTAGGGGAGGGACGCCCTTAGTCGCGCCATGGAACTGAGCCTCTTCCGGTGGCTGGTGGAGGAGGAGAATCATTGGTGATGTCTCCGGCATATGTAAAGAAACCAAAACTTTGCTTTAGGTTATTTAAGGCAGCATCCCAGGGGTCTTGTCCTCTTTGTCTTCTTGGACCGCAGGGTAGTCACAGGAGCGTCATAAACGTGGTGAGGCGAGGCAGAGTGTGGCACAGGGTTCTAGGAGGCCGTGGCCTAGTGGTGCTAGCAAGTTTGCAGCTAGGTTGTTAGATCAATTGAGTAATTAAGTATATAATCAATCAATCAATCAATCAATCAATCATTTGTAAAGCGCACTACATACCAGCGAGGGTTCCAAGGCGCTGGGGGGGGGGGGGGGGGGGGGTGCTACTGATCGAACAGCCAGGTCTTGAGTATCCTCCTGAAGGTCAGCAGGTCTTGGGTCTGTCGTAGGCTCAGTGGGAGGGTATTCCATGTCTTGGCAGCAAAGTGGGAGAAGGATCTCCCACCGGTGGTTGTTCTTCAGATGCGCGGGATGGTGGCGAGTGAGAGGTTGGCGGAGCGTAGCTGGCTGATGTAGAAGGAGAGCCGTCTGTTGAGGTAGGCTGGGCCGGTCTTGTGGAGTGCCTTGTGTGCCAGGGTGAGGAGCTTGAAGGATATCCTCTTGCTGCCGGGGAGCCAGTGCAGGTTCCTCAGGTGAGGGGTGATTTGGCCGTGGGATAGTATGTCGAGGATCAGTCGGGCCGAGGCGTTTTGGATGCGTTGTAGTCGTTTGATAAGCTTGGTCGGGGCTCCCGCGTTGAGGGCGTTTCTGTAGTCGAGTCTGCAGCTTATGAGGGCCTGGGTGACTGTCTTTCTTGTATCTGTCGGGATCTATCTGTAGATCTTGCGGAGCATGCGGAGGGTGGTGAAGCAGGAGGAGGAGACGGCATGGAATTGCTCGGTCATTGAGAGCGTTGAGTCGATGATGATTCCCAGGTTGGGTGTGGTCGGTGGGTGTCGGGGCTGCACCCAGTGCCGTCGGCCACCAGGAGTGGTCCCAGGCTGAAGAGTTGGAGCCGAGGATGAGGACCTCTGTCTTGAACGAGTTCAGCTTCAGACAGCTGGTCTTCATCCAGTCGGTGACGGTCTTCATTCCATCGCAGAGGTTGGCTTTGGCGGTGATGGGGTCCTTGGTGAGGGAGAGGATCAGCTGAGTGTTGTCAGAGTAGGAGATTATGTGTAAATCGTGCTGTCGGGCTACGGTGCGAGTGGGGCCATGTAAATGTTAAACAGTGTCAGGCTGAGGGAGGATACCTGGGGTATGCCGCAGATGATCTCGGAGGCTTTGAAACGGAACGGGGGAGGCGGACGCTCTGGGTTCTGCCAGAGAGGAAGGAGGTGGTCCAATCCAGAGCCTTGTCTCGGATCCCTGCGGCGTGGAGGCATGCACGTAGTGAGCGGTGGCAGACGGTGTTGAAGGCGGCAGAGAGGTCTAGGATGATGAGTGCTGCGGTCTCACCGTTGTCCAGCAGGGTCCTGATGTCATCGGTGGCGGCGATGAGGGCAGTCTCGGTGCTGTGGTTGCTGCGGAACCCTGACTGGAAAGGGTCCAGGATTCTGTTTTCTTCGAGGCATCGGGTTAGCTGTCTGTTGACGGTTTTATCAATGACCTTGGCCGGGAAGGGGAGCAGAGAGATGGGCAGGAAGTTCTTGAGGTCTCTTGGGTCTGCCTTAGGTTTTTTGAATAGGGCGTTGATCTCGGCGTGTTTCCAGATCTCTAAGAAGGTCGCGGTCTCGAGGGAGGGATTGATGATGTTGTGCAGGTGGGCTGCGATGGAGCTGCTTGCTCTGTTGAAGACGTGGTGTGGGAATGGGTCTGACGGAGAGCCGGAGTGGATTGGGCCTATGATCTTGATGGTGTCATCGATGCTCACGCTGGCCCAGGCTAGCAAGGGGTCGTGGTCGATTGTGTGCGGAGGGTCTGTGTGTTGCTCCTGCAGCGGTAAGGGATCTGTTGGGTGCAGTGGTATGTGGTGTGTTTCTGGAAGGAGAAGGAACAGTTAGAGAAATTAGGGATGAAAATGGTAATCTGCAAAAAGATCCGGAAGAAATTAGGGAAGTTTTTAGGAAATTCTATCAGAATTTATATGATCACCAACATCCATGTGGGAGTGATGAGATTACGGACTATCTTGAGAATATCCCAGTGGAGAGGGTTCTGGACGAAGATGCAGATAGATTGGAAAGACAGTTAGATGCTGAAGAGATTAAAGATGCTATGTGTAACCTCCCTTCAGGAAAAGCTGCTGGCCCGGACCAGATACCCTTAGAATTTTATAAAACTTTGTGGGGAATGCTCGCCCAAGAGCTAACTAAAACGATTCAAGCTGCACAGTCGGGCAAGTCTATTCCAAAGTCTTGGGGGGGTGCAGACATTGTGTTAATTTTAAAAAAAGGAAAACCGCCGACTGAACCTGGGTCATATCGCCCCATTACATTAATGAATAATGACACTAAAATATATTCAAAAGCTCTGGCAAGGAGATTTGCTGGGGTAATAAGCTCTCTAGTAAGTTATAGCCAGCACGGATTTATTCCAGGTAGAGGAACAACCCATCACACAAGGAAAGTTATAACGCTGTTCGATGCCGCTGAGGTCACAGGAGATCCGATGGCAGTAATGTTGCTAGATGCTGAGAAAGCATTTGATCGGGTCTCCTGGGACTATCTGTGGCACACTTTAGTTAGAGCTGGATTCAGGGGTGGTTTCATAAAAGCCTTACAGACCTTGTACAAAGAACTGATCGCTGCCCTCAGAGTTAATTGGGGAGTTACGGGTCAATTCATGATTAAAAGAGGAACACGGCAGGGATGTCCATGTTCCCCCTTACTGTTTGCCGTGTATATGGATCCACTGATTCGTAAGCTAGATCTTTGCCCAGAGATAACACCATTACCAACATTAGTGGGACCATGTAAGATATTGGCCTATGCTGATGATGTAGCAGTGATAACACCAAACCCTACGGAGGCAACAGTTTTTATAGAAGAAGAGGCTCACAGATTTGGTCAGATTTCGGGATACGCCCTAAATGCCTCGAAGACACAGCTCATTAAAAATTCAGCGACTTTGTGTGAAGATAATCGAGTTGTCCAGGCAGGGACTTATTTAGGAATAAATATCTAGGCCGACTTAAATAATCTAGTGGAAAATAATATTGTTCCAATAATAAATAAAACAAAGAAAGATTTGGATCGGTATGAAAATCTACACCTAGCGTTAGTAGGCCGAGTCAATATCATCAAAATGATGGTGTTGCCAAAATTTTTGTATATCTTTAGGGCAGTGCCACTTCTATTTGACAATAAATGGTTCAAAATTTGTGAGCAAATGATTAACCGGTTTATATGGGCCAGAGGAAAGACACGCAGGGCCTTGAGATATATGTCACTCCCACGGGAGCGCGGGGTTGGTCTTTACCAGATCTAAAACTGTATTACTGGGCTGCTGCACTCCAAAATATGTTGGGATTGGTTGGGGGGGGCAGAGATGGATGGATGGGATAATATTGGTTCACTTGTTATTTTTGGTTTGGTTTTGGGTAAAAATGCGGAAAATATTTTTTTACGATTCACTGAGGAAAGTTATTATAAAAGAACGCGGTTTAAGACCATTATGGCTGCTTATAATATATGGAAGGGAATATCGAAAAAGATAGGAATTGGAAAATATAATGCTTACACCAGATTCAAAAATAACCCCTCCCTGCCTCGCATGGTTTTTTCAGGTGCTGTATTCCAAGATTGGGAGAGGCGGGGGATAAGAAAGATTGGAGATATCCAGGGACCTCATGGTATACTACAATTTGTAGAATTACAGAATAGATATACTTTAGATTCAAAGCATTTTTTTAAATACCTCCAAATAAGAAGTTGTTTAACAAATAGAAAAGGAGGTCCTCTGGGTTTCGAAACAAATGTATTGATGGATCTTATAGAGGCAGGTTCTGATTCTTAAAGAATGATGATATGGATAAATGGGTCAATAAGTGGTCTGAAGATCTGGATACAACCAGTGACATTTTTTCGGAGTCGCTAGAGATGGGAATCAAACTGTTGTGCTCATCATCTCTACAAGCTCAACATTATAAGATTTTATATCATCTGTACTACACACCAGCGAAAATTGCTCAATGGGGGAGTCTTTCGGGAACCACTTGTTTTAGGTGTGGTAGCGCAGAAGCGGATATAATGCATATTTTTTCACATAGTCCACAACTAGATAGTATAAAACAGGACATTGGGAACTTTTTTCAGAATGTATTGTCAACCACAATAGAATTAAACCCAGCTGTAATGCTACTAGGGGTCAACCCGGAGAGCCATGTGAATAATGAGAACTTTGTATTTGTTGTAATGGCCATCTTTAGACTGCTAGTGGCTTCGGCTTGGCTTGACCCTAATCCTCCCACATATCATCAATGGTTGGGTAAGGTGTTATCAATTCAAAAATTAGAATCCGCCATATACGCTAGGAAGGGGAAAAAAGGTAAGAAACTTGGTTTGCAAATATGGGAACCCCTTATTCGATGGAAGCAAGGTCCTGATTCTTGATTATTGATTGTCGGGAGGGGGGGGAAGTGAGATTTTGGTGTATAGCATTCTGTTTGTCTTTTGTGTATATGGCCTATCTCTGTATAACCCTTTATGTTTTGGTATTGTACATGTATATTTTTATATTCCCATTGTATATATGAATGCGCGCTGTATCACTTTGAATCCAATTGTGCCCTGCTCATGTTTAAAAAAAAAAAAAAAAATTATGAAAAAAAAAAAAAAAAAAAAGGAAGGAGAAGTGGATGCAGCGCTGGTCTGTCCAGAGGAGTTCAGTGGTGTGGCTGACGGAGATGTGCAGCCTTGAGGAGAAGACGGAGTCGAGCTTGTGGCCAGCGGAGTGGGTGGGCATTGTGACGAGTTGCTTCAGTCCAAGGTCGGAGAGGTTATCAATCAGGGTTGTGGAGTTGTTGTTGTTGTTGTTCTCAAGGTGAAAGTTCAGGTCTCCGAGGAGGATGTAGTCAGTGGAGGTCAGGGCGTGCGTGCTGATCAAGTCGGCGATATAGTTGCTGAACTGGGGGCGGTGTCCGGGGGCTCTGCAAAAGAGGGTGCCTCTGAGGGTGGAGTTAGGGTCTGTGTGGATCTGGAAATGCATGTGTTCGCCGGTGCTGAGCTCGTCGTCGGTGCTAGTCGAGACCCTGATGCTGTTCTCGTGGACGATGGCTATTCCTCCTCTGACTACGTTGGTGCAGTCTCTCCGGGTGATCTTGTAGCCATCTGGGATGGCTATGGCGATGTCGGTGCAGAGGAGTCATTAAACCAGGTCTCTGTCAGGAAGGCGACGTCCGGGGATGTTGTGTCGAGCATGTCCCAGAGCTCGACGGCATGCTTGCATGCGGAGAGGGTGTTCAGTAGTATGCATCGGAGGTTATTGGGGTCTTTCTTGGTGGGTGGTTCGTCAGCTCTTAGGCTGGTGTAGCTGCAATTCCAGCAGGTGCACGGGCCGTGTATGTGTTTCAGGGCAGCCTTGAAGCAAGTGTGGCTCTGTCAGGAGTTGAGAGCGTGCAGAGTGCTGGCGTCGTACTGGCGGCGTTCGTCGTGGAGGGTGTGGGGGCCTGGAATTCTGGTGCTAGCGCGGGGGAACGTCGTTTACGACGCAACTTTTAGCACGCAGTGCTATTACAACACGTTTTTTAAATCGCATTCTATTACAACGCATGACTCTGGGGGGCACTCAAGGATTGGGAATACTTTTAATTTACTATCCAACACCTTCCCTAGTGTCAACGGGGACTGGTGTTGGAATAGTAAATTAAAATATTCACTATCCAACACCCCTTTGTATTATGCTTTGTAAAGGAATGCGTTATAAAAACCGCGTTGTTACAGCATGCGTGCTAAAAGCATGCGTTGTAACAACGTACATCCGCTAGCGCGGTCCAGGCACTGAGGGGTGCAGACGGGCCTGCCTTAGGTGCGCCAGCGGCGCGGATGCGCAGTGGCCGGCATATATGGGGAGATGGGAGGGAGGAGCAGCTGGGAAGCGGGAGGCGGTAGCAGCGAATGGGCAGTGGGCAGTCAGGGGGGCGGGGTCGCAAGGGGCGAGGGCGGTGAGGGACAACAAAGGTAACAGAAGGAAAAAGGGGCAGAGAAACAAGGGAAAAACGAGTGGCACTGAGGGCAGAAGGGCACAAAAAACGAGTGGAACAGAGGGCAGAAGGCACAAAAAACGAGTGAAACAGAAGGCAGAAGAGCACAAAAAATGGGGGAAAAACGAGTCTCACAGAGGGCAGAAGGGCACAAAAAAACGAGTGGAACCATGGACAGAAGGGCACAAAAAATGAGTGGAGCAGAAGGCAAAAGGTGCACAAAAACAGGGGAAAAACGAGTGGCACAGAGAGCAGAAGGGCACAGAAAAAACCAGTGGCATAGAGGAAAAATACAGAATACAGAAATACAGGGGCAGCTGAGAATAGAAGGCAGAACGGGCAGAGAGGTACGGGGCAGCGAGGGGAACAGAAGGGAAAACCCGTCAGGAACACGGGGGCAGCGAGGGGTACAGAAGGAAAGACGGGGCAGAGAGAGCTCGGGGACAGCGAGGGGAACAGAGGGAAGAAAAAGGGGCACAGACCGCGTACAGGCAGCGGGGGAAGACAGACAACAGCAGCACACAGACACAAAAATTAAAATACAGGCAATACAATCAAAGCAATAAAGCAGAGGATGAACAAACCTACCTACGGCCTACCACTGGCTACCAGGGATGAGGCGCAGGTGGTAGCCTGCGGGTGGTGGAGGGCCTCGAACGTCCTCTGCAGCGGCAGCTGGGGCAGGGAGACACAGGCGGTGCTGTGCGGAGGGGGAGCGACCTACCTGGTGGGGTCATGGTCGCTCTCCTTGCTGCGCAGCAGCCAGCATATATGCAGAGGTGGGAGGGAGGGGCAGCTGGGAGGCGGGAGGTGGGGGCAGAGAATGGGCAGTGGGCAGTCAGGGGGGCGGGGCTGCAGGGGACGCAGCGGCGAAGGCAGTGAGGGTCAACAAAGGTAACAGAAGGAAAAAGGGGCACAGAAACGAGGAAAAAAGGAGTGGCACAGAGGACAGAAGGGCACAAAAAAACGAGTCGAACAGAGGGTAGAGGGCACACAAAACGAGTGGAACAGAAGGCAGAAGGGTGCAAAAAATGGGGGGAAAATGAGTGGCACAGAGGGCAAAAGGGCACAAAAAACCTGAGTAGAACAGAGGGCAGAAGGGCACAAAAAATGAGTGGAACAGAAGGCAGAAGGGCACAAAAAACTTGGGAAAAACAAGTGCACAAAAGGCAGAAGGGCACAAAAGACGAGTGGAACAGAGGGCAGAAAGGCACAAAAAATGAGTGGAATGGAATGCAAAAAGGGCACAAGAACAAGGGAAAAACGAGTGGGACATAGGGCGGGAGGGCACAGAAAAAACAGTGGCACAGAGGCAAAATACAGAATACAGAAATACAGGGGCAGCTGAAAATATAAGGCAGAACGGGTGGAGAGGCACGGGGGCAGCGAGGGGAACAGAAGGGAAAACCGGGCAGGGACATGGGGGCAGCTAGGGGTACAGAAGGAAAGACCGGGCAGAGAGAGCAAGGGGACAGCGAGGGGAACAGAGGGAAAAAAAAAGGCACGGATCCCATACAGGCAGCGGGGGAAGACAGACAACAGCAGTCACAGACACAACAATGATAATACAGGCAATACAATAAAAGCAATAAAGCAGAGGATGAACAAACCTACCTACGGCCTACCACTGGCCATCAGGGATGAGGCACAGGTGGTAGCCTGCGGGTTGTGGAGGGCTACGAACGTCCTCAGCAGAGGCTGCTGGGGCAGGGAGTCACAGGCAGTGCTGTACGGAGGGGGAGCGACCTACCTGGTGGGGCACAAACTATTTTTTATTTCTTTAATTTTACAGACATGCCTGATAATGATCGCCGCGTGGTGGCAGGGCTTTTTTTGTTTAGTTTTTCAGTCGGGTGCCCATCGAGGTATAATTGGTTTGTTTTGGAATGCCAGCGGCCTCATTGTGGACCAGTCACATCCATTTCTGGGTGGGGGCCACCGTGAGAGCACGTGATAATGTCATCATGACATGGGACTGCGGATCAGTAAACAGTTACTGCCATCCCCTGTGGACCTAGGCATGGCCGGGGCCTTTGGGAGTGTTTGGAGCACCTTGACATCACAGTGGGATCCAGAGCGGGGTTGATGATGAATGCTCTGCACGATATGTTGGGGGGTGGTGGCACATGTAGCTTGTGCCGTGGCTGAAGGGATGATGAGGGATGGTTTGTCTCGCTACTGTGGTAGGCCACGCTGGGGGGGGCATGCCTGCATCCAGGAGAGGGGCGGCTATCGTCGCGAGTCTGGTGAGGAAATCTTGACTTTGACCAAAGTAATGGGTGCGCAGCGTCATTTGTTTATATTTCACAATTTGCTTGCTGGTGGGGTCAGTTGCATTGCAGGAGGGACTGCCTTGTTCAAAGTTTGTGCTGTTGCGTCTGGTAGGACCTGACGTACCATAAAATAACATAAAGGCTATACTTACCACTAGCCCAATACCAATTACCAAATAACCAGTCAGTTGGCAGTGCAGAAAGTTCAATCGTTCACTACAGTGAAGTAGTGTGGCTCACTGGTTAGAGGCGGCAGACCCGAGAGCAGAGGACGGCCCGGGACCAGGGTTCGATTCCTGGCGCGGCAGGTTTCTGGACCAGGGTCAGCGGACTCGATAATTCTCTCGCCTCGGTGCCCACTCTGATCAGCGATCACACTCGGTAACTCTGGGCATTAGCTTGCCTCATCTTCACTAACGGCCCCACCAGACCGCCGGGATGCCTGGTCTCACCCTGGAGATACCCATGAAGGGACCATCTCTCAGGGAAGCCAGGAAGGGTTTCGCAGCGGTCGAAGCGCCTTGGGACCCTACGGGTAAGTAGTGCGCTATATAAATGCCAATACATACATACATACACTATACAAAAATACTCTATAGATGAGCCTCTCCCATCCTCACCTCTCACGGTGCGTGGAGAAGACTGCTGGCTTACACTCAAAGCGATACATATATACTTTAGGCTGGTACATGAAGTCACCGTACATGGAAAAACACTACTTGGCTCTTGGCCCTCGTAAAGGACCATATATGGCACACATGATTAGTACAAAGCTCTGCTTTAGTTATTATTGGGAAGGTCAGGAGGGGTGACTCCTTTTCGTCTCGGTGCCTAGGAGTGCAAGCACGGCGCCTTCAGGAATGCGCTTATCGCACCCAAAGCCAGATGCGACCTTGAGACCAAGCACAGGCAGAGAATAGCGTGTATTCAGCTGTCTCCAGCAAATCAACTAAGCTAAGGTCTGACAACCATTGGAAGGTAACAGTATATACCCTTACTAACTAGCAAAAGAAGTTATAGATTAAGCATTACGCATACCTCTATACTAGGAATATATGGATACATCATGCTAACACAATACATATGTACGAACCACACCACTAACATAATGGAAATCCGTTTTTTATCCCTCAGAACTGCCCTTTTAGCATGATGTAGCTAACTTAAAGATAAGTCAGTCCTCAAATATCCCTTCATCGATCTGCATTAGATCTTTTAGCTCTTATTGCACTAATTGTCCCTTTACGGCGGCTGTGGAAGAAGTGGTAATGACATTTTAATAACACAATAAGAACAACAAGCCGGCCCACAATGCATACATAGACAGCAAGTAAATATGACGCCAGCTATGCCCGCCAATATCATTAAAATCTTCCATCCCCAAGTAGATAACAGGCCCCAGAACCAACCAGACAAAGACCAGGTCCCTGTGTCTGCATGTACTTCGGATGCTAAGCGGTGTAGCTTTTGAATAGCCAAATGAGCAGAAGGGGTGGAGTCAAGAATGTATACGCAGCAGGAACTGCCAATCACATGGCATGCTTCTCCTTGATCAGCCAAGATAACGTCTAGCACCATTCTGTTCCGAAGCAAGACAAGTCTCGTAGCTTGAAGCTCTAGAGTTAGATTGGTTAACCCCTCCCAAGCCAGTCACGGAACAGTTCCGTCACGAGCCTCGGGTGGGCTGTGCTAGTGATGGAACGGTTCTGTCATGGCCCGCTCGCCGCGCCTGCGTTGTGCGAATTCCGCGCCTGCGCTGACGTTCTAAAGAGCGAGCGGGGCCGTGACGGAACCGTTCCGCCACAAGCACAGCTCACCCGCGGGCTGTGACGGAACGGTTCCGTCACAAGCACGGGAGCGCCGCACGGCCCCGCCCCCTTAGCGCTGCGGCGGAATAGCCGCCGCTACAAAGGGGTTAATATACCAGCAGTGGTATTGATCACCCTTTCAACTACTCTGGACAGACGCCTTACTTCCTTACTAGTAATAATGGGTATCCAGATAGGAAACACTCCCTTCATTATATCAATGAAATGTTGCTCCGCAGTATCTGTTTGATCTATATCAGCGGCGTCTAATTCTCTCGACTCTCTAATGAGGGGCAGCCCTCGCTTTTCTAATCGGAGGTCCTTATGATAATTAGCAGGTGCTATATATATCACGGAAAGTTGACCCGCACCAAGGTTTGTACACACGTATTTGATTTATCCAATTTCTATATTTCACAGTAATAATAGATATTCAGACAGAAAATTCCCACACGTAAGAATTTCAAAAAAGAGTTGATTGTAGATTTTTCAATTTTCTTTATTCAAGTTCTTGGTTAAAATTCACAGAATTGCTTGTTGCCAACGCGTTTTGTCACATCCGTGACTTCTTCAGGGCTAAAAGCAATTTATATAAAAAAACATACATATTACAATACAATACAAAATAAATTTTTTTTACAAATAACAATGGTTAAAAGCATACACGTCACACTTTTTTGAAATTCTTCTGTGTGGGAAGTTTCTGTCTGAATATCTATTATTACTGTGAAATATAGTAATTGGATAAATCAAATACGTGTGTACAAACCTTGGTGCGGGTCAACTTTCCGAGATATATGTTTCAGTGGCATTAGTCACTTTCAGGGGGTGTATATGGGTCACATCCTCGACCGTGTCGCACAAGTAATCACCTGTTAAATAGGCACTTACTAATAGTGAAAATCTGTGCTGGTCATTATAGTTCTGACCCTTGAGCGCTTTTGTGAGAGCAGGTGCTATATACACTGGAGGATATAGGAAAGATAGATAACAACAACCTGCCCTACTACGAGGAAGCCATGAGTATGCATTTTCTCCACAGACAAAATATACATTAGGAGGGGTCAATAATGAAGGGCTACTGAAAGTTTGCAGTCGATAAGTATAGTTACACTGGCTTTCTTCTACTAATATTTGTCCTGCTCCCTGAACTCAAAAGGCTGAAGTACTAATCAGTATGGGTACTGGGACCGCCTTGTCATCTGTGACATTTCTTTCCGTAAATTAGTTGGAAATACTGAGTGGAATTAAATTCTGCAAAATCCAAGATCTCATTCATGAGCCAGGTAACATTTTCATACTCTGTACATATTCATACAAGCACTTGAATCTAATTTCCCTTCTCTATTATTTCCCTCTGGGTCAAGACCTTGGTGCGTTTCTATGTATGCTAAAATCATCTTGTAGTCCCTTTCGGAACGAGTAGTATCTACAGTATAGTGCATGTACATCATGGTGAATAATTTAAACCAGGCCTCACAACTTCCTAAATACGACAGTGGAAAAGTAAAAAAACAAATCATGACGATGCATTACGGAGAGCAAAGGGCCACAAACCCAACAATTGGTGGTATTCGTTGCACTGTGCCTTTGATGAAGCATTTCTACAAGCACATTTTTAGTATAAGTTTGACAATGCCTTTCTTTGTGTGGGGCCAAGGTATAGAAATAATGTTCCGGGGATGGGGTCGTTGTTTCCAGAAAACTAGACATAGGATGACGAAACTCTAAGTATACAAAAAGACTCATCAATATTATAAACAAAATCGTAATGGTAACTACAAAAGCTATTTTTACACAAAGGGTCCAACAAGAAAAAAACTGGTATATAAGCGGGGTAATGATGGGGTACAAATGGGCGTTCCGCCTCAGGGACAATACTGGCAAAGGGATACATACTTGCTAAAAGTCCAAAACTAAACTCGGGCAATGCAGTCCAACCTGTCTGAGGGTTCTTATTTCCTGTGTCCGTCTAGAGCCTAAAAGGCAGGCTCCTATCGTTCATCAAAGAAACCAAACAACAAATCTGCGTGTTGTAGCTGTGTCTTCCCATAGTTCGTGAAGAATACACAACCTGGGCCCGTTCCTCAAGATATTTAGTCTTTCTTTCTGAACAGAGCAACCGAAAATGTTCCAGGCTCTCAACGTGTTCAGTCCAGTGTCCTGCTCAGTACCCCAGAAAGGTTTCTTACGAACCCTATTACTCAAGTCTTTCCCTATCTCTTGCCGTCTTCATCTGGGTTACCGCGTTGTTTTCTGGGCCACAGGTTGTATTGAGCATGGCCAGGCATTTCCTGATCAGAGAACAAAACAGAGGAAGGTGCATTCTCTGCAATAGGTATATCATGGACTCGTTGATCAACAATAGGAGCAACAGAATCCAGGGCAATTGCTGACTCAGATGCCAAAACCCCTTCCGAGCCCGGCACTCCTTCTCCTTGCCCTTCTCCGATTTCCAGGGTGTCAGAAAAAGGGACAAAGCAAGGGGCTCGTTCACTCTCCTGGGTCAAGATTCCTTCCTTATCTTGCTGGTCATGAGGAAGCGGGAGGGGCACCTTCTTCAGATGCGAGACATGTATCCAATGTCGCTTCCCATCCAACTTTACCGCTGTTCGCGTAGCCAGGAGAATTTGGTAGGGCTTCGACCAGCGAGGGTCCAAACTGGATTTCCGCTGATAATTTCGGACCAGGACCCACTGTCCTTGTTCCAAGCGATGTCCGGAACCCTCCGGCAGGGGCTGCAACACTGCTGATACCTGTTGATGAATGGAACGGAGATCTTTATTCAAAGCATACAAATAATCCGTCATCATAGGGTAATCAATATCACGGAAGGATTTTGGTCTCGGGACACCCCAAACATTGGCTGATCACCCAAAGATCACCTCATACAGGGTCAGACCAGACCGAGAATGGGGGGTAAATCGTAAGGTCGCCGAATCAAAGTAGAGAGAGAGGACTAGGTAAGCTAGTCCGAATCCCCAGGATTAGATGTCAAAATCAAAAAGAACTAGCTATGTTTAGGGGAAGGGGGGGACTCAATGAAGTACGCGTGCCGGCAAACCGATTGGTTTGTTCAAGAAGCCCTCAACCCCCAACCTAGTTGGTGGCATGCTTCATCATCGGGCCCACCACAGTGACACCGAGTGTGTCCCGGGTGTGCTTCGATGCCAGTTTACTGCGGAGCTGGTATGTTCGCTGAGTGTGCAGTGTAGTGAGTGAGAAAGTGAAAGTTAAAAAGCTATACTGTGGGTCCCAGTACCCGAGGGTAAATGGATGAACTTTAATTACTGGGTCCCTGTTAGCTGCTAAAAGGCAATCGGACGTGTTGGAGTACGAATTAAGACCTCCAGCATCCTGTGGGGTCTACATGTTTCAGCCAGGCCTTTTTTAATTTAAAACTGGCTTTCCTCAGGACCAAGTGAGTATGTGAAAAAGTGCGATTTAAATAAAAATACTAAATTATAGTGATTGTGTTATTTTGTTGGCTATGTGTCGCACTCCCTAAGGTGTGTTTATATGTTAGAGGGGGATTCCCTCTGGCTTTAACAGGCTATTTGCTGTTAAATGCTTCCTTGGGTCACCTGGCAGAGAAAGAGACCGGAATTGCCTATCCTCCGGGCCCGGGCACCGCAGAAGGACGATAGGTCCAAGGAGGATCTAGACCAGCAATTCCGGTCTCTTTCTCTGCCATGTGCCATTTTAGGCTGGTACATGAAGTCACCGTACATGGAAAAACACTACTTGACTCTTGGCCCTCGGAAAGGACCATATATGGCACACATGATTAGTACAAAGCTCTGCTTTAGTTATTATTGGGAAGGTCAGGAGGGGTGACTCCCTTTCGTCTCGGTGCCTAGGAGTGCAAGCACAGCGCCTTCAGGAATGCGCTTATCGCACCCAAAGCCAGATGTGACCTTGAGTCCAAGCACTGGGAGAGAATAGTGTGTATTCAGCTGTCTCCAGCAAATCAACTAAGCTAAGGCCTGACAACCATTGGAAGGTAACACGTGATCACTGTTCGTGTCTAACGCAGACAAGAAAAGATGGCGTCCGTACAGTTTTCGGTCTACTCGATGCAAGCAGAACACACAAACAGTATATACACTTACTAACTAGCAAAAGAAGTTATAGATTAAGCACTACGCATACCGCTATACTAGGAATATATAGATACATCATGCTAACACAATATATATGTACGACCAATACCACTAACATAAGGGAAATCAGCTTTTTATCCCTTAAACGCTTTGGCGAGGTGAATGGTGCGTACACTGTGCATCTCCTTTTGTTGTTCACAATTTTATATATGTTGTGTTTGCAGGGGTGATGTCATGGCCTAAGATTTGGTGGGGCATTGTATACAGGCATGCAGTGAAAGTCTGGTGCATGCAGAGGGATACTTACAACTCGGTGGGCGGGGAGACTTGTGCTCAGTCAAAGAGTAATGGTGCAGGCAATTTTTTTTTTTTTAATGAGGGACGCATTAATGCTGTGGGTGTATGACATAGGTATTCCATATGATAACTCCACGTAGGGGGCGGCTGTAATGTAGGCCGTGCTGATAGGAGGCCGTGCCTGCATGCAGGAGAGAGGAGGCTTGCAGTGTGAGTCGGGTAGAACACGTTAACTTTAAATGGGCATTCTACTTGCGCAGCGTCAATTATTTATTTTGCAGTTTGCTTTAGGATGAGGTCAGTTGCAATACAAGGACTGTCTTATGTACAGTTTAGGCTGGTGCCTTTGAGAGGACTCTGTGGTTATATGTTTAGTTTACACAGTGTACAACGCCTTTCATAGTTTGTATTTTAATATATGTGTATTCACTTAAGTGATGTTGAGCAACATTTATGACGATTAGTGAATATATTTTATATATGCAATATTGAGGGCGAGCCTCCTCAGTTGTGGGTAAATAAATGCATCTGATTTTGTGTAATAAAGGCGGAAGCGCACAATACATTCATGGCTTGTTATGCTCTTCCCTTATATGATCGTGGGAGGCGCACCGCGCGAACATGGCAGCAACATGCCCTCCAGATGGCGACTAGTAGGAACTTCAGGATGGCCCTCATATCGGTACCAGCAGGCATAGGGAGGATTCCGTGTTCCGTGTGGGAACTGGTTCGTACGATATCTGCGAATGGGCTCAGGGTGGAAATAGCCAGCGTCGTTGTGGAGTACCATAGCACAAATGCAATACAGAGCCTCCCTCGCAACTTGGCAAATGGACTAGCGGGGTTGGTTTTCTGTACTGTGCGGTTGGGTCATAACATAGAGAGGGGTGGTGGAGTAAAGGCTAGAGCTACTTACTGGGGAGCGAGGGAAGCAAGTTCAACTCTTGTTTTTTCTTGGTTTTATTGGGGAATTTGTTATCATGCCTGGCCTGTGCGGAGCTATGCAGTTCCTCTCCTTACATACTAATAAGACGGAAGGGGAACATCCTTTACGATGCAACTATTACACCGTACTACAATTACAACGCGGGGATTACAACGAAAGTCGTTACAACGACTTTCGCTGGAGGGCGCTGTTGGATAGGGAATAGTTTAATTTTCTTTCCAACACCTTCCCTACTATCCACGGGGACTGGAGTTGGAATAGAAAATTAAACTATTCCACTATCCAGTGCCCCCCAAAGCAAGTTGTTGTAACGACTTGTGTTGTAATCCCCGCATTGTAATGGCATGCGGGGTAAAAGCATGCATTGTACTGCCGACCAACCAAGGCGGGAACACAACAGGCATTCTTTTTCATTTACTTAAGTTCCTGTTCACGTGGGCGGGAGCAGGTTTGGGGTGTATGGTCTACCACTTTAAGTACCTCGCGATCGGACAATGCCGGGGAGGTAGATCCAGCGGAGACTTGCTTACGGAAATAATATACCTTTTACGGCTTAGCGCCTTGGCAGTGCTACGATCAGCCGTTTGTCACTGGTGTTTTCAGTATGTTCTGTCCCAATATTCCTGCCAGGGGAAATGGTGGCTGATTGACTCCAGGAAAGAAGGTCTGGCTAGAGTCGTCTTGGTCAATTAGTACCAGCCTACACACCTATGCTTACAGCTAACAAAATGGCTGGGGTGATAGCAAAGGGGTTGAACTAATTCCCGGCATTAGTGGGTAGGGTCTCATTGGGTTTTCATGGTCCTTCTAATAAGTCTCAAACAGCCAGTGAGGGATACATTAGAAGGCGAGGGCCGCCTTCCATCTAAAATTGGGACAATCAGTCTGTGATCATGCTGAACAGAAAATGTTCCTTTTGTAAAGGGCGGTAATATAAAAAAATATATATCAGCCATTTAAACCGTCGTGGATACATTTCACCATGTGTCTTAACTGTGACTGGTCAAGCACCAACCCCATTTAGGGAACAACATCAGTCAGCAGGGGGAAGCTGTAGACCAAAGGAATTATCTTCAACTCACACAGAATACAAGATTGTAATGCATGAGCAAGGGCCGGTCGGTAACATTGATTGGTGGAGGAGCATGCACTTTGGACTCACATGGTGAGCCAATTGTGAGCTGAAGGTGGGGCGATTGGACATGATGACTTATCATTGGGAACAGTAAAGCCACTGGCATAGTTCTGCCTGGTTGGGTACTATGCATTATGGTGGACAGCCGTGGGTGGACTATCCTACACCAATGGGTTGCCGGAAGGAGGGCACATATTAAGGTTTCTCAATCCGATTGGACATCCAGTAATAGGTGGCATGGTATGGACTACTGGTGTGATACTACCATTTCCGGTTAGCTCTCCAGATAAGGAGGCGGGATAGGCTTCTCTGCACTAAAGGTTGGTTTTCGGTTGACCGTGGCAGAGTCAACAAAAAAAAAGAGTGTCCAACAGGGGTCATGGGCTACTGCTGATATGGGTCTATTCGTGGAAATTGAATTAGCAGTTTTGCTGAGTTGGTTCAATATGCAGGACCGAACCATGTGTTTTCAGTTGCATGGGAGAGGGAGTATAGCCAACGTCATTTGATTAAAACAAATCGTACAAAACAGATAAAATTCAGCAGACAGGATAGCAAAGGAGGAGATCCCTTGCATTAGTTCATTACAGTGCTAAGCAACCTGCCTGCGACAGCTATTGTTGTGAACGTATCTAGGACCCTAATTAAATATTCCGGATTTATGCCCTTATGTGGTTATAACAAATCATATCCTTATAAAGGCATAAGAATCATATCCATATGCAGTCCAAATATGGCAAGGCTACTTCCCTAGACTCCTAGAAAGTACAACGCATTCTTTAAACAAACCAAACCTCCAGCAGCCCGGAGCCCGGGAATTCCCCCTGCTTTTGTTTTGATTTGTCCTAGAACTCCTGAGAGTCCTGAAAGAACTGCCAGTTATTAGTGACAGTTCTTAGTGACGTCTTATGTCCAACCTTACGTCAAACCCGGCACCTTCCAGGTATAAATATACCAGCATTTGCCTTAAGCAACACACAGTGGTTCGGAGCAGAGTGGCTATCTACTTACCCAAAGCCCAGCTGATGCGAGTGCTGAAGGAAGCCGTTCCTCTCATTTGACGCACTGAGAAAGACACTGTATTTTCTCCTGCCAAGACAATCCAGCTCCAGTGTTTCCAGTCACCCTTGTGGGTTACTGGGAGATCGAGTCCTGAGAAGGAGATACAAGACCTCCTTCATTCTAAAACCAAGGTACGGAGCTGATTAGATCCTTAGAGAATTCTTGATTCAGATTCTTGGCAAAACTAACTTGAACTTAAACTGCAACTCCCTTACTCCTTCCCACGTACTAGGCTTAGGTTAGGTACAGTGGGATAGGCGTAATTTAGAAGCACCAGTTGAGTACTTTTAGTCAAACTTTTATCTTTGTATGTATTGTACATATTTTATCCGTTTTAAGTATCCTATGGCTCAGAAACCATATCAATGCTTTTACAGTATTATTTCATAGTACTCCTTTTACTGTACGCTCTTTACTTTATGATAAGTATTGCAATTGTGGCAATTCACTTCTCTTGCATGAGAAAGAAGACTGCTCAATAAATAACACCTTTTATTGAAAACGCCCATCTCTCTATTTCTCTGCACTCTGGTGAAACTAAGCATGCACGATTGACTGAGTGAAATAGCTATCTATTGTTTTCACACGACTCTGGAGATATACTCCTTATTCTGGAGGGAGCAAAGTTGTCAAGTTCATGCGGTTGTCAGAAACTAATCCCTTCTTGTCTAATCAGGCAAGTTAACTCCTCCCTGTTCATTCGAGAAAGTTTCTAGTGACCTTTGAGCTAGCTGACATACCTAATTAAGTCTAACATATTCAGTGGAGATCTAGTCAACCTCAGTCCTACGTCTAAACTGCAGTTTATGATATTCCAATACGCAGAGCCTATTGGGAATATAGGAACTACACTACACTATATATCTAATGAATCTATTTTTTTTTCGGGAGTGTTATACAGCACAGACTATGGCCCAAAGGTATTGGAGTGCTTTACATGAGCACCAGTTGTGTTACAGAGAGACACATTCATATTTTTCAACCCTACCTGTAGTTGCCTGGAGCTCTTCTTCGATAGGAACTGCCGGGAGTTGGTCACAACCCTTTTATCCAGGCCGATGGAATATCTCTGGTGTGGCTCCCTCAAGGCATCAGTACGGTGCCCATGTTGGTCATCAGACTGTAATAAGCTGGCTCGGCTCCAGGCGGGCTAAAGAGGGTTTTTTTTGGCCTCACCTGAGATGCTCGGGGATGTTCTTTGGGTGTTGCGCTGAGCTCCATGCACCGTGGCTGGGACAATGCATTATTCAAAGCGCTGGTTTGGTTGTTTTCCTCCAAGATGAAGGGTACTGGCAATACAGAGGGTGGTCATATGGATGCTGTCTTGTCTCTGGTTTGGATCAGGTTAGCATGGATTCTAGATTGGGATAAAGAGCATTGGAGTTGGACTTCAGGATAACTTACCATTTCCTACGTTTTGCTGCCTAAACGTATTTAGAGGAGTGTTCTTGGCCCAGGTAATGTATTACTTAATGTTATGACAATTCTTGTTTAGGCTTCTGCTTCATGATCAACAGTTCAAAAGGGAATTGTGGAATAAAGGGTAAATCTCCAGTCCTCCGTATAAAAGGCAAGCACTTATGTAGAGGATATTTTGCATCATCCTTAGTAAAATAGTCAATCAGGCCTACAGGAACATTGATATTTTGGGGGGTTGTCAGGCTACAACTGGGGGGCCAAGCAGCTCTCCCCGTGGGGTTTCTAGTGAATAAAATAATGGGCCTTTCATATAATCCAGAGATATGGTCAGTCTTCTGGTATCTGTGGCGGGCATTGGTCAGTATTGTTTCAATTTGGACATGCAATATGGCACCTCCAGCATAATGGACCTCTACTGGGCTTGCTGAGAATGACACTTTCTCGAACTGCCTCCTCGATGGAATGGACTGTGTACCCTGGAGACCACGCGTGAAGTTCACCTGGTCGATCTGGCAGATAATATCTCCCATATCCATAACCATGCAATGACGGGCTCTGTCACCTTGCTCCACCGACTTCGACTGAATGCTGAATACCTCACCAACACAGCCTTTGACAACATACCCCAGGAGTTCCGGCTCTTCAATGACCCCCAAGTTTTTTTCAGGAGCCTTATCACAATGCTCCAGGTCAAAGCGAATGCACACTGGCTCGCGATGACCCACTACGAAGTCATGTGGGCCGTCATCAGTACTAGGGATGGGCTAAACGCTATCAAGAAAGAACTACGGCCTCTGAGGCTCATGGTTCTGCAGCACTGGTTCATTCTGGACATGGTAACAGCTATGTAAGGTGGAGTTTGTCAAAAGCTTGGGAGCTCCTGCTGCAAACGATGCAGTGAATGAGTCCATCATGAAGGCCATCGAGGACTTAAGTACTATAGGGAAGAAAAGGGTAGCTGAAGGAGGTGCCAGGGCAGACATAGCCACAGACTGGTTCGACTTTAGCTGAATGCCTTCATGGCTGTCTGCCTTCCTAACATTTCTATTGCCTGTTTTCGGTGTGCTGTTGCTCCTTTGATATGCTGTACAGATACTCAGTCATTGTGTAAAAAATGCTGGTAACAAATAAGTGGGTGTAAATTATGCAGGAACAAGAACGTTCAGAAGGCATATACACAAGAAGAAGGGTAGAACAGGAAATGGGGATAACTTAGCACTCTTAGAAGTAGTAGAGCTTACTACACAAGGACTCCACTCAATGCAGCCTGTAATGTTGCCCAGGGGCAGGTCACTAGTCCCCAACTCCCCCTAGCAGATACTAACTAAGAGAGGATCTAAATGCAGATGCACCATCACCTACACCTCCACCCTATACATCCCTTGTTAACATACCTGAGGGAGACTATGTGGAGTTAAGGAAGCCACAGGACATCTAATGCTCCTTTGTAAATGACACCCCTTGGATGCCCCAGGTAGAAGGAGGGTCTGTAAAATAAATTGTAAGAGTTTTGTTCAAGAATGAACTAGAGGAGGGAAATGAAGCAGGTTCCAGTTCTACCATGTAGTGCCTCAGCTATTGTTCTCCACACCTGAAGCATGAGAGTCCTGAATGTCCCTGTTAATCAATATGTAAGGGTTTGCTAAATTGTCCATACTGCCTCAAGCATTCACTGAAACTGTAGGCTGTATGCCTATCCAAAAAGATTACAGCTATCTCTCCTGCAAAGGCCCCGAAACTCAGTTCACTGCTTTCCTGATAAACAAGTCACCAGGCCCCCACTCTCCTCTACTATCCTCTGTGTGCACATCCTTCTGAACATCATGAAGATGTAGCAATAACAGGATGCATCTGTCAACTAAGATAGGTTAAGACTAGGGGTGGGGCTTTTTTTAACTTCCCATAACTTCTCACCTGATGTTTTGCTTGCCTTTGAAACTACAACAACCACATGCCTTAAAGTGACAATAACCTTTCTATGCGCTATGTACCATATAAGGAGCATCCACCTTAAAGCTTCCAAGAGATGACGTAAAGTGTATTGATAAAATGGTCAATTTTATGTTCTGTGGTAAAGCACCTGTCCAAGTTAGACTTTGTGGCCAATGGTTCCTCATTAAAAGAGTATAAAAGGGCTGCTCATCGGCCAACTCGCTAACCACCTTGTGCAGTGTATTTTTTACGCTGATGGTGTGCCCGGTTAATTGAATGATTCAGCTCTTGATTTGAGGTTGTGATGCTTCATTGTACTTTGATGTTAATTTTCTCTCTCTCTTTTTCTTTGGACTGCTGTGATTTTAAACTTACTTGATGCATGTTTTTGTTCCTGATGATTAATGATTAATGATGTGTCTTTGACATTTATTCTCTAAATTGTTTGAATAAATAGTGTAACTCCTGACTCAATTCCTGCATTTTGAGACGTTTGTCTTGTTAGTTCAGATAGCACATATCCGTGCTAAATTAAGTGGTAAAAAAACACACTCGAACATTCCACATCATGGGTACACAGGTGGATAATCCCAGGAGTAGGGGAGAAAAGAAAGGAATACTGTTCCAACACTTGGCACAGTCCCTCTGCTGTTCATGAATTAGTGTGGTCGAAAAGATTACTCCTTCCACAAATCCATTCTTCTCCTTGGGGGCTAAGAGATCAGGGAGAGGTTCACTTTCCTCCTTTTCTGTTCCAGCTAATGCCAACAGCATGGTGAGCTCAGACCTCTCAAAGTGTGGTTTGAGGTGATTGATGTGAAGCACACTATAGGGTTGCCTGAGGGTCTTAAGGTCCACCACATAGGTGGCTTTGCCCTTCTTCCCAATTGCCTCATAAGGCCCACTTGAATGGTCCTGAAGGGCACTGCCTCCACAGGTATCATGACCCACACTTTCTGCCCAGGCTGTAACTCTACAGTCATAGAATTTTAGTGATAGCACTCTTTCATCACAGCCTAACTACCTTCTAAGTTGCCAGAAGCTTGCTTCCACAACTTAGCCATTTAGTTTTGGAAGGCCAGCATGTAGCTCACCACATCCTGGGCAACACTTCTGGGAGCTTGCTCTCGCTCCTCCTTCACCAAACTGAACGTTCCTATGACAGGGTGCCCGTACAGAAGCTCAAGGAAGTTGAAGCTACTCCCTTCTGCGGTACCTCACTGTAGGAAAACAACAGGTAGAGCAAGCGAATATCCCTCTTCATTCTCATGCAGACTACTGATCAGGCCTTTCAGGGTCTTGCTGAATGTCTCAACACGTCCATTGATTTGGGGGTGGTAAGGGGTGGAGAACTTGTAAGTTAATCCACACTCCTTGCACACAGACTGCATACATGCCGACATGAAGTTTGTGTCCTTGTAAGACACAACTTCCTTGGGAAAACCCACTCGGGTAATAATTGCTACCAGGGCCTTTGCCACCGCAGGTACAGTGATGATTCTCAGAGGGATGGCCTCTGGGTACTGGGTGGCATGATCCACCGGAACCAGGATGAACCTGTTGCCCGAAGCAGTCAGGGGATTCATTGGCCCAACAATGTCAATGCCCACCCTCTCAAAGAGGGTGCTAATGACAGATAATAGAGTAAAGGAGGCTTTCAGTTTCTGCCCTGTCTTCCCAATGGCCTGTCATGTCACAGAAGTTTTACAGAATCCATATGAGGATGTCCAGATCTTGGGCCAATGAAAGTGGGGGACAAGGCTTGCAAAGGTCTTGTCTTGAGCCACGAGTCCTGCCAGGGCAATCTCATGAGCCAGCTTCAGTAGGAAGGCCCTGTAGCATTAGGAGACCACTGGGGCCCTTTTTGTCCCATACACATAAACCTTAGGCTCACTGTAAATGAGGTGTTCCTCCCACTAAATGTGAATACTCCCAGAGACAGCACTAGCTGCTTGCCCTTCAATCTGTTACTTCACTCCCTCGGTACCCTACAGAACTCTTCCTTGTTGGGTCATCATTCTACATGCCAATCAGCAGGTGTAGGCAGGCCACCAAGCGAAGCAATGTGTTCCTCAGTGGACTCTGGGGAGGCCACTACATGTCCCCCATCCATCTCACTGGAGTACCCTCAGGGGCTGGTTTCCCACACCCTCAGCCTTTTCACTTTTTAGGTTGGGCCATTAATCCAGATTCCAGACCTGTTTGGCTCCTAACTGATTCATCGCCCTCTACGTTGTGTGGAGCAGGACGTTTGTATTCTGACCGGAGTTCTTGCTGAAAATAGATTTCATTGTTTGTGCTACTTCCGGGGTTGCATCCGGGCCCTCTCCAGGGCCCTCCTCCGTTTTGAGGCTGATCCTGTGTTGAAACATATCACCGGATCCCAGGCTACGCCTGTAGAGTCATCCAGGACGCGACCATTATCCCTAGGGAGTAGAAATTCTTGATTGTACCTAGGAGCTGGACTGCCTCTTGATTGCACAGATCTTGTGAAAGAACATTGAATGCGGAATATGGACTGATCCCTTCCCGTGAATGAATGATCCTTGCTGTTCTGTTACGATATCCTTGTAGGGAATCCTAGCTGAAATTCTCATTTGTTTATCTGTAGTCCCACACACTTCCTTAGTTCGCCCTGATGAAGGTGTGGCCTCCTTGTAGGCCATACACGGAAACGCGCGTCGGTGTTTGAAGCTTGTCCCATATCCATTGGATTGTGTACTCTTACCACCAGGAGACCGATGGGACCTGTGCCATCTTACACTTAACTGGCAGTTATATCATGCTGCGTGAAGTGTGATCTTTTATGGTTGATGAATGTTGATATGAGTGTGATTGGTAGTAGGATTGAAGTGAGGCGTGGGACATTGTGTGAATATTTATGATGTACGTGTAGATTGTTTCATTTTGTTCAAAAATCATGGAAATAATAAAAAATATATATTTTCTAAAATTGTTTGTGTTCTTATGGCATAATTCATATGTCTGTGTCGGTTTCAGTCAAAAAGAGGTACTGTTTGGGACTCTTGTATAGGGCTCTTGTCATTTTGGAATCTCGACAGTTGTTTATTTTGCTTCGTTTGTTGTTCCTAAGTCCCCTGTGCCATTTGCCTAGCATCAGTTACCAGGGGACCCCTTTTGATTGGCTGTTTAGCTGCCTTACCCATCTGACATGAACCCTGTTATGGCACAGATCCATTCAGGTAACCCCGACATCTCCACATGAGCCTTGAGCTCCACTTCTTTCCAGATAGTGTGCTCAAAGTGATTACCTAGCAAACAGTCCACAGGCATGGCAGGGATCAGAGCACCCTTCAGGATACCTGTAACCCCCCCCCACTCAAATGAAACCAGGGCCACTGAATAGTTACCCTCCCTGTTGTCAGTCACCACAACTTACTGGAATTCATTGGGAATCACCTACTCTGTGGACACCAGCTGACTCCTTACCATAGACATGCTGATACCTGTATACCTCAGAGCATTACCACCTTGCCCATTGATGGTGACCTATTGCCTATACTTTGTGGTATTTGAGGGCACATGGATCGTAGGAACCATCCCAATTTCACCCAGGGACACTAGGGTAACTATGCTAAACTCCCCCCATTCAGTGAGACAGACTTCTCCACCAACACTATGGTATCTACCCCTGGGTTCTTACTTCCAGCGGGGGAGTGTACTCTTTTTGGACACTTGGGATCCCCCTTGAAGTGTCCATACTCACTGCACTCATAGCCCTTTGGAGGTTTGGGCTGCAGACTTGTCAGGGTGGCTTTGCTTCAGGTGGCCGGATTGGGAATGAGAACAGACCCTTTCACCTGTGAGTCATTTAAGGGGCCTTCAGAGAACTTTTTCTTTTCATTTCCCTCTCTTTCATCTGGTGCAAACCCTTACCACCCTTTTGGGAGTCCCCTCAGATACCCTCTTGGACACTCAGTTGTATGCCTCCTCACAAAGCTTTCTAGAGTTAGTCAGCTTGCTATCCACCAGGTGTTGGCGCAGCTTTGGAAAACAATTATCAGGAATGTGCTCCTTCAAAAATAAGTTGTACAACCCTTCGGAATCATTGAACTTGCTGCCCCTCACCCAGCCCTTCAGCGCCTTACCACCATAGTCCAGAAAATACACCCATGATTGTGTAGAGAGTTTGTGACTAGCCCTGAACAATTGCCCATAATTCTCAGGTGTCAAGCCAAACTTTCTGACTGAAATGGACTTCATGGCACTGTAGATGGTTTGGTTACCCACCTCTAATGTAAGGAGGGTATCCCTCCCTACTGTTGGCATGTACTGCCACACACTACCCCCCAGGGATCCTGTGCACTTTTAAAGCCACTTCATAGGCTGCCAAACATTTATCTATGTCATCCCCCCACATTGTAACTTGGGACATTATCTTTTGGGATTTCAAATCTGAACTTGCGTGAGGACACTGCAGGCATGCTGCCACAATTGGTGCTGTTGGACCCCACTTGTGGGGCTCTGATGTCAAGCTCTCTGAGATTGAGGTCATGGGTTAGTTTCATTTCCTCTAGAGCCAGCCGGTTCTCCCCTAAAGTCTGCTCTTCTCAAACCAAATCTTGGCAAGCTCAAATATGA
This sequence comes from Lissotriton vulgaris, assembly GCF_964263255.1. Taxonomy (NCBI): domain Eukaryota; kingdom Metazoa; phylum Chordata; class Amphibia; order Caudata; family Salamandridae; genus Lissotriton; species Lissotriton vulgaris. Next base: position 922,633,620 of record NC_141699.1, read on the forward strand.
GCTTTCATTCCTGTCCTCCAGCTCCTCTGGAGTGAGTCTATGGGATAAGGCATGCTTCCTGCCTTGGTGGGGCCCACTGCTCTTGGCATGTTGTTGATCTCCTGACCCGCAGGCAGTCCCAGTTCCTCCTGGTCTAGCTCGTCATCCAGAATATCATGTTCCTGTTGTTGGACCGCAGGTCCTGCATCCCTTTCTTCAATGTAGACTCTCAGTGCTTTTTGCAACACCACCTTTCTGGTGAAGCCCTTCATAGAGATCTGAAACTGCTGGTATATCATTTTGAACTGGGCCACTTTGTAACTCAAGTTTGGCCAGCTCATACTCCAATTGTATACGTGCAGATGCAGGAGCAGTTACAGGTGCAGGTGTAGCTTTTGGCTCACTAGTGAGAGACATGATTTTAGGTAAAAGCAAAAATGCCAATCAGGGTGAATAGAAAAATTCAAAATGCCAATTAACAAAGGACAGAGCAAAAATGCTTATCACGGAGAATGGGTTTGAATTGCTCTTAAGTATAGAGTTGTAGTGAATACTGAGTTAATATATGTTATTGCAAAAACACACTCAAGTCCTATCCTAACTGCTGATCACCAATATTAGAAACAGGGTCTCTAGTTGGCAGAGGTTTTCACCCTGTCTAAGTAGCGACCACCAGTCTATTCAGGGTAAATGAGATATGTACCCTAAATTAACCTGTGCTCACCCTCTGGTAGCTTGGCACTAAACAATCAGGCTTAACTTAAGAGGCAATGTGTGAAGTATTTCTGCAGCGCTTTAATGACAGTAACTCAATGGAAAAACCACAAACAGACCTCACACAGGTTTAAAAAATAGAGATTAATTATCTGAGTAAAACAAGACAAAAAATGACAAAAATCTAATAAGGTGAAATCAAGATTCTAAGTTTTTAAAGATTAAATCTGAAAACAGTGCTTAGAAGTCACTAACGGTCAAAAGGTTACTGGAAGTCATGAGGGACCGGTGCAAATGCAAAGTTCAGGCTGACCGCGATAGAGGGCAGACCATCTACTGAACCCAGACAAGTCCAGCTGCAGATATACCTTGGGACCTACTCTGGTGACCCATAGGCAAAGTCCATTTTCTACATGTTAGATCGGGGGTCTCTGGTTGGCACAGGTAGGTACCTGTGACAAATAGGGACCCTTGCGTCTAGTCAGGGTAACAAGGGTACAGTCCTAAAATAACCCCTGCTCACCCCCTTGGTAGCTTGGCACGATCAGACAGGCTTATCTCAGAGGCAGTGTGTAAAGCATTTGTGAACACATACAGTAACCAAGTGACAACACTGCAGATGGACACCACACAAGTTGTATATTAAAAATAAGTATCTTTTATATAGATTTAACACAAGACCACAAACGACAAAAATCCAAAATACAGTACTAAAAATAATATAATTGGCTTAGTTCTCTTTAGATGTAAAAATACGACACAATGAGTCAACGTATCTTAAAATGCGTAGCGTAATACAACAAAAGTGTTGCAGGGAAGGTAATGTGTTGGTTCCTTACATGCAGGAGAATGAAGCATTGGTTCCCTTACTGCTGCGTCAGTTCTTCTCTGTGAGGGGAGGCTATGTGTGGGTTTCTTACTGCGCTTCTGTGGCGATGCGGTGCGCAACGCCGTGATGCGATGAAGTTAGGTGCAAAGAAATAAAGATGTTGTCTTCTTCTTCGTGCGGACCGCGACAGGCCCTGCAACACGCTTCCCGGTGATGTGGCGGCGTCTGCTGCGACGTCGATCTTCTTCTCTGACGTTGCGCGGTGCTTCAACTACGATGCGAGCCGTGACACGCTTCCCGCTGATGCGGCGGTGTCTGCTGCAATGATGCGAGCCGAGACAGGCCCTGCAACATGGTTCCTGGTGATGCGGCGACGTCTGCTGCGACATTGATTCTCTTCTCTGGAGATGCGAGGCGCTTTGGGGGCCCTGCGATGACTCCGCGGTTCGTGGGGTCCACGACAGGACCTGTGACACGCTTCCCGGTGATGCAGCGGCATCTGCTGCAACGTCCATCCTCTTCTCCGGCGATGCGAGGCGCAGTCGCGTTGAGAAGCGGCAGCGGTAGTTCGGCATCACGCTACTTGCTCGTGATTTGTGCTCCCAGTTCCTTGCGATGCGCAGTTGCACAGAAAGTCCAGCACAACTGAAGGCACTTCCAAAGAACTCTTGGGTAGCTGGTTGGTGAAGTCTGTTGTCCCTGAGACTTCAGCAGAAGGCAAGCTCTATACTCAAGCCCTTGGAGATCCTTACAAGTTGATGAAAGTACACACAAAGTTCCACTCTTCTTTCTTTGGCAGTCAGACAACCACTGAAGGCCAATCCCCCAAGCAGCACTTAAGCTTAGGGATAGTCTATCCTCAGTCTCTCTAGTTCCATTGCTCAGCAAAGGTTTCTTCTTGTTGTCCAAAAGTGATCAAAAATTCTGGGGTCTGGGTCTCCTGTTTTATACACAGTTTCTCTTTGTTCTCTGAAGGCAGAGAGGCCTTTGCCTAATCCAAGCCAGTTCTGGTCAGTCCTGGAGCACTCTGTTTACATGAATCCTTCTTTCCTTTCACAGTGCAGGGCAGAGAAACAGAAGCACCACAGGAGGTGGAGGCAGCATTGTGGAGGGAAGCCACAGCCCTAGTTAGGTCCCAGGTGCAACTTCTCCCTCCCATCTAGATGCAGAACTCTCTATTCAACCTGTGCTGACTCACCGTGTCTCCTGGAATCCCCCAGCCCCTGTCACTCAAACTCCAGACAGGGAATACACAACCTAGCAGAGGTAGGCTTGGATGGTTAGACAAGAAAATACCTACTTTCTAAAAGTGGTATTTTCAAACACAGAATGTTAAAAACCATTCTTCACTAAAAGATGTATTTGATAATTCTGAGTTCAGGCATACTAAACTCGAATTTCTACTTAGTTCCCTGAGTCAATTAGGATTATTAGATATAATAATCAAACTGCCCATTCTGGCCTATGGGGAAAAGGTAGCCTTGCAAAAGTGAAATACCAAAATGGACATGCCACACACATCAGGGCTTGTCCTACCTTATACTTACAAAGCTCCCTGCCCTTGGGCCTACCATAGGGGTGTCTAACATGAAAAAAGGGGAAGGTTCAGGGACTGGCAAGTGGGTGCATTTTCCCAGTCAACATGGCAGTACCAGACTGCACACAGGCTCTGCAATGGCAGACCTGGGACACACTTTTACAGGCGGCTTCTGTGGGTGGCACAACTAGTGCTGCAAGCTCACCAGCAGCATTTGCTTTACAAGCCCTGGGCACACTCAGTGCACTGTACTAGGGTCTGACAAGTAAACCAAACCAGCCAATCATGGACTAACTAATCCATACATCAATTTACAATAGGAAGGGCATATGCACCTTAGCACTGATCAGCAGTGGTAAAGTGCCCAGAGTTATAAAACAGCCGACAACAGGTCAGAAAAAATATAAGAGGATGGCAGAAATTTCAGGGATGACCCTGTAAAAAGGGCCAAGTCCAACACTACATGTGTCATAGACGACATGCAGAATGGAGGAACTCTTGGGTAAGTGATCTGTTACCATCTGCACCTTGTTGCAGCCCTGCTTAAGTCACTCAATATCACTGTCCACCCATAGTAACAGTTGTGCACACTTAATTGCATGTGGCTATAGTTGTCTGTATGCTCAGCCTATAACAGGCACATCACATCACGAGTAGCTAGGCTCTTTCATTATAGGTATAAGCATTTGCTGAGATAACGGTTACAGACAATCTGTAACAATCTCTCTCAAATGTTCCACATGCATTCCATGGGGCTGAAGTCAACTAATCACAAAACATTACGAGCAGTAGGATACACAGGAGTAGTTTACAGTCTCCGAAGTCTGATGCTTCTCTGCTGCCAGCTGGGGCCTGTCTGTTGTTTATCCTCAGAAGTGAAACCGAAATGGCAATCTCCAATTAGGTGCTCACCAAAAAAACCATCTGCTTGGTCATCTTGTAAAAAAAACTGCAGCAGATGGAGGGAAGGTAGGACCCTCCACCCCTCTTGGGCCAACTGCCACTGCAAGACCTCCACCACTGATAGCTACACTCTGCAATCTTGTTTCTCTGCTCCCGGAAGTCCCAAACTTACCTTTGCACAGCAAGGAAAGGAAATAGGGGCTTGGGGGCAGACAACCTTGGTTAATGTGACCCGTGGGCAGGTTGGGTGGTTGGTATGGCCTAGAGGACTGAGAAGCAAGGCTTGCACATGGGCAGGCAGGGGTGTGGCTAAAAGGGGGCATTTTCGTGCAAGTCAAGGGTTCCCAGCCACCAATTTGTTGGAGGAATAACACAGTAGCTGGGTACATAGGCAGGTTGAATTAGAGGCTCATCCAACCTCCCCTTGTAATAAGGGATTTGGAGGGTGCTTTGGTGTGAGGTAGCTAAATGGGACGGATGCACAAGTGATCAATATTTGTACAGCTGTCGCTGATGTGGCAGGTGCAGGGTGATACAGAGTTCCAGGAGGTTTTCATGGTTAAATGTAGTTTAATGGACATTTGGGGGTAGGCAAAGCAGTTGGAAGGAGGGGCGTGAAGGGTAAGTTGGCATTTTGAAAGACAGGAAGTTGTAGGTAGTAGGCAATGAAATACATGAAGTTTGGGACTTAGTGCAGGGGTACAGTGACAGCCACCTGGGTTGGGAGTTTATTGGTGGAACTTCAGTAGTGGGAGGGGTGAAGCTGTAGGATAAAATATGTTTAGTGAGTGAGTTTTGTCTAACAATGCTTCCTAGGGATATGAATATAAACGAATATACACCTGCTTCTTTAAAGCAGCATTTTTCACACGTTTCTGGTTGTTGGTAGTCTGTGCTGTGCCCTCTCACTCAATGACATGGACCACCAATGGTTACTGAGTTTTGCTATTGCAGGGAAGAAACATAATTTAATGCAGCTACATGTCTTGTCACTATTGGAAAGGACATCTAGCTGCAAGGAAAGATGGCCTTAGGCAAAAACGAGTAACTTCTCAGATTCGAAAATGCATGAATTCTCCCCACTATGTGAATGTGAATAAAACATGTCCCCACAATTCTCTAAAAGATTGGGGGCGTATATAAAGTAACAATGTGCATTTTGAATGCATCACACAAAGAATGTTGAATTTCACATAAAGTGGTCACTGAGATCTCTAATTATTTTTCTTAGAACAAAGGCCCATTTATCAATGTGTTTTTATTCTTCAGAATATTACAGTTTAATTTTGCAACACAATCAAAGAACACTTTTAAAACTACATAATGTTTTCAAGTGATTCTAAATGATGCCATGTGAATGATATCATTTAATGTAATTACACAATCTATTGTTTCCTACCTCTCTCTCTGTATTTTTAGCATGTGAAGTTAAAAAAATATAATTTCAGCCTTTTCAGTGATTCAGGTTTCCTGTAGTGCAATCAGATGGCATTATGAAATGTATGTTAGCTAAGTATAAGAAGAAATTAAAAAGCAAAACTTGCAAAGTTCTAAAAAAGAATATTCAACTAGTGTTGCTCTACATGTTCCATTGTTTTTTATATTATTAGTAATTCATTCATCTAAGTAATTTTCTTTTACATAGAATACATGTTTGGTCTTTCTTGACAACAAAACTGTCTGTTATCCTGTGTTCCACAGACAAATAGCTCTAAGAAGTACTACAGAAGAGGGGCTATTGGCCCTGTCTACATGTTGATTACCTTAACTACCACATTTGATTGGTCATAAGTTGTGTGCCTTCTGGGAAAAAGCTCTAGGAAAGCTTATATTAAAAAAAAAGTAGGCATGAATTGATTATGGTGGCACACCAATAATGCCATTTGTCAAATGCCAAAGGTATGATCGTTCTGTAAAAAGAATCCAAAAATTCATGCACTCATATACATACACACATGGAGGGGATTTGGGTCCATCCTCATCAGGCATTGGTTCTATTGTCCTCTGGCTGATGGCTTTTCAGCAGACCACATGTGCTCATTTGTCTGAAATTGAGAGCATTTCAGTGCCAGGAATTGTGCATCATTTTCTCCTTTCATAGGCCACCTCACCTATTTTCTTTCCTTCTTTGTTTATTTTTCTCTGACCTGTCAAACTTAGGCTGGTCTTCCCCCAACTTTTGTGTCTGCTTCCCTCTGCTTTTTACTGTATCTTTATGTTGGCCTTAGGACTCGGAGCACTTTACCACTGTTAACCAGTGCTAACATGCATGTGCTTCTCCTCTAAACATGTTGACATTGGCATATACCTGATGCACATGGTTATTTACCTGTAAGTCCCTTGTAAAGTGGTATACCATATACCCTGGGCATCTATCTAAATGCTACATCAAGACAATATTTGCTGTAGTTTTCTTAGTTCCTTTAATGTGTGTTGGCACAGAGAACAGCCAGCCGACACATGTTTCGTCTGAGAAACAATGATCTCTGACTCTTCAGGGCTGGAATTAATACAAAAGAACTTACTCAGTACATGTTACTTATATTCAAATTGTTGCACAGGTTCCAAAACCTAGATTAAAACTGACATCATTCAGCACTTGTGGAAACCAAAATAAGTGGAAATCAAGAAGCACTATGTGGCAGACATGAAGACAGGACTGCTACCAGTTGGAATGCAGCACTGCTGTGCCACCAACACAAGTAGACTTTCAAATCTGTCTCAGGCCTGCCATTTCTGGGCCTGAGTATGCAGTTTATTACCACTTCAACTTGGCATTTAAAGCCATTTGCCAAGCTCTGAATTCACCCTCTATATCGCATAAGATACTCAAAAGGAAGGCCCTAAGTGACTATGATGAAAGGGTGCTGTAAAAATGAAAGGCAGGACATATACTTTTAAGTTTTACATGTCCTAGCAGTGACAAACAGCTGAATTATTTTTTTCGGTGCTGTGAGGCCTACTCTTCTCATTGCTTAGCATTGGAAATTCCTTAAAACACTTTTTACGCTGTAATTCCTGATCAGAAAGAAGTAGCTGCATCATGTTTCATATCTTTCTAAAGGTGGTGATAAATCCTCTTTTAGTAGTAAAGTTAGATTCGACATTACTATTTTAGAAATGCCACTTTTAGAAGGTGTAACTTGAGCCTGTGAATTGTGGCACTCTCTGGAACATAAACCTTCCTTCAAAAAAGTATTTAATTTGATCTGTTGTGGGTTGCCGGTGGGTATAGCCCTCTGATCCAGGGCATAAATGAAACAATATGAAAGAATGCACTGTCTACGATTAGATCAGCTTTCCCACTGGGCACACCACGAAGTGTCAAGAACTTCAGTAAATTGCATGCACTAGTATAAAGTGCTTTATTACTTCTTCATGTTGATATCATGATTTCCGTGTTCAATAATCACACTTATTATAACAAAAATCACATGTGTCATGAATTAACTCAATCCAATGCATTTGGGACACTGATCTTCGTCAGGGGAAATGTGCTATAAGTAAATGGAAAGGCATGTATTCAAAGACCCAAGCAACGATTTTTCAGGAAAGAATGGAAAAAAAGAACAGAAAAAATGTCCACCATAGTCTTGTCGATGCACATTCAAAATATCCCATTAATACGTGATGAATAGTGATGCTTTTGTTGAAAAAAAGTGCTCAAACTTAAAGGAAAACGCGTAATTAAAAAACGAATAAGAAAGGGATGTTCAAGCAAAAAAGCAAATCTGAGGTAAGAACATACCCACAACAGGGTGCAGACAGACAGTGCAGAGCAAAGTGTTTGAAATATGTGACAAAGAAGGTATTTAAACTTAAAAGAAATCCAAAGTACCCGCTAGTACAGCAGCTCCCGCGGTTGCAATGTCAAAGAGCAAAACCGAAGCATTTCGCATGCGTGATGGAAAGTGAAACTGTCCAGAGTTTAAAAGCTTGGACAAGGTGGATACGGGTAAATACATAAGAATGACAGCGTAGTTTCTTACCATTCTGTTGCGATCCTGCTAAGTCTATGTGACCGCGCAGTGGCATGCAAGTGAATCAGTTTCACAAGCGTATTTACGGCGTGATGTGAGAGCAAAACGGAAATATGTTTTTGAGTTAATATTCTCCTCCAACTTGTTTTTTAGTACAAAGAACCTTTTTTTATTTTACTTTTTTTTTCAACAAGGAAGAAGTACCCCAGAGTCTCCAACTTCCTCTTCCTGTCCTGTGCTTTGTCCATCTCCTGGTCATTTTTCCTTTGGACTTGAAGCTGGAAGGATCACTTTCTTTGTCTGTTGCATATATACTGTTGAGTTTAAGGATTTTGTTTTTGTTGTACCACAAGTAAGTTCTAAAACTGTTGCTTAAGGGTGTTGTATGTTTGATAGAGGGCATACACCATAATGTATTTGTACTTTTATTCGATTTTTTTAAATGTATTGTGGTAGGTGGCTTGCAGTTTCAGTAGGTGCCTAGTTATTTTATGCCTTTATTATTTCTTCTTTTGTAAAGGAAACATGTTGCATCGTTCAGTAAATTTTCCCGATATTATTTTTAAAATTTGCAATATTAATTTAATTCACGTTGAGGCTAATCTGACAATGGGCCTTCCAGCTAGTAGGCCCAATACTAGTCATTAAACAACTGTTTCTATGGTGTCTTTTGAATTGAAACATCATTTTAGTCTTGGATGGCATTGAATTGAATTTAAAAATGTTTTTTTTGTGTGGGTATTTCACATTTATTTTGCAAAGCGTGTATAGGTGGGGTAATATATATTTGATGCATTTTGAGGATGTGTGTTGTAAAATTTTCCAGCCCGGTTAATTTTAGTTTTTTTGCATGCTGAATTAATGCTGTTTTCTCCAGTGTTACCATGCCTCCTTTGTCTGGCCAGTGTGTGAGTGTTTGCCAAAGGCCACCATTTTTCTTTGTTCCCATTACCATGTGGCCAGGGGCTATTTTGTATAGTCAGTGTCCATAGGCCTGCATGTGTTCTTTGTTTTTCATGACTCCTTACTTGTTGTTTAACCATGTGGCTGGTGGCCATTTTGTGTAGCTAGCCAGTGTACTTTAGAAATACCGTTCAAATGCCAGATCAGCCATGCTTTCTTGTCTCTTTAGACATAGAAAGTTTGTATACCTGCATCCCGCAGGATGCTACCATCAAAGTTCTGGCTGACGTTTTAGAACAGACTACCTGGGATTATACTACCTCCCGGACTTTCATTATTGAGTGTGCTACATTAGCCCTCAAACGCAATTTCTTTCAATATGAAGACACCATCTATTTGCAAAAGATGGGAACTTCGATGAGCAGTATATTTGCCCCCAGTATCGCGGGTCTGTATGTGTACAATTTCGAACGGACTCACATCCTTGCTGCCACCAACCCTTACACTCTCAATGTTATCCTGTGGCAGAGGTACATTGATGATGTGCTTTTAATCTGGCAAGGCACTGAGGAAAGTCTCCTGGCTTTTTTTGATTGGGTGAATACATGTGACCCCAACCTTAAATTCACCCATCAATACCATCCGAGTTCCATTGTCTTTCTGGATGTCACAATAACTAGGGAAGGTGACCACCTAACTAACAAGACCTATTACAAGCCCACCAGCAAAACAATCTGCTTCATTTTTCGAGCTTTCACCAGCGTTATTTGTGGGAGAATTTACCTTTTGGTCAATATCTACGTATCCGTAGAAATTGTAGCTCCCTGACCGATTTTAGCACACAATTAGAGGACCTTACCAACAAGCTACTCACAAGAGGTTACCCAAAAAGAATCCTAAGCAAAAGCCCTAAGAGGGCTAAAAATCAAAATAGGGAGGCCCTTTTGGAGGAATACAGCCAAGATCAGGAAGCAGAGACACCTTTAACCTGTGTGACAACTTACAGCAACATTTCCAACGCTGTTAGTCGCTGCATAGACAAGCATTGGCATATTCAGACTAGCAATCGGCGAAGATGGCAAAAGCTGCTCTTTTCTTAAAAACGCGACAGGAGCCTACAAGATGTACTTGTCCACACCCGTCCAAGAACTAATGATACAACTCGGGACGATAGTGCACTTACCACATGGGGTTTGCCTCCTGTTTGCGGTCATTTCCCATGTGGAGGGTGCAGCGTCTGTCACCTTACCACAGCTACAAAGACACTCAATCTGGAGGAAGGCAACATTTGGCATCTCAAAGGGCACACAAATTGCAATTCAAGCAATGTCATTTACCTCGTTACTTGTCCCTGCAATCTTAAATATTTTGGGATGACTACGAGAAAAATAAAATTGTGGATTGGCGAGCATCGCAGTAATGTAAGGTGCCGTAAGAGCACCGCAAAATTAACTGCACATTACCTGGAATGCGGCCATTGCCTTAATGACATCAGATGGACAGTAATAGAGCAACTTAATCAGAGTAGTGAAAGTAGCATCTTTGAAAAAGAATAAAGATGGATTCACCATCTTAACACACACTCACAGGGATTAAACAAAGCTATTCTGTGGGGTTCAGTGATGCGGCGCTAACTTTTTCTCCATCTGTACTACTGAAGGAACTATCTGTTTTCTGTTCTCTGTAAATAAACCTCTGGCTCCTTTGTCTAGCTAGAAATAGTCGTTGATTAGGCAAGTATCAAGACCTTTCCCGGGAGTCTGTTATAAGTATTAGATACCCTCCACTTAAAAGGTTCATTGGACTTTTTGATTGTTCCCTTAGCTGCAATAGTGCCTACGTTTCGTGTTATCTTTTTGAGAATTTCTTCAAAATACCTATAAATTCATATATGTACGAACAAATCATTGACAGTTGTATGTTTAATAATTGTGGGCCCCGTGTGGTATGCCATTTGCCCATTACAAAAAACAACAACTACTGTAGGCACTAGGCTATAGAGACTTTATATTTATCAGTGGGACTGATATTTTGCCCTTCCAAACTCTTTGTATTTAGAAATCTAATACGTGAGCTAGCGAGATTCACAAACCTTTAAGGCTCCGATTTTGACGTTTTGAACATGGAGGACTGTGATACATGCTTCACCTTCTGAATGCAAGTTGCCATAAAGATATGTGACATGCTGTAAATTTGCCGAAATTGATAAAGTTTCTTTTTTATAAAAAAAAACACACTAAATTTGGCAAAAAATGCTGGCCCTTAAGGAAACTACAACCGAGTCCCGACCACGTGATCGCGATTAACGTCGATCACGTAGTCACAGAAGATAGCGTTTTCCATTCAGCCTGTGTATTCGGGCCGTGGACGTGGACCCAGTAGGTTCCATGGAGGGCAGTCGCCGGTATTCTAGTAGGTGAGCCGGGAGTGTGGTTTTCGCTCTGTTTACCCTGCCGCAGCTCGCTGCTTTAACCGGGCGTGCATGCCCCTTTGGAGCCACAAATTGATTTAACCTGATTCTGATGTGTGACCCGGGTTTTGCGCTTTGTTCTGTATACTACAGATGGTCCTGGCATGAAGAAATTCCCCCCGCCACGAGCCTAAGGAATACAGCTCCTGATACATAAGAGTGAATTTAAAACCTTAAGGCTCTCTCCTTTCTGAACCTTTCATTAGTGAATGTGTATTTTAAATATATTTATGATTTTTTATAAACGGGCACCATTTTTCAACTTTGTCTTGTTTCGGAAATCCCTCACAGCTTAATGTTAATAGACTGAGCTTGTTTTTGAAAAGGTCGATTTTCCTGCACATTAATATATCTCGATTTCCCTCTGCAAATATTATGCAGCAGTGTCTCTTGGATATAAATTACACCAACATTAGTGGGTTTAACGTACAAAGAGATTTGACTTGGTGGGACATATCTAATATTATGGTATTACCATTGCTCACTGCTTTTCTGGTCGGTTTACCTTCATGCACTTTCTTTGGTAATAACTGTGGATTCCACATTGAATGCCACAATTGGGAAATGTTGTAATAGCTTACACTCCCTTTTTTCTGTTTTTTTTTGTGTGTCTCTTGATTTATTGCAGATACTTCATCCCTCACGCTTCGGAGGGCGACGCACGAGAAAGTTCCTGTGCATGGTTTACATTCAAGTTTGGAATCTCTATATCTTTATCGCCCCAGGTGGCAGTGGCGCCTTAGCGTGTGTTACTCACAAGGCGATGTTTGTTTGTCTTTGGTCCTGATGAATACTAAGCCGATTTTGGGCTTTCCATAGCAGAAACATGTTGACCCCTACATTTTTATAGAACTTTTTTGATTCAAATTAACACAACCAAGCTTATGTCCGTCTTGCACTATTGTTTTTAATGGAGTTAGAGCTACCTTTGTATTAAACTGTTTTTCTAGTCTGGGGAGTAGCCAACACTCCTTTTAACTCACCTTTCATCACTATTGGATACTATTTCATGTATTCTAAACTAGAGCCCAATGAAGACAACTGGCAACCGACTTTCAGTTGGTGCCTGAGGGTTCTCTTTGCTGCACTGTGCATGCAATAGCTTTTTGTTCTACTGCCTTTTTTTTTCTCTGTTTAGTATTCCTACTTTGGTGGTAGTAACTGAATTTCTTTACTGCCCCTTTATGTTTTGTCTTTTTTACGTCACTCTTCTGTTGATTTGTATTCATACTTTAGAAATAGGCCTTCATGTGTTCTTCTTTGTGGCCATACCTCCTTGCTGGTTGTTGTTGTTTGACAATGTGGCTAGCGCCCATTTTCTGTAGCCAGCCAATATGCTTTTGCCATAGACCTGCATGTGTTCTTTCTTATGGACATGCCTCCTTGTTGACTGCTATTGTTTGACACTCTTTTTTGCCATACTACAAAGAGATTGAGAGAATCAGGTTATGCCTTTTAGTATTTGTTCTTTTTTTTTACTTTTCCCTGATAATTTAATATTTTGCTCAAGGATCATTGTGTAATATTTGTATATTTATTAACAGTTTTATATTTTATATTACTTTTTACCTGCACCCCTTGCCTCCAAGTGGGCTTCTCATAGTCCCCTAGTACAGCAGCAACTAATTATTGGTATTTGTTTTGTTGTTGTTTACTTTCATTTTTTTTATTTAATTCTTTTATTTAATTTTCTTATTTTATCTATTTATTATTCACATTTAGAATTTTTTCTAAAATGTGTTTTTAAGTTTTGCCACCATTCATCCACCACGTACCCATCATAGGTACATAGTCGCACAACAACATTAATTTTTTTATGAATATTCCTTTTCCCCCTGGAACTTCTGCCTGTCATAGGTGTACAACACACACCAGCATTCAAATGTTTTATGTAATATTCAATTTTCCTCTAGATACCCTGCCTGCCATATGTGCACAACACACACCAGGATTCATTTTTAAGTATTATTCAATTTTCCCTTCAACACCCTGTCTGCCTTAGGTGCACAACACACACCAGCATTCATTTTAAGGGTTTATTCAATTTTCCTCTAGACACCCTGCCTGCCATATGTGTACAACACACGCCAGCATTCATTTTTTAAGTATAATTCCATTTTCCTTTGGACACCCTGACTGCCATAGGTACACAACCCATACCAGCGTTCATTTTTTAAGGATTATTCCATTTTCTCCTGGAAACACTGCCTGCCAGAGGTGTACAACACATACCAACACTCATTTTTTTAAGGATAATGCAATTTTCCCCTGAACCTTTCTGAGTGTCACAGGTTCCTCCCTTAGATGCATGCATTTCAAACAAAGCAAACAGTTATGTTGTGATCTTCACTGGAAATTAAATATTATCTATTTATTTGAGTTTTATATAGCACTGGCTAGACCCGGAGGTATCAGAGCGCTTCACGTGAGGATTAAGACATGTTACAGTATTACATCAGTTACAGTTACATTACAGTTACATCCGTTGCTAGTGCATTCAATAAACATAGAAAGACAAGACTGAGGGAGGAAGGGACGGGAACATAATGGGGAGATGAGGAAATAAACATTGTCTGATGTCCAGCTGGGTAGGTGTCAGCCAAGGGGGTGAACCAGAGTCAAGCTCCTCTTTAGCTACATATGATAGCTCCACCGGGCATCAGCGAAATGTTACTCTAGCTCCACGATAAGTCCGAACAATTTTAGATTCCTCCCAAGGGGCAACGTCATAGTTCTATCGAAGGAAATTCATTATAGTATGGGGAGGGATGGGAGAAACAGGGAGATGGGGAGAAACTGTGCCCTGGGTAAGTGATGGCCGAGGGGATAAACCAGGGCCGATCTCCTCAATAGCTGAAACGAGCAGCTCCTCCGGGAATCGGACATAATACTCAGACTCCGCTGTCAGGATAGTGATCCCGTGTACTCAGAGAATGTCAGAGTAGTGCGGGGCGGGGGGTTTGGGGGAGAGAAACCATGGTCCGAATGAAATCAAGATGCCATTGTGAGGTCAGGCACTGTCCAAAGAAGGTTCTGTAAGGAAAAGTTTGGCTCAGTAAAAAAAGTCCCCTGACCAGATCAGTATGACAGGGGGGGTGGTTCTTGGAGAAGTGTCTGCAACTATCCATGTTCTAAGCATCGGGGATGGGGCCTGCAGCATGCACTGATAGGATTGCCTGAGTGCAATGCTTAAAGCCTGAAGACACCAGTGGCCATGTTAGGGTCAGGCAGCCATTGGCCTCAGCTTCGCATATGTAGTGGCCCAGGGACCCCTCTCCACACCCTACGTACACAAATTACTCATAGTATTTTACTAGAAAAGTATGGGCCAGTCTCCCTTTGCTCTTCAGCTACTGGGGCCCTTGACAGCCCCACTCAATCCTTCCTCTCGGCAGCCAATGCAAGGTCAGGCACCTCATGGCCTGGGAGCTCATTTTGTGGCCCCCACCAACCCAGCACTCAGATAGTAGCTCCAGAAATCACTGTGGTCCCCACCAGACTGTTACCGATCCATCAGCAGCCCAGAGAGCAGTAGCTGAGACACCTCTCGTCCACCCCTCACCCCCGATGGAGTGCAGAACATTCAGTCTGCTATCTTTCTTCAGTGCAGAACCATGAACTCTCGATTTGGGGCCAGATGTTCAGGTTAGGGCAGCGATGTTATGCCCAAGCGCCTCCAACCATATTCGGGCACCGGAACCTGCCTTTTGTTCCAGAGTGGAGTGCTGGAAAGCTTATTTCTTCAGCCTGGAGTGCGGGGTCGTCAGCTCTAAGCGGCCATGTCGGCCAGAGGCCACAACCCAATGCCAAATATTATGTTCTTGTGATGTGGTTTGACTTTGAGATGCACTGTTGTTTTTAATTATTTAGGATAATAATGATAACTTAATTAAGAACATAATATTATATTGTATGTACAAATCCAAACTGCAACAATGCCACGTTACACCAAATGTTTTTCTCGCTTGTTTACTTTCAGGTGCACAAGAGTCATCGCCCACAGTACTGCCAGACAGTTTTGTGAGTATTTCAGTCTCTTCCCCTTGCACAACTAAGTGCCACTGCCAACGAAAAGCTTCAAGATGGCCCCAAAGAAAGGTGTAGTCAAGAATGTGCCAGGAGAAGTAGCAGATTTATCCTACTGTTGTGTCAACCACAACCTTTTTCGGCAAACGTGTGCATGCTGCACAGGCTCCAGGGAGCAAGCTGGGAGCAGCGCTCCTGCATCAACGGCATCACAGCCAGAAATACAGCCAACACGCGTGTTTTGTCTATGGTTATTCTCCAAAAGACTCCATCAGGGCTACAACAGGCAGGCCTGACAACACTTCATCCTCGGATTACACATGCAGGGAGGAGAATAAAGAACTGCAGGGACCTACAGTCGTGAAGAAGTTAAAATCAAATTTGATGTTGGGCCAATGGCCATTTTTCGAGATTGATAGGTAGGAGACTCAATTATAATAGATAAGCTATGTTCATATACTCAAAGTAGAAATAAAGAGTGCTGGAGACTAGTTGTTGTAGCCCTGATGAAGTCTTTTGGAGAATAACCATAGAAGAAACATGTGTGTTTGCTTTATTTCTGGCTGTATTGCTATAATTTGACTTCAAGACTTATGAACTGGAGAATCGGTTAAACAAGTCCTTGTGGAGGAGTAAAGAAATACGACAAATAAAGAAACCACAGACTTATGCTTGAACTTTCGTTGTTTTGAAATGATCATTCTACTTTAATTTGTGATACTACATGAATATATTTTGCTCAGGGATTCTTAACTAAATAAGCAATTTATGCAATTGAAAAAAATAGCGATTTAGCAGCATAGGGTGGTGGCTGTTTAGACTCCCTTTGAAGTATATCAAAAATATTGAAAGACAGGATACTTAACCCATCAGACATTGCGCAATAGAGACCTCACTACCCAATCAAAAGTTCAAACATTAATGATCTCAAAGGTGTACTATGGTAGTGCAACACTTTGCGGCCTGCCCAGATGAGGACAGCTCCTCTGAAGGCTACTCACAATTCAGCTGCAAGGCTCTTAACTGCCACAAGAAAATACCACCACATCTCTCTGGACTTGCGGGAACTGAATTGGCTGCCATATGAAGCTCGGATACAGCTAAAAATGACTTGCATGGCTCACAAAACCATCCACTTCAAAACTCTGCTGTACCTTGCGCAGAAGCTGGAACTCTCCTGTGGTTCTAGAGCCTCCAAAAGTGCTAGCTCACTTCTGCTTAAACCTTAACAAATTAAGAAAAAAAAGACTTATTACCGAGCCTTTTCAGGGATGCTCCAAGGATCTGGAAGGCCCTACCCCCCGAAGTCAGGGTGAACCCGTCTTCTGTCTTTTTTTTAAAAAGAAGTCAAAGAACTCCTGATGAAAACATTTCTGCCTCAGCCTGGCACCTTCCTCTGATTCTGGGTCCATACCCGTTGACTCTTGCCCAGGCACCTTGTTCACGAGTCTGTCGGCCAATTCTATACTGTGATCTTTTTTCTCTCTCTGTTGATGTGTTTTGCTTTGTCTTCATGAGTATGTTGGATAATTTTAGTCTTTGAATTTGTTGCTTTGTTCATTCTGTTTTGTATGCTTATTCCCTTGCATTACATGATCTGTAAAGCGCTCTGATTCCCTCGTTGGTCATGCTTGCGCTATATAAAACTTTTAAAATAAATAATAAAATACTCTGCTTCAAGTCTTTTAATCAATGCAGGAATCTACCATTGAATCATTGAAAAAGAACAAACCCCAACCAAGGCTTAACAGCAGTGTGAATTGTGCCGATTAAGTCAAGTCAAGTCAATTGAGCTTTATTTCGATTTAGAGTATAGAGCAAGAACGGGTGGGAGAACCTTCTCCTACATCGCGGCCAAGACCTGGAACGAGCTCCCAATGGACATCAGAGGCACCCTCACCCTGCACATCTTCAGGAAGACCCTCAAGACCTGACTCTTCGACTGACCGGAGCAGCACCCGCCCCCCCCTCCCCCGAAGCCTTGAGACCCTCACTGGTGAGTAGCACGCTTAAAAAATCCCTGGTTGATTGATTACTGGGGCAACATGTGCACCAGTGCTATCTGTCTTGTAGGCAAAGCATATTTCTATGCTACAGAAAATGATGGCAGACAACAAAACAATAATCCCACTTTAAACGCGTTTTGACATTTTAGTAACTTTTGATCCATTTGAGCCAGAAGCATATTTTGGGGGAAAATCTGCAAATTATGCAGCAGTTGATGGAATATCTGGCACATCAAATGTTTGCGAAAAACTTCCCAGCCGTAGAATCGCCTGTTTCCAGTGGCCGTGGCCGTGGCCATTTTTAAGAGAAAAGTCTGTTCCTTGCAAGTTTAAAACAAGGAGTCTGCTGAAAATAATGTACCCGAGATACGGCTCCAGAAAATCAACAGCAATGGCGCTGATGGTTCTGTCATTATCGGCGTCCTGTCCAACAGGAAACGTGTGTGTGTGCAGTAGGCACCAGTGTGAAGCAATAGTGATTTGCGTTTTTGAAAATTGCTCCACGATAGTGTTAAAATAAGCAAGTTAATTTTGGGAATCATGTTTTTCACCTTACCTCAGCCTGTTTTGAAATGAATTCTAATACTGAACTCTCAAAAATATTTGAATCATTTTACGTATTGCATGTATACGTAATTAAAATGCTATCGATTAAAGTGGCGTTTGTCTCTGCACGGCTAAATATATGGCACTTTAAACATTAAAAGTCGCATTGAAATGAAATCTTTGGTCTGCATTGCAGCAGCATGCACATGGCTGCTAGTGGGTATGTGCTGCTGAGGCATTTTAAAATGCAAATACTGGGCGTGCATATAAAGTGCGCCTGTCAAATGTTTTAACTTGTTTTAAATGTTTCATTTATATGTAATGCAGGAAAAACTGGTGCTGTGTCTACTGAGGCTTAAATACAAAAGGGCCTCTCGACAAAAAAAACTTCATTTGATGTTAAACCCCTTTGTTGGGCTCACGAGTTCTGTGTGCTTAAGCCTGTTATGCAGACAGGATTCCCCTGTAAGAGACGTCCGTATCTTGGTGACGAGTTTAGGTCGAAACTATAGAAAATCACACTCTGGCGTCAGGCAATGAAAGAAAAGTCAAAGTGCATTCAACGCTGGCAAGTTGCCACGGTCATCTATTCATTCTCAAGGGAGATCATTGCATGCACAACATTTCTTGTTATAAAAGTTCACACTCCAAGCTTTCTCCATCGAGCACAATGCGAAATAACATCAATTCCACCAATTCGGCTCTGTGATCTATTGTGGCCCTGTCCAGATGTGTAATGTGTTTCCTGGTTGGGTTTTTGAGTTGGAGACAATAGTTTACCATATACATCCAACCAATGAAAGCGCAGCACATTCCTCGAATTAAACCGTACTAACGCTAAAATTTGATTATGCTTGCGGACTTCATGTCTGGGTTTTTGTTTGGGGTCCGCAGGGGGCACGAATTGATGCGCCACTGTTGGCAAGATACTGCAATGTTTAAATAAGATCTTGTTGCCGCTCTCAAGATTGAAGGGAAAAAAAGCAATACAAAAAAATCTTTTAACTGTTATAGCGCCCAAAAAATAGTTTGAAAAATTGTCATGTTTTGGAGGCGACTAATGGATTTATTTGCAAATTTATTTAAACGGAGATGGGCGCTGCAAAACAGGCAAAATACGCCAAAATGTCAATGCGGAGAAAAGTGTGCCATAAAATTGCGACATTTTGCCCTATAGGGCGTCCCTCCTATTGCTTTAACCTTTTTGAAATATACATACACATATATTCTTTTGACAAAGGATCTTAAAAGCGAGAATACGTTACAGATTTTGTGTTTTTAATAATCTGATTGAGGATGGGGTATGGATTGTCACAATAAAGGAAATTATTAATGTTTGCGAACACCGGATGAAAGAAAGATTTTCAACTATGTATACACGCGCCTAGGAAGACGAGAAAAGATTGCAGCTTTACTAATAAACGAGCAATCACATGTTTATTGCTATATTACACAGGTCAAATTCGAGTTTATCAACACAGTAGGGTAAAAGAGCACGACAAAAATATTTTTTTAGATTTATAGATATATAATACATACAAAACTAAAAGTAAAGAGTGTTTTTGTCAAGTCATATATATATATATACATATATATATATTTTTTTTTTCACTGAAAAAAACCATAGTTTTTAGGGAAAGTTATAGTTAGTTGGACATTTCACTCATACAAAACCAGAGAAATTCCCCCGTTATGTCAGTTTAGCTAACTATAACTTGCGCCCCGCAATGCACTGCTGATGACGTCGCATATTACATCACTCATGACATGGTCAGTGACATCACTGATGACATCTCAAATTACATCACTGATGACATCACTGATGACCTCATCAGAGTGACTGTGTTTCTGTAAAGTTTAAATATGTTTAATATATATAGGGAAAGGCGTGTTGAAGAATGAGTGGGTGAATGTCTGAATGGATGATTTAGTAGGTGTGTGACTGACTCTATAGGTGAGTGATTAAACATATCTTACTGAATGCATGGGTTAGTGACTAAACTGTGTGAATGTATCCGTCTGTCTGTTGGTGTGTAAGCAGCTGCATGGGTTTGTGAATAGCTACATGAGTGTCTATATGGGGTATTGATTGGTTGAGTATCTATATGGGTGCCTGAGTGTTTGCGCGTGTGGTGTGTGTGTGCCTCTGTCCATAGATGTGTGAGTGAGTGATTCACTGGGTGCATAGTTTCAAGAATGCATCTGTGATGGACTGTATGGGTGGCTGAGTGTGTGTATGGGTGTGTTAGTGAGTGAATGTATATCTCAGTGGTACATGTGTGAGTAACTACATATGTGAAAGGCAGTATATATGCGTGTTGGAGTATATAAATGGCTATAAGTGAGTTTGTCATTGTGAGAGTGGCTGTATGGATGAGTGTGTGCTTGTATCAGTGATTGTATAAGAGCGTAAGAATGTGCTAGTATTTGTATGAGTAAGTGAGCTGGTGTGTGTATAACTGTATAGGTGAGTAAATGGCAGTTTGATTAATTATTTGCATGACTGACTAGGTGTGTCAGAACTTCTATGAATGAGTGGCGGTTTGTGAGTGTCTACATAGGTGTATGAGTTCATATGATAGCCCTGTACTGAGTGACCCTAAGTATGAGTGACTGTTCAGGTGAGTGAGTGGATGTGTGTATCAACCTAAGAATCAGTGAGTGGGTATGTAGTTATTGGTGTTGGAGTGTTTATGGTTTTGAGAATGGAAGTCTGTAATTTAGAGTTGGTGTATCAAAGTTTATATTAAGGGGTAAGAAGATGCATCAAATTATCACATGGATGATGTCATCAGTGATTCATCAGTGATGTCATTTGAGATGTCATAAGTGATGTCACTGATCATGTCATGAGTGATGTAATATGTGACATCATCAGCAGTGCATTGCGGGGGCACGAGTTATAGTTAGTTGAACTAACTATAATGGGGTAATTTCTCTGGTTTGTACGAGTGAAATGTCCAACTAACTATAACTTCCCCTAAAACCTATGGTTTTGTCAGTGAATTTCTGAGGTTTTTTAAGTGCTAATTTCTAACTATAACATGCCTGAAACCTATGTTTTTTCAGAGAATTTCAAAGGTTTTTTAAATGCTAATTTCTAACTATAACGTGCCTGAAACATATGGTTTTTTAAATGATTTTCTAAGGTTTTTCAATGCTAGTCTCTAACTATGCCTACAGAGGTAGGACATGGGAAGAAAGAAGCAAATGAAATACAGAAAGAAGCAACAGTAGTCCACACAGATGAAGAAAAGTACAGGAAGAAGCAAGACATGTGCAGAAAGAACCAACAGAGGAGCAGAAAGAGGCCTTGTTGCAAAATCATCTTGTGCCCACAACTATTTTAGATGGGTTCTGAGGTAACTGACTCTGACTAACTAGGTCTAGAGGCAGTGCAATGCTAAAAGACACTTAGAATACAGTGAAAACACCTACATACACTAGGGAACACTATGCGTTGGATTACCCCTGTCATTAGCATGACCTCCTCTGTAAGGCCTTAGTACAAAATAGGGCAGGGGGATTAAAACTACCTCTTGGTCAGATGTGCAGAAATATGCTAATTTAACTAGTAGTCGCGGTTGCAGAGTGGTGGAGAAATGGTGATGGCCATCCAATCAACTCTCAGGAATTTCACTGCATAGGACTTAAAGGAGGTACCAGAAGGTATTCTTGGCCCCCAAACTCCCTCAGGACTAACTTGGACTTCATCCCCCATCCCGTAGTTTGCCACCAGGCACGTTTGCAGAGTGCTAGAGAAAGTGGGCCATGCCCTCGGAAGACGTCTTAGCAATCCCACTGTGTAGACAAATGCCATGCCCACTTTCTCCACCACTCTGCAAACGCGCCCCTTGGTGCACTGTAAGTTGGGGGGTTAAGTCCCCTTGAATCCTGAGGGTCCCTGGGGTGCAACTAGCCCACCAGGTACCTCCAGTAAGCGCCACAGAGCTGCATTGCAGAGAGGTGTAAAAATGGTCATGGCCTGGACCACCTCTCTGCAACGCAGTGCAGTGGCGCTTACTGTAGGTACCTGGTGGGGTTGTTGGGCCCAGGGACCCTCAGGATTGAAAGGGAATTAATTGCCCAACTTAAAACGTGCCACAGGGCGTGTTTGCACACATGTCACTTCTGGTCCCGCCCCCTCCCTTCACCACTGTGCAAACGCGCCCTGTGGCGTGTTTTAAGCTAGAGGATTAAGGCCCCCTGACACTGGATACCAGGGTGACCGGGCAGGCGGTGCGTTTGTCGTGAATCGAGATGGTAAGGATCACCCCAAATTAAAAAGAGGAAAAGACAACCGCTACAAACCCCACATGAACTAAGGAATGGAAAGGTGGTTACAACCGGCATAAACCATTAATATAAAGCTTTGTGGAGTTTATCCATTGACTCGCATGGCCTTATAAAAAACACAAAATCCGTTGACGGTAAAGCAGAGTTGCAGGAGATTATCTAAGGTTACCCCAACTCCCGGATCAAGACTGGTACAGCAAAATTGAAATTGCTATGAATAATGAAGATGTTTTTAATATAGTCCTGAGGAAGGTGTCCTAACCATTGAAGCACCGAAACGCGTCGACAAAACTGGCTTTTTAATTAATCATTGTATATTTATGTACCGATTATCATTTATTGTGACTTATGAATACATATGTATGAATTCTTTATGTGTAAGAAACTGTTTATATTAAGTCATTTGATGAAACCTTTTTTAATAAATACTGTTTTTAATAAATACTGTTTTGATATATTTTATGTTATGATTTGATTTATGTACGAGTATATGAGTAGTTGGGGATAGAATAATTTTTTCAAGAAAGGTGTCATTGTTTACAAGGTACACTTGAGATCTAAGTTGGAATACACAGAAATTAATTTTATTTTTGTTAAGTCCCCTTGAATCCTAAGGGTCCCTGGGGTCCAATTAGCCCACCAGGTACCTACAGTAAGCGCCTCAGAGCTGCGTTGCAGAGAGGTGTAAAAAGGGGCATGGCCTGGACCACCTCTCTACAACGCAGCACAGTGGTGCTTACTGGAAGCACCTGGTGGGCTTGTTGGCCCCCAGGGGCCCTCAGGATTGAAAGGGAATTAATTCCTCAACTTTAAACGCACCACAGAGTGTGTTTGCACACATGTCACCTCAGGCCCACCCCCTCCCTTTACCACTGTGCAAACGCGCCCGTGGCGTGTTTTAAGTTGGGAGATTAAGTCCCCTTGAATACTGAGGGTCCCTGGGGTCCAACTAGCCCACTAGGTACCTCCAGTAAGCGCCACAGAGCTGTGTTGCAGAGAGGTGTAAAAAGAAGGAGCGTGGCCTGGACCACTTCTCTGCAACGCAGGCCTGTGGCGCTTACTGGAGGTACCTGGTGGGATAGCTAGCCCCCAGGGGGCCTCAGGATTGAAGGGGAATTAATTCTCCAACTTAAAACATGCCATAGGGCGTGTTTGCAGAGTGTTGTTGGGAGGGGGCGGGTTCTCTGGCACGATTGCGTGTTTTTGTTATTATTTATTTTTAAGAAAGGGGGCTTCCTCTCTTAATTTATGGGCCCTGGTGACCCCAACCCTCCAGGGCCTGACACCAATTTTTGTTAAAAATGGAAGGGGGCCACGTGGCCCCGCTTCCGAGGCCATATTCGGCCCCAGGGACCCCATCCCCCAGGGCATGGCCACTGTTTTTTTGTAATTTATATTTGGAGGGGGGCTGCATGCCCCCCTCCTCAGGCCATTCATGGCCCCAGGGACCCCATCCCCCTGGGCCGGCCTTTGCTTTTTAAATAAAAAAATTATTATGGGGCAGGGGGGCCGCGTGGCCCCCGTCCCAGGCCACTTCTGACATTGCTTTTTTTTTCAGAGGGGACCCGCGTGGCCCCCTCCTCAGGCCAATTATGGCCCTGGGCCGGCCTGCCTTTTATTTTGGGCTGCGTGGCCCCTCCCCCAGGCCACTTCCGGTCCCGGAGACCCCATCCCCGGAGCCAGCCCTATCAGTTGGGGACCATGGGGGGTCCCTAATCTCCCACGTTCCTGCCGGCTGCGGGAGCCGTCATTGATTTTCCACAAGGGGAGCAGCTGACATGCAGCTCCCCTTATGGAAAAGCAATTCTGCTTTGCTTCATTGAAGCAAAGCAGAGTTTTATTTTTGATTTTCTCAGCAACTGCTGTACGGATTTACATCATTTAAGAAAAAGAGTTCTTTCTGAAACAAGGGCTACCTTTATGCAAAATTTGGTGTAATTCCGTTCAGCAGTTCAAGCTGTAGCCGTGTCTAAAGTGTCCTATGGGAAATGCATTTTTCAACCTCTTTTTTTTAAATTTCTCAGGAACTACTGAACGGATTTCCACAATTTAACAAAAAGAGTTCTTTCTGAGACAAGGGCGACCTTTTTGCCAAATTCGATGTAATTCTGTTCAGCAGTTCAGTCCGTAGCCGTGTCTAAAGTTTCCTCGGGGAATTAACATTGAGAAAACAAATTTTGGGACCCCCTTTTTCCTCGGACCCCACTTGCTGAATCATCCCGAAATTTTCAAGATAGGAGCTGACCGGAGCGTCTCACTAGTTTTGAGAATTTCGCAAAATTTCGTCAACAAGCGCCAAAGTTATTGGGAAAAGAAAAAACGCTTTTTGAATAGAAACAAGGTCCTAACTATAACTACCCACTGGCGACCACCAGTAGGTAATATATATATATATATATATATATATATATATATATATATATATATATATATATATATATATATATATATTCAATGAAAAAACCATTGGTTTTAGGCCATATATAGTTAGGGATTTGCATTTACAAAACCTTATTTTACTCGCATAAAACCATTGAAATTCCATATATAGTTAGATGCGCTAACTATATATCGCGCACCCGCAATCCACTGCTGATGATGTCACATATTACATCATTCATGACATGGTCAGTGACATCACTGATGACATCACTGATGACATCTCAAATGACATCACTGATGACATCTCAAATGACATCACTGATGACATCACTGATGACATCTCATTTGACATTACTGATCACATCACTGATGATATCATTCATGTGATAATACGATGAACCTCTTCAGACTCTAATATAACCTTAGATACAATCAGTGTAAACAGACACTCACAGACTGTCACTCATCCATGGAGTTACTCACACACCTAGTCAGTCATGCAAAGAATCAATCACACCTCCATTTCCTCAACTATACAGTTATACAAACTTTACTTATTCAAACATATACTAACACATATTTACTCTCTTATACAATCCCTGATACAAGTTCACAATGATCCATACAGCCACTCACACATTCACTGGCTCTTATGCACAGTTATTTATATATGTCAACTCTCACATGTACTGTGTTTTACATATGTACTTACTTTGACATGTAGCACTGAGATATCCATTCACTCACCAATACACTCATGCACACAGTCAACCGCCCATACAGCTGTTTCCACATGCACTTTTGAAACCATACATCTAGTGAATCAACTGCTCACACATCTATGCACAGAGTCATACACCTCCCAGCCACCCACACACACACTCAGTCTCCCATACAAATACTTGGGCAACCAATCAATAACCCATATAGTTACTCATATAGCTACTTATCAACACATGCAACAGTTTACAGAACAACAGACATAATGATGCACAAATTAAGACAGTTTAGTCACTAACCCATGCACTCAGTGAGACACATTTAATCGCTCACTCATACAGTCAGTCATGCACCTACTAAATCCTTCATCCAGACACTTATACATCCACTCATTCTTCAATATGTAAGACATATTTTAACTTTACAGAAACATACAGTCACTGGGTGTTGTCATCAGTGATGTCATCAGTGATGTCATTTGAGATGTCATCAGTGATGTCATCAGTGATGTCACTGACCATGTCATGAATGATGTAATATGTGACATCATCAGCAGTGGATTGCGGGTGCGCGATATATAGTTAGCGCATCTAACTATATATGGAATTTCAATGGTTTTATGCGAGTAAAATAAGGTTTTGTAAATGCAAATCCCTAACTATATATGGCCTAAAACCAATGGTTTTTTCATTGAATTTTCAAGGTTTTGTAAATGCAAATTCCTAACTATATATCCACTATAACCTATGGTTTTTTCTGTGAATTTCATTGGTTTTTTAAAAGCTAACATCGGTAACTGTAAAATGTATTCTTCTTTAAATCTTAAAATATATTTTAGATGTTTATTAATAAAATTTTTTTTAATATTTTTTTTCTTCGCTTCCAGTTCGCGAACCGGGAAGCTTTCCGTTAGCTCATCTTGATGCCGCGACCTAGTCCGCGAACCGGTCAACGTTACGTTAGCGGAACTGTGACGCGTCGCGGAAGCGCGACGTATCACGTTGTCGCGTAATGCGTCTAATGACGCCCCGCGTTAGCGCTCCCGGAAGTGCTCCGGACCGCGAACCGGAAGCGATCCAGGACGCGGCGCGCACCGCGTAACGTAAGCGGAACAGGTCATGTGACTTGTTTATCAAAGTTTTCATTGGTTCATTTCACTTTTGGTTTCCAAATGATGTATGACTAGGTCATGTGACCTAAAAATAACACTTTTCATTGGTTCAGAACTTTTGCTTTTCCCAAATCATGTAAACCCCTCCTTCTTTCCTCACTCTGACTTTCATCTTGGTGAGAGAAAGACCATTTTCCTGGAGTTCATCAATGGCTTCCATACTTGCTGCAGCTGGTGCACCCCCACCACCACCTCCACCTCCTCATAAGAAGAGAGGACCACCAAGTCCATTTATCTCCAACAGAGATGAGGAAGAGGAGGAAGAAGAAGAAGAGGATAGAGATCAACCACAATTTATCCCAGAGTTGCCCCGTGTTTCTAAGAGGAAAACAAGTTTCATCTGGCAGTTTTTTTCCATCCCTCCAGGGCAAAAGAAGGTGAATGCTAAATATGCCACCTGCCTCATCTGTAAATACAGATTGTCTAGAGGCACAGAGAAAAAATATAGTATGGGGAACTATACTATGCATCGCCATATGGCCAGGTGGCATCCCTTAAACTACAGCCGGGCTGAGTTGAGGGACCTACAAGACAATCCCCCGACAACTCCTGTGGCCAGATCTACGTCAACAATGTCTTTGACAGGAAGAGAGGCACAGGAAACTGTGCCAAACATTCAACCAAACTTTAAACATATGAAGTTCACCTGTATATACTGTGGTGCAATGCTTTCGTATGGGAACATGAGTGTGAACTTGATAAATATGGTGTTCGAAAACCATAAGTGCCCTAATGCACCCAAGCAGTAATTTTTTTTTTGCTCCTGTTGAGCCCTTTTCAATTCCTGTTTTTTTGTTGTTTCCCCTCCATAAAAAACACAAAAAAAACATAAAACTGTTCTAAAAATACAAAAAAATCAAAAAATGTTCAGAAAAAAAAAATAAATAAATAAAACAACAAAAACAAAAAAAAAAGTTCTTTTCAGAACTACCTCCCCTTTCAAATAAAATTGCTAGAATGTTTATCACTCTGGCAAGCTCTATTTCTTTTGGTTCGCTTCAAGTTCGCTGACCGGTTCGCGAACTTGAAGCGAACCAAAAAAATATTTTTTTAAAAAAAAGAAGAGTTAGTATAAGGGAAATAAACAGAGAATAATGTAAAAAGAAAGACAGCTATAGAGACTAAATCAGAGATAGTGTCAGTGACATCATCAGCAGTGCATTGCGGGTAAAAAGAGTTGAAAACATTTACCTTATAATTCTTGTTACCTTTTTAAAATATTTTTTCATACTTTCAATCTGTAAAAGAGAGAACAAACATTTCCAAAAATATTAAAACATGTATTTAAAAATTAGAAAAGACAAGGCAAAAGGTTCAAGAACAAACAGTTTTTCAACAACTTTGACATTTACAGAAGTCTCTGCTTCTCTACGTCCCCTACACAATCCTAAAGATATATATTTTAAAGAAACTGTATCTTGATGTTGATGAACTGAGGCCTATTTTGGAACATGGTGCTTTTTTTGCACTGCTAATGTCTCACAATAGTGATGCAATAGCAGCGCAAAAAAGATGTAAAGCCATCATAAAATTGTGTCTAACATTTTAAATGATTGTTTCAGGATGCAAATAAGATGTGTGCTTTCAAGAGCTTTCTTTGAGGTGAGGCCTATTCATTTTTTTTTTAAAAAAAACAGTACCCAGGAGTACAGCACTGTGAGCATTAAAATTGACACTTACAGAAGACTCAGTTTCTCCATATCTACCTCACATTTCTAAATGTATATCATAAGTACAAAAAGCAGAACATTAATTATACATATTAAATGGTTTATTTTTGCTGTTCTCAGAATGTATCAAATTTCACTTAAATCAGTGACTTGAAGGTATTCATCATGTAACAGCGGGGAAAAAAAAACACAATCAAAATGATTGTGTTTAAAAAACCCATTCAACATAAGAAATCTGAATCCAAAACTCCTTAAAATTAACTTACTTTCAATGACGTCGAAGGATGTCCTATGAACAGCGTCCACTGTGTTGTGCTATAAATATTGTCAGCCCGCCACTTTCTGAAAGAAAACCTCCAACGATTCGAAAAATATGTTACATACAAGAAAAGACTTCTCACATTCTACCACATGTTTCCACTTGGCCAAATCATGTTGCAGCTATTCACAAGTCTTGTAATTCTTCCAATCAAATCCCGTCATTTTCTATTTTCGCAACTTTCTAAAAGAAAACATTTAAGATAATTTTCACAATCCTGGACTACTAATATCTTACCCTTCTTTGTCACTCATGTTCTCCTTTTCCTATGACACTGATACTGCTTACTATGAAGCAGACTTACTTGCATCAGGTTTATATAGTCGGATTTTACAAAATAACATTATAATTAAAAGTTTTGGACCAATAATCTAGACAGCATTGCAGACTTACATTCCCTCAACTTGATGAACCTTTTCCAATTCTTCACAGGAAATCCCAAGATTCTTTCTTTAAAATTTTGGTTTTAAAAACACCAGGTAAGAATTTTTAAGATCAAACGGCAATTTTTTTTTTAAAGTTACAACGGAATCATTGCAGAATGACCAGCCGTTTCGAGACTTTAAATAAGCTGTATAATGTCCTGAAGTTGTTGAAGGACCATCGTGATAGATAATTGCTACAGTTACAAAAGTCCTTCCTGATATTGAAAGCTGAGAAGCCACAAAATGTTTTATTAAAGTTGACAATTTTGATCCATCAGGCCTACATCGTTGCATCATTAAAATGACATACTGTCCATATCTACGTATAAGTAATGTTGACATCATTTCAGATTTACATTGGCTACACTCCATGTTGTGATCCGCTGCATTTACTAGCTTATTAAAGGAGACTGATTTACTGTCTGGCAAAGTTAAATATATAAATCTTTCTGAGTCTACACTAGTAGTACTTGATACCCTACAATTCTCGCAGTCATGCTGCCATTGATAAGAAAGCCCAAACAGTTGATCTACATCTACACCCTCATCTTGCAATATATCAAGCATATACATTAAAAACTCCTGACAATCTTGCTGATTATTTTCAGAGAAGTCTGTTTGACCTGAACATTCATCTAACAGATAACGAACTTCAGACACACTTTCTACTTTTGTTCGATCAGTGCTACATTTCTCGAAAACAGAATTCAACAAACAGCATAAAATTTGTTCTGAATTCAACAGAATCTGTTCTTTTAAACTCTCTAGTGAAAAGAGAACATTAACCACTACATTTGCATAGCAGTTGACACCAGAACTGTTTTCAAATTGAAAACCGACAACATCTTCAACAGAATCCACTTTCTTTCTGCTAACAATTTTCGGTTCATTGACTTTTAGTCTTTTTGCAACAACCTCCCTACTATTACTGCTATTTCTACGTTTCCGGCCTACCACACGTTTCTCAAACAAAGGATATTGAGGCAAATGTGGCGCATACTCTCTTCTTAACCTATTGTATTCCTTAACACAATCTAGATCCGCACAAATATTTGTGACATCACAGTCAATTAAGTACAATCCCGATAAAGTTCTAACTCGTGACAATGCCACATATGCCATACCCTCCTTGAACACAGAACTGCCAATATTCACCAATGCACAGTCTACACTTAAACCTTGCGATTTATGGATTGTCACCGCATATGCCAAGCAAACAGGAAACTGTTTACGGCGAACATATAAGTCTTTAACAAGCAAAAACCTAGCAGAACAACGACCAATTTGCTGTACTTCCTCAATGCCATCAAATTTAATTCTTAAAAATTCTATTCCATCTCTATTTCTGTATTTCTCAAAATCAACAACATTACCCATTGATCCATTTACCAGACCTCTTTCTACATGTAAATTCCTTCTCAAAATGATTCGGCAATTTAAACACACATTCAAAGTCTTTTCAAAACCCGCTGTTTTAGATATAGTCTTCTCTAATGAATCCAATTTTGATTTCAAATTGTCTGACAAAATAATTGTTGATCCCATATGCTCTAATTTGTCAATAGCTTCAAGTTTCACAATCTCTTGCTTTTCTAAATTCAACATTTTGTTGTTGAAGATGGCACATTCTGCAAGAGTTGGCATGAGACATATCCCGGATTTCTTCTCAGTAATTTTCTGAAAAATATTCTCAGGCACAATCTCTTGTTTGGGATATAAATTTGACAGTAATCGTGCATTTAAAGCTTCTCTTCCATGCTCGGTCACTTTTCCAATTCTAATATCTTGTAGAATATTCTTGTAATCTTCATCCTTTGCCTGACGCATATTTTGATGCAGTTCAGCATAATTGAAGTTTAACCATATATTGACGTTGCCAATGCTCCCTAGGCACTTCCTGGTATCTTCATGCGTGAGTATTTTGAACACAGGTTGACCTTTTACTGGTGTCAGCTGCAGAAGATCTCCGAAAACAATGATGTGTTTCACACCAAATAACACATCATATTCAGTTTTAAGTACTTCTTGCATTCTCAAATGCACAAAGGCAAGCATGACATTGGAAACCATGCTTACTTCGTCAATGATAAGTAGTTTCATTTTCCTCAAGACTCTTGAAACTTCACAGCAAGCATCTCCAGATAACTTGTTGTATTGTAATTTGTTGTCATGCTCCACCGGCAGCATCAGTAGACGATGCAAAGTAATACCTTTAATGTTATGTGCTGCCAGTCCAGTAGGAGCGGTGACAACACAAGACAGCGATGACTCACTCCTTTCCTGCAAATAACAAGAGATTACTTTAATGAGGAAACTTTTTCCAGTTCCCGCTTCTCCACTCACGTACAGTCGGACAGGCTTCAACGATGTACATGAGCACTTGTTCTTCTCATGACTTAATCCGTGCTCAATTTCCTTGGTAACTTCATCATATATTTTCCTCTGCTCAACGTTGAGTTGTTTTTCCAAGTCTTCTAAGTTAACTGAATCCTCCTGAGCATGTGCCATGGCTCTTTCTACTTCATTCATAGCAGTGGCAGCTTCATTTTCGATAATAGGTCCTCCAAGTGGATCTTGACTCAATGAAACAGAACTCTGACTGTCCTGAGAACTGTCTCTGGCAATCTCGGCTGCAATCGTTGCTTCCTGCTCAATTTCCAAAGTTAGCATTTCTTGATATTTACAAAAAGCAGGACATTCTATGGACTCCTTGGCTGCATTGAAAGAGTCTTCGTAACAGAGGAAATCTCCAAGCAGTTCCTCTTCTGCACGCCAAGGCTTAAAAAGTTGCAAAAGTGCTAAATAAAAAAACTCATTTTTTTCTGGAGATTCACCACTCAATTTTCGATGGTTTACTAATTGGCATTTTCTTTGCTTGACCAGGCATCCCTCACTTCCAATTACAGCATACACTCCTTTCTCAATATCTTCTTTGATGTTCCTCTTGAATGTATAATTTTGGAGAACCTCATATAGACAAACATTCTCAAGGTGACTGCTTCGATTTGGATAATATGTATCCAACATGTTGGTCTTCAAAATGTCGGTACTGTTTGGTTCCTTTTCTGCCAAATACTCAATTTCCCGGACAGGTTTTAGAACTCGATTTCGCGTTGCAGCAAGACCAAGACTCGCCCAAACGAGACTCCTGGATTTGGCATAGAGACTTGCTGAAGACAATCGATCAGAACATTCGTAAGCTCCGATTTCTCGATGCGACAACATCTTCAGACTGAAACTGTACAACTTCTTGCTGAGGCTCTTTTCATGGGAAATGTCCTCCCACATATCCTTCAGTTCGGTCTTTTCTTTTTTGGTGATGTAAGATGTCACATACCGAGCCACAGCCATACAGTTGTCAGCCACAAACTGTATATCCATGTTAGCATTCCACATGGACAAAATCACTGGGTTGTAGTCATTGATGTACTTGGACTCTTCGTTCCTTTTCAAATTGTATGTATTCTTGGGTGATTTCCTCATCACATTATGTCGCAGCGAAGACATCAAACTGTTCACTCTTCCTTTAGAAATCACCGGTCGTGGAAAGTTGAAACGACATTTGGTGTAGAACTTCTCCTTGTTTCTGAATTTACGACGACAGTACTTTCCACAACGATGGCTTTGGAAACGTAGAACTTGTTCTCTTAGACTTTTGTTCTCCGTTGCGTTTGGAACAGCACACGTAGAATATTGTTCGATGAAATTCATCACTAAGTCATCCGGATCTGTTCCAAATTTAGGTGCATCCTTGATCCACAACAACATATGTATATGAGGGGCACCTCTTGCTTGGTACTCCTTTCTCCAGAAGAAATCCAACACCTCTCCAAGAGGTGGATTCTTTTTATTTGTGATGAAAGACATCATAGCTTCAAATCTATGATTGAAGTACCTGCATACATTCACTGGATCCAAAGAACACAGTTCTCCAGGTGTCTTGAATTCAATGTTTTCAATATTTCCATTTGCCTCTCGTAGAAATTCAAGTAAGTCTTCCCAGCCATACTCGGCACAGCTCAGAGTGAGGAACCATGTTGGAGTTCCTAAGTTCCTCAGCATACATTTTAAATCACCATGACGACGGTACCAGTACTCATTAGTACCACGCTGACACGCCATGAGATTAATTAAGTGAGAATCCAAAATACTGTCTTGGACATTGACTTTATGCATAAAGTCACTTGCCGAGATGTTTCGCATCTGTATACCACTTTTTAAGATGTGGTTCACTGCATATGACAGTCCAGACAGATCGCTTTCAAACAGGAGATGAAACAAATAGGGAATGCATTGCCGAAACCTAGGATCTTCTGCATACAATCGTAAAGTCCGGTATTCAGACGCAGGAATTTGATGAGGTCGCTCATCATATCTTCCTCCTTGACCTGTGGGAAATAGCTGTGGGAAACACCGAGCTTCCAAACTTTCCTCCCAAACACTAATGGGACTCCCTTTGGCTTGTTTCATTTGAAACAACTCAATAGCATTCCCCATGACTTCCTTGGAATGCAAAGGATGAACACTATAATGTTCATATATTTCTTCACTTTTAGAGGCCTCTACTTTCTCAATTTGGCCAGCACACAAATCGCTATCCTCTTCATCACTTACTTCCTCTTCTGCAACATATACATTCTTATAGTACTTATTATTTTTCTTCAAATACACTGTTGCCTTTTTGACTTTCCTAACATCCACTAAATCTTGCCATATTTTCTTATTCTTTGTCGGAACCCCATTTACCAAGATAACCAGAGGTTCCTCTTCCACTTTTTCTATTCCAATTGTGTTAATGTTTTTGTTCAAATCTAAAGGCAAATAAACAACTCTTCCCTTTAATCCTCTCTGTAAATCTGCTGGAGGCAACTTCCCTGTCTTTGGCTCCATTCTTACAATAGCCTGAAAGGGATGGATACTTTGAATCAAAATAGATTCATAAGTATTTAAATCCTTCAATTCAGAAGGAATCTCAACCAATTCCAGATTATTATGAACTGCCCTAGCAGGCATCTGGTTTTGGTTTAATTTATTACAACAATAAGTACACACACGTTGATCCGATCCCAAATCAAAATAATTTTCTACCATCAAGTATGTGGCAAAATTCTTCCATTCACTATTATTTTCCCTTTCACTTTTTGCATATAAATCCACTACCTTAGTCTGATTCTTATAATAAGTGCGTCGACAACATACACAAGTGAAATTAGGCCTCTCACTTGATTTCATCTGAAACGTGGCAATTTCCTTCTGAAAATTATCTGTACTGGAAACCTGTACATTATCTTCCACATTACCCTCTACTTCAGGGTCAATTTGAACATTCTCATCTTTACTACCAAAGTAACAAAACTCAATTTCTTCACAAATATTCTTCACATCTATTTCAGAACCATGCAAAAGAGCAGCACATAATTGTTTAAGCATAATTGCTGGACTCTTAGCATAATACAACATTCTCACTAATTTTCTCACTTTATTATGATGCACTGCTAGCATCCTGAAATGATGAAAAACACTCTGGCATACTCTCCTGGAAAGACAAGCCAGTGAATGACCACGCAAACCTGTCATTTGTCTCACTCTGCAAGGATGTAAATCTTGCAACAACTTCATTTTCTGCTTCAAACTTTTCTTATTAAATGTCCGTATAAAATCACAAAGCAAATTGATGGAAACCTGTCGCACACTGCAAATAGAACTACACTTCCAAATGTACACAGGACCCTTAGGACGTCTTCCTAAAACCTCATCACTTAGCGCCTCTTCTGTCTCTGTTGTCACAAGTTGTTCTTTTTCAACTGGACAACCATCCTTCACTTCATAAGCTCGACCACTGGTGTCAACTGCAAACACCAAATCATTATCCTGAAAATAACTCTCCTCATTAAAAAATGCCTCACAACTTGAACTATGCATCCATTCTCCGGAAAAAACTTCACAAAAGTTAGTACGATTTACTACTCTCTTCCATCTACTTTTTGTTTTGAAATCAGAAATTACCTTGCTTAGTTTCCTAATTCTATTGATTACCAAAATAAACAACTTTCGCTTAATTTCAAAAGCATGATCAATAATTTTCTCTACATTTTTCTTCTTCTTATAAAATGCCGCTTTCTGTTGGCCTTTCTTTTTAATATTTTTCAATAAATTAACTAATATCCTATTACGGAACATTCGATTTCGAATGTCCCTAAACTGTTGTTTCCTTCTACTATCATGCACAGTTATCTCTTCCTCTACCAGTAACATTTGTGATGGGTCTCTCCTTTCCATTTAAATTACTTTTCTTTTTGTGGACTGAAACATTTTTTTGAGCAAAAGTTTTTTTACTACAAATATTTCTTAAGAATGATTTTGTGCTCTTACCCGGACCTTTGTTGCTGTTTTGACAAGTATTTGGGGAAGAGGACTGCTGCAATAAAACATCATCCTGCTGTCTTTGACGTTTTCTAGCCTTTCTTATTCTACTTTTTGTAGGCATTTTCCAAACTATGAAAGAATCTGCAGTTGAATCTGTGGAAAAATATAATATAAAATGTTATTAACCACTATTACCAAACAGTAATTAAATAACAGTCATCTAAAACTTAATGCCGTACTAATTATTTAACATAGCAAATGTTTTCCACCAGCACTGCATCACAAAAATGACACTCAATAGTACAAAACAGGCATACAACAATCATAAATCACTCCCTAATATTTTAAATGATTAATTCAGGATGACGATAAGATGTAGCCTATCTAAAGATTTGTTTAGGCCCAGATCTTTAGACTGGGGTGAATGTGTGTCATTGATCCACATTCAGTCCATCACCTGTTTTGTTTATTTGAGGTGAGGCCAACACATGGTTGCAGATAAGATTTTCACTGAAAAAAACCAAGGTAAAAAAACATGTGAAGGCCTACCAATGAAGTAAATCATTAAATGAAAACCAATACATTTCTGGAAATATGCACTACTAGTGCTTCATAAGATGTTTTGGGTCATATTTATAAGGCATTTGAGTGTCTATTATGCTATTTTACGTTCTTCATGGTGCAAATTTATTGTAAATACGCTCCCACCTGCGGTTGGCAAATTTAGATTTTGATTATGGGAGTTACATAGGCATGTTAATAATTTCCCAAAAATGGTGTATGACCCCAAACAACCTTTGAAGCAAATGCTCTTAGCCATGTTATCCACCTCCCATTGGATAACATGGCTAAGAAGTGCTTGCAAATGGGAAAAAAAACGGCCGCAATGCATGAATATCGCAGAAAAGTCAGCGATATTCATGCATTTTCCAGCAAATGCTCTTAGCTATGTTATCCACTTCCTATTAAATAACATGGCTAAGAACTGCTCAGGGCCCCATGAGGAACGCTTTCCATTTAAAAAGGGAAAAATAACATCAAAGACACTAAAATGCCTTCTAAATATGACCCCAAACAACCTATGAAGCTCTAAAAGTACATATCCTGAAATTTAATTGATTTCAAAATTCGTTTTTAAACACAGCATATAAATCAATTGTATACCTGCATTCATGAAGAAATGACTAAAAATGTCCTTGAGACACATGAAAGTGTTTTCTGGAATGCCCTAGCACCATTTTTTGGACACTATTAACATGGCTAGGTAACTCCCATAATCAAAATCTAAATTTGCCAAGCGCAAGTGGGAGCGTATTTACAAGACACTTGCCCCAAGAGGAACGCTTTCCATTTAAAAAGGTAAACATAACATCAAAGACAATCAAATGCCTTCTAAATATGACCCCAAACAACCTATGAAGCTCTAAAAGTACATATCAAGAAATGTAATTGTTTATCACAAATGCGATTAAAAACGGCCGCAATGCATGAATATCGCTGAAAAGTCAACGATATTCATGCATTATCCAGCAAATGCTCTTAGCCATGTTATCCACCTCCCATTGGATAACATGGCTAAGAACTGCTCGAGGCCAACACATGGTTGCAGATAAGATTTTCACTGAAAAAAACCAAGGTAAAAAAACATGTGAAGGCCTACCAATGAAGTAAATCATTAAATGAAAACCAATACATTTCTGGAAATATGCACTACTAGTGCTTCATATGATGTTTTGGGACATATTTATAAGGCATTTGAGTGTCTATTATGCTATTTTACGTTCTTCATGGTGCAAATTTATTGTAAATACGCTCCCACCTGCGGTTGGCAAATTTAGATTTTGATTATGGGAGTTACATAGGCATGTTAATAATTTCCCAAAAATGGTGTATGACCCCAAACAACCTTTGAAGCAAATGCTCTTAGCCATGTTATCCACCTCCCATTGGATAACATGGCTAAGAAGTGCTTGCAAATGGGAAAAAAAACGGCCGCAATGCATGAATATCGCAGAAAAGTCAGCGATATTCATGCATTTTCCAGCAAATGCTCTTAGCCATGTTATCCACTTCCTATTAAATAACATGGCTAAGAACTGCTCAGGGCCCCATGAAGAACGCTTTCCATTTAAAAAGGGAAAAATAACATCAAAGACACTAAAATGCCTTCTAAATATGACCCCAAACAACCTATAAAGCTCTAACAGTACATATCCAGAAATTTAATTGATTTCAAAATTCGTTTTTAAACACAGCATATAAATCAATTGTATACCTGCATTCATGAAGAAATGACTAAAAATGTCCTTGAGACACATGAAAGTGTTTTCTGGAATGCCCTAGCACCATTTTTTGGACACTATTAACATGGCTAGGTAACTCCCATAATCAAAATCTAAATTTGCCAAGCGCAAGTGGGAGCGTATTTACAAGACACTTGCCCCAAGAGGAACGCTTTCCATTTAAAAAGGTAAACATAACATCAAAGACAATCAAATGCCTTCTAAATATGACCCCAAACAACCTATGAACCTCTAAAAGTACATATCAAGAAATGTAATTGTTTATCACAAATGCGATTAAAAACGGCCGAAATGCATGAATATCGCTGAAAAGTCAACGATATTCATGCATTATCCAGCAAATGCTCTTAGCCATGTTATCCACCTCCCATTGGATAACATGGCTAAGAACTGCTCGCAAATGCGAAGAAAAACGGCCGCAATACATGAATATCGCAGAAAAGTCAGCGATATTCATGCATTTTCCAGCAAATGCTCTTAGCCATGTTATCCACTTCCTATTAAATAACATGGCTAAGAACTGCTCAGGGCCCCATGAGGAACGCTTTCCATTTAAAAAGGGAAACATAACATCAAAGACACTAAAATGCCTTCTAAATATGACCCCAAACAACCTATGAAGCTCTAACAGTACATATCAAGAAATGTAATTGATTTGAAAATTCGTTTTTAAACACAGCATATAAATCAATTGTATACCTGCATTCAAGAGGAAAGGACTGAAAATGTCCTAGAGACACAGAAAAACGTTTTCTTGAATGCCCTATCACCATTGTTTGGACATTATTAACATGGCTATGTAACTCCCATAATCAAAATCTAAATTTGCAAAGCACAAGTGGGAGCGTATTTACAAGACACTTGCCCCATGAGGAACACTTTACATTTTAAAAGGAAAACATAACATCTTAGACACTCAAATGCCTTATAAATATGGCTCAAAACAACCTATGAAGCTCTAGCAGTACATATCCAGAAATGTAATTGATTTCTTAAATCGTTTTTAAAAACAACATATCTGTTTCAGCTTACATAACAGACCATGGAATGGGCTCCATGTACCACAATAACTTGTGTTACTGCATGCCAGAATGCTACACCAAATATGCAATTACAATTTCTCTATGAAACTAATTCTATTAGTATATCACTAGAGACAAAACCACATTTTAAAAACACAGAATTCTTCATCATTTTCTCCTTAAATCATACTATTCTCTATCTAAATTAAATAAATCTTTTCTCACCTTAGCAAATATTTTTTGAGTTTTGAAAACAGTCTCAGAAATACACCAAATTGTCTTCAGCAGAAGAAAAAGGATGCACTCCAAAGGCTGCAGCTATTGAAAGCACAGAAATACAGATATTCATTTCACATATCTCTCATATTAGCCAATCATACCTCTTCCCTCACTTTTTTCAAATCAAAACCCTTCCCCCGTCTGCCCTCTCTGCCTTGTCTCCATAGCAACCACCTCCTGGAAGACCTCTCATGTTTGCAAATTCACACAACAATGTTTCAATTGAACTCTGAACTCTCAGTGCACCTGCGTATCCAGTGCAATCTTTCATTAAATGTTTCTTCCTTGACCATTCAAATTACATGTTTCAAAGAACACATCCATGCACCCTAACTTTCTGTTTTCAGAAATGGAAATCCACCAATCACTGCTAATGAATCATTAGCATTGGAAATCCACACTTTTTTTTCTTTAGAAACTCCTACTGTTTCAACTGCCCTTTCATTACCACACTTCATCTGACTGCAGAACAACCTTCTCCCACCATGTTTAAGGTCTGGATTGTTGGACATAGTTACATCCACTGGGCTCAAAGGTATGCTGAGAACAGAAATTTACCTAACCTCAATTTACAAGATGTGGAAATTAAGTGGTTGGGCCAAAGAGGATTAAAATGTCACCAATTGATACCATTGGTGAAAACCTTTATGCATTTGCCAAAACCTGACCTGTTAATAGTGCACTGTGGAGGTAATGATTTGGGCACTTTGACAGGGGTAGGTCTGGAAATGCTTTTAAAGGACACCTTTGAGCAATTAATGGCACTTTTTCCTCAAACTGCCTTGGTATATTCCAATATATGCCAAAGACAGAAATGGAGGTGGTCCAACCAATTTTGTCCACAAATTGAGAAAGCGAGGAAGCATGTAAACAAATCTGTTTCAGCTTTCATGAGAGACCATGGAATGGGCTCTCTGTACAACAATAACTTGCGTTACTACATGCAAGATATCTACAGAGGAGATGGAGTTCACTTCTCAGATGAGGGCAACAGAATTTTCATTCTGAATTTAAGACTGTGCATTGGTACCTACTTATAAGTACCTAAATGTACCATAAACCCAAAAGCTCTTCTCAGAGCTACCCTTCATCTGATCACTCACAATTATTATTTTTTTCTAACTTTTTTCATTAATTTTCCACAAAATTCGCTCCCCGGGGCGCTACCCGGTTCGCGAACCGATAGCTAACCTCGCGGAATTTTTTAAAAAAATGTTTTTTTCCGCACATATAAGCCTCCTCAGCCACCCTCAGAAAACCTAGAGGGTCAAGATAAGTCTACCATGACCCCTTCTACCCATTCTAAACATTATTTGCCCTCCATCTTGTATCTTAATGCGACCGAAACACAAAATGGTGGACTCCCGTGACGCTTAAGGTTCGCGAACCGGGCCGCTTCCCAGAAAGCGGTCCAAAAAAAAAGGTGGGAAAGTAATTTACAGAAAAACGACTAGAGACACTCTCACCAAATATAGATTAGCTCATACTACATAACAATCCCTTTCATTTTCACAAATTTGATTGAAATTCCATTTAGCCATTAAGCCTGTAGACCTCTCTAAGTACCGTGAGGTAAATTACTTCACTAAACACATCTGAAGTGTTGGGATTGACAACCAATGAAAATGTTACTTTCATTTTCTACTTTTATTACCTGACATTTGATTGGTTATATACCTGTATATATATAAAGGAAGAGAAGGAAACACAGCCATTTTGACTACTACTTCTTGTTGTACCTCACATTTCAATAGCTTCCAAAAACTTCAACTTCTTTGTGAAGGTAAGTTATAATTTCTAAAAATGAAATATATTGTGCACTATAACTTAAAATAGTAGACTTTTTCTGCTAGATATACACTATCCCTCTGTAGTAGTAATGTATTTAGATAGACTTCTCTGTTATAGTTATGAATGGAGTTAGGCTTGTCTTGGTTACATCACATACACTTTTTTATAGTCCTATTTCCACTCTGATACTATACACTGCCAAAAGATAAATTCACTGATAAAAACTGACTATCTAAAATTAATCCCAACATTGCCCTATCTCTACTAATATATATTTTTTTAATCCAAATTTCAGGCAAAATGGAAGGCGAGCAGCAAGTTTCTTTTGAGATGGACCTGCAAGAGAGCAGCCAGGAATTGATTGAACAAATTGACATGGAATTTATGGATGAAAGCTTGGATAATGAACTGCTGCAATGTGTCCAAGCAGTAGATGCCCTCCTTGCAAATGAGGACATTTTACAACCTCACAGATTGCAAAGAATATTTCAAGAAAATAATGACATTTCAGACACTGAAATGTTAGAAAGTTTAATAAATTATGAAAAACAATCAAAATAAAAAAAAACTTTAAAAAAAAGAAAACAAAAAAAAACGAACAAAAACAACAAATAATTAACATACAGTATTAGAAAAGTCTATCATTCTTTTATCCTTAAAGTTCGCTGCCCAGAACGCTTTCCGGTTCGCGAACTTGGCGCTTACCACGCAAAAAAAAAAAATTTTTTTTTTTTTTGGGACCCTCCTAGGCCCTTTTAAAACCTCCACATAAAACCTAGGGGGTCAACGAGGATCTACTATGCCCCCTTATGGTAATTTCCCCCTTTGTTTTGGCCTCCTCTTGTCTCTCGATCCTACCGAGAGACAGGATGGCGGCCGCTCCGGACTGTTTAGAATGTTGACAGACACCGGAGGGCCAATCAGCTTCGCATCGCAAAGTTCCGATACGCGAAAGGTTCGCTAACCGGATCGCTGCCCGGAGCGCTGTTACAGATATATATCTTGATTTAAACGTTAATTTCTCAAAATCCACTGAAGCACATATATTGAGACCTAGCAAAGGCACATCGGGCTAACAGTCCCTACAATTTTGCCAAGTTTCGTGCAAATCCATTCAGCCGTTCGGGCTAAAAGTGAGTCCAACCGCCCTATGGAAATTAACATGGAAAAAACGCGTTTTGGGACCCCCCTTTTTTCTCGGCCCCCCCTCCACAAAACCCCCCCTAATTTTCAAGGGCTGCTCAGAAACAAAATGTGCCATTTTCCTGAAAATTTCAGCCAATTCCGTCCACAAACGCCAAAGTTATTAGGCATAGAATTTTCAGAAATCCCATAGGGAAAAAATCCTAACTATATATACCTACTGGCGACCGCCAGTAGGTAATATATATATATATATATATATATATATATATATATATATATATATATATATATATATATATATATATATATATATATATATATTAATACCACACCAAACTTCACCATCCAAGAAGGCGCTGACTCCGTGTATCTTAGTTCAAGGGTATTTATTTCATATCAACTTCTGCTCAGACGCGTTTCGACGGCAACCTCCGCCTTGCTCACTAACATCTGACTAAACAAAATAACGCTTTTTATACATGTTTCAAACTTTCACATGAGTCATAATGGTCATCCCTGATTGGCATTGATTTGTTGCCATGGCGACTGTAAGTTACACCCAAGCAATTACATGTTTATCCCAGTTCATTCGTTTCTCTGGCAATTTATAATACATTTCTGTGTTCCCTTACATGGCATTTAGTAGGCACACATTTGTAATATATTCACAATCATAATTAATACATTTTCTACATCCTGTCATTCGCTCATATAAGTGATTGGTGTTTTTTAACATTGGCGGGAGAAAACCTCTGTATTACGTGACACCTTGCATGTCTTCGGTGTCATGGAAGATCTGGCGTATCAGAAGGGAGGTGTGTTCCCCTACTGATCGTGATTGGTTGCCTAGACCTCGGTTCTCACAAATGGGCTCTGCTGTATTGGACATCGGTTTGCTCGCCTAGTGGCAGAGGCAGAACAAGTTTACAGTTGTCAATGCGCCCTCGTGCAGTCGGTGAGTAACTCTCTGTTTGTTTCGAGCGAGCCTATCGTATTTCGAACCGCTGAGGAGAGAAGCCGTTTTGCGCTAGTGCGCGTTAAATCTCCTGCTTACAGATGATGTCTCTCAAGTATAGAGACCAAAGCGTGCCATACTCGCCATTAGGGGTGTTTACCATCTGATCAGGGTTCAGTATAACTGTGTGACAGAAATAAGTGATTGGTTAAAATTTATCGCGTATATTGTTGTGCAATGTTATAGGGTACTCGGGAAAGAAAAGAAGCTGCTCTAGATGTGTACACTTAGGGCTTCATCGGCATTAAGCCCTGTAGGAATTTTGGAATTCAGTAAAATTATATA
This sequence comes from Lissotriton vulgaris, assembly GCF_964263255.1. Lineage (NCBI taxonomy): Eukaryota > Metazoa > Chordata > Amphibia > Caudata > Salamandridae > Lissotriton > Lissotriton vulgaris. Next base: position 922,676,703 of record NC_141699.1, read on the forward strand.
TCTGGATTCCAGACGACGCAATGCAAGTTTGCGATTGCCTCCCCTAACATTTTTTGGGACATTGTCTAGTACGCAGTAAGTTAAGCCTTTGGCATCTCCACCATGTACTTCGTGGATGTGTCTCGCTACAGGGTAAGCTGGGTCCTTGTTAGTTATTGCCCTTAGGTGTTGCAACACTCTGACATGCACTGGGTGAATGGTCGACCCTACATATATTTTGCCACATACACATGTTAACATGTATACAGCATGGTCTGTTTTGCATGTATAGTGATCCCTCAGAGTGTAGGGCTGCTTTTGGAAGGGTACTGTGATACTGATAGTATTTTTGCCATGGATGCAGGCTTTGCATTTCGTGCATTTTCTAAATCCTTTTTGGGATTGAAACCAGACTTTTTGTTTAGGTACTTCTGGGGCATTGCAAACCAATTGTTGCCGCATGGATTTTGCTTTCCTGAAGGACACTAGTGGTCTTTCACCCACTACTCTACCTATGGTTGAGTCATTTTTAACCAATGGCCAATGCCTTCGGAGTATTTTGCGAAGGTTGGCTTGGTGACGATTAAAGCCTGTGATTAGCCTGGGTGGTTGTTTATCTGGTGCGGTAGCCCCAGATTCCGCTTCTTTTGGGAATAGTAATTCCTGGCGGGTTTTAGAGTTACATTTTGTCTCTGCAGCCTTGCATGTCTTATCAGAGTATCCTCTATCTTTCAATCTCGAAAAGAGATTTGTCTTGGCATTTGATAACCCATCTTTTGTGCTGCAATTGCGGGTCATCCTAAGGCATTCTGCGTATGGGATAGACTGTTTCAGTGGTGTTGGGTGGAAGCTGTTTGCGTGGAGGATTGTATTGCCCGCAATATATATATATTCACTTAAAAAACCATAGGTTTCAGGCCTTATATAGTTAGGAATTAGCATTTAAAAAACCATTGAAATTGCTCCTATATAGTTAGTTGTACTAACTATATTTCGCGCACCAGCAATCCACTGCTGATGATGTCACATATTACATCATTCATGACATGGTCAGTGACATCACTGATGACATCTCAAATTACATCACTGATGACATCACTGAAGACATCTCATTTGACATCACTGATGACATCACTGATGACATCATCCAGTGACTGTGTGTTTCTGTAAAGTTTAAATATGTTTTACATATTGAAGAATGAGTGGATGTATAAGTGTCTGGATGAAGGATTTAGTAGGTGCGTGACTGACTGTATGAGTGAGTGATTAAATGTGTCTTACTAAATGCATGGGTAAGTGACTAAACTGTCTGAATGTGTGCATCAGTATGGCTGTTGTTGTGTAAGCTGTTGCATGTGTTGATCAGTCGCTATATGAGTGGCTATATGGGTTATTTATTGGTTGCCAAGTATTTGAATGGGAGACTGAGTGTGTGTGTGGGTGGCTGGGAGGTGTGTGACTCTGTGCATAGATGTGTGAGCAGTTGATTCACTAGGTGTATGAGTTCAAGCGGGCATGTGGAAACAGCTATATGGGCGGTTGACTGTGTGCATGGGTGTGTTGGTGAGTGAATGGATATCTCAGTGCTACATGTGCAAGTAAGTACATATGTAAAACGCAGTGCATGTGAGAGTTGGCATATATAAATGACTATACATGAGAGCCAGTGAATGTGCGAGTGGCTATATGGATCCTTGTGTACTTGTATCAGTGATTGTATAAGAGAGTAAGTATGTGTTAGTATATGTTTGAATAAGTAAGGTGTTGTGTGGTTAACTGTATAGTTGAGGAATGGAAGTGTGATTGATTCTTTGCATGACTGACTAGGTGTGTGAGTAACTCCATGGATGAGTGGCAGTGTGTGAGTGTCTGTATAGGTGTATGAGTGCATATGCTAGTGTTGTATTGATGAGTGACTGTATGTATGAGTGATTCTATGGGTGAATGAGTGAATGTGTGTGTAGACCTAGGAATCAGGGAGTGCGTATGTAGTAACTGGTATTGGTGTGTCAATGGTTTCAAGAATGGTAGTCTGTATTTAACACTGGGTGTATCAAAGGTTATATTAGAGTGTGAGGAGGTGCATCGTATTATCACATGAATGATATCATCAGTGATGTGATCAGTGATGTCAAATGAGATGTCATCAGTGATGTCATCAGTGATGTCATTTGAGATATCATCAGTGATGTCATCAGTGATGTCACTGACCATGTCATGAATGATGTAATATGTGACATCATCAGCAGTGGATTGCGGGTGCGCGAAATATAGTTAGTACAACTAACTATATAGGAGCAATTTCAATGGTTTTTTAAATGCTAATTCCTAACTATATAAGGAATGAAACCTATGGTTTTTTAAGTGAATTTGCAAGGTTTTTTAAATGCTAATTCCTAACTATATAAGTCCTGAAACCTATAGTTTTTTAAGTGAATTTGCAAGGTTTTTTAAATGCTAATTCCTAACTATATAAGGCTTGAAACCTATGTTTTTTTCAGTGAATTTGCAAGGTTTTTTAAATGCTAATTCCTAACTATATCAGGCGTGAAACCTATATTTTTTTTCAATAAATTTCAAAGGTTTTGTAAATGCTAATTCTATTAGTGGATAACGTTTATATATGTTATTATCCTTCTGGGACCACCTGAGCAGCCATCTTGTTTCTCAGGAGAAGTGAGGCACAAGAGAGCACAAAACAAGAGTGGAAAACGCAAAAAATGGGCAGGGTTGAGACCCCCTGACCACCTAGCCCTTCTCAGGGGGTCCCAGAAGGACCACCAAGTGCAAAAATGTTTTTATATTTTTTTAAATCACGGGGTACGCGCACGGTACACGTACCCTATGCGTACGGTGCGCGTACCCTGTGATTTTTTTAATTTTAATTTTCTTTTGCCCTTTGGGGTCCTTTTGGGAGGATCCGAGAAGGGCTAGAGGGTGGGGGGTCTCTACCCTGTCCCCTATTCATAGTTTCCACTCTTGTTTTGGGCTCTCTTGTGCCTCAGTTGTCCTGAAAAACAAGATGGTGGCCAACACTTCTTGGTTTGGACAGTTTGGAATGTTGACAGTCGACTGCCAGCCAATCAGAAACTCGCTGGCGCAAGTAAGGGTACGCTCACGTACGCGTACGGTACGCGTACTGTACGCGTACGGTGAGCGCATATAGATATATAATTTGACCAAATTCAATTTTCTCAACAACTACTGGAGGGATTTTCACCAAATATAGAAAAGGCACTACTGCATACCTGTCCCTACCATTTTGCCAAGTTTGGCGTAATTCCGTTCAGCCGTTCGGGCTGTAGCCGTGTCTAAAGGTCCCATAGAAAATGCCATTTGAAACATTTCAAATTCAATTTTCTCAAGAACTACTGCAGTGATTTTCACCAAACATAGCAAAGGCACATCTGCATATCAGGCCCTACCATTTTGCCAAGTTTGGTGTAATTCCATTCAGCCGTTCGGGCTGTAGCCGTGTCTATAGGTCCCTATGGAAATTAACATGGGGAAAACATGTTTTGGGACCCCCCTTTCGACCCCCGCTTGACAAATCCCCCCAAAACTTTCAGGGAAGGAGCGGAGCGGAGCTGGCCAAAATTCTGGAAAATTACACATAGATTCCTCAATTGGCGCCAAAGTTATTCCCAATAGAATGTTGAGAGCATATAGATATATAATTTGCTCAAATTCATTTTCTCAACAACTACTGGAAGGATTTTCACCAAATATAGAAAAGGCACTACTGCATACCTGTCCCTACCATTTTGCCAAGTTTGGTGTAATTCCGTTCAGCCGTTCGGGCTGTAGCCGTGTCTAAAGGTCCCATAGAAAATGCCATTTGAAAAATTTCAAATTCAATTTTCTCAAGAACTACTAGAGGGATTTACACCAAACATACAAAAGGCACTGCTGCATACCAGTCCCTACCATTTTGCCAAATCTGGTATAATTCCGTTCAGCCGCTTCGAGCTGTAGCCTTGTCAGAATGTCCCTATGGAAATTAACATGGGGAAAACACGTTTTGGGACCCCCCTTTTTTCTCGGCCCCTGCTTGACAAATCCCTCCGAAACTTGCAGGGAAGGAGCGGAGCGCAGCAAGGCAAATTTAAGGAAAATTACAGGCAGATCCCTCAATCGGCGTCAAAGTTATTCCCAATAGAACATTCGGAATTTCCTATGGTAACTAGGTCATAACTATATATACCTACTGTCGACCGCCAGTAGGTAATATATATATATATATAATATATATATATATATATATATATATATATATATATATATATATATATATATATATATATATATATATATATATATATATATATATATATATATATATATATATATATATATATATATATATATATATATATATATATATAGCACAACGCTGAAACCCCCAGATCATGGGTTTACAAAATGAGAGCACTCCAAGCCAATACGGCGTAGGTTCGCCAAGTCTTTTATTTCACAGAACCTTATCAGCAATCAGTCTACAAACGCGTTTCGGCGTTGCCGCCTTCGTCAGTGTAAACTGACACTGTTTTTGAAATGCATTTAAAACAAAAACCGTGATTGTCATAAGTCACGTGTTCTCAACAAAATAAACATCAACATAAATAACGGTACTTGAGGTAATTCATTCATTACTTTCACGGCGGCCATCTTATAATGGCTAATCGGCTCGTTTCAATATATACATTCAAAGGTGCAATAGGAGAACTAGTGTTAATCCTCTACATAATCATATCTGAAATTGCATTTTTCTGAGGGTCTCTAGTGTCCTAAGCACGTTGTGCATCCTTACAGATGAGACCAATGCCGAAAGTACCTGAACATGTGATTTTCACAATCAATTCTCGGTGAAAGTCACTAAGGGTTCACAGTATTATAGTTCACCAAGATCAAGACACAGTGTAATGAAGTATTTACAATCTAGCCCTGAATGGTCATAACGATATACTTGCTAAACATTCAAGAAATCATATTGCAAATTATCACTGTGATTCATCAATAAGAAAAAATATATAATAATAAATAATTGAAATGACATTCATGGTGACGGATCACACTACTCTGTGTACATCAAAGGGACTATTTACATGACTATTTTTCCAGGTTTATAAGAGAGAAGATTAGAAAACAAGAAGGGATTATTTAGATGTGAGTCCACATCTCTTCTTCATTATTCATCCCTCCCGGGGTCTTGGTCTGTAACTGGATAATGAATCTTGATTCTAGTGTTCTTAGTTTCTTTACCCAGTTGCCCCCTCTTTCTGTTCTGACTAGTTGGTCCAAGATAAAGTAAGTCAGTAAATTGCTATTGCTATCATGTACTTGCTCGAAATGACGGGCTACTGGGTAATTTGGATCCTTTGAGGAGATAGCCTTCATATGTTCTAGGACCCTGAGTTTGGTGGGTTTCACTGTACTCCCTATGTATCTCTTCCCACAGGGACAAGTTAAGCAATAGACCGTATAGTCAGAATTGCAATTCACCAGTTTAGTTATTCTGCCTTTCTTCTTTCTTCCTGGAATATAGTATTCCTTGACTTTCTGGGAGTTTTTACAGGCCTTGCACTTCATGCAAGGATAGAAGCCTAGAACAGTTACTTTTCTCTTTCTTTTCTTCTCATATTGGCTATTTACAATAAAAAAAAAAAAAATATATATATATATATATATATATATATATATATATATATATATATTCACTGAAAAAACCATAGGTTAGAGACCATATATAGTTAGCTGGACATTTTAGTGACATAAAACCAATGAAATTCCATATATAGTTAGTTGCACTAACTATATATCGCGCACCCGCAATCCACTGCTGATGATGTCACATATTACATCATTCATGACATGGTCAGTGACATCACTGATGACATCACTGATGACATCTCAAATGACATCACTGATGACATCACTGATGACATCTCAAATGACATCACTGATGACATCATCTAGTGTCTGTGTGTTTTTGTAAAGTTTAAATATGTTTTACATATTGAAGAATGAGTGGATGTATGGAAGACTGAGTGTGTGTGTGGCTGGCTGGGAGGTGTGTGACTCTTTGCATATCAATGTGTACTTGTATCAGTGATTGTATAAGAGAGTAAGTATGTGTTAGTATATGTGTGAAAAGTATGGTGTTCTGTGTTTAACTGTATAGATGAGGAAATCGAAGTGTGATTGATTCTTCACAGGACTGACTAGGTGTATGAGTGCATATGATAGTCTTGTAATAATGAGTGACTGTATGTATGAGTGATTGTATGGGTGAATGAGTGAATGTGTCTGTAGACGTAGGAATCAGTGAGTGCGTATGCAGTAACTGGTATTGGTGTGTCATGATGTCATCAGTGATGTCATTTGAGATGTCATCAGTGATGTCATTTGAGATGTCATCAGTGATGTCATCAGTGATGTCACTGAAGTATGGTGTTCTGTGTTTACCTGTATAGATGAGGAAATGGAAGTGTGATTGATTCTTTACAGGACTGACTAGATGTGTGAGTAACTCCATGGATGAGTGGCAGTGTGTGAGTGTCTGCATAGGTGTATGAGTGCATATGATAGTGTTGTAATAATGAGTGACTGTATGTATGAGTGATTGTATGGGTGAATGAGTGAATGTGTGTGTAGACGTAGGAATCAGTGAGTGCGTATGTAGTAACTGGTATTGGTGTGTCATGATGTCATCAGTGATGTCATTTGAGATGTCATCAGTGATGTCATCAGTGATGTCATTTGAGATGTCATCAGTGATGTCATCAGTGATGTCACTGACCATGTCATGAATGATGTAATATGTGACATCATCAGCAGTGGATTGCGGGTGCGCGATATATAGTTAGTGCAACTAACTATATATGGAATTTCATTGGTTTTATGTCACTAAAATGTCCAGCTAACTATATATGGTCTCTAACCTATGGTTTTTTCAGTGAATTTCATTGGTTTTTTAAAAGCTAATATCTATAGCTGTAAAATATATTCTTTATTACGTGACGTATCACGTAGCCACGTGAGACGCCTCATGACGCGTCGCTTAACCGTGACGTATCGGCTCTGCAGCGCAAACAAAACCCGTAACGTAAGCGTGCCGGAGCACGCTTACAGATATATATATTTTTTTTAACCTTAATTAGACAAAATCCACACGTGCACATATCTTGAGGCCTTGCAAAGGCACATCAAACAAACAGTCCCTACAATTTTGTCAAGTTTGCTGGAAATCTATTCCCTTAATTTTTTTTTTACTGTTTCTCTTGATTTTCCCCTTGTTACACTTACCGGGACGCTACCCGGTACGCGAACCGGACGCTCCAAAAACACAAGATGGCGGACTCCCGTTACGCTGCCGGTTAGCTGCCCGGTTCGCGTACCAGGAAGCGCCTCTACAGCGAAAAATCGCGGGGGACTTTAATATCCCCCTCATCAATCCTAGGGGGTCAGGAGGGGTTTACCTTGCCCCCTTTCCTTCATTTCCCCCTTCTTTTTTCACCACATCTTGTCTCTCGAACCTACCGAGAGACAAGATGGTGGCCGCTCCGGACTGTTTAGAATGTTGACAGACACCGGAGAGCCAATCAGCTTCGCTTCGCGAAGTTCCGTTACGCGTCAGGTACGCAAACCGGGGCGCTAACCGGAGCGCTGTCACAGATATATATTTTTTTTTAAACGTTAATTTCTCAAAATCCACTGGAGCACATATATTGAGACATAGCAAAGGCACGTCGGGCAAACCATATCTACAATTTTGCCAAGTTTCATGTAAATCTATTCAGCCGTTCGAGCTAAAAGTGAGTCCAACCGCCCTATGGAAAAATGAATGGGAAAAACGTGTTTTGGGACCCCCCTTGTTTCTCGGCCCCCCCCTTTACGAAACCCCCCCAAATTTTCAGGGGCTGCTCAGGAACGAAATGTGCCATTTTCCTGAAAATTTCAGCCAATTCCGTCCACAAACGCCAAAGTTATTAGACATAGAATTTTCAGAAATCCCATAGAGAAAAAATCCTAACTATATATACCCACTGGCTATCGCCAGTAGGTAATATACATATATAAACATATATAATCTGCATATCTATATAAATATAAATGCATGCATACATATACATATATGCATACATATGCATGTTATTTACATGAAAGTTTTAAAAACACTAATAAAAGCAAAGCTAAAAAGCCACCTCATTACAAACAGAATGGCTTTAACTTAAACGAGGGCGAGATCTATTGCATTTTCAATGCTTGTTTACTTTGGTTCTATCAAGAAGGCATTCAGATGTTTCACACATTTGCCATAAATTCTGAATGTTAGCACTCTAGTTTCTCATTAGATCACTGTAGTAAAGCTAGTGCTCACCAGGGAAGTCTGCTGCTAATCATGGTTTGCAGCCATTTTCCCGCATTTTTTATCCCGCAGACTTTCAGTCTGCATACCATTATCCCGCAAGGTCATTGACCTCGCATACCATTATCACGCATTTTTTCAAAACGCATGTGCATTTATCGCGCATGCCTTTACAAAGAATTACGTTTTAAAGGCATGTATGGTAAATGCATTTGCGTTGTGAAAACCACGATGACGAGAGAGGTAAGTGGGTTTGTGTTAATTTTTTCGTGGGTTAGTGATTGTGTAGTGTAGTGTAGTGTTGTGTAGTGTAGTGTTGTGTTAGTGTAGTGTAGAGTTGTGGTGGTTGTTTAGTGTAGGGTCATGCTGGGGGTAGTGTTTTAGGGTTTAGGGTTGTGTTGTAGTGTTTGCGTAGTGTAGGGTCATGCTGGGGGTAGTGTTTTAGGGTTTAGGGTAGTGTTGTAGTGTTTGCGTAGTGTAGGGTCATGCTGGGGGTAGTGTTTTAGGGTTTAGGGTTGTGTTGTAGTGTTTGCGTAGTGTAGGGTCATGCTGGGGCTAGTGTTTTAGGGTTTAGGGTAGTGTTGTAGTGTTTGCGTAGTGTAGGGTCATGCTGGGCGTAGTGTTTTAGGGTTTAGGGTAGTGTTGTAGTGTTTGCGTAGTGTAGGGTCATGCTGGGGGTAGTGTTTTAGGGTTTTGGGTAGTGTTGTAGTGTTTGCGTAGTGTAGGGTCATGCTGGGGTGTAGTATTTTAGGGTTTAGGGTAGTGTTGTAGTGTTTGTGTAGTGTAGGGTCATGCTGGGGGTAGTGTTTTAGGGTTTTGGGTAGTGTTGTAGTGTTTGCGTAGTGTAGGGTCATGCTGGGGTGTAGTGTTTTAGGGTTTTGGGTAGTGTTGTAGTGTTTGCGTAGTGTAGGGTCATGCTGGGGTGTAGTGTTTTAGGGTTTTGGGTAGTGTTGTAGTGTTTGCGTAGTGTAGGGTCATGCTGGGGTGTAGGGTTTTAGGGTTTTGGGTAGTGTTGTAGTGTTTGCGTAGTGAAGGGTCATGCTGGGGGTAGTGTTTTAGGGTTTTGGGTAGTGTTGTAGTGTTTGCGTAGTGTAGGGTCATGCTGGGGGTAGTGTTTTAGGGTTTTGGGTAGTGTTGTAGTGTTTGCGTAGTGTAGGGTCATGCTGGGGGTAGTGTTTTAGGGTTTAGGGTAGTGTTGTAGTGTTTGCGTAGTGTAGGGTCATGCTGGGGGTAGTGTTTTAGGGTTTTGGGTAGTGTTGTAGTGTTTGCGTAGTGTAGGGTCATGCTGGGGGTAGTGTTTTAGGGTTTTGGGTAGTGTTGTAGTGTTTGCGTAGTGTAGGGTCATGCTGGGGGTAGTGTTTTAGGGTTTAGGGTAGTGTTGTAGTGTTTGCGTAGTGTAGGGTCATGCTGGAGGTAGTGTTTTAGGGTTTAGGGTAGTGTTGTAGTGTTTGCGTAGTGTAGGGTCATGCTGGGGGTAGTGTTTTAGGGTTTAGGGTAGTGTTGTAGTGTTTGCGTAGTGTAGGGTCATGCTGGGGGTAGTGTTTTAGGGTTTAGGGTAGTGTTGTAGTGTTTGCGTAGTGTAGGGTCATGCTGGGGGTAGTGTTTTAGGGTTTAGGGTAGTGTTGTAGTGTTTGCGTAGTGTAGGGTCATGCTGGGGGTAGTGTTTTAGGGTTTAGGGTAGTGTTGCAGTGTTTGCGTAGTGTAGGGTCATGCTGGGGTGTAGTGTTTTAGGGTTTTGGGTAGTGTTGTAGTGTTTGCGTAGTGTAGGGTCATGCTGGGGGTAGTGTTTTAGGGTTTAGGGTAGTGTTGCAGTGTTTGCGTAGTGTAGGGTCATGCTGGGGTGTAGTGTTTTAGGGTTTTGGGTAGTGTTGTAGTGTTTGCGTAGTGTAGGGTCATGCTGGGGGTAGTGTTTTAGGGTTTAGGGTAGTGTTGTAGTGTTTGCGTAGTGTAGGGTCATGCTGGGGGTAGTGTTTTAGGGTTTAGGGTTGTGTTGTAGTGTTTGCGTAGTGTAGGGTCATGCTGGGGGTAGTGTTGTAGGGTTTAGGGTTGTGTTGTAGTGTTTGTGTAGTGTAGGGTCATGCTGGGGGTAGTGTTTTAGGGTTTAGGGTAGTGTTGTAGTGTTTGCGTAGTGTAGGGTCATGCTGGGGTGTAGTGTTTTAGGGTTTTGGGTAGTGTTGTAGTGTTTGCGTAGTGTAGGGTCGTGCTGGGGGTAGTGTTTTAGGGTTTAGGGTAGTGTTGTACTGTTTGTGTAGTGTAGGGTCATGCTGGGGGTAGTGTTTTAGGGTTTAGGGTAGTTTAGTTGTTTAGTGTATGCTAAAGGCATATTCGTTCTAAAAGTTTTCGTTATTTTAATTTGCGGCCTAATAGTACATGCAGGATTTTTTTTGCGGACTGATGGTATGCGGGATTTCGTCATATATTCACTAATCATACTTTCTATGGCAAAATGAACCCCCTCATTTTGTTCCTTTTTAAATTAAATGTTTTAAGAGTAACCACTTTATTCCAATCAAGATGGCTTCAGGTGTGCCATACCTTTGTAATAAGTAGGACTGTTAGCACTCTAGTTGTTCTTTAGAACACTCTGGGACATTCTGTCATTGGGCTATAGTTGGGCTACATCTGGCTGATATTTGGGCTACATTTGTTTTTTTGTCTCTGGTGGCCATCTTTGGGCTACATTGGGCTACATTGGGCTACATTGGGCTACATTTGGGCTCCAACATATATATAGCCCAAAGTAGCCCAATATATATTTTTCAAAGTTAATTTTCGTAAAAACCACTGGAGCCTATATCTTGAGACATAGCAAAGGCACATCGGGCTACCAGTCCCTACAATTTTGCCAAGTTTGGTGTAAATCCATTCAGCCGTTCAGGCTAAAAGTGAGGCCAACCGCCCTATGGAAAATTGCATGGGAAAAACACGTTTTGGGACCCCCCTTTTCTCTCGGCCCCCCCTTGACGAAACCCCCCCAAATTTTCAGGGGCTGCTCAGAAACAAAATGTTCCATTTTCCTGAAAATTTCAGCCAATTCTGTCCTCAAACCCCAAAGTTATTCGACATAGAATTTTCAAAAATCCCATAGGAAAAAAATCCTAACTATATATACCTACTGGCTATCGCCAGTAGGTAATATATATATATATATATATTACCTACTGGCGGTCGCCAGTAGGTAGTTATAGTTAGGATAATTTTCAATGTTAAATCTCAACATTCTATTTTGAATAACTTTGGCGCCGGTTGACGAATCTGCCTGAAATTTTCAGGAAAATGGTCTCATGGCGGTCCGGTCCTTCCCTGAAAGTTTGGGGGGGATTCGTCAAGCGGGGGCCGAGATAAAAGGGGGGTCCCAAAACGCGTTTTCCCCATGTTAATTTCCATAGGGCGGTCGATTTCACTTTTAGCCCGAACGGCTGAATGGATTTCCACCAAACTTGGCAAAATTGTAGGGACTGGTAGCCCGATGTGCCTTTGCTATGTCTCAAGATATGTGCTCCAGTGGATTTTGAGTAATTTAGGTTCAAAAAAATATATATATCTATAGCAGCGCACCGGTGCGCGCACCGGGGAGCGCTCCAGGCGCGCCACGCGAGGTGCGCATGGAAAGCTGATTGGCTCTCGGGTGTCTGTAAACATTCGAAACAGTCCAGAGCGGTCGCCATCTTGTGTCTCGGTAAAATCGAGACATAAGAGGTGGCTAAAAGAAAGTGGGAACTGGCCATAAGGCGTCAGGGATAGACCCCTTTGACCCCCTAGGTTTGATGTGGGGGCTATAAAAGGGCCCCGCGGGGCATTTAAAATATTTTTTTTTTTTCGTTTTGCGCGGGGGAAGCGCACGGTGCGCGCACCGGGGAGCGGCCCTGGGAGCGCACTATGATGAAAAAAGGTGACAGAGTGTTTAAAAAATGAAGTTTTGATTTAGAAATTGGAGGTAGTTCTAAAAAGAACTTTTTTTTTTCTTCTTTTTGTTGTTTTATATTTTTTTTGTGTTTTTTGAACTTTTTGTACTTTTTTTGGCTTTTCAAAACAGTTTTATATATTTTTTTGTATTTTTTTGGGGGAGAAACAAAAAAAGGGAATTGAAACTGGCTCAACTGGAGCAAAAAAACAAAAAACCCAAAAAATTACTTCTTTTTGGGGCACTTGTGATTATCACCTGCAAGGACGATGAGTTTCACACTTTGTTCCCCATAGGAGATAAGTTTGCCACAAGCTTTGCAAGTAATTTTAAAATCAGCAAACCTCGGCTGAATGCAAGGCATCACTTCAGATGTTTCTGGTTGCGAGGAAGTGGGTTGGTTTCTTTGGGAGGGGGTCCTTGATGAATGGGGGAGGTTACTGGCCAGTTCCCGGAACTCTGCACGAGAGTAGTTGTTTGGATGCTTTCTTGTCATGTGCCGAATCATGGTATAGTTACCAAAAGAATATTTCTTATTTGGGTTGCCCCGTGAAAGTTCATCATTGCAGATGAGGCAAGTGACTTTTGGCGCATTCACCTTTTTTTTCCCCTCTGGAATTGAAAAAAACTCCCAAATGAAGTGTGGTTTGGGTTTATAAGGTGTGTTTTCTTCAGGCAGCCATCTTCTTCTCCCCTCCTCCTGTTCCTCTTCCTCTTCCTCCTCCTGTTCTTGACCACCAACATAATTTGGAGCTGGTCCTCTTGGTGGTTGTGGTGGTGGTGGTGGGGCAGATGCACCAGCTGATGCTACTAATGAAGCCATTTTATAGTACAAAATATTACTCAAAGAGCAAAAAAGTAGACAGAGCAACAAACAGGTCTTCCTCAGTCAAAGGACAAAGTCAGAATAAGGAAAAAAGGTGGGGTCTTTCATCATTTAGAAAAAAAAACTGTCCTGAACCAATGAGAAGTGTTATTTTCAGGTCACAAGACCAGGGGCTTCATCATTATGAAACCAAAACTGTTATGAACCAATGAAAAGTGTTATTTTCTGCTCACATGACCCGACGCGCTTACGCTACGCGCCCGGGGCGCGCCCGGGGGCGCGCCCCGGGTCGCGCAGCGTAAGCGCGTCGGAAGTTTACGTTGTGCGATCGTATTCGCTCGAGTACTTCCGGGTGCGCTTACGCCGTGCGTATCACGCGGTCGCGGCTACGCGATACGTCACGATTATGTTTTCGTTTGCGATATTGGCGCTTACGGGACGCTCCCCGGAGCGCGCCCCGGGGCGCTTTGTAAAAATACGCTTTTCGGGGCGCTCCCCGGGGCGCGCTCCGGGAGCGCTCCCCAAAATAATTTTTTAAAAAAAAATTGGGAAAATTGTAGGGACAGGTAGCTCTATTCTGAAGTGGTTTGTAAAAAACATTAACTTTAGAAAAATATGTATTGTGCTACATTGGGCTTAATATATGTTAGAGCCAAAATGTAGCCCAAATGTAGCCCAAAGTAGCCCAATGTAGCCCAAAGATGGCCACCAGAGATCAAAAATTGAAAATGTAGCCCAAAATTCAACTAGATGTAGCCCAACTGTAGCCCAATGAGAAAATGTACCAGATTGTTAAAAAGAACAACTAGAGTGCTAACAGTCTTATTTATAAAGTGAAACTTATAGTTAGGAATTAGCATTAAAAAAACCTTTGAAATTCACTGAAAAAACCATAGGTTTCACACCAGTTATAGTTAGGAATTAGCATTTAAAAAACCTATTAAATTCACTGAAAAAACCATAGGTTTCACACCAGTTATAGTTAGCTGGAAATTTTACTGATATAAAACCATTGAAATTCCCACGTTATAGTTAGTCGGACTCACTATAACTTGCGCGTGCAATGCACTGCTGATGACATCACATATTACATCACTCATGACATGGTCAGTGACATCACTCATGACATCACTGATGACACCATCCTTGTGACACAGTCACAGACCTCCTCTCAGTGTAAAGTAACCCTTGAGACACATATTCAAAAATAGAAACTGAAATTTTTTAAAAATGGACATACCTATATCAGTTACAACAAGCAATTCTGTACTTCCACTATCTATATACACATCCACTCATTCACCAACAGTTCTATATAGTCACTCATACATATACTCACTCATCATATGAAGAGATACACCTATACATCCTGTTACACACCGACATTCATCCAAAAGTTACTCACACACATATTCACACGTGCAAATAAACTATTGAACAACCATTTATTTGAATATAGAGTTATACACACACTTCCACCTTACTTTTATTGAAAATTACACATATTTATTCTCTTAAACAATCACTTATAGAAACACATACTTATTTAAACAGGAAATCTTACAATCTCTTACTCTCACATATACTCACTTATATACATCAATATTCATATATACTAGATTAAAACATATGTAGTTACTGATAAAGACACTAGTGAGACAGTCATTCACTCACTAACAAACACATATAGACACTCATCCACCCATACAGTCCTGTACATATGCTGTCTTCAAAACACATACAAACAAAGAGTCAGTCACTCATGCATCTATGTGCTAAGTAATACCCCCACCAAACCATATAGACACTCATAGTGATACTAATAAAAATATCAAATAACCCATATACATACGCATGTAGCTACTTATCAACACATGTAGTCACTTATACACAAAGTGAAACACTAATATATGTATTTAAATATTTAAACATAACTCACTAATATTTATTTTTCAGAAAGACACATATTCACTGGATGGTGTCATCAGTGATGTCATGAGTGATGTCACTGACCATGTCATGAGTGATGTAATATGTGATGTCATCAGCAGTGCATTGCACGCGCAAGTTATAGTGAGTCCGACTAACTATAACGTGGGAATTTCAATGGTTTTATATCAGTAAAATTTCCAGCTAACTATAACTGGTGTGAAACCTATGGTTTTTTCAGTGAATTTAATAGGTTTTTTAAATGCTAATTCCTAACTATAACTGGTGTGAAACCTATGGTTTTTTCAGTGAATATATATATATATAATATGTATTTATTCACGGAAAAAAACAAAGGTTGAAGTAATGTTAAAATTAGGTGAATTTCTCAATGACCATATTAACATTTGAAACTAAAAAAAACAGAAATTCACCTGTTATAATTACTTGCATTCCTGCGATTCACTGCTTATGACCTCACATATTACATCATTCAGGACATGTTTTCTGACATCACTGATGACATCCCAAATGACATAACTGATTACATCACTGAGGACAGTCTCCAAGCTTCATTTTCCCACATATTGCTCTATGAATTGCTATGGCATTAGAGGCCTGAATGTAAGTGCAAAATAGCTCAGGAGAATATGAGGCATCATTAGTGCCATCACAGATGCAACTCCATTAGGTGTAGTAAGCATGCATTATGTGCAACATTGACCCTATACCATACACTTCGGAGGTAGCATAGTTAACATTACAAATCAACAACATATATAAGAGAAACCCTCTTTTAGTATGGTGTTCAATCTGTATACAACTGTTCATAGAAAGCAAGTTTCATAAAAATGCTGAATGTCTTTTCCAAAATGAATGCCCTGCTATGGACATCATTTATTTGTATCAAACCCCTGACACTCACTGAACTTACATTGAAAAAAAGTTAATATCAGTAGAGAAGTGGGTACTGTAAACAGTGTTTACTCTACGGAGAAAGTTTACTCCGTACCACACTATTTACAAACAGTGAAACTTTCAAAGAGAAAAATGCTACAGTGTATTGAAAAAGTATATAGTAAAAACAGTATACGCTCTTTGCAACAGTTGTCAAAAAAGACACTATGCTTAAAATACCCAAGATCTGAAGGTGCTAAAGATCATACTATCTGTAGCCTTCATACTGTGGTAAAAACTTTACAGGTAACCACCTTCTGACACAAAACAAACACATGTACATAGGTCAGTATCTGATGCACACATTCTATGTCATGGAGAAATTGTCATGCTGACACAATTGTGTGAAATAACTCAGCCTGCTTACAAAAGTTAGTATCTACATCGTAGCATATTTTTCCTAATGCAAATTTTTTCTGCAGAACCAAAAACTTGTTTTGGACATGATAACCACAAGCCAACTGTCACCCACACAAAGAGTTACTCTTGAATGCAAAGATTTATAATGTGTTCATTACCTCTACACAGCTTAGGAGCACATGTGTTTTGTAAACACTTACACCGAATAGCTGGACTCAGGCTTTAAAAAATTAGGTAGACAAGTAATATGGTCCTTAACATCCACTATATAAACTCCACGACAAACTAGCACACTCATTGGATGATGTCATCAGTGATGTCATCAATGATGTCATTTGATCAGTAATGTCATAAATGATGCCATAGAACATGCTACGAGTAATGTGATATGTGAGGTCATAAGCATTGCTTGGCGGAGGAGCAAGTTATAGTTAGCACTGCTAAATTTATCTGGTGAACTATTGTGTATTTTTTAATTCCAAATTTTAAAGTTATTGAGAATTTCACCTAACTATAACATTACTTTAACCTTTTTTGTTTTCAGTGAATTTCAAAGTGTTTCCTTAAACAAAAGCAGATCTTTCTATCATGCCTAACTATAACATTTTTTTAACCTTTGTTTCCTTCAGTGAATATCTAAGATTTTTTTTTAAGTAAATTAATTAGTTTTTGAGTCTATGTGTGGTAGAATGATTGAGGAATATATTGTGTATGCGCACATCATTCTGAAAAGGATTCGCTTTGTAATGTAACATAACAGGAAAGGCAGCATAGTTTGCAAAATCGTTCTAATAAATTAAGTCCGAGTATAATATGGTATAGTAAGACTATATTTCAATTGAGATTGCCTATCTCCTCAGTTCTTGTAACTGCCACATTGACATATTCCTGGCAAGTTCATTAATGATGTAAGTGCAGAGTTTTAACTACTCCCTCCTCAGACCATACTAAATTGGCATTAAACACTAACTGAACACAGAGAGTAGTCTCTCCATTCAGACCTCTCTCTCAGATGATGGATGTTTGTAGTAGGATGTGTGGATGGACTGACCTCTCCTTTCAGACCTCTCTCTCTCAGATGACAAGTGCGTGTAGTAGGGTGTGTGGAGAGATTGGCCTGTCCTTCGAGAACCCTCTCAGAGATGACTCATATGTATAGTAGGCTGTGAGAGGGAATAGCCTCTCCTCCCAGACCTGGCAGTTTGGGCTGGACTGTTCCCATTGGGTGCAGGGTCAAGACTGATTTTCACATGACTGGGTTCAAACTGAGGAGCAGATAAACAATAGATTTAGACACAGATCTTTGTGCTGGGGTGAATGTATGAGATTGTTCTGCACTCTGTCCATCAATTGTTCTTTTTGCATTTGTCACTCTGAGTAGGACCCAGGAGACTTATTTTTTATTAATGTTGTTTGGAGACTGCTGCTCATCCTGCTATAGTGTTGTTCCTATATCAAAGATAGGCTCTGTGCATTGGAATGATGTACACAATATTTTTGACATAGGACTGAGGTCAGTATGTCTCAATCAAACATTGTGTGCCAGCTAACTCAGAGGTAACTAGAAACTTCTCGAATAAACAAGAAGGGATTAGTTTCTGACAACCGCACAAACATGACAACTTTGTTTCCTTTTAGAATCGGAACAGTCTCAGAATCGTGGAAACAATAGATAACAGTTTCACTCAGTCAATCATGCATGCTTTGTTTCTACAGAGTTGCACAGAAATAGAGAGATGGGAGTTTCAATAAAAAAGGTTTATTGAAGAGTCTTATTTCTTTTTCACAAGATATGAACTGCTACAATCGACAGAATGCGAAGTATAATACGTACAGCGTTAGCAGTAAGATAAATTAATACTAAAATAGCATGGCTTATAGCTTTGAAATAGGTTCATGAAAATACATACATAAATAACACAGGCTAAAATATAACTTCTCAACTGGTCCTTCTAGGTAGTTCTACCCCAGTGTACCTAACCTAAGTGTAGTACGAAGTATGAAGTAGGTGCTGTTTAGCTATAGTCTAGATAGGCTATAGTTTTGCCAAGATTTGCCAAAAGTCCCTCTAGGTTCTAGTCTGCTCCATACCTTAGAAAGAGTGAGATTGGAATCTCTTTCCAGGTCTCGATCTCTAACACCCCGAAAGGGGAGTCAGAAACACTGGAGCTGGATTCTCTGGAAGGAGGATGACAGCGTCTGGTCAGTGCATCAGGCGAGGGACTTGACTTCGTTCCAAACTTGCTGTGGCGAGCCGCTTCGTGCAAGTTGGCAGCCGAACCATAGTTTGCCATGGCTAGTGAAGGTATATTTATACCTTGGAGGTGTTTAGGAATGCCAGTATTGACGTACAAGTTGGGCATAAGAACATCACGAATGAACCCCTAAGGAATCGATGTTCATGCATAATAAATGAGTTCTTGGAGAAATCAATATCCAAGCAATGGGAAGTCCTAAAGGCTTAAGAGTCTGGTTTTCCAAGAACTCGTTGTGACGTGGATGGACTGATGTAGTTGACATGCCTGTATTTGGTTAGCATGAGTAATGCCTAAATAAGGGCTGGATTGCTATGCCTAAATATGTGAATTGTACCTATATAAGGGCATAAAACAGGAAATCTATATACAGTATCTAAATAAACACACAACACTGCAGCACCCCACAACATGAACACATGCATGGTGGTGCACCTGCTTCTTTTAAGGGCACCACCAAGCATGTATATATACAATTTTAATATTCCCTAGGGCACAATGGGGCACTCCTTCGGACAAGCAGTGAATATTAAATGAGTGGCTCCTGCCTCTCAAGCCTTATTCATTTAAAAGAAAGTTGTTTTGGGGGTCCCGGTGCACACCTGAGACACCTGGATGTTTTTTTCTTAGTGACAGCCATAGGGGGGCCCCAGGCAACCTTGCCAGCATCCATCAGGCATGCTGACAGGAGACAGCAATATTTTATTCTTGTATATTTGGGAAGGTGATATATGGTCATCCTCCCCAAGCCTTTAGACCAGGGACCCCATCCTAGGGGTCATTTTATTTAATTAATTGGAGGAAGGAGATCAGCCCCCACTTAGAGCCTCTATAGGCCCCAGGGTCCCCGTCCCCCAGGGCCTTACATGGGTGCCCCAGTACCCACCTGGGGCATCCTCAGCATACACTGTTGGAGACCTCAGGGGGAGCTCAAGGCCCAAAGGCCCCACTGGCTCCTTGCATGCACCCATCCTGTGTGTAGCAGGATCCCACATTGTTCCCATATGACAGGAACAAGTGTTTTTACTTCTCCTGCTGGGCAGGACAAATTGATTTCTTAAGAGCGCAGGCAGCAAAACACATCTGTGTTCCCACCTGGTAGAAGCATTTGTAAAGCATCCACCAGGTGGGAGTAGAAATGCCATCCCTGCCATGGCACTTATGGTCAGGGACACTACTGTGTCCTCGGGGGAGCTCGCCAGGATACAGTGAGTGAGCTGCCCCAAGGGTATCAGGTCCCTGGGGCCTTTGAAAGCTCAGGGAGGGATGCAGCAAACCACCACCTCTTTTAAATTGTATTCAGCGACTAGCATGGGGTCTGCCTCCCCTTTTTTAATGTTGGACCAATGCATTTTACTTTTGATCCACTGTACCCTTTCAGGCTCAGGGAGAGGAGGCTTCACACAGCTTTCCATTTCTATTTATGACTGCCCAGGGGCATGGGGTGCCCGTTGCCTCCCTCAAAGAGTCTTGGGGGGCACACACCCCTCCTTTGCTAAATATTAAATATCACTGCCCCCCCCTGGTCCCTGGCCCACCCAGAAGGTATTTTATAGCTTAAGAGGCAGTGCTTTCACAAATTTTGCAGCGGATTCACGGATCCTCCTCACATTTTCTAAACAAGTATATATATTTTGCACAGTTGAAGTCTCCACCATGTAGTTATAGTTTGGTCAGCATTTCTGTTGTAAGATCGCTTTTTATTTTGCTTATAACTTTGGCGCCATTTCACAAATCTCATTTCACAAATCTTCATGAAACTTTCCAAAAATAAAGTTGTTCCTCCTCCACTTCTTCCTGTAAATCCTGGAAAGTTATGGAGTGATCCATGAAATGGGGGCTGAGAAAAATGGGTGTCCCAAAACATATTCCAATGTTGCAATGTTATTTCTCATTGGAAATTTTGGAAAGCAATATAGAAAAAAACAGCAGAAGAGTATTGCACCAAATTTGGCAGAAAGTTAGAACTTTACTCAGAAAGTTTATTTATCATGTATTGGTGTAAATCTATTTAGCCATTTTTGAGTAATTTGCATTTAATCAGGTGTTGTCAGCTGGTTTGAAAAGGTTAAAAAATAGTTATATCTCTGCTCTGGCTAGGTCCTGCACCCAACTCTATGCAAGTAGCTAACACCTGCAGCGCTCAATCTTCGGCCATAGTTAGGCAGAGCTTAGTTACAGGACCAGGCCTCCAGCCAAGCCCTGTGCTCAAATACTTTGAAATAGCCAAACCCACGATGCCCAGCCATCTCAAGGTCTGGCTTCCAAGCCTTAAACCCAATTTTCACCAGGTGACCAGCCCACATTGTGCACGGCCTTCAATTTGTGTGCAGCATTGTTGGCAACATGGCCTGCCTACTGGCCATGCTCTATGCCTAATTCTCCACAGGCAGCCATTCCATCTGTGTCTGGCCAAAGGCAGTGCACAGTCAGGTTGGCTTCCTGCAGAGTTTTAAAGCCAGGCTGTACTCTCAGCCATCTGCAAGTGGCCATCTTCTATGTGTGGACCTTGGAAAAGTGCAGCAATAGTACACTGAATATGTTTTAGATTTTCTTCTCTATTCAGCAATCCTATGCATGTTCAAGAATCATGAAGTCAAGAAGGGGCCAAGGGACACAGGAAGGCCAAGTGTTTGTGACTCCTGCAAGAATTTCTGGATCCTGTGATAATATTTTTTTTATTTATGATCTTATTGCCTGGGTCACATCATTGGGCTAAGTTCACCTTGTCCACAAAGTACCGCTGTAGGCATTTTTGCAGCTGCACATATTCTTTCAGCGGGGAAAAAAAGTTTAAGGAAGTGTGTAGTTATGTAAAAATGTCGGTTAAAACATGCCATTTTAAACAAACAAACCCACTGAAATTCACCAGTTATGG
The DNA here is from genome assembly GCF_964263255.1 of Lissotriton vulgaris. NCBI lineage: Eukaryota > Metazoa > Chordata > Amphibia > Caudata > Salamandridae > Lissotriton > Lissotriton vulgaris. The sequence goes on from NC_141699.1 coordinate 922,698,159, forward strand.
GTATCTCAAGTAACTATAACTTGTGCTCTAAAGTAAATGTAACTCAGTTCCCTACCATCCATGTTCTTATCATCAATTATGTAATTTCTGATATTGCCATCATTAATGTCATGGATCATGTCATGAGTGATGTAATTTATGGGGTAATTAGCAGTGCATGGCGAAGGCGTGAGTTATAGGTACTTGAGATAACTAAAACTGGTGAATTTCAGTGGGGTTTTTCAAATGTAAAGTAATATTTTATTACCAGCCTTCAGTCTAGATTGGCATGGAGTTGATTGCAGTGCCTGGCATGTGGCCATGGCCTGCATCGAATTCCCCCCATGGGCAGCCAACCACCCATCATGCATTGCCACAGCCAACCCCACCCCATCCCATCCCAGATCCTTGTGGCATGCACAGCATGCAGTTGATCTGGCAGGTGTTGTCCGTTGTCAGGCAGACTTTTTGGCTTTCACAAAGAGTCACAGCATCAAAACATATAACATGGGCCTATGGGCTTTATCAAGTGGTGAGCATATCAATATATATAAAGGAGATCTATCATCTTTCTCCAAAAACTGCCAATTTTTTGAATGAAATATATATATCATTCATTCACATAATGCATTGTGTAATATTAGTGGTTATTTAATGTTTTTAATAAAGTGTTATTAAAAAAATCAACATGTCTGTTTTAATATTCCCTAGGGTATGAGGACTCGCTCCTTCCTAGGGGGCAGTGAATAATACATGAGCTGCTCTTGCTGCTCATTTCATATTCATTTTTCAAAAATCATTTTTGGGTGACCGGTTAATTACTCGGGGCACCCAGATCCTATTGTTTTTGGTGGAGGCCATGGGGTTGCACCAGGAGCCTCGTGGCCCACCGGCTCTCCTGCCAGTACCTATCACAGATGCTGGAGGGAGCTGACAATTCCTTAAAAAAAATATTCAACCCAATTTAAATGATTTGTAAAGCTCATGGCTACCCGGAATGAGCTTTCCAGTGCTAAGGTCAGTTGACTCAGATACAGTGAGCTTGGCAAGCAGATGAGTTTTAATTTTTTGTCTAAAACTAAGTAAATTGTCTTTCTGTCTTAGAGTTAACAGTAAAGTATTCCAGAGTTTGGGGGCAAAATGGGCAAAAGAAGGGCCCTGCTTCTGGCTCTTTTTATTCTGGGAACCACGAGGAGACTCAGGCTGCATGATCTAACTCTCTTTTGGCACAGTATGAGCTGATTAGGTGATGGAGGATATGGGGACCTGCTTTGTGCCTTGCACTGTGAGCTATGCAGAGTGCTTTAAAGTGACACCTCTTCCTTATCAGCAGCCAGTGTAGCAAGATTAAAACTTGGGAATGCCTATAGAAGTTGGGCTGCAGCATTTTGAATGACCTGCAGTATTTAATGACGGTAATGACGGAGGGAGGGCTACCCAAACAGAGGGAGTTTCAGTAGTCAAAGAACTAATGAACTAATGACAACTGAGCAAAGAGGAGCTTGAAAAGGAGCTCCCGGCTGGGGAAAGCTTTTTTAGAAAAAATCCCAGCTAAGCCAGCACACACAACCTGCAAAACCCATGCACAGCATCTGTGAAAGATACGGAGAAGAAGAAGTTAGAACATGGGACTCCCCGCTGACTGCACACCCGACAATACAGGGATCTAACTGAATCACCACCGCTTCATCCAGAGGTGACGAGGACGCGGAAGAAGACGAGCTGAACACCGATAAGGAGTTGGAAGAGGGTGACTCAAGGTATGGAGCGGACTTTCCCTAGCCAGGCCTGAAGAGGTGGGTGTTGGTACTCCCCCCTTTACCGCGGACAACTCAGGATATGGATTGGTCCGTGCACAACCAGGATTAAAAGGTGGGTCTCCATAATCCCCCCATTCTCTCCATGCAGACGTGAAGAGAGGAAAGGATCCGAATGAACTCCCCTGGGTCCAAATCGAAATAAGAAGATGGCGCCAGGCTGAAAATGTAGAAGGTCACCCTTGCGACAGCCGGAGTACTAAAGAGGAGGTGTTAAGAGAAACTCGGGAGCAGTGAAGATCTGTCCCGAAGCGTGACCGCGGCAGGGGAAGTGAGAACTCGTTAAGAGAGTGCCGCTCTCTAGCAGAGAGGGAGCGGCCAGAGGAGGAATGAGAAGAGGCTTGGGAGCAGCGATGATTGCGCTCATAACATAAGAACTGGGAAAAGGGAAGGAGAGGATGCGTAGACATGAAAGAATTGGATATCTGCTGATATCGAAGGTGGTTGAAATGTAAAGCGCTCTGACACCCAAACTCTGGGTATGGTTCGCTCTATGAAAAACAATGAAGACAGTAAAAAAAACAGGACAGTATTAAACCTTGGGGCACTGATCTGCGCACTCCAACTGGTAGCCATATTGGCATATTCCTAAGTGCTCTAACATGGCCAAAGAGGCTAAATGCCAGCATCTTTGCTTGAGGAGCCATGGTAAGTTTACTGTCTAACTTGACACCCAGACCTTTCACTTCTAGGTTAGGAGATGGGAAGTCACCCAAGGAAGAGGGCCAGCTTATGTGATCCCAGAGCGACGGGTTGTTGCCAATCATCAAAACCTCTGTTTTGTTCCTGTTTAACTTGGGGCAGCTGGCAACTATCCAGTCTGTAACCTGATTTAAACAAAAGTTTAATGTTTGTGAAACGGAGCCAGTGTAATCCAGACAACCCTTATATTGATTTTAGTGGTTTTAGATAACCTTAGAAAAATCTCTAAGTGGTAGCTTCTGAGAGCAGCCTTCAGGCTTAGTTCAGAAAGAGTGTACAGCAGCTTGTTTTACCAGAACACAATTTTATGGGTATAGATTAACCTCTTCCATGCTTATGACGGCCCCCGGCCGTCATGAGTCACGGTGGGCGTGTGCGCACGACGGCAGGGGGCCGTCGGAGCCGCGACCGCAAAGGGAATATCCCAGCACTCTGGCGGAATTCGAGCCACAGTGAAGAGGTTAGGTGAAAAAGAACCATACAGTGTATTTATAAAAATATGTCTTTATTATAAGACACTCACTAACACAGACATATATCTCCTAGCCGGAGATATGCACAATGCACACAATAATTTACAAAACAAACAGGTAAGTAGCACAGGACCCACAGTGTTCCCCAGGAGGAGACCAAACCATATACTAAAATGGTGATATGTGAACTACGACTTGAGTCAAGACAATGATCAGACAATGTAGAAGTGCTGGGGATCCAAGGAATCACCCAAGGTAAGTATCTTGAAGCCCCACGCAGGTCATATGCAGTGTAGGAACACAACCACGTTCTCCGTACAAATCAATGTGTAGGTCACAGTTACAATTTTAATGACAGATGGCCCTTCCCAGTGGAGCCTGGAGAAACCCCATTGAAGACAAGCGGTTGGAGAGCCACCCCATCCGTGGATACCTTAGGAACTAGGATACCTACACCGGGAAGCTGGGTGCATTGGTGTGAAGTGGCGTTGGAAACTGTCGTCAAACTCAATGGGAGACTTTAGAAAGATGCCGCTGCTGGAGAAGGTGAAAAGTGTCTGTTGGAACCCAAAGGTGGATTCAAGATGTGAATAACCTACAAGCAGAGGAGACCGAGTCTATGCCACTTAGGAGTGACCAGGACGCACAGGAGACGGATGCCCAATGATGTAGCGTGTTGCAGGAGAGCTGACAGTGACCTTGAAACTGCAACTGTGTGGACCAAGTGATGCTGTGGAAGACCAGGAGCCATACACAAGCTGTCCCACATTGGATGTCAAGAGTTGAGGGGTCAGTGACCGGCGGGAGGACCAAAAGCCTTGGCAACTGCAACCAATGAAGGAGTAGAAGAAGGTGCAATGTTGGGAACAGCAAGGTCCAGGAGACTCACCACAAGAAGGGGAGCCAGTGAAGGTACTGGGCAATCAGGGGAACCCAAAAGAATTCAAATGTGACCCTCAACAGGACCCACAGGCCAGAGGTACTGGAGTTGCAAGAGGGCCTCAAACATATACCAAAGAAGCAGGCCCACAACGCAAGCAATGCAGTGTTTTTGAAGATTCTGCTCACAGGAGATGCTTGAGGTTGGGGCTAATTGGAGCCTGAAGATCTTGGTGGAAGGAATCCAACAAGCCTTTCCAACTGCAAGTCATTACGTTGCACGGGGGTTCGGTTCCAGCGGCTCTGACAAGGAATACTGGCCTCAATCTTGGTGAGAGGGCAGGGCAGGCCTTGAGGGATGTAAAGAATCACCACCTGTGCTGCTGAGCCTTTTGGAGTCCATAGGAGCCTGGGATCAGCAGACCGGTCAGTTTTGTTGCAGTGCCAGCAGATGCAGGGAAGTGACTCCTTCACTTCAAGGGAGATTCCTTCAGTTGTCTTGGATGTCCACAGGCCCTGCATGGGTTCCTGTATGGAGCAACATTGATGCCCAGAGCAAAGTCCAACGAATTCCAGAGTGCCTAGATAGTCGAAGTTGAAGTGGAGTCTGAATTGTATTGTGCCCCACGATGAATATAGGGACCCACCCATAGGTAAGCCCTTAAATACACTAAGGAAAGAGATGGGACAATACAGGGGTCCCTCCCTAATGAGTGGCTGGACAAGGAGGAGGATACTCTCCTGTCCGTTTTCCAGTTTCATGCCAGAGTGGGAGCAAATAGCTCCCTGAAATGGTTTGAGCTCGACTATGCAAGGAGGGCACCAAATGTGCCCTGCACACCGACTATGTGGTGCTGGCAAGAGCTCCCACCCTGCCTTAATACACTAAACCCTGTCTTGGAGGTGGTCACACCTCCCTGTGACAGGATGCCTACTGTTCTGCCTTCCCCTACTCAAGCTTGGCTCAGCAGCAGGAGGGCAGATCATGTCTCTGGTCGGCAGCATCTATGCTGTGCTGTCTGGATCTATAAGACTGCTAACGGGAGCACTGAGGGCCTAACGGAAGGCCTTTACAGTACTTGGAATCATGCCTCCCAACCCGTATATGGTGTGGGGGTTTGATTCCAACATGTTTGTTACTAAACACGACCGGGTTCATTACAGCCAGTTTCTAGATGGTCATAGCATAATGATGCTGTGCCCCTCTATTTGTTATATGGCTGTCTCACTTACAACCCGGGAGAATGGACTACGATGTCTGTAGGGGTGTCCTGCTCATGCAAGGGCACCCTGACATTTAGAACCAAGTACCCTGCCTTCAGGATTGAAAAGGCCTACTGTAGGGGTCACTGATTTTAAAGGCAGTGACCTTGGATATAGGGAAAATGATATCTTTCGTAAGTGGTGCTAGTACCAGCTTACACAGGCTACAATGGCAGGCCTGTAGAGATAGTTTGGGTGATCTCCCATAGTTGGCATAATACATGCATCAGCATACGGGTGATCTCTGGGGTAGGTATGCCCTTGGTACCATAGTATTGTATACTAGGGACTGATAAGGGTACCCCAGTATCCAATCTGGGATGTACCTAGGTACTTACCATAACAACTTAGGGGAGAAAGCAGGGAGACTGGGGTCCTGATTTGCAGGATCCCAGGCAGACTAGTCAGAAGGCTGGGAAGATGGCGGCTGTGTGAGTGGGTGGCTGGGAGGATGGCAGCTGTGTGCACGATGCAGGAAGCCACTCACTTTCGCTCCATGGTGTAACTCCTAACCCATTGGATAGGAACCATTAATAATCACCCCTGGGAGTGTGGGCGGCGGGAGCTAATCACAAGGAAGGAGACTATCGGGGAAAGTTCTCAGACTCGCCCACCTGTTGGCTCGCGCTGTGGTGAAAACGTTGCTCGGCTGGTGTTATGCAGGATGCCGGCTTTAGCCTATGGTGATCAACATGCCTCCAAAGCAGTTGAAGCTTCCGTGAGACCGGGTGGAGAGTAACGTGACAGGAATTGACACTGCGGGAAGTCTCTGGGGTCCGCTGGCTCAAAGAAAGATTCCGATCAGGAGGAAAACCGGGCACGCTACTCCTGCAGTAGGAAGTCAGGAGGCGGGGAAAACCAGAAGCAAGGATCAGCGTCTCGATGAAGAGGCGGGTCCGGCCAAACAGCAACATCGGGTGATGTTTTCCGGTCGAGGGAAACTGGAGGAGAAAACGGGAACTCCTACTGCTGATGGTCAGATCTCGACAGTGCTGACGGAGGGGAACGTATACCATCCGCTGGACAATGTGAGTACCAGTCTGGCTGCTTTGGGAGCTTGTGGCTCTTGTCAGGGGGCCGCTGAGGGACTTGGAAATCTAATGAAAGATAAACAGTGCAGTGTGGAGAAGGCTGTGGATGCCAGTTCTGTCAAAAATTCTAGGTTCATGGGTATTCTTGGCAAGGGTGGGGGACCCCGGAGTGCGGAGAAAAATGAGTTTCCCTTAATGAAGAATCAGAGCTGTCTAATCCGAGTGAAGGGGAAATCTCAGAGCTGGACAATTCGGGCATGGAATCAGACAGCTCTCTTTCAAACCCTAGCACTCAAAAGCGTCAGTCCTCCCAAACGAGAAGAAGGAGAATTAAAAATGGGAAAGAGCGAGAGGCTGGTCAATCAGAATCGGACTATACCTGCTCTAGCCAACTAAAGTGGGACTATTATTCTACTCATTTTCTTACTGAGGATGGATGACATGACAGAGCTGACACCGCAGGAGGGCTAAAGAATCGGCTGGATGAGGCCAAGTCTGAGATGGAATCCTCCTCCTCAATGAGTCTGATTTACTAGACTCTTAAACAGATGCAAGGGGGGGGCTATACAGGATCACAAACAGGCCCATCTAACAACGAGGAAGCTTCAAGGCGCTTTCAGAAAAGTGAACAAATCATGTATTGCGATTGCAGAGAGAACTAGGGTTGAGGAAGAACGAGTGATAGCACTAGAGGCTGGATCCGAGAGTTCGGTACGGCAAGCTACGGCAAATGAATCACGGATGACGGACATTATGTGAAAGTTAGAAGACTTTGAAAATTGTCAGCGCCGTAACAATTTATGACTTCTTGGTATTCCAGAAAATGCAGAAGGAGAGAACATAAGAGGATTTGTGCTGCGTTTGTTGAAGAGTGGCTTTCCCGATTTGGCACATTGGGACTGGGATACTGAGTTGCAGCGTATGCACCGTTTCCCGCTTATGCTTAGGAAAAAGCAGGAGCAGAGGGGTACGAGTGAAAAGCCCAGAGCCATACTATTATTTTTGGGGAATTTCCTTTTGAGACAAGCCTTGTTTGACCAAGGCTCGACCAGAATCACGACGCTCGACTGAGTCCCACACCTTCTTTGTTAGGCTGGATTTTTGCTACATTACAGTGGAAAGAAGGCGGAGGCTCTGTCAGCTAATTTCACCTTTCCAAAAGATAGGATGTGAGGCATATTTACTTAGCCCGGCTCAACTTAAAATCATATGCAGGGGAGTCACTAGAATATTTTCTTCTGAGACACAGGCTCAAGATATTTTACGTGAAATTTTGGAGTATAGAAACCAAAAGTAATCCGGAGGGGTTATCTGTGGGAATGAAGGGTTAGCTGAGATGAACGTGGATGACTTAGCGGGCTATTCTTGGGTTACTTGTTTTTTTTCTTCTATTTTTTGGCTGTTTTCTTTGGTTGCAGTTGGGTGAGTGGTGGCAAGAAGCAGCTTTATGCTGAAGGCATCTCAAGGGTCCTTGGACCTTTTTTGCCTATGGATAGGGGGAAGGGAGAGGGGATTTGGGGGGTCAAGGGGGGTGCTGATCCAAGAGGCTGAAGTTGATGAGTTAGTGTCATTAGGGAGGAGAGACAGGAACAGATGGAGTCTGCTATACAACACAAATGGTGTTGGGTAGATTGAGGATTGCCTCAGTTAATATATGTGGCCTGAAAAATTCCCTAAAAAAACGTAGGATCAATGAGGATATACATTTTTTAAAGGCGGATATAATTTGTATGCATGAGACACATCTATTGAGGCAAAGGATTGCTGAGGTAGCAGGATAGCAATTGATTTCTTCCACAACCCAGGGAACACGCACAAGAGGGGTTGCGGTGATGGCTTGTTAAAAACTATTTAGGTTCCCACGTTCTAAATCAGACCAATCGGGTAGATGGATTTAAACTTTAAATATCTTTATTCGATTTTGGACAAAATCATCCAAGCACAGATTGCATAACAGTACATTTGATATCATATTAAAAAGGATTAACATTTTTTTTTAAAGAAGACTTTCATTATCACAGTGGTTAAAAGTTTTTTGCAAATTGCGGTTCTTCAGGACAAAAGATAGTAAGTTAAAATGTATATTACAATTTACATGGTCTTTCTCAAGGCTATCGGGGTCTTCAAATATGATGCCACTGCTTTAATCTCAACAACAGTCTCCAGAAGTTTCAACTTGCAGTAGGCAGCTGTACATTCCCTGATACCCCATTTAATAAATATTGGCTTTAAAAACTGTTTCCATGGTGCCAAGTAAAATCTGCAAAAAAGAATAGAGTGGGTAGATGGATTATTACACAGTGCTGTAACGATAACTACTCTTTTACATTATGTTCTGTGTACGGTTCAAAATTTTATGACCCTGCCTTATTTAACTGGTTGAATACAGAGTTAGTTGGGTGGCCGCTGCCCTTGATTGTATGTGGAGATTTCAATCTAAATCTAAATACTGAGAATGTTTAACTTGGTGAGCAGTCATATCATGGTTGTAAGCCTAAGGTATTCAAGGCGTTAATAGATTTGTGTAAGACACATGGACTAATGGATGATTGGGCCACATTAAAATCTCAAGATGTGGGATATACCTTTTTCTCAGCCCCACATCTAGGCATGAAGATATGAGTTATTTACACTTTTAGCTTTGCTAATTCATATTTTTAAAGGGTTTTAGCTGTTCTTTTTAAATTAACCTTGATTAGCCTTAGGCTCTCCTGACTCCTGGCACTATTACCTTTCGTACTTTGCACTGTTTTGACCACCGCATACTGGGCTCTTACCTCACCTTCACTTTTCATCTGTGAGTCTCCCGTGGCATTCAGATGCCTACCGCCCCACACCTCGGTGCCGCGGGCTTGCCTGATTGTTGTGGAGGGTGCTGGGGCCTTTCAGGTTCTTCCCTTCCGGTTTCTCTTGGGGGCAGAGTGAGTTGGTTAGCGCTCTAGCGCCTGCATCCTATTTAAACAACCTGGCATTTTTGTCACGCAGCAAACGTGTGCAGCGGGCGTGCCAAAGTTCCCCAGCCAGCGGCAGCCATGTTGCCGGTAGCCCCTCCAATTCCCTAATTCACTTGTCTAGGACTCAACTACTTAATCTGAGAGACAGGTACTGCAGTGCCCCAGCTATCCATGAGTTTTCTGGGCCCCCGACTCATTTTAAATGTGATTTGTGTTCATTCACATTTAAGGTAGATCCTACCGCATCGCTCCCTGTATCTCCTACTTCCCTTTGCTCCTCAAAGGGGAATACAATTCTCTCCCCCCATTAAATCCTGTCTACTCAACTGCAGATCCCTCCTATGCCACTCGGACGATATTTGGCTCTCCCTTGAAACGCATGACTGGGATCTAATGTTTCTTACCGAAACTTGGGTCAGGGATTTCTCTAATCCCAACCTTAATCAAGCTGTCCCCAGTGCCTATCGCTTTGCGGGGGTAAATCGGCCCAACAAGAAGGTGGGAGGTGGGGTTGCAGTGGTCCTAAGCTCAAGTTGGGAAATCTCTTTTAGGAAACTCCTAAACTTTGGTCCCTTAGAAGCTATGTATTTTAGTATCACTGTTGCCCCCAACGTAGCCATTGCTAGAATCCTAATTTATAGACCACTAAACTCCCCGTCCCAGCATCTATTAGAACTCTACAATATAGTCGCTAACTTGTCACTTAAACATCCCCACTTTATGATCCTTGGGGATTTTAACATGCATGTGGATGATATTCACTGCACTAGAGCAGGCCAGCTCCTAAAAACTCTGGAAGGCCTCACTTCGACCCAGCGGGTTAGCGGCCATGCCCATTGGGCCGGTCATACGCTTAACTTACTTTTCTCTAACAATCCTAACTTGGCCACAGCATTTCTCGTTCCTCTTACGTGGTCAGACCATTTCTTAATCACGTTTAGTATGGCAATACACTCTCGTTCACCAAATTCTTCCATGGCCCGGGATTACAGCAGGAAATGGCTTAAAATTACCTGTAATGCTATGACACATGCTCTTTCCTCAACCCCCCTTTCAGCTGGCTGGGAATCCGGAACTAGATGTGTCTAATTTCAATAGCTGGCTCTCCTCAGCCCTTGATACTGTCGCCCCCTTCCAACCTATTATTTTCTCAAGACATAAACCATCAGCCCCATGGCTTACCCCGGCACTGCGTACCGAGAAAAGCCACGGTAAGAAACTTGAGCACAGCTGGAGATCATTTTATGATCCTGAGGCTAAATTATTCTACAAACCCGTCAAAGAACTTTCACAAACTGAAGCCCTTAGCAATGAGAGATTACTTCATCAGTAAAGTCAAGATCGCTGGTAATTCAACAAAACTCTCTTCAAAATAGTTAAAGATTTCATTAAGCCACCTGCTTTATCAAGGACAGTTCCTCCCACCCAGGATCTCTGTAATGGGCTATCTGACTTCTTTCACAATAGAATTCTGGACATCTGTTCAACGTTGTCCCCACACGATGCTCCCCTATCCAAGACACTGAGGCAGCTAACAGTGATGCGTTTACACTCTACCACCCGATCTCCATTGATATTTCACTTCAAAAACGTCTTGCCTGTAAATCAGGCTACCCAGAGGATCCCTGCCATGCACATTTATTTAGCTCCTTTGCCCCCCTCATTATCTCCAATTTGAATCTGATCTGTAATTCCTCCCTGCATACTGGGATTTCCCCCTCAATCTGGAAACAGGCCCTCCTAGTACCAATCCTTAAAAAATCTGATGCTGACTCATCTGTCTTTAAAAACTATTGTCCTATTTCTCTTCTATCAAAGCCAGCCAAAGTCTTGGACAAATTAGTTCAGGAACAACTGTCAAGTTATCTTGAATGCTATCATCTTTTCCATGATTCAAAAATAACAGTTGATGGACAGACTGCAGAGCAATGTCATACATTCACCCCAGTACAGAGATCTGGGCCTAAATCCATTGTTTTTTTGCACTCCACACCACCCAGTTCAGACACAGACATGGTCATATGCAAATCAGCCTTGACCCTGTGCCTCATGGGAAAAGTCCATTCCGAACTGCCAAGCCATGTCTTACCTGGACCGGAATAAAGCATCCTAGGACCGGTTTCTGGCTATCAGCCGTCATCAGCCAGGATAGGTTGACTCCAGTGGTGTGGAGAGCACGGGACTCACGTCTGAGCATACCCGTCCCACTCGGGGTGACAAATGCAACAAGCATTTGCAATGCAATAGGTCTCGCATTTGTAAAAGTTTAAAATGACCGTATTTTTCACTTTTCTGTTTTTAATTGTAGTGGAGTAATTTATATTTTCAAAGCGGTATTGCCATTGGTATTTTTAACGTCAACAGCTCTAACTTTAACAAATGAGAACTTGTTATGAGCTGAATAGATATCATGAACCAAAACAGCCAGACTGATTCGAATGCACAGCTGCAAAGTACTACTGGCATTCCTCACAGAGAACAAACTGAATGTAAATATCAGAGTAGGCTATGGCACGGCTGGTGTTATACTGACTACTGAAACTGGGCAACCAGGAGTGGTCTACCACGTTGCACATGCAGGCTGCAAATATTCCCCAGTTGTCTGGAAAGAGTTAGCCCTAAAACGGCAACATTTTATTTTGCTTGGGGCTTTTAAAAAGGAGGCATCAGGCATGACTGCAAGATCTGAGAGAGCCCCAAAGGTATATGTGTGACTATACTCTGGTAGAAAGTAGATTTTGGGATGTCTGTGCACCCCTTTCCATCTTGTACTTCCAGACTGCTCCTTAATGTCTCCATCCATACCACAGCGCAGTTTCAGAAGGCAGGGAAACAGAGGGAGGAAGGGTGGAGAATAGAGTCAGGAAAAGCAGAGAATTAAGGGAGAGGAGAAAAAGGGCGTGTCACTGTCGCAATTGTGTTCCTTGAAACGTGGTTATATACTTAGCGACTATTTTTATTTAGAGTGCTGTGATTGGCTAATGCGACTTCATCATTTTTCACTGATGGGATGCAAATACTTAACATTTTACTGCGTTCAGAGCCAGAAAGAAGGGGTTAGGGAGTGTGGAGGAAGAGCACGGAGAATGCAGCGATTGGGAACAGACGTTAACTAACCTACATGGTCTGGGACTGCCGGCCAACCCCCGCCCTATCATGCAAACTGTAGTAAACACTTATCAATCAAACAACAGAATTCTTTAAAAGGCGGGGGGTCTCGCGACCCCCGGGCCGTATTTATTAAAATATACAAACAAAATCAAAAATTAAATAAAAGAACATTATTAACATAATTATTAAATGCAAAATTCAGACATTAGATTTACAGCGAGTTAGACAGGTATGATGGGATAACCTTAACAAATGTCTAATACAGCATGTTTCCTAACCGAATCTAACATCCTACATATCAATTTTGCATTTTAATAATTTCTGGTCCTACGACAAGGTCGTTAACCGGTGTCAGATCCTTTACCCAGCTACGCCCTCACGACTGAGTGCGCATGCGCGACAAGGGCCCGGTTACCGGGAGAGTTCGTCCCTCTCCTGTTTGCCCTCGTACGCTCCATGAACTCCATTTAACCAAAAAGGAGGGCCCTTACACTCGCGCCATTTGCTGACGTCATAGTGTATGTGCGGGGTGGCTACCAGCCCGAGGAAAGCGTGACTCCCTCCCCCGCACCCTTCCAAGCAAGTGGATATCCTGCCCCTGAAGTTCTAGGAGAGACCATTGGCCCCTCCCACTGGGCAGCCCCATTCGTTAATGGTGCCGCCCCCTAAGGACCTTAAATTGCTGCTCACCGATTATGACCTTACCGCCTGACCCACTTAATAAATATGACAATTATACTAAAAGGGGAAAGAAAGCCTAAAGAAAACGAATAATGCATATTAAAACACAACCACTTCAGCAAATTAACATTAACATTGCCTGTAAATGGAAAAAAGGCCTAAGGAAGAAAACACATTATATACCTACAGCGTTGAAAAGCGTTTCAGAGGACACCTACCAATGTCCTCAACTTGAATTCTGTTACAAGGGATGGAGGGTGGAGAAAATTAGAAGCCCCACGGCGGGGCGAGGAGCGGGCCTGGAAAGCGTGGGACACAAAGAGGACGCCTCCCGCGCTCCCCAGGCTCTTAAACCCCCCTTTGGCCCGGGTCCCGCCCCCTTGACCCGGAATCGCAAAACTGCTTCCGGGCCAAACGGCGGGACCAATCAGGACGGGTGAAGGGGGAGCCCGGCCCAGCCATGTGTGCGTGGGGGCCGAGCGGCCCCCCTTTCCTCATGGTCTGGGACTGCCGGCCACCCCCCGCCCTATCATGCGAACTGTAGTAAACACTTATCACTCAAACAACAGAATTCTTTGGAAGGCGGGGGGTCTCGCGACCCCCCGGCCGTATTTATTAAAATATACAAACAAAATCAAAAATTAAATAAAAGAACATTATTTACATAATTATTAAATGCAAAATTCAGACATTAGATTTACAGCGAGTTAGACAGGTATGATGGGCTAACCTTAACAAATGTCTAATACAGCGTTTTTCCTAACCAAATCTAACATCCTACATATCAATTTTGCATTTTATTAATTTCTGGTCCTACGGCAAGGTCGTTAACCGGTGTCAGATCCTTTACCCAGCTACGCCCTCACGTCTGAATGACCATGCGCGACAAGGGCCCGGTTACCGGGAGAGTTCGTCCCTCTCCTGGTTGCCCTCGTACGCTCTGTGAACTCCATTTAACCAAAAAGGAGGGCCCTTAACTCGCGCCATTTGCTGACGTCATAGTGTATGTGCGGGGTGGCTACCAGCCCGAGGAAAGCGTGACTCCCTCCCCCGCACCCTTCCAAGCAAGTGGATATCCTGCCCCTGAAGTTCTAGGAGAGACCATTGGCCCCTCTCCCTGGGCAGCCCCATTCGTTAATGGTGCCGCCCCCTAAGGACCTTAAATTGCTGCTCACCGATTATGACCTTACCGCCACAGGCCAGCATAGTTGACCGACTATCTGGCCCACCCAACTGCCCATACTGAAAGGTCATACCCTCCTAGTGAAACCTTCTACCCATGCAAGTATGTTCCCTATCAATAGGGCATTCCCTCACTCTGTCAAATGGCCCCTATCCCGCAAGTAGAACTGTTCCCCCCAAATGCACCCATGAGGTATATTCTGTAGGTGAGGAGTTCGAAAGAGCTTGTCTATTTTATTGTTGATCCTCTTTACCGAGTGATTCAACGCCCTGACTGATTTACCCCTCCTCCATTGAAGCCTTGGTATCAACTGTGACCACACTATAGTGCAATCCGGTAACAGTTTTGCCAGCCAACCTACTGCTGAGATGATTTCTTCCAGCAGGACCCTTCAGCCCAAGTTGACTAAATCATTCCCCCCCAGGTGCAGGATGACCACTGAGGGCGGTAAGGTGTGTCTTCTGAGTAAATCTGAAATGAAGCCCCTAAGCTGATTGAGGCGGAGCCCCCCTCTGCCATGGAAGGAAACATTGAGACCCCCGCACTCCGCCCTCCGTCTACCCTCTCCTGCAAGGAAAATTGGTTTAGCACGTTTTACATAAGAATGACCGACTACCCATACTACATGTGTCCTCCTTTTGTCTTCCTGCTGTTGCCGAGATGTTGATGGTTGTTTTTGATGCGTCACAGGCCCGAGAAACTTGAAGATAAACATAGACAAAGCAGGTGTCAGGGGGTGTCGACTGACCCTTACAACATGTGCAGCCACACATAACGCTTATAGGCATTGGAAGACCATCTCCCAATCCTCTTCACACTATTGACATTCAATCCCCTTGCAGTGGCCTCGGTGGCTGCCCCTATCCGGAAAGAATGTGTCCCAAATTCCTTGGGGTTTAAACCTGCTTTGGCAATACACATAGCTAGGACTCTTTGGAACTGAAACCTGGTCAGAGGGGTACCATCTGCATGCACTAGCAATGCTCCCCTCGCCTGCTCGTTGTTTGATTAACGCTTCTACATGTGACACCGGGCAGCACGGGTTATTCGGTGCCCGATGTAGAACCAAACTCTCTCCCCTGGCCTCCTGATCAGTTTTGGATTTCCGGATGGTAACCCGCATTGTGTCGCCCCGTATACTGGTATCTCTCAGCTGAAGGCCTCCCATTGTTTCGAGTTTGTTGCTAGCAACTAATTCGCCTACCCGGAATGCCCCGTAAAAAGCCAGGGAGAAGGCAGCCTTGAATAATATCACCTCTCCCGAAGAACTGCATGTGTCAGGCAGGGCGAGGAATACTACTGCCAACCGTTTTAGACCTATTGGTCTTCTGGTATCGGCGGTGGTTGCCTGTAAGCGCCGCCATCCCTTCAAAGCCTTCTGTATTATGAAGCTATCCATAGGATCCCTGACTCCCCTTGCTTGTGCGAAAAAGGAAACAGCTACCTTATGTCTGCTGGCTGTCGCCGCTGAGCGCCCTTCTTTGTGTAATGTGTCCATATACCCATTAAAACTAGCCTCCTGATCCCATCTGTCCTCCCAATCCTGTCCCAGAAATTTACAGTAAGACCTGAACGCCCCTTCGTAAGCTATCCTGGTCCTGGGAGCTAGGCTGGCTGCCACGAGGTCATGTAGTTGGGGGCACCAATCTGTCAAAGTGTCGATGAGAAGTGAGCTGAGGAGGCCTCTGCAGCTGGTAGGTGTTCCCTGAATACCTGCATCTTAAAGCGAGAAAAGGCGTCAGCTGTGTTATTCAAGACCCCTGGAACATCTTTAGCCCTGAAATGTACATTCAATTTCATGCAACGCAGAACAATCTCCTTTATCAGGCATAGTATGAACTTACACCGCACTGCCTGCTGATTGATGCATTCCACCACGGTCATGTTGTCTGACCAGAAAATGACCGATCGATTAGCCAATTGCTCGGGCCATACCTTTAACGCAACCCAGATTGGGAACAGTTCCAGGAACCCAATGTTCGCTGTCAAACCGCTCTCTTCCGACCAGTTGGGCCATCTTTGGGCCACCCACTTATTGCCAAGTATGGCGCCAAACCCTACACCGCCGGCAGGGTCAGTCCATAGTCCTAACTCTGCTGAGGTCAGCGTGGGGGCACCCCACAGTACTCTGCCATTGAAATCCTCCAGGAATGCAATCCATATCCGCATGTCCTGGCGAACCTCGACTGACAGTCGTGTGCGATGGTGCTTGTCCCGCAGGCCCTTCATGGCTTGTGCAATGGAGCTTGAAAATGGGCGTGCCATTGGTATGACCCTCAAGGCAAAATTTAGCTGGCCAACTGTCTGCTGCAACTGCTGTAAAGTGACTTTCTTTTTCAGCAAACATAGTTCAAGGGTTGCCCTGAATCTCTCAATCTTTTCTTTGGGTAACCTAAAACAGCCTTCCATGGAATCCAATTCAATTCCCAGGAATTCTAGACATGTCAATGGCCCTACTGTTTTCCCCTTCGCAAGCGGGACCCCAAAAGCACCCATGAGCATGCAAAATTCCTGCAATGCCCACACGCACTCCTGTGTGCCCGCCAAACCCAGAAAAAGAAAATCATCCAGGTAATGCATGACATACTGGTGGCCCGTAGACTGTCACAGAACCCACTCCAGGAATGGGCTGAATGTTTCAAAGTACGCACATGAAATAGAGCAACCCATGGGCATACACCTATCCATGTAGTATTTGCCTTCAAATGAAAAACCTAGCAAGTGTTGGTCTGCTGGATGCACTGGGAGTAGTCTAAACGCTGACTCAATATCTGATTTCGCCATCAGTGCCCCAGGACCCAAAACTCTCAACATTTCCACTGCCTGGTCAAAAGATGCGTATTTCCCACTGCAAATGGACTCATCAATCGCATAATACAATGATAGGCCTTTAGGTGCAGATAGATTGTGTATGAGCCTATACTCATCCTTTTCTTTCTTCGGGACCACTCCTAAAGGCGAGCAGACAAAATCCTGTACTGGGATGTTGGGGAAAGGCCCAGCTACTCTACCTAAGCGCAGTTCCTTCTCTATTTTGTTTGCCACCACCCCGGGATTGTCCTTAACTGACAACTGGTTCCTACACTGCGGTGTCCCGGTATAACCCCAGCTGGAATCCAGAAACCGTGTTTGAAACCTTCTTGGAGCATCCTTGCGGCGGTATGGTTTGGGTATCTATTAAGCCAAGGGATCATAGCAGTCACGATAATAGGTGAATGCGCAATAAGGGGGTGTCCTCCGCTATTCTGTTTTTTTCCTCCCTCTGTTACATGACGCACTACTTTTTGACCGGCAGTCCATTTCTGGGAGGGAAGGGTGGCCGCATATACAACACGCGTGCCTGAATTACAAGTGCCCGGTGTCCTGTTGCAGGTTTGCCTATTGAAATCCCAGCATACTTCTTTCCCACCTATATTGCCTTTGGCCTTATTGGCCATTTCCCCGCCTTGCGCTGGCCGAAAGGGCTGCTGGAATGGGCTGGTGGGGCTTGGGGGATTATCCTTTGTTCCAGTTTGTGCTAGTACCTGCAGATTGCCCCCTCTCAAACTGAGAATGCCAGGAAATAGAGTCAACTTTGTCCCATGCTAGAAATCTGTTAAACTCCCTTGCTTTCCTGAACCCTATGTCATATTCTTTCCAAGCATCCCCCCATGATTCTCATTAAACATTGTAATCCTGCTTTGATAGCAAGCCATCTGAGCCTGCATACCGGGGTAAAGTTCGGCGGTAACTGCACTAAAAACAGAAAAGGCCCTGATCCAGTTGATGAGCATCTCCTCTACTCTAAATTTGTACAACTGAGTTCGCCATTCACTAGGCAACATCATCTCTTTCTGTGATTAGCATACTCCCACTCCCTGTTGTCAATCAGCAATGAGAAAATATTAATATATTTATCTGCCCAAATCAATTCCTTCACACTTTGAGATACATGCTGCGCCAAACTCTCCCCGCTGGAGGGAATCGCGCCTTCGCCCAGTACCGGCAGGGCCACCTCCTTACCACTTTCTGCGGGTTGTGGTGGTTCCACGGTCTTGACTGTGCCCTCATTGCTCGCTATACCTACTTGGGGAGAAATCGGTGCACTCGGCCTGCTACATTCGCCCCTGGCCACCAAGATTTGTGCAACCATTCTTTGTGCCTCTGCTGTGGGATCAGATGCGGGCGGTAAAAGACCCCCAATCTCCAACCATGAAAGCACTGCCGCTATCTGCGCCGCTAATTCTGGGGGTACCTGACCCGCCCCCGGTGATGGGCTTTCTGGAATTACCTGTGGGACCACTACAGGTACTGGGTTAATGGGTGGCGTGACAGGTGCTATCAGCACGCTTACCGGGATTTGCGGTGCGGGCATGGGTGACCCAGGTGCAGCCGGCCCTCCAGACGGGACTGGCCCTGGGGATCCCCCTCCTACAATGGGCTTGGGAGGGCGACTACAACCCCTCTTAGCTCTGCTACGTTTCGGTGGTGTCTCGAACTCCCCCCTCGGTTTCGGTGGCACTATGTTCCGCTTGGGCCTTCCCGTTGGCCCTGCTTGTGCCTCAAACCTTACATCCAATTCAGCGACAGTCTTACCCAATTTGTCCACCTTCCCCAATCTCTTGTCCATTGCTGACATTCTGCGCATCATAGTTTTAAACATTAGGTCCATGCGCGAACTCCCAGCTCCCCGTCTGGCAGACATTCCTACTGTTCTCAAACCTACACTGCACAATGCGTTACCTATTGGCACACTGTGCCCTGTACCTGTTCCAAGTTGGAGGCGCACAGGCTGGCCGTAAGCACCACGCAACTGTGACCGCACACCCCAGCTAGCTCGGAATGTTTGGGCGAGCGAACTCTAGCCCTCGGCCCACCAGAAGCAGTGAAATGCAGGCCTGCCCGTGTCCTCGGATTCCGCCATCCACCACGAGCTCCTCGGCTAATCGGTCAGCAGCATCCCCTGTGCGCGAGCCTACGATGAAAGGGATGTTACAACCTATTCATAGCCAAACCACACAGCAGATTCCTTTGTAGCTAGCACACCATTCCTAAAATTGAAACATTTTTGTAAAGGGAAGGGGTCACTAAAATTACTGACAAACTGTCTGTATGTTGTTAAAAAACGCACTCCCACAGACCACTTTATCACTTATTGGCAATTGCCCTTACCCCACCCACCTCACAAGTATTACTTTAACGTATTCCCTTCAATGGGAAATATTACATATATGGTGTATCCCCAAATGTAAATCTTTACCAAGTTCAGCGCTGCCCCCTAAGGAAATATCAAGCAGTTTACACCAAATTTATTCTTCAAGTGGGTAAATTCCCCTTTGGATTCCAGCGCTGTCCCCAGATAGTAACAGGCAGTTTACAGACCCAATTTGTACTTCCCCATAGAAAATGAGCAATCGTTTATAAAGAACCTCTTCTGTCTCCCATCCAGTTGCTACCCCTACCGACCCTGCTTTGCACCGCTTTTGATCGGGTCCGTGCAGAGTCTCCTACACGCTCGAGCCGCTCCTCGCTCTCCCGCTGCCTCACGCCCGCACAATACCTTTTGTAATTATAGTCCCCTGACCAGCCTGATCCCGTGCAACGACCTCGTCCCGAACGGCTGCGTCCCCGCTGTCCCGATATACAGATGACGAACGCAGATGGTCGGGCCCTCTCCTCTCTACGAGACGTACCCCAGGCGTCTCTGCACCACGAACACCAGGCGTCTCTGCTCCACGAAAACTGCGCCGACGGCTGACTCCAACTGCACCTACAAAATACAAATAGAGAAAATTAGAAGCCCCATGGCGGGGCGAGGTGCGGGCCTGGGAAGTGCGGGACACAAAGAGGACGCCTCCCGCGCTCCCCAGGCTCTTAATTGGCCACGGGTCCCGCCCCCTTGACCCGGAAGCGCAAAACTGCTTCCGGGCCAAACGGTGGGACCAATCAGGATGGGCGAGGGGGGGGGCCGGGCCCAGCCATGTGTGCTTGGGGGCTGAGCGGCCCCCCCTTTCCTTTCGCGCCCCAAAGAATAAGATCCCTGTTGAATGGGAAGCTATTTAATGAGATCCCCTGAAAGTAGAACGTCCATCTTAAAGGCAAACAAAATCAAATTCCCAAAGGAGCACTGATGTGAAAACGAGCAGGAAGTTGTGAAAGAATCATGCTGCATGCCTATAATGCTATTGGGGAGCAAGACTGCCTAATTTTGGATTGCAGTTGTAAGTAAAAAAGGAGGCTTTTGATGCTTGAAAGAAGTGTTAGACAGTTGACTAAACACAGCCTGTTTTTTGAGGTCCGAGGATGAAACAACTCGTAGGTCATGACTTGTTATTTAACTTGTAACGTGTTCTATATAAGAATAAAAATAATGACTAGTTAACACATCGCACAACGTCGCTTCTGTGAAAAAGCAAATCCGATGCAAAATCGCCACTTCAAGGCTTATAACCAATCTGGTTTCTGCCTGGCAGGCATAATTGCACCTCGGATCACTAAAAAGAGTGGTAGAGACGTGGACATGTGTTAGACCTGACATCATTGGCTTGAGTCTCTCCTCCATTTTTTCTGTTTGCCTCCACTGTTTTTCGATGTTTTGCTGGTATATGCTTTGGGCGCGGTGTCACTGCTGATCAGTACCACAGCGCAAATGCTCCCTATGTTAAATTGATGTATCTATTGTATCCATGTTTGGCTTATTTGGTTTACTGTCGGTCCCCAGTCTAGTGCACCCGGAGTGCCGGGGCTTGTAAATACAAATGCCGCTCGTGGGCTTGCAGCACGTGTTGTGCCACCCACAGGAGCGGCCTCGTAAAAGAATGTCTACGGGTCGGTCATTGCAAGACCCACGTGCAGTCCTGTACTGTCACGCAGGCTGCGCAAGTTTTCCTACTTGCCAGCCCCTCAAACCTTCCCTTGACTTCATGTTAGTCACCCCTATGGTAGGCCCACGGGCAGGGTGCATTGTAAGTATAAGGTGGGACACGCCTGACCAAGTTGGCATGTCCTAATAGTGAATTACCACCATCTTCGTTCTTCACTATTGTGAGGTAGCCTGCTCTCCATTGATTAGAATGGGCCGCCGGGGTTATTAATGCTATGATCCTAGCTGGCTCGGGGAGCATGGTGCAATGTCGAGTTTGGTATCCCTGAACTCTGGGTTTAATTACGCATCCGTTGGTATGGATGGTTTTTGGACTCTGGGTTTGAAAATAGCACTTTTAGAAAGTGTCTATTTTCTTGTCTAACCATATCTGGTTTCTGCTGGTCTTGCGTGTGTGTGACAGGAGCTGGGTGGCTCCGCAGGTCTGGATGAGTCAGTGTGGGATGAGTGGGACATTTACGTTGAGAGTAGGGGGAGAGTAGTTGTTGATAGCCTGCCTTGCCTGATACAATGCCGGCTCCACCTCCTGCCAAGCGGCTGATGGCTCTGTGCCTGCCATGGACGATCCTAGCCCCACCTCCTGCCAGGAGGCCGATAGCTCTGCTCCTGCCAGTGTCAATGCCGGCTCCACCTCCTGCTGGGCGTCTGAGGACCCAGCCCTGCTCAGTGAATAAGCCAGGTGCTTCTGCCTGGCTCCACCCACAACAGACCCAGGATGTTGGGAAATCCCCGGCATGGACAAAGGGATCAAAGACGAGAAGGGGTATAAGAGAATTACCCCTGAACCAAGAATTTAGATCACTTCTGACAAGGAGCCCTGTATCCAAGGACAAGAGGCCTGCTGATCTGAGGACTTGCCTACCCCTTCTGCCAGTGTGCTGTTGTTGGGGGAATCCTGCAGTGCTTCTTTATTTTTGCCAAGGAACCAGGAGAGAGGAACTGTGTGTGTACTCTCACGCTTGCTAAGAAAATCTCCAAGGACTGGAAGAGTGCCAGTCTCCTGCCGAAGTCACAGGGCTAAAGGACTTCATCTGCTTAAAGTGCTGTTTGCTGGAACCTGTGAAACCAGCACCTCTGAAAGAGCCAGCAATCTCGACGCCGACGGACGTCGCCGAATCCAGCTCGACGTAGTGGGTAACGGCCCCAGTGTCCCGCTTCCTCGACGACCGGCCGCCGGGCCCGACCGACGCCAGCAGCAACGCCAGTGAGTGGGAGTACGGCTCTAGCTCCAGAGGACCTCGTGTCTGCACCGCTGCTGATTGCATCAACTGTGTGCCCTTCGACGCCGTGAGCGCTGCTCACTCTGTGCAACCGCATCATCGACGACGCCTGCTGAGGCCTGATCGACACCGAAGACGCGACGCCGGATTGCTCAACGCCGCTGATCATCGTGTGCTTCATTTTCCTAAAGGTACTGTGTTGTTGGGGGTCCGCTTGACTCCAGGCCCGACGTAGCGCTCCTCGCGGTCGACGCCGAACTTTTGGATTAACTTTGCCTCAACGTCGTGTAGCCCCTGTGTGGGTTACCCTGTTGCTAAAGAACTGTATTGCCAAGAAGAAGATTTGCTTGATACTAAAGACTTTTGCGCTAAAGAAGAAACTACCTTTGAACTATCCTTTTTCCTTCCCGAACGTATTCATCCCGATTGTGTACAGTTTTGTCGTTATTTGGTCTTGTGCTAAGCCTTATATAAAAAATACCTATTTTTATAATACTACTGTGTCGTGTCCATTTGTAGTGTATTCACTTTATTACTGTATGTGGTCATAAATGCTTAACACACAGCCTCTGAGATAAGCCTGTCTGCTCTGCCAAGCTACCAAGGGGGTGAGCAGGGGTTATCGAAGGGTGTGACCCCCTTGCCCTGACTAGAAAAGGTGTGTCCCTATTTGTCAGAAGTGCATACCTCTGCCAACTAGAGACAGCCGGTTCTAACATTGGATGCAGCGGTGAGGATTTGGACCTTGCATTTATGACCCATGTGCAGTGATTAGTGTGCGCTACATAGTGAAAGCGGACCATAACGCAGTCACAATCTGTTTTGGAAGGATCCTATTTTTGGTTCTCCGCTTTCCTGAAGCTTGATTTTTTGAACACTGCCAGTTTTGACCATGAGTGACACCGGAGTCACTACCCCTGTGGTTGTTGTTGAAGTGGAGGAATTCGACAGAGCAAAGATAAATGACTACAGCTTGAAGAAACTGAAAGTCTTCTGCAAGCAGTTTAAAGTTCCCACCAAAGGCCTCTCGTTGAAGGAGGAGTATCTCAAAGCTCTGGAGGCTTGGTTGGAATCCAGGAATCCCACTGATCCGGTGGTGGTACCGCCAGTGGAAGGGGATGAGGAGGCGCCAGCGAATGGGCCTGAGTCCTCTCCCGGAAGCAGTGTTTCCTCCAAAGGTCTTTCCCCTGAAGAACGAGAAGAAAGGGCGAAGGAGCGAGCATACAACATGGAAAAGGCAAGGCTAAAGATAAATGGGCAGTTGGAGTTAGAAAATGCAAGAGGTAGACGGGAAGCTGATTTGGAGACCAAAAGGTTAGATTTTGAACGAGAGAAGTAAGCTTTGGAGCGTGAAGCCAGGTTGAGGGAGCTGGATATCCAAGCTAAGAAATTAGAATTGAATCCCTCTGGTGGCAGCAGTCCATCCGAGCCTGCAGAAAGTAAGTTTTACTTTCCCAAAGATGTGATAAAGGATTATCATAGAAACGAAGATATTGGTCAGTGGTTTAAAGCATATGAGCTAGCATTGTTGGCCCACCAGGTCCCTGAGAAGAATTGGGGAGCGGGATTGTGGGGTCGCTTTGTGAATGAGGGAAGAGATACCTTGTTAGACATGCCTGTTGCAGATAGGATGTCGTATGCTCACATGAAAGATGCTTTAATGTTGCGGTATGGCCTAACCCCCGAGAAGTACAGACAAGCTTTTAGAGAATGTAAGAAGTTGCCTGGTACGACGTGGGTTGAATACGTGTCTTATTTTTGCAGAGACATGGATGGTTGGGTGAAGGGCAGTAAAGTGGAAAGTTATGAAGCTCTTTATGATTTGTTTGCTTGGGAGCATTTGTCTAATAACTGTTTTCTAGAGCTGCGCCAGCACCTGATTGATAGCAAGATATCTAACCCTAGAAAACTTGCTGAGGAGGCGGACCACTGGGTCAGTACCAGGGTCCACAAGGGTCCAGGGGGAGACTCAGCCAAAGGTGGGCAGGGTCCCCAGCAGAAGAGTGGGGGGGACAAGGGTAAACAGAAGGAGCCTCAGAAAGGGCCCCAAAGTAATCCCCAAGGGAACCAAGGGAAAGGTTCCCAGCCTCCCCCTGAGAAGAAGCCAGGGGCCCGACGGGTAAACCTGTTCATAGGGGCCTCCTAACCTTCTACGGTTGTGGGCAGGTGGGACACCGGTTCTATGACCCCCAGTGTCCCAAAAAGGATTCGAATGCACCGCCGCGTGCACCCCCGTCAGTTGGCGAGTGTAGCCCTGGGAGGGGAGGAGATGGTTGTCCATGGTGGGAGGGGTCCCGCAGAAATGTCCCTGGTCTCGCTAGGAGACATGCAAATGGTCCCTCCACCCCCTCTGCCTAGTAACACTAGTAAGTATAGGCAGTGGGTGACCATTAATGGCCATAGAGTGGAAGCTCTCAGAGACACCGGAGCGAGTGTGACAGCTGTCAAGTGTCACTTGGTGTCCAGAGAGCAGGTGGTTCCCCACGCATTCTACCCTGTGATAGCTGCCGACAACTCCCAGAAAGAGTGTGAGGTAGCTCAGGTTTCCTTTGAATGGGGGGGGGGTTTCAGGTACTCTTCAGGTTGCTGTGAGGCCCGCCATGCCTGTCGATTGTCTCCTGGGCAATGATTTAGAAGACTCCCCTTGGGCTAAGGTGGAGAGAGAGGCGCACTTGAAAATGTTGGGCGTGCCAGAGTGGGTGTGCGCAACCACTCGTTCGATGACAGCAAGTAAGGGTGTTGATGGGGTCCCGGAGCCTGAAAGTACGGTCCAGGACCCAGCTGTGAAGAGAAGAGGCAGGAGGCGCGGGAAACCGGCCCCCGTAGTTCCCGTGGTCCAGGAGGAGGTAGACCCTGAGGGGGATGCCCTGGAGCCCACAGGGGAACAAATTGCCGAACTGGGAGATCTGCCCGAGCTGACCCACTGGCAGCAGGATGGTGGTCCCTCCAGGGAGGAATTCTGTGCGGAACAGAAAGAGTGCCCTTCTCTTGTGGGTATGAGGCAGCAGGCCTCAGCCCAATCCTCAGGTGATCAGTCAGGGTCACATTTTGTGTACTGGGAGAGCGACCTCCTGTATAGCTAGCCTAAGGCTGCTGAGCCTGGGTCAGCCCGTGTGCTGGTGGTACCCCAGCGCTTCAGAGCCTTCCTACTGGGTTTGGCTCATGACGTTCCGTTAGCTGGACATCTGGGGCAGGACAAGACCTATGACAGGCTTGTCACCCATTTTTATTGGCCTCAGATGCGTAGGGATGTAGACATTCATTGCAAGACTTGTCGCACTTGCCAGGCAAGTGGGAAAAGTGGAAGGAAGCAGAAGGCTCCCCTCCAACCTTTTCCAGTGGTCAGCACCCCCTTTGACCGGGTGGGTATTGACATTGTTGGGCCCCTGGACCCCAAGACAGCCCTGGGCAACAGGTTCATCCTGGTCTTGGTGGACCATGCCACAAGATACCCGGAAGCCATCCCTCTCAGAACAGTGACGGCCCCCGTGGTGGGACGGGCACTGATGGGTGTTTTCTCCCGGATGGGGTTCCCCAGAGAGGTGGTGTCGGACCGAGGCACCAACTTCATTTCGAACTATATGAAGTCTCTGTGGAAGGAGTGTGGGGTAACCTACAAGTTCACCACTCCTTACCACCCTCAAGGAAATGGGCTGGTTGAGAGATTCAACCGGACCCTGAAAGGCATGATCATGGGTCTCGAAGAACCAATGAGGCGGAAATGGGACGTTCTCTTGCCATGCCTGTTGTTTGCTTACCGAGAGGTGCCGCAGAAGTCTCTAGGGTTCAGCCCCTTTGAGCTCTTATACGGTCACCCGGTAAGAGGGCCTTTGAGTCTGGTCAAGGAAGGCTGGGAGCAATCTCCCAGGAAACCTCCCCAGGATGTATACAGTTACATGCTGGCCTTTCGGAACCAGACTCGGCGCTTCAGAGAACTTGCTCAGGCAAATCTGGAGGCCTGCCAGGAGGAGATGAAGCGTTGGTACGACCGGAATGCCACTCTGGTAGAGCTTCAGCCTGGTCAGGAAGTGTGGGTCATGTCCCCTGTGGAACCTTGTGCGCTCAAGGACAGGTGGACTGGACCGTTTAAGGTTGTGGAGAAGAAGAGCGATGTCACCTACTTGGTGGACTTGAAATCTCCCAGGAACCCCTTGCGGGTCCTGCATGTCAACCGGTTGAAGCCCCACTTAGAGAGGTCCGAAGTGGGCATGCTTCTAGCTACGGATGATGGAATGGAGGAGGAGAGTGAGCCTCTTCCTGACCTCCTGTGTGCTAAAGAGCAAGATGGGTCAGTGGATGGTGTTGTCCTCTCTGACACACTGACCCTTGAACAGAAACAGGATTGTCGCCACCTGTTGGGACAATTCCCGGATCTGTTTTCCTTGGTTCCGGGTGTCACTCATTGGTGTGTCCATGACGTTGACACCGGAGACAGCCCTCCTGTGAAGCACAAGGCTTACAGGGTGACTGACAAGGTCTGAGCTTACATTAAGGAGGAGGTCTCCAAGATGTTTGCGTTAGGGGTGATTGAGTCCTCTAGCAGTCCTTGGGCCAGCCCAGTGGTCTTGGTCCCGAAGGCTGCAGCGCCTGGTGCTTCACCGGAACTCCGGTTCTGTGTGGATTACCGAGGACTCAATTCGGTCACGAAGACTGACGCGCACCCCATCCCCAGAGCTGATGAGCTCATCGATCGGTTGGGGGCTGCCCGGTACCTTAGTACGTTTGATTTAACGTCTGGGTACTGGCAGATCGCCTTGACTGATGGGGCAAAGGAGAGGTCGGCATTCTCCACACCAGATGGGCTATACCAGTTCCGGGTGATGCCCTTTGGGATGAAGAATGCCCCTGCCACCTTCCAGAGGTTGGTCAACCAGGTCTTGGCTGGACTGGAGGATTTCAGTGCCGCCTACCTGGACGACATCGCAGTGTTCAGCGCCAGCTGGGAGGAACACTTGCGCCACCTCCAGGAAGTGTTGTTGGCCCTGCGCGGAGCAGGCCTCACAATCAAAGCCAGTAAGTGCCAGATTGGGCAGGGTTCTGTGGTGTACTTGGGGCACCAAGTAGGGAGCGGCAAGGTTGCCCCCCTGCAACCCAAGATTGATACCATCCTGGCTTGGGCACCGCCCAAAACCCAAACTCAGGTGAGAGCCTTCTTAGGACTCACAGGTTATTACAGGAGGTTTGTCAAGGATTACGGCAACATTGTGCACCCCTTGACTTCGCTGACTTCCAGGAAGCAGCCACGAAACGTGATCTGGACTGATGCCTGTCAAACGGCCTTCGACACCCTGAAAACTGCAATGTGCACAGCACCTATACTCCAGGCACCCGACTTTTCGAAAGAATTCATTGTTCAGACGGACGCTTCAGAGCATGGCGTGGGGGCTGTTCTAGCTCAGGTGAATGAAGAGGGCCGAGACTTGCCTGTAGCCTTCATCAGTAGGAGGTTACTTCCCAGGGAAACGAGGTGGAGTGTGATAGAGAGAGAATCATTTGCTGTGGTCTGGGCGCTGAAGAAGTTAAGACCCTACCTGTTTGGGACTCACTTCCGGGTTCAGACAGACCACAGGCCCCTCAGATGGTTGATGCAGATGAGGGGTGAGAATCCGAAACTGTTGAGGTGGTCAATTTCTCTACAGGGGATGGACTTTACGGTGGAACACCGCCCTGGTACCGATCACGCCAATGCTGATGGTCTGTCCAGATTTTTCCGCCTTAGTGATGAGGACTCCCTAGGTCAAGGGTAGTTCCCCCCACATTTCAGCTGGAGGGGACACGTGTTAGACCTGACATCATTAGCTTGAGTCTCTCCTCCATTTTTTCTGTTTGCCGCCACTGTTTTTCGATGTTTTGCTGGTATATGCTTTGGGCGCGGTGTCACTGCTGATCAGTGCCACAGCGCAAATGCTCCCTATGTTAAATTGATGTATCTATTGTATCCATGTTTGGCTTATTTGGTTTACTGTCGGTCCCCAGTCTAGTGCACCCGGAGTGCCGGGGCTTGTAAATACAAATGCCGCTCGTGGGCTTGCAGCACGTGTTGTGCCACCCACAGGAGCGGCCTAGTAAAAGAATGTCTACGGGTTGGTCATTGCGAGACCCACGTGCAGTCCTGTACTGTCACGCAGGCTGCGCAAGTATACCTACTTGCCAGCCCCTCAAACCTTCCCTTGACTTCATGTTAGTCACCCCTATGGTAGGCCCACGGGCAGGGTGCATTGTAAGTATAAGGTGGGACACGCCTGACCAAGTTGGCATGTCCTAATAGTGAATTACCGCCATCTTCGTTCTTCACTATTGCGAGGTAGCCTGCTCTCCATTGATTAGAATGGGCCGCCGGGATTATTAATGCTATGATCCTAGCTGGCTCGGGGAGCATGGTGCAATGTCGAGTTTGGTATCCCTGAACTCGGGGTTTAATTACGCATCCGTTGGTATGGATGGTTTTTGGACTCTGGGTTTGAAAATAGCACTTTTAGAAAGTGTCTATTTTCTTGTCTAACCATATCTGGTTTCTGCTGGTCTTGCGTGTGTGTGACAGGAGCTGGGTGGCTCCGCAGGTCTGGATGAGTCAGTGTGGGATGAGTGGGACATTTACGTTGAGAGTAGGGGGAGAGTAGTTGTTGATAGCCTGCCTTGCCTGATACAATGCCGGCTCCACCTCCTGCCAAGCGGCTGATGGCTCTGTGCCTGCCATGGACGATCCTAGCCCCACCTCCTGCCAGGAGGCCGATAGCTCTGCTCCTGCCAGTGTCAATGCCGGCTCCACCTCCTGCTGGGCGTCTGAGGACCCAGCCCTGCTCAGTGAATAAGCCAGGTGCTTCTGCCTGGCTCCACCCACAACAGACCCAGGATGTTGGGAAATCCCCGGCATGGACAAAGGGATCAAAGACGAGAAGGGGTATAAGAGAAGGACCCCTGAACCAAGAATTTAGATCACTTCTGACAAGGAACCCTGTAACCAAGGACAAAAGGCCTGCTGATCTGAGGACTTGCCTACCCCTTCTGCCAGTGTGCTGTTGTTGGGGGAATCCTGCAGTGCTTCTTTATTTTTGCCAAGGAACCAGGAGAGAGGAACTGTGTGTGTACTCTCACGCTTGCTAAGAAAATCTCCGAGGACTGGAAGAGTGCCAGTCTCCTGCCGAAGTCACAGGGCTAAAGGACTTCATCTGCTTAAAGTGCTGTTTGCTGGAACCTGTGAATCCAGCACCTCTGAAAGAGCCAGCAATCTCGACGCCGACGGACGTCGCCGAATCCAGCTCGACGTAGTGGATAACGGCCCCAGTGTCCCGCTTCCTCGACGACCGGCCGCCGGGCCCGACCGACGCCAGCAGCAACGCCAGTGAGTGGGAGTACGGCTCTAGCTCCAGAGGACCTCGTGTCTGCACCGCTGCTGATCGCATCAACTGTGTGCCCTTCGACGCCGTGAGCGCTGCTCACTCTGTGCAACCGCATCATCGACGACGCCTGCTGAGGCCTGATCGACACCGAAGACGCGACGCCGGATTGCTCGACGCCGCTGATCATCGTGTGCTTCATTTTCCTAAAGGTACTGTGTTGTTGGGGGTCCGCTTGACTCCAGGCCCGACGTAGCGCTCCTCGCGGTCGACGCCGAACCTTTGGATTAACTTTGCCTCAACGTCGTGTAGCCCCTGTGTGGGTTACCCTGTTGCTAAAGAACTGTATTGCCAAGAAGAAGATTTGCTTGATACTAAAGACTTTTGCGCTAAAGAAGAAACTACGTTTGAACTATCCTTTTTCCTTCCCGAACGTATTTATCCCGATTGTGTACAGTTTTGTCGTTATTTGGTCTTGTGCTAAGCCTTATAAAAAAAAATACCTATTTTTATAATACTACTGTGTCGTGTCCATTTGTAGTGTATTCACTTTATTACTGTATGTGGTCATAAATGCTTAACACACAGCCTCGGAGATAAGCCTGTCTGCTCTGCCAAGCTACCAAGGGGGTGAGCAGGGGTTATCGAAGGGTGTGACCCCCTTGCCCTGACTAGAAAAGGTGTGTCCCTATTTGTCAGAAGTGCATACCTCTGCCAACTAGAGACAGCCGGTTCTAACAACATGACTGCTTCTTATTTGTTTACAGCCATGTACCCGAAAGGGTTTGGCACTTGGATTTGAAAACAAGCACTGACGGGCCAAAAGACGACTGCTGCGAGGTCTCTTTGCGCTGGGAGGGTGGGGGGAGGGCTTATAATGTGAAGGGGATTTAAAAGGGCGACGGGCCAACAGAAGGCTGCTGCAGAGGCTGTGTATGCTCTGAGGGTGCAGGGGAGGCTTATAAAGCAAAGGGGAATCAAAACTGGACAGCAGCGACGCCAAAAGCATCAATAAAGATAAAGTTCTTACAAACATGAGATAACCACGGCACGCATAAGTACACTGTACTTTACCAGTGCTTCTGAGCCCTCAAAGAAAATGATCTATTGGTTCAGGGAACGCGACAGGAGGCAGCAAAGAAGGGGGATGCTGAAATAAACCAATTGTAAGCAGGAGGCGGGATAGAGTTGTTTTATAGATTACTGCAGGTCTTTCAAACAGTGCGTGTGCTGTCAAGGCGCGACCTAAAATCAATACAAGAATAACATCTCAGTTCTAATTGACAGTACACATGCAAATCCAACACCTGCATATTGTTAAAAGATTTATGAAAAAAATATATATTTGCCCATAAAAGAGGATACGATGCAGAGAAAGGATTACAATACACATCAGGAAGAGACCATAATTCATCAAGTCGACACCTTCTTCTGCTTCTCCACATGTACATTAGAAACCTTGAGACAGCAAAGACGATACTCTGCCTGGTTTCGCTTCTAACAATTCTGAGCGCAGTCTTCTAGTTCCTAAAACCCCAGGTTACGACAGACTGACAGAATCCATTCAATCTATACCCATGGTAGATACGACAAAAGAATACTACATGTTCAACCGTTTCTACCACTCTGTGACAGAAGGAGCAGGTACTAATGGAGTCAGAGATTCTAAGCTTCCATGCAAGGTAAAAGAACAAATAGGTAAATTCCCTAAGCGAAATGTAATGTACAATGTCTGCTCAAGGGGAGGCTCAGCCTCATCCAGAAATGGTTCCAGACAATAGTCAATTTTAAACTAAAAAAAAAGAAGCAGTGAGGGAACCCACCCTGGAAGGCGTTAGGGTAAGTTGGTCTATGTGATGCCAGAAGACACCTTTTTAATACCTGCTTCAGGACTGATGAAGCATCTTTTGGTGTAGACCAGAGATTCTCGAGCCCTATCTGCCCCAAACGCTCCATGACAACCCTAAGCCAAGGGATTTTACTGGCACCAGATTGTCCCATTACCTCTTCTAGAGCTTTATGGAAGGGTATGAGCTCAGAAGCGATCCACAATCTCCGCCAATGCAACAATGGTTTCAAGCCCACTATGTCATTGATGCGCCTGAACGCATAACCTAACCAAATTGGGCTAGTAACAGATTTTTATAAGATTTAGTTGCAAAAAGCATGAAGGATCAAGGTGCATCTGTAGGATTCCCAGCTTTACAGATTTCGTTTTTATGTTTAGTACCACAAAGTATGTCATGCAAGCTGTGGTGTTTTCCTTGTGTTACATATCCCAGAAAAATGCAAAATAAGATAGATTTAACAATCATATTTAACGTACATGTGGAGATTACCTTCTCCATGAAAATGAAAAAGTTGTACAAATGCTGTCAAATTGTAATTTATCTGGAGTTTCCAACAGTGACCATGATTCGGTCAATGCTATTAGTACATCTCTGAATCGATTTATGACATTCAACTAATATAAAAGTACTCTCAGACAGAAAACCCTAGGAGGCTAAGCCACAACTGCTATGACCTTTCACCAACCCACCAGGTTAACGTGTAATCTGGGAATTGTCCTTAATTGTAGAGGATCTTTGTAGTTGATCAACCACATGGACCACTGGTTTTAAGTGCTGAAAACCAAAGTTGCTTTTGGTGACGGTAAAAGCTATTTTGCAGATGGCAATATCACTGTCATAGCTTAATGTTTACCCCAAATCTGTCTTCTTAGGTAGGGCCCAAAACGCTATGATATAATTTTGCCATATTGTTTTTGTCATCTTCAGAAGTGCATAAGAAGAATCCCTGCTTTTCTCCAATGCTTCCAATGTAGCCTGTGGAAATGTTTAATACAGTTCCAGTAACATTCCCTGCTTTCTGGAAGGTATATGGTATAAGCTTAGTTCCAAAGAGCTGTCTCTATGTCCTTTCATCCTTCATTTCTCACTGCTTCTGGAGCCTTAATATAGCCCTCCTGGTTGGCTCTCCCTACCCTCTAACTACAATCTCTTCAATTTGTTAATATTACTGGAGCTCCTCTGTACAAGGAGAGCAACTTTGTATTGGTGGTTTGAGGTAAGGCACCTCCCGTCGCCTCTCCCCTTCAAATACCTTTGCCTTGCCTTCTATCATGGTGACCAATGAAATCAGACCTTGCTGTACCCTTCAGCATATGGTCCTCAGGAACACTGCAGCCACACCAAGCACAGTAGCCAACACCAAGTACGGATATGTATACTGTCTCTTTCACAATGCTCCATACTGTTACATCCATTGGCTTTCAACGTGATTCTACTGGCTGAAAAAGGACCCTGATCTAGAAACACCAATTCATTATCTGCTCCTCCAACATGATGACAAGCGCTGCCCTCTTTTACTTTTAGAACACTTTAATTGTAACACTATATTTGAAGAAGTGGTTCGTTAGTGTTCTTTTCTATTTTCTTTTTTAGCATTCCATCTTCCTGCTCCATGTATTTGAGAAGTAATGATGTTTACCAGCTTATGTATAATTTTGTAAGCTAAGTGTCAGTTAATGTGTACACTTTCCATACATGTGCAACTGGGCTGGTTTTCTACTAGCCTTGGCACTAAATATAGTCTAGCTGTAACCTGGCATAGTTAAAGCTGTTGCTTGACATGCGTTTATTGTTGAAATCTTAGCCCTCAGTGTGATCTTATGTCCGAGTTGCCATGCGTGTCCAACAGGAAAGCTGGCAACATGGTTCCCTATCTGCATGATTGTACAGTTATGGAGTTTGCAACAAACATTTGCAAAAATGTAGTTGACAATAGATTGGTGCATTGTTTAGAAGTTATGTAAGATTACACCTGCTTGCCTGCCATTTTCATGCAGGTCTGAGCAGTTGGTGGTATTTCTATATCATTGAAGGGTTTTAATAAAGTGTGACTAACATTTGCAGGCTTCTATGCATTACTAAGAAAAAGGAGATGTAGATACAGAAACTGCGCTGCCTGCTGCCAAGTTGTTATGACATAGCTAATGTTTCTAGTTTGAAATGTATTGTAAAACATTGCTGCTTGGAATCGCAAAGTTGTGGCTGACTGGAATCTGTTTGAATGTTGGTATGTCCTAATAAGGGTCACCCAGAGAGCAGTGCAGACATTGGGCTTAATAGCACACAAATCTGTTGACTAGAAAGGCAGAGCCCTATTTTTAACCAGAAAGAGGGGTTTCACGCGGACAGCGAACACGGAAGACAGCAAAACTGAAACCGGGCTGTGACTGAGAGGGCGGGGGCTGCCAGTGCATGCGCGCTATTTGCAATGAAGAGGGAGCCCCGGCGCCGGCAGCTGAAGTCCTGGGTCCCAGGAGGAGGCCCGGGTGAAGACCAGCGCTGCGGGGGTCCCATGCCGAGATTGACCCGCTGCCTGCCGAGGGAGAGAGGGACACGTGGAAAGAGCCAGGTGAGTGGGTGGGGGTGGGCGGTGGCTGTGTGTGTGCTTGCGTGTGGGCGTGTGTGCGTGTGTGTGTGTGCTCGTGTGTGTATGCAGTGTGTGTATGCAGTGTGTGTGCGTGCGTTTGTGTGCCTGTGTTTGTGTGTGTGTGTGTTTGTGTGTGTGCATGCGTGAGTGTGGCTGTGTGTGTGCGCGCGCGATTGAAAGAGGCGAGAGGCTGACTTGCGGTGAATGTTGAACAGGAGATGTGCACGGCGCCGGCCTGGGCGTGCGCATCCCAGAGATGAAATCGCAGAGGGAAAGCGCGTACCCTTCCCCTGTCCAACATTCCCGGCAAGTGCGCAACATAAGGTCTTTCGCTAACACCAGCGATAGCCCGAAACCGGTCCTAGGATGCTTGATTCCGGTCCAGGGAAGACATGGCATGGCAGTTCGGTCTGGACTGTTCCCATGAGGCACAGGGTCAAGACTGATTTGCACATGGCCATGTCTGAACTGGGGTGGCTTGGTGAGCAAAATAACGATGGATTAAACCCAGATCTGTGACTGGGGTTGAATGTTTTGCCATCGTGCAACATTCCGCCCATCATCTTGTGTGTTTTGCTGTTCACCCTATGTGGGAAGGGTATGCCCAGACGTGGGTCCCGTGCTCAGTTGCTCACTACGCCACTGGAGTCAAGCTATCCTGGCTGATGAAGGCTGATAGCCAGAAACCGGTCCTAGGATGCTTGATTCCGGTCCAGGGAAGACATGGCTTGGCAGTTCGGTCTGGACTGTTCCCATGAGGCACAGGGTCAAGACTGATTTGCATAGGGCCATGTCTGAACAGGGGTGGCTTGGTGAGCAAAATAACGATGTATTAAACCCGGGTCTGTGACTAGGGGTGAATGTTTTGCCATTGTGCAACATTCCGTCCATCATCTTGTGTATTTTGCTGTTCACCCTATGTGGGAAGGGATTGCCCAGACGTGGGTCCGGTGCTCACTATGCCACTGGAGTCAAGCTATCCTGGCTGAGGAAGGCTGATAGCCAGAAACCGGTCCTAGGATGCTTGATTCTGGTCCAGGGAAGACATGGCTTGGCAGTTCAGTCTGGACTGTTCCCATGAGGCACAGGGTCAAGACTGATTTGCATATGGCCATGTCTGAACCGGGGTGGTTTGGTGAGCAAAATAACGATGGATTAACCCAAATCTGTGACTGGGAGTAAATGTTTTGCCATTGTGCAACATTCCGTTCATCATCTTGTGTCTTTTGCTGTTCACCCTATATGGGAAGGGTTTGCCCAGACGTGGGTCCCGTGCTCACTACGCCACTGGAGTCAAGCTATCCTGGCTGAGGAAGGCTGATAGCCAGAAACCGGTCCTAGGATGCTTGATTCTGGTCCAGGGAAGACATTGCTTGGCAGTTCGGTCTGGACTGTTCCCTTGAGGCCCAGTGTCAAGACTGATTTGCATACGACCATGTCGGAACCGGGGTGGTTTGGTGAGCAAAATAACGATGGATTAACCCAGATCTGTGACTGGGAGTAAATGTTTTGCCATTGTGCAACATTCCGTCCATCATCTTGTGTATTTTGCTGTTCACCCTATGTGGCAAGGGTTTGCCCAGACGTGGGTCCCGTGCTCACTACGCCACTGGAGTCAAGCTATCCTGGCTGAGGAAGGCTGATAGCCAGAAACCGGTCCTAGGATGCTTGATTCTGGTCCAGGGAAGACATGGCTTGGCAGTTCGGTCTGGACTGTTCCCATGAGGCACATGGTCAAGACTGATTTGCACATGGCCATGTCTGAACCGGGGTGGTTTGGTGAGCAAAATAACGATGGATTAACCCAGATCTGTGACTGGGAGTAAATGTTTTGCCATTGTGCAACATTCCGTCCATCATCTTGTGTCTTTTGCTGTTCACCCTATGTGGGAAGGGTATGCCCAGAAGTGGGTTCCGTGCTCACTACGCCACTGGAGTCAAGCTATCCTGGTTGATGAAGGCTGATAGCCAGAAACCTGTCCTAGGATGCTTGATTCCAGTCCAGGGAAGACATGGCTTGGCAGTTCGGTCTGTACTGTTCCCATAAGGCACAGGGACAAGACTGATTTGCATATGGCCATGTCTGAACCGGGGTGGCTTGGTGAGCAAAATAACGATGGATTAAACCCAGATGTGTGACCGGGGGTGAATGTTTTGCCATTGTGCAACATTCCGTCGATCATCTTATGTGTTTAATCTTTTCCATGATTGCCAGTCCAGGTTTAGATCTGGTTATTGTACGGAGACTGCCCTCCTTGAGGTCTCT
Source organism: Lissotriton vulgaris (assembly GCF_964263255.1). Taxonomy (NCBI): domain Eukaryota; kingdom Metazoa; phylum Chordata; class Amphibia; order Caudata; family Salamandridae; genus Lissotriton; species Lissotriton vulgaris. Next base: position 922,734,354 of record NC_141699.1, read on the forward strand.
GAGACCGTTTGTGAATGTGTGGATGCAGGTGAAGTAGGTATGCTGGTGCTTCTTGACCTGTCTGTGGCATTTGACACAGTCTCTCATGTTATCCTGCTTGAGAGACTCTATTGTCTCAGGATCTATGGCACCCCTGTGTCCTGGATACGATCCTACCTTAGCGGCCGCACTCAACAAGTCTCCCTTCAGCCATTTGTCTATGAGGCGAAACGCTTGAGCTGTGGGGTTCCCAAGTGCTCTGCTTTGAGCTCACTCTTCTTCAATGTATACCTTTTTCCTTTAGCTGCACTGGTAGAATCCTGCATAGTCAGAGTGATCTCTTATGTTGACGATACACAATTGGTGTTCTCATTTAGGAATCACTCTGAAGCAGCATTTTCTAATTTCAGACATTGTCTGTATAATATCTCCACCTGGATGTTATTAAATACGCTCAGGCTCAACTCAGACAAAACCGAGGTACTGTTTTTTAATTAAAAAAAACCCTCTTCCATTGCTTTGGGGCCATCTGAGCTGAATTCCCCCAAAACCTGTGGACTCGGCTAGGAATCTTGGGTTCCGGTTTGACAATGAGCTATCCTGCAAATCCCAAATATACCAGCTCTCCTCTGCCTTTTTTGGTAAACTACACATGCTCCATAAAATTCTTCCCTGTCTCCCTCTGGACTCTTGTCGGACCATTATTCATACCCTGATCACCTTACATCTTGACTATGCAAATAGTCTTTATGCTAGGGCACCAGCTTTTCTGATCAGACGCTTGCAGATCGTTCAAAATGCGGTTTCTAGGCTGAATTGCAAAATCCCATATCGCCATTCGATTACACCCAGCTTGAAGAAGCTTCACTGGCTTCCAGTGATCAAACGTATCCAGTTCAAGTCTCTTGGCTTGGCTTTTAGAGCGATTCAGGGCCGTGGTACAGCTTATCTTAGAGCTTGACTCAAGCACTCTCAGTCTAATCGTTCCCTTAGATCGATTCATCTTTGCCTTTTGGTGACTCCCCGTTTCCGCCGGTCCAGAATGGGTGGCAGAGTTTTTGCAAAGGTTACTGCCAAAACTTGTAAGAGTAGCAACTTTCCCTGCGTATGGCTGAGTCTGAAACCATTTTCGGACGTGTTCTGAAGACCTGGCTGTTTTCCTGCACTTAGCCCCCTACTGCTACTTGCATCTGCCTCCTGTCTTAGTGCCGGGACATCCTCCTTGGGGGTAGCTGTGCACTTTATACGTTTCTAAATAAATAAATAAGATAAAAATCGAACTCATGCTAGGCTAGATTACTTTTTTATATCTCAGGAGATGCTTACAAGATGCAACAGTGCGAAATTCCCTCGAGTGATGTTGATCACAACCCGTTAGTGCTAGAAATTTCACTTCACTCACTTACGCCGCCTATATCTTGCTGGACTTTCAACAGATTGCTTCTTTATGAGGAAAATTACATTCAACATATGAAGGAGTGGATTCATAGATTGATGCAGGAAAATAAGGGAAGTTTGCTGCTAGGGATAATATGGGATGCATTTAACACCGGGATAAGAGGGGGAACATTGAGATAAGACTGGGCTTCGCAGGTGAAGGAGAAGGACTATCTCCAAGAACAATATAGGACATTAAGTGAAGGAGAAATCTAATTGGTAAAGGAACTGGCAAATAATGGGAAAGTTGAGCAGGCACAAATCAAGGTGGCGTTGGTTAAATCTACAATCCTGGATTTGTAGGCAAATAAGGTCGTAGGGAAATATTGTGCTTGGCGGTCCAAAATCTATTAATGTAATGAGAGAGTGGGGCACCTGCTAGCGGTCCATACTAGAAATCAGATAATGCAAGGGGGGATACTTGAAATTGAGGATCCAGGGGTAGGGTTACTTACAGAACCTTCAGAAATATAAGCCGCCTTTCAACACTTTTATCAGAAACTCTGAACAGAAGATACTAGCAAGGAGGAAGAAGCGATTCAGAACTACTTAGCTGGGAACCCATGTGAAAAATTATCAATAGAGGAAAGTGAAGCGTGAGAAGTACCTATCACAGTGGATAAAGTGCAAAGTGCAATTAGCTCACTGGTAAACGGGAAGGCAATAGGGACAGACTCCATTCTCGGCAAATTTTATAAAATCTTCACCTCTTCTATATAGGAAATAATGAAAGAGGTGTTTTCGGAAGCTCAGGCGGGGCGAGGAGTCCCTGATTTCTGGGGTACAGCTAATATAGCCATCTTCCCCAAAAAGTGTAAGCCAGTTAGAGAGATGGGATCTTATCGGCCTATCACTTTAATAAATAGTGACGCTAAGAAATACACCAAGATTTTGGCCAAACTATTGGCAACTGTTATAAAAAAATCGGTGTCCCCAAACCAGCATGGCTGTGTCCCTGGACGCAGTGCAATAAACCATATTCAGAGGGTTATTGCTCTTTTTGATGCCACAGGTATTACCGGGGATCCTATCAGATTTATTCTGCTGAATGCGGAAGAAAGCCTTTGATAGGGTCTCCTGGTCTTTTTTGTGGGCAACTTTGAAAAGTAGAGGGCTGGGGGAAAGCTTTATAACGGCTGTTGAGACAATGTATAATAACCCTGTGGCGAGAATATCAAGAATGTGTGAGATGTCGTGTCCAGTTTTGATCAGCAGAGGGACTCGAAAGGGATTCCAAGCTCCCCCTAATTGTATGCACTATATATTGATATGCTAGTAAGAAGGATTGTGTGCAATAACCAAATTCTAGGAGTGCACAGCAATGGGGGGGAGCACTTAGATACTGGCATATGCTGACGATCTTGCGATTATCACCTCGAATCCCATGGATGCAATAAAAGAGATTGAAAGTGAAGCAAACACTTTCGGGAAACTCTCTTAATCAAAATAAGACTCAAGTTCTGGTTGGCAAGGGACTACAGCTGTGTGATCCACGAGTGGTCCAGAAATCAGTGTATCTGGGAGTAGATGTATCTAAGATTACAGAAATTAATTTGAACCCTTTACTCTATAAATTTAAAATTGAATTCAACCGGCTTGAGAGCCTCAAACTCATGATGGTGGGGAGAGCCAATGTCATCAAAATGCTTTGTCTACCAAAGATTTTATAGTTCTTCAGGGCTATCCCGTTGAACATCAGATTTTCTCAAGGTTCATATGGGCTAATTGCCGCCCTCGGAGAGCGCTTACATTTTTAATGCTGTCAAGAGACAGAGGTGGGCTGGTAGGCCCAATCTTCAGCTTTAGCACTTTGCCTCCATTTTACAAAAAATAGAGATATTATTTAACGAGAAGATAGATACGACACAGATAGATTCCTCGACTTCATTTTCTTAGCTGATGTTAGGTGTCTGTTGCCTCACACCGAAGTTAGGGTCAGATGTAGGTAAATTCAATTTAGCGAGTCCTTAATAGTGATTTTTACCAAATCGCTATTAAGGACTCGCTAAATTGAATGTAGGTAGGAATCGCTAAAATATTAGCGATTCCTTAATATTCCTTAATAACGAATCACTAATTGAGATATGTTAATAAGGAATACCTAGCCATTCATTCCTATGGGCTAGGAGATCCATAGGAATGAATGGGAAGATATTCACTATTTGCGATTCAGTATTAAAGAATAGCAGGAGCTATTTCAAGGATGCCAGGGTGTCAAAAGGACAACATGTTGCACCCCTGGAATGTGCATGTGTGCATATGTGGCACACATACATGCCCTAAGAGCATGGATGTGTGCCACATGGCACTTTTAAAAAAGCAAAAAAGTGTTTTTTTAAAAGAAATCGCTAACTACCACCAACTTGAAGGAAGGAACTTTAACAGGTTGGAGTGGGTGTAGTGGAAGACTCACTGCACTTAGCCCAGACATCATTTATTGTGGCTAATCTTCAAATTTAGTGCCGTAAAACATGGTTTAACCTATACATCACACTGGCTAAAATTGCTAAATAGGGCAGGGAGGCAGGATCATCCTGTCCTCGATGCGGCTATCAATCTGCTGACATTGTTGATATGTTTGCCTCCTGCCCTGGTCTGGACATCTTGAAACAGGATGTTAGCAGTACTCTGGGAACTATGATAGGTAGATAAATTGAGCTATCATCACAATTAATTGTACTTGGGGTGGGATGTCTCCTATTTTCAAACCAAATTCAGATTTTTTTGTATATTACCATGACTGATTTTAGACTTTGTTTAGCCACTCATTGGCATGATCCTGATCCCCCAACTTGCCAACAGGGGATAGGAAGTTTTCTAGCGGTATATAGGCTAGAAAGGGCAGTTTATTCTAGAAAAGATCGCAAGGCGAAAGCTAAGGGTTTAGCAATTTGGGCTCCCCTAATGAACTGGCCTTGTGGGGACAGCGAATTGGGATATTGATTTTTTTTTGGGGGGGCGCATTTGGTCCTTTTTCTGTTGGTTTTGAGGTTGGCCAGGAATGGTGGGCAATCTCACAATTGTTTGAGGTTGAGTTTAAGATGTATGTGTATGTAATATCTGGTAAAATGATTTTCTTCCTCTTGGCTTTATTGGATCGGCAATGGAGGGTGTTGGGTGGGTGGTGGAATTTCTTGCAAAATTGGATGTACATATATTTGGCTTTCTTTTTTTGTAATTTATTATGAAAGATTGAATAAAGACTTATTTTAAAAAAAAAAACAACGGAGTAGTCAGAAAACCGCATTACACCAAGCAAAAAGTTGGGGTAACCATAGAAGCAGATCCTACTTTCCTACACTATTTATCACATAATCTAGGATTTTACTGGCAGCGGAGAGAAGGGAGGTAGGCCAATAATTTTCTACCACATCAGGGTCAAATAAAGGTGCTTTTAATAATTGATGGCATACTTACATGGATCTGACACACTGCAGCTATCCAGCGATGAATTGTATTTGACAATGAGTGCTGAGGGATTGATATCCCCTCTTTCAGGAGCATATATAGGGGTGCAGAGTCAAGTGGGGAGCTTGGTTTTACAGTGTTTGCTGTGGGTAAAATGTCATCCTTTCTAAGCTGGTGCAAAGCGTAAAGTTCACCCTTTATTCTGTTGTCTACTTGAGGATATTGGGAGGCAGGGCACACAGCTGTCCTCCCTGAGACATTAGGGCATTGGGGACCCTCTCCCCAGGGGCAATTTTATTTAATTGATTGAAATGGGAAGCATAGCCAGCTCTTGAAGCTTCCACGGTCCCAGGGGACCCCATCCCCTGGTGCATTTTTCTATTTTAGGGGGTGCTTGATCCCCATCCCCTACATTTCCTTTTCGTGCCTTTGTGGACTGGAGAGTAACTATCTGAGCTATTGCACGTTTTAACTGTTACGGGATAGAGTGGGCGGAACAGCGACCTTGCTGGCAACTATACACCAGTTGGGGGATTTTTATATATGATAGAACCCGCCCGTCTGAGTGACCGAATCGGCAATACAAGAAGGGGACTTTTACCTTGTTGCATTTGAACCATGTTTCCATTTCTCTTCAGGGAACTATACAAGTTGAACTACCAGTCTGCAATTTGGAAGCTATATCAGTGATCTTGACAATCGTTATCCAGATCATGTGTGGTTTTTTATTGATTGAATAAACATGATTCTCAAGTCAAATTCTACCTTACTCTGGAGCCTTGAAAAAGTTGCGAATGGTGATGAAACACGTGTCGGCTGTGACTGAACCAATGTTGTAAACAATCAAACAACTGTGGCGAAGATCGCTTGCTGGACAAAGTGTTGATGTATTTTTTGTATTCAATATTTGTGCTGACTGTGGATAGTCAGCTATACACTTATTTGTGCTGTGCTCTGTCTACGTTTCATTTTGTATGTATGTATAGGGAGGATTCTGTGTATATTGTGTAGTATTGTGGGTGGCACGGTACAAAGACATAGAGCACGCCTTGAAAGAGTCAGTTACTATTTAGCTCACATGCAAACATAATAGATGTGCTGGCTACCTTAGTTAATCATTGCCATCATCTGTCTATATGTATCCACGTGACTGTATTCTGAAAATCCAATAACTATAGTATAATATTTTGAAGTTTATTGGCTTTATTAGTGTACAGACTTTTAATTCATAATGCAGGTTTACTTAGCTATCAATCGCAGTCAATTTCAATGCTACAGTGGGTTTATTGCTTGTTGTTGGATCGGTATTCTACAATTTACCAGCTCATTTTGGTTTGACAAAAATGCATTTCATGGATTCTGATTTCTAATTTACAAAGCAGTGTTACTTTCAAAACTTTTCTTTTGGGGCCGGATTCGTCTATCTTCTAAAGACGTATGCTTGGAGGGCTGTTTGAAAAAGATGACAAATTGTATGTTTCATCCTTTTGTTATTCTCACGAGTTTCCATTCAATAACGTTTTTCAGTACTTGTAAACCTCGTGTAGAAGACTGAATATGAAAGCAGCACTGCAGGCTAATGTATGATGGGTCATGTTTATTGATTCATAAGGTCGTGTATAATGGGATGATGCTCTCTTTGAGATTTTCATAGGATTTGCAGATTATACGCTTCCTTTTATTTTTTAAACGATGTTGTATTGGCATGTTGTCTATTGAACTGTACATATTAGCCATATAATAAGCATCCAGTAATAAAACACAACTATGTCCTAATTTTTCTGAAGAAGATAATAACAGGTAGAGGAAAGAAAAGGAATAATCGGAAAAAAAAGGAACATTAGAATGGATATTTGGGGCATTAGAAGTCCTTCAACTAATAGTTAACCAAATACCTAAACATCTTCCTAAATGTAACCGTTTCTTTATATTTTGCTCATCTAGTACTCTGATTTGAAGATATGTTTAGGTTTCAATACATAGCTGTAAGTGTATGGTTGGAAAATGAAAAGAAGCAAAGTTTAAGAGCGCGATTCTGGCCTTAACAATACCTCGTGTAACGAGGTTCACCCCATTAGCTTCCCATCCACGGTCGACCATTTGCTGTCAGATACTACACAGTTAAACCAACGAAGTTCAACATGTATGGAGTAACCTTAGTCAAAGGACTTCAAGTATGGTTGGTTCCATTTCATTGAGCAGATTCTCAATGATATTTAAAATCATCCCATTTGATAACCTTATCCCTTATTAGAAGTTTGGAATGTTGGGAGCTCCATTGTAGACAATGGAGTGCTCCCTGCTTCTACGGGCCGGTAAAGGCCTGCAAACCAACATTCCAATGTTTTACAAAGGCCTCTCGAAGCTCAAGGGTATTTAAATCCCCTCGAGCTTGGAGAAGCCTTTGTTTAATTTGTTAGAACATTCTGCCCTCTAGTGGCAGAATGTTCTAATTGCCTTATAGCCCTTAGTAGCAGGGCTATACCGCTATTAAAGTCCCGGTGCCTTGTTAAAGTCCCTCGCCTTCGGCTCAGGCCTTTAACGCTACAGCGGGCCTTTAATAGCCGGTATAGCCCGCTACGGCGTACTATAAGGTTATATTAGAACCTTGTTATGGTAAGCACTCCATTGTTCATAATAGAGTGCTCTGGGCTTCTACGGGCCGGTAGAAGCTTTCAGAGCAACATTCCAATGTTGTTTTTGTTCATAGTTGCGCAGTGAACAAAGACCTCTCGGAGCCCAAGTGGATTTAAACCCTCTCAGACTCTGAAGGGCCTTTGCTTTGAGTAATTAGAACATTAACATAATGTTCTAATAGTCTTAGAGCCCTCCTAGCGGGCTCTACCAGCCATTAAAGGTCCGCTCCCTCATTAAAGGCCTTCGGCTACAGCCTTTAACGCTGGAGGGTGCCTTTAATGGCCGGTAGAGCCCGCTAGGCCGGGCTCTAGGGCTATATGATTATTACCTTTCTATTAGCCCGCTAGTCCTAGCAACCAGTGGTAGTGAGTAGTAATGAAAATCACCTTATCACAGTCTCCCATTTCTCTTTAGCAGATATTTATTTCAAAATAGCCTCATATTCTTCCATTTTGTAACTTATTGGATAAATAATCTTTTCACATGATGCTATTCGAGACATTTCTCTCATCCAGTCTTCTAGTGTTAGCACAGGTGGGGGAGTGCCTATGCGGAAGGATACATATTATGGCCGTACTCAAAAAAGTGGCTAGCTATCTACTTTTATGTTTGTTTAATCCCACTTCGTCCGACATGTCATATACGATGGCCACACATTATGTATGTGTGGGTCTAGTGTGTGGTTGATTTGCTGCCTTATATTTGAGATTTAATTTAGTCCTGATGATGATCCCGTTGTAACCCCTGGAGATAGGGATCGAAACGTTTGTCGACTGTTTTACATAGTACTGCTGCTTTTTCGATTTAAGATTTATGTTGCAGTTACTGTGGGATAGAGCTTACTTATAATTTCATTGCATTGTAAGTCGCCATTTCTCCTGCCTTGTTTGCCTGTTATTTTTTCCCCCATGTATTGTCCTCTCTTGACTTGGTACAGGCTTGTGCCCAGTTACTATTTTTGTGTGACTTGCTTCACTTTATATGTGTTAATTCTCTAATTCCTCTAAATAAAAGCTTCCTTGTCCGGCTGGACATTGAAAAAATACACAGTCTTTATTTTTAGTCTGTGCCTATTATAATCCAATTTGTTTAAGCTAAAGGACCATTGTTTAACACAAAAACTTATATTTGAGAAGCATAGTTGTATTCTGAGACTGTGTCATGTAAAGTCTATATTATCACATCCCTTCTTTGCATCTCCAGCACTCAGTGCATGTTAGTAGCTTCACTCTATTCAGTTTAATACGCGAACAATGTCAGTCATGGAACATTCTAAAACATAAACCTTCATTCTGGCATCTCCCAAATATCACGCCTTTTCAACAAGTCTGCCCAGTTGTCTAAGAATAGTCTCACCCAAAAGGATCTGCCTGTACGTCTTTGCATCATTTAGTGTACGGGAGGGGAAGGTATGTTGCAATAATAGGCCATGTGAGCTTTAAATTTTTCCTTCGCAGTTATCCCATGTAGTGAGGTATTTTTTAATGAGCGATTCAGGTGTGATCGTCTGCCATGTGCCCAACCTCTGCCTTAAGCAGTACACCAGTTGCCTGTATTGCCATTTGTGGGCCACGTTCTGATCAAAGCCCTTTCTCTTTAAGAATGGACATAGTTTCAACTTACTCCCATGATTCAACTGGTCAAAGCAGTGGATTCCCTTCGTTTCCCAGACCTTGCATTGTGTGGTAGAGCCCCCTATGCACATTTCTGTGTTATCTTATATTCATGCATTGCCATGTATTCTGGGGTCAATTCCTAAGATTTTGTGTTTCCACTCTACAAGCAAGTCAGTAACCACTGGTTTGTTTGTTTGTGTGGTACTGTCTTATGAAAGTCTAGGCCTTTCTTTCTGCCCAGCAAAAGTCTTTCCTGTTTGGCCCAGATAGACAGTTCCTCTGTTCATGATAGGAAAAATATCAGTTATGTCAATTGATGTACAAGGTAGTAGCTTCTCATATGTGTGAGTCTAAGCTTACCCAACTATTGGTCTGAATTATAGTTCTACGGATGGGTTACTTCATCAAAAATGTGACAGATATCCCTTCTGCCTTACAAGTGTCAAAGAATATAATGGACTGGTAACGCAGCGGACAGGATATCCGTCATGTTTGTCACAGAGTAATAACCCATCCGTTGAACTCTAAATCAGGCCCTCTGTGTGTGCTTATAATTGGACATTATGAGTTGTTATCTAGATCCTTCCCATATGAAAGATTCAATGTCCCTGTTGATTGTTTTTAAAGTGCTTGTATGTCTGAGTAAAGGTGGAAATCCAAGGTTGTCATTATAATGTGGTGATATAGACAGTTTGATTGCTTGGACCCTTCGCCATAAGGAAAGATTTATGTGCCTTCACAGTGCAAAGTCGTTGCATCACTTTGTCATCAAGGAATCTAAATGATTGTAAATCATGTTTTTTAAACCCATTTTCAGTAGTTATTCTAGGGATTACAGACCGTTTGGCATCCATCTCATCCTATATTCTCCTAGACTCTGCCTTGTTGTCATTCGGGACAGCAGTGGCCCGTGTAGGTAAGAGCTGTGGGGCGGTGGGGCCGGTTGGGGGGATTTCAATATACCACAACAAGGGAAAATTAAACAATTAAATAATTTTCCCACCCCCTCGTCTGTCCAAATCCCCCCCCCCCCCCCACATGGCGCTGTTGTAATTTAGCAGCGAGTAAGTTAAGCATTAGCAGAAGACATCTTGTATTTAGAAACTATCTTGTCTGTTGGATCACTGACAAAATATCGACCTACAAAATATCGACCTACAGGAATATCGATGCAAAAATATCGAAGGCAAGAATATCGACATCCTATCTAAAACATGGTAAGTACAAAAATATCGAAAATAAAATATAGATGTAAAAAATATCGATGTTAAAAATATCATTTTTTTTTCTGTAAAAATATAAATGTAAAATAAAGTAAATAACGCTAATAAATAAAATCAACATAGTTAAAAATATCTAATAATGTTTAAAAATTATAAATAATACATATATAATAATAATACATTAATTAAACATATACAGAAAATATATAATATATATATACTTAAAAATAAGTTGTAACAATTATTGTAATAACTTATAAATTAATAAAAATTATTATAAATTACAAATACATTTACAAACATGAAACAAAAACATAAATAAAAATTAAAGAATTATGTTTAATACATTAAAAATATTAAATATACTTTTAATATTTTTAAAATTAATTATATAAAACGTTGGATAGCGAAGGGTTAAAAATTACTATTCCAACTCCAAAAAGTGCAACAGTAGGGAAAGCGTTGGGTAGCATAGGGGTAAAAATTACTATTCCAACTCCAGAGAGTGCAACAGTAGGAAAAGCGTTGGATAGCGTAGGGGTAAAAATTACTATTCCAACTCCAGAGAGTGCAAAAGTAGGGAAAACGTTGGATAGCGTAGAGGTAAAAATTACTATTCCCACTCCAGAGAGTGCAACAGTAGGGAAAGCGTAATAGTAAAAATTACTATTCCAACTCCAGAGAGTGCAACAGTAGGGAAAACGTTGGATAGCGTAGGGGTAAAAATTACTATTCCAACTCCAAACAGTGCAACAGTAGGGAAAGCGTTGGATAGCGTAGGGGTATAAATTACGATTCCCACTCCAGAGAATGCAACAGTAAGGAAAGCGTTGGATAGCACAGGGGTAAAAATTACTATTCCCACTCCAGAGAGTGCAACAGTAAGGAAAGCGTTGGAAAGCGTAGGCGTAAAAATTACTATTCCCACTCCAGAGAGTGCAACAGTAGGGAAAGTGTTGGATAGCGTAGGGGTAAAAATTACTATTCCCACTCCAGAGAGTGCAACAGTAGGGAAAAGGTTGGATAGCGTAGGGGTAAAAATTACTATTCCCACTCCAGAGAGTGCAACAGTAGGGAAAGCGTTGGATATTGTAGGGGTAAAAAAAAATATTCCCACTCCAGAGAATGCAACAGTAGGGAAAGCGTTGGATAGCGTGGGGGTAAAAATTACTATTCCCACTCCAGAGAGTGTAACAGTAGGGAAAGAGTTGGATAGCGTAGGGGTAAAAATTACTATTCCCACTCCAGAGAGTGCAACAGTAGGGAAAGCGTTGGATAGCGTAGGGGTAAAAATTACTATTCCCACTCCAGAGAGTGCAACAGTAAGGAAAGCGTTGGATAGCGTAGGGGTAAAAATTACTATTCCCACTCCAGAGAGTGGAACAGTAGGGAAAGCTTTGGATAGCGTAGGAGTAAAAATTACTATTCCCACTCCAGAGAGTCCAAGAGTAAGGAAAGCGTTGGATAGCGTAGGGGTAAAAATTACTATTCCCACTCCAGAGAGTGCAACAGTAGGGAAACATTGGATAGCGTAGGGGTAAAAATTACTATTCCCACTCCAGAGAGTGCAAAAGTAGGGAAAGCGTTGGATTGTGTAGAAATTAAATATAACATACTTATAAATAATTGTTCTAAATAAAATAATTAAAATTTTTATTTTTAAATAACTACATCATTTGCAAATCCCCATTGATAATTACTAAAAACATAATTACACTTAAATAATTAATTAGAAATAAATTAACAATAAATACCAATCAATATTAATTAATAAATATAAATAACCAAATAATATTGAACACTAAAATATTTTTCTGAACAAAAACATATTAATAATTAAAAATTGATTAACAATTAAAAAATGGTAAACAGTAAATTTATTTTAGAATAAAAATTATTTTTTATAAAAAATTATTTACCAATTAATAACATAAAATTTCCAATTAATAAAAATGAATTAACAATAAAATTATTATTTACCAATTTCAAAAAATTATTTACCAATTAAAAAAATAATTGCCAATTAAAAATTGTAATTACCAATTACAAACCTTAATTACCAATTAAAAAAATTAATTGCCAATTAAAAACTGTAATTACCAATTATAAACCTTAATTACAAATTAATAAAATGAATTACCAATTAAAATAATTAATTACCAATTAATAATTAATTAGAAATAAAATGATTATCAATACCAATCAAAAATAAATAATTACATAATTACAATTAAATTACTTCCCACCCAATTCCCCTATAAACCCACAACCCGCTACAGAACTTAAACGCAAAAATGAATTAAAAGTATTTTATGATTACTAAAAATGTAGAATTAATTTTATATAATTAAATTACTTCCCACCCTATTCCCCTATAAACCCACAACCCGCTCCAGTACTAAAACATAAAATTAAATGAAAAATAAAAAATGTAATATATAATAAATAGTACACATATAATTTCAAACAAATAAAATACTTAACAAAAACATATAACACATACATATAAAATACATAATAAAATACATAACAACAAACAAATATCGATATTAGTGACATCGAAATTAGTGACATCGATATAATTGATATCGATATTACTAACTTCGATATTACTTACATCACTATAAAAAAATTAGATATTACTTACCTTAGGGTCGATATTCTCTCCAACAATATTCTTGACCTCGATATTCTTCACCTTCGATATTTACAACTCGATATTGCTGTAGGTCGATATTAGGGATCGATATTTTGACTGTGCACCCTTGTCCGTTGTGTGGAATCCATTTTGTATTTCTGGCAGCCATTTTGTTTGCCATGTGCTCACCATGTGCTCTGTCCTACCTTCCTGTCAACTGCTCTTGAAATCTGCCTAGAGACGAGATATATTTAACCTCTTCTGCTTTGCACCTGCTCAGTTGAGCTTACAGCTGTACTCAACTTGTAACTGTCAGGATGTGTCCACCAGAATTAGCTAACTGTCAGCCCCTCCCACTTGTTGCCAGCACACTCTCTGTATGACCGTGTATGTATTTGAAACCAGCATTCTGTACTTGTACCGCCCTCATTTGAGCCCCTGTGTGGGTATAAAAGGACCAAGCTCCTTCCAGTCAGTGTGCTACTTCATGCATTACCGAAGGTTGCTGTGTGAATGTAGTTCCACCTCATGAGGTTTAATAAACTCTGTCTTTTCTATTTCAGTTTCTGTGCCAACTTCTTCCTATTGGTCTGAGGACTCTGTGCAGAGAAGGGCGAATCCCTTGCACTGGTAGGCCTTGCTGAGGCTCACCACCACAAATTGGCGCTTCCAACGCGGGGCTCACCGGCGACTCGGATGCCCGAAGGACTGGTCGCGACGAAGGATTCGAATCTCGCTTTGGACGCGATCGCTGCCTGAGGAGACCCGAGTCTTGGCACCCACTGCGTTTTTCCTTTCTTTCTGATCCGACCATCCAGGTGGCGCCGGTCCTCGACTGAGATCTCTTCTGTTGATTCGCAGTGCAGTGACCATTTGAGAACTTGGCAGTTCGAACCTGGACACCATTTGATTGGTAAGAGCCGTTTTGCGGCACTTGCTGTTGGTTTGACGCCTTTGATTGGTAAGGTAGTTTAGTAACACTTACTGCGGCTTTGTTTGTACGATTGGCCAATATTGAATTTCGTTTGACAAATATATATGTGTTGCAATACATATAGGCAGGTAATGAGGAGATTTTTCTCTCTATTTTAATTTGTTTGAACGGCGCAACGTACGAAGAGTACTTTAAGCGCTACTTTGATCATAAAACTGCATATTCTGCACAAATTTTGGCATGCCTGTTTCCAGCACACTTCGTAGGATGTGTTGCTTTTGTAGTGGTACCAATTTGAGACTCGATGAAGCCAACCAGCCCCCCTGGAGGAGACACCTAATAGGGACATGTATGTTAAGTATGGTATTTCTTCCATAATGTACAGCACATTATGGAATAAATATACTAGTAAAGATCCTGAGTTGTGTTGGCCTATGCATGGGTCATTTGATTTGCGAAAGATTCAGTATGTGGAGCAACGGATGTTTAAGCGAAAGGCTAGGCAAGATATGTTTGACTGTGTGCGAATGTGGGAGGAAGAAGTGCGGGAGCGAATTAAGCGTGAGCAAGCCTTGATTGAAAAAGAACAGCAAAAGAGTATCCATGCGAAAGCATTGGAAATGAAAAATAGGGAAATTAAAGAAATTAAAGAGAGGGACGATAGGGAGTCAATTACAGGTAAATGGGCAATACACTGTTCGTAGACCTCTTCATCCTATTCTTAATAAACCCCAAGATGACTCTCTCTTATTAGATTGTTGTCCACCTCCGTATACTCTTCCTTCTGCACCTTATGAGTCAGATGAGGACTCTTCTGCAGACCAGGACAAAGCTAGAGGAACTGGCTCAATGTTATCTGCTGAACGTGCGTCTCAGATCTGCTGCGCGTAAATCCGTTCGTAGTACTACTACTGCTTCTGAACTACTAATAGTATAAAACGTTGGTAGGAAAGGGAGCAGATATATTTTACTGAGGTATTCGCTGCAGAGGTTATTGAACGATTTAGGAAACATTCGGTAGACATGGAGCCCGATGATGTAGCAGCTGATTGTAAACAATTACGTGACGGTCTTATTGTCTTCTTCCAGGTGGCTGACACGATCAGACGCTTGGTTAAACTGCGTGTTGAAGCAGCCCGTTTGTGAGAGGAGAAAAAGGCAGCAGACGCAGCTGTACCAACATCTCAGATCAGCATGGCACGAACTTCTACTCTTGAAACAGATAAGAATATGAAACCCATGCAGGAAGCCGCGCCTTTATATGTTCCTCCTAAGGTAACGGGTACAAATGATGATAAGACTTCTGTAGATGCTAAAAGGTATTTTATTTATAATTGGGTTTACACTCCTTGGAATAGAGCAGGTGTTATGGTCCTTAAAAATGCATTGCCAGATCCGCGAAAGAATCCAGCAGTCTTTTATGAGAAAGTTGAGGGTGCAATTAGTTCTTGTACTATGACTTTGCCTGATATTGATTTGTTTTTTTCGATTAATATTACCATCTGATATGTGGAGAACTGTGCGTAAAATTGGCGACCGTGCGACATTTGGAGCATTATGGAAAGATTTAGAGCAGTTAGATGAAGATAGAGAACCTGCACAGAAACCATGTCAAGTAATTTTAGATCATCCGGCAGCTATTCTAGTTAAGCTAAAGACAATTATTCCCCCTAAAAAGATAGATTGGACTGTAATAGTGTTGTGTAAGCAAAAGGCAGATGAATCGGTTTCAGATTTCTTTACACGCTTTGAAGAGGCATTCCACAATTTTAGTGGCCAATCATTAACAGATGACACGGGTAAGCATCTGTTTGTTGATAAATATGTTGCAAACCTTTTGCTAGGAATAGCTAGTCGCCTAAAGGCCAGTGAGAGTTCATGGACTACCTCTTCTCCGGTTTCTCTCCTAACCATGGCTCAGTATTATGAGCGACAAGAATTAGAAGCTAAAAATAATGAAGATAACAAGTCTAAAGAGTTGAAAACAAAGGTTATGTTAGCTCAAGCTTATGGCCCACCTTCTAGAGGTAATGATAGAGGCAGACGTGGATCTTATGGTTCGTCTTTTTCTCCTTATACTCGTTCGAATTTGTCTGTTGATCAGTGTGCGTACTGCAAGAAATTTGGACATTGGATTTCTGATTGTCCAGTACTGCGTGCTCAGCAGTGTTCACGTGGTCGGGACAAATGAGAAATCATTCAGGATATTCAGGGCCGAGAGGAAGCACAAATGATTGTGCTAGGTTTGATGCTAATACATGTGGACAGGAGGGGTCTAATACTTTTGACAGAAAGAACCAATATCAAATATATGACTATGTGCCGTCTGATTTGCAAGATTCTGCTTATGCATAGGATTGCCTAGGATGGGGTAAGGAATCAGTTGAAGTTCCAGTAGATCAGAGGGGTCCCTATGTTACAGCACGTGTTTTGGGTTCTACTGATCAGTTTCTGGTTGATACAGGAGCTACTCGTAGCGCCTTGTCTAAACAATTGGTTCCAAGGGCTCCCCTATCTGGCTTAACCATTACATCGATAGGTTTCGATGGAACACCTTCCCTTAGCCCATTGTCACAAACACTCGCATTTCATGTTGATAAGTTTATTGCTTCATGTCCGTTTTTGCTTTCTTCAAACACACCAGATAATATTGTGGGTCTTGATATGCTTAAACATTTCAGTGCTACGATACGATGTTCTCCGGAAGGAGTCCTGGTTATTTTGAATGACAACTACCCTGTGATTGAGAGATCCTGTATTGTTAAAGAGGACATTGCACTAGCCTCACTCCCTAGTACTTTGTGGGCTACTTCAGACACCGATGTAGGGCAAATGGTTATTCCACCAGTGCATATTAGTGTCAAGGAGGGTGCTTCATTGCCAAGACTGCCTCAGTATAACATTTCTCGAGAAGGAGAAGAAGCACTCACATGTATTGTACAAGATTTGATTAAGGTGGGGGTTGTGGAAGAAGTTCCTTACAATGTTTGCAATAGTCCGATTCTTCCCATTTTGAAAAAAGATACTGACACTAGGATTTATAGATTTATCATCGTTTTGAGAGAAGTCAACAAGATTGTAGTACAGCAGTACCCTGTGGTTTCTGACATAACAACACTACTTACTTTGGTTCCTCCGACAGCAACTACATTCTCTGTCATAGACTTGAAGAACGCTTTCTTTTCGATCCCTATTCATCCCGATAGCCGATATTTGTTCAGGTTCACTTTGAATAATCGATCGTATAGATTTTGTAGAGTTCCTCAAGGCTATGCTGAGAGTCCTAGTATTTACAGTCAAGCATTGAAGAGACAGCTTGATTCCTTTACTTTGCCTAAAGGAGTGGCTCTCATACAATATGTCGATGACATCTTGTTGGCAGATGATTCGCCTGAGCAGTGTGAAAAATGTACCTTGTCCTTGCTTTCTTTTCTTGCTGCACACCACAATAAAGTATCACGGAAGAAAT
This sequence comes from Lissotriton vulgaris, assembly GCF_964263255.1. Classification (NCBI taxonomy): domain Eukaryota; kingdom Metazoa; phylum Chordata; class Amphibia; order Caudata; family Salamandridae; genus Lissotriton; species Lissotriton vulgaris. Next base: position 922,751,695 of record NC_141699.1, read on the forward strand.
TGCAATATTGTAGACCGAAGGTGACCTATTTAGGACACCTTCTGTCTAAGGAGGGCCGTGCACTTACACCAGATCATATTCAAGCAATTTTAGACACCCCAGTACCTTCCACACAGAAAGATGTCCGTGCATTTATTGGTTTGACTTCGGTTTTGTAGGCAATGGATATTGGGCTTTTCACACATTGTTAAACCCCTGTTAGCGCTTTTGACTAAAAACACTCCGATCCCCCTTCCATGGACAGATGAATGCCAAAATGCTTTTCATCAGTTAAGACAAGCTCTCTGCTCTGCACTAGTGTTAGGCACACCAGATTATACAAAAACGTTTACACTCTATGTACACGAGAAAGATGGGTGTGCATTGTCAGTTTAAGAACAGACACATGGTGATAAACAGCTTCCCTGTGCATATTTTTCTGCAGTTCTTGATCCTGTTGCTCGTGCATTGCCTGGATGCTTCCCTTCAGTTGCAGCAACAGCTGTGTCCATACGTCAGAGTGAAGGGATAGTTTTGTCACACAAACTGTTGGTGCTAGTACCCCATGCAGTAGATGCCCTTTTGAATCAGACTAAGACACAACACTTAACTAGAGCTCGTTTGACAGGATACGAATTGACACTGTTAGCACCTCATATTACCTTGAAGAGGTGCGCGACACTGAACTCAGCTACGTTGTTGCCATATCCTGAGACTCAGTCCCAGTCAAAGGAACCTCACGATTGTATATTCCTCACTGAGGAACAGACAAAGGGTCGCATTGATTTGCAAGATACGCCCCTTCTAGATGTAGATGGGGAACTGTGGGTTGATGGGTCCTGTCTGAAGTTACCATATGGCACGACTTCAGCTGCTTATGCAATCACCACACTTGAGACAGTAGTGGAAACAGCTCGCATCCCTCAGAAGTCGGCTCAAGCAGCTTTAACACGAATGTGTGAACTTAGCACTGACTTATGTGTGAACATTTACACGGATAGCCGCTATGCTTTTGGAGTGGTTCATGATTTTGGCCTACTCTGGAAGGAAAGAGGCTTTCTTACATCCCACGGGATGCAGATAATGCACAGAGATTTAGTACATAACCTCTTGACTGCACTTACATACCCAAAGAAAGTTGCTATTATTAAGTGTAGCGCACACAAGAAAATCATTGACAAAATAGGACAAGGTAATGCCTTTGCAGATCGCATAGCTCGTGAAACTGGGATGCAACGAAGCACTACATCGAAGTACGTAGTGAAATCACAAGCTGAGGTTTGGCATGACACTAGAGAGGAAGTATTGGATATACAGATATCTGCCTCTGTGGAAGATCTTGAGCAATGGTCTAAAGAAGGAATGTTAGACGATGAGGGCTGTTGACGTAACAAAGAAATGAATAAATGGAAATTGCCTGCAGCCTATTTACAACCTATGGTTCAAATGGCACATGGGCTGGCTCATGTTGGTTGGAGCTCTAGCAATAACTGAATTGCTTACGCAAGTTTGGGAGCATCGTGAAATTGCCAGCACAGCTAAAAGAGTGGTACAGTCCAGTTTGATCTGTTGGCAAGTATAATCCTGGAAAAGGGACACGGACTCCTACAGGAGGGTTTGTTACACCAACCGCACCTTTTGAAGTCTTGCAGATGGATTACATCCAACTTGAACGCTGCAATAATATAAAATATGTCCTAGTGGTGGTATGTGCTTTTAGTAAATGGATAGAGGCATACCCTACAAAGGATAATACTGCGCTTACTACAGCAAAGGTGCTTCTGAAGGAGTATTTCCCTAGATATGGTGTTTGTAAGCTTTTGTGGAGTGACAACGGACCTCATGTTATTGGGCAAGTTGTTGAGAATGTCCTGAAAGGGTTAGTGATCAAACAGAAATTCCATACATTCTTCCACCCACAATCAGCAGGAATAGTGGAGAGGTGCAATGCTACTTTGAAACTAAAGTTGGCGAAAATACTCGCTTCCACATCTTTGAAGTGGCCAGATGCACTCCCTTTGGCATTGTTGTCCATAAGATCTGTACCACATTCACGATCAGGTCTTACCCCCTTTGAGGTGGTGTTTGGGAGACCGATGAATATCTGGGGAGTTCCTAAGCCACGCCCCATACATGATGTTCCTTGTGTTCTGATGAATGATTATTTGGCACAGTTAACTGACAGTTTGATTTCTATTCATCAACAGGTTCGAGAAGCGCTTCCTGACAGATCTACAGGTCAGGCCCACAAACTATGTCCTGGCGACTATGTGATGGTCAAGGTCTTCGACAGATCGAACAGCCTGGAACCGAGGTGACGAGGTCCGGAGCAGGTGCTTCTGACTACAAAGACAGCAGTTCAAGTGACGAACAAGAAGAACTGGGTCCACAGCACGCACTGTAAGCGTGTGTCGCCTGCCTTGGTGGAACCTGCTGCGTTGACCGACCATCGAGTGATTCTGGAGACGGAGAAAGATCAAGCTATCTCACCTGACGAATCTGCGGAAGTCTTCCCGGACCCCACGATTCCTGGAGCATCGCAATACCACTTGAGACCGAGGAAAGAATCTGCAGCGTTGAACTAGACTGGTTGAGCTACCGCCCTGGGTTTGTGAAACGGAGAGCTGATGTGGCAAGGTGGGGGGATCCACCCTGCATTAGTGTTGTGACACCCGTCTTGGCCCATGGTGAAGAAATCAACGGCTGCCCAGGGAGAAGAGCTCCAACGATTGTTTTCAACAAGTTTCTAGAAAGATCAATCATCACTGTTGCTGAAATGAATAACAAAAGAATCATTTGTGCTGTAGGGTTTGTTGTTGCCCTGGTGGTTATGGCAATAATCACCTGGTTTGTTGAGAAAGTGGCTCCTGCTCGACAGCTTTTCGTTGCCACTACTACAGCTCCAGTGGAACACCATTAATATACGCTTCCCTATCATGAGCAGAAGCATCGACAGTCCTACCTGAATAACACATTCATCCAGATGTTGCATCGTACACACAATGCCACGAATACTACCAATTGTTGGGTGTGTGGGATGATACCTGCACACCAAAAAAAAGGAGGAGCGCCTTTTATTCCTCTACCGTTTTCCCATAATGGATCATGTCAAGCTTGGTATGCTCTTTTGTTTGCTTTCGGAAAGCCCTCAGTAGGTGGAATCATTTTTCGGTTGAATAAAGAATGCTACCAAGATGAAGATGGTTATCCTCAAGCTAAAGGGACTAAATGGGAATGGGAAGAGTACCAACCGGACAATATTTCGACACTGCATGTCTTTACAAATATAAGGAATATGAAAAACACTGGACCCTTTGTGATTTCTGTAACTAGAGCTAAAGCAGATTTATGTATTGGCAGTGTTGGGAGAATTCCTGTAGGACGGAGTGAATGTATTTCTACATTAACTATTGAAGGTGCTAATAACAGTAGTTTTACATCGTCGCACAATACATACTTCAGGTGTGGTAATAAAGGATACTATCAATTGCCTGTCGGGTGGTCCGGGGTATGTTACATATCATTTTTGTTACCCCCTGTGTTTTTAGCACCCGCATCATATCACCTTGACCTAAAGTTGTACAATTATATTTCTAAGATCAGATACAAACGAACAATAAGTACAGATGAAGTCGACCAGACAGATACCACTTTACAACAATATGTCGATTTCAATTTGGGTTTGTTCTTCCTTGTGGGTGCTGCATTGAATAGCAGAAAGATCAGACAATTGGCTCGTGTTGTGGAAGCTGTCACCAATCAGACAGCCATGGCACTTGGAAACAATACAGAAGAACTGCAAATTGCAAGAATTGTAGCACTCCAGAATAGGATGATGCTTGACGTGGTTTTGGCTAATCGAGGTGGTGCATGTCGCATCATCGGTAGCAGTTGCTGTGTTTTCATACCTGATCACTCACCTTCAGTTTATGATGCAATCTCTAAACTGCATAAGATTGCTGCAGAAATTCACCCAGGGACTGGTACATGGACATTTTCGAACTGGATATGGACACTCTTTGTTACTAGGGGCTGGAAACTACTGACTATTCTATGTATACTACTGGTGATACTATTTACATGCTGTACTTGTATACAATGTGGTCCTATACTTTGCTCCATGTGCATCACTGCTTGTACACCTGCCAAAAGAAATATTGCAGATATAAAAGCACAGCAAATGTTGAATAAAGAGATAGCTGAGATGATGAGCATCAATGCACAGGATGCATATTTAGATTACCCCAGATAGACGAATGTCTTCAGCTAATGCTGAAAGGGTTGTCTGTTGTAATTTAGCAGCGAGTAAGTTAAGCATTAGCAGAAGACATCTTGTATTTAGAAACTATCTTGTCCGTTGTGTGGAATCCATTTTGTATTTCTGGCAGCCATTTTGTTTGCCATGTGTTCACCATGTGCTCTGTCCTACCTTCCTGTCAACTGCTCTTGAAATCTGCCTAGAGACAAGATATATTTAGCCTCTTCTGCTTTGCACATGCTCAGTTGAGCTTACAGCTGTCCTCAACTTGTAACTGTCAGGATGTGTCCACCAGAATTAGCTAACTATCAGCCCCTCCCACTTGTTGCCAGCACACTCTCTGTATGACCTTGTATGTATTTGAAACCAGCATTCTGTACTTGTACCGCCCTTATTTGAGCCCCTGTGTGGGTATAAAAGGACCAAGCTCCTTCCAGTCAGTGTGCTACTTTATGCATTACAGAAGGGTGCTGTGTGAATGTAGTTACACCTCATGAGGTTTAATAAACTCTGTCTTTTCTATTCCAGTTTCTGTGCCAACTTCTTCCTATTGGTCTGAGGACTTTGTGTAGAGAAGGGTGAATCCCTTGCACTGGTAGGCCTTGCTGAGGCTCGCCACCACAGCGCCACCACCCCACGCTTTTACCTACACGAGCCACAGTTGATTCGGGATAATGGGAGCACCTCACACTTATCCCAAACTAATTGTTTTCAGGTCAGGCATTTGAGATCTCTTGTATATACTTTAGTATATACTTTAGTATATACTTAAATGTGTATGTACTTTGTGGGCTCTGGACATCAGCCCTAGGACTTGTCTGCTTCCGCTTACGGAATTTTGTTTCTGTTCAACTGCCTCTATTTATCGGTCTTGATATAAAACAACCAGCAGAGGTCAGTAAAATTCCAGAGTTGCTTTCTGCTGAGGGACTTCTTTTTTAAAAAAATTCAGGCAATGGAAACTGCCTCTGTTTAACTTTCTTGATAGCAAATGACAAGCAGAGGTCAATAAAATACCAGAATCACTTTAGCATTCTCTAGATTCCAGTCCATAGAAATTGTCTTCCTCGAGCACCCGTAGACAATAATATTTTTTTAAATCCTGTATTTTCAGACATATGACCACGAAGGCCCTGCTTTTATATTAAAAACAGAGCTTTGGACTACACCATTTCCAGCTGCAAGGCAAAAAATTTCTCCATGTGGTCCCATACCTAGCGTGTCACACAGTTTGGTGCTTACTTTCCCTCCATGTTAAAGAACAGTAGATGTTTCAGCACCAAGGCTAATGTGTTGCATAGCTAAATACATATGAGGTCCTGCAGACGAAACCGATTGCATTGCAAATGCTTGTTTAAATATGTTACCTTAAATTGCATGTTATTTTTTTCAGTTAACACTACATTGTTTCCTTTTACATTTTTGTTATTTTCTTTATTGTATTTCCGTTTGCCTGAAAGACAGTCATGCTGCTGCATTACTGGCCAAAAGCACATTCAATAAATTCCAATTTCAAACTCATCCCAATTGATCTTTACTCTGAGAATCTGGAAAAATCATATATCAGGGACATCAAGACTGGTAATGAAGTTTATGTTCATGAGAGATTCAGCAACATATCAGGTGCTTATAGAATATACTTTACATGCCCTATCCAGTATTTCCTTAGGTGTATGTATGATCAGTGATAGAGGTCCAAGTGCCAACAAAAAAATAAAGGAGGCAGAGGGCATCCATGTCTTGTTCCTTTTGAGATTGCTAAATCTCTGGAGTTAATCTGCACCTCTGGTCATTCATACAGCTATTTCTTCTCTGAGATAAAGTCCTCTCCAAATCCTGCTCTGTAAAGTGTCCATTTGATACTGTCCAATGGTTTCACAGCATCTAGTGAGAGGGAGATAGGTTCTTTAGATTGGTTGTGTAATGCCCACTGTCAATGGGAAAGAGATGCATATGGGTTTGGAAAGACTGGTTCCATACAAATCCTACCTGTGTTGCAGGAATTAAGGATGGAATGACTTCCTTTTAGCTTCTATTGTGTATTTTGGCGAAGACTATGACATAAACTTTGATGAGTAAAATTGAACAAAAGCTGCATTCAAGAGAATCTGTCCCTTCCTTCAGTATCGAAGGCATGATTGATTTATTGGTGTTACATCCTATACATCCTGTTTCAGTTGCTTCTCTATAGACAGCATAGAGAATTGATTCAGTTGGGAGCCTATTTTATAAAACTCAGCCAATCTCTACTTGCTGTATGGGTTTGACCATTTAAGCTGTGTATAACTGGCATAGTCACCCGAGACTCCCTCTGCTTGGGCTGGTAGGAAAGGCTCCTTTTGGCTCTTTCACCTCCTTCATAGTGGTGCCAGTTGAACTTCATGAGAGCCTTTTCCTGGTTCAGATATGAAAAGTCTGTTGAGAGCTATATATTCTATTTCCAGTTGTTTCCTCTAGGCTGGAGATGGGTTGCAGTTATATCGGGCCATGAGAATCTTTATAGATTGTACTAATGAGAGCTGTTCTGCATTGGATATTTTTCTTACTATTGCTGAGTCTTGCACAAGCACCCCCTCCATTAAGCCTTCCCTTCTGTCCACAAGGACTGCACACACAAAAATTCCTGTATAACTTTTTAATTTTGTAAAGGCTGATATGGGAACTGTTGGAAATGACCATCTTTTTCATGGAATTTCCCCAGATTTTTGCTTTGTTTGGCTGAACCCATTTTTGTTGGCTCTAGAAGTTTGCATACTTGACTCCTGTCAGTCAGTATTAAAGTGCCAGTGCTCTCACTTCCAAACATGGTATAGGTACATGGTACATTTAATTTACTTATACTTCCTAGTAAATGGTGCCACCTGTACCCATGGCCTGTAAACTGAACTCTACTAGGGGGCTGGAGCACCTATTGACCTACCCACCAAAGTAGCACTGAAAACATGTCTCAAACTTGCCATTGTAGCCTGAAATGCCTTTTTAAACGTCCAATTCGACTTGACAACATGAACCATTTTCTAGGCATAAACCTCTCTTTTTAATGCTTATAAGTCACCCCTAAGGTAGGCCTTAAAGGCCCTTAGGACAGGGTAGGAAGTAGGACATATGTACTTAAGTAGTGCATGTCCTGGCAGTGAAAAACCTCCAACGTTGTTTTTCGCTGAAGCAAGATTGTCTCTCCCATAGAAAATCACTTGGTTACACTCCATATAATGCATAACTACAGTTTAGAACTTGTTAGAAAAATGATTCAAGGACTCATTGTAATAGGAATTGAAAATCCATCCTAATGGCAAAATCAGATTTTAATTTAGTACTATACTTTTAGAAAGCTGTCATTTTCCTTCCCAAAACGAAATCTGCTGTATTGCCAGTGTCGAGGTGTAACCTGGTCCCTAGGGAGTCCCTGGAGGGAGATGTATATTCCTCTCAGGCAGTAAACAAAGTGTATGGGTGTGGGGAGGTGTGGATCTTCATGACATATTGCTGGGGAGGACTAGTGCATCTGCCCTGTTTACACTGAAAAGGGACCTGCCCTGGCCCACACAGAGGTGCCTGACACCAGGCCTGCCCGCCGTCCTTTGTCTTACTAACCAGGTTAGAGTCAATCCCAGTAGAAAAGGTAGAACTGACCGGAACCAGTTTTAGAGTTGGACAAAAGTGTGTCCTACACCCACAGTCTAGCACTGGTCATAAAAGTGGCAGCACCAGAATCTAACGTGAGAACCCTCCTGGACTTGTGAAGATCAGAGGAAGGACTGCTCTGCTGTCTAAGAATGCTGAAGGTTCCTTTGCACACAGGACCCTAGATGTGACTCCAAGGGTTGTTTGGCTGCCCTCCTGTTTGAGCTACAGTAGCACAGCAAACTTCTAAAGGCCTTACCTACTTTCCAGCAGACCAGGCAAAACTGTACCGGACCTTATGCCCTCTGTTGGCCTCTGTAGGAGTGAATATTGACCCCCCAAGTACTGTCATTAAGGTCCTGGATCCTTGGCTGGAGCCTCACCAGATCCAATGCAGCTTGATGCAGAGCAGCACACAGCCCACTGAGGTCTCAGCTCTTCACTGAAGTCTTTATCGGATCTGACGCCAAGTGATTCAGGGGCCTGCAGAGCCATGCAACTTTTGAATGAAAACCTCACCGGATCAGGTGAAGAGAGGAGCAGGACAATTCAATTCCCTGCAGAGTTGCATCATAGAGTCGTTGCATCAAAGACAATAGGTGAAAATTTCAGAGGAACAATCGCTGTTTGGTATACGTTACAGGCTCCATTGCTGTTGGCCTGAAATTGTGACTTTGTCCCAGTAAGAGGCGATCAGATTCCTACAGTTATTGCTTTGCACCATTTGATGCTATTTTGAACCTTACACTTTAAAAATGATTTACTCCAGGTCTACTGATTGGATTTGTGTCTTTTTTCTGCCATTTTATTATTTCAAATATTCTCTATTTATCTAAATTGTGCTGGGATTTTTCTTGTGTTGAGTTTTCACTTTATTGCTGCGCACATGACTACTTACTTCCAAGACATCAAGGGCTCAGTTCTCTTGGCCCACATTCTATGGGAAAAACAAAAGTTGATGGAGAGAATGCAGAACAATGTCATACTTCACCCCAGTACAGAGATCTTTGCCTAAATCCATCGTTTTTTCCTCACCATGCCATTCCAGTTTGAACCCAGCCATATGAAAATCAGTCTTAACTCTGTGCCTCATGGGAAAGTCTGACCTGAACTGCCAAGCCAGATCCTCCCTGGACTGGAAACAAGCATCCTATGGTCGGTATCGGGGTTTCACCCCTCCTTAGCCAGGATAGCTTGATTCTAGTGGCATGGAGAGCATGGGACCCACGTCTTGGCATACCCGTCCCACTAGGGGTGACAAATGCAAAAACAACAGTTGATAGACAGAATGCAGAACAATGTAATACATTCACCCAAGTACAGAGATCTGGGCTTAAATCCATTGTTAGGTTGCTCACCATGCCATTCCAATTTCTTTTGCACATTCTATGGGGGCAGCTAAGGTATCTTTGTGGGACCAACTGATGTGAGATGTGGTATTGGCCAATAAAAAGCAGGTTTTCACCTTTCCCACCTGTCTAGACTGCCGCCTGAAGTACCAGCAGCAACCATCCGACTCATCCTTCAGATTACAGATGTGGATACCCCCTTATCCTGCACTAAAATACGGTTCTATGCGGATGACATTCTGTTAACCCTTACTGACCTAGAGGTGTTACTTCCAGCACTCATGTCGCTCGTAGCAGCCTTCTCTTCCATCTTGGGTCATAAAATCAAGTGGGATAAAAGAGAAGCATTGCCCATGTCATGTATTACCACCAAAGAGGCCACTGAGGGGTACCTGTTTAAATGGAAGAGGGAGCACCTTCAATTTATCAGAATCCTGGCTTGATAGAATGGTCGGTGACAAAATAGAGCCACTCATCACCAAAACAAAATTGGACTGTGCAAAATGAGATCAGCTCAAACTCTCCCTCCAGGACAAGGTCCAAGTGGTCAAAATTGTAGTGAACCCCACTTCTAGAATGTTCTAGGCATGCTAATAATAAAGAGGGAGCTACCCTTTCGACAGGAAAAGGATTGGGTCAACAATCATAAGAAAACAAAAAAACTCCTTCTCCTGAGTTTGGCAATGGGTTTGTAATGCTAAATTCCCATAGGGGGCGTTTACACAAATGGGAGAGGCTCAGTCTTTGCGTGGGTTACCAAATTTACACCTTTGTATTTGTCGGATCAAAAATAACATGAAAATATTGCAAACACAAAATTAAAAGTTTCATTCATTTATTTTAAGATAATTTAAAAACAACAACACATTATTTCATCCAAATAATCTTATGCACATTCGTATTGGCTGTTGACCAGCTATATTAAAAAGTCCAATTTCTAAAATATGCTATTAAGCATACTTACACAAATGTAAGTATACATCATATTTATTAGACACAGAGAACAAACTGTCGATGCGGTGTTTCAGTGCCTCAAACAATCTTGTACCTTCTTCAGGACTTGTTCATTAAAAGGATATCTACAAAAGACATGTCACAATACATTCAATTAGGTCCAATATTTGATCTAACAATTGCACATTGATTTATTTACAATTTACCTCTTATGCCCTACTATTTGGTAACCCCGCCACACTGTAATCTGGCTATATTTCCTCAGTCCCCCGTAGTACTAAGTTCCCACACCTTAGTATTACTGAAAGGGAAGTCATACCTAGCGTGTTGTGAATGATTTATAACAAGGGCAGTTAGATCTATTTCCCTTCTCAGTCATACAGTCCCACCCATAGGTAACTCTATGTTCTTACCCAGGTTTGTATTTCCTTCCTGGCACTCCCTTAATGGTCTTTGGAGCAGGTAGTCTTCAGCTCTTATGCTATCATAGGGAATTTTTGTTTCTTTTCCTCTTGTTTATTCTAGGAGAAAGGGCACCTTATTTTTAGTTCCCCTGGTATAAGAATATTTCCTCAATTTTTTCGTAGTGTACTACTTTTTTTACCTCAGGTGTTGGTTTTGCTGGATGTCCATCCAGGTAGATTAAAATATACCAACTTCAATCCTATCAAGACAGAAAACATCTCTTTTGTCAGGAGTTCCCTTTCTCAAACATGTTATTGTTTATTCTCAACTCGCTCTCAGCATTCTCTCACTGTATGTCTCAACAAGGAGGCTTACCGGTCCTTTTTTCTTGGTATCTAAAAGGGTTAGAAGGACGCCTCTGGGAGCTACCCGTCACTGTTCTTCTCACTACTTTGTCTAAAAAAATAGTTTATGTTTTAGACTCTATGGGCTTTATTTTACTACCTCCCTTCTACCTGTTACTTCACTCAGTCATGGAGATCTTACCTTTGATTAGTGAAAAGACCTGCTTTTAACTTGATTTCCTCCTTCTATTTTCTTTAGTGTGAAATCAAGGGCCCCTCAGTTGGAGTTTTGTAAATTAGGTGCCAGCTGTGGAGAGACAGTAAACAGTATCTAAATCACTGTTAGAGCAGTGTTCTATGCCTGCTGCCTACATCTATTTAGGTAACCAACCCCTCTATTCCTTACTTGTTTAGGGTAGCTGAGCTGCACGGCGTCCTCCTTCTTCCCGTGATGTATGGTAATGATTCACTCTCTCAGTCCGCCTAGTTTTAAAACTCTCCCTAATTGACTTATTGCTCACACCTGGTAGCTCTGTTAGGATCGAGGACTGTGTACTCAGTGTTTAATGTCCTCCGCATGGTCGCCATCTTGTAATGGTTTAGATTCCCTTTTTTTGTATGGCTTTGTCACCTTTTCATTCTAAATTGGGCATTGTTTCAGTAATATTGCATGGATCTCTATTTATCATCTCGTTTATTATCATTCTGGATTTTTATCGGGAAAAGCCGAAGACTTGTGTTATCATATCCTCGAATTTGCGCTACTTTTCGTGTTAAACTAAGGACAAATGTCTCCCTTTGTGTTGGCCTCGTTTATTACCATATTATGCTCTTTTGCATTCTGTTGTGGCTAAATTTCACATTATTGTCCTTCTGATCCTAATGTTTTGGGTCCCGATCGGCGCTCACCAAACTTTTCGAGCAGTCGCCATTTTGAAGTGGGAAACATCCGTGCTGTTTTTCTAAGGGACTATACAATATTCTACAGATGTCTACTCCTGATCACTCACGTTTGTAATTAAAAGCAATCATTTCCCTTAATTTGTGTACATTCTTATTTAAAGACTTTACCGGGATGTTGAGGAACCCAGATTTCTTGTTGCTTGACTTGCACCGACTATTAGTGCTTAATGCCAGACAGAATGTTATACTTGTTATTGGCCTCTTTTTGGTTAATTTCTCTATATGCTTACTATTCCGGCCTCATTGGGTTGCTATTTTCCTCACCTCAGTACTTTATGTCAACGGCGACGCTCAATTGGGTTTCTCGAGCGGCCGCCATCTTTAAATGGATAATAACCCGGGAGTTGTCCTCGGTCATAGTCCAAATGTCTACAGTTGAAACATCATTACACCACTCGGTTATCTTAAAAGGCAAATGTCTTATTTGCGTTATCATACCCTTGTTGGAGAATCGAAAAAAATGAATTTTATACTCTATTGTTTTACCCCATTTCGCTCTCTGTTAAGTTATTCCAGGTTGCACACAAGCTCTTTTTGCTTTTGATGCCGTGCACCCTTTGTTATTAGATCTGATTTCCTTCTTGGATCTATATTTAACCATTCAGATAATTCCTGTGCATGTTAAAACATAGGGGTGACAGTATTATATGATTATATCAGGGTGGACTTCTCTCATAATCCCATTCTTTCTCTCCATCTGTTATTACAGTCACTAAGTTTTTATCCTTCAAGTTGTGAATTATAGAATTCTCTCCCATTCCTCCTTATTATTAAGTCCTGTTTTGTATGTACTGAACCTTGACATGTAATATTGTTCCCTCTTCTTGCGTTTTTTGGTTAAATCTCCACCCCTTCTGCTTAGACTGACAACTTCTAGAATACACCATCTCAGGTCATCAACCTGATGGCCTTTTTCCATCCAATGCATAACTAGCGGGGCTGTTATCTTCTTTGTGCGGATGGCTGACTTGTGTTCATTCAACCTCACTCTTATTTCCCGCTGTGTTTCGCCTATGTATGCCATTTCGCACGGGCATTTAATCATATAGATGACATGTTGGGTTCTACAATTAAATAGGGCTTTGTGGGTGTGAGTTATGCTTCCATATTTTATGCTAGGGGAATTTAGCATTACAAACCCATTGCCAAACTCAGGAGAAGGAGTTTTTTTGTTTTCTTATGATTGTTCTAGGCATGCTACATTGCTGCTGATTATGTCTGTGCTGCGCTCCATACACAAATATATTACATTTTTTGTCTGGGGAACAATGATGCCTGGACTGAAAATTTCTAAGTTGATTGCCCATAGACACTGTGGAGTCATGCTCTTTAAATGCATTGATCACTATTAAACTCCACTACACCCAAGCAACTGTGATACATGTTCCCCAAGACCCGCAACATCCCTTTCTGGGTTCACTTGGAACTGTCTTTGATACACTGCGGAGGAGGTTTGTAGCTGCTTTATAGATTCACACACTGACAGCACCCACAGCAAACCCTGTCATACAAAACACCCTCCCTACCTGGAATTCTGCTTACAAGTTGTTAGGTTGTAATGCCAGGGTACACACACATGCAGCTCTTCTGAGATAATGTAGCTATAGATTTGGGAGAAGCCCCTGTTAACTAGGATGCTTGGAAAATGGCTGGGATCCATACGATTACCTACTTCCTCTTGGCTGGGGACCTGAAAAACTTTGCTGCCCTCTGAGATGAATAGCAGCTTTTTTCGCGGTGCAAGAGTGCCACTAGTTCTGACTGAGGCACTGCCTCCACAGTATCTTCAAGACCAAACCCTGGAACGTACAAGATTTACCAATTGTACATTGTCTGCTATATTGGGGACTACACAAAAGGGCCATGTCCGGTTTTAACAATCTGCTGGTGCGTCATGTATACTCCAAATCCCTTTCTTTTCCCAGGTGTGGATCAAATGGCAGCAACGGGCATGGAATATTGGAATTTTTTTATTGTGTCAGCCTGGCATAGACAGCTCATACAATATACATAGCAAAATATATACACTTGTAAGATCTGAAAGCATAGTTCAATAATTAAAACATAACAATTGCAGAAAAAACATGCTAGTACATAACAAATAACCAGCTCTAACATACTAATACTTAAAAGAAAACATTAATTAGTAAAAATTATGGAGCCACATAAATAATTAAGAAGTCACCAAATCAAATTGAAAAGTAATAAAGTGCTTCTGGAGATTACCCTACTAATCTAAAAGACCTAGGGGGCATATTATCAAGAAAGCTCAATACATTATCGCCGCTTTTATCGGCAGGAAACTGACGATAAAGCGGCGATAATCGGCTTGATAATATGCTCTATGGAATTCCAATCAAAGCCCATGTTAGATGTCTTCACATCTAACATGGGCTTCGATTGTTATTCCATAGAGCATATTATCAAGCCCATTATCGCCACTTTTTCGGCACTTTCCTGCTGATAAAAGCGGCGATAATGTATCGAGCTTTCTTGATAATATGGCCCCTAGTGCCAATCCATTCGCCAATTTTGAAGCATTAATTCTTGCAAGAACACCTTATTGAAGTTAACTTGAAAGACATCAATTGAACAGTGCACATGCATTACCATCACCCAACTACAGATTGAAAAGATTTATACATTAAATTTGCTGGGCTGCATGGATAATTTTAGATTCAAACAAAATAAATTGGTTAGCTAATGAAATGCTACTCAAAATGTCCCTAAAGCTATGAAAAGTGCACATGTGTTACCGTCACCCAGCTCCAGCTTGTTAATAGAAGAAATTTGTTACAGCAGACCAGAATGATGTCTGGTTGGAGGGTTGCACAGGGATAAATATAAACATCCAAATTGAGTAAAAACATTCAAATGACCCCTACCGCTTGCCACATCCGAATAAAGGCAGCTGCAGAAAAGTCAATAATATATACAGTTAGAATAAATAAATAAAGAGTTCATTAAACGACTCCTAGATAGCATAGTTGGTGCAATTGTCTAGTTACTCTCCAAGCCACATATATTTATGAAGAACTTGATTAATAATTTGATTGAAATCAGTGCACATACACAATCTCAAAGCATCCTTAGGTTTTCGTGTGGCATAATCAACAAAAAACAGGCAGAGTTATTCTCTTCTGCCTTTAAGAGTAAAAAATACACAGCAACATAAAGTGCATTATATACTCCACCCCCAAAGTCACTTCCACAATTAGATGGACTATTCCCATAATTTTTCCATGCACAAGTGTACTGCTTCACCAGCAGTGTGCCTAGCCTAAAATAAATATACAATGGTCTTTTATAAGAGGGATTTAACTTGTCAACGGGTGTGAAAGGGTAATACAGAACAAAAATGGGGAAGACATTGAAGGCACTAGGTAGGCAAATGTAAAAGGTTAGAATGGATGTCTCTTCAAAACAATACATCACTGGTCCTAGGCCCCATCACTTGAACTGTTGGCTGTGCTCAGAAATGGCCTGAGACACTGTCCACCTACTGTATGACTACCCCACGATATGATATTTCTGGTCCAACATCCTCCATATTCCCACTTAGGTAATGGTTTTCCCTTCCCCAGCATATGCACCCTATCTTCTTTCACAATACTGATGACTTGAACAACATCCCTGGCTGCGTAAGAGACTGCTGACGGAGGCTGTAAGGACAGCTAAAATCTGTATAGTCCAACACTGGCGATCCCCATACCTACCCACAGATAATGAGTTGCTCATCATGATGTAAAAAGTGGCCTCATAAGAACAACTCATTTACAAACTAGAGGTCACAATGGATATGTTTCAGGATAGATGGTACCCGTTCCTCAACCAGAGTACGTCCACCCCTTGCACTCAGCATCCGCCTTCCACCCACAGGGGTAACTCACACTCTCCCATTCCTCTAATGTACACATCAGAAACCGCAGGAACAACCCTGACACAATTAGACCTATTTTTTTGATGACTGGTGTGGCCATGCCTGTCACTGTCCTTGCCCACAGAACTGCTGAAACTGCTGTGTTGCTTCCAACTTCTCTTTTCCTCCTCTTATGAAAGTGGTTGGGGTAGCTCAGTAGTTGGAGGCCATCTCCCCCAATATCCAACGTCCATTTAACCATCTGCAGGTCATCTTCTCCAACTCATTTCTGCCCCCAATGACCCACATACCCCAACCCTCCCCTCCACACCCCTCCGTGTTGTTGGAAGAGCAGTCCAGACACACTATCTTCCCTCACCTGGACATTGATTGTCTGGTAGTGGATTGACAGAGTCTCTGTCTCTCTCCATCTACACATCCAGTTATCCACCACCTGGTAAGCTTCTCTTAGAGTGGTAGCGAGATACGTCCCACACCACTCAAGATCTGGCTAATAAAGGGTGAGTTCACCAATTTGAGTTCCTGCAGGCCCACTTTCCCAATAGAACCCACGGATACGTCTAGCACCAGAATATACAAACTTACACTTACATTGTAGCAACCCACATGTTCAAAGGCACAATGTACACTCTGCTTGTTTTCCTTTCCTGCTTCCTCGATATGTTCCTAAGGGTTATTGCAGGGTAACTGTTCTTGTATTAGGGTATATTCTTTGTCGGTTTACATTGCTGTACATTGACAATCGTCTGATTGGTATTTTATCATTATTTTATTAGCAGCCGATACCTAATAAAGTCTTATAAAAGAAGAACAATATAGCAGAGTTCAATTTTACATTAATTGTCCTTCGTGGTAGTGTAATGCATGTTTTCTCTCTGGTAGGTTTCTGTTTCTAACATCCCAGCTAAGTATCAGTCTTGCTGGGGAGTTGTTCATATATTTGACCTCACCCAATGGTTCCCAAGTGGGCAATGACCGCTCTTTATTTCTTAACCCTTAGTCCTCAATAGGACTCTGCTTGTGTGGTAAAGGTTGCTACGGGCTTTAATTTTGCCCTGTTGCCGGTGTTAGACCTGACATCCTCAGCGTGGTATTCCCCCAAACCTCTTGCCTTCCCTCCTCCTGTTTTTCTGAATTAGTTTTAGTTGGCTGTAGTATTCTGTTTACTTTACCACTGCTAATCAGTGCTAAAGTGCTTGTGCTATCCCCTTCAAACATGGTCAATTTGGCCTACACCTAATTGGCACATGTAATTTACTTGTAAGTCCCTAGTAAATGGTATTATATTGCTCAAGGCCTGTAACTTAAATGTTACTGGTGGGCCTGCAGCACTCAATGTGACACCCACTAATGTCACCTTTTTAAACATGTATTATGCCTGCCAATGCAGCCTGAAGTGCAGTTTTAAACTGAAAACTTGGCCTGGTCAATAAAACCTTTTGCCAGGCCTGAACCTTGAATGCTTATAAGTCACCGCACGATAAGCATTAAAGGCGCTGTAGGCAGGGTGCATTGTATTTAAAATTTGAAACTTGTGTACTTAAGTTTTACATGTAATATCAGGGGAAAACTCCTAAAGCCGTTTTTTACTGCTGTAAGGCCTATCTCTTCCATTGAATAACACTGGGTTACCTTATTAGGTTTATTAAGTGCTAACTTTAAATTTAATTTTGAGAGCACATAGAGGTACTCTGTTTACACTCAAATGAATTGTAATTTTAAATCCTCTCTAACCTCTTCAGTGCTCAAGATGGCCCCCGGCCGTCCGACGTCACGGTGGGCGTGTGCTAAGGACAGCCGGGGGTCATCCGAATCCCACCCACTTATTAATTCTCCTGCACAGCGGGAGAATTTGCACAGCGCCAAAGGGGTTAATGGTAAAGTCTGATTTTCAGTTAGAATTCTGAAAATGCCACTGTTAAACGGCTCTGAACACATGTGTACCCCCTACACCTTAAATCCTCTTTCTTTTTTGTCAGAGACCACACAACTATTTCGTTTCTTCTTAGCCAATAATAGCTTCTTTTTTCTTTATACAATTCTACCTGCTACTCTTCACACACCCATATCATTGATACTTTGTGTAAACCAATGAATTTCCACGTTGCATATAAAAAACTGGCCTGCATATATAGTTGCAAACAATCATAAATGATAAAAGTTCTGCAAAAATACAACTTTTTACGGGGTATCTTTAAAGACATACATTTAAAGCAACATTACTACACAATATAACAAATGAATTGTGTAGGAAAGTGCCTTTTTTGGGATGGTTAGCAGCCACTTTTTGCCTTGTGCATGATCTGATTTTGAACTGCAATTGCACTGGGTTCCTGCAAAGCATGTTCCCAGTGCCAGATCTCCAACCCAAAAATTGTACCTTCATTGGCACCACTTCAGGTACCCCTCTACGTCCCTAGTAAATGGTACCCTAGGGCATGGGCACTGAATGGGGTCCTCTGGGGCTGCAGCACTGGTTGTGCCACCCCAGGGACCAGGGCACCAAGGTTATGCATAACCTTGGTGAGGGGTCCCTGGCTGCATGTCTTGGTGCAGAGAAATCAGAAGAGTCAACATGGCACATAGCCCTGTGTTCCATGTCTCCCATAGACTGCATAAGGTATAGGCAAGTCAGCCCTAAGTCAGGGTGCACTATATCCTATGTGTGGGCCTAGCTGAATGGGCAGATATGCCCCTGCAATGTCCAGTCAATTATGAGATGTTGTAAGTGACAAGGACGCAATAAAGAGCACATAGGCTGGACAGTTGTCAGCACAAGTTCTCTAGCTCCACAATGGATTCATGGATTGCTAAGATGGTTGGTACCACACATTTTATCTTAGTAAATACTCACTGATGCCAGTGATGGATTGAGTAATACATTCACACGGGAGACCATTCTAGAGGATCCAGTGAAAACCTACCATGCACCCGTGTGGTCTCTGACTTGTTTTTGCCAGTCTGCCACCAACAAACATGTTTCTGACCTCATGAGGTGAGAGCCAGCACTCACAAAGGACAGAAAAAAAGCCTGCTCTGGGCGGAGGTGCTTCAAACCTCCTCCAGGACAGGACCGCCTCCCTGGACAGAAAGATTCAAAGGTGACGCCGCCTTTGAAATCCAACCAAGGAGCCTCCAGATAGGGGCAAAGGCCAAGCCCCCTTTCCTGCACAACTTTTGGCAGGAGGACAGGTGGGAAAATGTGTTAGATGTTAGATCAGGAGGAGGGTCCCAACTTAGCATGCAACACCACTATGGTGGGGCAGGCAATGTGAACCCCTCTACTGAAATTCCACAATCTTGGGATGGTGGAAAAACAACCTATTAGCGCTAGGGTGGGGAGCCTTTCCACATGTCACTAGAGTGTGTAGACACCATAAGATAGGTAGCATTTAGGTGCACTCTGAGACCTGAACATATGATTCAACTGAGAAAAGAAGACCAGATGAAGATGACCCGCTACTCGAGAACTGAATCCCTGTGGCAAAAGAAAAAGGTGCCAAATGCTGCCTACTACTCCCAGGACTCGAAAATCTCAACCTGCTGTGTTGTCCTGAACCTGAAAGGACTCATGGAACTCCGAGCACCTCCAGCTTACAAGAAATCAACAAGAAGCTCCCCTGCACACCACAGGCACTAATCCCATGACATTTGGTTTGTTGACTTGCAGCTGCCTGATGATCTCAATGCAACACCAAAGCTCTTGAAGGTCTGATCTGCCTCTCCATCAAGTTTGGAGGCACCAGGATCTACAGAGCCACAGTGTACTAATACCTTGGGTACTGGATCCCCCACAGCAAACACCAAGAAGAAGAGTCCACACCGGACTCCCAAAGCACCAGAAGCAAGCACCCATTGAGGGATGTCAAGACACCTGAGACCCACTTCCTCGGTGGCCCAGCTGACCTGAGATCCTCTCTCCAAGTTGCCTACTCCTGACCTGAAGATGCACAACGCCCGGCTGACCTGTTCGGTCTGCACCTGACCCCACCGGGCCTGGCACTGAATAAGCAGCTGTGCTTCTGTGGTCCCCAAGCTATTGTGACTCCCACTTTCCAAGGAGACCCACCGGGCTAACCTGTAAGCCCTGCTGTGCAGTGTACTTTCAAGTGGTCCCCTTTGTCTTTGGGGACAAATTTCTAAGACCCTCAACACTCTGCTCCCGGCTAATCCGGGATGCCCCTGACCTTCACTGCTGGAACTATGGCCCTGGTCCTGAGATCGACTTACTATGAGGAAGTGAACTTCATGAAAGCATTGCCTGAATTTATATACACTTTTCTCCTTCATTCCAATTGTTTTCAATGGTGCGTAATTGCGCACAAAAGTGATATATTTTCAGAACTTTGAAAAACTGTAACTCGGAAAGTACTTTCTTTAGAACTGTGTTAATGGTTTTAGAAATTAAATAAAAATCAATATTATTTTCAAAAATTGGTATTGGATTTATTCTTTAGTGAGTGTCTCATTTATTGTCTCTGTGAGTACAACAAATGCTTAGCACTACCCTCTGATAAGCCTAACTGCTCACCTACACTATCACAAAAAGAGCATTAGTATTATCTACTTGTACCTCTCTATATTAATCAGGGATTTACCAGACTGTCTAGATAGTGTACCTAACTTAGTACACAATACAGAGAGCCGGCTTCCTACAACTTGTTATTTACTAAAACAGACATTGAGTGTCCAACATATATAATCAAATTTAAGAATATCTGTGAAGAGGTGTCCAACATAATCAATGAAGTTTAACATTTCAAAATACTAGGGACATCTTATTTCCCTCGCGGTTTTGCTCCTAGAGCACCACATGGCCCTCTATGGAGTTCATCTGTTGGTCTTAGAGGTATTAAAATCCTCCTTGGCCCTCGTGTATCCCTGTCTTATCCTTTTTTCTGGGAATAAATGTCACCTGGCCATGTTCTTGTGTACGCTGACATGTTACTATTTGTTGGGCCTACGATTTTTACGGAGATCTTCCTTAGTTCTAGGTATGTTTATGTATGGGACACTGAATAAAACAGAAAAAAATAGGTTTCATGCCAGCTGTAAGCAAAGATTGTTTTAAAAAAAAGAAGAAAAAAACATACAATTTTTAGCCCAAAGTAATTTTAGAATGTTAAAGTACCTTAAGTTTCACATTCCATTCGTGTGTTGCCAGGGAGCTCCACCATCAAGTTTCAGAAGTATACTGCTATACGGGGAGTACTTGTATTCAATCTCATTCACTCCTTGTGAAGATTCAGTGACTGAGGATACAAAAACTACATGTAAGGATTGCTGCTTAACAAAAGGTATTTGGGATTATACTATGGTGTATATTTAGAAATCCTCACTTATTAGGCATACCTGCATTTCTGGAGTACCATTTGTGTTGTGTGTGGGCATGTTAAAGTCCCACTTCTATGTGGATTCTGGTCCTGTAATAAAAGGAAAGGCACTGATAAGCTGCCTTTAACATTTATATTTAGGAGTATAGGCACATCCGGTGCTACTGTGCAAGCATATCTTGCCTTATATGCAGCCCCTACCAGAAATGTCTTGGGTGATCATCCTACTCTCAGAGAGCCCTGGTACTGGAGATGAGAGGGTGCATGTAATATATAATTATAAAGGCTTTTGGCGAGATCAGGAGCGGATTAAGTTAAAGGGTTGCCACTGCCACGGCATGTAATGCATACCGTATTTATGTTTTTGATGCTCATCTCTGTTCCCCTGTGGCATGAACACTTCCCTTCTGGATTCAAATAGAGGTTTGGTGTGCTTCCACTGGGAAATGTAGTTTCCTGTGATGCTTCCATGCAATAAGGTTGCATCTTAGTATCTCATTCCCTCCCTGTCATCATGACCGCTTCCCTGATAAGATCAAAGCGGAATCCTAGTGTGTGGCTGCTAGGAAATGTAGTCTCCAGTGGCATTTACGGCCCACTCAATGAACTCACTGTGAATGCTAAGATACTCACTGCCTGGAAATATATTATCCCTTGGTAGTTTCATCAGAGAGAGTAGCTTTTTCCAGGTTATATGTCTGGATCGATTTCCAGAGTGAGGCCCATTTCCCAGCACCTCTTTATTTACCAATTTAGGTATGCAAGGAGCCTGTGATGATAAAACTCCTGTTTTTGCCAATGGGAGATTATGGGAACTGAAATTCAGCTTTTGATCATGAGGGATTGTGAGAACTAAAGTCCTTAATCTCTATATGTTCTTCCGGTTGTCCCTAGTGAAATCCGTTCTGAACATGAAAGACAAATATACAAATTAAAAGCATTTCTTTTCTCTTCCTGCATACAAATAGTTAAATATTCTGAATACGGCAATCTATGCTAATGGTCGCCTTATGGTAGTATTACATGTATAGGTCATTTTTTTTAAAAACAGACTTAACTTAGAACTGGCACGAAACACCTCTCTTTTTTCTGTTTCAAGGAGTTTCCCATACATGTACATACCGAGCCCTAAGGAAGAACTTCGTAAAAATCGATCGTAGGGCCAACAAGAAAGTGAAAACGCATTAGATATATATTCCCTGAAAAAAGGATAAAGGGGGGCTACAGGAGCGTCAAGGAGGAAATTAATATCTCCAAGACCAACAAATAAACTCTGATCACAGAGGTCAATATGATACTCTAGGCCCAAAACCCAAAGGGAAATGATATGTCCTCTATTATATTGAATTGTTCAACCTTCAGTGGTAACGTTGGACATAACTTCGTAAATGTTGTAAAATATGGTTATATATGTTCAACACTTATGTATGTTGCAGTAAACAACAATTCATTTGTTATATCTCGTAGTAATGTTGCACTGAATGAGTGTCTTAGAATGTTGTATGTGATTTCCTTTAGAAGTGTCACTACTGTGCTTTGTTTGTTTATCTATCTCACATTGCACAGTGAATATGCGGTGGGTTCTGAAGTAAAGATACTGAGTAAAGAGAATTGTTATCATTTATAATTGTTTGTATCTATATGCATGCCTGTATGTAGTATGATATGCAACATTTCATTGATTCACACCAAGTATCAATAATATGGGTGCGCGTGGAGTAGCAGGTAGAACTTCACAAAGAAACAAGAAGCCGTTATTTGCTAAGGAGACTGAATAGTGATGTGGGCATTTACAAAAATAGAAAGACGAATTTATGGTGTAGCGATACACGTCTTTAAGATACTAGAGTTAATCCCTGTGTCTTTATTACCTCAATTGGATCACTCCCGTCATGCTAGACCCACTGTTATAAAATTGCTGCTTACTTGTTTCAAACATTTGGGGCTTTTACAAGTGTCCTGGGTTCCATGACTGTAAATGGCTCGGCGGTTGGGGTTTGCATATTGCTTCCAGAAAGTAAAGAATGGGGGCTTAGGCGGGAACAGGATGGCCCATTCTGGCACGATGAATGGGAGGGGCTGTACTCGCCCCACTTAGACTTCAAATGGCTATTCACAGACAAAGGAATCCGGCACCAGGTCTGCCCAGCCCTTTGTCACCCCAGACAGTTTGGAGCATTCACAGGGGAAGATGTGGGGGTAGGATAGGGAGCACCCGCACACACAGTGAATGGCACAGGCAATAAATATTGGACCTGTAGAGCTACTCTGCATAACATTTCTGGACCAATGGTGGTTACAGAAGAAAATAGACGCCCTGCTGTCAGAGGACTATCCAGCTGCTTGAAGGACTGCATTGCTTTCTGATAAGGAAGATTGGACTTGCTTGTCTTTATCCCAGGCTACCCAGAGTTACACCAAGGGGCAGTTGACTGACCTCCTGTGTGAGCCACAGGGATACAACAAGCTTCGGAGGGCTCACTGCAGCTGTGAAGTTGACCTCCTGCAACTGGGCCTGCTTGCATCTGCAACTGTAAATGCCTAAGCACTGCTGGCCACTGGAGTGAGTCCCTGATCCCCAAGAGGTGCCTCCCCAGGACCTGAACTGTTATCAGAGTGTGCTCCTCTCAAAAGAAAAGATGAAAATCCAAAAGTTTGGGTTTCTCACAACAGTGAACAAGCCTGTCCGCATCAAGACTCTGCCACCCATGCTGATCATTGAGATGCTCCGGAGAGACCTACTCTTTGCATTAATATGGGCTCCCAGCGATGACCAGTAATATGAGACCCACGCTTCCAGCTACAGCAATAACAGCCTGCGATGAACGCTGCCCCATTACAGCTCTTTGCAGTACAGCAATGACCATTTATGATACCAATCTGCTCGTCGCACTACAGCAACGGCTGACTGCAATGCTCAGGCTCCTCCTCTCAGCCTCCTTAACCGCAAATTGATCTCTTCACTCCGGCCTTTGAAGGTAGCTTTTCAGCAGGACAAACCT
This sequence comes from Lissotriton vulgaris, assembly GCF_964263255.1. Lineage (NCBI taxonomy): Eukaryota > Metazoa > Chordata > Amphibia > Caudata > Salamandridae > Lissotriton > Lissotriton vulgaris. The sequence continues at coordinate 922,775,786 of NC_141699.1, forward strand.
GGTCCCTGTAACCAACCCGCATTCCATCGTGATAGGCCAAAACTTGTGACTTTCTCCCTGTCCTACATGACCAGATGATCACGAGTGGCGCTTTGTGCTTTTAGGGGATATTTTTACTAGCAACCTTTAAAACTGAATATGTACAGTTCTACTGATTAGATTTTTGTCATTCTGGTATCAGGGGACGCTAAGAGGAATCGCTGCTTTTCGCTACCAGGAACTCCCTGTTTATTCTTGCTTGTTATTGCTGCTGCTGCTCGCCGGACCCGCTGCGCGGGTCCCCTTCGTGCTTGGAGGAGAGTCTCTTGTGCACTGGGCTTGAGGCAGAGACTAGGAGGCTGTGAAAGCTGCAGGGCTGCGAGCGGTGAGTCAGGGACTCGGAATCCCAGGAGTCCCTGAAGGTCAAAACCATCTACACCTGGCCCGCTCTCCCTGCTGCCACGCCCCCCGCCCGAGGTGTATGTAGTTCCCTCTACTGCTGGACTTTGTGGGACGCTAAGAGGAATCGCTGCTTTTCGCTACGAGGAACTCCCTATTTAATCTTGCCTGCTGCACTTTGTGGGACGCTAAGAGGAATCGCTGCTTTTCGCTACGAGGAACTCCCTGTTTACTCTTGCCTGTTATTGCTGCTGCTGCGCGGGTCCCGCTTCGTGCTTGGAGGAGAGTCTCTTGTGCACCGGGCTTGAGGCAGAGACTAGGAGGCTGTGAAAGCTGCAGGGCTGCGAGCGGTGAGTCAGGGACTCGGAATCCCAGGAGTCCCTGCAGGTTAAAACCATCTACACCTGGCCCGCTCTCCCTGCTGCCATGCCCCCGCCCTCTCTCCCCTCTTTATAATGGACATTGCAGCTCGCTGCGCTGGAGCGCACAGGAGCGTCCCGGAAGAAGCCCGGGACAAGGGCGGGACCGCCTGCGGCCATCAGAGGCTTAAGTAGGCTGGGCTGGGCCCTGTACCTTTGACTTTTGTTGTATTTTCTTATTCTTATTCATGAACTCTTTATCATCCTTGGTTAAGATTGATACATTACTGTATTGCTTTTTAAGTTGTGTCTTTCTGTTTTTCCATCATGACGGCAAAAAAACTTCGTTCAGGTCGAGTACTAGTGGGGAGGTCAGGCTCTAAAACGAAATCGAATCCCCTACGGAATAAAATTAACTCCTCTTTGCAATTGAAAGGTCAATGTCAACTATACAGTTTATGGGAAAGGGGAAAGGACAAAGTTGTGTTGGATGCCTCAAACTCTGATGAACTACAGGGTAAAGTGTCAGAGGCAGTTTTACCTCCTATCAAGGATAATATTAACCCGTTTGAGGTTCCCCTATCGCTTCACCTTGGGAATCCCTATTCCGAAACAGTGGGAGGTCCCCCTCGCGTTCTGATAGATTCACAGACACAAATGAAACTCCCCCTTGGGGCCTCTGGTTGCATTACCTTAAAAACCTCTAATGACATTTTATTAAAATTACCTGATTCAACAGTTCTTAATCCAACACAATTGACTAAGGAGAAAGCCAAAGTCTCTCCTGATTTATCCTCCACCCCTGTAATTCCGGAGGGAGACTTTACATTACCTGATATTGATTTAGTGTCTCAAAAGAGGCATTCGGAATTTGTTCATGCCAATGCCATGGCTAATTCGAACACTAACGAAGTTCCTTTAATCCCTAGCCTCCACTCCTATAGCAGCACTCCCTCTAATAAATTAGATTTTTCTCTTGCCCAGCTAAACCTCACCTCTTGCTCTGGCACTAATTTGAATAACATCTCTCCGAGTCCTCCGATTGACAGTGATAATTTAATTTCTAAATCCTTGTCTTCCTTGGAATTTCTGCTATCATCAACCCTACGTCTACTGGAAAAATTCGTTGGAGGTTCAGATTGCGTCCTGGATACGGTAACCCAAATTCTTAGGGTGTTATTAAACAATAAAGGTGGGTCCGTTCCCGGGTCTCACTCTGAGTCCGACAACGTATTGGTGCACTCGAGCAAAGACAAGAGGCTTGCAAATGAGATGGTAACTTCAGACCCAGCCCAAATGGACTTGCATCTCGTTCCCGAAGATCGGAATGGAATTAAGTTAGCGCCCATTCCGGCGGATCCTACTGTCGACAATGTAATATCTGTTGGAGGCAATTGTATCATCATCCATGATGAAGAGATAGAACCCTTGTCAGACTCAGCCCACACGCAAAACTTGGAAGAACCCCTGTATTTCCCATATTTACTTCGCATATAAAAAAAGATAAAGAGACTCGTATTGATCTTCCAATTAATGATGACAAGGTAGCTCCTATAAAGCGAAAAAAGAATAGAATAAAAAAAAGGAAACCTGTCCGAAGATTCTCTAAAAAAAGACAGAGGAAACTTATTTTTGACAACAATTTAGAGGCCTCGCTAGAAAAATCTTGCCCGAATGAGTTGTCCTTAATATACCGGATGACATAATTGGTGTATCCAAAGAGGATCTTGTGAATATTATTATTGATTCTGCAGGTTCTACGAGTAATTCACGACCTGTTGAATCGATATTACCTGCAAATGTTTTACCTCCTACTCTTAATCCCCTGGCTAGGCCATTTCAGGATTCTCCTCTAATTGAGCCTGTCCCCTCTTTGTCCATTCGGGAGAAAGAAAGTGTAGATACCGCTTTTTTAGATTTTATTCCTCTTTTTGATACCGATCTTATCTTAAATAGATCGGCACTTCTTAATTGTTTCCGTGAGATCGAAAGTTTAAAACTAATTCAAACCTCAGATCTGGATCTGGTATTTCTTTCAAAGTCCACTCTGGGGAATACAGCAAGGGTTAAATTCCATTCTAAACTTGTTTTAAATCAGGTTTCAGGTTTCAGGTTTTAATGTCTTTATTTCGATAATAAAATCATAAAAGACAGAAATAGAAAACATTACAAAACATGAATCACATTTAATCACATCCTTCACTGGGCAGAGGAATTACAAATTAGAGGGATAGATGTTACCCCTTTTTTCGTAGAGGAACAGGGTGACAAACTATCCTCCAACTTGTCAACAATTTACGGTGTAAATCCGGTTTTCACAGATTGGTCCTCAGCTAAAACTGAGGATTTAAAAATTTGTGTTTCTAAAAACGAACGACAAGTTGTCTATAGAAATCCTCCTCCTCCTAAACCAGTCTTGATGGATGACAATTCTAAATGGAGTTGGTTGCCTGGGGTTCTTTCAAGAAAATCCACCTCTTCCCTTAAACCGCATCTAAATTTTTAACACTGATTTGAAAATAATCTCTTGGAATATTGCAGGTTTCAAGAATAGTCAGGAAAAATTGTAATTCCTACAATCTTTAGAAGCTGATGTAATTTGTCTTCAGGAAACTTGGGTGGTAGGAAAACTAATGATGGAAAAAGAGTATTTTGTCTTAGATGGCAGTGCATTTCCCTCCAGGAGAGGTCACGCGAAGGGTGAAATAGCATGCTTATTTTCCAATAAAATCAACTGGAATTTCTCTCACTATCTAGAGCCAAATAAAATGTTCCAGGCAATAACTTTGAAAAATGTGTTTAAGGACTGTCCTAATAAATCGCTTATTCTAATAAACTCTTACATTCCACCTGACACCTGCTTTAATGATGACTTAAAGTTGCTCTTTTCCTTTATATCTAAACTTATGGACGTTTCTCCACCTCCACATATACTGTTACTAGGGGACTTCAACTGTAAGATCTCTAACTGTGGCCTTGATTTGTTCAGAAATAAGCTCAGGGAAGAATCTCCCCATATTCCACAAGCTCAGTTCCCAACGAATATCAAGTCAAACAAAAGAGGGAAACTAATTTTGGAAGGTCTCTCTAAGGTGGATTGCCTAATATTAAATGGTAGACTCCCCTCTGACATCCCTGCTGCTTTTACACATAAATCAAAAAATGGAGAATCAATTATTGATTATGTAGTAGCAGATAGTTCTTTTTTTTCTTTCATGAAGGATGTCCTGGTTGTTAATTCTGAACTAAGCGACCACAAGGTGCTGACTGTTACAGTTGCTCTTAGTCCTTCCCTGTCGGATTCCTGGCACATTGATACTGATTTGGTGAATTTTGGAGCCAGGTCAGGGAAATGCTACTGGAATTTTCGGGCTTTTGAGTGTTTGCTGAGTACCTTAATATCTACCGTGGAGAATTTGTCCCAATGGGACGGGAGGGAACTCCTAGGTTTTGCAGATTTTTTAGAATTAGTAACCTCAGTAGCAAAGAAAGTCCCTCCCTCTAAAAAACCTATAGTATTCCCCGAATCACTTCGGCAATTAAATATTGAAATAAATAAATTGATCAGGGGTCAATACTTATCATTTAATCAGGAAAGGCATCATAAATTAGCCCTGTTAAAAAGAAGGAGATCAAGGTTAAAGGCTCGATTAAAAAGAGATAAGGAGGATTCTCTATGGATTAAACTCCGGGAATCCTCTTATAAGGGTCAAGCCAGGATATTCTGGTCATTAATTGGCAAAGGTTGTGGCACTAGATCCTGTCCTACGCCAATTGCGATTGATGAGCAGATTTGGGTTCAATACATTGAGCATTTGTATAGCAGCAATGGTTTGCAACGGGATAATGATCCTCCTTATGAGGACATTCTTCCATATGATTCTCCGTCCGAAAAGGATATCGAATTAGCCATCAAGGGCATGCGCTCCTCTGGCGCGATGGGTCCGGACGAGGTCCCCATTTGTGTTCTAAAACAACAGAGTGAATTATGGAGCAAAATCCTTTATCCTGTGTTTAAATTTTGCTTTATTAGCGGTACCGTTCCCCCATCTTGGAAAGGGAGCATTTTAGTCCCTCTATTTAAAAAAGGGGCTAGAGATCTACCTCAAAATCATCGCCAAATCGCTTTACTAGATGCTATCGGCAAGGTCTTTGCAAAATGTCTTCTTAATTTAATCAACGATTGGGTGTCTATGGCCGATATATTACCTTTTGAACAAACCGGTTTTAGGCAAAAGCACGGTACTCTAGATAATCTGACTGCACTCCAGGTTATAACGGAGAAATATGTTAAGGTTCGTGGAGGGCAAGTTTATGGTGCCTTCATTGATTTCTCCACAGCTTTCGATAAAGTGGATAGAACATTGCTGTGGGGAAAGTTATCCGATCTGGGGATGCCATTCTTTCTTATCAGATTAGTCCGTGCCCTGCATTCGGATACCTGGTGCAGAGTGTTGTTGGGTGGGGAAAGAGGACTATCTAGAACTATTTCCACAGCTAATGGGCTAAAGCAGGGTTGCCTATTGGCTCCTCTGTTGTTCTCCCTATATATAGCCGACTTACCCCAGGTTCTCTCTGCAAGCACAGGTATTGCTCCAATCTTGGGGGGGTTCCCCAATCGTATGTCTTATGTACGCAGACGACATTTTGATTCTTGACCTAACGCCAAAAGGGCTGAATAATCGCTTGCACGCATTACATAAGTATACAGGAAAGCATCATCTGCTAATAAATATCGCAAAAAGTAAAGTGATGTGTATGTCGGGCAGGAACAACTCTAAATATGTGAACTTTCTTTGGACTGTGGGGGGCCAAAAGTTGGAAACAGTGAAATCTTACACTTTTCTTGGCAAAATTGTTATGAGCAATTTAAGTGAAAAAGCTCATATAGCTAATAACATCCGGAAAGCTATTGTCCAGGAAAGGAGCTTGGTGTCCTTATATAAGGCCACAGGCAGAAGGCATTTTTCGATACTGCTAGATGTATATCGAGCAAAAATCCCTGCCTCTCTACTCTATGGAATGGAGTTAATTGATATAAAAAGTTGGAGCTTCTTGAACTCCTCTGAGGGTAAAATCTTGCGTAGCCTTTTATCTGTCAACACAGCCAGTTCAACAGCTGCTCTTAGACAGGAATTTGGCTTACGTAGTAGTTGGGTTTAAGGTCTAGCGGGGAGTGTGCGCTGGGCTTTCAGCCTAGCTATGGGTGAGCCAGGTACGTTAAGACATCTTATAAAAACTGAGTTGCTGGGAAATTTTAATGATTATTCTTTAATTCTAAAAAATTTCAGATATGCTGTGAGTCAATTACAATTAGATAAAGCTGTTTTATTTTCTTTATCGCCATATCAGCTGAAAACCCTCCTGAAGTCTGCTTCTTGGGAATTAGGGTTTAGACTGGATAGAGAGCTTCGTATTTTGAAAAAGGGTATCACTCCAGTTATTGAATCCTGTCTGGTGAGGAAAGCGCAACCCTATGTTCATTGGAACATCCCTCATGGTGTCAGGCGTTTATTGTTTTTAGTAAGACAGGACCTTTGAAATCTCTCTTATCCAGATGGTATGATTCATCAGCTGTATGTGATTTTTGCTACATGAATGATCAGGACTTGCTTCACGTTATCTTTGTTTGCCCAGCTTTAATGTCACACAGGCGAAAGTGGCTAAGACACATATGTCTCCAATTGCATATTTTGTCTGCCTCTGCTTTCACTTTGGCCAAGAACAATCCCCCCAATGAAATGTTTTGTTTTAAATTGTACAATTATTTCAAATGTTTTTTGAATTCGTATTAGGTGGTAGTCCTGATGTTTAGATTCATCTGTACATTTTCTAATATTTTACTCTATGCAAATGTTTTATCTTTTATTCATGACTCTATTGAATGTATTATTATGTCTTTTATGTGGATCTCATGAGAGTTCCGTAATCATAAATAAATAAAACTTGAAACTTGTATTCTATTTTTTTAAATTAGTGAGTCTTTTCTTATCATTTCCTCTACTTTTCTAAACTATTGTGGGATTTCCCTTTTGATTTGTTTTCACCTTATTGCTATTTCTGTGCTACATAAATACTTTACTCATTGCTTCTAAGTTAAACCTGACTGCTTTTGTGCATAAACTATGAGAAGGTTAAGCACAAGTTAATTTGGTGATCTTTTTTATTCACCCTGACAAGGATTGTTCTTGTTGCTTGAGGTAGGGTTCTATCCCCCTTAATCAATTACCCAATTTCTTACAGTCGATCCTTGAATTCTGACATCATACCGTTGAGTTGTGTTCTCTCACCACACTCTCCTCCTCTCCTTTGACACAGAGCACTCCCGTTCCTCGAGACACTTGTGCAATGTCTGCTGCTGTCAATCATCACTGCATCCTATTACCTGTTGTACTCACCGGGGCTCGGATGGTTCTTCTCCCATCACAGGTCTACAGTGTGCTCTGCCATCTTCCATTGCTGACACATTCATTCTCGGCCCATTTGTCCCTCTCTTGGAGAGCTCATAGCTGTGTCTCTGCTGAGGCTTGTGCACCCCTTCAGTTTACTACTTTGGCCTGGGTGGGCTCCTTAGACACAGATGCCATTGCACCAACCTTAAATGTGGTCAATACGTGTCTGTGAAGATGTAAAAGGAGTCTGTGGGCACTGGAGATCTGTGGCCATACTCTTCCAGACCGAACCATGCCTCCCCGAAGTGCTATTTCTTCTATGGCTCATGAACAGAACATAATACAATAACATACACAAAGCAACATAGCAACAGATTTAAAATATAACTGGGCATAATAGAAGACAAGTAAACAGAACACTACACAAAAGTCACATTCCATATCAACAACATCACTTTGCAATAATGCAGTGCAAGATCTACATCACAACCACAACAAAATGCCACTCAAGTTCAGTTTCAAGTTTAGTTTATTTTGATATGGAACTCCAATGGAGGTCCACAAAAATACACACTACAGATTAAACAAGAAATATTTTACATGCATATATAATTATTCCTTTGAACATGGCTCCCTCCTAAAGAAGAATTTTATCCAACATACGGTGCGGTGTGCAAGAAAGATAAATAAATAAGTCAAAACATTCCTATGGAACAACGTATACAATCAAATATCCAGCCATCAAAGTATTACAACATACAAAATAGAGTTAAAAATTACCTAATAAATTGCCTAAAAAGTTTTTAAAACCTGTATATATCCTAAACCAGACCATTTCATTTGGTGGGGACAAAACAAATAAACAGGCCTCATGGACGGAATGAATTTTACATTTGATAAATAATGTTCTTAAGAACATGTGTCTGGCCTCTTGTAACTCCGAGCCCACAAATAGCACATGGTTAAAATTTTGAATTTGCAAATGGCACATTTCACAAATTCTCTCCTCGGTATTTTATCCTAAATACTGGTAACTTCTCTTAGGGGCAACAAATGGATTCTCAATAAGAGCATCAACCTTCTAATCACGTGAGGAGTTAAATAGGGCTGTGGTTTATTCCCCAGTGCGCTCCCACAGACCACCTCATTACGAGACTTGGTCTGACTTAAAGCGATATCTCTGGCCAGATTGATAGACGTTACAGACTCCTTTATAAAGAACTTCAATCCAGACTTTAGCATGGGGAGTCAGTGTTCCAGCTAAACCCAAATGAATTGTTTGCTTGTGCAAAAGACCTAAAGAATGTTGATTGTTTTTTCAGCTTATCAAAGATTTCCATTTTCAAGGCAGCCCTAAGAATACCTTCATCCCCCCAGAAGAGGGAATTGCCCCGCCTCAGAACCGCTGCCGGAGATAAGGTATATGAGGATAGTAAGCCAAGTTCAAGACGTAAAACATGAGGGGCAGCCGGAGAGTTTAAGTTACAAATCTGGTGTTGGATACGACCTTCGGCCTTATCAAAGGAAAGCCAATGGTATATCCAGCACCTCATCAGCATGTGTCAATGAAGGGGGGATTTTAACCTTGAAAACTGACAAAACATGGCCAAAATTGTGACTTCAACACATCTTATAAAATCTGTTTAATGTGCTAGCCTGGGAAACAGCCCGACTTACACAAAGTTTGATATGCTCTATATCTCACCAGTTTTTTTAAAACACCTTTCCAAGATATATATAGGAATCAACCAATTCCAATTTTTTAGACCCCAACATCCACTTCAAACATCTCTTTATTCTGAGCTCTTTCTTGCGGAAAACCAAGATCTTACTTTTGGCAATGTTAATTTTCAAGAAGTGGGCTTCTGCATATTTAGTCAGGGCATCCAGGCGACGTTGCAAACCAATAGGTGTTAAATCAAAGATGGCCACGTCATCCGCATATAATAGAAAACCAACAGACATTGTACCGATTCTGGGGGTATCCCCCCTCACTAAGTTGTAGATGCCGGGGAGATTGGATAAATATAGAGAAAACAAAAGAGCGGCCAGCAGGCAGCCCTGTTTAAGCCCATTATATGTTCTTATCTCACAAGATAACCCCAGCGAACCTCCCATCAGAACTGGGCACCAGGTATCTGAATGTAATTCTATATTAAAACTCAGAAGGTGATGTGCTATACCAAGATGAAGGAGCTTTCTCCACAGCATTGGGCTATCCACTTTGTCAAACGCCCTGGAGAAATCAATGAATGCAGTATAGACTGGCATGCCTCGCAAAAAAAAATATTTCTCTATGATGGTCTGAAGGACCGCAATGTTGTCCAAGGTACTATGTTTGAAAGCGGCTTGTTCTGGTGGTATCATATTCTGGTCATGGGCCCATTGTTGCAGATGATAAAATATGTTTTCAGCAAATATTTTGCCAGAAGCATCCAGCAATGCATTCTGTCTGAAACTGGAGATGAAGTTTTCGGACCCTTTTTGATACAAAGGGACCTAAACACTCCCCTTCCAAAAAAGGGGAATATTCCTGGTTCAAAAACAATAATTAAATAGTGGAGCTAAGACAGCTCCCTATGTAGCAGACTCCTTTTTAATTAGCATAATCAGAATTCCCTCTGTACCTTGTGCACCGGATGTTCTGGCATTCTTTATAAAACCTACTACTTTATCCCCTGACGGGGGACCAAAGTCAAGAAAAGAAGATTCATCCACACCAGTCATCACAGGAACAACTGGACTGTTGTTGTTATATAATAGGGATGTATAATCCACCCTATCCTTTTCTGGGATTGGAATAGGCAGAGCCTTCTGCTTTGAGTCATAATATTCCACAATCAAGTGACAATACTTTTTAGAGTCTTTAGCCCTTGCAGCTTCTCTCAACCCAATTCACTTAGAGGCGTACTCCCTTCTCTTTTCACTGAGTTTACGGTGGCTTCTTACTCGTTTGAGGTGATTGATTTCCTGCTGTCGACCCATAGAGAATTGTATATGCTGTTTTCGGATTAGTCAAGTAATTTCTTGATTTAATATTTTCAACGAAATTATACCCTGTTTAGACAAGCGAGGGCCAACAAATTTAGAGCTTGAATTACACATCTCTTCCACTTGGGCCTCAAAATACTGAATGGCATTAGATTGAGCATAACCCTGCTGTTCTACATAAGTCCTCTTATCTATCAAACTAACCTCAGAGATATATTTTAATGTCCAAAACAAACGTCTGTTTGCTTTATTGAAAACAGCAATACTCGATCCGGAGTTCTCCGGATCCAGCAGAGGTAGATCTAAAGCCACTGTCATACCCACTACACTATGGTCACTCCATACCGATGGAAGGATAAATAGATTTCTCAAGCCCCAACATTTGATAAGAGACAACCACATAGTCTAAGTGACTCTGAGTATGGTGAGAATGAAACTTAAATTGTGCTGCTTTGTTGGCAGGCACTCTCCCATTTAGAATGATCAGATCTATACTTCTAATGCTTTCAAGCAGGGAGAACCCCCGTTTATCCATTTTTATTCTTTCTGGTAATAAAATCTCAGGTATATGCCATATTTCCTCTTTATCAATGTTGGCATGAATCTCTGAGGCAAAGTTAGAGTTTTTGGCATTTAAGTCTCCCACGATTATCACTAGAGGATATTCTCCCCTGGTAGCCATATCAAGAATTAATAAAAAAATTACACTCAACAGATGGTCAAAATTTCTCCCAGGAGGGATGTACAGATTTGCCATGAGGAAGAAAGTAGACCTTTTGTAGTTTCCCAAACGTGCCAACTTCAAGCATATAGAAAGATTTGAGGGATTGCAAAATACCTTCTGATTCCAGTTCATCTAGGCCCAGATGTAGGTAATAGCCAATTACTGAATGGTAAATACCGAATTTTACAGATTCGGTATTCACTATTCGGTAATTGCTATGTAGGTAAATAATTCGGTAAAAATACCGAATCTGTAAGATTCGGTAATTACCGATTCTGTAATTACAGAATCGGTATTTGCCATTGATTCCTATGGGCCTTGAAGCCCATAGGATTCAATAGCAAATACCGATTTGGTAATTACAGAATCGGTAAAATTACCGAATTTACAAGGGGACAGGGTGTCACTTTGACACCCTGTTGCACCCCTGTTTCTGGCTTGTGTGCCATGTGACACACATACATGCCCTTAGGGCATGTCTGTGTGCCATATGGCACAGGTGTACATGCACAGATGTGCATGTACACTAGAATTCGTTATTTACCATGGAATAGTATTCCATGGTAAATAACGATTCAGTAAGGGCCTGTGACACTGATTACAGTGCCACCTACATCTTGATTTACAGATTCGGTATATTTACCGATTCGGTATTTTACTGATTCTGTAAATTTACCGAATCGGTAAATATACTGATTCTGTAAATAAAATGCCCCCTACATGCCAATTCCCAAATACCGGTCGGTAACGGCCGAAATCGGCCGTTACCGACCGGTAATTGGCGATCTACATCTGGGCCATAGTTCTTAAGCAGAATAGAGACCCCCACTAGCGTGTCCCCTTTCAGAGTGCTTAGCATAACAGGAAAACACAAATTAGCTGTCACAATCAAATTCTTTACAAGACCAATTTTTTTGTAAGAATATAATTAAAGGGTTCAGGGTTTTCAATTTTTTTTATTTCTTCTCAATATAACCCAAACGGGACATATTACAAGACAATAGTAAACACCCCAGGCTACCTCAAAGGATTACTCCTTTCTGCTACAAGACGGATGTTGTTCAACGCTCTTGCGACCCAGCTCCACTCGGCCGATTCATCTTCCATGTCAAAAGCCTGGGGATCAGCTACCAAACCCGTCACCACATTTTTTGAACGTCCCCTTCTGACCAAGGAAACCACAATATTTTTGGGATTACCAGGTAAATACTCAGAATTGGGACTCATCGCATCTAGCACCACTGATCTAACGTCCCTTGGGGCTTTTGAGCACTGAATTCTGGGACGCATAGAAGAAAATTCCTCGTGTTCTAAAACAGATGTAATGTCAATCCCTCATTTGAGAAAATGCTCACAATTCTGCATAACCAAATTGGCAACAATCAAGGAGCCAAAAGTAACTCTAGAGTAGGGAAAAGTATCAAATGAGTTATTTTTCACGTGTAAAATATCCCTACTGGATATCAACTTTAGTGCCTCTATCACAGAAAAAAAGCTGTTTAACAGAATGGACTCATTGCCGAATAACCAGTCGAAATCCACAATGGAAGATGAAGCATTCTACACCACACTGGTTTTCTGTAAGACATCCCTCGAGGGGATCCATAACGGGACCCTATCGCTAAAACTGACAACTTGTACAACACCATTAGGCTGAGTATTCAGATGCAAGACAGTGGTGGTGGTTGGAGCCTCCATGTTTCAATTAGACAAAGATGTGGTTCCTGTGAGAATTCTGTTGGACCCAACCTGAATGACACTATGTTTTTGGCACCACCCTTCTAGGTGTCCACCCGGCCTGACCCCAGAAACCCCAGACCCTGTCTTGGGCGCAGGAACCCCACATCCCATTCGCATTTCCCCTCCTGGAGGGTCAACCAACTCATTTATCAAGGGGGATTGAGTTTCTTGGGGGGACTGCGACATTAGGATTGATGGAGATACTACCATTTCAGAACCCCCCCAGTTTCCCAACTTATAACATATGCCCTGTGGGGGACTTCATGGGAACACCCTCTTCAAACGGGGATTTAAGACCTCCCTCCTCCAATATTGTATGTGTATTACTCTGTATATCAGAGATCATTGAAAAATGCAACTTTAGCGCTTTTCGTTTGGGAGATCGTCTCGTCTTTTTATGTTTCTTTTTCATATTTTCCCCCTTATGATTTCTTATGGGGCTTCCCCTCTTCCCTGCCTCTGACCTTCCCTTCCCTGGCAGATTAGGGTACTGAGCATGAGAGGAAGAGGGAGTTGAAACCTCCCCCTCCCCTCCTCCTCTACCCACCTGAGAGGCATTTCCCCATATTTTCTCAACTTCTCTGATGCCCCCTTTTTTTTACAATTTTTAAACAAAGGGAATGTTTTCAATATAGGCTTGCCCAAAAGGGGGTCCTGATTCAACCTACCCAAATAATGTGCTTTAACAAAGCTGTTCCTTTTCAAGATTACATAAACCTTCTATGGGGGACAACAAATAAAGGGGCTTTCCCTCTTGAATTGAGACATCTCTCAACTCTCCCAGAGGAACATAAGATAACGACCTGTCATTCACAAGTTCTTCCATATGGGAGTGTGTCATAGGTATAGGTTTGATGGTGTCAGACTTAATTACCTTCTGCACTTCAAACAACAATACAGACATCATTTCCAATATATGATCAGAACTTAATACAGATTTCTCCAAGAAAGACAAAATAGAATATAAAAAATATTCGAAAAAAAAAAGATATTCTGAGTGCACACCATCTTCCTCGTTTCCAGATTTTTGTTGTGTACAACGCAGGAATACATCATGGGCAGATTCCAAAGAAGACCCAATCAAATGACTTGTGCTACAATATAAGAGGGGCAAAGAAAGACACCTAGGAGAAGAGCTTACAATTGGAAGGTTTTTTTGATTGGGTCTACTCATTGAGTGATCATCCTCATGGGTGTGATCGTGAGGGTCTCCCTAACCCCTTATTCTGGCTTCTATATCAATATCTTGGAGTGTAAAGTCTTCCCCTGGCTTTGACCTTTTACATGTCTTTGCCCTCTCGACCATAGTAAAATCATCTCCCAAAGGATCATCCGGACCACCATTCTGGCTTATTCCCTTACAAATGTACCCCTGAACGGGTAGAAGAACAAGTGTAACAACAGTCATACAGTCTGGCTTAGACCTGTTCAAGGAAATATGTGGCTGGATCTGTTGGTTGACGAGAATATCTATATCCAAGTTTAAAGACAAAAAAACGTCAGAAGGTTGCCAAACTAAGCCATCCTGGACAGCTTCATTTATCTGAGCCCAGTCCCTTTCACATATCTGTGTCCTGCACCCAGCAGGAGTGCAATAATCTCCCTGAGGTTCCACGTAAGCTAAAGAAGAAGGCGTTTCTGAATTTGAGTTGAAGATCAGTCCTTCTGATTCGGACGAACCAGAGCAGAAGCAGCAGAACTAGAGCAGAGCAGGAGTGTGGGACGCTGAAGAAACCGCTCCGCTCCACTTCGGAAATAAACGCTCGGAAAGTGCCCGAAACAGCCCCAGCTGCTTACACGTCAACCCCCTGCGCTGGGGCCCTAACAAGCCCCCGCACCGGCTTCCTAACAACAGTGAGTTGTGCCCCTAAGCTGAAAGAGGTACCTCAACGCGGACGGAGTTGCAAGTCTCACTCCACTCCACTGGTGCGCTGGTACAGGCACCCCCTCCCGCTCCGCACCAGACTGCTTTGCACTCGCGGGTGGTGGTGGAGTGCGAGAGTGCGTGGGTCCTGGGGAGGGGATCGGCTGCAGCATCAGGCTTAGCTTCGGTGCTGCGACAAGGAGGTGCTGCAGCAGGAGGCCGGATTCGAGGCTGCAAAACGTGGGAGACGGCGGTAGCGGCCCCTTTGACCCGTGTGAGTCCTGCCCCTGCAGCAGGAGTGGCCGGCGGCGGGAGCTGCGTACTGTGAAAGTGTTTTCAGCAGCTAGATCAACACTCGCCTCGGCTACGGGAATCTTCCACCTATTAAACTGACGTCATATTCCACCAGATCCCAGGACCCGCTAGCCCATCTTCTCGACTTGCAAGTCACAAATAAGGATCAAATAGGGAAAACTCGGGATCCACAAGCGCTGGGGAATCCAGTCCGTGTTTTCGCGCTGCCCGATAGAGCCGCAGGGAGCTGGGAAGACGCCGAGCAAGGACGCCGAGACTGTTGCTCTCTTCTCCCGGCTCTTGCCCCCCCGCCCGCGTCCCCTTGCTCACATCCTTGTGGCGTGAAGTTGTGACCGGTGCCGGGTTCAGCGAGTGAAGGTGTAAGTGAGTGAAGCGGGCCGAGTCAAACACAGTGTTTCAGCAATGGAAGGTGCGGAGCGGAGTTGAGTGGTCAGAGGTGTCAGAGTCAGAACCTGGTTGTCGTGACTGGCTTAGCAAAGAACCTGGTCCGAGGAGCGGATGGTACTTCCCCGCTGGATTGCCTCTGAATCCACGAGGAGACACGGTGTCTCTCTTTGAGCCTTTGCCCAGTGAAGTCGACCTTGCCTTCTGCGCGTCACTGCCCCAAGCGAGACGAACGCGTGAGAAAACGGCGTCCTCCTTTCAGCCTGCCTCGGAGAGCGGGTAGAGATTTCCTGCATTTGTAGAAGGAAGCTCCTTTGAGACGCAGGTATTTGTTGGTTCTCCCGGCGAGTGGAAGACTGCGCTTGGAGGCGCTCTCCTCCCGGGGGCCCGTCTGTGTACATTGTTCATCATAGTTCATCTTCTGTGGTATTTGCCGTAGGAAGCTCCTCTGAGACGCAGGTATTTGTTGGTTCCCCCGGTGAGTGGAAGACTGCGCTTGGAGGCGCTCTCCTCCCGGGGGAGAATTACACATAGTAAGAGACTATAGGAGAAACGATGAGGACCAGAAACTCTTCCTTATTACAGGCCCAGACACAGGCCAAGCCTCGTCCTCACAGATCGGCCCGAAGACGGAAGGCAAAACTCTTCTACCCCCCCGGAATAGGGCAGCTTCATCCGGGGGCAGTGCTTCTGGAGGGGAGCCTCGAGGATTCCCCTGGAGCAACCGGTGCCACACCAACTCCCCCAGGCTCATTTGTGGTCCCCCCAGCACAGCCATGGTCACCGAATACCGTACTTTTGCAAACAGGGGAAGCTACCGGTGCCACACCAACTCTCCCAGGCTCATTTGTGGTCCCCCCAGTACAGCCATGGTCACCGAATACCGTACTTTCGCAAACAGGGGAAGAGGGGAAGTGTCTCCCCAATGGTAACTTGAACCTCCGCCCTGGTGCCTTTACAGCCGCCGCTAGGCCCTCAGGGAACAGGGACATAAGATCCTATCTGCTACCCTTGGTTACAGGCTCAGCAGCACCTCTCAGGCCTCTGAGCTGCTCACCAACTATTATAGCGTCTGAACAGGGCCCGAGTACGACCATGGTGCAGGGCCCAGGGCCTCCCTTATCACCATTAATAATTACTCTTCAGGGGGCAGATCTTCATAATCTGGCATCGGCTCACAGGGCAGAGCTGAGGCCCGAGCATGACAGTCCAACATCTCTGCCCCTACAAGCATTAATACGCTCTCAACTTATTTCAGTGCCATACGAGTCCCTGAAGGTTGTTGTTGGCAATGGCCCTTGCTGCAGTGTACCAGCATCAGCAAACAGAGAGCACATACCAGAAGAACCTGGGAGCGGTAAGGCTCTTGACGTAGGAGGAGTGATCACTGCATTACCGGCTGGGCAGCTTCAATCTCCGACCTTGTTGACCTGGAGCCCGCCGAATCAAGACGACATGTCCCAGCATTTACCCCCGACATGTGGAAGGGAGGTCACCCCCCCAGCGTTTGTAGACCATCTCACACTGATAAATGAGACCCTAATTTCTATGACTGGAGCAGCAATTATGCATGCCGATAAGCTTGATGCCCAGATCAACATCCTACAAACAGTGGCAAATTTAATTTCAGGAGTCAATGCTAAATTGGATCACTTGAACTCCCTGATTTGCAGAGCTCAGGAGTGTACATACCTTAACTTCGAGCCTTGCAGTTGCGGTCCAGTTCTAAAAAACCTGAAAAAACTTCCGCACATTATGACTTCTCTAATCGAAGATCTTAAAATAGAAGCGAGCAGTAATAAGGACTCAAACATCAAGGCACTAGCGCCCGATCCTTCCATAAAAGAAAGCATAAAAAACTATTTATTAAACGACACAGCAACACATAATGAAAATCAATCTGCTAGGGTCGAGTCCATACCAACGAACAACGTAAATATCAGAGATGCTGCTTCTACTACGCCTCAAAATTCCGAATGGCAGCAGACTTCCACATCAGCTGGTTTAGATCCTCTCAAGAAATTATCAAGGAAAATTAAGAAAAAATTTAAAAAACTGAACAAGTCGATTAAAAATAAATCCATCCGGGAATGGTTGCAGCCCGGGTGCCAATCGCATGGTCAAACAGAGCCACCGGAAACGACAGAGCTTGAAGCATTCCCCATAATAACAGATCGCACGCTCCCGAAGCATGATGTCCTCCATTTATCTAACCAAATAACAAACCAAGGGCTGGCTGTCCCCCTTGTGGCGCCCCGACCAGCCACATTAGTATTATCCACAAACCCTGCAAACGTCCCACAAAATACAAACGCCGTGGAAGCGATCCAACCTCGCAGCACCGAATACGAAGCACGTTTAAATCATTCTTTAGCCCCTGTTTCATCAACGTCTACGCAGGTTACGCCTCAAGTGTCACGGCAGTCCTAGATACAAAGGGCATTAAAAACACTTGGACTAACAATGGGCTTACCAGCGTTCCATTCACGACGACCCCTGAACGAGCTACCGGGGCAATAAGGCATACAGATGCCTCCCTAGCTGGCCTCTCACAGCCAACAGAAGCTGGCGCTCAGGCCACGGACGCCGTTGCTGATTTAAATCACCCCCAATCGCATGATCGGGAAATAAGGCTATACCCAGAATATGTCTCGCAGGGGAGGTGGGACATTCTTAATCGTAGCAATCTCCTGTTCCTTTGTGCGAACATTCGAGGGTTGGAGGGAATAAAAACTTCAGACATCGAAACCATTTCCTTCCTACCACCAGATGAGGATGAGTTAAATGAAACCACGGAGGTAACTTTCACGAGCTCGGCCATGGCTGAGGCCTTAAAAAGCCAGCACAAGCTACTGGAAAGCTGGGGTATAAGGATAAAACCCAAGAAAACACAAAAATATCCTCTTTTCTTAAAAACACACTCTGCATATATTTCGATGGGAAATATGGTCCAACCAGCTGAAGAACCCCCACGCCTGTATGCGCTCTACAAGGACGCCCCAGAACTGGCGACTACACTCCAGGGGCACAAAGGTGGCACAATCTCTGGTCACCCTATCACAACACCAATCAAGATAACTAGGGATTTAATCCAGGGGACACGTAAATGCGCAACACTGGGTCCCGCGAATAAAGACTGGTCCTGGCTCTCGCTTGTGTTAAACTCCAGGACCTAACGGTTCGCGCCTTAACGCCTGGGGCCACTCTCCGCGACGCATGAAAAACACAGACTTAAAACCCGCTGAGAAGGCATGGTCCCCGATGAGACTGAAAGTCATGTCTTGGAATGTTGCTGGACTTAGGCGGTTGCTTCTCAACCAAAATGCGCTGTCATTTATGGAGGAAGCAGATATAATCTGCATACAAGAGTCTTGGCAAACCCATCCGCTCTCCTTGAGAGGTTACGCTGAGTACGGAAAACCAGCAATAAAGACTAACATTTTTGGTAGACCCTCAGGAGGGATATGCGTCTATATTAAACACGCACTAAACTTGGAATTTGCAGAAATCTCTAATCTTCCGGATTTCCTCCAGGCAGGCATTTTGAAAGGCTGTCGCTTGGCAAACAGTAACCTTTCAATATTGTTAATCAATCTTTACCACAATCCACATGGGCCATCATCAAACCCGGGCCTTTTGGTACATCACATAGAGTGTTTACTGCTCCAATTCGCGGCACTTGAATGTATAATTCTTGGCGATTTTAACACCCATAATATAGGGGTTCTGACCAAATGCAGCCATCAGGCAGGGGCTACTGACGCCCTAAATGATCTATTAAAATCCTACAACCTGGCGACGGCCCACTCAGTCCTCTTAAAGAACAGCCCGGGGCAGATGGTCGGCCCCACATTTAACAACCAAACCACGGTCGATTACATAATATTAAGTGGCAAACTCCAATCATTGATGTTAAGCTTTTCAGTTCAGCCGCGTAGTAATAGCGATCGCGCTGCCTTAACTGTCACCTTGAATCTCACCGCGGACCAACGCCACAAGCTTGTGTACATCGGAGCGGCTGATGGTGAAGAACTGATTAAGATGCCCAGAAGGATCAAATGGGAACAAACCACCATAACCAGATTTACTAGTTGGGCAAATCAATGGTCAGGCTGGCCATCGAGTGTACAGAAAAATGGCGTAATAGAAAGCTGGAATGCCATATCAGATACCCTGGCGGTGCTTCTTCGCGGGAATCAGAATAGTGTGTCGCACTGGTGTCCTCCCCCTAAATACGGATATAACATAGAAATTTTAAAAAGTGCCAAAGCATTAAATAAGGAACGCAAACGGTTCCACAAAAACAGGTCTGAACAAAATAAGAAGGAATTACAAGAAGCCACAAAAAGTCACGCAAAAAAGGTGTGGCCCGCAAGGAGAGCCTACTGCGATTCACAATGGCTAATTATATTTTAGTTGCTGAGGCCGGGAAAATCACAGGAGTTTTGGAACTACATATGCAACATGGGACGAGGCCCAAATCATAGAGAAAATGCCCTCGAAGCCTCCACCTGGGTCGCCCATGTTAAGGCATTATATACCAATGATGGTTCAGGACACATGCAAAATGTAACATCTATTCCGGAAGACTACCTTGATTCTACCATTGAGACGACGGTCCCACCGGAAAAATCATTGGTTTCTAAAATCTTAAAAAATATTAGACAAAATGCCGCTCCAGGTCCCAATGGGCTTCCCGGGCATTTATTCAAGGCAAATATCGACTTTTGGACCAAAAATCTGACTGATCTGTACTCCGAATGTTGGCTCCGGGGGGAAGTTCCAGATTCGTGGAGAGGCTCGCTTTTACAGCCTATCCACAAAAAAGGCCCAAAATCTGAACCTGCCAATTACCGCATGATTGCCTTGTTGGATATTGAGGGTAAAGCTTACGCTAGCGCCATCTTGAGGGACCTCGCAGACTGGTCAAGTGCAGCTGGCATCCTTCCATTCTGCCAAACCGGATTTAGACCTGGGTCAGCCACAGTAGATATCATCATCGCTCTCTCCTATCTGGCGCATCGCGCTCGGACAGGCAAAAGCCTTCCACTCTTCGCCTGCTTTATCGACTACTCGGCGGCATTTGATGGGGTCGACTGCGCAATCCTGTGGCATAAGCTGGTCCAATGGAACATCAATCCGGGACTGCTAAGAGCGTTACAGTCCCTGTATCAAAAAACTTGGGTGCGTATCAAACTCTCAAGGGACCATGCTTCTGCTAAGATCTACACTGACAGAGGCCTAAAGCAAGGGTGTGTGCTAGCCCCATTACTATTCAACTTATACACGGCGGACATGGAGAGGGCCTTGACTGGTGCAGCCCTGGCCACTCCAAAGATCGGCAGACACAAAATACACTTCATGCAATATGCCGATGACCTGGTCCTTTTGGATCATACGAGAATGGGGCTGCAAAAGGCGTTGACGGCACTGGCCGCATACAATGACAAAAATAGGCTTGTAGCCAATCGATCTAAATCAAAGGTAATTATATTTGGGCATCATTCAAGGAAAAAATCTTTGAAATGGAGGCTAGGGGACCTTTCGCTGGAAAGTACACAGCGATACAATTACCTGGGCATTTGTTTTTAGGAGTCGGGGCTCCCAAGTGCCCATCTCAAGTCTATCAAGACCAAAGGTAAATCCATCACCTATGCCATCTGTAAGCTGCAAGCCTCCCTTCACAGCCCGTCTACTACGGCCATTAACAGAGTTCTTAAAGCCAAGCTCATGCCGGCACTCAACTATGCCCTCCAGGCATTCCCGGGTAAATTGAGCCATGAACTGGAAAAAATTCATTGCAGGGCATACAAGAAACTTTTCCACCTTCCAAATGCACCAAAAACACCCTTGTTCGCTTGGAGTTCTCCCTCAACCAGCAAAATCTGGAAGAGCTGGCCGCCTTATGCAAATACTAATTTTTAACGACGGCGGCACAAGAGAATACTCTGAAGGCAGCCCTTAAATGCATTTTCAGAGAGCCAGGGAATCCTTGGTCGGCCTCCCTTGAAGTGGCTAAGGCCCATCTTAACCTTGCCATGGATTCCTGGAATCCGGAATATGTTACATACTCCACAATCAAAAACGTGATTAAAAAACAAGTGCGCGCGCGGTCACGGGAACTGGATCTGGAGTCCCTGTGGCGAAGAAAAGACCTGCATGAGACCCTGTGTTTCCCGCACATCCTGAACTCCCCCAAACAGCATCTCACGCAGGCAGTGGGAAGTGCAGCCCTTCACAAGATCCTGGCCTACAGACTACACCCATTGCCCCTAAAAGAACTTTATCCATGTGGCAAGGCGAGCCCAGATGCACAGGTATGCAGGCTCTGCAGCTATAAACGGGAGTCATTGGCACATCTTCTTTTCTGTTGCCCCGCCTTGCGGTTGCCCTGCAGCCTTTATCTTAGGCCACTACTCAGACATTCTGGGTCAAGCTCTGCAAAGGATGGGATTTTTCATCTTTATACCCTGTCCAGAGTAATGCATATGGCGGCCTTTGGGAAGTTTATCTTTAAAGCACGGGCATTGCTGATGACTGCTACTGGCTAGACCACAGAGCCCTCAGCCGGCCCATGAACCTTTTTTCCGGCTTCTTCGCATTTTTGGATTAACTATACAACTTGACTTTTGAAATGTCCTTGATTTTAATTTCTTTTTGTAACGTGATGACTTTTGTATTGCTGCTTTTATGTAATGGTTTTTAGTAACCAACAATAAATATTCATTCAGTCCTTCTGGGACCACTGCTGCCCCCTCAGGTACAATCTGGGGCATCTTTCAAAAGAAACCGGTGATGACTGGATGGGATTTGTAGCAAAGTTGCTGTAGTTGTCTAGTGCCACTGTGCAATCTCCGTAGTTTATGAGATTGACTTGGTAACGAGGAGATCACACGCCCGAGCGTAAGTTTCTAGAGGTCATCTCACTCAGGCTTACTTACCTGCCTGACTTCTGCCTCCGCTCACTTGTTCAGGACAAAACGATTTCACTTTCTGGTTTCTGCGTAGCAACTCATCGCCCCCCTTCAAAAACTTCCACATTTCTGTGCCGTCTGCCTAGATTGCTGCAGACACGGCCACAGCCACTCTGGAATACGTTGCTCAGAACAGCTCAACGGCTCAACAACTTCGACTTCCCCTTACTTCCACTGTGGCTCATCACTTTCACTCCTTCTGTGATAGGTAGCGGTGATTGATGGCTACTGACTGAACCCCAGTGACCTCGGGGGGGAGGTGATGAGGAGCTGCAGTAGGCCGCTGGGAGCAAAATGCCACTCAATAATTATCCGCAAGCATTCTGTGACATATTACCACCTGCAGATAATTTTCATAATAAGGTGGAAAAAAGATATTTGCACCAAACACTGCCTCATTTTACCAACAAGGATATGAAATAGCACCAGTCAAAGATGTTTTGTTTCCACACACCAGGTATCGTCATTCGAGATTATTGATGGTTCTTTTCTGAATTTTCGATTATAGAATATCAAGTTGAGGCCATAGATCCACCATTAATACTGTTATGGTGTCCTTTGGAATGAGGTTTAAGTAGGTTACATCAGAGAAACATAGCTTTCAAGGTTGTATGAGTTGACCACTCCCTATTTAAGTACCGCTTTGAAAAATGAGGGTTCTGCCCAGGTATAACCATCATAACTCATGAGACCATAACAAAAAACAGTCACCAAATTTATGGTTGAAAATAGACGTAGGTCAGAGGAAAACTAGATTAATATTAGGACAGGCAAGTAAAATAATGATGACTGGGCTACTTGACTTTGTTAACCCCTTCAATGCTGATGACGAGCTCAGCTCGTCATCACCCACGGGTGTCGTGTGCTGATGACGAGCTGAGCTCGTCATGGTGCCACTAAAATGGCATTTTCCAGCACTGGGGGGGGAAACGCCTAGCATCCAAGTGGTTAAAGACAATCTGGAACAGTCATGGCAGGTAGATCATAGTGCAGGTTAACATTTGTATAGTCTGGCTTGACAGCACAGCTGTCCCCAGACAATTATGTGAGAATCATCACTAGAGATGGGCTTTAGCTCTACCCACATGTTGCAAGCCAGGAGTAGAGGTTTTGATCATGCAGACGTGATCATTTTGTTTATTTATCCAGCTGCCAAAGCTTGAATTTTCAGGGGCACACACATTACATTAGAATGCTATTAAAGTCTCTTCAATAAGTAGACAATTGATGTTGTTTTTCTCTTTGGCTGACAGTGCAACTGTCACCTGACCTTTTAACCTACACCAATGTTATTCTGCAGTTCTTTGCTTGCACACAAATACATCTGTATTCCCATGATATTTACTTGCAACACTAACATTTCTTTAAAGCCAGAACTATTGGCATTGCCAATGGTTGTTTATTCACTTTAGCAGTACTTATTTCGGTATACTAGATTATGTATGTACTGATGCCCACACCTAGCTTGACAGGCAGCAGCAACTAAGAAACAAGCACCTTCTCAATAAGTACTATTAAATATAAAAACAAATATTTCAAATCAAGGCCATCTGCCAATAAACACAAATATTTCACAGGTTATAATTCTTGAATAGATAAGATGAGACATCTATTATTGAAACAACTACACTCCATGACAAACTGTTATACATACAAAATTTCGCTTTAGACCAAACGTAGTATTTACATGAAGTTTGAGTTTATGCCAAAGAAAAGTATGCTTAAGATGTTAACCATTTTTTTCAGAATTGTGATAATCAATATGTACTTCTACAGCCTGTGGCACAATAATATGCTAGAAGGGAAATAAAATTACCCTTGGAAACCTGGTCTATTCAGCTGCCAATCAAAATGTTGTGGAAAGTGGACCTACTTTGCATTGAATATTGGATTCTGACAGGTGAATTGAGCTTGGTTATTTATGAAAAATTATGCTTTTTGATGTGTTCAGTTGCTTATGTTTTTGTGGCCTTTGTACTGTTTGTTAAAATGTAAGTTTTAAACACACAATGTTCACATAAGTTTGGTCTTATGAATGCTGTACAAAAAATTCATAGAGAAATAAGACTTTAAGTAAACATAAGTGATTAAAACGGGAATACGTTCTAAAGCATTTGCACCCACTACAGTATCATGCTGAGGCTCCAATTATATATGTTTTGACTGTGCTCTAAACAACTGCACTAGTGCACAGGTCTAGGTCTGTATGGGCCCTTCTGGCCTGACTAGGACACAGTAAATCAGAAGTAGGGGTGGGCGAAATATTCTGTTCTGCCCGTGGTATTGGTGGAATTTTGGTGAGTCCATGTCAAATTAAACCAATCGCGGCACTTAGGAATTGTTTCTCGTGCGCAGCTCCAAAACAGTAGGGGCCTCATTTATGAGGCTGTGCGTCACTTTTACGCCGCCAGTGCGCCACTTTTTGTGACGCACCAGTGGCGTAAAAAATGCACCTTGTTGTGCCATATTTACAAAGTGACGCATCTAGGTAGGTGCGTCACTTTGTAAACCCCTGCGCCACATTATACCTGCGCCAGGTATAATGTATGCAAAGGGGGCGTATTGACGCAAGGAAGGGTCGTAGAAGTGACGCAGTGAAATCTATGAGATTCCACTGCGTCACTTTTAGGACGCCTTTGCGTCAAAATCTTGCACCTGCCTCACAGCAGGCGTAAGACTGACGCAGGCCCTTTCACATGGGGCTTGCCCCATGTGAAAGGACGCATTGCTGGAGTTGCGTCACTTTTGTGACACACCCCAGCAATGCGTCACTTTTACACTTACAGATACGTCAGAAATGCTAACGAATCTGTAACTCCTTGCGACATGATGCGTTATACATTAAATATGACGCATCAGGAATGTCGCAAGGAGTGCGCACTGAGAAGTGACGCATCGCTGCTTTCATGCAGCGATGCGTCATTTCTCATAAATGAGGCCCAAGGTTGGCAAGCGTGAGCAAGATTTGGCATGATTTCCGGCCACTAGAGGCCATGTGGTGAGATTTTTCCAACGTGGGCGGTTGCAGCTGTTTGCAGTCAGAAGGCTGCCGCTCGAGTTGAAAATCTACTCAAGCAACAGCAATATGAACTCGAGTAGCAGAGCCCTCTGGAACACCTTGTGGTGCCGTTCATGCTGATTTTTCAGTGCTGAATGGACTACCAGCCCTAAATCACAAGCCGACGTGCCTATTTGAATTCATTGGCAGAACTCTTTTGTGTAACTCCGCGGAATTCCGCAGAGCAAAAATTCTGCGAGCTCCACCCACCCCTACTCAGGAGGGAGTGCAGTTTCTGAAAGTATACGCTCTGTGTTATTGTTATCACTTCGTTTGTTTTTTAAGGTCTCAATAGAGACAATTTCAGCTGCCTACGAGAGGTCATGCCATAAAAAAGGATAAACACAACAGAAATAGAGGAGCTTTACCGCCCCCCCTTTGCTGAACTGACTCTTTACTGCAGATCACCACTTAATTGGCTACCAGTTGTGTTATTGCATCTGAGTAACAGTGTCACATTTGCACTGCATGACATTTAAAGTGTCCATACACATGTTTCAATTTATCAATGTTTAGTTTTGTTGGAGTCTCATAGAAGAAAGGGTTCCGGGGGGGACTGATTAGAATATTTTGAGTAGGCAGTGTGTTGTTTAAGTGTGAATGTACAGATGCAATTAAAGATCTTAATTGGATGTGTTACAGGTGAGGGTCTTTACCAAATCTTTGTTCTAATTTAATGGATGATCAGTTGGGAGTGTTAGTGACTTGCATGTGTACCCACTATAGTGGAGTGGCACCAAATGGCACTATCTTCCAAAGAGTTGGGCATGGGTAAGACCACCAGTCGTAACTTGATAAGAAGCTATATGTCACGGCCTAACTCTGCAGGGCTCATTGATGAAGCTGCAGAGGATGAGGGCTTGGGGTGAGTCGTGGGAAGCATGTCTGTCCTCTTCTGGATGAGATCCACTTTCTGATCTGCTGATGAGTAATTTGGTTGATCCTCTTTGCTTGAGTCAGCACTGCTTGGATATGACCTTTTCACCATGTGATCCCTGTATTTATCATTCACAAGTGCTCAACATTTTGATCAACCTGCCATCTGTTGTACATAGATGAAGTAAGCAGCAGGACACGTCTTCTGGTAGTTAGGTTGTATTTATTAAGTTACTAAGAATAAGATAAGACACAGAGCAGAAAGCCTCACAGCTGACCAGACCAACTGCCAGGGCTAGAATCCCAACACTCTAGATAGAACACAGCTAGGTAAGAAGATAGACGTAGAGGAAGGAAATGTGCCTTTGCGATGTAGGAAGAACTTTTCTATGTATATTAATATGTTAGCCCCTAAATATGTATTTTAAGCCTACTGGGCAAGGTGCCTAATTCCTAAAAAAAGCTATGGAGAGACTGGAAAAGTACATTCCAGGATCCGTTAAACCAAGAGACGGGTGGGGACGGAAAATGCCCCTGGACTGGAAGGGAACAAAGGAAATTCCAGGACCCGCTAAACCAAGAGATGGGTGGGGACAGGAAGATGTCCCTGGACTGGTAGAGAGGGAAAATAATTCCAGGACCCGCCAGACCAAGAGATGGGTGGGGACAAGAAGATGTCCCTGGACTGGTAGGGAACAAATCAAATTCCAGGACCCGCTAAACCAAGAGATGGGTGGGGACAGGAAATGCCCCTGGACTGGAAGGGAACAAAGAAAATTCCAGGACCCGTTAAACCAAGAGATGGGTGGGGACAGAAGATTGTCTCTGGACTGGAAGGGGACATAAGTTCCTGATTTAGTACCGGGAGAGGACATAGGTTGTCCCAGGACCGGAGAAGGCGTACCGGGAGAGGACAGATGATGTCCCAGGACCGGTGGTGGACAAGTCTCCCACAACCTGTACCGGGAGAGGATGAAGAGAGTCCCAACTCCGGCAGGGTTCATGACCGTGGTTCATGAAGGACTAGAGCTTGTGAAATGAAATTTAAGAGATTTTGGAAGCCTAAAAACAATCTGAGGCTCCAACTGCCAGGGCTAGAATCCCAACACTCCAGATAGAACACAGCTAGGTAAGAAGATAGAAACACAGAGAAAGGACTAAAGAAACCAAGAAGCCATAGAAAGCCAAGTATGAATATACAACACCATCCCAGTGCTACCACCATTGCTTTAATACTTAGCATGAGCATAGTCCCTTGTTATATAGTCACGAGTAGGGACATGGCACGGGTGTAGGATAGCATGTAGGACTCAAAAGGCAACCCTTCAAGTTTGACCTATGTGAAATGAAAACCCATCTAGGCATTTAAACTAAGAGGCCCAATAACAAAAATGAACAAACATTAAGCAGACTATTAATGTGCTAGTGGATGAAAACAGCATTTGTTCATGTAGCAGTGCCGAGACATCGTTCAATAATCAAAACATGTATACACATTTTCAAAACCATATGACAAATTAATATTTACAATCACTACGGGGAATCACATTTTTCTGCTTGATCATCTCAATTTTTGCATACATCTAGACCCTATGTTTTCTCATAATTAGTACTTTATGCATTGCAACACTGTTATTCAGTGCTAGAGTACATGCTTCTGCTCGGGCCTAAAATGGTTCAGTTAAAATAGTTTTCACTCAACTTGTCTTTTTAACATTCCTGTAAGTCTGTGGTGGTTGGTGCAGAAAAAGCACCAGTGGCATATAAATTAACTTCTGTATATAGTCTAGTATTTGTATTTAAATGCAGTTTTATGGGGAAATACTTGCGGCCGCCCAGAGCACAACTGTAACCTGAGTAGGCTGCACTGCAGGGACGTAGAGGAAGGAAATGTGCCTTTGCGATGTAGGAAGAACTTTTCTATGTATATTAATATGTTAGCCCCTAAATATGTATTTTAAGCCTACTGGGCAAGGTGCCTAATTCCTAAAAAGTAGCATACTACATATTTGAAATAGTGTGTCTTCACATTGAGAAAATGCCCATCATCACTTTTCACCGTATATATTTATGGTACTTTGTATAGGAACTGGTCTAGATATATTTAACATTTAAAAAAAAAATATTTGCTTGGGAAAATGCTAGAAAAATGAATCAAAGTGTTATTCTCTCTTTTCTCAAAATGTGATTCAACCGTGACATCATATTATTGGTAAGCTTAGTGAAAAAGTAATTTTGTTAAAATGTACTTTGTGTTGCGTGAGTCAAATCTGACAAATATCTCACCTGAAGAGCCAATAAACATTCTTGGCTGGAATTGATGCCCTTGCTCTCCAGAGGACAATAGACTGGACACTGGGCTCAAGAAGGCAGTGATTTTGTCAACAACAGCCATTTTAGAAGGGGCTCATCATGGAGTGGGAGCAGGAGCAGTTAGCAGAAACAGAGCCACCCTAGTGCTTCTTTTGACTTAGCATCCCAAATGGACCCAACGGCATCTGCCCCAACCTATTACAATGGGCTTAGAGACCTTGCAGGTCCCAACTCCATTAGAGTGGAGGCTACCCCGTCTAAATCGAGGAATATTGGAAGGGATTCTGCTGGTTAAGGAAATGGTCTTGGATTTTTCGAATGTTTACAGCAAGGCAAACATGGAGTGCTGCAAAAGGAGGTCAGCATAGGGCAAGAATGTAGGCATGTCTCAGGGGGTATTTCTCCAGTCTCTCACCACCACCTCCACAGAACATCCCTGAACCTATACTTTACCATGTGGAGAGTCCTCAGATGGGGAGGACATATACGTATGGTGAAGGATGAGGGACTTTTTTTTATTTACCATGAATTTTTTTTAAAATATTAATGTAAATTAATGTTAAGTATTTATTTTAAATGTAGAACAAAAGTAAATATGCTACATCACTATTACTTTTCTTCTGAATACATTTATTGATTATTTACATATTATAAATTAAATTAAAATTCCTTTTAGGAAGTTTAAATTAAATAATATATTCCCCCCTTGAGACACTATATATATTTTTATTATGCTTTAATAACTATTCAAAGTGCCTCACTACACCCGGGTGGGACTTCCCACCCCAGGGTGCACAGATGGCCTGCTTCTGCTTGTTGGCGTCACAGGAGAAGCTTGGTCATCACACTTAAAGCGCTGCCTCTTACCCCATGGCGCAGGCCGTCTTGCTGAACACTCTAGACCTGCGAGACACGTTGGGGCCAGCAACTTGCCATTCCTGCCTCACTATACCCTGGTGGGTCTTCCAGTCCCAGGGTGCACTGGTTGCCTTCTTCTTCTGTTAGTATCACCGGGGAGGCATGGTCATCGCTCTTAAAGCACTGCCTCTTACCCCATGGTGCTAGACGTGCGCTGGCCATGCCAGGGCAAAGCCTGCACCCGTAAGTGACAGGAGGAGGTGGGGCAGGGCCACCCCTTTTGCTGTGGTTCCTGACTCTCGTTGCCAGCTTAACGCCAGTTGGGTGCTGCATCCTATTGAAAGGTACTTTGTTTTTTCTTAGCCCTGATATCACCATGCTGCCTCTTTATCTCTGATTTTAATTGCCACTGGCTGCAATTCAGTGAAAAGAAGGAATCATCCACTGTCCAGCAGTGAGGCTGTGAGTAAGAGAGGTGGTGAACACTTCCAGGATTTTTTTTTTGAGACACTTAGGTTTTCATTAAATTAATATAATCTGAACTATTGGTCTTGGCTCTGTGCATCTCATGTGATTTTTTTTGTGTGCCTGTTGTATTTCTTCAGTAATGGGCAAAAGGAAAGTTCAAGACAAAGCCCAGGGCACTTTCCTTTCCACGGAAATAGCCACCTGTGCTACCTGCTCCGGTTCAATGGTTAGGATAGATATCATACTCATGGAATGCCAAGAAATTGCTCATGCAGTGGCCTCTTCCCCTTCTCTATTTCCTAATCCTGATAGCTCTGATACCTCTCTTTTAGTTCCATTAGAGCTTTCCCCCATTCCTTCCCCTGCTAATAAGGCCTCCAAACGAATTCCACCGATGTTAAATAACAACCGAAAGAGTAATAGGAAAGGTATAGGATGTAGGAATCAAGAACCTGAACCTTCAGCAGGCTGTAATGAGCAGCACTTGGACATTCTTGTAGAAGCACAGGTAGTCCAAGTAGAATGCCACACAAATACGCAGCGCTCTC
This sequence comes from Lissotriton vulgaris, assembly GCF_964263255.1. NCBI lineage: Eukaryota > Metazoa > Chordata > Amphibia > Caudata > Salamandridae > Lissotriton > Lissotriton vulgaris. The sequence continues at coordinate 922,806,028 of NC_141699.1, forward strand.
AGAGGTGGATAATGGGGTGAAGGGGAGAGTAGTCATTGGATTAAATGATGCAAGTATTGAAGGCCCCCTACCTACTGTAGAGTTTAAAGGATACTATCTAGTCCCTTTGGCATTAGGTTGCATCTCTAAGAAAGGCAGTTGCTGACTTGGAAGGGAGGGTGAGCAATAGCCAAATCCTTAGAGATGCAAACAAAAACACTAGTTAGTGATCATGAGTGCCCTCCCCTCACCCACCCTGGCTCAGTAAGGATGCATGACTGTTATGCAGCTGTTGCCGCTACCCTGCAGCCTCACCGTGTTTGCACCCAGCACTACAGCCGGGTACATACCAACCACTTAGCAGGCCACACTGGCTATATTGGTCATAGTGGCAAACCAGTTGCCTACCGAGGCTTACTGCAGGGTAGGGGGATGAGAAGAGAGCCAGAAAGAAGAGACGTGGTACTTGATGAGGGGTGCTCCCCTATGCCTAGCCTTGCCAGACTATTTTCAAGAGGGGTAGTTAAGGATGGCTTTTACACTAGAACTCGTGCCCAGAGAGAAGAAGTGGTAATATGTCTTTTAGAGGTCCAAAAACAACTCAGTGACAGATGAGAGGACCCTGACTAACTTAAGAATAAGGTAACCTACTGGTTTAGAGCAACAAGACACTGTTACTCCATCAAAAGGGAAGACATTAAGCAAGTTGAAAGGATATACATACCAGGGATGCCAAACAATGTAGTGAAGCTTTTTTAATAAAGCCATAGTAGATGGCCTGATAACTATTGATTTTTGCACCATCCCTCTTCCTAATACCTCTATTACCATCAAATACAGAAACACAGGACATGGGTACCGGGTCAAATGGTTCTGCCCTGAAGAGAGAGGAATTAGTGAAACTGGATGCAGGGGGGAGCCAGGGATGACTCCAGGAAGGATGTATGCCCCTACAGGGTAACACATTGACCTCTAGATCTATTTGAGCCGAACATCTTTTAAGATACTTCTCCTCATCTTGGTCTTCTGCCAATTCCCAGGTTGCTCAGGCCCCAACCACTGAAGGCCTAGAAACAGGGGAAGACATTGATGGTATCCATGAGGAGGAAAGGGGTGTAATCCCGGAGCTTAGGCTTGACTCTACCTCCATTGCTGTACTCCAGGAGCAGTTAAGAGTCCTGGTATGGAATGTTTTGGAGATTGCCAGAATGCTGGTGGAACCAGCATTAGGCAATTTTGTGGATTCCCATGATGTGATCATGTTCTGGGAGACCTGGAGTTTGTATACCCCTCATAGGTGTGGGTACTCCTCTTTTGGCATTAATGCAAAAGGAAAAAGAAAGGGAGACCCTCAGGAAGTCTACTGATTTGGGTGAAAACTGCACTTTGGTCCATAGTTAAACCAGTCCCTGTTAATTCCCAGGACATTTTAGAAATTGATCTTGCGCTACACACAAGCTTAAAATTGAGAATTTGTAATGTATATAATAAAGTGGGCCTGGGTTCAGAGGAAACAAATACTATATGTGTTTTAAATCATGTCCTGACTGAATGCACTGGAAATGCCCCTCTATTGGTAGCTGAGGAATTTAAATGCATATTCAAACCTCTTACCCCTCCCTCTTTTTTCTTTAGACTTGATTGAGGTGTGGGATAGTTCCTGGCAAAGTCCGCTGCTAGACCTCCCAATGGATATATGGTCCAAGAGAGGAGGCCAGGTGTTGGTCTTTACATTGCAGCACGATTTGAGGGCCACGAATGGTAGGTCAACACCTGATTTGATTTATGAAATGACCTTCAATAGACCTGGCTATGTCAGAAGAATTGAATACTGTTTTGCTGATCTTAGCCTATGGCCCATTGTATCGGATATGATAGTGGTTAAAAGATCTGATAGTAATCACAATGCCCTGACCCTTTACTTAATAAATCTTGGAGAGAGCAAACCTGATACTAGGGGCTGGACTGATTTGGGTAAGCTATCCATAACCAATTACCTTAGAACAATTAGACGGAATTGGGTGGATAAAAATCCAGGAGCATTGGAAGTTGTTAATTCCAAAGTGTTTGAATAGGTGGCAGTGCTGTCTAAACTCCCCAAAGCAGAAATATTTGACAAGTTGAGTAACAGCATGAGATACTCTATACGCAGATCAGGGAAATACTGGGCCAATTGAAAAAAGGGAAGGAATGCCATATAAAAAAGCAGGGGAAAGGCGGGCTCCTGTTGCAGACTGGTATAACCAGGAATGTAGAAAAGCGAAGGAGGAGCTCTTACAGGCAGTGAAATCCAAGATTCACCCTGATGTGGTGGCATGTAGAGCTAGATACAGACAGGCATTAGACTATTCTAAATAAGGGGAATGTTCCCTTTGGTCCTTTCTACATAGCGCATTGGTTGCCAAATATAATAAGTGTTTTAGGAGGAAAGCAGCCCACTGCCTGAATGGGCATGAGTCTGCTCTGGAGTTTACAGACCAGCCGGAAGGGTGGGTATCCCACTTCAGGGATCTATATGCTCTAGGGAAAATGGAAGAAAAAGAGTTTGTAGGTATGAGAGAATATTCCATCTGACATGGTGGAAGTCCTAGAAATATCTCTCAAAGAAACCCAAGCAGCCATTAGTTCCTGTATCTCAGCCAGGGTTCCTGGCCCTGATCGAATCCCCAATGACCTATATAGAAAAGATTTAGAAGTCTGGACCCCATATATTAATATGTTAACCAATGCTATTCTTTCAGGTATGGAAACACCGATTTCCAGGAACTCAGCTGAGATAGAAGAATAGAATAGAAGTGGCATTTATAAAGCGCATGACTACCCATGGGCATCCCAGCGCTGGAAGTAAGAAGAGGCATATGAAGCTTATCTGGGGAAGAGCCAGGTTTTCAACAGCTTGCGAAAAATCAGATGAATAGTTTCTTTCCGTATCTGGAGAGGAAGAGAATTGCAAAGCTTGGCGGCGTTTTTTGGAAAAAAGCGGGCCTCCGCTTCTGGCTCTTCTAATCCTTGGTACAGAGGCCAAGTGTAGTTCATCCGATCATAGGGGCCTGTTGGCTTGGTAGGATTTGGCTAAAGGGGAGATGATCTTTGGTGCATTCCCTCTAAGCAATTTGTGAATGATACAAAGAGCTTTAAAATGGATTCTCTCCCGAATGGGCAGCCAGTGTAAGGCTTTTAAGGCAGGTTTGGCTGACTGTCGATAGGGAGTTCCCATGAGGGTTCTTGCCGCACAGTTCTGGATCATTTGAAGCTTAGAGAGTACTGCCTCTGGGGCACCCAGATAGAGTGCATTATTAAAGTCCAAGCGTGATAGAATAAGCGCTTGAACTGCAAGTTTCCTAGTTTGAAAAGAGAGAAGAGGCAGCACTTTCCGAAGCATTCTGAGCATGTTGAAACAGGTGGCAACCACCTTTCTGGCTTGGACTTTGAGGGTAAGGTCTGAGTCCAGCCAGAACCCCAAACTCTTTATGTTTGCTTTGGGAAAAGGCGCTGATCCCATTACCATCGGCCACATCTCCGTTGGTTTAAATAATGAAGGAGCATAAGCTCCGTCTTGTCCCCATTCTGCTTCAGATGGGAGTAATGCATCCATTTGGCCACTTCTTCAAGACAAGTACAGAGGCAGGATGTGGATGAGTCAGAATGGTTGAGCGAAACCACTAGCTGAGTGTCATCAGCATATGTTACAATGTTTATTCCATAGGGCTGTATGATCTCTGCCAGTGGGGCCATATAAGCATTAAAAAGCATTGGGCTTAAAGAAGAGCCCTGTGGGACTCCACATGAGAGGGGTCAGGGCTTGGACGTGGTTTCACCCTCAAATACTTGGAAGGAACGCCCTTCGAGGAATGACCTCAGTCAGATTAACGCTGTTCTAGTCACCCCCAAACTTCTAAGTCGGTCAATCAAGATACGGTGATTCACCGTATCGAATGCCGCGCTTAGATCTAGTAAGATCACGGCAGATGATCCTCCAGAATCAATAATTTTTCTTGATTCTTCCAGGACAGCTAAAAGTGCTGTCTCTGTGCTGTGGCCTGGATGGAATCCTGTTTGGGTTGGGTGGAGAAGATATTTAGATTCTAAGTAGGCAGAGAGAGTGATATTTACATATTTCTCCAAAATGTTGCTAATTCCTGGGAGAAGGGAAATCGGACGATAGTTGGCCAAACAGTCAGGATCTAAAGTGGGTTTCTTCAGAAGACCTCTAACCATAGCTTTTTCCAGAGAGGGGAGACTACTCCAGATACAATAGAAGAATAAACCACATCTAGAAGGATCGGGCCAACTGTCTCTGCTACCTGCTTAAGAATACTAAGTGGGGCGGGGTCATTAGGTGATCCGCTTTTTACTCAACCAGCCATCGCCAGCAGACAGTTGTAGTCCATTGTAGGATAGGCTGCTAAACTTGTTTCCTTACCTTTTATATAGGCTTATCATGGCGGGTAAAATTGGGGTCTTCAGCGGAAGCAAAACATTCATAGATATTCTTAATTTTATTATGGAAAAATTCCGGCATTTCGTTACTGCGCTGGTCTGATGTGGTGGAGGAATCAGGAAGGGAGGGGACATTCATTAATTTCTTGACAATTTGGAAGGTTTCCTGAGAGGAATTAGCAGAGGAAGCTATAGTCTTCTCATAGTAGAGAGCTTGAGTGTTTCTGATTTCCGTTTTATAGATTTTGATGGAATGTTATATTCCTGCTTCTTATCTAAGGAGAAATTCCTTCTCCAACCTCTTTTTGCCTTCTTACACAATTGTTTCAGTTCTCTGAGCTTTGAAGTATACCAGACAGCTTTATTGGGACCTTTATACAGCTTGATAATAGTTTTAGGAAGAACTGAGTCCAAAGAGTTGTTAATCCAATTGTCCAATTTCGCATTGGCCACTATCGGGTCCGAATTAAAAGCAGGCTTAGATTTCTCAGAAGTTTCTGTTCAGGAGTCCAGTGGGAGTTTTGACCAACATCAGGCCTTAGTTTCAACTAGTCGAGTTGGGAGAGTGGCATAAGTAGGGGGCCATGAAAAAGGGATCAGGGAGTGGTCCGACCAAGGAACGGGTATTGGTGATTGGCAGGATAACTGCCTCAGACCTGAAAAATAGGGTCTAAGAGATGTCCTTTTGAATGCGTTGCTAATTGTACTTTTTGAGTTAGCTGTAAGGCCGCTAGGTCAGAGATCAGTTTGGTTGCAAGCTTGGAATTTGTGTCATTGAAATGAATGTTAAAATCTCCAGGAATGGTGAAATTAGCGGTGGAATTTGCTAATTTAAAGACCCTGTCTATAAGTGAGTTACAGAATTGGCCTAAGGGTCCTGGGGGGTGATAGATCAAGATCCTGAAAAAGTTAATGTAGGAGTAAATCCTATTGAAAAATGAAGGTTTTCGTAGTTTGAGAGTGGTCTCCCCAGGATTCTGCAAATAAAATGATTCTTTAAGATATTGGCAATTCCACCCCCTTTGCCATGAATTCGATCAAATCTCTGTATTGTGAAGCCAGGAGGGAGGGCTTGTGCTATATCAGGGTCAGTGGCTGTGTTCAGCCAAGTTTCCATTAGGAACAGAACATCCAGACTTTCCTCCTTAAGGAGCAGGGATATTTCCACCAAATGTTTTGGTAGGAAATGACAGTTCAATAAAAAATAACTTAAACATTTGATAGGGTTCAGATCATACCCATCTATAAAAAAGGAGATAGGGCAAACCTGGCCAGCTATAGAATTGTTATTCTAATTGACTCTTTGCAGAAACTTTTCTTTAAGCAGCTATTGGCCTGTATACAGGATTGAATCCTAGAGAATAAAATCCTCTCTGATTTTCAGGTGGGGTTTCATGTCAATATTAGTACCCTGGACCAGGCCTTCCACTTTCTCTGCATTTATTTGAAAGACATTGTCATCAAAGGGGGAAGCTATATGTATCCTTTGTAGATCTACACATGGCCTTCGAACTTGGCCCTTGAGCTAAACTCTGGAAGGTGGTGGCAAAGCTGAGACTCCCTCAAAATCTGCTAGATATACTTCTTTGTCTGCATTCAGCAAATTAAGACAAAGTTAGGTGGGGGGAGGATGGACAAATAACTGAACACTTCATGATAAATCGTGGAGTGAGACAGGGATGCGTTTAAGCGCCCACCCTGTTCTCGCTATTTACTAATGGGGCAGTAGGCTTCCTCGACAGGGATGGGTGTGATGCCCCAAAAGTCAGGGAGAGAAGAGTGCCTGTACTTCTCATCGCTGACGAAATGTTATTAATATCAACACCCCCACAAGGGCTCCAACAGCTTCTAAACAATTTAAAACTTTTCTGTGACGAGCATGGTCTGTAACTCAATGAAGAAAAAACGAAGTACATGATATTGACTAAGGGTACCTTCAAGCCACCTAAGAGACGCATGTATGTTGGGGACCATACTATAGTACTAGTCTCTGTCTTTGACTATTTGGTGATTCGTCTAATTCCAAATCAATGCTGGGTATCCCATATAATTAAATACAGTTGTCCTTAATCAGGCAGACTGCCCACATAAAAAATCCTTAGAAACACGGTGTCTAGGAAAGAGGCTCCAGCCTTAGAATATATAACTTCAAAGATTTAGGAGCAGTTTTATATGAAGCAGAATTGTGAGGTAGTGGGAACCCTGATTACCGTACTGTCACTGAGCATCGCTTTACAAGATCCCTTTTCAATTTACCAGTTATCACTCCCCTGTCCCAATCTTCCTTAACCTGGCCCATAGACAACTGGCTCATAAGCTGAGATATAAGCACTTAATGTACTGGCATCATCTATGGACAATTGAGGAGCTCACCCCCTATTGAGTGGCAAACAGGAATCTTCTGACATAGTCCAAGATCAATAAAAAACCCTGCTTTAGTACCCTGAGAGAAATTGGAGATAGAGGCTGATTGGTCAAGACCAGAGGAGCTGTGTTTGATTCAGAATAATAGGGTTAAAACCATCTACTGAGAGTCTACCCTGGTGAACGATGTGACAAATTCTGTGGGCTCCCTGACTCAGGAGTTTATGAATATTAACACCCCCTGCTCTTTGATGAAAGAATTGGTGACATTTTTCCACCACTTGCGCGTAAATTATTCCTTCAGTTCAGATACAAGGCCATTCCCACTAAATTGTTTTGTTGTTAAGTGGCAAACTAATGTAGCCTCAGATGATAAATGTCCAGCCTGTAAAGGAAGCCCTGAATCCCTAGTCCATTTGGTATGTTTGTTCCCAAATTATAAGAACCTAAGGGATAAGTGGATAATCCCTTTGTGTCGGCTTATCAGTCCTGACCACTATCTTAATGTGCTGAGAATTCTTTCTACAGACACCCACAGAGTGATATTTTTCAGTCTAGCAACATTTTTGTTCGCTCTATGGATTAAACACTCAAACTGTATTGTATAATGATTTTTTTATTGCACTTTTTAATTGTATATACAAAGGAGATGTATTTTTATATGGCTCTTATCCTTTTATGATATTTTCAACTGTTGTCTTTTATTATTTTTTTAATCCTTATATAAAAATCCAGGTGTCCGTAACTCATGCTCAAATGTATATGATGTACTTTTTAAGATCTTTGTGTTCGAAATAAATTTAGGATGAAGATGATTTTTAAAAATCATAATATTTGACATTTAAAATGGGGTTTTATATATTTTAAAATAAAATAGTAAAGGTATATATATATATATATATATATATATATATATATATATATATATATATATATATATATATATATATATATATATATATATATATATATATATATATATATATATATATAACCTCCTGGCGGTAGCCAGTAGGTAGTTATAGTTAGGACCTAGTTTCCATAGGAAATCAGCAACATTCTATTTAGAATAACTTTGGCGCCGGTTGACGAATCTTCGTGAAATTCTCCAAGAAGATGAGGCACTCCGCTCCGCTTCTATCCTAAATGTTTCGGGGTGATTCGTCAAGCGGGGGCCGAGAAAAAAGGGGGGTCCTAAAAAGTTTTTTCACCATGCAATTTTCCATAGGGACCTTTAGACACGGCTACAGCCCGAATGCTGAACAGAATTACACCAAATTTGGCAAAAAGGTAGAGTTTGGTTCACAGATCACACTTTTTGTTAAATGGTGTAAATCTGTGCAGTAGTTCCTGAGAAAATCAAAAGTAAATTTATAGGTATATCTATGGATGAATTAGGGTACGCGTATCCTCCGAGGATCATACTCGTACCCTTACGAGCACGAGCTGCATGCTAATTGGCAGTCAACTGTCTGGATTAAAAACGAAGTCACGGTGGACCCCTCAACTTTCCTCAGGCAAAGTGATAGATGCTTTTTATAAAGCGGTGAACCTGGAGATAGACAGGTTAATTGATATAGGAAGCAAAGATAACAATAAATTATCTATTCGGAACAATTTAAAGAGGAAAAAAAGACAAGTATTAAGAGCTTTGACCAATAACTCAGACGTGGTTATTAAAATGGCGGACAAAGGTGGAAACATCGTTGTAATGAATAAATATGATTATAAGCAGGAAGTATTATCCCAACTTAATGATGACAAATAATATGAAAGAGTGACAGCTAACCCTTTACAGTCAGTTACGAACAAGATTAACTGTAAACGTAAAGAATGGTATGACAACTCCTTATTAGATCATGTTGTATTTACATGTTGAATTTCCACGATCACCATGTTTATATTGTTTACCAAAAATTCACAAGAATAAACAAAAGCCACCAGGGAGACCAATTATCTCGTGGACTGGGGGGCCAACTGAGAAGATTTCACAGTTTATTGATATTTATCTTAGACCATATGTACAGAATTTGCCATCCCATATAGAGGACACTAAACATATTTTAAACCTGATGAATGATGTAATATGGGAACCAGGAATGATACTAGCTACATTAGATGTAGTATCATTATATACTAATATAGATCATGATCTGAGACTAACTGCTTTGGAGAGTTTCTTTCTTGAACAAAAGACCATCAGAACTTTACAATCACACCAAAATGATACTAGAAATGACGAAAATGGTACTTGAAAATAACATCTTTCTATTTGATGATAAATGGTACAAACAAAAGCTTGGTACTGCGATGGGTTCCAGATTCGCTCCGTCTTTTGCCAACCTCTTTATGGGGTGGTTCGAGGCGGAGTGGATCTGGGGCCATAACGGTAGAAAATGGATTGATCACATCTATTACTGGGGACGGTTTATAGAACACTGTCTCCTCATATGGAGAGGGACAGTAGATGAGATTAAAGCATTTTTTGAATATCTGAACACTAATGAAGTCAACATACGATTTACTACAGTACATGATCTTGAACATCTTTTCTTTCTAAATGTTGAATTATTTGTGGAAGGGGGCAGGTTATGTAGCAGAATGTTTTGCAAGGAGACGAGCTGTAATGCATTATTACATGTGAGTAGCTGTCACCCTAAAAGTCAAATTAATGCCATCCCTTATAGGGAAATGTTAAGAGCACTGAGAAACTGCTTTGAACAGAGAGATTTTGAGATGAACCTTGAGGACATGACAACTAGATTTAAGGCCAGAAGGTATCATGAAAGGGTCATTAATAAAGCAAAGGCAAGGGCAGGCAAACTGAAGAGGGAAGAATCCCTTAGAACTAAAATCAGATCTCCCCGAATATGAGACAAGCAAGAAACAGTCAGACTGGTTACCAATTTTGGTGAAGGGAACCAAAAATTATATGGACTGCTTTCCAAATATTGGCATCTTTTGAAGAGTGATGGGGATATCTCCCCATTTCTGAATGACAAAACGAGTATTACTTTCAGGAAAGGGATTACCTTATCCAATATTGTAAGTCCCAGTTATCCGAAAGGCGTAACGAATACCAACTGGTTAACTAACAAACTGAAAGGTTTTTATTGTTGCAGAAAAGGCAGCTCATTTAGATGGGCCGTGAGGAAAATTTATGAATTTAGTTACAATAATACAGGTAACTACAAAATTAATACATTTATAAACTGTGATACGACTTTTGTTGTATATGTAATTGTATGTACATGTACAAAAGTTTATGTGGGGAGTACCATCCGTAGATTAAAAGATCGGATGGTAGAGCACTTCTGAGCACTCAAGAATGGAGACACAAGGCATCTAATTGCGGCTCATTTTGATACAAAATTGTGACGATCAACATGCTCATAAATTTAGCTATCATGGTATAGATCACATCAAATTGGATAGGAGAAGTGGTAACAGGACCTTACAATTAGGACGTAGAGAAGCTATGTGGATAATGAAATGGAGGGTCGTGAAAAAGGGATTACATTTAGATTCAGAATTATAATATTTTCTGGGACAATAGAATATTGGTTATGTCTCAGGTGTGGGAACATGTGGAATTAGAAGTTGGATTTTATTCAGGATCTGTATAGTTTATGTACTATTAAACCTGTGACACTATTTGACATTTAGTTCAGAGATGCATCTGTTCTGAAATGAATGAACTTGCTATGTTGTCATGAATAATGTTAAGAGGAACTATTCATGTAAACATTATATATATAACATATTACTTTGTTATGTTAGATGTTTATATATTGTTTGGAAGACAACGTATGTTACATTATTAACTTGCCCTTGTTATACTGCCCTATACAGGTAATCATATTATTATCTTCGTTTCTTTCCTAAACCTCAGACCTCCATCTTTTTCCTGTACTTAATTCATCTTATTCTTCTTCACGGACTCGATGCATTAGAGATTTAACAAGTTAAGTAATTTGGTTGGGCCTCGTAAAAGCACTAGGAAACCCTTGCTCAAAGCGAACGCAATGGTCTCGGAAGCACGGAGACGCAGGTTCGAGACTAGGTATAGGAAGTCTAAAATGTAAAAATTTTTAATTTTTTCATTTTGTGATTTTAGGATCAATGACAATATGAATATGCAATACTTTTGGTCAGAAGTTCTTAATAACCTTGGATATTGAATGTAGAATCTTATTATATCATTTACTGGCTGAATACAAATATGATTAAGTGAGCTGAATTTATGCATACAATGGGTACGACTAGTAATGAAAGACGGACTTAAGGTGACCAAATAGGTCGATTAATCAATTCCAATACCTACTAATCTATTTTGCACACAGTATTATAGCCGTATTCGGGCTAATATTAATAAGTACGTAATTTATCAGAAACATTAGGAGTATTAATGTATATTAGTGTGACTTTTACTCTTTCAAGATGGCGCTTACCCAGCCAGTATTTATATAATAGTGTAGTAATGGCGCTCGTGCTGTATGCAGAAACCTTTACTAGGAGAGACGGACACGTCGGACTAGGTGAGGACTGTTTTTGCTCTTTTGAACGTGAATAATCAAGTTTGTTAAATAGAGAACCGTGAATTTACTTGAGGCTCATTTATTTCAGGTCACCTACTTGTGATTACCGAATTACGAGGTAATACAGGTGAGATTCTGGGTTGATTCTGGCGAGACTATATTGAAGGGGTACTTTATTGCAGTAGTTGTAGAAACTGAGATACTGTATTTTTTAACTCGTATTGATTCATTGTGTAGTGAAGCTGGGGCAAAGGCAATGTCAGTCTCTTCTACACAAACAGTATCAGATCCGGACGTTCCAGTAATCACAGATAATGCTCGTTGTGAGCTTCAAGGATTGACCTCAGAAACATCGAGTACTCTGACACAGGGAAATTTAAAATTTTGTGTGATGAACATAGACGTGATACAAGCAAAGGAGGAGGCTGGCATCGCGTCACGGACAAATAGTTCTAAATCTGGCAACGAGCTTCACCAAATTATTTGGACTCCAGAGTACAAGACACAGGGAAGTCATGATATATTGAATAGGAGCAATATCCTGAAACTCATGGCCGAATTTGAGGATCTAAAAGATATTAAATCAACTGATCTTGAACAGGTACAATTTCTTAATGGGTCTAGTGATACAACAAATGAACAACCTTTGACCACATAGAAAATGCCAGTAATAGCTCAAGCAATCTTGGGGAGATCAGACCTGTTCCAAACATGGGGTATTCAATTATCACAGCCCACTTCCCCACGCTATCCGTTTCCTCTAAAGAAGCCTGGCAGTGTTCAACTTACTAAGAAAAATTCTGAAGCTCATCCAAACCTACATAAGCCAATCTACTCAATCCTACATAATGCATAGGGTAGAAGTGATCCCCCCTCACTCGGAAAGGAATGGAAGTTGATAAAACGGGGGACTCGCAACTTTCTAACTGGAATTGGCTTCCTAGTGTGCTAAATGAAAAACGAAAGATTTGACCATTTAAAGATAACATGAAACAAATTGCAAGTAATGACATACATGTGTTATCATGGAACATTGCAGGCGCAAAAAGATTACTGGAGGAAGGTTTGCCATTGGATGAATGGGGCGGATGTGACATAATCGCGTTACAAGAAACATGGCTACAAGAAGAAATTGCTCTTGTTGGCTTCATACACTATAGTGTAGCTGCTGAAAAATGTAAGATCTACGGCCGTGCCATTGGAGGCCTTTCAGTATATGTGTCAACATCTTTAAAAATTAACACGGAACAACTAAAATCTCCTGATCCAAGTATTCAACTAATTAAATTAACAGATCAAAATGGTAACAATATCAAGTCGACAATCTTGATTAATTACTATACGCAACCCAAATATCAGGTGAAAAAGACAAAGAATGCGATACTGTGCAACGTAATAACGGACTTACGCACTACAGAGCCATTGTCAAATATTATAATACCTGGTGATTTCAACTCTAATTTGATAATAACCCCAGAGGAAGATGATATTTTAATGGCTGATAACTTGCATTGGGGTGTACCTCAACAGACACAATGTGGGGCAGGAACTCAAAGGGATCATCTAGCGATTCAATTAGTAACAGAACTAGAGTACCTTGGTATGCGTGTCCTGAATGGGAGGACAGAGGAAGATCAACCCCCAAGTAAAACTTATCATGGTCCACATGCCCAATCAACCTTGGACTTTACAATTGTTAGTCTTTCATTAATCCCTTTAGTAATTAGCTTTTACATTGAATACACCCCGATGAGCGATCATGCAATGCAACACACTAAATTCAACTTCAATACGGAAAGAATGCAACCATCGTATATATTAGAAGGTCATCTAAGTTCATCTAATCTAAAATGCATAAACCGGTCAAACTCAAATGAAAACGAGTGGTTTACGATAATAAAGGACACTTTGAATGGTTTAGGGAATGCCCCAATGAATACGATCCAAGCATGGTCTCTCTTTCTGGAGAAATTAAAACTAAAAATGAAGCCACCCGTCATGAAAACCAACAGAGATGGTTCACAGAGAAAACTTTCAAAAGAACTACAAGACCTTCGAAGGCTTCTGCGAAGAACTTGCAAGAAGTTGCAGTTAACTGATAAAGGTGCATGTCAGTTGGTCACTTTTCTTGCAAAAAGAAATTTATATAAAAAAAAGGTCTGGGAGTTTAAAAAGAGGATCACCAAGAGCTTTTGGTCCAAACTGCTTTTTAGTTCAAAACTCCCGAACTCAAATACATTTTGGAAAATCATAAATCAATTAATAAGACCTTGTAACGTTCTTACATCGAATGTGCAGGAATCTGAATGGACAACGTTTCTCGGGTCAAAATTGACTGAAACCTCTATAAAAATTCCAGGTAATGAACTTCTCCCAAAACATTATAACAAAATATTAACAGATAAAGAACAAGGGAGTCAGCCGGCTACCAGTAATCCTTGCAATGCATTAAGTTCTGACCTTTCGAATAATCCTTATACAGCAGAAGAGATAATAAAAATAATTAAAAAGGGCAAATCTAATGGGGCCCCAGGCCTGAATGGCATTCCACAAGCAGTTTACAAATATGCACCAGAATTCTGGGGTTCACGTCTGGAGAAACTGTTTGCAGACGTGCAAATCTGTAACCAAGTCCCGGAAAGCTGGCAAGGATCTATAATAGGACTGTTACGCTGTTTGCTGCTTGCAGAACTTCTGCTGTTTTAAAATAGCTTTTAGGAGGATTTGCTCGTTTTTTAACAAATTTTAAAATTGTTGTGTTGTGGTGTTACATTAATAACACTGACTTTGTGGTTATCTATAATTGTATTCCCCGCTCCCCCCATGCCCGCATTGCCCACAAACTAAGAAAGACCCCACATCACTCACCAATCGGGTGAATTTAGCGCTGCCTCACTACCGACTGCCATTTTGGGTGTGGGCTTAGAAACGCTCCAGGGGCTAGCGCTCTAGTGTTTGTGAGTGCCCTTGACAAACACTATTTAGGGGACCAGTCGGCCTCGCGCGGTCAAACTAATAGGACTGTTACGCTGTTTGCTGCTTGTAGAACTTCTGCTGTTTTAAAATAGCTTTTAGGAGGATTTGCTCGTTTTTTAACAAATTTTAAAATTGTTGTGTTGTGGTGTTACATTAATAACACTGACTTTGTGGTTATCTATAATTGTATTCCCCGCTCCCCCCATGCCCGCATTGCCCACAAACTAAGAAAGACCCCACAGGACTCACCAATAGGGTGAATTTAGCGCTGCCTCACTCCCGACCGCCATTTTGGGTGTGGGCTTAGAAACGCTCCAGGGGCTAGCGCTCTAGTGTTTGTGAGTGCCCTTGACAAACACTATTTAGGGGACCAGTCGACCTCGCGCGGTCAAACTAATAGGACTGTTACACTGTTTGCTGCTTGTAGAACTTCAGCTGTTTTAAAATAGCTCTTAGGAGGATTTGCTCGTTTTTTAACAAATTTTAAATTGTTGTGTTGTGGTGTTACATTAATAACACTGACTTTGTGGTTATCTATAATTGTATTCCCCGCTCCCCCCATGCCCGCATTTCCCACAAACTAAAAAAGACCCCACAGGACTCACCAATCGGGTGAATTTGGAGCTGCCTCACTCCCGACCGCCATTTTGGGTGTGGGCTTAGAAACGCTCCAGGGGCTAGCGCTCTAGTGTTTGTGAGTACCCTTGCCACACCTCTTTTAAAGTTCAGGATGCAAGCCCGCAGCGTACGCGCGCAGCGTCGCGCCGGAGGAGCGCCAGAGGAAAGCCCGTCTGTGCCCGTCCGTGCTCCGGACGGGCTCAGGGCCAAGACCGCTGCCGCCTTTAGGTATTCCAAGGACGAGCTATTGGCCATAGCTAGGAGTGTGGAGGGAATATTTCAAAATGTTCTACCACAGTCCTCTGTAATGCTGGATTGTGGGCTGATCAATAGTAGATCCCTGGTAAAACACCACCAGGAAGTGTCAGACTTACTAAATGACATGGACCTAGATGCCCTATTCATCACGGAGACGTGGACTAGTGTAGACACCTCTGTTGAGTTGGGTTTGTCGTGCCCGGAAGGGTATAAGTTATTCCATAAACCTAGGCCACTGGGTAGAGGAGGGGGGCTTGGAGTGATTTACAAAGACAAGTGGGACTTCTCCCCCTTACAGATAGACGGAGTGGCGGGGTGGAGCTGCTGGGGTTCTCCCTGCAAGAACCAAAAGGTAGGATCCTGACTGGGTTGTTATGATATAGACCACCTGGTGCGGATACACAATACCAGGCGCTGTTTGACATCATTGCTGCCCTTGCCCTGTCTCACTCTGGAATGCTGATTCTGGGAGATTTTAATCTATGGGACAATGGGTCCCTAGGGAGTCATCTGAGGGATCTGAAGGACATATGCGGTAACTGGGGCCTTGATCAGCTGGTACAAAAACCAACCCATTCAGGGGGACATATCCTAGATATGGTCTTTGCTAACCAAACTGAGACTAAGGTGACTGATATCCTACCTCAGTGCTGGACTGACCACTCCTTAATCCATCTACAGATCTCCATACTCACTGAGGGCAATGGAAGTGTGTGCCCGGTGACTTATAGGAAGGGACGGAATTGGTCTAAATTACCAAAGGATAAAACAAAGCCTATCTTTATAAGCAACATATCCTATGATCCAGAGGAATCGGTAGACCTGAACTATCAAAAGTACTGTAACCATATCACAAATACCCTGGACACATTTGCCCCCCTGAAAAATATACAAAATAAGAGGAAACCATCTGCTCCCTGGTTTAATGAGGAGCTGAAATCCCTACGCAATGCACGCCGACAGGCAGAAAAGAAATGGCGTAGATGTTCTTTGGAGCCGGATAAAAAATTGCTGAAATTGGAACAGGCCAAATACAAAGGAGCTATTGCCAAAGCTAAGGCACTCTTTTATGCCACTACTATTCTTCAATCCCCTAACAGTCCTAAAACCCTTTTTAATATCATAAGGGATCTCTCACACCCCACTTGTTTGAGTAATAAGGTGGTTGCTTCCCAAGAACTATGTGACGAGATTGCATTCCATTTTGAGGAAAAGATTGCTAAAATTGTAGGGGGACTGAAGGAGGAAAGGGCTAGCTGTAAAGAGGCAGTGGCGCAGATAGAAGAAGAGGAACCTATACCAACATCGTCATCACTGGAAAATTTCACCCCTCTTACAGAGGAGCTCTTTTCTAGTCTGGCCCATATTGTGTCATCAGGGTCGCCTTTAGACCCCTCC
The DNA here is from genome assembly GCF_964263255.1 of Lissotriton vulgaris. NCBI lineage: Eukaryota > Metazoa > Chordata > Amphibia > Caudata > Salamandridae > Lissotriton > Lissotriton vulgaris. The sequence goes on from NC_141699.1 coordinate 922,822,599, forward strand.
TGCACAGGATCTGGAAGGAATATGGGCCACAGCTGTTCCCTTGGTTGCATCAGATTTGCCGCCAATCCCTTGAGGAAGGCACAGTGCTGGAAGCATGGAAGCAGGCAGTGGTTACCCCCCTGCTTAAAAAGCCTTCGTTGGACCCTACTATTCCGGCACACTTCAGGCCCATATCCCTCCTGCCCTACCCGATAAAAATCCTGGAAAAGGTGGTCAGTAGATCCCTGTCAGGATATTTGGAAGACAACTGTCTATTGGACAGGGACCAATTTGGGTTCCGCCCAGGTCACGGAACAGAGGCTGCATTGGCAACCATGCTGGACACCTTTCGAATGCGAGCCGACATTGGCAATTCCTCAGTCTTGGTGCTGTTGGACATGTCGGCCGCATTCGATACGGTTAGCCATGCAGTTCTGTTAAGTAGGCTGGAAAAACTGGGCGTGAAGGGCAAGGCCCTGAGGTGGATACAATCCTACCTGACAGGCAGACAACAGGTGGTGACCCTAGCACCCTTTTCATCTTCTAAGTCCCCAGTCAGTCATGGAGTACCTCAGGGCTCCTCGATCAGCCCTATTCTTTTCAATCTCTATCTGCAGCCTCTGATCCCCATGATTAAATATTATGGAATAGATTTGATAAATTACGCTGACGACACCCAACTGGTGTTCTCCCTAGAAGGAAGACAGGCGGTGACCATGGAGACCTTTCAGAACTGCATGAGTAGGGTCTCCAGATGGCTGAAAATAAATTCCCTCCAATTTAACGAGGGTAAGACAGAGGTAGTCTACTGCTCGTCAGCCAAATTGAGTCAACAACCTTCCTATGAGATCAGGCTTGCGCCGGGAGCTGATCCTTGCATCCCAGCTAAGACCGTGCGCAATCTAGGGGTAATGTTTGACGCGGATCTCCAAATGACTTCTCAGACCAATAAAACCATCAGTGTCTGTTTTGGATTGTTTAAAGCGCTCAGACAGATTTTGCCCCTTCTGCCTGATGAGTCCAGTCCGCTAGTGGTCAGGAGTGTGATCCTGGCCAGACTGGACTATTGCAACTCTCTATATCTAGTGGCCCCCTTATACATCTTACAGGGGCTCCAGAGGGTCCAGTCCATAGCGGCCAAGCTGGCACTTAAAAGACCCCGCAGCTCTTCCACCACGTTGGCGCTCAGAGATCTACACTGGCTGCCAATTAGGAGCAGAGTCGCTTTTAAGTCCCTATGTATTGTGTATAGAGCCCTGCACAACACGGGACCTATTCCTTTATAGGAAAGGCTCAACTGGTATAAGCCCACCAGGTCCCTGCGTTCCTCTAGCCTGGGTCTGGCAGCAACCACCAGGATCAGGAAATCGAGGATGGGAGGCAGAGCCTTTTGCACTTCCGCATCTAGGCTGTGGAACGAGATTCCCCAGAATATCAGGCAAACTGACACTCTGTTAGGATTCAGAAAGAGTCTGAAAACTTGGCTGTTTGCTAAAGTATAATCCCCTTGATTCTATCTAACAGATCTGGCAGCTGTTTTATATGTCATGACAGCTAGTGTACTGTTGTCCCATCTGACTACTTCCTATTTAGGCGCCAGGATAACCGTAGGGTGACAGTTGCGCGATACAAATAATAAATACAATACAATACAATATATAAAGGTGGAGAAAGATCTAACCCGATCAATCATCGATTAATAGCGCTGCAGGACGTAGAGGCAAAATATTTTGCATCGCTTCTTTTAAATGACTTGGTAAATTGGACAGGTGAAAGAGAATTGATCGCTATTAATCAAACAGGGTTCAGAAAAGGGATTGGAACAACATCAAATATCATATCCATCAACATGATTGCGGAAAAATGCTTGCGCAGTAAACAGGACTTGAACTTGTGCTTCATAGACCTGCAAGCCGCCTTATATAGTGTGGACCGAAACTTATTATGGACGAAATTAAGAGCATGGTCTATACCAGAGAGTATCCTAAAGGGCCTGTTGCTATTCTATCCGACACCTTGACTCAAGTTAAACTAGGGAATGGTTCCCGGCTCTTGAGGAAAGTCTTTACATCGATTGGCTTGAAACAAGGGTGTGTCCTTGCGCCTCATCTATTTAACCTTTTTATCTCAGATCTTTCCGGGAGATTGAATGCCTGTAATGCACATCCTCCAAAACTAGGTGATTTACAGCTCACACATCTGGCATATGCTGATGATATTGTCCTCATGAGTCTAACGAAGGTTGGACTATCCAGACTAATAACAGAACTCTCAGTTTTCCTGTTGGCAAACAAGCTGGCCCTAAATGCTACTAAAACTAAAACAATGCTAATAACCAACCGCCGTGTAACACACCATAATATTTGGTTAGACGGACAACCGTTGGAGAAGGTATCAAACTACAAATAGCTGGGATACTTTATCTACGACAAGCTTGCCTTAATAGACCAGAAAAAATATCTGACTCAAAGAGCAGGAGCCTTAATATTTGGACTAAGCACTTTGTCGAAGAAACTGGAAGGTCCATCATTAAAACCTTTATTAACTGTGATGGCGAATAAGGTTCTTCCCACCCTGACATATGCAAGTGTAGCAATGCACGGAAAGGATGCGGACTCATTAAACAACTTAATAACCAAAATTTATAAAAAGGTGCTTCAACTACCCAACATGGCTTCACCGGCACAAATGCGCCTTGCATTTGGCTTAAAAAACGAAACATTAGGAAGACTATATTCATATATCAAGGTCTGGTACCAGATTAAGAAAAAAGCAACTGACAATAATCTTAATACCTTTCTATGTGGCAGGAGTTGAATACTCATAAAAAATCAGAAGCAAACAATTCCTATCGCATGCTTTGGAGGTAACATGCTCCGCAAATCTTTGGGATAAAAACTTGCCATTTGCTGCATTAAAACAGGCACTAAATAAAGTGGCTACATTTCACTCATTGATTACGGATAAAGACATTTTTTCACATCGTTCCCATTCCTGGGCCGTGATCAGTAGTTATAAGTCACTTTCCCCAGCAGTTTACTTGGATACAACCTATTCTATCTTGATCAAGAAAAAGCTTATGGCCATGAGATTTGGTAAATTTCCAACTTTAGCTGAGGACTCCTCTTGGAAACAATCTGCCGTCTTTATGGCAGTCCTAAAGAAGATTTAATTCATATAATCTGTCACTGCAAGATGTTGATCAGGGAACGGGCATACTTTTTAAAGAATATCTTTCGGATTACGTACATGTAGATCCGCAATTATTGGAGGCTTGGACTCAACTGTTCCTCAAATACACTGCAAGTTGGTAAAGTTCTTGCAGGTATTCGAGAAACGCCTTAAAACTATTGGAAGTTTATAAATGTTATTGGTTTATCTTCTTGCCTCCTTTCCTTTCATCTTGATTTGAATATTAGGAGGAAACCAGTCAGTTTTTATTATGTTCATACTCAATTTTTATGTGACTGTTTTTTCTTTATTTTCTTCTTTTTAATGAGTATTATTGGTTGTGTACTGTCCATGAAAATTGTTATGGTTTTAATTAACTAAACAATAAAGTTTAAAATTTCAAAATTTCAAAAAAACTCATATTGATTCGTGAATTATATTCTACAGGTTACATATTCTTGGTATTTCATCCCTCGTGGAATTAGAGGTAAGAGGTCTCTTAATAGTACTGGTACTTATATTCTTATTGTGAGCATTTATAAGATTATTTACCTGATTCCACTTATATATGTATCTTTTAGGATTGGTATATATTTACCATTGGAGCTTACAATTTGCAAATGACCTGTATTCATCTTAACTAAGTGACAAATTAAATATGATGAGCTGTACTTGACATTTAACTCTTTCTATCACTAAATTGGAATATAGAGAGTATACATTTTTACATTTTATTCATATTACAGGACAGGGGTGAATAAGACACCTGTGCCTACATCTTCATTTATTTACAACTTCACACTGGCTTACTAATACATGTGAGCCTAATAATACATGCTGACTACTTGAACAGTTTGAAACTATGGATGACTGGATTTACTGAGAGCGCCATTAAGATTTCACCAATAATTTATTTGGGCCAAGTGAGATTTAAAAACAGGTCACTACAATTATGATGTCTCTCAATAATTATAACTGCTATTAGATGTAGCATGCTTAGAGTCTGTGTAGGAGACTGAGTACATCTACAATTTATTTGGGCTAAGTGAGATTTAAAACAGGTCACGACAATTATGATGTCTCTGAATGACGGGGTGGTTTACAACACGCATGGGAGACATGCCTATTGGGCCTTTACAAACGAACGAAACAGACGAAAGTTCCGGCCAGATTTTGGGATCTTGGTTTAATTACAGCGAAAAGGCTTATCACTAAGCGATGGAAGAACAGTGAGCCCCCTCAATCAATACACTGGCGTCACTCCTTTGATAATTGGGCGCGAGCGGAGAGTTTAGCTTCACACAGGGAAGAAACGGCGGGTCTCCGGGCGTACCCCATAGCCCAGGCCTGGGATGACGTACTGACCGCTTTTCACCAAGCATGCCTGCAAGGTGGTCTTACTTAGGCACATTCCCCCTTTGCTTACTACCTTAACACTGACGCCTCCTTTGGAGGCTGATCCGAATAGTACTCCTACAGCTGCACCTTAAAGAGAGAAAGTGCACTGTCGCAGCATACCTGGAGTGTGCACCCGCTGCGTCCTGATGGAGCTAGACCTTTGTGGCACCAGAACAGAGAACATGACTGTCCCCTCTGACCCCCCTAAGTGGGCCCCACCTCCCACTTTACCCATCCCTCTACCCCCCTTCCTTCCTCCCCTTTCACACGTACTTCCCTCCTCTGCCCTCAATGAGGCTGGAACTTTATAGAACTTTCCTCTTCTCCGGCTGCCCCCCCCCCCTCCCCTGGTATCAGTGCACCTCACTCCCAACGACTCACATCGAGGAAAGACTGCCACACGTGCCCATCCTAGTCTATTTTAGTTATCTGATTTACAATTTTTTTTTTATTATTCTCCCTTGTGTTCTCAGCTCCTGTTTCAAAAGTTACCGTTTCACGTTCAATTCATCACACATAAGGTATTGAGTATCACATGATGTACAAATTCTCCTGGGACACTCCCAGCGTTTGTGGACACAGACTTAAACACACTGGTGTGGTAATCCCGAGGGATGGGTGCGCTACTTCTGGGAACGGGAGGGGTGATGCACCTTAGGAATGGAGACATTGACGAGTGACGCACAAGACCAGACGTACTGCAAAACTCTGTTCAGACCACCCCCTTTATTATGTGCGGTTCTCCCTGATTGTGGTGGCGCCTACCAACTAGTGCCTACCTTTATCGGATTGTTAGATATAAACCTCTTTGGTTTCCAATGGACCTCACTCATTCCTGAACTTTCTTTTCTCTGGAAAATGTACCCTAATACCGAACGTTTGGTTTACAGACATTGTATGGAAGACACTGTTATCCTAGCGAACTGTTGTTGAACATATGTATTTATGCATCAATGATTCCTTTTTTTGCAATCATATATTTTTTTTATCATGTACAACGGAAGGGAACGGGACAATATATAATTATCCTGCGTACAAATACTGTTTTGTACTGTAATCTCACACAAAATTTGCAATAAAAGATATTCAAACAAAAAAAATGATGTCTCTTAATAATTATAACTGTTATTAGATGTAGCATGCTTAGAGTCCGTGTAGAAGATTGAGTAAATCTACAATGTGCATTTATGGATTATAGTGAAATAGATGAGCGCATAGTAAGCATCTGATTTCTTTACAGTGGCCATCTATTTTTGATTTCAAAACAAACTTAGTACTGGCAATTCTGGGGACATAGCCAATGAGGTAATTTAAATGTCCATTGAATATATTTTCTTTCTCTGGGTGGAACTGTGCACTATGGTGACCTGAGCAACTTGGTGACTTGCTGTATTTTCACTTACTTCTATCTGGATACTGTTTCGGTGATATTCTGTAATTATCTTTTCATCCTTATGCTCAGTTGGTTTAAAACATACTTGGATTGATCATAATATGGAACGTTGTTCAAATTTCTTTGTTAATATTCATTTAATTTGTACTTTATTGATATGTACATTATTGTTGTTTGGGTTGCAGCCCTGATGAAGTCATTTAGCACGGATTAGTGCATGACGAAACACGTGTTTGCGGTTTTGGGAAAGAGGAAGAACTGGTGTCTCTTTTGGGACTATTGACAATTGAACTTAAATAAACATATTTCAAGATTTCTGAGTTGGACCATGGTTACAAGAACTAATTGGATGAATTGTGTTATGGACTACACGCAGCATTGACTGTTGGAATACGCTATATGTCTTTGCAATATATTTTTTGTGTTGGATAACTGTTATTATTTTTGGGTTGTATCTATTTAAAGAATGTGATTGTTTAAAACCTATCAGGTTCTACATTGACATTTACCTTAAGATTGCTCAGGGAGGAGTGCATTTACATACTTACAGTAACAGTGTGGAGTTTTGGAACTTTAAAAAAATTCCTCTAAAATCAGCCGAACTACGAATTCCGATTTACTCACCTGTTATCAGGAGATACCTCAGTGCTGCATCTTTCAGCCCACTACTGATCCTTAAAAGTAATTCTAACCATACTTAGAGTAACTTGAATTCCCTTCCATAAGCTAACATTGACTGGTTTCACTTGGAAATTCTTCTAAGTGTGGAGTTTTGGAAATTTAAAATATTCCTATAAAATCAGCCGAACTACGAATTCCGATTTACTCACCTGTTATCATTAGAGACCTCAGTGCTGCATCTTTCAGCCCACTACTGATCCTGAAAAGTAATTCTAACCATACTTACAGTAACTTGAATTTCCTTCCACAGGCTAACATTGACTGGTTTCACTTGGAAATTCTTCTAAGTGTGGAGTTTTGGAACTTTAAAATATTCATCTAAAATCAGCCAAACTACGAATTCTGATTTACTCACCTGTTATCGGGAGAGACCTCAGTGCTGCATCTTTCAGCCCAGTTCTGATACTGAAAAGTAATTTTAACCATTCTTGCCAGTAACTTGAATTTCCTTCCATGGGATATCATTGCCGGCTGTATAATATATATATATGTGATGTCACTGACCATGTCATGAGTGATGTAATATGTGACGTCATCAGCAGTGCATTGCAGGCGCGCAAGTTATAGTGAGTCCAACTAACTATAACGTGGGATTTTTCAATGGTTTTATGGCAGTAAAATTTCCAGCTAACTATAACTGGTGTGAAACCTCTGGATTTTTTCAGTGAAGGTTTTTTAAATGCTAATTCCTAACTATAACTGGTCTGAAACCTATGGTTTTTTCAGTGAATTTCAAAGTTTTTTCTATAGCAAATTTCTATAGCTATGTAATGTAATATTTTTTAAAATGAATCCTATATTGTATATTTATGTAATACAATTTTTTTTATGTATATTGTTCATCATTTTTTTTGGTGTTTTTTTGCCCTGGAGCGCTCCCGGTGCGCGTACCGGTGAGCGCACCAGTAAGCGCAGTATTCCGGCACGCCCCGGTGCACGTACCGGGGCGCGTCCCGTTAGCGCACCCAGAAAAAAAAAGAAAAAAAAATAATGAAGGAGTGAACATAAAGAAAGGGGACAGAAAGAGTGGTGGAAAGAGAAAGAGAGCTAGAGGGAGGAACACAGAGAGACTGTGTAATAGATAGTAATACAGAAAAAAGGTGTTAGAGGAAGTAACTGAGAAAAGGAAAGACATGGGGAGTGACAGAGAGAAAGGACAGAAAGAGAAAAGGAAGGAGTGACAGAAAGGGACTGGGTGAACCAGAAAAGAAAGGAAAGTGAGGGAGTGTGGGTGAATGTTGAATGTTGTAGGAAATTAAGGAAAAGGGAAATAAACATGGAGGATAAGAATAAGTGAGGGAACCAGAGTAAGGAAACAGGGGTAACGTAGGGTGAGAGAAAAGTAGTGAGGGTAAAGCAAAGGATCATGACAAAATACATTTTTTTAGTCACACTTACCATATATTTAATATAAACTTAATTATATTTTTGTCTACACTTTGTATCTGTGAAAGAGAGAACAAAAAATAAGTTATAATCAGTAGAATATATATTTTAAAATAAAAGAGACAAGTCAAGAGGTTAAAAATCATAAAAGTGTATAAAGAAATAAAGCAAGAGTGAAGGATACAGAAAGGGAAATAAAGTAATGTAGAAGGACAAAAAGAGTGAAAAATAAATAGAAGAAAAGCAAATTACTAAGAGTAAGGCAGATAAATTCAGTGACAAAGAGGAAGAGAAGATGAGAGAAATGAAGTGAAGGTAAGTAAGATACAAAAAGAATGTGACAGAGTACGAAAAAAGAGATGAGTGTGTAAAGAGAAATTAGTAAAAGAGCAAAGGAGGAAAAGACGGAAAAGGCAAATAAAGCAGAGAGACTGAAAGCTGAAAAGTGGTGCAAGGAACAGAGGGGATGCAGACAGTTGAAATGGGAATGAGGGGTTGTGAAAAAAGTGGAGTAAAAGAACGGGGATGAAACAGAGTGAGAGAAAGGCAGTGTGAGTGAGTAAAGAGAGCTGAAAAAGGGTGGAAAAAGGAAAGTGAGTGTGAGACAATGGGAAAACAATATAAATTACACAAAACAAACTATAGAATAACTTCTACAACATGTTACATAGTTTATTTTTGCTGTTCTCAGAATATATTGAATTTCACTAAAAACAGTGAGTTCAAACTATTCATCATATGACAGCGGGGAAAAAAAACACAATCTAAAAGATTGTGTTTAAAAAAAACCATATAAACTTACAAATCACATATTTACACTAATCTTTGATTCACTTACTTTTCCTTGAGGCCAAATAGTAGATCGTGAAGGTCCTTTTCATTGGAAAGCACTCTGCTGTTCTCTAAAACTTCCATTTCATCGACTTTCTATAAAAAAACTCTAAGAACATCTGAAATATGTCTCAATTTTTTCTTTTTCTCTTTGTGTTAAGTTATGACTCTTTGCTAATTCCAACACTATTCCTTACGGCCAAATAGTGTCAGATTTATCAGTCTATTTTCAAACTCAGAAATTACTGTTTACCCGGTGTTTTGAAAGAAAAGCTCATACCACATTTTCTCAATGTATAACTATTCAGATTACCATCTCTGGATCACTCATGTTCAACATTTCCTATAATACTGATATCACTTACTATGAGATCCACTTACGGTACCTATATGAGAACTGGATTTCTTATATTATGTTCATCACTTTTACTCACAATATAATTTTAAATAGCAGACTAACTTTTATTAACTGCTCATGTCTTTATAGACCAATTACCTTTAGTTAAATTTCGGTTCTAAAAACACTAGGTAAGAATTTTTTAGGTCAAAAGGAAAATGTTGTTTGAAAGTCAAATGAGTATCATTACAGAAGGACCAACCTTTTCGACATTTTAAATAAGCTGTATAATGCCCTGATGTTGTTGAAGGAACGTCATGATAAATAATAGCTACAGTTACAAAGGTTCTTCCTGAAATTGATAACTGAGAAGCCACGAAATTTTTATTAGAAGTTGTCAATTTAGTTCCATCAGATCTACATCGTTGAAACATTAAAATGACATACTGTCCATAAGTTTGTATAAATAATGTGGACAGCATTGGATACTTACATTGAGAACAAACCATATTATGATCAGCTGCTTTAAGTAGATTATTAAAAGACACTGTCAAGTCAAGTCAAGTCAAGTCAAGTCAAATAACTTTATTCGGTTATTTAAAAAAACAACCATAAAAGTATTACAAATAAAACAAATATTAACACATGATTACATGAAAAGATTTTTAAAATGACTTGATCATGTTTAGCATCTGTAATTATAAGGATAAAAAACGAATTTTTACAGGCAAGGGATACACTCTAAAATTAATTAAACAATCATAATAAAGATAAAATTGGTTTAGCTAAAAATGTATCAATTACAAGAGCAGTTAACCCTCCATACTTTTTCTAAATTTAAGAGCCACTTTTAAAAAACTACACACAAATAAAATGCAGTCCCATCCTAACATCTGCAAGTAATAGATTGCTGGTCTGTATTGAGTAAAATGCAATTTTTTAAGACAGGGTTTTATAAAGAGCCTGCGTGGAATATCATAAAATGAACAGAAGAATAAAAAGTGTGCCAGGTCTTGCGGAGACTTTTCGTCGCAGCCGCAAGCCGGCGACACTTGACCACGATGAGCTCCCTTTGGCACGGCCAGCAGTAAGTGAAATAAGTCCAGCCTGAATCTTGTCAACAGGAAGCGATCGTAACCTGTCATTGGCCATGACAGGTACGGTTCCATGAATATAGTAGTTTTTAGTATCACATGTTTACGTACGCTTCCCTTCCTTATTTCACCGGCCTCCCTGTCTAGATAGCGCAGAGTAATAAAGGCCTTCTTCACAGACATGACATCCTGTTTCGTGATAGAGTTCGGATTTGAAAAAAGTTCAGGGCGCCCAATTTCCCTAAAACAGTTGTCTAGATATCTTAGCCAGGGGACCTTAAATCTGTTTTCCCATGTTAGTGCTTCCCTCAGTATTAGCTGGGTAAGGGAGACATCACTATTTGTCCAGCATTGTAGCCAGCATACTAGGGGTTTTACTGCTATTTTGTCACATAGGAATGGTACTCCTAGCTCCTCGTGTACGGAGAAGTTTGCTGTTCCAACAGGGACCCTTAATATCTTTTTGAGAAAGTTATTTTCTACAGTCTCGAGTGCCCCTAATGGAACATATCCCCATAACTCACTACCATAGGACGCTATGGCAACACTCTTGGCCTGGTAGAGTTGTAGTAATGCTGCCACTGGGCTGTTGCCCATTTTTCTCGCAAAATTAAGTATAGCAGCATTTGCCCTGATTACCTCTCCCCTTTTTTTTTGGACTACAGGTCCCCAATTCATTTGGTGATCGAATAGGACCCCCAGGTAGGAGAAGGTTTTGGTAGTAGGAATTTTTGCCCCCTTTACATTTAGACAGGTCGATTTTTTACTGCCTTGGCCAACCTTCATTACGAAGGATTTAGAGTTATTTATACTCAAATCACGGGATTTCATGAATGTAAAAAAGGAGTTCAGTAGGGTTTGAAGACCATTAGCAGTTCTAGACAAGAGGACTGCGTCATCCGCATAAAGCAGGACTGGCAGTCCCTTACGGCCAATATAGGGATAGTCTGCTCCTGTGCTTAAAAGTTGCTCTTCCAGGTCGTTTATATATAAATTAAAAAGGAACGGGGCTAAAATGCACCCTTGACGGACACCCCGGCGCACACTGAATTCTTCTGTCACATTTAAATCCTGTGTGAACCGGACATTTGCCCTTGTATCAGAGTGCATGTCTGCCAGAAAATTAATTAAATTCTGCTCTACGCCCATTTTCGCCATGGCGGTCCAGAGCCCTCCGCGGCTCACACAGTCGAATGCTGACGAGAGGTCCATGAACGCCATGTGAATAGTACCTTGTCGGGCCTTGGTGTACTTCCCTATAATTAGGTACAGATTCAAACACTGGGTAACGGTGGAATGCAGGCCTGAATCCATATTGAATGGGGGATATTACTTTATTTTCGTCAGCCCATGTAACCAGTCTATTTAAAATTACACCCCGCTACTTTAACAATGGAGTTAATTAAGGATATTGGCCTGTAGCAGAGGGGGCTATTACGGTCCCCTTTCTTAAACACGGGTACGATAGTAGATACCCCCCAAGACTTGGGGCAACCAGAAACCACAGCCGCATTAATTACTGAGGTAAGAACTGGTGCCCATAGTGAACTGCAGGATTTAAAAAGGTCGGGTGGGAGATTATCCGGTCCCGGAGCCTTGTTACTGGTGAGCCCTTCAATTCCCTTTTCGACTTCATTTATTGTGAAGAGCAATGGTTTTTCCTTTGATACAATGTAAGTGTATTCCGCCTGTAGCTCATTACTTTTAAAAATAGAACTAAAGTAATTAACCCACTCTTCTTCTGCGATATTTGTGCCCATTGAGGAGTCAATTGGGTTATCAAAAAGAGGTTTATTTATGATGTCCCAAAATTTTGCACTATTTCTTAATATTTCAGGATCTAGTAAAGACTCCCATACATTTTTTTTTACCTCATTTTTACGGGTTGCGAGGGCCTTTTTATACCTGGTACGCGCAGCTTTTATTAGTGCCTGGTCTCTAGTTTTGGTTTTCAATGCCACCTTAAGCTCACGGCTAACCTTGGAACAATCTTTATCAAACCATTTCGGATTGTTATTTATATTACCTCTGGTTGTCACCGTTAGTAATGATCCTACTTTTTTTGCAACTCCCTCATAGGATGCCAGAATTTGTTGTGGTGTTGATACAGGTGATGTGCATAATAAAAATTCAGAATTACATATGTTATTAATAGATTTATACAGATTTTCATGGTTCACCATTGACTATTTTAGGCGACGCTTCCCATTTGTATGTTTTGTGGACCCACAATCTACTTGTGGCTTTCGCTGTTCAAAAATTTCCCCACCCATTGTAATACATATAGGATTATGATCACTATAAATACTCATTTGGATTTGGAAATTCAGGACAGTATTAGCAAGGTCAGCAGATAGTAAAATATGGTCTATGTATGATCCAGTAATGTGACCTTTGAACGTGGGGGGTAGAAAAAAAGAGTTTGGTCCGCCACTGTTGACATTGCAGAAATTAAATTGTTTTAATTCATTAGTGAGTTCAAATCTGTTCCACGCCGCGAGTGGTCAAAGTGGAAACCTTCCAGGTCATTACATCCTAGATGGTTAATGACTGTCTCTCCGGGGTTTCCACATGAATGAGTATTGAAGTCACCAACTAGTAATAGCCGACTGGACAATCTCTCAGCATTTTTTCTCAAAAGGTCACATAAAAATTGAATATTACAGTCGCCTAAGTGATTGGTTGCATTGTAAAAATTAATCAGAGCATAAGTGGTGTTACCCCTCTTCAACTCCAAAACCTGGATATTTCGATTGCCAGAGTAAAACTCTGATTTGGAACATTTAAGAGCCAGATTAACGTAAATTGCCAAACCCCCTTTTGCTCTACCACTGGGTGAGGGTTCTGCCGAGGTGAAAAAGCTCTGGTAGCCCTCAATGTGTACACCCATGTTTCCTGTAGGCAAATTATTGCGTATTGTTTAACAATAGACAGCCAGCCGTCGTCATTGGACTTATTGTAGAGCCCTGCAATATTCCAAGATATCAGACTTTTATTACAAAGTAATGGTGGGTTAGAAGTTTCGGTATTTATGTCTTTATTAATTTTTACAGGTGGAATAGCTTGTATTTCACTTAATTGTCTGTCCACCTGTCCCACCACAGAATTATGTGTTGTGTCGTTAGTTATGGAGTTATATATATCTGGTGGATTGGTAGAGCAATTTCTCTGGGCTGGCAAAGCAGATAAATCATGGGTAAATCCGTTCATCACGATTGAATAATTCTCGTATCCTGGTTCTACACCCTGATGTCTAAAATTGGCAAGGCTAGGGGAAAGGGGCGTATCAGGTAGTCATTCTACCCCATCCAATCCTCCCTCTCCATAAAGAGCGTTGAACCTGTTTGAAGTGGGGATATTATACTGATTGTTAAAGTGGGTTGGATATTGGTATTCGTGATGATATGTCAATTGGGGCCTTTCCCACCTATCTAAGCTGTGTCCCCACCTGTTGTCCAGCGCGGCTATGCCCCAACCATTTAGTGTATCGTTCCTGGTTAATCTTAAGGGGGCATGATTTTTCTTAGGGTAAATCATACTGCGTTGTTTTTTGCCAAAAAATTCTAAAGTGAGAGGGACAATGGTGCCTTTCCCGCGCTGAGGGGGAAATATATTTTGTAGGATATTTAGCAATGTATTTCAGTGTCAGGGATTTGGTTTCCTACCTCCTGAGATGTAATTTCTACCTATGGAGAGTTAGGTGGAGGACTCATGGGGTGTAAAATAGGAGATTGGCTTAGACCCAATGACTGTCTTCTGTCACTGTTGATCTTACTTACTACATGAACCATGTAGTTATCCATAGTGTTTTCTACAACAGTAGTGATCTTTTTCGGCATCCTGGATAAAAGTGTTAGAAGCACAGATTTTTAGACAAGGCAGTTATGAACAAGTAATGCACCGGGAATAAAAAGGAGAAATGCAGAGAATAATGCGATGTACATAGGACAAAGTACAGATGGTCTTATTTTAACCAAGAGGCTTTTTACCAGTGCGGACAGTATAGCGGACAGTATAGCGTGCCCAGTCCAGTCTCTCCCTGTCTCGGACTGTCTAAGACTGTCCGCCCTTTGTCCGGGCTTCGTCCGGCGTCCCGCACACGCGTCCCGCTATGCGGCAGAGGTGTGTCTTTATAGGGGGCGGAGCAGGTGCGGGAAGAGACCCAGGTGCGCTCCGATGATCCTACGCGGAACTCTGGGTCTCGCAGTCCCGGCCCCTGTGTGGACAGCCTCACTTGGTCCTGGCGCTGATTTTCTCCTTTCCTCACGGCACAGTTTGCTGGCAAAACACGGCAGAGTCACGATAGCACTGGTCAGCTGCAAACGGCACCCGCGAAGCGGGGTCCGCGGGCTGTTTTAAAGAGCAAGCAATCAGGGAGGAGCAGGCAAGCAATCAGAAGGGAGCGGGGGCGGGAAGAGACCCAGGTGCGCTCCGATGATCCTGCGCGGAACCCTGGGTCTCGCAGTCCCGGCCCCTGTGTGGACAGCCTCACTTGGTCCTGGCGCTGATTTTCTCCTTTCCTCACGGGACAGTTTGCTGGCAAAACACGGCAGAGTCACGATAGCACTGGTCAGCTGCGAGCGACACTGATTTTCAGTCTGGTAAAGTCAAATATATAAATCTTTCAGTGTCTATTCTAGTACTACTTGATAAACTACAATTGTCGCAGTCATGCTGCCATTGATAAGAAAGCCTAAAAAGATTTTCTACATCTACACCTTCATCTTCCAATACACCAAACATATACATTAAAAATTCCTAACAATCCTGCTGAATATTTTGTGAAAATTGTTTTTGACCTGAACATATATCTAAAAGATTTCGAATTTCGGAAACACTTTCTATTTTTGCTCTATCACTGCTACATTTCTGAAACACAGAATTCAATAAACCGCAGAATCTTTGATCCCGATTTTCAACAATCTGTTCTTGTAAAGTTTTAAGAAAAAAAACAACATTAACCACTACATTAGCATAGCAGTTGACACCCGAACTGTTTTCAAATTGAAATCCAACAACATCTTAAACAGAATCCTTTTTCTTTCTGCTTACAATTACAGTTTCATCTACTTTTTGTCTTTTTGCTACTACCTCACTGCAATTATTCTCATTTCTTCTTTTTCGGCCTACTACACGTTTTTCAAACAGAGGATATTGAGGCAAATGTGGAGCATACTCTCTTCCTAACCTATTGTATTCTTTAACACAATCTAGATCTGCACAAATTTTTGTCTCATCACACTCAATCAAGTACAATCCTGATAAAGTTCTGACTCATGATAATGCCACATATGCCATACCCTCTTTAAACACAGAACTTCCAATGTTCACCAAAGCACTATCTACACTTAAACCTTGAGATTTATGAATTGTCACCGCATATGCCAAAGAAACCGGAAACTGTTTTCGGCGAACATATAAGTCTTTTACAAGCAAAAATCTAGCAGAACAACGACTAATTTGTTGTACTTGCTCAATGCCATAACATTTTATTTTTAAAAATTCAATTCCATCACTATTTCTATAATTCACAAAATCAACAACATGACCCATTGCTCCATTTACCAGACCTCTTTCAACATTTAAATTCCTTCTCAAAATGATACGACAATTTAAACACACATTCAGAGTCTTTTCAAAACCAGCTGTTTTAGATATACTTTTCTCTAATGAATCCAATTTTGTTTTAAAATTTTCTGACAAAACAATTGTTGCACCCATATGCTCTATTTTATCTATTGCTTCCAGTTTCACAATCTCTTCATTTTCTAACTTTAACATTTTGTTGTTGAAGATGGAACATTCTTGCAGAGTTGGCATCAAACATATCCCAGATTTCTTCTCAGTAATTTTCTTAAAAATATTCTCTGGAAGAATGTTTTCATTTGGATACAAATTTGAAATTAATCGAGCATGTAAAGCTTCTTTCCCAAGCTCACTTACTTTTCCGATTCTTACATCTTGTAGAATATTTTTATAATCTTCATCCTTTGCCTGTCGCATATTTTGAAGCAGTTCTGCATATTTAAAATGTAACCATATATTAACGTTTCCAATGCTTCCAAGGGACTTCCTGGTATCGTCATGCGTGAGCATTTTAAACACTGGTTGTCCTTTTAGATCTCCAAAAAGAATAATGTGTTTTCCTCCAAATAACACATCATACTCTGTTCTAAGAATTTCTTGCATTCTCAAATGCACAAAAGCAAGCATTAGATTTGAGACCATGCTTACTTCATCAATGATAAGAAGTTTCATGTTCTTCAGGACTCTGGAAACTTCAGAACACGCATCTCCAGATAGCTTGTTGTAATGCAATTTATTATCATGCTCAACTGGCAGAATCAGTAAACGATGTAGAGTAATCCCTTTAATGTTATGTGCTGCCAGTCCAGTTGGAGCAGTTACAACACAAGACAGCGGTGATTCAGTCCTTTTCTGCAGATTAGTTGCAATGGCTTTAATCAGAAAACTTTTTCCTGTTCCCTCTTCTCCACTTACGTACAGTCGGACAGGCTTAAGTGATGTACATGAGCACTCTTTTTTCTCATGTCTGAATCCATGTTCAATCTGTTCTGTGACTTTGTAATATATCTTTTTCTGCTCAACGTTTAGTTGCTTTACCAAATCTTTTAAGTTAACTACATCCTCTTGAGCTTGTTCCATAGCTCTTTCCACCTCATCCATGGCAGTTGCAGCTTCATTTTGGATAATTGGTCCTCCTAGTGGATCCTGACTGAATGAAGTAGAACTCTGACTGTCTTGAGAACTGTCTCTACCAATCTCTCCAGCAATTGTGGCTTCTTGCTCTATTTCTTCGTTAAACATTTGCAGATAATTTGGAAAAACAGGACATTCTATGGTATCCTTGGTTGCATTAAAAGAGTCTTCATAACAGAGAAAATCTCCAAGTAGTTCCTCTTCTGTACGCCATGGCTTAAAGAGTTGCAAAAGAGCTAAATAGTAAAATTCTCTTTTGTCTGGAGATTCGCAACTCAATTTTCGATGATTAATCAAATGGCCTTTTCTCTGCTTCACTAGACATCCTTCATACCCAATGACAGCATATTTTCCATTATTGATATCTTCTGTGATGTTCCTCTTATAACTGTAGTTTTGCAGAACTTCATACAAACAAGTGTTCTCAAGGTGAGTACTTCTATTTGGATAGTATGTATCCAACATGTTTGTCTTCAAAATATCTGTACTGTTTGGTTCTTTCTCCGCCAAATATTCAATTTCTTATACAGATTTTAAAACTCATTTCGTGTTCCAGAAAGACCTAGACTCACCCAAATGATTGTTCTTGATTTGGCATAGAGACTTGCTGATGATAACCGATCAGAACATTCATATGCTCCAATTTCTCGATGCGACAACATCTTCAGACTGAAACTGTATAATTTTTTACTTATACTCTTTTCATGTGAAATGTCTTCCAACATTTCC
Source organism: Lissotriton vulgaris (assembly GCF_964263255.1). Taxonomy (NCBI): domain Eukaryota; kingdom Metazoa; phylum Chordata; class Amphibia; order Caudata; family Salamandridae; genus Lissotriton; species Lissotriton vulgaris. Next base: position 922,840,318 of record NC_141699.1, read on the forward strand.
TTCAGTTCGGTCTTTTCTTTTTTTGTGATGTAAGACGTCACATATCGAGCCACAGCAATAGAGTTGTCAGCAACGAACTGAATATCCATGTTAGCATTCCACATGGATAAAATCACTGTGTTGTAGTCGTTGATGTACTTGGACTCTTCATTTCTTTTTAAATTGTATGTATTTTTTGGTGATTTCCTTGTCACAGTATGTCGCAGAGAAGACATCAAATTATTTACTCTTCCTTTAGAAATCACTGGTCGTGGAAACGCGAAACGACATTTCGTGTAGAACTTGTCCTTGTTTTTAAATTTTCGACGACAGTACTTTCCACAACGATGGGATTGAAAACGTAAAACTTGTTGCCTTAAACTGTTTTCTTCAGTAGTTTTTGGAACAGCACATGTTGAATATTCTTCAATTAAACTCATCACTGTGTCATCCGAATCAGTTCCAAATTTGGGTGCATCTTTAATCCATAACAACATATGTATGTGAGGAGCACTTCTCGCTTGATACTCCTTCCTCCAAAAGAAATCCAAAACCTCTCCAAGGGGAGGATTTTTTTTGTTGGTAATAAAAGACATCATAGTTTCAAATCTATGATTAAAATATCTGCAAACATTCACTGGATCCAAAGAACACAGTTCTCCAGGTGTTTTCAATTCTATATTTTGTATGTTTCCATTTGCCTCTCGTGGAAATTGAAGTAAGTCGTCCCATGCATACTCAGCACAGCTAAGAGTGAGGAACCATGTAGGAGTTCCTACGTTTCTTAGCATACATTTCAATTCCCCATGACGACAGAACCAATACTCATTTGTTCCACGCTGACATGCCATGAGATTGATTAGCTGAGATTCCAAAATACTGTCTTGCAGATTGACTTTCTCCATAAAGTCAGTCGCCGAAACATTTTGCAGATGAGCTCCACTTTTCAGTATATGATTAACTGCATAAGAAAGCCCAGACAAATCACTTTCATACAGTAGATGAAACAAATACGGAATGCATTGATGAAACCTTGGATCTTCAGCATATAATCTTAAAGTCCGGTATTCAGCTGCAGGAATTTGAACTGGACGATCGTCATATCGTCCACCTCGACCTTTTGGAAATAACTGTGGAAAACAACGAGCTTCCAAACTTTCTTCCCATACACTAATAGGACTTCCTTTTGCTGCTTTCATTTGAACAAGTCAATTGCATTCCCCATTACTTCTTTGGAATGCAAAGGATGAACAGTATAATGTTCATATATGTCTTCACTTCTAGACACATCAACTTTTTCAATTTGGCCAACTGAACAATCACTGTCTTCTTCTGTAGCTGTTTCCTCTGCTCCAACACTTACATCTTTGTAGTACTCATTGTTTTTGACCAAATACAACGTTGCCTTTTTGACTTTCCTAACATCCACTAAATCTTGTCAGATTTTCTTACTCTTTGTCGGAACCCCATTAACTAGAATAACCAGAGGATTCTCTTCTTCTCTTTCTACACCAATTGTATCAATATTTTTCTTGACATCTAGAGGCAAATAAACAACTCTTCCCTTTAATCCTCTTTTTAAATTTGTAGGAGGCAATTTCCCTATCTTAGGCTCCACGCGAACAATAGCCTGAAAAGGATGCACACATTGAATCAAAATAGATTCATAAGTATTTAAATCCATCAATTCAGAAGGAATATCTATCAACTGAAGATTATTATGAACAGCTCTAGCAGGCATTCTATTTTCATTTAATTTTTTCAAACAATAATTACAAATACGCTGATCAAAACTCAAATCAAAAGAATTCTCCACCAACAAATAACTTACAAAATCCTTCCATTCACTATTGTTTTCCAATTCACATTTTGCATATAAATCAACTAACCTAGTCTGAATCTTATAATGAGTCCGTCGACAACACACACAAGTTAAATTAGGCCTTTCATGTGATTTCACCTTAAACTTGGTAATTTCCTCATCAAACTTTTCTGTACTTGAAATCTGTACATTGTCTTCCACATTACCATCCATTACTACATCCATTTCTACACTGTCCTCTTTGTTCCCAAAATAACAAAACTCAATTTCTTCACAAATAGTCTTCACATCTACTTCAGATCCATGCAAAAGAGCACTGTTTTAACTGTTTAAACTTAAGTGCTGGACTTTTGCATAATACAACCTTCTCACTAATTTCCTCACCCTATTATGATGCACTGCTAACGTCCTAAAGTGATGAAAAACACTCTGACATACTTTTCTAAAAGACAAGCCAGTGAATGCCCATGCAAACCTGTGTTTTCTCTCACTCTGCAAGGATCTAACTCTTGCAAGATCTTCATTTTCTGTTTTACACTTTTCTTACTATATGTACGTAAGAAATTTCGAAGCAAATCGATTGAATCCTGTCGCACACTACAAATACTACTGCACTTCCATGTGTACACTGGACCCTTAGTACGTCTCCCTAAAACTTCATCAGCTAACACCTCTTCTGCATCTCTAGACACAAGTTTCTCTTTTTCCATCGGACAACCATCTTTCACCTCATATGCTCGACCACTGGTGTCAACTGCATGCACCAAATCATTTTCCTGAAAGTAACCCTCCTCATTAAAAAATGGCTCAGAACTTGAACTATGCATCCATTCTCCAGAAAATACTTCACAAAAATTAGTCCGATTAATTATTCTTTTCCATCTACTATTCGATTTGAAAACATCAATTGCCTTCTTAAGTATCCTAATTTTATTGATTACTAAAATAAATAATTTTTTCTTAACTTCAAAAGCCTGATCAACAATCTTCTCTACACTTTTCTTTTTCTTGTAAAAAGCAGCTCTCTGTTTACCTTTCTTTTCATTTTTTAGCAAATTTAAAACGACCCTATTGCGAAACATTCGTCTACGAATGTCCCTGAATTGATTTTGCCTTCTATTGCTATCCATACTCTTCTCTCCTGCTCCAGTAGTAAAATTTTTTGAGGGCCTCTCCTTCATTTTCAAATTTGCTCTCTCCTTCTGGATCTTCACATTCCCGTTAACATTTTTTTTTCCTCTACATATGTTCCGAAAAAAAGACTTAGTTGTCTTACCAGGAGCTTTTTTTGTGTTTTTTGAAGTACTTGTTGTAGGGTATTCCTTTAATTCCGTTGCTGATTTTGTTATTTTCTGTATGGTATTTTTTCTTCTCCTTTGCCTTGACGGCATTTTTGCTTACTTTTGAAATGTTGATTTCAATCTGTGGTAAAGAAAAAAATAACACATTATAGACCACTATTAGCAAACAACAAAGCAATGACAATAAGCAAACGATATAAACACTAATTTGCAACATATCTAAGTTTATACCACCGCAACTATATAACTAGGAGTAAGACAAAGAAAAACAGCTAGAGGGAGTAACACAAAGACACAGAGAGACTCAGACAAAGAAAACAGGTAGAGGGAGTAAAACATAGAGAAGGACTAAGACAGAGAGAGTGTATAATATGTTGAAAGACAGAAAAAGGATGTAATAGGGAGAGGGAGTAAGTCAGAAAAGGCAGTAAGTCAGAAAAAGGATGTAACAGGGTGTAAAACAGAGAGAGGGTGTAACAGGAAGTAAGACAGAGAGAGGGTGTTAGAAGGGAAAAGGTTGTAAAAGAGACTAAAACAGAGAGAGCCTTTAAAGGAAGAGACAGAGAGTAAGTTTGAGAGAGGGTGTAAGAGGAAGTAAATCAGAGACAGGATGTTACAAGAAGTAGGTCAGACAGAGGGTGTAACAGGAAGAGAGAAAAAAGTCAGAAAGAGGGAGAGAGAGGGTATAAAACAGACAAAAGGTGTAATAGGGAGTAACTCAAGGACAGAATATTACAAAGAAAAAGGTTGATTAGATAGTATCTGCATGATTCAAAAAATATATTAGCACATTTCACAATCATGTCATCTATGTTTCCTCAGAGTAGTCATGTTTTTTGATAATGCTTAGTTAAAACATTTTGCTGCATAGAGAAATTGTCTTTTGTGAAATAGTGAAGTTTCAGTAGTGAAATTGAATGCTTGTACATAGGACCTGTGCTGTGTTTCTAAAATGTAATTTTAAAAACGATTTTGGGGTAATGGAATGGCTTTTATATTTTTGATAAGGAATTAATAGTGTTTACCTCATTAAATAAATATATTTGAACCTTTTACAATGATGTCACCTGCGTTACCTCAAATTAGGATGCAGATTGAGCTTCTTTCTTGTTGGTTTGTGTCATGTTTTTTATTAATGCTTGGTAAATAGATTTTGCTAAATATAGGTATTGCATTATATACAATTGAGAAGTGTTACTAGTGACATGGAATGCTTGTACATAGGACCTGTGCTGTGTTTGAAAAATGTTATTTAAAAAACGATTTTGGGGTAAATGCATGGCTTTTATATTTTTGAGAAAGAATTAATAGTGTTTGCCTCATTAAATAAATATATTAACACATTTCACAATCATGTCACCTGTGTTTCCTCAGATTAGTAAACAGATTGAGCAGATGAGGTGAGGCCTATCCAGGGGTGCAAATGAATTGAGCACTGTGTCCAATAGTGCAATGGACACGACTAACCTTCTCTGACCCTTGGGCAAGCCTCACCTCCTCTGTGCCCCCTTGACAGACCTCAATGTATTGAGTATAATTAATGGTGACAGGGTGCACATGAGGTAAGGCCTGAACAGGAGTGCAGATGAGGCGATGCCTGTCCAGGAGAACAGAGGAGGTGAGGCCTGTGTCGAAGAGTACAATGGACAGGACTTCAAAAAGCTCTCCCCCACTGCATACTAAAACACAGACTTCACCTCCTTTGCACCCCTGAACAGACTTCACTCCCACTACACTCTTGAACACAGGCCTCACCTCCTCTGCACCCCTGTGCAAGCCTCACCTAATCTACAACCCTAAACAGGCTTCACCTCATCTGCACCCCTGGACAGGCCTCACCTCATCTATACCCCTGGACAGGCCTCACCTCATGTACACTATTTATTCCTTCTCAAAAATGTAAAAACTATTCATTTACCCCAAAATCATTTTTCGCATCACATTTAAAAAACACAGCACAGGTCCTATGTACAAGCATACAATTTTACTACTGAAACCTCACTATTTCACAAAACACAATTCCTCTATCTTGCATATGTTGATATCAAGTATTTCCAAACAACATGCCACAAACCAACAAGAAATAAGCTCAATCTGCTTCCTAATCCGAGGTAACGCAGGTGACATCATTGTAAAAGGTTCAACTATATTTATATAATGAGGCAAACACTAACAATTCCTTCTCAAAAATATAAAACCCATTCATTTACCCCAAAATCGTTTTTTAAATAACATTTTAGAAACACAGCACAGGTCCTATGTACAAGCATTCCATGTCACTAGAGAAACTTCTCAATTTTACATAATGCAATTCCCCTATGCTGCAAAACCTATTTACCAAGCATTATCCAAAAACATGACACAAACCAACCAGAAAGAAGGTCAATCTGCATCCTAATCTGAGGTAATGCAGGTGACATCATTGTAAAAGGATCAAATATATTTATTTAATGAGGCAAACACTAATAATTCCTTCACAAAAATATAAAAGGCATTCATTTACACCAAAATCGTTTTTTAAATACCATTTTAGAAACACAGCACAGATCCTATGTACAAGCATTCCATGTCACTAGAGAAACTTCTCAATTTTACATAATGCAATTCCCCTATGCTACAAAACCTATTTACCAAACATTATCCAAAAACATGACACAAACCAACCAGAAAGAAACTCAATCTGCATCCTAATCTGAGGTAATGCAGGTGACATCATTCTAAAAGGTTCAAATATATTTATTTAATGAGGCAAACACTAATAATTCCTTCTCAAAAATATAAAAGGCATTCATTTACCCCAAAATCATTTTTTAAATAACATTTTAGAAACACAGCACATGTCCTATGTACAAGCATTCCATGTCACTAGAGAAACTTCTCAATTTTACATAATGCAATTCACCTATGCTGCAAAACCTATTTACCAAGCATTATCCAAAAACATGACACAAACCAACCAGTAAGAAGCTCAATCTGCATCCAAATCTGAAGTAATGCAGGTGACATCATTGTAAAAGGTTCAAATATATTCATTTAATAAGGCAACCACTAATAATTCCTTCTCCAAAATATAAAAGGCATTCATTTACACCAAAATCGTTTTTTAAATAACATTTTAGAAACACAGCACAGGTCCTATGTACAAGCATTCCATGTCACTAGAGAAACTTCTCAATTTTACATAATGCAATTCCCCTATGCTGCAAAATCTATTTACCAAGCATTATCCAAAAACTTGACACAAACCAACCAGAAAGAAGCTCAATCTGCATCCTAATCTGAGGTAATGCAGTTGACATCATTGTAAAAGGTTCAAATATATTTATTTAATGAGGCAAACACTAATAATTCCTTCTCAAAAATATAAAAGGCATTCATTTACCTCAAAATCGTTTTTTTAAATAACATTTTAGAAACACAACACAGGTCCTATGTACAAGCATTCAATTTCACTAGAGAAACTTCTCAATTTTACATAATGCAATTCCCCTATGCTGCAAAACCTATTTACCAAGCATTATCCAAAAACATGACACAAACCAACCAGAAAGAAGCTCAATCTGCATCCTAATCTGAGGTAATGCAGGTGACATCATTGTAAAAGGTTCAAATATATATATTTAATGAGGCAAACACTAATAATTCCTTCTCAAAAATATAAAAGGCATTCATTTACCCCAAAATCTTTTTTAAATAACATTTTAGAAACACAGCACAGGTCCTATGTACAAGCATTCAATTTCACTACTGAAACTTCACTATTTCACAAAATACAATTCCTCTATGCATTAAAATGTTTTAACCAAGCATTATCAAAAAACATGACACAAAACAACATTAAAAAAAATAATCTGCTTCCAAATCTTCTCCATAGAGCAAACAAGTCTCTATCTAAATTAAATGAATCATTTCTTACCTTTACAAATGCTTTGGGAGATAGAGAACAATGTCAGACACACACAACAATTTTTCTTTAGCAGAGCAAAAGGTATGCACTCCAGACACTGCAACCATGACTGGCACAGAAAACCTCTAATTCTACAGAGATATGCCTCATTACAACCAATCAAAACTCTTCCCTCACTATTTTCAAACCAACACCCCCCCCCCCCTCCGCCCTTTCTATCTGTTACCATAGCAACTCCCTCCTTACTTCTCAGGTTCAAAAGTTTATTCTACAATGTTGCAAATGAACTAAACAAGGATGTTTGACCTCTCAATACACCAGCTTATCCGATGAAATGTTTCTTTAATTGACTTTTTCATAACCATTCAAATTGCTTCTTTCACAAAACACAACCATGCACCCTAACTTTTAGTTTTCAACTATCTGAATCCACCAATCATTGCTTGTGATTCAAGAGCAGTGAAACTCCACAATTATTTTTTTGTAAACTCCTACTGGTCCAACTGCCATTTCATTCCCTCACTTCATCTGACTGCACCAGAACCTTCTCTCACCATGTATTCTGTCTGGATTATTGGACATAGCTACATCCACTGGGCTCAAAGGTATGCAGCTAGCAGAAATTTTCACAACCTTGATTTAACAAATGTGGAAATCAAGTGGATTGGCCAGAGAGGATTGAGATGTCACCAATTGATACCATTGTTGAAAACCTTTTTGCAGCTGCCAAACCCTGACCTCTTAATAGTGCACTGTGGAGGAAATGACTTGGGCACTTTGACTGGGGTACGTCTGGAAATGCTTTTAAAGGACACCTTTGATCAATTGATGGCACTTTTTCCACAAACTGCCTTGGTATATTCCAACATATGTCAAAGACAGTAATGGAACTGGTCCAACCAATTTTGTCCACAATTTGAGAAAGCACGGAAACATGTGAATAAATCTGTTTCTGCTTACATGAGAGACTATGGAATGGGTTCAATATACAACAATAACTTGCATTTCAACATGCAAGATATCTACAGAGGAGATGGTGTGCACTTCTCAGATGAGGGGAATAGAATATTCCTCCTGAATTTAAGACTGTGCATTGGAAACTACTTGTAGGTACCTAAATCAGCCACAGAACTCAAAAGCTCTTTTCAGAGCTACCCTACCTCTGATCACTCAAAATGATTATCTTTCTCTAACTTTTTTCACTATTTTTCACCAGAGTACGCTCCCCGGTACGCTCCCCGGTGCGCGTACCGGGCGCTCCCCCGCGAAATTTTAATTTTTTGGGCATATATGCCCCTCCTAAACTCCCCTCAGAAAACCTAGAGGGTCAGGGGGTGTCTACTGTGCCCCTTTTTACCCATTCCCAATGTTGTTTATCCTCCATCTTGTGTCTCAATTCGACTGAAACACAAAATAGCGGACTCCCGTAGCGCTCCTGGTACGCGTACCGGGGCGCGCACCGGTAAGCGCTCCCAAAAAAAATGTGGGAAATGAAATTACATAAAAAACACTGGACAGACTTTCACCAAATATAGAATAGACCCTACTACATACCAGTCCCTACCATTATCCCACATTTGATGGTATTCCATTGAGCCATTTGGACTGTAGCCCTGTCTAAATATCCTGAGGTAAATTACATGACAAAAACATATATGAAGTGTTACAATTTACAACCAATTAAAATGTTACTTTCATTTTCTACTTTTTTTTCCTGACATTTGATTGGTTATGTACATGAATATAAATGAAAAATGAGAGGGAAACACTGCCATTTTGACTACAACTACCTGAGATACATCTTTAAAGGATTTTCTCATTTATCTTCATCACCTTTCTATAAGGTAAGTTATACATTTGTAAGGGGCACTTTAAGTTCATTTGTAAAAACGTTTTCTGACAGTTATTTACTGTCCCTCTGTTATAATTACAGATTGAGATAGGCTTCTCTGTTATAGTTATAGATTGAATTAGGTTTGTCTGGTATAATTATGAATTTTCTTAGGCTTCTTCACATACACTTTTTAAATTTCTACTTCCTACCTCATACCATACACTGCCCAAAGATAACTTCACTGTTAAAAACTCACAAGTACCTGTCTGAACTTAAACCCAACAGTGCCCTATCTCTACTGATATATTTATTTTTTATGCAATTTACAGCAAGAAAATGGAAGGAGAACAAAGCAAATTTTATATTTCATTCGAAATTGATCTGGAGAACAATCCTAAGGAAGAGATTGATGAATTAGACTTTTTGGATCAGTCTCTGGACCAAGACTTACTTAATTGTGTGGAAGAAACGGAATCATTGAATCCAAATGAGGACATACCTGACGATATAATGTTGGAAATTCTTTTAGATTTTGAAAAATCACAGCAATAGATTTTTATTTAAAAATTTAAAATTATTCAAAACATTATTCTTTTTTATATGTAAATTATGAAATAGTACCAAAATGAATATAATATAAAGTGAGACTTATAGTATACTGTGCAACTTTTTTGTGTTACATAGAAATTTTACTCATAGTTACTTCCTTTCTCCCACTATATTATCTCCAATGTGTATTTAACATCTCTTTATCATCTCCTGCCTCCATGTTGTTTCTGCTTTCCTGACAGACTATAGTATAGGTTCCATATACCACAATAACTTCTGTAACAACATGCAAATTATCTACAGAGGACACAGTCTACATTGAATTTAAGACTCTGCATTGGTACCTACATGCTGGTACGTATATCACCCACACAACACAACAACTCTATGCAGAGCTACCCTAACTCTAAGCACTTTAAATTCTTATTTTACTATTTCACTGGGTTTTCCCCATAGTACGCTCCCCGGTGCGCTCCCCGGGAAAATAAAAAAAATAATTTTTTTTTTTGCCCCGCGGGGCCCTTTTATGGCCCCCACATCAAACCTAGGGGGTCAGGGAGGTGTACTCTGCCCCCTTATGGTCATTTCCCCCTTTGTTTTTTCCACCTCTTGTGTCTCGATTTTACCGAGACACAGGATGGCGGCCGCTCCGGACTGTTTCGAATTTTTACAGACACCCGAGAGCCAATCAGTTTTCTGTACGCAAGTCGCGTGGCGCGCCCAGTGCGCTCCCCGGTGCGTGTACCGGGGCCCGCTTATAGATATATATATTTTTTTGAACATAAATTACTCAAAAACCACTGGAGCACATATCTTGAGACATAGCAAAGGCACATCGGGCTACCAGTCCCTACAATTTTGCCAAGTTTGGTGGAAATCCGTTCAGCCGTTCAGGCTAAAAGTGAGGTCGACCGCCCTATGGAAATTAACATGGGGAAAACACGTTTTGGGATCCCCCTTTTATCTCGGCCCCCGCTTGCCGAATCCCCCCCAGACTTTCAGGGAAGGACCGGAGCGCCGCGAGGCCAATTTGAGGAAATTTTCAGGCAGGTTCGTCAACCGGCGCCAAAGTTATTCACAATAGAATTTTGAGATTTTGCATTGAAAAAAATCCTATAATTATAACTACCTACTGGCGACCGCCAGTAGGTAATATATATATATATATATATTATGTACAGAAAGGGCAGCACAACCGGATACTTTTTCAAAGTTAGTTTATTTCACAACACTCCACCGTGAGAAAGGCCGTGAGGCTGAAACGCTTCGGTGGAGTGTTGTGAAATAAACTAACTTTGAAAAAGTATCCGGTTGTGCTGCCCTTTCTGTACATAATTGATTTGGGGCTGTGATCCTGCCTTCGGGTCGAGCACACGCTGGTGAGCGCTCTCATGCGGAATGGATCGGACTGTTTGTAATATATATATATATATATATATCGCCACTTGTGCTCCTGCTGCTGCGCCAGCTATCAATAATCAGCCAACTTCAACAAGGACACGGAAGACCCAGAGTGCAGGTGAGTTTTTTTTATTTTATCGCACACCACGCCAGGATAACGTTTCGCCCTACACAGAGGGCTTGGTCACATATATATATATATATATATATATATATATATATACAAACAAAACTGCTTCTGCTGCAACGCTGCGACCCGTTGACAAGTGGCGTACACTCCGGCGAAGCAACCGGAAATCATATATCACACAAAAGTTCCAATATCGTACGCTCTCAGGAATCAAACCACAATCCAAAAGTGAAATAGAACCTTGGTTTATTCACACAACGCGTTTCGGCGACTTGCCTTGATCACGTGTGACAAAGTGTGTGAGAAAAGTGTGCCATTTTCAATAAAGTTACGTCAAAACAAAAGTAGGACTATGAACAAGAATACATTTGGCATCGGCCATTTTGGAATGGTGTTATAAACAAAACAGCATCCAATACAAGTAACATTGAAAATCTTGTCACTCAAGCTGGTTAAAAATGCATGATTATACAACGGTAATAGATCATGAGTGGTCCGTAATATTAGTGAGTCAAAAGGGAATGATATTCACCAAATGAACACAATTCATCATAACATAATAATAATATGCCGATGTGTAATATGATAATAATCCAACAAGTGCTGGGTGTTGTGGTGTGATCCCCATCCGCAGATAATACTCACATTACTTCGTATTGACAAGTGTCCATATGTATAGAAGAATGTCAAAACAAAAGTAGCACTATGAACAAGTATACATTTGGCGTCGGCCATTATGGAATGGTATTATGTACAAAAGAGCATCCAATACAAGTAATGTTGAAAGTCTTGTCACTCAAGCCGGTTAAAAATGCATAATTACACAATGGTAATTGATCATGGGTGGTCCGTTTATATAAGTGAGTCAAAGGGGAATGATATTCACCAATTAGACACAATTCATCATAACATAATAATAATATGCCGATGTGTAATTATATGATAATTAACCAACAAGTGCTAGGTGTTGTGGTGTGACCCCCATCCGCAGAGCATACCCACAATACTCATGTAGTGGTGATGATTGGCCTACTCGTATTCGGTGCTGAAATACAACACCAAGGTGCATCATGCATCATACATAGTACCTGTATTAGTAGTACAACCCTGCAAGGTTCCCTCATAATAAATCCAAGGGGGAAATCAAAGCAGAACTTCGTATTGACAAGTGTCCATATGTATAGAAGAATGTCCGGACCATACAACCAGTAATAGTCAAATGCTACTTATCCGCTCACATGCATGTGTGAGCATCTAGTGCCAACAAGGCATAGTCCCATTGGTGACAGTAACATAAAGTGCGGAACAGGTGCGAAAGAAATAACTGACCGTGAAAAAGTGCCTAAAGGAAGAGGTGAAAACCGGAACAAGTGCCAATGACAGTGGTGCCCATATTGAGGAATCCATTCATACTGGGAAGCCCTGCCTGTACTCCTGTAGATCAAAATACACAAAAAGGAAGAATATTTAGGTTAAAATGATTTGATTTTCCAGCACACAATTCAACATGTTGGAGAAAAGCAAGTAGATTAAAATCGATCACAATTCTGCATAATGGGCAATAATTCAACTGCAGCAAAAGACGCGGGTGGTAAATACAATCCTAGTCTGGAACTCGAATAGATCCCTACGAGTCTTCCCTAAGATGTATTTCTAACTCTTCATCCCAGTTAAGGCCACCCGGGTACTTGCTTTGAAAGTTAATGATATGTCTTGACTCATGTTGTCTCAGGGATAGCAATCTATCTCCCCCTCTGGGTTTAACCTGAACCTGTTCAATGAGCATGTAGCTTAACAAATTAGCATCTGAGTAGTGTTTCTCCCTAAAGTGTCGTGCCACCGGGTATTTGGGGTCCTGGTTGGTTATGGCCCTCCGATGTTCCAATATTCTTTTCTTAGCACTACACTTGGTACTCCCTATATACCATAGGTGACAAGGGCATTCGATAACGTACACAACATAGCTGGTACTACAAGTGAGAAATTGAGTTATTTTTCTTCTAACTCCATTGTAAACCAGTTCATTTTTGTAAACGCTGTTACTACAGGCTTTACAGTGACTGCAGGGATAGAAGCCCTGCAGGCCATGTTCCGTTGAATCATTGTATTGTGTAACGTCATTTCTAGATACCAGATCCCTGATATTCAGATTGCGTTTATAAGTTATGCTTGGTCGTTCCTTGACCACATTCCCTATGATGTTATCATGTCTCAAAATATCCCAATGTTTGGCTATGACTTTTTTGACGGTTGCCGACTGAGCATTAAAGGTAAGTATCAATCTGGTAGTCTCGTCAGTTTCATCCAGTACAGGTTCAACCTTTTCCAAGGTTTCCTTCCTGTCTACCTTTTCTGCTCTATTGGTAGCTTGCTTGATGACCCAGTTAGGGTAGCCCCTTTCTTTGAACCTCCCTGTTATGATGTCTCGTTCCCTCTCAAAGGCTTCCACTGAATTACAGTTTCTTTTGGCCCTCAACAGTTCTCCATAAGGTATGCTCCATTTGAGCACCTCAGGATGACTGCTGAGGGCATGCAATACGCTATTGCCTGCTGTATCTTTTCGAAACAATGAGGTACAAATACAGTTATTCTTAATCTCAAGTCTCACATCCAAATATTCAACCATGGTGTTACTGATGGTTCCTGATAACTTGATGTTGTATCTGTTGGCATTGAGATTAGTCATAAAGGTCTCTGCTTGTTCTTTGCTCCCCCTATAGACAATAAATAGATTGTCTATATAGCGGAGCCATACCACTACTCTACAGAAGTCTTCCTTCAGGGTGGCACTGCCATGGATCTCCTGCTCCCAGTGTCCCATGAATGAATTCGCGAAACTGGGAGCAAAGCAAGAACCCATGGCAGTACCATTGATCTGCCTGTAGAGGGCGCCGTCAAAAGAGAAAATATTATTTTTGAGGCAAAAGTCAATCATATTCATAATCATTACATTATGTTCAAAAAACTTAATTGATCTATTGCGTAGGTAGAATTTGCATGCCTCAAGCCCTTGTTGGTGTTCAATTATGGTGTAGAGTGAATGTACGTCAAGCACCATAAATATCCAATCTGTCTCCCACTTCAGAGTGTCAATTTTACTGAGAAAGTCTTTGGTGTCCCTAAGGTAGCTGGGTAGTGTGACCACATAGTCTCTGAGAAAGTGGTCCACGTATTTTGAAATATGTTCGCAGACACTGCCTATTGAAGAGACAATGGGACGACCAGGTGGCTGGGTTTTATGTTTATGAAGCTTGGGCAGTAAGTACAATATTGGGAGAATGGGATGATCTTTTTTAAGGTAGCAGTACTCCTCCCACGTGAGTAACCCCTGATCTTTCCACATCACAAGTTTTTCCCAAATCTCAGTGATGCTTTTTCCATATGCAGATCTCGTAATTTGCACATAGAATTTATCATCCCCGAGTTGGCGCATGGCTTCAGCGATATAGTCGCTTCTGTTTTGTACCACAATATTGCCCCCCTTGTCAGCTGGACGTATGACAATGGAAGAGTCTTCTTGTAAAGACTTGAGGACAATGCGCTGCTTGGAAGTCAAATTGTTAGGTATATTGTGTTTATCTCTATTACGTGCCCTATGTTTAGATCTTAATTTAACTAGATCTTTCACAACACAGTCGTGGAAGGTATCAATGTTATCATGGGGCAGTGTAGGCATAAACGTAGATCGTGTTTTGAAGTTGGTATTAGCAGCTGCTCCAACTTGAAAACCCGCCTCTCTGAGTGTGTCCGCCAGTGTGTTGGAATCAGTCACTGTATCTTCTGACATATCTAATTGAGCAATGGCTAGGAGACTATCCACATCTCCCACATTAAAGTTACAATGGTTACCACTGTCTGGAATGTCTGTATTGGGTCCATGACCAAGTCTTTTGAGTTTATACCACTTTTTTAGTTTGATTTTCCGTACAAACTTAAACAAATCTATGCGAGTTTCAGTGAAATTAAAATAAGCCGTGGGGCAGAAAGATAAGCCTAAACATAAAGTACGTTTTTCAAGTTCACTGAGAGGTCTTTTGGAGAGGTTAACAACGGTTCGATTTACCATTTTTTCATCCATTATTTGTCCTTGTTGGAGCGAGTGATACGTTTTCCCATGGCTCCTTTTCCTTTGTCTGAATTCCCAGCGTTGTTGTAATCTTTTTTTCCGGTTTCTTCGTTTCTTCGTTCCTGTTGTTGATGCATTGCTTGACCTCTGCCACGGCCTCGTCCTCTCCCTCTGGTCTTCTGTGGGGTGGCCTCTCTTGTTTTTTGTCTGTCTTTTTGCATCACTCGGAATTCGTTTAAAAAATTCACTTGCTTAGGTATTCGTTCAGCTACTGATGCTTGTTCCAGTGAGGCCTCTGAGTCTGTGTCACTAATCACTGGAATTTCCATAGAGATATTGGATGCCGCCGCTCCAGCTTGTTCGTTCAGCTCCTCTCTATAGAGATGGTCATATTTCTTGCTGAAAGTCAAAATCCGTCCACTCTCATAGTCTGCATAGTCTCTATTCATTTTATGTTGTTTCCTTAATTTAATGTCTTCCTCATGTTTGTTTAGTCGTTCTTTCATTTGTTCCATTATTTTTTTCATGGTGGACTCATCTACAGACGATGTTAACTCTTCCATTAGGCTTTTTATTTGTTTCAGTAATTCTTCCCTGTCTTCCCAGGCGTATTTAATGAGAATCTCCATCATTTTTTTAGAACTTTTAGCAGAATTTTCAGACCAATCTTGAAGCATATTAGGGTTTGGTGACTCGTACGTTGGAGTGATAAAAATCCTCAAACCTCTAGGTACCATGGATTGATCCACGTAGTTTTGAAGGGAGATTGCCTCCCACCATTTAGATATCTCAGTGCGGCTGAGTTTTTCTAATTTTTTAACCTTGTTTTCCACGGTGTTAGTACTTGCCGTTGCGCCGATGTTTCTTTTTTCACCAAAATTTCCACCTGGTTTTCTACTGAACAGGGCTTGTGCTGCTGCTCGTCTACTTGCTTCGTCCTCCATGTTATAGTGCTACCAAGGATCGATAAGATCTCTGGACTGTGATAGTTCCCCTCAGGTAAGAATCCCAAGTTCTTGTTGCCAGTAACAAACGCTACAATGCTCTGGTAACTCGAAAAAATCAGTTTGCCAATTCTCGACACATGACCATGCGTGTCTGGTGGAATATCGTATAACGAGTCTCTCAGAATCAACTATCCCCCATGAGCAATGTAATAGAGTAATCCAGCGCGTTTATCCACCCCGCGTCCCACACTAGACAGGCAGTTACCACTCACTCCCGCTGCCCCGCGTTTAGACAAGCACAGCCCGGAGTCACCCGCGCTAGTGCCGTCTCCCCGCAAGGGACGGAAAGCAACGAGTGGGCTTACCTGAAAAGTGGACGTTAAAGGAGATCGGGGTCTTGATTCACCGCTGCTCCTCCACTGCGATGTAAGATACTGTGGACCGGCCGGTCAGGATGCGTTGCTCAGTTCAATATCCAAACAAACACTGCTTCTGCTGCAACGCTGCGACCCGTTGACAAGTGGCGTACACTCCGGCGAAGCAACCGGAAATCATATATCACACAAAAGTTCCAATATCGTACGCTCTCAGGAATCAAACCACAATCCAAAAGTGAAATAGAACCTTGGTTTATTCACACAACGCGTTTCGGCGACTTGCCTTGATCACGTGTGACAAAGTGTGTGAGAAAAGTGTGCCATTTTCAATAAAGTTACGTCAAAACAAAAGTAGGACTATGAACAAGAATACATTTGGCGTCGGCCATTTTGGAATGGTGTTATAAACAAAAGAGCATCCAATACAAGCAACATTGAAAATCTTGTCACTCAAGCTGGTTAAAAATGCATGATTATACAACGGTAATAGATCATGAGTGGTCCGTAATATTAGTGAGTCAAAAGGGAATGATATTCACCAAATGAACACAATTCATCATAACATAATAATAATATGCCGATGTGTAATATGATAATAATCCAACAAGTGCTGGGTGTTGTGGTGTGATCCCCATCCGCAGATCATACCCACATTACTTCGTATTGACAAGTGTCTATATGTATAGAAGAATGTCAAAACAAAAGTAGCACTATGAACAAGTATACATTTGGCATCGGCCATTATGGAATGGTGTTATGTACAAAAGAGCATCCAATACAAGTAACGTTGAAAGTCTTGTCACTCAAGCCGGTTAAAAATGCATAATTATACAACGGTAATTGATCATGGGTGGTCCGTTTATATAAGTGAGTCAAAGGGGAATGATATTCACCAATTAGACACAATTCATCATAACATAATAATAATATGCCGATGTGTAATTATATGATAATTAACCAACAAGTGCTGGGTGTTGTGGTGTGACCCCCATCCGCAGAGCATACCCACAATACTCATGTAGTGGTGATGATTGGCCTACTCGTATTCGGTGCTGAAATACAACACCAAGGTGCATCATGCATCATACAAAGTACCTGTATTAGTAGTACAACCCTGCAAGGTTCCCTCATAATATATATATATATAAATTAAAAAATATATAAAACAAAAAAAACAAATATTACAATTTCAATATTTTTAAAGAAATTTTTTTTCAATTTATAATAAAAATATGTAATGTAATTAAAAAAATATAACATCTAAAAGTAAATAGTTCGAAACAATGTAGTAAATCAGTATAAAAAAATATAACAATTAATACATTTAAAAATTATCATTTACAAAACCTTTGAAATTCACTGAAAAAACCATAGGTTTCAGCCACGCTATAGTTAGGAATTAGCATTTAAAAAACCTTAGAATTTCACTGAAAAAAAACATAGGTTTCAGCCACGTTATAGTTAAGAATTAGCAGTTAAAAGCCTTAGAAATTCACTGAAAAAACCATAGGTTTCACACATGTTATAGTTAGCTGTACATTTCACTCATACAAAACCATTGAAATTCCCCCGTTATAGTTAGTTCAGCTACTTATAACTCGCGCGCCCGCGACTGTGCACAGGTCTAGCTGCAATAGGTAGGATTTTAACTCATTATGTTGTATTTTGGATTTTTCACTATTCAAATTACTTCTTCACACAGGTTCATTTAAACTTGTCAATGAATGACACTCCAACATTGGTCTCTGCGGCAGTAAATTTGTAATTCTTGTGGTCGCCAAGTGACGATTTTTGTATAATTTTATTAAAGTTTATTAACATTCGGGTGCCACATTAGGCAATGTTTACTCCAATATGGCTGCTATAATTCAGGTCCAAGATAGACATTATTATTGGACTTCATCATGTACCGTATGTCCTATTGGTGCTCTTTGATCCACTGTGTGTCCATCATATGTTTGCATTTATCTATTCTTTTTTTTTATATTTATTTTTATTAACACAAGGCATTTCAATAAGTGCACAGAACAGAGATTAAACATTCCCACACATCAGTACAACATAACAATAATACTTTGAAGGATACAAGAAGAAAGGAGGGGGGTCGTAATCCTTTACATACGCGGGTCACAGGGATGCGAGTATATCCGGCATTGAGTCAATTGGAGGTACACAAATCTCCCCCCTATATCGATTCCACAGGCCCCAAACAGTCTCCCATTTGCGAGGTCGGCCCCTGGCCAAATAAACGGTTTTCTCCCAGAACATGCACCAGTCCATACCTTCTTTCCATTCCTCGAGCGTGGATGGTTTTTTGGACCCCCACAGCTGTGCTATATTTCGTTTTGCTCTCATAGCCCCTAGAGTGGCCCATCTAGTCTGCGCTGTGTTCAGATCTGTAGGTTCCCAAATATTAAGGAGGCATCTCCTTGCCTCTGGTGACACCGTTACCCCCAGTACCTCTGGCATAACATCATGTATCGTACTCCAATAATCCACCATATAGTGACATTCCCAGAGGATATGGAGGAACGTGCCCACCTGCCCACAACCTCGCCTGCACAACCATCGACAGATAGCCCCATCCGGACCAAGCGTGGGCCTGTGACATACACCCTATGTATTATTTTCAACTGGACTAGTCGCAATCGTGCTGGGATCGTAACCTCCTTCGGGGAGGACACAGTCGACTGCCAGTCCTCGTCGTCCAGTTCAATACCATCCCTCATCCATTTATCTCTCAACTCAAACAGGAGGTCTGCTCTATGATTGATCAACTTCCTATACATGAGGGAAATAGTTTTCTCTGGCAAATGACCATCCAATATTCTATCTTCCAAAGGCGAGGCCTCAGGTATGTCCTCCTGCACTGGTACCGCTGATAGCAGTGCATGTCGGACATGCGCATAACGGAAGTATTCCGCCCCATTCAATTCAAACTCAGTTTGCAGTTCAGCGAATGTCTTAATCCTGTCCTTGACCCAGACATCACCAATCCTAGCAATCCCTATTAAATTCCATTTATCGAAACCTTTCGTGTTCCAAAGTTTACCCAACCTTTCTGAATCAAATAATGGAGTGGCCAGCGTGAGGCGGCCATTCCATCCCAAAGAATTGGTGGCGTCGTACCATATCCTGACTGCCACATTGGTGGGTCCTGTCAAACTTTTCCTTGCCGACTTGGCATATAAAGCTCTGTTGTAGTTACCACCTGGGAGTAGCCATCTATCCATTGCGTAACCCGGGTCTGAGCCAGGCCCATACGTACCCAGGATTATGGCCGCCAACTGAGAAGCCCAATAATATCGCCTAATGTCTGGAAGGGCGATACCACCATCATACTATGGTAACGTCAACTTAACCAGAGCGATACGTGGTCTTCCCTCCCATAATAATCTACGTGGCACCCCCTCCACCTCTCGGAAATAACTGTCTGGAACTATATCTAATGTATTCCGAAGGGCGTAAAGAAAGCGAGGCAGGGACATCATCTTAAAAAGTGTTGCCCTTCCCAATAGGGAAAGAGGCAACTTCCTCCAGTTGTCTACGTCGCTTTTTAATCTAATCAAAGGGGGAAGAAGGTTCTTCTCGTATCGAATTTTGGGATCCAGTGAAATAAAAATCCCCAGATATTTAAATCCATCAGTAGCCACTTGAATCGGGCAATTTCGTGGGGGAATCGGGGTATCGCCACTCAGAACATACATATAGGATTTCCCCCAATTTATAGTGAGCCTCGAATTCCTACTGTAGGAGGCCAAAACATCACAGACGACAATTAAGGACTTTCTGGGTGATGTTAAATAGAGTAAAATGTCATCCGCATATAAAGAGATCCGGTCCTCCATCTGGGGGGACCATCGGATACCTCGAATGGAAGGCTCCCAGCGGATCCATGCTGCCAAAGGTTCAAGTGCTAGTGAGAACAGTAGGGGGGAGAGTGGACACCCCTGTCGGGTGCCTCTTCCCAAACAAAATGCTGCCGAAACTCGGTTATTGACTACCACTTGTGCAAGAGGCTCAGTATATAACAGTCTAACCCAACTAATACATTCCGGTCCAAATCCAAACTTAGCCAAGACCGCCCACAAATAAGGCCATTCTATTGTATCAAAAGCCATTGTCCCGTCAAGCGATGCTATTATAGCTTCTTCTCCCAGGGTATGAGCTCTGGCCAAAACTCTGTGTAACCTACGAAGGTTCAACGCCGTGTTTCTATGGGGAATAAACCCAGATTGATCAGCGTGTATCAAGCCACTAATAACCTTGACAAGCCTATTAGACAACAATTTTGCAAGAATCTTGGGCTCCGCATTTAATAAAGAAACAGGCCTATAAGAGGCACACTTGGTTTTTGGTTCCCCTCCTTATGGATAACAACTATTGACGCCACTCTTTGATCATAAGGCAACTTCCCTTCCTCTCGAGATGCTACAAACATATCTTTAAGATAGGGCGCAATCCAATTGGGTCTAAGCTTATATAACTCAATCGGGAGTCCATTAGGGCCTAGCGCCTTAACCGAATTCAAGGAGCGCACTGCCAGGGCCACTTCATCCACAGTGAGGGCACTGTCCATAAAGTCACGATCTTCCTCAGTTAGGGCCGGGAGTTGGATATCCCGCAATAGCATGTGGGAGTCCTCCTCTGGCAGCCCCGCAACTGAACTGTACACTGTACGAAAATGATCTGCAAAATTGTCCACTATACATTTGGGGTCTGTTATTTTTGTGCCCTCTGTCGTCTTCAGTTCCGGAACCACCCGATCAGCCCTCTCTTTTTAATCTAGCCAGGCAATAAGCTTCCCAGCCTTATCTCTGGCCTGCTGCTCTCTACTTAAGGCTCTGGCACTATCAGTGACTAACACTTTATACTCAAGTTGCTTAAGATGCAGGACATGTAGTTTGGCTCAGGTTACCTCCTGTTCCAAGTCCGCCTCGATCCTAGAAATTTCAGATTCTATGTTTACCACTTCTTCATTCCGATCCTTCTTTGCCCCTGCAATTAGTGACAAAGCCTGACCCCTTATTACCACCTTAAAAGCCTCCCACAGTGAAAGTGGAGACGATACCGATCCTTCATTCTCCTGAAAATAATGCTCCAACACTTTTAGCAAGTCCTTATGGATTTTCGGATCACGTATGTACCAGGGATTAATAGGAGCTATCCTGCCGCTCGAGTCCAAATTAATGTCAAACCTGACCCAGAGTGGCGAATGATCTGATATGCCTCTAGCCAGGTGTGTAGCCTCGGTGATGCAATACGCCTGAGCCGCCGGCACTAAACAGTGATCTATACATGAAAGACTACCATGCGCACCAGAGTGAAAGGTGAACTGTCGCTGTTCCGGATGAAGCAATCTCCAACTATCAATCAAACCCAACGCATCCATAAACTCGGGAAGCCATCTTTGTGCTCGCCCCGTATCCCTGGGGGGATGTCGGTCCATAGTGCCTGAGACCACAGCATTAAAGTCACCTCCCATAATCTACAAACGTGGTTGCTTGCATACCTGGGTGGACGTATACCGACATCATGGATAGGATATGTCCCTCCCAACGGCCCAATATTTCTGCATATCTGCCCCTGTCATCCTCAGTCACAGAATCAATCGCCATCTGAAGCGTTTTCTTAACCAGAATCCCCACCCCTCTGGACCCTGAAGTGAATCCCGCATGTGCGACCAATCGGTACCCCATTCTGGGCATAGCCTTACATGAGTTACCCACTAAATGCGTCTCCTGAAATAGGACCACATCCGGAGCGTGACGTCTAAGATACTGAAGGACCACACTACCCTTAATTTTGTCCCCCAACCCATTAACGTTCCAGCTTAACACTTTCAGACCCCTACACCCATCATAAAACATGAAATGGGTCAGTCGTCTCTCCAGTTCCTGCAGTGAACATGCTACAATTCTGAATGAAGCCTTGGAATGTAATGCTTACAACAAACAAAACTAAAAGAGAACACATAAGTCCACCACAAAACAAACCCCGCTCACCACCCCCCACCCTGCTCCCCTGCTCACGGTGTCCATCCGCCCCCAACTCGCAGTGTGCCTGTCGCCTCCTAATCTAACCACTAAACTATCGAAGAGTAACTTTGAGGAGGAGTACAGCCCCCACTTGCCCGTCCAGCCCCAACAGTACTATCTGGCCCATCTAAGCAGGTTAGCCAATCAACTAGTTACTGTACTCACCCATAGCACCCCACCCCAACCCACTTCGACCACACCTGCAGCACTAGCAGTTTTTATTCTTTTTCTTGAGTGCCTTCCTCTTCATCTCCGCTCCGTCGCTGTGGCTCATCTCGAAGATGAACCATGTCCAACCAGTCCGCTGCAACCTCGGGAATGTCGAAGAAAAAAACTCTCCCCTCATGTTCAACTTGCAACTTGGCAGGATAGAACATGGCATACTTCAATCCTTTGTCCCTGAGTCTCCTCTTGATGCCCATGAAGGTCTGTCGTTGTTTTTGTACTGCCTGCGTGAAGTCCAGGAAAAAGCTGAGAGCAGAGTTTTCATACTGAAGAGGTCCTCCATTTCTGGAAGCCTGCAGGATGGTGTCTCTATCCCTAAAGTTAAGGACCCTCGCGATCATCGGCCGGTGTGGGGCCCCAGGGCGTGGTCTCCCACATGAACTCTGTGTGCTCTTTCCACCGTAAAAAAATTCCCAAGGCCTCGGGGCATCAAATGATTGAGAATGATGTCTTCAACAAAGAGATCGTCAGACTGTCCCTTAGCCTTTTCAGGCACACCAATAATATGCACATTGTTTCTACGGGCCCTCCCTTCGTATTCGTCCAACTTGCGACCTGCGATATCACTGGCGGTTTTAAGATCACAAACTTCTTGCTGCAACGAGGTCACATCATCTGTGAGACTGGCCTTTTTTAATCCAGGGATTTCACCTTTTCGCTGGTTTTAGTGAGGTACGCACGGATTAAATTAGCTTCTATCGTCACCGTGTCCAGTTTATGATCCAAGGACTCCATCTTTTTACCTAGGGACGAACGCACCCCTTCAATCGCCGCCATCACATCCTGCAGCGTAGGCTCTACCGCGGTGGTCGACTTCTCCGAGCCTACATCCTGAGACGTCCCGGATCCAGATGGCGATCCCCTAGGTTGCGTGTAGTGGACCAGCTTGTTGGACTGGGTATATCTAGTTCCTTCTGGGCGCCTTTGATTGTTGTTTTTCTGTCTCAAGTTTTGATGCCATTTTGTAAACCTTGAGAAGCGGTCCAAGCCTCCGCAGCGCTCCCACCACTGAAGGCGATATCTCGGAACTGGTCTCAAGATATTCGCACCTGCGTGACTGATAAAAAAAAATATTCATTCAGGGTCCGTCACTTGCTTAAGCATTACTTCCCACCGGGGCTCGCTGCAGCATTCAAAACGGGCACCACCGATCTCCAGGCGCCCAGTGCTGGAGACACCTCTGTGAGTCTCCATGGGGAGTGTGGAAAATTAATACGGTTTGGTAAACATTATCTGCGCCATCTTGCCTTTTCCCCCGATGCCACACTTTTTGTCGTGCACACCCGCCATTTTAGGCGCCTTGGTCAGAACCACACTCTGCACGCCACTGACCCCTAACACGGCTCTTCGCCCTCACAAGCACATCCCCCGCACGCTTACAGCCCCCGCTCTCACATGCCTTGGGTCATAAACCTCTCTTCCACGCAGCTCTGCCTCGGAACCCCATCCTGTTCCCAGCGCGACACCTCCCTCCATCCCTTTCATGGTCCCGGATCCCTTGATAACACCCCTCTTTCCTTTGTGCCTGTTTGTCTCACTCGTTCCCAAGCCGCCACCTGGCCCCGTGGATACTGTCATTGCCCCCTTCCTCCTGTACAGTAGGAAACACCCCCCCCCATCAAAGGATCCTTGAGCTGATCAAAGCCCCCACCCCATGAGATCCGATCAACCTCACACATTCCGTGAATCGGCGGAATGTCCAGCTGCGCGATAATCATCATCTGTTGTGGCCGGGGTGGGGACTTCAACTGTAAATGTGTGTGGGAACGGGCCTGAAGCGGGGATTCCGAGGATGTCTTTCCGTACATCAAAGGGTTGACAGAGATGTGTTTTATGCAATAAAGTAATAAATCTGTGTATAAGAGGCCAGGCCTCAGAGATGCGGTTAGAGCACCTCGTGACGATACTTGCTGTCTGAACTGATGTGTTCTCCTCCGGAGAGAATAAACCCTTGTTTTCAGCCTTCCAGTCTCCAGCGCCTGCCTCTTCATTGATTAATATTTTGTGGGTTAAAGAGGCGACACCGCCGGGCAACACTTAAGGATCTTTATTTATTGGTTGCTTCCTATCTTTTACAATTGGCGTCCCAAACGTGGGGCCCATCAGCGACACGTGGATCCAGTGGGAGAGGTCCTGACGACAGAGTGAACGACTGCAACGATCGGGAGAGCTCCTGCCCAATAGACCCTCGTCTGGCAGCCGATCATCCGAACTTCACTGGTTCCGAATCGACCTCTCTCGAGTGATCTACGGTCCTGACTGGGAACCCTCAGGAGTGCCGAGGCAATATCGGAGATTGGAGGACGATCGGGCACTGGACGCGGAAGACGAGAAACAGCCCATGTGGTCCGGGTAAGGTCGTGTAAACACGACGAATTGCGAAATGATTGTTTGATTGATTGGAAAATACTAGTATTACTCTTTGTTGATTCGTTTGGAGATTCTCTGTCTGCAAACGGAGAAACAACAGGCTCTCTCTCTTTGCAAGCAGCGAAGGATAGGTAACGCAGACTTTCGTCCCCATTGTAATCCATCGTGCCTATCTTTCTCCCCCACTGATTGATTGTTTGAACTCGAACTGCGGTTCGTGGATTGTTCTCTGGAGATTTCCTTCTCCCCCACTGATTAAATGATTGAACCCGAACTACCGTTCGCGGATTGTTTTTCTGGAGATTCTCTATCTACAAACAGGAAAGAACAGATTCCCTCTTTGCAGATGGTGAAAGGGTAGGTAACGCAGACCTTTGCGAGCCTACTTATTCTCCCCACTGATTGATTGACTCATTGACTGATTGATTGATTGTAAGGGTAGCTCCCTGTTTTATTGTCAGAATAGATTTTGCTTTTGAGATATTCACTATTTGCAAACAATAGCAATATTCTGTCTAGTCTTTGCAGGTAGTGAAGGATAGGTAACACGGACCTTTGTCCCCATAGAGATCTGTCATGCCTATCTTCTCCTCACTGATTGGTAGCTGGTTCAACCCGGACCGTTTATTACAGGTGGACCATCTAGCTCCGCTGGAAGGCACCCCTAATAAAGACATGTTCACAAAATATGGATTAGTTACCATAGCCTATAGTAAGCTGTGGCATAAGTATACCAAAGAAAACCAAGAGAAACAGTGGCCACTGATAGGATCCTTTGACCTTGATAAAATAGAAACGTTAGAAATAGCCCTTTTGTAACGGTAAGACAACGCCTATCATGCTCGACAGTCTCGGTATGTGGCGCAAAGAAGCAATGCAACGAAAGAAAAGAGATGAAGTCAGACTAGGTAAAGAAACGCGACAGACAACCTTCCAAGCATCTGGTAGACCAAAGGAAGGGATAGCGGCGACACGGTTCCAAGGAGTAAACACAGGAAGGGAACGGTGTAAAGGGATATATCGACAGGACAACCCCAAGACACAACGACCCGAAAGTAATCCCCCAACACTATGCACAGGACGAACAGACTTAGGGCAAAACCAATGTGCTTTTTGTAAATATTCCGTACACTGGAAAGCCCAATGCCCGACTCTACTGAACACGGGTAAGAGCAGAGGGCCGACAGAAATAACAGGCCGCCCGAAAGGGAAAAGGCGTGAGACAAAGACGAATCGGACTGACACGGACGGGCCGGATAGAACCACCACGTTTGATTACGCCCGATGGCACAGATTTCGCCAGACAGATTTCAGCGACATGTTTGAGTTCTCATAGGTCGAACAACGCTAAGACGGGAAACCCAGTCAAGCTCTAGGTTACCCGGTGACGAACCCCGTACTACCGCTACTGTTCCCGAACACAAAAGCCACCATTTCGAATAACATACAGGAACAACACACAGAGTAGTTTTGGACAGATTAGTACACATTCCATTAGTGAACTCAAACTTTGAGTGCAGTGGGACTGATTACTCTCTGTTGCCCCCACTCTGTGGACTAAAAGCAATTACAGGCCTGCATAGACAACCCCCCCCGTTCAGAAAAACTGTTCTTGTGGACACCCCACCCCCCATTACCCAAGCATGCCTGTCCCGCCTCCTACCACGCCCCATAGAAAAGAAAACCATGAACAAAGAAGACCTACCCCCACTCCGGAAGTTCCCGAAATGCAGCAGGTCACCGGTCACGCCCATCCGGAAGGTGAAGCACACAGCACGTGTGGGGCGGGGTCCTGCCGACAGCCAGCGATCAAAGAGGTCGCCGGTGGGATGTCCAGGAGGCATCATGGGCCCGGCATGTCCCATCCTCTTCTCCCATATGGTCTAGCGGTTAGGATTCCTGGCTTTCACCGCCGCGGCCCGGGCCACGAGTAGGGAGGGGGCGGATGCAGATGACCCCCTCCCTCGTATCTCCTGGTCCGGCCATCACGAATACCTCCGCTGAAAAATTGGTGCAGGGTGGGCTGGGAGAGGGAGGCGGCGCGAGCGAGCCTCCCTCGCCTCCCCAGGTGGAGGTTTCCCAGCCCCGGCCCAGCGCAGAAGTCCTCCAGCCGGGCGACGACCCTACCTGCGCAGCATAGAACATGGAATGGCTGGCCACCCTACTTGCGCAGCACCGGACACAGAATGGCCAGCAACCATACTTGCACAGCACGAGACATATGATGGCCCTCAAGTGTACTGGTGGAGGCACCACAGCTGCACCCTAGCGCCCGAGCCGAATGTCCTGCTCCTACAGCACAGTTCCATTTTTTTGCCCCAAGAAGTCTATGTAACTAGGACGCTCGCTCACTTGGCACGAGTCCCCACCTCCGACAGCATCTCCACGACCTTGAAGATTCTACAAGAGTCCCAGGAGCCCTCGGCCCCTACAGGCTTCCGGTGGGGGACAACTGCTTTGATCACTAACAACGTAGCCACAAGATGGTGGTGCTCTCGTGTCAGCGCCAGCTTCAGTCTGAGCCATCCAGAAAGATTGTGGGCTAACAAATTCGAGCAAGTTCCGGCTGAACCTCAACGTGACCCGGTAGGGGAAATTTTGCTTCCCTCCCCTTTTGATTGATGGTCCACATTGCCTGCCCCTTCTGTTAGCACAAGTCTTTTTGAACTGCCGCAAGGGACTCTGGTCCAACCGCCGGTTGTTGGAGACATTTTGTCCCTGATGCTGTTTCCGGACTAACCCGGCCTCGCCCAAAATGGCGCCGGTGTCAACAGGAACTAACGAACACCTCGTGGTGTTTTTAGCTAATAAGACTTGATGTTCTGAGATATGTATATGATCATTTGTACACTTGACGAAAAAGAGGGAGGGTTCACTTGGCCAACATGTAAAAGGATCCCGTTAAAATGTTGTTTTCAATGTACGATTTATTATGATATTATTGTAACTGATACATAACGTCGCTTATGACACACGCCCACGGTATGCTTCTAGGAAATTTGATTGCAACTAATCTGACTATGCTTCCAATTATGAAATGAACGTCCCCTGATCCCTCAACTATTGATAGACGTTTTTAAGTTTCCTGCAAATAACCAAATGAACTCTTATAAAATATTTTTAATGCTGCAGACTAGCCCCCTACTGTACACACTTCAGCCAACGCCGTGTCCGGCCAAAATACGATTGCACCCTCATATTTACATGCTGAACAATTGTGCAAATAAAGGTTTTTCAAACTATGAACAGGTATCGTATACTTTTGTAAATGTGGGATCAGCGGGAGGGTTTTCTGTACGATCTGTTTTGTTCTCTTTTTAAGGTTACTAGAAAATGGTTGCTCAGCCCCGGATTGACGATCGAATCTAAGGCACGATACGCTGCCACCAAGTGTGCGACTGGCTCAGGAACAAACGCATGGGGAAGGACCTCGACTTCTGAGAACGGGTAAAGTAAAGCGGTATGAACGATAAAATGTTATAAGGGTATGGTACTCGAAGGTACTAGGGAACAGGGTTGGCCGAAGAGCTGGTATGCCTTAGGACATCACAGTATTGGAAATGATTTAAGGATCCCGATAGCTAGATACATCTACAAACCAGGTACCTCGCACTAAGCGCCTCTGATCTCTAACGTTTCCCTACACACGGCCTATAATGCCACACTCGGACCGTCTCCCTCATGATCAACTTATCGCTCGCCATCCTTACCACACTGCCCGCCCCCCCCCCTTGGCTTCAGAAACCAAGACCCCAGGGATTACATCCCGAGGAGATAAGACAAGTATGTGGTAAGTAAAGGACTTTCGTGCCCGTACATTTGATATGCGCGAATGCTGTCCCCCTCTCCCTTCCCCTCTTTCCCCCCCCCCTACAGGTTACATTGGAATCACGACTGGGGTATAATGAAGATCTGAAGCCGCACCATGTCTGATTCATGAAGCGGACTAACGCTGCAAGGTGGCACCTAAGGACACCCACGAACTACCCTTGTAACGAAAAAGCCAATAGTTGTATGAGATGATGGGACGCGATCACCCTTAACTCGTGTTGCGTGAATGAGCACATGTCACGTATGTCTGAAACTATGAGAAAATGCTTTCTATGTGACTGAAACATTGACTTAACTAGGCAAAGGACCGAGAGTGCGAGAAGTGCGACACAATGGTGCCTTTTACTCAATACATGTCCCTTTGTACCCGGCCTAATGCTCGTCCGTCCCAAACTGCATGCTTTCTAAATTCTAACACAGACCCGTAATGTCACATGTTGTGTAATGCGCTGAATAGCCTATCCTAGTACACGGCCACTCTCCATGTCTCACGTGTACTGTTTAGCCTATTGTTGCATATCTCTCTCTCTCTCTCTCTCTCTCTCTCTCTCTCTCTCCCCTCCACACTCTCACTCTTCCTAACGACTGACACCTAATTGGCGAACCACCATCCATGGTGCACCACCCAATTGGCTCCAAATACCGCAAGTATTTGCACAAAATTTGTCTTAAATAAAATCACATTGATGCCATGTTACTACCTCTCCTTTCTGCTAAATATTGATGAAAACTAGATTGGCCAAAGGAAAAGGACAGGTAAGACGACTGAGGTTCCCTAATCTGACCCGTAATAAGGGAACTGCATGTCAGTGGCTTTTATGATAAAAATGCCTCAGGTAACGCGACCCTCCCCGTCCCAAATTGTCTCAATGCCCAAACAGTAAAAGTGATCGAAGCATCCCCGTCTTCCCAGAACACCCCCAGTTTTGTATCAGCTGCCCCGAGCGAGAGTTTGAAAAATGTGGCTCACCCCCGGCTGTAAGAGATGGGTTGGCTTACAACTGACACAGACCAGCCGTTGTTCCTAGAAATGATTTTTTGATGAACAAGCTACAAAGTTTAGAAATTCGAGAAATGTCCCTGAACGCTTACCAACTGAACTGTAGCCTTCTGCTAGATAACGCCCTTATGACACAAAGCAAGACGATAGTCCCTCACCCCAGTCTGCCATGTTCCTAGTTGTTTTCCATAAAAAGCCGGCCACCCCAAGGATGAGTTGAATAGTTATTGCAAACCACCCCCCGTTTTTAATGAAGTAGCTAGGTTGTAAAAGACTATGTAGAAATTAGAATGATGTTTGCAAAGTTAAGATTAGATCGAAATGAAGAAATTGTTGCAGTAAACCCTGTTGAAAGTAAAATGTTTAGCTGAAAAATAGGATGCATCGACATAATGGAAAATTGTTTAGCCTATGTTCATTCCTCAGGAAGATACCTATCAGACCATGGTGATAGCACGTTGCACTTTTTTGTAAAACACAAAGCCCTGAAGGACGTTATAGCTTTGTAAGACTCGTACTAGAAAAGTGGGTATCTGCCAGAAGAACTGATGTGACTGTAATAAACAAATGCAATGAATAGGTATCAGACCTCGTACCACGACAATGAATGTAATACCAACAAACGCCAAAGAAATAGTTACGATGGAAAGTTGTAGGGAATCCAGCGAATCTATCATCAATTATTTATACGTTGGTTGTAAACCCCAATGTAACGGATGTTTCCCCAGTTGCTTGGAGTTGAGAGAGAAATAGACTTATGTGATTACCTTCCTCTGCCAGTTCTCTAAAGACTGTCTTTTCAAACTCATTTAAGGGTACCACTGTCGGAGGAGAGAGAGACCGGATGTGGGAGCACGCGGCCTGACTGCAGATCGTGGAACACCTGCGACATTGACCAAGGCGGGACCGCAACAGTAAGGAGTCGCAGGACGAGGCACTGTTTCCGACAAAATGAAAGGAAAGGGCTGACCTGATGCCCCTGCTCGATGATCAACATGTGCCGAAAAGTCCCCGCCCTCCGAGCCCGGTCATGGGCCCACCTACCTGAAATTTTCCGTCCCCCTGGTCTGTTCCCGATCTGGCCCTGCTCCATCCCCTCTATCCCCCGGCCTACCATAAGGACTACCCACGCACACCCTTCTTCCACCTGAACTCTTTGACAATCGACTCGAAAAAGAAAAGCTGCAGTCAGATTGAATAGGGTTTTGTTGCAAACTAAAATGAAACTTGGGTGCCCTGTCTAAGGTACCCACGAAAGAACACTTAGGACACAGGGCGAAAAAGGACCTTTTTGACCAGAAAAACGAGGAAAAGGTCGTGCCCTGCAACGCAGGACCTGGAATAGAGCTGGACGCATAGCTCCACCGCCGGTGCTCAACAGTGCCAACAGAAGACGACAAAGAATGCTGAGAACTCACTAATACTGGTCCAGGACAATAAGACACTGGAAAAAGCAACACCCCTCCTCTTCGAGCAGTGACACCCCTGATTATCGTTTTTACTACGTCTAATTTCTCTCCCAGCCACCATTGTATTAATTATGCTCCAACCAAATATGAAATTAACTTACATGCGTAATAACTTAGCAGTTCATATTCCGAATGACTATAAGCATCTATGAAATGTACCCAACGCTATCACTACAGAATCATTTTTTTATCCGATATTGCATTACTATGACTTTCCTGCAACGAGCTTAACGAGGGGCTCGCCTCCTAAGATGAAAGATTTAAATGTAATGTTTATGCATAGTTCCTTCGCCTAGGTTCCTACTTCTTTACTAATGACTGCCACAGTAGACATGGATAGGAAATAGGCCAGCAAGATGTCTTGTGAATGTTAAAGGGTGGACTGTGGAAAATTAATACGGTTTGGTAAACATTATCTGCGCCATCTTGCCTTTTCCCCCGATGCCACACTTTTTGTCGTGCACACCCGCCATTTTAGGCGCCTTGGTCAGAACCACACTCTGCACGCCACTGACCCCTAACACGGCTCTTCGCCCTCACAAGCACATCCCCCTTACGCTGACAGCCCCCGCTCTCACATGCCTTGGGTCATAAACCTCTCTTCCACGCAGCTCTGCCTCGGAACCCCATCCTGTTCCCAGCGCAACACTTCCCTCCATCCCTTTCATGGTCCCGGATCCCTTGATAACACCCCTCTTTCCTTTGTGCGAGTTTGTCTCACTCGTTCCCAAGCCGCCACCTGGCCCCGCGGATACTGTCATTGCCCCCTTCCTCCTGTACAGTAGGAAACACCCCCCCCCCCCATCAAAGGATCCTTGAGCTGATCAAAGCCCCCACCCCATGAGATCCGATCAACCTCACACATTCCGTGAATCGGCGGAATGTCCAGCTGCGCGATAATCATCATCTGTTGTGGCCGGGGTGGGGACTTCAACTGTAAATGTGTGTGGGAACGGGCCTGAAGCGGGGATTCCGAGGATGTCTTTCCGTACATCAAAGGGTTGACAGAGATGTGTTTTATGCAATAAAGTAATAAATCTGTGTATAAGAGGCCAGGCCTCAGAGATGCGGTTTGAGCACCTCGTGACGATACTTGCTGTCTGAACTGATGTGTTCTCCTCCGGAGAGAATAAACCCTTGTTTACAGCCTTCCAGTCTCCAGCGCCTGCCTCTTCATTGATTAATATTTTGTGGGTTAAAGAGGCTACACCGCCGGGCAACACTTAAGGATCTTAGTTTATTGGTTGCTTCCTATCTTTTACAGGAGGAGAGGGCCAACATATTCTGCCCTTGAGGCCAATAGTGTACAGTCTCACAGGGGAGGCTAGTGTTTATATAGGCCAGCTGCTCCAGGGATCAGAGCCAGGCCCTCTAGGCTCCAGCGCACCAAAGGGAGAAACAGCCAAGTCCCTGGTGAGCCCTGTCTCCCCCAGCCTCCGCCCGGGCAACAATCACATATAGGAGGGGGGGACTTCCAACCAAGGCACGCTGCTGCACTTAATCCTCAACGGCCCTGCACCCGCTCTCTGCAAACTCCAGGGGTGAGCTGCAGCCGGTAACAGTCCGGGGGGCGCTCGGAGCAAGTCCACAACCTTCCCAGCTGAAGTGCCCCACTGTGCTGAGTCATCCACGGCCCTTCACCTGCTCCCCGCACACTTCAGGGGTGGGCCACATTTGCTATCAGTCCTGGGGGGCGCGTGGAGAGAGGCCGCAACGTTCACGGGACCGAGCCGGAGACTTCCGGTTTCGGCCCCGTTGTTTATCCACTGCAGCCGGGGCTCTACTGCCACTCGAGGCCCCGGTTTCTGGAGTGCTAGGCTGCAATCTTCAATGGCCTCTCTCTCCTATATCTTACGGCCGATCGGAGCGCTGATTGCTGCCCCCAGCACCGCTTCACTTCCCCCGTTGATGCTCATGGCCTGAGCTCAGGAGACCTATCAGGATAAGACCCGGGCGGCGGGGGTCTCGGGAGCTCAAGACTCACGCGGCCATCTTGGTCTCGATCGTAGCTCCTCCTCGCATTTATGTATTCTTGACACTTTTCGTGAGGCACAGGATCGAATTTACTGATGTATTACAAGGTACATTGTTATACAAAACATGTCTTAAGATAGCCTCCGCTTTTCTGGCATGGCTCACCTGTATAGTTAGTCCTCTGTTTATTGTGTTTTTTACTGTGGGGTTTACGTGTGTATAAGATTGTGACTGAATGTCAGCTTCTTACATGTGAGCAAGGCGTAATTGCCGAAACACGTAGCGTAGAAGCAAAATAAACTTCCTGAACTGGTGATCATCAAGTGGGTCCTGAGAGTGCATTATTTTGCAACTCAAAGCTAACTTTGGGTATATATATATATATATATATATATATATATATATATATCAAAAACGCTCCTCCTCCACGAAGAACGGCTGCTCACTCGTAGACGGGTGCTGTCAGCGGCTCGTGGACGCAGCTACATATACCGCTCCAACTCCTCTCGATTTTTGCAAAAGGACAAAACAGCACTTGGAGGTCAAATATGTCAACCACGCTGATTTTATTCACGTGGAAGGGGCACACACAGACACGTTTCGGCGTGCTGCCTTCGTCAGTGTGTGTTACACTGAAATTCCTGTCGACATGTTATTTAAAGCCAAACACACATTGTTTCGGACATCGACATAATAACATGTCGACAGGAATTTCAGTGTAACACACACTGACGAAGGCAGCACGCCGAAACGCGTCTGTGTGTGCCCCTTCCACGTGAAGAAAATCAGCGTGGTTGACATATTTGCCCTCCGAGTGCTGTTTTGTCCTTTTGCAAAAATCGAGAGGAGTTGGAGCGGTATATATATATATATATATATATGTATATATATGTATATTCACTTAAAAAAAACATAGGTTTCAGGCCTTATATAGTTAGGAATTAGCATTTAAAAAACCATTGAAATTGCTCCTATATAGTTAGTTGCACTAACTATATTTCGCACACCCGCAATCCACTGCTGATGATGTCACATATTACATCATTCATGACATGGTCAGTGACATCACTGATGACATCACTGATGACATCTCAAATGACATCACTGATGACATCACTGATGACATCTCATTTGACATCACTGATCACATCACTGATGATATCATTCATGTGATAATACGATGCACCTCCTCACACTCTAATATAACCTTTGATACACCCAGTGTTAAATACAGACTACCATTCTTGAAACCATTGACACACCAATCCCAGTTACTACATACGCACTCACTGATTCCTAGGTCTACACACACATCCACTCATTCACCCATTGAATCACTCATACATACAGTCACTCATCAATACAACACTATCATATGCACTCATACACCTATACAGACACTCACACACTGCCACTCATCCATGGAGTTACTCACACACCTAGTCAGTCATGCAAAGAATCAATCAGACTTCCATTTCCTCAACTATACATTTATACACACAACACCTTACTTATTCAAACATATACTAACACATACTTACTCTCTTATACAATCACTGATACAAGTACACAATGATCCATATAGCCACTCGCACATTCACTGGCTCTCATGTATAGTCATTTATATATGCCAACTCTCACATGCACTGTGTTTTACATATGTACTTACTTGCACATGTAGCACTGAGATATCCATTCACTCACCAACACACCCATGCACACAGTCAACCGCCCATATAGCTGTTTCCACATGCATTGTTGAACTCATACACCTAGTGAATCAACTGCTCACATATCTATGCACAGAGTCACACACCTCCCAGCCACCCACACACACACTCAGTCTCCCATTCAAATACTTGGAAAACCAATCAGAAACCCATATAGCCACTCATATAGCTACTGATCAACACATGCAGCAGCTTACACAACAACAGACATACTGATGCACACATTCAGACAGTTTAGTCACTAACCCATGCATTTAGTAAGACACATTTAATCACTCACTCATACAGTCAGTCACGCACCTACTAAATCCTTCATCCAGACACTTATACATCCACTCATTCTTCAATATGTAAAACATATTTAAACTTTACAGAAACACACAGTCACTGGATGATGTCATCAGTGATGTCATCAGTGATGTCAAATGAGATGTCATCAGTGACCAGTACACCTGGAAGATAAGGATTGGGTAAGTGCTTAGAGAAGCTGTGGAACCTCCAGTCATCGGTTTAGTAATCGATCGGGTATGCCCTGATCTTGGAGCGCGGGAGTGTTATCATACCTTGTTATTTTCGAACTCCCTCTTGAGGTTCCCGGTGCCGTTCTCCGAGTGACGGTCACGTGACGGGAAGTGCTCGCCGGTTAAATACCGGAAGTCTGTCGTCTACTGTCTAAAAATACACTAGAGCGTGTGTGTTTGTTTCCCCTCTCGAAAACGGAACAAAACTCGTCTTGAAAAAGAAGAGTTACTACTATTTCTCATGAAGAGTGTTGAATTGCGAAAATAGTTTTTAGAAAGCGTAATCGTTATGGAAGCTCAGTCCATCTGATTGCGGATTGAGCTACAGGGTAATAGTTTATAAGCAGCGTGAACGCCATGAGAGCTCTATGCATCTAAATGCATGCATAGAATTGCATAGAAGAGCTGCAGGGTCATAGTTTATAGGCAGTGTGGACGATGACACTGATCCTCGAGAACAATTACTTTATTTTCCACAAACAATGGTTTCAACAGAAACGGGGTGTAGCCATGGGCTCTAAATTCTCTCCATCCTTCGCCAACCTCTTCATGGGTGCATTCGAGGCTGATCATATTTGGGGCACCCATGGAAGCATGTATACAGATTCCATTCTGTTTTGGGGCCGCTATATAGACGATTGCTTTTTGTTGTGGACGGGGACGGATGACCTACTACAACAATTTGCCAATCATCTCAACCAAAATAACTGGGAGCTCAGTTTTACTATGAAATCCAGCAAAACAAACATAGAATTCCTAGATCTGGAACTCTATGTCAGGAACAACAAACTAGAGAGTAAACTGTACAGAAAACCGACTTCCTGCAACGCCATACTCCGTGCAGACAGTTTTCATCCTCCTCACCAAATTAAGTCGATTCCTTTCGGAGAATTTCTACGCGCCAGGCGCAACTGCAGTGATGACGCAGATCTTGAATCAACGGTCAAGGATATGGAATCCAGATTTGCGAAACGTGGTTATCAAAAAACCACACTCTCTACAGCAAGGAAGAGACTCTCAAAGATCAAGAGATCAGATATTCTCAGAAACACTAACCCCAAACGGAACAAAGACACTAACATTAGAATGATTACTGAGTTCAATGGACTACACAATTTAGTCAGAAGAAGCATCACCAAACATTGGGGTCTGCTAAAAGAAGACGCGGTACTGGGAGAACTGATCCCAGTCACTCCACAAATAACTTTCCGCAAAGGGAGAACTCTAAGAAACAGACTCAGCCCTACTGTCACACAAGCAGACATGGCCCCTAACTGGCTAACCCAACGCAGCAATGGCTTTTTCAAATGTGGTTTCTGCACAATGTGCAAATGGGCTAAGCACAATACTAGACATTTCCAAGGACCTAAACAAGAAAATTATAACATCAGAGTCAACATCAATTGCACCACAAAATATGTCATTTACGTGATAGAATGTCGATGTGGCAAAAAGTATGTAGGAAGCACCATCAGGATGCTTAAGGACAGGATGTCTGAACATATAAGAGCCATTCAGAAACATGATGCAAGATATCCCGTAGCCCTTCATGTAGCCAAGTGTCAAACTAACACAGAAGACTTTTGTGTGTCTTTCTACGGAATTGAAACAGTGGCCGCCCATATCAGAGGTGGCAACCGTGAACTAACTCTAAGACAGAAAGAAGCAACCTGGATTATGCGCCTACGGAGTATCGAATTCGGGCTTAACTATGATCCCGAGTTACAATACTTCCTGGGCTAACAGACTTTTGTTTATTCTAAAATACTCTGAATCAATATTTTTCTTCCCTTGTACTATACAGGAGTAGTAAACTACACTCAGCGACGCCTATATACAGATAGAATAGGTACAGTTCTCCCTGTTTCTCACGCTTTATACATGAATAGCAACATCCATCAAGGTATACCGATTCTATGTGCATGATGTTATGTTAAATTGCCCCACTAATTGTTGGACATGGTCCACACACCATCCTGACAGATTAGCTAGTATGTACACTTTGCCAGCAATCTAAACTGTGTTCATAACCTCCCTACACAAACGTCATGGTGAACATACCATGAACGGTAACCTACAGCTCCCTGACATCCCAAATACAAGAATGGCACACCATTTTAATAACTACCACTCTTAGGTTCGAATGGCATTCATATCCACAGCGCTCACATGGCGTCCACACTGCCTATAAACTATGACCCTGCAGCTCTTCTATGCAATTCTATGCATGCATTTAGATGCATAGAGCTCTCATGGCGTTCACGCTGCTTATAAACTATTACCCTGTAGCTCAATCCGCAATCAGATGGACTGAGCTTCCATAACGATTACGCTTTCTAAAAACTATTTTCGCAATTCAACACTCTTCATGAGAAATAGTAGTAACTCTTCTTTTTCAAGACGAGTTTTGTTCCGTTTTCGAGAGGGGAAACAAACACACACGCTCTAGTGTATTTTTAGACAGTAGACGACAGACTTCCGGTATTTAACCGGCGAGCACTTCCCGTCACGTGACCGTCACTCGGAGAACGGCACCGGGAACCTCAAGAGGGAGTTCGAAAATAACAAGGTATGATAACACTCCCGCGCTCCAAGATCAGGGCATACCCGATCGATTACTAAACCGATGACTGGAGGTTCCACAGCTTCTCTAAGCACTTACCCAATCCTTATCTTCCAGGTGTACCCGCCTGTTAAAGGATCTCTGGTCTCACACGAGACATCTTGGATACTCAGTATTACTCCTCCCGGTTTTTGACGATCGCTAAACAAATAGAAGGTACGAGTGTACTTACAATGTATTTTGGTCTCTGTCGTCTTGAAGTTTTTCGCCGAGTGGGGGGAATATTTTAGAAAACTAACATAAGCTTGTTCCCACCCAGTTTCCCCTACCACGCAGGCAGCGTGCTACGTACCCCGAACCTACTCACATGAGTTCGGTCCCAACACGGACCATTTACTCTGATATCGGTTGTCATACTCTCCTTACTGAAGGTAAGCATGACATAATGTGCCCAGTACTCTCTCCATCACCCTTTTTTTTTTTTTTTTTTTTTCTCGGAGCGCTTTAGAAATTCCAATGTCATACTTCTCATACTGAGGGCAAGCATGACGTAGTGTGTGCAAAATGCTTTCTAAAAAATACTATTTTTCGGAGCTGATCAGAATCCTTAACATTTCCAGTAACTAGAGGTATTTTTATTTAATATAAGTTCCTCCTTCGCCTCCTGCTCACTTACTCCTCTTTGTGACCCTTACAAATATATCCAGTCCCCACACGGATGATAGTCACTCATGCCCTCCTTATACACACATGTAGGTCTTTCCTTCTATCGTGATAACACATAATGCTGAACTATCCTGGCTAACCCATTATAGCTCACAACTATACCAAACATAGACACGATGGCCTTTAGATACGCAATACATTTCCTTACTTAACTCGTATTTTCGACATAACGAAGCGACTATGTTCCTACAAAGAGCGAAATATGTATTGCGTGAATTGTATAATTTAGATTTATGCGCATGAATACTCAAGTCACATGGGATTACCGCCCTGTCAACCACAATCACACTTTTTCACCATACCATTACACTCTTTCTACGGTAAAGGTTTAGACCTATATGTTTCACCTTTTCAATGTCTTCAATCCAGTGTTCAGTCATACAATTGCACCACAAAGTAATAAAAGATATCTAGACTTGTCACTTTATTCTCACCAAAACCACAGGTACACGTCACTACTCACTGAGTCACTTTGATAGCAAACATGTCACCGTTACACTAAGTCACCATTAGCATGTCCACTTTTTCACTTTGGTTAGTCACCAACCATCGATATTCATGTTTTGAATCCATCGCAAATGCACCTTTTATGTTTCTCGTCCAGCCCTGAAGATTCGCAGTTGTTCCCTGCGATGAAACACGTGTTGGCATTCACAAAGGAACAATAAACCCATGATTGAATATCAAGGACGGAACTTTTTTCTTTCTTTCTCGGAACTGTTGTACCTGAACCTGGAGTAACGGATTCTCAAAAAACAATTCCTAAGTGTGGTTGCATCCTGAATGAAAGTGCTTTCTATATATATGTCATTTCTCCTAATATCTAATACACTTGTATAGCGCAGGGGCATTGCTGTGTTTATGTTACTTGTGTGGATCCTCCAGATCCAACTTTGAGCGGTTAAGTGAGATTACCGCCCGCCCTTTTGCCTGTACCCACTACCTTACGGTGCTCTTTACCGTGCGGACACACTGGTGTGCGCCTACTTCCCTGGTTAATTCAAAAATCTCCTTGTTGTTTTACCATCATAAAATTGTGTCTAACATTTAAAATGATTGTTTTAGGATGCAAATAAGATGTGTGCTTTCAAGAGCTTTCTTTGAGGTGAGGCCTCTTTTCTTTTTTTAAAAAAAAAACAGTACCCAGAAGTACAGCACTGTAAGCATTAAAATTGACACTTACAGAAGACTCAGCTTCTCCATATCTACCTCACATTTCTAAATGTATATCATAAGTACAAAAAGCATAACATTAATTATACATGTTAAATGGTTTATTTTTGCTGTTCTCAGAATGTATCAAATTTCACTTAAATCAGTGACTTGAAGATATTCATCATGTAACAGCGGGGAAAAAAAACACAATCAAAATGACTGTGTTTAAAAAACCCATACAACCTAAGAAATCTGATTTCAAAACTCCTTAAAATTAACTTACTTTCAATGACGTCGAAGGATCTCCTATAAACAGCATCCACTCTGTTGTGCTATAAATATTTTCAGCCCGCCACTTTCTGAAAGAAAACCTCCATCGATACGTAAAATATGTTACATAGAAAAAAAGACTTCTCTCATTCTATCACATGTTTCCACTAGGCCAAATCATGTTGCCGCGATTCGCAAGTCTTGTAATTCTTCCAATCAAATCCCGACATTTTCTATTTTCGCAACTTTCGAAAATAAAATATTTGAGATTATTTTCACAATCCTGGACTACTAATATCTTACTCTTCTTTGTCACTCATGTTCTCCTTTTCCTATGACACTGATACTGCTTACTATGAAGCAGACTTACTTGCATCAGATTTATATAGTTGGATTTTTAATCTAGACAGCATTGCAGACTTACATTCCCTCTACTTAAAATTTTGGTTTTAAAAACACCAGGTAAGAATTTTTAAGGTCAAACGGCAATTTTTTTTGAAAGTTACAACGGAATCATTACAGAATGACCAGCCGTTTCCAGACTTTAAGTAAGCTGTATAATGTCCTGATGTTGTTGATGGACCATCGTGATAGATAATTGCTACAGTTACAAAAGTCCTCCCTGATATTGACAGCTGAGAAGCCACAAAATTTTTTATTAAAGTTGACAATTTTGATCCATCAGGCCTACATCGTTGGATCATTAAAATGACATACTGGCCATATCTACGTATAAATAATGTTGACATCATATCACATTTACATTGGCTACACTCCATGTTGTGATCCGCTGCATTTACTAGCTTATTAAAGGACACTGATTTACTGTCTGGCAAAGTTAAATATATAAATCTTTCTGAGTCTACACTAGTAGTACTTGATACCATACAGTTCTCGCAGTCATGCTGCCATTGATAAGAAAGCCCAAACAGGTGATCTACATCTACACCCTCATCTTGCAATACATCAAGCATATACATTAAAAACTCCTGACAATCTTGCTGATTATTTTCAGAGAAGTCTGTTTGACCTGAACATTCATCTAACAGATAACGAACTTCAGACACACTTTCTACTTTTGTTCGATCAGTGCTACATTTCTCTAACACAGAATTCAACAAGCAGCATAAACTTTGTTCCGAATTGAACACAATCTGTTCTTTTAA
Organism: Lissotriton vulgaris; assembly: GCF_964263255.1. Taxonomy (NCBI): domain Eukaryota; kingdom Metazoa; phylum Chordata; class Amphibia; order Caudata; family Salamandridae; genus Lissotriton; species Lissotriton vulgaris. Next base: position 922,881,669 of record NC_141699.1, read on the forward strand.
ACTCTCTAGTGAAAAGAGAACATTAACCACTACATTTGCATAGCAGTTGACACCAGAACTGTTTTCAAATTGAAAACCGACAACATCTTCAACAGAATCCACTTTCTTTCTGCTAACAATTTTCGGTTCATTGACTTTTAGTCTTTTTGCAACAACCTCCCTACTATTACTGATATTTCTACGTTTCTGGCCTACCACACGTTTCTCAAACAAAGGATATTGAGGCAAATGTGGCGCATACTCTCTTCTTAACCTATTGTATTCCTTAACACAATCTAGATCCGCACAAATGTTTGTGACATCACAGTCAATCAAGTACAATCCCGATAAAGTTCTAACTCGTGACAATGCCACATATGCCATACCCTCCTTGAACACAGAACTGCCAATATTCACCAATGCACAGTCTACACTTAAACCTTGCGATTTATGGATTGTCACCGCATATGCCAAGCAAACAGGAAACTGTTTACGGCGAACATATAAGTCTTTAACAAGCAAAAACCTAGCAGAACAACGACCAATTTGCTGTACTTCCTCAATGCCATCAAATTTAATTCTTAAAAATTCTATTCCATCTCTATTTTTGTATTTCTCAAAATCAACAACATTACCCATTGATCCATTTACCAGACCTCTTTCTACATGTAAATTCCTTCTCAAAATGATTCGGCAATTTAAACACACATTCAAAGTCTTTTCAAAACCCGCTGTTTTAGATATAGTCTTCTCTAATGAATCCAATTTTGATTTCAAATTGTCTGACAAAATAATTGTTGATCCCATATGCTCTAATTTGTCGATAGCTTCAAGTTTCACAATCTCTTGCTTTTCGAAATTCAACATTTTGTTGTTGAACATGGCACATTCTGCAAGAGTTGGCATGAGACATATCCCGGATTTCTTCTCAGTAATTTTCTGAAAAATATTCTCAGGCACAATCTCTTGTTTGGGATATAAATTTGACAGTAATCGTGCATTTAAAGCTTCTTTCCCATGCTCGGTCACTTTTCCAATTCTAATATCTTGTAGAATATTCTTGTAATCTTCATCCTTTGCCTGACGCATATTTTCATGCAGTTCAGCATAATTGAAGTTTAACCATATATTGACATTGCCAATGCTCCCTAGGCACTTCCTGGTATCTTCATGCGTGAGTATTTTGAACACAGGTTGACCTTTTACTGGTGTCAGCTGCAGAAGATCTCCGAAAACAATGATGTGTTTGCCACCAAATAACACATCATATTCAGTTTTAAGTACTTCTTGCATTCTCAAATGCACAAAGGCAAGCATGACATTGGAAACCATGCTTCCTTCGTCAATGATAAGTAGTTTCATTTTCCTCAAGACTCTTGAAACTTCACAGCAAGCATCTCCAGATAACTTGTTGTATTGTAATTTGTTGTCATGCTCCACCGGCAGCATCAGTAGACGATGCAAAGTAATACCTTTAATGTTATGTGCTGCCAGTCCAGTAGGAGCGGTGACAACACAAGACAGCGATGACTCAGTCCTTTCCTGCAAATAACAAGAAATTGCTTTAATGAGGAAACTCTTTCCAGTTCCCGCTTCTCCACTCACGTACAGTCGGACAGGCTTCAACGACGTACATGAGCACTCTTTCTTCTCATGACTTAATCCGTGCTCAATTTCCTTGGTAACTTCATCATATATTTTCCTCTGCTCAACGTTGAGTTGTTTTTCCAAGTCTTCTAAGTTAACTGAATCCTCCTGAGCATGTGCCATGGCTCTTTCCACTTCATTCATAGCAGTGGCAGCTTCATTTTCGATAATAGGTCCTCCAAGTGGATCTTGACTCAATGAAACAGAACTCTGACTGTCCTGAGAACTGTCTCTGGCAATCTCGGCTGCAATCGTTGCTTCCTGCTCAATTTCCAAAGTTAGCATTTCTTGATATTTAGGAAAAGCAGGACATTCTATGGACTCCTTGGCTGCATTAAAAGAGTCTTCGTAACAGAGGAAATCTCCAAGCAGTTCCTCTTCTGCACGCCAAGGCTTGAAAAGTTGCAAAAGTGCTAAATAGAAAAACTCCTTTTTTTCTGGAGATTCACCACTCAATTTTCGATGGTTTACTAATTGGCATTTTCTTTGCTTGACCAGGCATCCCTCACTTCCAATTACAGCATACACTCCTTTCTCAATATCTTCTTTGATGTTCCTCTTGAATATATAATTTTGGAGAACCTCATATAGACAAACATTCTCAAGGTGACTGCTTCGATTTGGATAATATGTATCCAACATGTTGGTCTTCAAAATGTCGGTACTGTTTGGCTCCTTTTCCGCCAAATACTCAATTTCCCGGACAGGTTTTAGAACTCGATTTCGCGTTGCAGCAAGACCAAGACTCGCCCAAACGATACTCCTAGATTTGGCATAGAGACTTGCTGAAGACAATCGATCTGAACATTCGTAAGCTCCGATTTCTCGATGCGACAACATCTTCAGACTGAAACTATACAACTTCTTGCTGAGGCTCTTTTCATGGGAAATGTCCTCCCACATATCCTTCAGTTCTGTCTTTTCTTTTTTGGTGATGTAAGATGTCACATACCGAGCCACAGCCATGCAGTTGTCACCCACAAACTGTATATCCATGTTAGCATTCCACATGGACAAAATCACTGGGTTGTAGTCGTTGATGTACTTGGACTCTTCGTTCCTTTTCAAATTGTATGTATTTTTTGGTGATTTCCTCGTCACATTATGTCGTAGTGAAGACATCAAACTGTTCACTTTTCCTTTAGAAATCACCGGCCGTGGAAAGTTGAAACGACATTTGGTGTAGAACTTGTCCTTGTTTCTGAATTTACGACGACAGTACTTTCCACAACGATGGCTTTGGAAACGTAGAACTTGTTCTCTTAGGCTTTTCTTCTCCGTTGCATTTGGAACAGCACACGTAGAATACTGTTCTATGAAATTCATCACTAAGTGATCGGGATCTGTTCCAAATTTAGGTGCATCCTTGATCCACAACAACATATGTATATGAGGAGCACCTCTTGCTTGGTACTCCTTTCTCCAGAAGAAATCCAACACCTCTCCAAGAGGTGGATTCTTCTTATTTGTGATGAAAGACATCATAGCTTCAAATTTATGATTGAAGTACCTGCATACATTCACAGGATCCAAAGAACACAGTTCTCCAGGTGTCTTGAATTCAATGTTTTCAATATTTCCATTTGCTTCTCGTAGAAATTCAAGTAAGTCTTCCCAGCCATACTCGGCACAGCTCAGAGTGAGGAACCATGTCGGAGTTCCTAAGTTCCTCAGCATACATTTTAAATCACCATGACGACGATACCAGTACTCATTAGTACCACGCTGACACGCCATGAGATTAATTAAGTGAGAATCCAAAATACTATCTTGGACATTGACTTTATGCATAAAGTCTCTTGCCGAGATATTTCGCATCTGTATACCACTTTTTAAGATGTGGTTCACTGCATATGACAGTCCAGACAGATCGCTTTCAAACAGGAGATGAAACAAATAGGGAATGCATTGACGAAACCTAGGATCTTCTCCATACAATCGTAAAGTCCGGTATTCAGACGCAGGAATTTGATGAGATCGCTCATCATATCTTCCTCCTCGACCTGTGGGAAATAGCTGTGGGAAACACCGAGCTTCCAAACTTTCCTCCCAAACACTAATGGGACTCCCTTTGGCTTGTTTCATTTGAAACAACTCAATAGCATTCCCCATGACTTCCTTGGAATGCAAAGGATGAACACTATAATGTTCATATATTTCTTCACTTTTAGAGGCCTCTACTTTCTCAATTTGGCCAGCACACAAATCGCTATCCTCTTCATCACTTACTTCCTCTTCTGCAACATACACATTCTTATAATACTTATTATTTTTCTTCAAATACACTGTTGCCTTTTTGACTTTCCTAACATCCACTAAATCTTGCCATATTTTCTTATTCTTTGTCGGAACCCCATTAACCAAGATAACCAGAGGTTCCTCTTCCACTTCTTCTACTCCAATTGTGTTAATGTTTTTATTCAAATCTAAAGGCAAATAAACAACTCTTCCCTTTAATCCTCTCTGTAAATCTGCTGGAGGCAACTTCCCTGTCTTTGGCTCCATTCTTACAATAGCCTGAAAGGGATAGATACTTTGAATCAAAATAGATTCATAAGTATTTAAATCCTTCAATTCAGAAGGAATCTCAACCAATTCAAGATTATTATGAACTGCCCTAGCAGGCATCTGGTTTTGGTTTAATTTATTACAACAATAAGTACACACACGTTGATCCGATCCCAAATCAAAATAATTTTCTACCATCAAGTATGTGGCAAAATCCTTCCATTCACTATTATTTTCCCTTTCACTTTTTGCATATAAATCCACTACCTTAGTCTGATTCTTATAATAAGTGCGTCGACAACAAACACAAGTGAAATTAGGCCTCTCACTTGATTTCATCTGAAACGTGGCAATTTCCTTCTGAAAATTATCTGTACTGTAAACCTGTACATTATCTTCCACATTACTCTCTACTTCAGGGTCAATTTGAACATTCTCATCTTTACTACTAAAGTAACAAAACTCAATTTCTTCACAAATATTCTTCACATCTATTTCAGAACCATGCAAAAGAGCAGCACATAATTGTTTAAGCATAATTGCTGGACTCTTTGCATAATACAACATTCTCACTAATTTTCTCACTTTATTATGATGCACTGCTAGCATCCTGAAATGATGAAAAACACTCTGGCATACTCTCCTGGAAAGACAAGCCAGTGAATGACCACGCAAACCTGTTATTTGTCTCACTCTGCAAGGATCTAAATCTTTCAACAACTTCATTTTCTGCTTCAAACTTTTCTTATTAAATGTCCGTATAAAATCACAAAGCAAATTGATGGAAACCTGTCGCACACTGCAAATAGAACTACACTTCCAAATGTACACAGGAGCCTTAGGACGTCTTCCTAAAACCTCATCACTTAGCGCCTCTTCTGTCTCTGTTGTCACAAGTTTTTCTTTTTCAACTGGACAACCATCCTTCACTTCATAAGCTCGACCACTGATGTCAACTGCATGCACCAAATCATTATCCTGAAAATAACTCTCCTCATTAAAAAATGCCTCAGAACTTGAACTATGCATCCATTCTCCGGAAAAAACTTCACAAAAGTTGCTACGATTTACTACTCTCTTCCATCTACTGTTTGTTTTAAAATCAGAAATTACCTTGCTTAGTTTCCTAATTCTATTGATTACCAAAATAAACAACTTTCGCTTAATTTCAAAAGCATGATCAATCATTTTCTCGACACTTTTCTTCTTCTTATAAAATGCCGCTTTCTGTTTGCATTTCTTAATATTTTTTATTAAATTAACTATTATCCTATTACGGAACATTCGTTGTCGAATGTCCCTAAACTGTTCTTTCCTTCTACTATCATACACAGAGTTATCTCTTCCTCTACCAGTAACATTTTTCATGGGTCTTTCCTTTCCATTTAAATTACTCTTCTTTTTCTGAACTGAAACATTTTGGCGATAAATAATTTTTTTACTACAAATATTTTTTAAGAAAGATTTTGTGCTCTTACCCGGAGCTTTCTTGGTGTTTTGATAAGTATTTAGGGAAGAGGACTGCTGCAATAAAACATCACCGTGCTGTCTTTGACGTTTTCGAGCCTTTCTAATTCTATTTTTTGTAGGCATTTTCCAAACTATGAAAGAATCTGCAGTTGAATCTGTTGAAAAATATAATAAAAAATGTTAATAACCACTATTACCAAACAGTAAATGAATAACAGTCATCAAAAACTTAATGCCCTACTTATTATTTAACATAGCAAATCAAGGCATATGACTGTGTATGATGTTATTTTTCTTTTTTAAATGGAAAGCGTTCTTCATGGTGCAAGTTTCTTGTAAATACGCTCCCACCTGCGAAACGGAACTTTGCAATGCGAAGCTGCTTGGGTCCCTGGTGTCTGTCAACATTCTGAACAGTCCGGAGCGGCCGCCATCTTATCTCTCGGTAGGATCGAGAGAGAAGAAGAGGTGAAAAACGAAGGGGAAATTTAATGAAAGGGGGCAAAGTATACCCCTGTTGACCCCCTAGGAATGTTGTTGGAATTTTTAAAGGGTCCCCTGGGGAAAATAAAAAATATATATTTTTCACGATAGAACCGCTTCCCAAACACCGAACTGGGCCGCAAACTGCACGAGAATACGCCATTTTGTGCTTCGTTTTAATTAAATTACTAGGAATAAGGAGGTGCGGGAGACGTATCCTAATCCCTTATATTTTCTGAGAGTGGCTGAGGAGTCTCATATATGTTGATTCATTTATAACAATGTGGTATTTTATCAAGCCTGTGCGCTAAAATTATCGCCGATAAAGCGGCGATAATGGGCTTGATAATATGCTCTGTGGAATTCCAATCGAAGCCCATTTTAGATGTCTTCACATCTAGCATGTGCTTCGATTGGAAATCCATAGAGCATATTATCAAGCCCATTATCGCCGCTTTATCGGTCGTTTTCGGCCGATAAAGCGGCGATAATTGAAGCGCACAGGCTTGATAAAATACCACATTGTTATAAATGAATCCTTATTGAGACACAATGTCTGCGCCAACTTGCCTTTTTTACAATGCCACAATTTTGTCGTGCACGGCAGCCATTTTACATGCCAGGCTGGTCTCAGCCTATCACCTAGCCCTGCGAATGTAGGGAAATATTATCAAACCTGAACACTAAAATTATCGTCGCATTATCGGCCGAAAACGGCTGATAAAGCGGCGATAATGGGCTTCATAATATGCTCTGTGGAAATCCAATCGAAGCCCATGTTGGATAACATGGCTAAAAACTACTCAGCACCATTGTTTGGACATTATTAACATGGCTATGTAACTCCCATAATCAAAATTTAAATTTGCCAAGCACACTTGTGTTACTGCATGCCAGAATGCTACACCGAATATGCAATTACAATTTCGCAAAGTAACAAAATCTATTTCTATATCACTACAGACAAAGCCACAATTTAAAAACACAACTTTCTTCATCATTTTCTCCTTAGCGATAAAAAGCGGTAGCAATGCATGAATATCACGCTGAAAAATCAGCGATATTCATGCATTATCCTGCAAATGCTCTTAGCCATGTTATCCACCTCCCATTGGATAACATGGCTAAGAACTGCTCGCAAATGTGAAAAAAAACGGCCGCAATGCATGAATAACGCTGCAAAGTCAACGATATTCATGCATTATTCAGCAAATGCTCTTAGCCATGTTATCCACCTCCCATTGGATAACATGACTAAGAACTGCTCAGAGCCCCATGAGGAACGCTTTCCATTTAAAAGAGAAAAAATAACATCATAGAAAAGAATCGTTTTTAAACACAGCATATAAATCAATTGTATACCTGCATTCAAGAGGAAATGACTGAAAATGTCCTTGAGACACACGAAAGCGTTTTCTGGAATGCTCTAGCACCATTTTTCCGACATTATTAACATGGCTATGTAACTCCCATAATCAAAATCTAAATTTGCCAAGCGCAAGTGAGAGCGTATTTACAAGACACTTGCCCCTGAGGAATGCTTTCCATTTAAAAATGAAAAAATAACATCAAAGACACTCAAATGCCTTATAAATATGACCCAAAACAACCTATGAAGCTCTAACAGTACATATCCAGAAATGTAATTGATTTCAAAATGGTTTTTAAAAACAACAGATCTGTTTCAGCTTACATAAGAGACCATGGAATGCGCTTCATATACAACAATACCTTGAGTTACTACATACCAGAATCCTACACCGAATATGCAAATACAATTTCTCAAAATAATAAAATCTATTTCTATATCACTACAGACAAAGCCACAGTTTTAAAACACAGCTTTCTTCATCATTTTCTCCTTAAATCATTCTATTCTATATCTAAAATAAATAAATCTTTTCTCACCTTAGCAAATACTTTTTGGATTTTAAAAACAGTCTCAGAAATACACCAAATTGTCTTCAGCAGAAGAAAAAGGATGCACTCCAGAGGCTGCAGCTATTGAAAGCACAGAAATACAGATAATCATTTCACATATCTCTCATATTAGCCAATCATAACTCTTCCCTCACTTTTTTCAAATCAAAACCCTTCCCCCCTCTGCCCTCTCTGCCTTTTTCCCATAGCAACGACCTCCTGGAAGACCTCTCATGTTTGCAAATTCACACAACAATGTTTCAATTGAACTCTGAACTCTCAGTGCACCTGCGTATCCAGTGCAATCTTTCATTAAAAGTTTCTTCCTTGACCATTGAAATTACATGTTTCAAGAACACATCCATGCACCCTAACTTTCTGTTTTCAGAAATGGAAATGCACCAATCACTGCTAATGAATCATTAGCATTGGAAATCCACAGTTTTTTTTCTTTACAAACTCCTACTGTTTCAACTGCCCTTTCATTACCACACTTCATCTGACTGCAGCACAACCTTCTCCCACCATGTTTAACGTCTGGATTGTTGGACATAGTTACATCCACTGGGCTCAAAGGTATGCTGACAACAGAAATTTACACAACCTCAATTTACAAGATGTGGAAATTAAATGGTTGGGCCAAAGAGGATTAAAATGTCACCAATTGATACCATTGGTGAAAACCTTTATGCATTTGCCAAAACCTGACCTGTTAATAGTGCATTGTGGAGGTAATGATTTGGGCACTTTAACAGGAGTAGGTCTGGAAATGCTTTTAAAGGACACCTTTGAGCAATTAATGGCACTTTTTCCTCAAACTGCCTTGGTATATTCCAATATATGCCAAAGACAGAAATGGAGGTGGTCCAACCAATTTGGTCCACAAATTGAGAAAGCGAGGAAGCATGTAAACAAATCTGTTTCAGCTTTCATGAGAGACCATGGAATGGGCTCCCTGTACAATAATAACTTGCGTTACTACATGCAAGATATCTACAGAGGAGATGGAGTTCACTTCTCAGATGAGGGCAACAGAATTTTCATTCTGAATTTAAGACTGTGCATTGGTACCTACTTATAAGTACCTAAATGGACCATAAACCCAAAAGCTCTTCTCAGAGCTACCCTTCATCTGATCACTCACAATTAATACTTTTCTCTAACTTATTTCTGTAATTTTCAACAAACTACGCTCAAAGAGCGCTACCCGGTACGCGAACTGGAAGCTAACCGCCCAAAATTATTTTAAAAATGTTTTTTCTCCGCACATATGGTCCTCCTCAGCCACCCTCAGAAAACCTGGGGGGTCAAAATACTTGTACCGTGTCCCCTTCTACCCTTTCTGAACATTATTTAACCTCCATTTTATATGTTAATTCGACCGAAACAAAAAATGGTGGACTCCCGTTACGCTTCTAGTTCGCGGACTAAACTGCTTCCCGGGAAGCGGCCCAAAGAAAAGGTGGGAAAGTAATTCACAGAAAAAGGACTGGACACACTCTCACTAAATATAGATTAGCTCATACTACATAACAATCCCTTTCATTTTCACAAATTTGATTGAAATTCCTTTTAGCCATTAAGCCTGTAGACCTCTCTAAATACCTTGAGGTAAATTACTTCACAAAACACATCTGAAGTGTTGGAATTGACAACCAATAAAAATGTTACTTTCATTTTCTACTTTTATTACCTGATATTTGATTGGTTATATACCTGAATATATATATAAAGGAAGAGAAGAAAACACAGCCATTTTGACTGCTACTTCTTGTTGTACATCACATTTCAATACTTACCTAAGACTTCAACTTGTTTCTGAAGGTAAGTTGTTATTTTTAAAAATGAAGTATATTGTGCACTATAACTTGATATGGTAGACTTTTTCTGATACATATACACTATCCCTCTGTAGTAGTTATGGATTTAGATAGACTTCTCTGTTATAGTTAGGAATGGAGTTAGGCTTCTCTTCGTTAAATTACATACACTTTTTTATAGTCATATTTCCACTCTGATACTATACACTGCCAAAAGAAAAATTCACTGATAAAAACTGCCTATCTAAAATTAATCCCAACAGTGCCCAATCTCTACTAATATATATTTTTTTATTCAAAATTTCAGGCAAAATGGAAGGCGAACAACAAGTTACATTTTCAATTGAACTGAAGGAGAGCAGCCAAGACAAAATTGATGACTTTATGGATGACAGTAGAGACCACGAACTTCTACAATGTGTTGAAGCAGTGGACAACCTGCTTCAAAATGAAAACAAATTACACCCTATAATAAATTATGACATTTCTGACAATGAAATGTTAGAAAATTTAATAAAGTATGAAACACAATCATAATAAAAAAAAATTAAAAATAAAGAAAACAAAAAAAACCCAACAAAAACAACAAATAATTAACATACAGTATTAGAAAAGTCTATCATTCTTTTATCCTTATAGCTTTTATCCTTATAGTATGCTGCCCAGAGCGCTTCCCGGTTCGCGTACTAGGAGCTCACCACGCATAAATAATTTTTTTTTTTTTTTTTTTTTTGCCCTGCAGAAACCTTTTACAACCTCCACATAAAACCTAGGGGGTCAGGGAGGATCTACTATGCCCCCTTATCGAAATTTCCCCCTTTGTTTTGGCCTCCTCTTATCTCTCGATCCTACCGAGAGACAAGATGGCGGCCGCACCGGACTGTTTAGAATGTTGACAGACACCGGAGAGCCAATCAGCTTCGCTTCGCATAGTTCCGATAAGCGAAAAGTACGCGAACCGGATCGCTGCCCGGAGCGCTGTTACAGATATATATCTTGATTTAAACGTTAATTTCTCAAAATCCACTGAAGCACATATATTGAGACCTAGCAAAGGCACATCGGGCTAACAGTCCCTACAATTTTGCCAAGTTTCGTGCAAATCCATTCAGCCGTTCGAGCTAAAAGTGAGTCCAACCGCCCTATGGAAAACTCAATGTTAAAAACGCGTTTTGGGACCCCCCTTTTTTCTCAGCCCCCCCTTGACGAAACCCCCCCAAATTTCCAGGAGCTGCTCAGAAACAAAATGTGCCATTTTCCTGAAAATTTCAGCCGATTCCGTCCACAAACGCCAAAGTTATTAGACATAGAATTTTCAGAAATCCCATAGGGAAAAAATCCTAACTATATATACCTACTGGCGACCGCCAGTAGGTAATATATATATATATATATATATATATATATATATATATATATATATATATATATATATATATATATATATATATATATATATATATATATATATATATATATATATATATATATATATATTCCAAGAATAAACCAGTACGGCGCAGGCTTCCAAAGGCTGCAAATACGGACACGAACCCAGAGTTTTGGTGCAAAAAAATGTGATTTATTCAGCAATGGTGCTCCCAGTCATCACGACGCATTTCGCGCTACACAGAGCGCTTGATCACATGACACAGTTGATCACCAACCACAGGTTTAAATACAATCCACTAATACAATCTAAGCCTACAATTGGGATGGTAATAGAAGAGTTTAGTCTCTGAAGACTACTCAGACTTCATTAGTGAGATCTACAAATACACTTTGAATACTGTTGGTTTATATATTGTTGATTTCAAACCAAAGGAAATTTGTAATACAGGCTGTGGATGTAAAAACCATATGGTATACAAAACTAGTGATAGTGATTTAAAAAGGCATGAGTTAACAAACAAAAAGAATATTTTTGAATAAAACGAAAATATTTTCAAAGTAATTAACGTTTGTAGTGCAATGCTCTTTCTGATGTTCAAAGTGTTTTAAAGATATATTAATTTCATCATTTGGAACAATATTGCAGTTAAATACAATTTCGAGGCAAACAAACATTATGGAGCCCCATATGTTATTAATGACCACTCGAAATGTGCAAATATGCAAAAAGGAGAGATTTAAAAGTGCTTATGCAAATTTAAGGATTTAAGGACTGGTTTCTGAGGACAGATACAGCCCATAGTAGAGACGGTATTACACAACGATTGTAAATAATATCTGTAAAATACATTATTCATCCCGAGTGCTAGCCATGTCTACTTAAGCAGTAAAAAATGTGTACATATTTCAAAGTCAGATATTACTGGTGTTGAATGATTTTCAAACCATCTGCAATCAATACCCAATAATTCATAGACATACACATATTCATGAAATTCATATATAGGCCTGTAAACACCTTAAAATGGTGTTTTAAAAGGGCTAAAAGATGAATTCATGTGGTATATCTAAAATCCTTATATAAATAGATTGCTAAAATCATAAGGCAATTGATATGCATATTATAAAAATATAATTATCATAGACAATTAAAACATATTTCATTATTTACAAGTCCCGTAGAGAAAATTGCACTAATTGTATGTTAAGGAGAAAACCATCATCTTTTCATATATCAGAGGCAAGTATACAGATCCTCAGTGATATTGAGGCCCGAGGGGTGCATTGTATTTAATTCAATAATGTATTGTGTTTCGAGGCGGCGTAGTTTATCTTCTCTGTTGCCTCCTCTTCTGCTAGCCTGTACACAGTCGATGACAAAGTATTTGAGGTCACTGCTTCTAGAATTGTGTTTTGTTTTAAAATGCCTCGCTACAGGGTATGTATTATCCTGGTTCCCAATTGCTCGTAGATGCTGTAGGATCCTTTTGTGTACTGGGAGCTTTGTGCTCCCTACGTACAGCATGTTGCAGGGACAAATTAGCACGTAGACAGCGAATTCTGTCTTACATGTTAATAGTTTGGTAATCTTGTGTTCCCTACAATCAAACGGAGAATGGTAGCTTTTTTTATTGATTGCTTGTTGACAGGCTTTACATACCTTGCAGTTAAAAAAGCCTGTATGCATTTGATACCAGGTTGATGCTTCAAGGACCTCAGGACTGGTCTTTACCAGTTCATCCCTCATGGACTGCCCTCTGCTATATGTTATACTGGGCCTCTTAGGGAGATCTCTCCCAATCACTGGATCACTAAGTACTAGTGGCCAGTTTTTGGTGATGATTTTTGCTATCTCCTTATGTTGGGCATTATATTGTACAATAAATCTAAATTCAGGGGATTTTTTAGCAATGTCCTCAGAATTTGTTGTTGGAAGTAAGTTACCCGCCAAAAGAAGAGATCTATCTTTTTGATTTGCTTTTAAAATCGCTGCATCTATGATTTTGGGGGAATAGCCCCTAAATAGGAATCTTAATTTACTCTCCCTCTGTGCCTCCTCCAAATCAGTCTGTCTGCTGTGTATTCTTTTTAGGCGCAACATCTCGCCATACGGGATGCTGTTAATGAGGTGTTTCGTGTGTGAACTACTAGCATGTAGGGTAGAATTACCCGCTGTAGTCTTGCGGTGTAATCTCGTCTCCATTCTACCATGTTCAATGAACACCTCAGTGTCCAGAAAAGTAATGGATGACTTGCTCAGAGTGGCTGTGAATTGGAGATTTAAGTTGTTTCTATTGAGCCGGGCCGAAGACGGCTGAAATGCCAGAAACCGGTCCCCGGTAGCTTGTCTCCTTTCTGGTGAAGAATTGGCTTGGTAGTTTAGTCTGCCCTGTTCCCATGATGCACTGGGCCAGTGACAGACTGATTTGCATATAGCCAGGTTCTGAGCTGGGATGGTGCAGTGAGATAAATAACGGTGATGGATCAAGCCCTGATCTTTGGACTGGGTAAGAGTGGTCTGCCTAATTCAGACACTCTGTTCATCACCACCCCCTTTTCTGAATCTATTGAGGTCAGACACAAAATTCTCAGCTGATGTCATATCCCCCCTATATATGCAGCAACATTGGCAACCTTGCTGTGTGCTGAACCTGCGTGGTACTCTGAGAGGGTTTGGGGATACTAATTCCTTCCGGGGACCGGTTTCTGGCATTACAGCCGTCTTCGGCCCGGCTTGCTTGAATCCTGATGGTGCAGTGAGCAAGGGACTCACATCTGAGTATACCCTTCCATGCTTATGGTGGACAAAACGATTCAGAAAAGGGGGTGGTGATGGACAGAGCATCTGAATTAAGCAGACTACTCGTACCCAGCCAACAGATCAGGGCTTGATCCATCACCGTTTTTTAGCTCACTGCGCCATCCCAGCTCAGAACCTGGCTACATGCAAATTAGTCTGTCCCTGGCCCAGTGCATCATGGGAACAGGGCAGACCAAACTACCAAGCCAATTCTTTAACTGGAAAGGAAACAAGCTTCTGGGGACCGGTTTCTGGCATTACAGCCGTCTTCGGCCCGGCTTGCTTGAATCCTGATGGTGCAGTGAGCAAGGGACTCACATCTGAGTATACCCTTCCACGCTTATGGTGGACAAAACGATTCAGAAAAGGGGGTGGTGATGGACAGAGCATCTGAATTAAGCAGACGACTCGTACCCAGTCAACAGATCAGGGCTTGATCCATCACCGTTTTTTTAGCTCACTGCACCATCCCAGCTCAGAACCTGGCTACATGCAAATTAGTCTGTCCCTGGCCCAGTGCATCATGGGAACAGGGCCGAAGACGGCTGTAATGCCAGAAACCGGTCCCCGGAAGCTTGTTTCCTTTCCAGTAAAAGAATTGGCTTGGTAATTTGGTCTGCCCTGTTCCCATGATGCATTGGGCCAGGGACAGACTAATTTGCATGTAGCCAGGTACTGAGCTGGGATGGTGCAGTGAGCTAAAAAACGGTGATGGATCAAGCCCTGATCTGTTGACTGGGTATGAGTAGTCTGCTTAATTCAGATGCTCTGTCCATCACCACCCCCTTTTCTGAATCCATGTAAGTGCAGCAAGATATTCCCGTTGTTGGAAGATAGCTTGACCAATATATTCAACACCTCTTTTGAGAGTGCTTCCTTTCACAGCTGTTGGAAGCTAGCTCAGGTCAGGCCGATCCTCAAAAAGCCCAACAGTGATCCCTCCATCTTGTCTAATTACAGACCAATAACTCCACTGCCTTACTTTGGGAAGGTCCTTGAATACTTAGTTAATAAACATGTCTCTTCTTATATTGAAACACATGCACTTCTTGATCCTTCGCAGTCAGGTTTCCGTGCCGCCCATGGCACCAAAACCGCTGTGATTGAGATAGTGGATAACATCCGACTCTCCCTGGACATGGGCGAATCAGCCCTTTTGGTCTTATTGGACCTTTCCGCTGCCTTCGACACCATCTCCCACAGTATTTTGAAACATTGCCTGTGGGAGATTGGTGTCAGAGGCAACACTCTGGCCTGGTTCGTGGATTATCTCAGGGACGGTCATTCTTATGTCAAGATGAACTCCCATGCTTCCGTAAACATCCCTCTCTCTGTGGGGGTTCCACAGGGGTCAATTCTCAGCCCCTTATTATTTAATCTCTATCTTTCCCCTCTGGCCCACATTATAAAATCCTACGGCTTCACCACAGTGTCTTACGCAGACGATACGCAGGTACTTATCACCTGCAGTCCCAAATTCCTGGAAACCTGCACTAGATTTAAACAATGCATGGTTCATATCAATAATTGGATGAGTGAAAACAGACTTCAACTCAATTGCAGTAAGACCGAAATTCTGCTATTTGGTAAGGCCAAGACTATCTGGTCTCAGGACTGGTGGCCTAATGATCTAGGGCCTTGCCCGGAACCTAAAGAAGTCGTACGAGATTTAGGCATCATGCTGAACAGCACTCTTTCTATGACAGCACATGTCAATCAAGTATCTGGAACTTGTTTTGGTATACTACGTCAATTGCGAAAAATCTTTAAATGGCTTCCTCCCGAAACCAGAAAGCCTCTGGTTCAGGGATTGATAGTCAACAGGCTTGATTATGGAAACGTGATGTTTGCCTCCATAAATGAGAGTCTGCTGACCAAGTTGCAAACTATCCAGAATACGGCTGCCAGATAAGTGTTGGGTTTGCCTCCTAGGTCTGCCTCCAAACCCTGCCTCAAAAAACTGCACTGGCTACCTGTGCGCCAAAGATGCCATTTTAAAATCTTGAGTTTAACTCATAAACTCCTCCATGGCATTGGCCCTTCCTATTTAGCTAAAAGACTAGTCAGGTAGTCCCCGCCTAGAGCTCTTCGCTCTAGCTCAAAGTGCTTGCTGTCCCAGCCTAGAGTCCGGACGTCTAGGAATGGATGTCGGTCCTTTTCGTATGTGGCCCCTCTTCTTTGGAATAAGTTGCCAACACATCTTCTGGCCCTCTCCAATCATCTGGAGTTCCGTAAGAGCTTGAAAACGGGGCTCTTTCCCAAATAAAGACTCCACGTGACGCTTTCTGCTCTGGTAGGTTGTTGCCTCTCTTCTGCAAAGCGCCTTGAGACCTCTTTTGGTGAAAAGTGCGCTATATAAAAGCATTTGACATTGACATTGACATATATTTCAAGCTCCACAGCAACGGCGAGGGTGATTCCAACTCCCACCACAGCAACGCAGACACGGACCACCGTAGATTAGTGCAAATAATTTTATTTAGTTGCAACCCGCCATAATGTTTCACCTCCGAGGCTTGTTCACATGACAATGTGAATCAGGTAAGTTACAGTTTTTAAAGTGACAGTGTAGGGTTTAAAATGCATCACGTGACAGTACTTTCAATAGAGATAAAAAACATACTCCGTAGTTTTAAACACAATGCCTAATCCAATTCTTTGTAAAAATTATAAACTGGTAGTTCTAAATATAAATGTTTGCTGTATTGACATCATTCTATACGTTATTTGTATAAATAACGGTAAAATACACATATTTACAAAAATTTACAAGCTATTTACATCTTTGTATTCAGCCCTAAATAATACGAGCTAAGAATGATTACGGTCTGTCATGGTTTATAATTAGAAACCAAAGAATAAAAAGAATGTGCAAAAATACTCAATTGTGCAAATTAAGCGACATTGTTTTGATTCGACCATTGTGCATGTCAATATGCTCATTTAATACTGACTCTGTGACCTCAAAGAATATATTTCTCTTGTTATTAATAGAACTAACCATTGTAGACATTCACATGTAAAGCATTGATATTATTGTGTTACTTTTATAGGTATAAATCAATGTATTGGAACACCAGATAATATTATGTTCAGGCTGTTGCCCCCTAATAATTTGACGGGCACTTGAAATGTTTGTACTTCTTGTTATGCTACGTTAATATAACAGTTGTGGCCGCATTTAGAATATCGCGATAAATCCCTACTGCATATTGTTCTCTTATGGTGACCCCGCTTTAACCTCATCCTAAGAGTGATCAGCCCTTTTTAACATTGTACTAAGCTTGTATGAGATAAACCAACAATAACTTCTCTGGTACTGTACAAATTGGTGCAGTTAAAGGGCATAGGTGCCCAAAATATATGGTGATATTTAAAAACTGATGCCCATTTAACATCCGCTAAGAAGGTTTATAATTCAATCTACATAGTTTCTTCTTATTCTGGTTTTAGATTTAATGATGGAGCTAGTTATATAGGCTATATAATTTCCTTTACATTATTTTCATAATCCTTTACTACGACCCATATTAGCCTGATACTGGGCATAATTGTATCTGTAGAGGTCCAATGCCTCATTCTGTAAAAAGCTCTTTTGCAATTAGATGGTAATTTGCTTAAAGAAAGATAAAACATTGGCGAGAAATGCGTCCGCATTCCTCCTGTCAATGTGATATTTGATGCTGATACTTAAACTGAAGGAGGGCAACTTGGACGAGGAGACTGGAATGATTGGCGATGGAACTAAGGATCCAGTTAGGATAGACATGTGTGTAAGTCCTCAGTTATGTTGAGGCCCTTGGGAGTCTTGGAGTCAAGTAACAGTATGTAACGGGTTTCAAGTTTCCGTAGCCTCGACTCTCTGTTTCCACCCTTCCTACTGACGCTTACGGCATCTATGAGAAAATATTTCAAGCCTGAGTTGTCACTATTATGTTTGTCTTTAAAATGCCTCGCAACCGGGTAGGTATTATCCTGGTTCGTAATAGCCCGGAGATGTTGTAATATACGTTTGTGCGCAGGCAATTTTGTACTGCCCACGTAATTCATCCCACATGGGCTTATCAAGACATACACAACCAGCTCAGTCTTGCATGTTAATATTTTGTCAATAGGATGTTCTCTATTGCTGAATGCATCTACATAAGTTTTGTTGTTAAGTCCATGGATGTATGATTTGCACGTTTTGCACCTGTAGAAACCCTTGTTGGTCTGTAACCAGAAAGTTTTTTCCATAACCTCTGGATTGGTATTGACCAGTTCATCCCTCATTGAGGGTGCCCTACTGTATGTGAGCGATGCTTTTCGCGGTAAAGTGGTGCCTATGACTGGGTCATTCAGGATTAATATATGTATATGTGCTAGGCGAGCAATTGCTAGCATATCTTTTGACACTTCTTGTCCATTTCTATTACCTTTTTCAAATATAATTTTTGGAAATGTCGACGTTTCAGCCAGTTCAGCATGTAGAATGTAAGGACAGACACTAGGGCTCTCACATATGTAGTGAAATAGTAAGAGTGGATTTATAGATAGAAAGATAGATATATAGATAGGTAGGTAGATAGATAGATAGATAGATAGATAGATAGATAGATAGATAGATAGATAGATAGATAGATAGATAGATAGATAGATAGATAGACAGACAGACAGACAGACAGACAGACAGATAGATAGATAGATAGATAGATAGATAGATAGATAGATAGATAGATAGATAGATAGACAGACAGACAGACAGACAGACAGACAGACAGACAGACAGACAGACAGACAGACAGACTGACAGACAGACAGACAGACAGACAGACAGACAGACAGACAGACAGACAGACAGACAGATAGATAGATAGATAGATAGATAGATAGATAGATAGATAGATAGATAGATAGATAGATAGATAGATAGATAGATAGATAGATAGATAGATGGATGGATGGATGGATGGATGGATGGATGGATGGATGGATGGATGGATGGATGGATGGATGGTGGATGGATGGATGGATGGATATAGATAGATAGATAGATAGATAGATAGATAGATAGATAGATAGATAGATAGATAGATAGATAGATAGATAGATAGATAGATAGATAGATAGAATTCAGCTTTTTTATATATATTTAGAAACTCCAGTTTATTCGGCATTGATCTTTTAAACCTATATTGAGCCTCAATACCGGCATAATTTGCCCACACCACAACGTGAAGACGTCCTTAAAACCTTCCGGTTTGTTCTCTTCCCAGCACTGTCCTTTACAAGATAAATGTTCCATTTGAAGATCTCTCAACCAGAAGGATTGCTAATTTATTGTCTTTGTTATAACTCTTTCTTAGACAAGGTCATCTTCTTTGCTTTTACTGAAAGTGTTAACAGAAGAACTTTGTTGACCTTGCAGAACCATTTGGGAAAACAAGTCATTAGACAGAAGCCTACCTAAACAAACTGCAAATTAAGTTGAGTGTAGATTGACAATGATAACAAGAAAAGCAAAGCAGGTCTGCTTAAAGTAAAGTTATGTGAGTGCCCAAGGGAAAAGGCACGTGTGTCCTTGCTGAAAAGATTACTCTCAGGGTTGTCGTGGCTAAGTCAATAGCTCGCGCACAGTCCTTGTTAAAACGAAGGCGTTTGTTGTTAGTGCGATCTGAAAAAGCCCGGGCATAGCTTTTGACACTTCTTGTCCACTTCTGGAAGCTTTTTCAAGCATTTTTTTTGCAAATGTTGACTTTTCAACCAATTCAGCAATTAGAATGTAAGGAGAGGCACGAGGGTTCTCATCTCCCAAAGCAAGTTAATCTCTAATGATGGCCCTAAAACGGGACTAGAAAAAATTGCAGTATTTACGCGTGTGTTGGGTTTGCATGAGACCCGGAGCAAATCCTTTGGGTACACTGGGCAGATTCTTAATTTGCACAGCTTGGAACGGGATAAAACTCACGTTATTACCGAGAAGTCCCTCACTTCAAAGTCCTAAACTTGCAAATATATGTGTTTTGTAATATTATGCATATTTGTATAGTCCACAAAGCAACTAAGGGGCATATTTACAAGAACAATGTCGGAGGGCTGTGCTACACCAAGCGCTCCGACATTTTTTAAACACAGGGATACACTGTGTTCACAAGACTAGAGAGCATCCCTGGGTTTCGCCTAGCGCTGGTGCAGAAAAGCTGCCTAGCACCAGCGAGGGCACCCTGCTGCCATGTTTTAAGGATGCCTGCGCTGTAGGGGTAATTGTTTATGTGCAGGAAGAGAAACCGTCCTGCACATAGACAATCAATAATGGTGATTTGCTCTTTCTAAGTGTGCTGCATAATGAAGAACCCATAGAAAGAGCAAAAACGAGGAGAAATTAATAATTTGTCCTCGTATCGTGATTGTAAGACCAGGTATTCCTTGGCATCAGCCTTGTAATTTTGGGGCATGGTCAAAAAGCAATGGGTGTTGCAGTGAATACCCACAGCAAAATCTATTCACTCCCCTTTGCCACAGAGGACTGCGGCGGAAAAGGGGATATTTACAAGGTGGCTTTAAGCCAAGTTAATTGACTAACAGGTACATGCATTAATATTGCTTTTTGCGATTCCTTAATTGCGAAAATAAGGAATCGCAATTAAGGAATTGCAAAATGCAATGCATCAAGAAATCGCTAAATAAATTGCGATTTCTTAATATTCCTTAATTGCGACTCGCAAATTGCGAGTCGCAATTAAGGAATACCTCCCCATTCATTCCTATGGGCCTAGAGGCCCATAGGAATGAATGGGAAGACATTCTCAATTTGCGATTAGCAATTAGCGAATCGCAAATTGAGAAGGCGATTTCAAGGGTGCAGGGGTGTCCAAAGGACACCCTGTTGCACCCCTGAAATCAATCTGTGCACATATGTTGTGCACACACATGTCCTTAGGGCATGTGTGTGCACAACATGATACTTTGAAAAATGCACAAAAGTGCATTTTTCAAAGTTTTCGCAAATTACCATGAGGTTCAACCTCATGGTAATTTGCTCCCCCTAATTGCGAAATCGCAATTTTTTAAAGTTTCATGCATTGCATTTAAGGAATCGCAAAATGCGATTCCTTAAATGCAATCGCAATTTGAGAATTCGCAAATATTTGCAAATTCTCAAATTGCGAGGGCCTTCACCCTTCATGCATTCCAAAAGCAGATTTTGCGATCGCAAACGGCCGATTTTTGTGATTCGCACCGTTTGCGATCGCAAAATCCTTTGATGCATGTACCTGTTAGTGCCTCCTTGTAAATATGGGAAATGGCACTACACCACCAGAGTGCCTAACAAAGTGATGCTCCAGTGGCAAGTGAGGCTTGTAAATATGCCCCTAAGAGTTTATCCTTGCACTGATATGTTCCCCGGTAAATAAGGCAGTCAGTAGTATGAGAATTTACTAGTGCACAGTTACGAATGCGGATTGCACTACACGTTTCTTCAGCTCTTAAGACTCTTCATCATTACAGGTTATTTAGGAGCTGTGTCTTTTGGCCGCTACAGCCACAGTGTTTTCTACCACATTGGCTGTTACTAAGAAAGCTTTGTAGCTATACCTTTACTGCAGGCTGCACTTGTGTACTTCACTCAGTGTCCTAGGTTATTGTAATACAAATATGATGGGAATTCCTAAAGTTAAAGGATCGGTACACTTTTTTTTTTTTTTGCATCGTCTGTAGAGTCCCTCGGTGCTCGTTTCTCAACGCAACTCTGTTCAGCGTGTACATGGCACCTTCCATCTGCATCATAAAAACCCACAACATACCAATTGTCTCCCTCACTGATGACACTCAGCTAATCCTCTCCCTCAGCGACATGAGCAACACAACCAGGACCAATGTCACCCCCTGCATGTCCAATGTGGCCAACTGGATGTGAAAGAACTACCTCAAACTCAACTTGGAGGAAAGTCTCTCCCTCTGACTGCTCCAGGTGACCACCTGAACTAGGTCCCTTGCTTACGCCTACAGACCCCACCAGAAACCTAGGCATCATCCTTGATGATAAACCCATGACAAACAAATAGGTCAATGCTGTGATCACATCCTGCTGCCACATCCTCAAAATGCTTCACAAAATGTTCAAATGGCTCCCCAGGGAACACAAGACGTGTGGTCACCCAGGCACTCACCACCAGCAGACTCAAATACAGCAATGCACTCTACATTGGCGTCTCCAATCAACTCACGCAAAGACTCCAGACCATCCTAAACACTGTTGACAGACTCATTCTAGATCTCCCAGAAGTGCTTACATCACTCTCTTCCTCCCTGATCTACACTGGCTACCTATCCAGAAACATTGCAAATGTAAGCTGCTAATCCATGCCAACAAATTCCTCCAAAATACAGGAGGAGCATACCTCAACAAGCATTTCCAATGTTACCAATCCTCCAGAAAGCAACGCTTCACCTCTCTCTCCTCTGCAATAATCTCCGGTATCCACAGAAGCAAGAGAGGAGGGTGTGCTTTCTCCTTCATTGCTGCCAAAAACTGGAAGAAACTTCCTCAACACATCATGACTGCCACTCCACTTCTCAACTTCCGCAAGAAACTGCCTGACCTGACTGTTCAACCAGAAGTACCGCTGGGCCTATGCTTCTGTGCCATATAAATCTACATAACATAACGTAACATTGTCACTACAGACAGGGACCAACCATAGGAAAATTAGTCTTGGTTCTGTGGTAATAAGAAAATTCCAGCACAAAGCTACCCTATGAACAGGAATTCAAGGTATTCATCGTCATTGAGCTATTTCAATGGCTGATTGACCCAATTAGCAAAAAACGATGGGCTGGAAGGTAGCTCAAAGTAATTACAAGTGACAGAGATTAATTAAAGCAACATTCCACTTAAATAACTCCATTCCACTAATTGCCACTCTTTTAGGGTCTCATCAGTAAAGTGCAGTTTGATCAGGTATGGTCCTGCTGAGCCTCATGAGTGCAGTGAAGCTTGATTCCTTAAGCACATTAGGCACTCAACCCCTTCGCACTTAGGACTTCTCAGGCACAAAAACAGAAATGCTTTGTCAAAGCCAATAGGCTTTGCCTATGCCAGATCTATTGGATTTGTCACTGTGTTAGTTTAGACATGTTGCACAGCAACAACAATGTGAGGTGGATGAACTGAAAGTAGCACCAGGGAGGGAGCAGTAACATCACGAAAAGGGCAGGGGAGGTTTTAGAAATGTGGGCTCTAGTTGACCGGGGCATGCACCTTGTCCAAGTAGGAACCTTTCCTTCTAGTCAGGATAAGGGGGTTGACACTTCTAAAACAACCCTTGGTAGCTTGGCACGAGCAGTCAGGCTTATCTCAGAGGCAATGTGTAAAGCATTTGCACATAACACACAGTATTACAGTGAACACACTACAAAAGGACACCACACAAGTTTTAGAAAAATAGACAACATTTATCTGTGTAAAATAAGACCAAAATGATAAAAATCTAACATACAGTAATACAAATATGAATAGTGCGTAAATACTCAAAATGCAGTTCCTTGAAGTCGATAGCTCCGTCTGGGGCTATCACTACATCGTAAACAAACTAATCCAAGAGTTCAGGCTGATCACGCCATTACAGGCCAGCTAAGGTGTCGGGACGACCTGCAAACAGTACCATGGAAATGCAGGGTATCGTAGTACCTGTGATGAGCTCCTAGGAAGTGACATTGGCAGACATCGGTCCCAGAGGTCAGTGCAGGACTCTTCGCACACTTGAAGTCACACCTGTTGCAAAGCATTCCATTCATGAAAAAACCACCCACACCAGACTATTTCTGTGGTGACTGAAATTCTGACAGTATATTTTCCTTCTGATTTATAATTTCCACAAGAAGACATAGAATTTTCCAATACCACCCATTAGTGATATGCACCCTGTTAGAAATGGGGGTCTCTAGTTGGGAAGGATTAGCAACTTTTTCCAAGTAGGGACCCTTACTTCTAGTCAGGATAAGGGAGTTAAACACCTAAAATAACCCCTGCTCTCCCCCTTGGTAGTTTGACACGAGCAGTCAGGCTTGTCTTAGATGCAGTGTGTAAAGCATTTTCACATAACCAACAGTAATACAGTGAAGACACTACAAAAGGACACCGCACCAGTTTAGAAAAATAGCCAATATTTGTAGACATCCAAAACAAGACCAAAAACAATTAAAAAAATCCACCATACAGTTCTAAGAAATCTTCAGTAATCAAAATAGACTTGAAATACAGATTCCTGATTTGATATCTCCGTCTGGGGCTATTACGGCATTGTGAACAACAAATCCAAAGAGTTCTGGCTGACCGCGGTATCACGGACCAGCTACGGTGTCAGGAAGACCCTCAAAACAGTACCTTTAAAAATGTAGGTCATCGGCGACCTCTCAATGAGCGCTGAAGGGCCGGCGTCTGCAGGCGTTGGTTCCAGAGTTCGGTTCAGGAGTCGTCTGGCCCTTAAAGTCACACGTGTTGCAGGATGAACTCTTCGCAGTTGAAGTCAGGGGTCAGCATTCATCTGGGCTGCGGTATGAAGTGCAGTGGTGCGGCGTGCGGTGCCCTCAGGTCGCAGTGCAGGCAGCGGCTCAGTGACAGTCATCAAGTGGTGTAGGTGTGACCAGGGCTGCAGTGTGAAGTGATGCGGTGCTCGTTGCGGTGCTGGCAGGTCTGGGTGCAAGCAACAGCGTCATCGTTGTTGAAATGCTGCCGTCGGCTGACGAACTGGACTCGATGGTGCCGGTGTCAGTAGGCCAAGGCTGCAGTGCGGGATGAGTACGGTG
Organism: Lissotriton vulgaris; assembly: GCF_964263255.1. Taxonomy (NCBI): domain Eukaryota; kingdom Metazoa; phylum Chordata; class Amphibia; order Caudata; family Salamandridae; genus Lissotriton; species Lissotriton vulgaris. Next base: position 922,906,476 of record NC_141699.1, read on the forward strand.
TATTGTGTAACTTATGAGCGGTGCCCTCAAACCACTGTGCAAGCAGCAGCGTCGATGTTGGCATGGAGCGGCGTCTTTGGGGATACCAAGGCAGCATAGTGAAGTGAGGCGGTGTGAAGTGCAGTGCCCACAAGTCACGGTGCAAGCAGTGACTCGGTAGTAGCATCGGGCGGGGTTGTCGGTGAGACCGGGGTTGTGGTGCAGCATGCGGAGGTGCCCTCTGTGGTGCCTTCTGGGCATGGAGTCGGCAGCGGTGTCATGGATGGCGTTGGGTTGCTTTTTCTACTGTTGCAGCACAAAGCACACAGTCCCCAGTGCTGGTAAGAGATGAACTTGAGGTCTTTCCGGTTCCTGAGACGTCTTGAATAGGGGCCAAGCTCAACCTCAAGCCCTTGGAGAAACTCACAAAAAGGAAGTTGCAGAAAGTTCAGTCCAGTCCTTTCACTCCCCAACATAGAAGCAGCCACTGCAGGCCAACACAATAAAGCACCGAGAAAAGTGGTAGTCTCTCCTCACAGCTTCTCCAGCTCTTCTTCTTGGCTCCAAAAGAGTTCTAAAGTTCTGGGGTCTGGGCCCCAATATTTATACTACAGATTCCTTTGTCCTCTCAGGCAGAGATTGTCTGTGCTTAGTTCATACCAGTTTGATCCTCTCTGGCCCTGCTTCCCAGCAGAGACAGCATTGTCCAAGGCAGGCAGGGCCAATTCAGGTGCAAGGAAAATCTCCTCTCACCACTTTAAATGCAGACTGGGCCTATTCAGGTGGTAGTGAAAACTCCTCCCACTACTCTGAATGCAGCCCCGGTCTATTCAGCCCAGCCCACTCATTCAGGAAAGGCAGGACACACATCAACCCCACCCCCTGATGGCCGTCTGAGAAAATGCACCTCCCCACCCCCTGTCACTCCAAAGCCAGACAGTCAATACACAAACCAGCAGAGACACAAAGAATAGCTCAACAAGAAAATACCTACTTTCTAAAAGTGGTATTTTCAATCACAGAATATAAAAATCATCTTTACTAAAAGTTGCATCTTTATATTCTGTGTTCAGGCATACTAAACTTTACTTTCATATCTTGTCCCACTGGCACGTTATATGTATAAGATGTTATAAATAAACTTCCATTCTGCCCTATGGAGCAGATAGCCTTTCCATAGTGAAGAACGAAATGAACTGTAATTCACTACCAGGACATGTCACACACCAGTACATGTCCTACCTTTAACATACACAGCACCCTGCTCACAGGGGTACATTGGGCCTAACTTAGGGGTGACTTATATGTAAGAAAAGGGAATATTAGGGCCTGGCAAGTGAGTGCACTTGCCAGGTCAACATGGCAGTTACAAAGCGCACGCAGACTCTGCAGTGGTAGGTCTGAGTTACCTTTTGCAGGGCTACTAATGTGGGTGGCAAAATTAGTGCTGCAATCCCACTAGTAACATTTGATTTACAGACCCTGGCACACTCAGTGTACTTTACTAGGGGCTTACCAGTAAGTCAGATATGCCTATCATGGACACACCAATCCGTTATACAAATTTCACAGAAAGGATATGCACCTTTAGCACTTTATAGCAGTGGTAAAGTGCCAAGATCCTAAAACCAACAGCAGCAGGGCAGGATAAAATAGGAGGAAGAAGCAACAAGTTTGGGGATAACCCTGCAAAAAGGGCCATTTCCAACACACCTTTACTGTTATTTATTCCTTTCTCTTCCTTCACAAAAATCACATTTATACTATTTCACTTTTTCTATAACAAAAGAGTTTTATGTCTTTGTGCAAGTGCTCTATCTGGCCTAATTTAATTGACAGTGTAAAAGTAAGGAAAGGGTAAACAGTTTCTATTGTTACATAACATCTGAATCATTTTGGGAATTTCACTATTTTACATTTTAGGATAAGATGAAATGTATATACAGTAAACAATGATTTAGATATATTATTTCTATTCTGAAGAACAATTTCAGAAATAAGACAACAAACTGTATTTTTTCCTTGAAATACCCGTTAAAAGTGAAATTCATGTTTTTTGAAGCAATCAGATATCACCACAATCAGACCCACATTTGTGCAGCCAAGTGAAACAGTGCTAAAATGCTACTATTGAATAAGTGCACATAACAACTGCGATAATAGAGATGTATGAATATCATTAGTGTCTTCAGACAACCTTTATTAGAATACAAATTAAATAATGAATTTAAATAAAATGTATCAACCTATACTAGGGTAATTTGGAACATTGCATTCCTAATGGATACCTGTCTTAACAAACACTCAGCCCCTATTCTGGAGTTGCTTGCACCACTTGGCTACTCCATCAATAGGCGGTGCAGACCAGAATGAATACGGGGAGGGCTAGATATCACCCACAAAGAAGAAATCCTGCTTAACACCTTAGAGAACATGAACTACTCAACCTTAAAATTTCTCGGAGTCGAGCTAAGGACAAAGGCACCACTCCTATCAAACTCTACTTCATCTATCACCCCCCTGGTGATTGCATACTCTTCACTTAAGAACTAACCGACCCAGTAATGGGGTTCTCCTTAACTGACTCCAAAGACGTGTTCTTAGGCTACATCAACCTGCACTGGAATGTCACAGAACACAAGACAGTTCATAGCCTAATGCATTTTCTGGAAATCAGTGACCTCAAGCAACTCTACAACAAGCAGACCCAGAACAAACGCTGTACTCTAGATGCTATTATTACCAGTTGTGAGCTAGTCTCCCTCCAATCCATCATGTCCATCAACTGGTCAGACCACTATCTAATACTGTTCAACATCAAGGCTTACTCCAGGTCCTACCCGGCCCCATCCAACAAACTCATGCACCGAGCAAGGAACATCAAACAAATCCCACTAACGGAGCTGGAATCCAGATTCAGCACCCATTTACATTCTCAAACTCTCCCTCACACTGATCAGATGATATTCACAGATCCGTAGATGAAGGTGCCTCCTGCCTCCTAATCCTACTTGATTTATCGGCAGAATGTAATACAATAAATCAACAAGCTTTACTAGAGACACTCAAGAACCGCTCTGGGATCAATGGCACAGTACTGAGATAGTTCATGTCCTATCTGCAACATCATTCTCAACAAATAAAAATCAACAGTTGTCTCTCAAAGCTTGCCCCACTTCCACAAGATGAACCTCAAGGATAAATCCTCTCTCCATCCCTATTTAATATCTTCATGGGACCCCTCATAGTTATCCTGAGCCAAGCAGGGGTCAAATATCACCTATATGCTGATGATACACAACTCTACTACACAATAATATCACAGAGAGACATCTGTTATTTGAATGCCACACTAAATGAGATACAAATCTGGTTAAACACCAATCAGCTAACGCTGAACTCCAGCAAGACTGAACTACTACTTCTCTCCCCAAAAAATAAACCTTTACCAAGACAAGAATGGCTCAAGAATCTGAATGTGCTAAACTGTTCTCTTTTACTTTCCAGCACTATAAAATCCTTGGCTATCACCCTGTACAAAAACATGTCAATGAAGGAACCCAACAACCACTCAGTGAAATTAGTGCTCTACACACTAACATTTTTTTTTTAAATCAAACCGTTTATTCCCCTTAACGATCTTAACATTTTGAATGTTATTGAAGATTCCATTTTGTTCATTTCTAAACTGTAGGCTTATGTGAATAACCAGAGCAAGTACTTTGTGATTGTTTTCAACATTTCTAATATAAATGCTGCTGAATCTCCAATTGGTAATCACATGCTCATGTTCTCATGTTCCTAGTCACTTATGACAGCAGAACAGTCCATCCGTTTAATGGACTCTCTAATGTTGTAAGTCCCACAAGCTATAGAATATTCCACTAATCCTGATTTTGTGAATCAGAATCTTAAAAGTATTATTATGTAGGTTATTTTTGTCCTCCCTAGTTGTAACCTTCAGGAGGAATATATTTGTAAAATGGACCCTGCAGAATTGAAATTATGTTTATATCCATACATTTATCATCTCGAAAAATGTATGCAAAAAAGCTTTATCTGTGTTGCCGAATGTTGAGACCAATGCATATCCCTAGGAGGTCTTTTGGGCTTTCACTCATGTACATTTCTGGATGTGGGTATTCAGATATCCACCTAACCAGAAGCTCTTACCTTAAGCATGTGCCGTTCTCTTCCTCGCTGCCACGCCAGATAGGCTCTTTCTTAGAGGGCTGTCATTTGAAGAGTAAAGCAAATACTGTGGAATTAAAAAAGTGCATGTGTGTTAGGGTAATAAAATAGCAATCTTTATTCCACATGACAGCCAAATATTTTTATTTTTGTGTACAAATACATTCAAAATGTGCACCTAAGGCATAACATTTATAGGTACAGAAGAGATATGGAAAGCGCATTCCAGCAGAAACGCGTGTATACTCTTGGGGTAACAGATCAACATTGCATTAGTCTTTCAAACTCTTCTGCATCCATTGGCTGCTGAATTGTGCAAATGACAGCCCACGGTCTTTCTTTTTTTAAATCTTTTTTTATTTTGAGTTTTATATAGCGCTAGTTAGACCCAAAGGTATCAGACTACTTTCCATGTTATGTGAATACGTTTACTCAAATTACATACGAGGATTCGTGTGGGGAAAAACATGCAACAAAAGAGTATAGCACAATACAACATTAAGGTAGTCAAGATCAGTCACAAAACTGCATTACAATGCAGCATTAAGGTCATTGCATTAGTGAAACTGAGTGAGTCATGTGACTGCACCAAGGTTTCGGACGATGGGGGCTTGAATTTTAGAAAACATAGCTTGGTTTGTGAATGAGTTGAAGTAGTCGTTAAGCAATAGATAGTTAAGGTCTTGTTAAAGTAGGAAAAGGAGGGGCCGCAGCAGAGATCCTTAACAAGTGTGTTCCAAATCCTCGGGGCATTTTCTGTGAAAGAGCCTTCCTGGGATGATTTCTTCTTTAGCTTTGGAGTTATGAATAGAAGTGAGTCTGAGCTTCTCAATGCCCAGCTTCTTTCTGTATTACTTACAGGTTTTTGGGGTTCTTTCTATGAAGCGCTTTGTCAGTGATGCAAGCTGTCTTGAAGGTGCATCTTCCTTCAATGGGAAGCCAACTGAGACTCTTGAGGGCAGATGAGGAGTGATCAAACCATTTGATTCCTGTGATTAGTCTGGAAGCCACATTGAAAAGAGGGCACAATAGAAATGCTAGCCTAAAAATACTAATTTGTAAAGAAAGAAAAGGGGGATCATTCTTACTTATCCCTTAAACCCTATTCCCCCTGGTTGCCCACAAGCTTTTGAATGTACTAATAAGAATACAACCCTAACGAATGCCAACTTGCCAAACCCACCCTCTTCTTACTTATTTTTTAAACCCCACCCAACCTGGCCCACTCCTCCCACATCAAGCTTTTTAATATTCTGTAGAAACTGCCTGGCCTGTTTGACATTTTGACATTTTGGAAAACACAGGATTGGCCCTTATGAAGACCTTCAAATTTGGTCTGTCGGACTAGCCCTGCTGGGGCCTCTAGGTTCTTAAAGTTATCAATCATTAGTTTAAACTATTTTTGGTGTTGAGCCGTTGAGATAGACTTATCAGAGAATACTCTAAAAGAGTATTTATCAGGAGTACTACATGCTTTGTCTCAAATGGCATTGGTCAGCACGCTCTCCTTAACCCGAAAGTCACCTAAATTGAATAGAATAGTTCTAGGGTACTGAGAGTTGGGATGCCGAAAGAATGGAACTCGATGGGCATGGCATTGGTAAGATACATGTCCATGGTGGCTTCCGGTATCATCTGCTTGATAATTAGATCTGAGATTTGCTTAGTAACTGATTGGCTACTCTCCTGCCTCTCAGAAATTCCGGTAAAACCAGATTGGAGCATCATGATCATTTTTAAACGTCTTCAAGCTTGAGATGTAACTCCGAAAGTTCTGATTGAAGTCTCAACGTGGTAGGGTTGTGGGTATTCTTGAAATTCTCGAGGTCGGAGAGTCTTTGCTCCTGTTGTCCAACTTATGACATAGATACTTGCATATTTGCATTGACCTGGCCCAGCTCGTTTTGTATCTCAAGGTGTGCTTTATCATGTGAGATCTTTATCTCTCGAATCTCACCATGTATTTGCTGCAAAATAAATTCAGTTGGTGGAGCTTGAGCCATCTGGGATTTGGATATAGGGCCCTTGTGGGAAAGGTGTTCTCAAGTAAAGATTGTATCTGAGGTTGTTTTTTTCACTCTAACCACCAAGGATCTTCCCCATCTTATGATGCTCCACCGGTGAAGGTTCTAAGCCTTATGCAAGAGATCCATTTATGGCTAGGAATATTGCTTGGGCTTCTCAAGAGATTGCTACCTCCCCTGCTTGCCCTCTGGTGTAGTAAAAAAGGCTATATTGCTAATTTTTTGGGGCTACTGGGAAAGCTTGAAGGTGGTAACTGGGAGGGGTTGGCTAGAAAAGCAGGACCACAATCGAAAGACGTCTGTTGATCTAAGCTTAAATTGAGTGTAATATGTAGAGTAGATGGATCCTCTATAACTTACTTAGGTTGCTCCATCTCACAAAACTCCTTTGATTGTGTTGCACCAATGGTAATAGTTGCACCCAGGTGAGATTCCGGCATTGATGAACTGCATAGCTCATTTGACTATGCCCGCATCCGAGGGAGGTGATTAGTCAGAGGGTGATAGCCCATTAGGATTGGTATTTTGTTCCCTCCTCAGTTGAACAGGGCAAGACCAGCCTTTGTCCTCTAGACTTCCAGAGCCAGGCATTCAGGTGGAAGACAAACAAGAACAAAGTTTGGCGCCACTTTCTGCTTTTCCCAGTGGGCATACTTTCACTACCTCCCTTGTTGTGAGTTGCTTCATTGATTCCAGGATGTCAATAGTATAACCGCTGCACGTACATGCCAGTAGTGGGATAGAGTCAAGTTATCAGACCGGCTACGGTGGTAATGCCCAGGTAAGAAAGCCTGGAGGGTCTGTAGTAATAAGGTCCCACGCAGTTGATGTTGTTTAGATGTTTATTTAAGGATATGCAGATAAGATGGTAAAGCAGCCCCACCAGGAGCATCTAGCATGATGCTCAGCCCAACGTCAACTGTAGACCTCAGCCCACAGAGTGCCAACATTCTCTTGTGCATCATAGCTGCAACATTCTACAAGCTGGACTGGTAGTGGAGAAAGCATGTACAACATAAACAAGATGTAAGAATACTACATCATCCCCTCTCTTCCACAATGAAAACAAAAAGAAAAGAACGCTAGTCAGAAAGAACCAAAAACAAAAGGAGAGAACGCAGGTTAGAAAGAGCGAAAGAAAAGAATACTACATTATCCCCTCACTTCCACAAAGAAACTAAAAAGGAGGGAACACTGGTCAGGAAGAACCAAAGAATGAAAAACACGCAGAAGAACAAACCCATCCTCCTTTCCATAAATAACAAGAAAAAGACAAGAACCGAACAAAAGGAAACAACAAAGAGGAAAACCAAGCTTGAAAATACTGATGACTAACCAACAGACAAACCTACTGGCCAGACAGGCATGCAAGAAGGAAAGACATAGTACAAGAACAAATGTACGAAATAGTTCAACTCTCAAAGATATATAATAATAATAATATACCAAATCACGAGAGTGTGAACAATCTAAAAACATGAGAATGAGGATAAAAATTAAACAACACAAGATGTCAACATTACCCATCTTCCCACCCGAAAGATAATATAAAAAAATAGATAGAAACATTTCCATGTAAGAACAAGGAAAGAGGGACTAAAAGCCAAATTCCTGACCCAAAAACAAGGACCTCTAACACAAAACCAGCCTCTAAAAACAAAAGACCGTAAATGTAATAATAAGGATAATGGGACTGAGACCCAAATCCTGCCTCAAAAATAAGGGACGGAAAGAGTAAAAACAAAAGATAATAGGACTTCAACCCAAATCCTGCCTCAAAAATAAGGGACGGAAAGAGTAAAAACAAAAGATAATGGGACTTCAACCCAAATCTTGCCTCTCAAACAAAAGAATAGTAAGTAAACTGAGGATAATGGGACTTTAACCCAAATCCTGCCTCTAAAATAAGAGACTCTAAAATGTAAAACTGAGGATAATGGGACTCTAACCCAAATACTGCCTCAACGAGGGACGGAGAAAATGCTTCACATGTAGAGAACCTCCAAGTAAAAACTGAATATATGGGACTAAAACCCATGACTAAAAAAAACGTAGGATGGACTAACCCCCTTAAACACTGAGTATATGGGACTAACACCCAATACTAACTACATAGGTGGGACTAACACCCCCTAAACACTGAGTAAATGGGACTAACACCCAATGCTTGTTACAAAGGTGGGACTGGAACCCCCTAGATACATACACATGAGAAAACAAGTCATACTGTTACATGAGCACAGGTAAAAAAACATAATGTGAGAGTGAGAAGTAAAACAAGCTTAAGCTGCTAGGCTTGCTGAGGGGAATGAAAATCTGTGAAAAGGTGTGCACTACCCCAACTGAAAGAATATAAAAAGTATAAGGAAACCAGCTCCTAAACTAATAAATCCCCTAAGAAGAAAACCTAGAGCCAAGAAAAATACTAGCCATAAAAAAAAAAATGATCATCACTAAAACTCTCACTAAGCACAGCACAAGATTAAACAAAAAAAACGGACCCAGTGTGCTTACAGTGTACCTGAAGAATTATGCATAGCACTCATAACAGCAAGAAAACAAGAGAAGTAATTCAGGTGCCAAAATACAAGGCAGTAAGCAAGCTGTATGCAAAACATTGAAACCTGTTTAGGAAACACCATATTAAAGATAAACAAAAGCATACTAGCATTTTCCATGGTACAGTAAAACAGAAAAATGTGCTCAATATGATCTGACAGTGAGAAAAAGAAATGTCGATGTAATGTGAAGAAAACTGTTCCACATGAAAAAAAAAATGTCATAGTGAGCGATGTCTCACCCGATTTCAAACGGAGACAAAACATTTCCAGAGAGTACTTTGTAAGTGCTTTTAGTCACTGAAGAAAACAATCCATGAAAACACGAAGCCATGTCGAAGAAAAGGCAAAATTTCCCACAGTACCTGTGAAGAGACACGTTACAAAAGCACAATGCAGCTGAAGACAATCCAAAGCAGGAGACTTGAAGGTTAGCGGCGAACAGTACTCAGGTGCGCAACAGCTGCTCATACACAGTGGAACAGCAAGACACAGGACCCAAGAACATATCCAAAATGGCGGCACGTTTGTTGACGCTATGCCGGGTGGTTCACCGCATGCCAGAGCAGCAGGACGTCCTATCGGGAGTGCTCACCACGTCATTGAGGAGAAAGAAGACTGGATCCTCGGGACAAAGGTAAGAGCGTTCCTGAGCTTGTGGCAAAGTTTCAAAAGTGAAAAACGGCAGTTGGTAGCAAGGTACACGAAGGCAAAATTAATACTGTTAAAAAAAAAAGAAATGTCTCACCAAAGTTTGCCTACCGGTGTATACGTCTAACCAAAATTAATCAAAGCACACAAGTCGTTTTTCCCTCACAAGAGCAGGACATTCAATAAGTTGAATTCTTCAAACTTTACAAATCCAAGTGGGTTGAAAAACAAGAGACAACCACGTAGATTAGTCACAAACTCCGTTATAGCACAACTTCAAGTATACGTTTCCAAATAGTTTTTTTTTTACTGTTTCAGCCAAGATAAAACCATTCGCCTTCAGTTATGCTCAGATTCAGTCACAGTTTGTAAAGTTGATGCCTTCCGCCCAAAAACGACTTTTTAACCCCTTAACAGGTGGCAATATCACACACACAGCCCCTGTTTACCTTCTTTACTTTAAATTTTCACAGGTTTCTTTTTGAAGAAAAGGGTTTCTTGTGACTCTGAAGGCTTCCGCTTGTTAGATGTTGAAGCATGCCTGTTCTTGAGCTGTCCGGTGAAATGGTGGGGCAACAGGCGTGTCCTCTCTTTTGCTTGTCAGGTTACTTTTTATTTAATTAGGCTTCTTATTTTCGTAGGTTTCTTGCTTGAGAGGTATCTTTTGGTTACTTGCTTTGGAGTAGTTGCATTTCATCTGTTAAAGTGGTAGGTTCGTTGATCCATCGTCGCCATAAATAATGTAGTAATAAGGTCCCACACAGTTGATGTTGTTTAGATGTTTATTTAAGGATATGCAGATAAGATGGTAAAGCAGCCCCACCAGGAGCATCTAGCATGATGCTCAGCCCAACGTCAACTGTAGACCTCAGCCCACAGAGTGCCAATATTCTCTTGTGCATCATAGCTGCAACATTCTACAAGCTGGACTTGTAGTGGAGAAAGCATGTACAACATAAACAAGATGTAAGAATACTACAGAGTCCTTTGAGTTTAGTTCAAGTGTTTGAAGAGTGTCTAGGGTCGCTCACGGAGGCCACAATCTTCATCTGTAGAAACATAGACTGCCTCTTCAACTTCTCCAAGGTATCCCCAAACCTCGAGGACTCCTAATGAGACAAAACAGGACATTCCTTACAGGAAATAATGTTTGCATCATTGTTAGAGCATCTTAATGTTTTGCAACCATGCAACTTTAGCAATCGTACAATCTTGAGGTCAAAGGTACTGAGTCAGTCCTTGCAGGTGCTCTCAAACTCCATTTCACCCATTTCAATCTGTTTTTGACTGACCAGAATTGCCCAATATGTTGCCAAAAAGAAGCATTATCTATCCAAATTCAGTTTAGGGTTTAATTGCATTTTCTTCAGCCATTGGCAGCTCACTGGCTTGTAATATATGCATGCCACTAATGACTATTCAGGACACAAATCATATTATGCAGACCTCCCTCAAAGAGCATAAAATCAGCTTGTTGGTTCTGCAAATTGTAGCGTATGACATCAAATCACCAGCAGAAGGCCTCTGTGAATCCCCCCAGCTGCTTCAACGCACACAGTCAATTAAGGGGGCACACTCACTCCACTGAAACTTCTCTTACTGGTCCTTGAGTCCAGGAGTCAACCAGCCAGGCTGATTGGGGCTCCACTCCAGGCATCATGCTCCGTTGTCAATCTCATTTAGGGCCCTCCACTCAACCCAGCAAGATTATGCCGATGATCCAATGCGCTTCCAGGTCACCCTTGTGGTTAGGATTGTCACAGATCCCGCACTGCGACCATGCCACTGATTGTGCCACGGTCTCCCCATGGTTCTAGCAGTCTCTGCCCGCACTGGGAAGTATGCAGTAAGCAGCTGGAGGAAGTTAACCACACCTGTGTAATTCACTCAGCTATCGGCTGAGGAAACTGGGGACAAGCAGAATGGCTGGGTTGCACAGTTAGCGTAGATGCGCCATCTTGTTTCTGATGCTCCAGAGGCTAACCGGATTTCCTGGTTAGCCTATGTAAAAATGTCATATTCTAGGATTGGCAGCTGCGTGTTTTTGAGGAGCCTGAATTTTGTAACAACCTCTGCAAAAAGCACATTCATCAAGCTTTGGATATCTATGGCTATTCCCAACCAAATGAAAGGGAAATGAAGAAATCAAGTGTTATAGCTTACCAGAGCAGGATTCTTCCAAACAGTGCCACCAATTACCTCTGTTATGTATGTGGGTAGTGGAAAAAACTCAATACTATTTTGCTTTAGGGCAGACACAGTCAAATTCTGTGCTTCCCGTTAGCTTATGTACAGAATCTAGTTGGCCTTGCATGCCCCTGCAATGGCAAGTCAGGACATTCCATGTTGCACTTTGCATTTTTTTGCAATTTTTATTCAAAATATACAAAACATTTTTTAATTGCGGTTTCAAAAAAGAAATGCTGGAATAATAGGTATGTGAGCCCAGCTTTTATCCTTTTTTTTAATTATCTGTCCAGAACTGTTTTGCATGTGTGTTCATTTTTAAAATCTACATTGAAGGCATTAAGCACAATGCTTTCCTAACTGTTGCTCACATGGCCTCATTTTTAAGGACATTTTTAGAATGTTGCTATGCATATCATATTTTGTTTGGTTTTAACTGTCTTGACAATCAAGCTGCTTTTACTGTTTTAATGTAGGGCTGCTACTTGCATGCTGCTTTGTATATTGATTCATTGTTATAACCTGTATCATAATATCATGTGTTTTATCTGTCAAATAAGGTTTTCTGAATCGGAATAGAGTCTTTCACGTTATGAAATCCCCTTTCAGACCACTCAGTCCCCTATATTCAGGTACTATTGAAAGAATCATGGTCTCAACGACGACGATAGAGCCTTGATTGTCCGTTATTGATGGACAAGTCTTGGGTTTCAGTAATGTGCTTCACCATAGATAAGTTTTTAGATAGAAATGTAGGTACCACCTCATCTTTCATGTTATGGGGGACATTCAAACATATCTTCGAGGAGAAGCAATTTCATGAAGAGTGCAAAATAATAAGCTGAGAAGAGACCAGCTGAGGGCCTTTTAGCTCGAACTAGATCAGGCTACGTTTGTGTACTCCACTGTCCAGGTATCTAGAACGGATATCAGGCTTCAACAAGCTCGTAAAAATTTGACAATTTTTTTTTATATCTAAGGAATTTGTAAATCAGCATACCTACTTTCAAAACCTTTATGAAGAAAGTGAGCATGTAGGGCACTTCTTGGCATGTTCCGTTAGGAACCAAATAAGGAGATCATCAAAGCTACCTATGATAAACGGACATGGTTTTTGAGTCTGATCAGAATGGCAAAGCGGTTGTAGATCACTATGCAAGATTGTATACTCTCTCAAAGAGACTCTGCTTGGCTTCTAATGAGGAATATTTGGACTCTATACGATTGAAGACTGTCTCAAGTGAGGCGCAAGCCAGCATCATGCCCCCTATTATGTCCATAGAAGTATGGAACACAATTAAAACCTCCCCCAATGCAAAAGCCTGCGGATGCGATGGGCTACTAGCAGAAATCTATAAGTTATTTGAAGAACAAATCCTTGAGATGTTAGTAATCTTATTTAACAAGATTCTCGCAGGATGGGAGCTTCCTAGCTCGTTTTTAAAAGCAGTAATCATTAGCTTCTTGAAAAAAAAGACAAACCTGTGGGAAAACCTGGGTCTTAATACCCTATAAGTTTGTTGAACAGTGATAACAAACTATTTACTAAAATAATCACACTCAGGTTGCTCTGCTAGCAACAAGAATCATTCATCTGGACCAAAGCAAATTGCAGCCCAGCAGACAAATTTTATCCAACACCAATATATTGCAAGCAATTGATTACACTTTTAATAATTCCACAAAAGTTACTATTATTATGTTAGACGCTGAAAAAGCTTTTGATTTGGTACGATGGCAAACGTTGTTTTCTATTTTGTTTATTTAATAGTAAAAATATATCAGAAGGCCGAAGCAAGATTTAACTCCCAGGTAGTAGGGCATATCACAACTCAAAGAGGCACATGGCAAGGCTGTCCTATGTTGTCTGTTCCATTTGTTTTGTGCATAAAATCATTGGCAGCAGCTTTGAGGCAGGATCCACATATTAGTTCTCCGATGTTGGGTGCACAAAGCTAAACTTGTTGGTAGACAATATGATCCTCTACTTGGCCGCTGAAGAAAAAAATATTACCAAATCCCTGGCTAAGATTCAGACATTCACTGACATAGGGGAATACAAGGTCAACCACACAAAATCAGATGCTCTTCTTTTTACCAGTCCGCCTTCGGAGTTGCCTGTTTTTATAGCCCCTCAGTATCAAGGACTTGCTCATTTAGATACCTTGGTATCCATGTTTCTCAACAGTTTGCAGATTTATATCAAAATAACTATATTACCATCATTAAAAAAGTGCACGATTTACTCCAATATTGTAAATATCTACCTCTTAACATGATAGGTCTTGTAGCTTTAATCAAAATCGCGAATCTTCCACTTTTTGTGGATGTTCTCATTAAAATGCCACGGTCTTTTTTTTTAACAAATTTGCTCCTTGTTTCGTCATTTTTTGTGGCAGGGGAAAAAGGCCTGCACCAAGCTGATAACTCTGCAGCTGAAGTGCGAAAGACAGGGATTAACCATTCCACATTTTAAAAAGTACTACCAAGCAGCTTTCCTAGACTGGTAGATTCAGGTGACCAATTCCACCAATTTATTAGATTATTTTTTATCTTCAACAGATGCTAATCGAGGGTAATATCCAGCTTCACATCTTTTTAAAAATTGCTAGACTACCAAAACACACAAGATACAAGTTGTTCTTCATTTTAGTTTCCAGAATCGTACATTTCAAATAGGAATTCAATCTTCTCTTAGTACATCCTTCAATCCTATTGCGGGATTCCCTTTGTTTGGAAGCGCAATTGAAGAGCAAAGTAAGGGTATGGAAAAGTTGGAGATTGTGCGGCTAGGCTTAGTACTATGAGTCCAGCCATTCCTCTCCCACCTGATATTTTCCTATCTACAAATCCTTATTTTTTAATGTGTTATAAACAACCTTAAAACTGGCATATAGAGGATATTAGTTGTGCTTATCTTGAGAATGGACTTCTCAGCATAGGCAAATGGTATCCTTTATTATCCCTGGCATTAAGCTAAGCTGACTTCCTGATTTTTTTTGTAATGTCCAGGCTCTTACGGACTGCAGGATGGATAGGGAGAAGTGGCTTTGCTACAATTAATGGTCTGTAAAGCTATTCAAGGGGTGACTTTACAAAGAATGGCTTTTTATTCAAAGTGGATGCTTAATTTCACCCCCGCAAGGCCACAAAAAATGTTCCCCTTTATCTCTGTAGCATGGCTTGATGTGGCCACTGGAAGGGTGATTGGCCACATATCGGCACAAGGTCTTTGGCTGTATCAATGATGGATTACAAACTAAGATTGACCCAGATTTAATAAGCACTTTATTTGGGATAGCTCCACTATCAAACCAGTTAAAGGTGCATCAGCAACATTTTTTGTTTATTGACATATTGATAGCTAAATCTTTGATACTGCAAAGATGAAAATTTTCTTAGGTACCCAATTTGAATCTATGGTAGGCGAAGATGAAACGGTCTCGGTGTAATCAGCAGTTATATGCTCATAGGGTGGGTCCCTTCCAAATGTGGCATTTAAAATGAGCACGCGATATTTATATTTATTTGATGTATTTCATGAATTTCTTCTTCCTGAGGACAAATAAAAAATCTACCGTTCATTGTATACCCAAAGTCAAATTTTAAAATATATCTGAAAACCTAGGTAGAACCCTGATAATGAGAATGAAGTCTCCACAGTCTTAAGCATAGATTATAGTAGTAAATGTGGGATAGATGTGAGATGGGGAAGGTTTACTACTAAAGGGAAAGAGATTAGGGCTGAGTAAAGAAGGGTTAAGGAAGGGTCATAAAGTGTTTAGCGAGTGACATGATCACAATCACAAAATAGTAAGTCCATTGCTATTTACAAACTGCACTTCAAAAGTTACTGCAACCAAATAGGGGCCCAGACAGCAGTAAAATACTATAACTGAGAGCTGAAGTAAGCCCAGCACCACATAGGACCAGCAAATGGTCCAGCAACACCTCCCCATCGAAATTAATGGAGTTAGGAACTTTAAATAAAACCTCCATAAGAAATGAAATTCTATTACTTCAGATAGTTAAAATATAAATATTTATAATTCAATGTTAATATATTTATATAATAGTACAGTTGTTAATGTAAATATAAACAATTGAATTATCTTTTTTGAAAGTTTTAAATGTATGTAACAATAAATTAATTACAAATAATTAATTTAAATTTACATTAATTCTATACATCACTTTGAATTCTTATTGATGCATTATAGCATTTTTATTTTACTTTCGTTGGAAGTCTATTTTTATTTTAAACATGAGAAAAAATATTTTCACATAATTTAGTATATTTACATTAATTACAGATGTATTATAAAATGTAGTTATTAGTACTGTAGCATTGTGTAGTTAGTTTTTCATTTGTGATAAATATATAACGTTAATTTACATTAATATTTAAAATTAAAATATTGTTATAAACTATTTTCAACTTTAATAAATGTTTTTTACTTTTTCTTATACTTTACCACAGGGAGACTCTGCAGTTTGGGTAGAGACCTCTGTATGGTAAAGTATCGGTGAAAAGTAATCTTTACATTACTATAGGGAGATCGCTGCATTCTTAGTGGAGATCTATGCATGGTAAAGTATAGGGGAAAGTTCCTTATAATTCACCACAGGGAGATCTCAACCCGGTAGGTACTTATGACTAAGGGAGAATTCTTTTGTTGCTTCTTTCACAAAGCCTATCTGCAAGCATGACTACACTTTGTGAACAAAAGCTTTAAATCCAACAATATGTTATTATGAGAGAAAACTAAATGACATTATTGTGCAAGTGCAATTAGTCAAAACACTGTGAATTTATAAAAGGCTTAATTATGCAAAGAACCAGCATGTCCTAAACAAAAAAAAAGACAGAAATAAGCAATTAGCCTATCATCTTTGAAATGCTGTCAGCATTTTGGACACCCCACTCAATGAAAAAGCACTGTAAACACATGGAAGTTAATGACTGAATGGAGCTGACCTAAAACTAGGGCCTCTGTAATTATGTGACAGTGGAGGTCATTATTACTTGATTATTGTGTCGTTACTCGTAAGGGAGTTCATCCAACTTTCTTCATCTATTGGCCTGTTGTTGTGTGATTCAAGTTTTTCTTCTGCCCACCCAAAGCAAATAGCATGGGGCAATAGTTCAACCCACATCAGCCATTGCTAAATCTGCTGAGTGACACCGTACAGTCATTTCACAAATAGCACATACACACACAAATCATTTCCCTTCAATTTATGGAACAGATATGGTAATATGTAATTTTTGAAACCCTAAAGTATTATTGCTTTCAGCCAAATGTTTCTTGTAGCACTGGTGAGGGCGAGGCAACTTCCCTAACAATGGAATTTTTCCCTTCGCCACCCCCCAAGACACCCAAAAAACCCAAAATAAAACAAGCATTGAAAAAGCCAAAATACTGCCAGTTAACTCCAGAACTATTGGATTTGCCAATGATTATTACACCTGTTAATTCTGTATTGGCAAAAGCTGCACCTCATTATCATTGGACGAGCCTCTAAAATACAGCAATCAGCAACTTCAAGATGACCAGTTGACCTTTGCAAAGGGTTCTTTCTTGAGCTGCAACACATGTGGCAGCTCTTTTATTAATTCTTGATACATATGAACTAGAAATATTTTTTGTTAATATCTGTAAATTGTGCATCTTATGATGATTTTTTATTAGATTCAGAAATGCAGATATTGAGGAAGGGAAAGAAAAACTGTGTGAGTGAAACGTGAGTTGCATGCTTTCTTTTTTGTTAAAATGTTCATTTTCCTTAAATGAATATGTTCAGACTTGCTACTTTTAACTGAGGCCCAACTTGCCTATCCAAATTGTGCACTCTTTCATTACTGCTATCAAGGATTGCCTCTTAAATGGTTAGTACCCTTTAATTTGCACATAATTCTACCTGATCCAGGGGTGTGTAAATTGGATTTACATACAATTTGCATGCCCGATTTGCTGAAGAATTTACTTCTCACAAAAGGTGGGTGCAAACTTTGGCATCTGATGAAATTTAATTTTGAGTTTTCATCTCATTTTTAATGGAAGCAGGAGTTTATGTCGGTAACAGGATTGCCTAATGATAATCATGGTCTGAGTGTTTCTGACTCACACTCTAGCTATGTATGTGGTATTTGTATAGCAGTCATCTAGCCTAAAGGCAACAGAGCATTGTACAAGGTCAATGGAAAAGAAACACCCAATGTGTGATTGGAGAGGTAGCTGATTTCTAAGAGAGACTGTGACTGTTACTGATGTAGTGCTCTTCAAAGAGCTGTGGCTTAAACTCTTTCCTAAACTGGAGCAGGGTTGAGGCAGCAAAGAAAAGACTCCCAGTATGACTAGTTTTCAGCAGTGTTTGGGGTTGGGGTTGCTGTCTGACGCTGGTGATAGATACCACAGCTACGAATACCCTCTGAAAGATTGGCATTACAAGGAAAAATCTTGAAGTCTCCATGTTGCATATTTGGGCCTCTACTGTTGTGAGTGAAAAGCCCACCCACACAAGTTGGGTATTGCTTTTATTGAGAGAACTTTGGGAATGTTGAGTGGTATGTTTTTGTTGGGATCACTGACATAATATCGACCTTAAAAAATATAGGCATTTAAAGTATCGACTCCAAAATATCGACTACAAAAATATCGAAGTCCTATCTACAAACAGGTAAGTACAAAAATATCGTTTAAAAATATGTACTTTATAAAAATATCGAATTTATTACAATTAATGTAAAATTAAAAAAATATAAAAAATAAATAACTAAAATATACTTAAAAATACTTAAATACCCTTAAAATTATTAAATTATTAATTTAAGTTATAAAAAAAATAGTACAATTTGATTTGTTAAAACATATATATATATATTAATATATTATTATTAAAAATATACAATATTATTACCGTAGCATAGCAAGAGTGTTAAAATTACTATTCCCACTCCAATGAGTGCAACAGTAGGGAAAGCGTTGGATAGCGTAGTGGTAAAAATTACTATTCCCACTCCAAAGAGTGCAACAGTAGGGAAAGCGTTGGATAGCGTAGGGGTAAAAATGACTATTCCCACTCCAGTGAGTGCATCAGTAGGGAAAGCGTTGGATAGCGGGAGGGTCAAAATTACTATTCCCACTCCAGTGAGTGCAACAGTAGGGAAAGCGTTGGATAGCGTAGGGGTAAAAATTACTATTCCCACTCAAGTGGGTGCAACAGTAGGGAAAGCGTTGAATAGCGTAGGGGTAAAAATTACTATTCCCACTCCAGTGAGTGCATCAGTAGGGAAAGCGTTGGATAGCGGGAGAGTCAAAATTACTATTCCCACTCCAATGAGTGCAACAGTAGGGAAAGGGCTGGATAGCGTAGGGGTAAAAATTACTATTCCCACTCCAGTGGGTGCAACAGTAGGGAAAGCGTTGAATAGCATAGGGGTAAAAATTACTATTCCAACTCCAAATAGTGCAACAGTAGGGAAAGCGTTGGATAGCGTAGGGGTAAAAATTACTATTCCCACTCCAAAGAGTGCAACAGTAGGGAAAGCGTTGGATAGCGTAGGGGTAAAAATTACTATTCCCACTCCAGTGGGTGCAACAGTAGAGAAAGCGTTGGATAGCGTAGGGGTAAAAATTACTATTCCCACTCCAGTGAGTGCAACAGTAGGGAAAGCATTGGATAGCGTAGAGGTTAAAATTACTATTCCCACTCCAGTGGGTGCAACAGTAGGGAAAGCATTGGATAGCGTAGGGGTAAAAATTACTATTCCAACTCCAAACAGTGCAACAGTAGGGATAGCGTTGGATAGCCTAGGGGTTAAAATTACTATTCCCACTCCAAAGAGTGCCACAGTAGGGAAAGCGTTGGATAGCGTAGGGGTAAAAATTACTATTCCCACTCCAGAGAGTGCAACAGTAGGGAAAGTAAATACTTCATATATTATTTTAAAAAAACAATAATATCTATAACAAAATTAATTAAAAGTAATTACCAATTTAATATAATATAATATTTAATCAATTAAAATTACAAATTAAATTGAATTATTACAATTAGTTACCTATTAATACAAATTAATTACAAATAAAAATGAATTAATTAACAATTAAAAATCAATTAACAATTAATTCAAAATAAATACAATTAAATAAATTGAATTATTTAATTAATTATAAATTACTTCCCACCCTATTCCCCTATAAACCCACAACCCACTACAGAAAGTAAATTAGTAAAATTAACATAATTAGCAATTAATCAATTAAATAAAATTAGTTGGCAATTAAAATGTAATTAATTACCCATAAAACATTAATTAACAATTAATTCTAAATAAATACCAATAAATAATTTTACATATTTAATTAATTATAAATAAATTACTTCCCACCCAATTCCCTCATAAACCCACAACCCGCTACAGAAAATAAATGAGTAAAATTAACATAATTAGCAAATAATCAATTAATTAAAATTAATTAGCCAATTCAAATTTAATTAATTGCCAAATATAAATTAATTAACAACTAATTAAAAATGAATACCAATAAATAAATTTACATATTTCATTAATTCTAATTAAATTACTTCTCACCCTATTCCCCTATAAACCCACAACCCGCTACAGAATTAAATTACGCAAAAATTAAAAAAACAAAATTCATCAATTAAATTAAATTATAACATAAATACACACTTTTAACACATATAATATCATAAAAAACACAATAAAAATTCGATATTATTAAAAATTCGATAATTATAATAACTTATAATATATACTTCGATATTTTAACTTTCTATATTTTTAACATTCGATATTACATTACTTACCTCAAAAACGATATTTTTGATGTCTACATTTTGTCCATTCTATATTTTAAACTCGATATTATGTCCATTCGATATTTTTTACTCAATATTTTGACTGTTTACCTTTTGTTGATCCCTGCACATTTTATCATTTTCATCACATAATAATGAGGAAAGTCTGTTAAATTAGCCAAAGTTTGATATTTGCAGGGCATTCTGGATTAGAATCCAAGCCAGACACTGGTATCTAGTTTTCAGCAATGTCTGCGGTTGATGACTTTTCTCAGTGTCAACTGATGATAGGCCTAAATAGTGTTGCTACCCACAGCTCCCGAAAGATTGAAATTTCAAGGAAAACCTTGATGTCTTCTTTTTGCATTTTGAGGCCTCATCTATCTATGGTGATAGGCTCAGCCACACAAGTGTTGACCACATTTATCAAAAGATGTTCGGAAACTATGAATGTTAGAACATTTAGGGGCTAATTACGATCTCCAGCAGACTCAGGTCCGCCCAGGCCATTGCGGATTGGGAACAGCCCGACCTCAGGTTGACGGTTCTTACCGTATTAATTGGATGCAACAAACATCCACTTTTAAATGCAAGCTTGTGCGGCGGGCAGAAAAGGCCTGCAGCACAAATTTCCATTGAAAAATTGATGTTTTCAAACATCCTTGCACCGTGTGGCAGGCACCACACCAGCATCATGATCCCGACACCGGAGGCACAGTCATTAAGGGATTATGCAGTGTTTTCAACTGTCTCTTTGAGCCCATCGGAAAGCGTTGGACGGTCCCTATGCCTGCTGCCTCTGACTGCATGCATAGTAATGTGTCGGTCGGACCCCAGCAGCAGATGGCAGTCAGACCGAAACCGACAAGCCATCGTAATCGGGCCCTTAATATTATTTATCGAATTTCTCTCCATATGTCAGTGTGCAAGAAAGAACCCAATTTGCAAAACACCCCCTGAATCACATGATATTATGGGTAAACCCAAGTTCAAACTTTTACTAAGAACCATTATTCTTAACCTCGGATTCTTTGGCATTTTGGAAAAACCAAAGTTTTTCATGCCAATTTTACATTCATTTCATTTTACCCTATGAATTGATGTATGGTTGAGATACAATGAGAACTCATTAGAGGCTGAAGCTGTCTTGACAGGTCTGGGTGTCACCTATGTTTTGGCAATCAACCAACACTTATATTCCTGTATCAGCCATTGGGGCAAAAATTACTGGGAAAAAACATTTGCATCTATTTCTCTTTTTACTACTAACCCATTAGATTTTGATTTTTAGGATTTGTTTCTTTGGTAAAATCCTGGGCTATCTATACTGATGACTCTTTACTGTTTTGCAATTTTGTCTACTTCTCAGCAGTACAGTATTCTGAATTAACCTAAGGTTTTCAAATCCTTTCTCTATAGAAACGTCAAGTGGATAGAAACTGCCGGCCTCATTTATGAAAAATGTCTCATTGCTGGTTGAAAACAACGATGCAAGACTTTTCACTGCACCCTGGTTGCGACACATTGGATGCACCATATTAATAGTACAGTGCTCCATGTCACAAGGATTGACCAGATACATCAGAATTCCCGACGTTTCTGCTGGTGCAGTAATGACACATTGCTGGAGTGTGTCCCAAAACAGACACAACTCCAGCAGTGTGTTATTACACATGGGCGAGTCCCATGTAAAAGGGCCTGCATCAGTCCTTACGCCTGCTATGAAGCAGGCGTAAGGATTTGACGCAGTGAACTTCTAGAAGTGGTGCAGTGAAATCTCATAGATTTCACTGCATAGAAATGTTTGACAATCACTTTTACTACAAAACAGTTTTTATAACTATTCTGACTATTGGCCAAAACTGGGCAGAGCACAATGTCAGCATAGTAAACCTTTGTTGAGGCAACTTTTATGTAAACACAATTTCTTGTGCATCACTTTTTCCCATTTTAAAAAAAAGCAAACTTCATAATGTTGCTACGTTTTTGCTCTTGCTTCAATTCTTTCCAGGGAAATCCACACACTCTGAGCACCTTTAGAACCCCCAACATTTGGGAAAAGGTTGCAAATTTTGCCGGTGTTGGTTTTTGTGGAAACAAAGGTGTATGAACTACCCCAAATGTGGAATAGGACTCAACAGTGGTGGGGAAAAGCCAGAGCACTTAAGACAGGAAGTGGTAGAAAAAGTGTGATTGTTGTCCATGCCCAGGTGAAGGGGTTGCCCATGTACCTGACTAAGCAATACTGGGCCACTGGAGGTTTTGGTTGTGGAGAGGGAAGTGATGGGTTTGTGAGTGATGCAGATGAGTTGTTGGTAAGGCTTCTGCGAGGAGTGGCCCTTGCAGATGGATGTTCTGCCCCAATTGACCAAGATGAATGTCTATTTTCTGTAGGTTGACACAGGCACCTATGTCATGTGGTCTGTATCATCTTATTATTATTACTATTATTAATATTATTGTTAGAAGTAGTAGTAGTATCATTATTATTATTATTATTATTATTACTATTATTAACACACTTGTAGTGCGCACAGCTACTCCAAGGAGTGTCCCGGCGCAGTAACTGCAGTACAGTTAAGCAGGCAGCATGTACAGTTTATTTAAAGAACCACGTTTTCAACTTCTTTTTAAATAATCCCGTATCTCTTACAGAGCGTAAATCCAGCAGAAGCTTATTCCATGATGCTGCACCAACAGGGCCAGCGATCTGCCACCAGCTCTCTGACTATGAATCCTGGGCATGTGGGCCAGCAGTTTATTCAGTGATTGCAGTTGCCTCAAAGGGATGTAGAAGCTGAATCTGAAGCACAAATAGGAAGACCCTTTGGTGTACAAGGCGGCATGGACCAACACCAGGGTCTTGAACTTCACTCTGTCCCTAATTGGAAGCCAGTGGAGATCCCGAAGATTTGGGAGGTTAAGCAGAATCCGAGCAGCCGCATTCTGGTTCACCTGGAGTTTGTCAAGAAGATATCCTGGCAGGCCTGCATACAGGGCATTGCATTAGTCAATGCGGGACGTGATAAGTGCTTGAATAATCGTTTTCTTCACATGCAGAGGTAAGAGCGGCAGAAATTTCTTTAGTGCTCTCAGAATACTGAAGTAGGTTCTAACCAGGCTTTTGATTTGGGTCCCAAAAGACAACCTGTCATCAAACTAAATCCCCAGATGTATTACCGGCCCACCAAGGGGAGCCGTCGGGGTGAATCATCCAGCCAGATAGAAAGCCAAAACTGCGGGGGAAATCCCCAAAGAGGAGAATATCTATTTTGTCCTCATTAAGGTGCGCTTTTTCGAGACAGTGGAAAACTGAACTAAGACTGAATTATACAAGAGACTAGGGGCAATCTGCCTCTCACCCCTTATTCCAGGAAAAGAGTAGCTGTGTATTGTCTGTATAGAAGATAACTTTTTCACCACATTTATCTGCTAACTGAATTAAAGGGGTAAGGTTAATTATTGAACAGCATGGGGCTCGGTGCCGAGCCCTGTGGAACCCCTTGTATCCAATTTTTGAGAAGCGGCTGAGAAAGGGGGGAATCCAGATTTGTTGGCTTCTGTCCTCCAGGAAGGATTTTATCCAGATCCATGTTGAACCAGACACTCCTATCTCCAGCAGACCGTCTAATGGAAGGGGATGTGGCAGCGTGTCGAACACCGCTGACAAGTCCAGTAGTACCAGTACCGCCTTGCCCCCTGTATCCAGGGTGCCCTCATAGCTTCTATTGCCTCAACTAGCACAGTTTTAGTATTGTGCAAGGCCCATAAACCTGATTGACCTGAGTGAAGGAGCCAATTGTGCTCCACGAACACCTTGGCAGCTGTCTATTCACCTGCTTCTCAAGAATCTTAGAGAAGGCTGGAGGCAAGGAAATTGGCCTTTAATTAACAGGTAAGGAGGTATCTGCAGAAGTTTTTTTAACCAGGGGAAGAATCATCGCATGTTTCCAACAGCTGGGTACCTTAGCATCTACTAAGGATAAGTTAAAGAGCATATTAGCCAGAGGATTAATATCCTCTGCCCCTGCCACTAACAATTTGGGGCGACAACGGTTGATTGGGGAGTCTGATTTTAACATTTTAAGAGTGTTGAGGGAGCCCTCTAGAGAAATGGCTTAAAAGGTGTTCAATTTGGGGTGAATAACCGGACTCCTTATGACATGGACTCCTTATGACAGGGGTTTCATCTTTCGGAACTTGCCTTCTTGCCTGAATAGTTTGGACCTCTGCAGCAAAAAAGCCCACCAGTTTGTCACACTACTCATTTAGAAGCCTCCTTAGAGTGAGTACTGGCAGCTGGAGTCAGGAAACTCTTAACTATTCAAAAAAATATCTTTAGAGTTATTAGCTGAGCAGACAATGCACTCCGCATAGTAGAGGCGTTTAGCTTTTAGGATAACAGTGTAACTATTCTTTTGTGCTTTTGAAAAAGCTCATCATCTGCTAAATTACAGTCCTTCCTCCATTTACATTCTAAATTCTTGCAGTGATGTTTTTCCAGTTTCAATGACACGGGAAACCAAGGCTTAGAGGGGGTGCTTCATCCTCCTCTTTGCTGGATGGTGGGAGCCAATTGTTCAGCAATTCCATTAATCCAGTTGTAGCAGCTTAATGCATCAACCTCGATATCACCAGAAACTCAGGGGTGTACAAGGCTCTTCATGAATTGAAGAGGGTCTATCTTATTAAAGGCTTTCACTCTCTGTATCATTCCATTTGAGTCCTGTTCTGGTTTATTCAATGTCTGCCAGGCAAACTTAATCAGAAAGTGATCTGACCTGATCATGGGAAGGGGGTCATCCATTATTATTGCCCCATTGGAGCAAACTTGATCTAAAATGTGTCCTCCTAGATGAGTAGGTTTCACCACAAATTGTGTGAGGTTTAGTGGTTCATGGATTCAGGAAACTCGGAAGCCTCCTCATCCTCAGGTTTATCTAAGTGCAGATTAAAATCACCTAGGACCATGAAGTGGGAGTATATTCAGACCAGGTGAGAGATTGCAGTGTCCAAACATTTCAAAAAGGCACTGGCTGGTCCTGATAGTCTATATATCAAGAGTCCTGCTACTGCATGCTATGGAGAGTAGTTAATGCAGAAGCTCAATGATTCTGCCCCCATAAACTTTGCGAGCTCATTCCACTGGCAGCTTCATGGTTCCTTTAACATGAATGGTAATTCGCCTCCCCTTCTCTCTTTCCAGTTCAACCTGATAACCTTGAATCCCTTAGGAACAGCCATCGCATGGACCGGGTTCGCAGTTTCGGTCAGCCAAGTTCCGGTAAGGAAGAGTAGGTCGAGAACCACCTTCTTAGACCTGCAAACCTTGGCGTGATTACCCCTGACTTTCTGCCTCTACCACCTTTGCTTTTAAGATGCTGATCAGTGTCAAAGTACAAGAGTTCCCTGTTTAAAATGAATGGTGATTGGTTGGCCATGATTGGTATGTTTGCCTTACTAGTAAAAGTCCCTAGTGATGTGCACTGTGTGTGCAAGGGATAGTAGTGCAAGGGCAAGCAGAGAAGGGAACGCAGGCCTTCAGTGTAGGGCCTGCACGCAGAATGCTAAGTTAGCATTTTGTCTTGACAAGTGCAACCACTTGTCAGGCCTGACTTTCCCTTTTACATACACTTTGGGCACCCCTGTGGTAGATCCTAGGTAGCCCCTGGGCAGGGTGCAGTGTAGGTAAAAGGCAGAACAGATACTGAGGTGTGTGCTATGTTCTGACAGTGAAAAACTCTCCATTTCGTTTTTCACTGCTGAAAGGGCATCCTGCCCATACTACAGAATGGGGAGGCTGGGTGTTGTGTTTGTTAGCCTAGTTTCCTGTCAGTTTATAATGGAGAGGTGAGGTTTAGTATTTATGAACTCACAGTGTTATAACACATCTTTCTGTGAAGGTGGTTTTGTCACTGTGTGTTCATAAACCACTCTTTTAGAAAGTGGCTGAGTCTTGTGCTCTGTGAATTTCTGTGTGTCTCTGAAATGTGGTTTCTCAGGATCACTGGCAGAATATCGAGGAGCAAAATATCGACCTGCCAAAATATCGAGAAAAAAATGTAGAATGCCAGAATATATAATTCCTATCTACAAACAGGTAAAAAATAAAAATATTGAGCCCAAAATATCGTTGTAAATAATATAGTTTGTTAAAATATCGAATGTTTTAAATGCCTTAAAAGTAATGTAAAATTAATTACATAATAAATATAATTAAAACATATTTAAAAATCCTTACATAACCTTACAATTAATAAATAATTAATGAAAGTAAAAAAACATGCATTTTTATATATATATATATATATATATATATATATATATATATATATATATATATATATATATATATATATATATATATATATATATTAACTTAATATTAACAAAAAATATTCAATATTTTTAGCGTAAGATAATGGGAGGGTAACATTTACTATTCCCACTCCAGTGAGTGCAACAGTAGGGAAAGCGTTAGATAGCCGGAGGGTAAAAATTACTATTCCCACTCCAGTGAGTGCGACAGTAGGGGAAGCGTTGGATAGCGTGAGGGTAAAAATTACTATTCCCACTCCAGTAAGTGCAACAGTAGGAAAAGTGTAAGATAGCGGAGGGGTAAAAACTACTATTCCCACTCCAGTGAGTGCAACAGTAGGGAAAGTGTTAGACAGCAGGAGGGTTTATATTACTATTCCCAATCCAGTGAGTGCAACAGTAGGGAAAGCGTTGGCAAGCGTAGGGGTAAAAATTACTATTCCCACTCCAGAGAGTGCAACATAAGGGAAAGCGTTGGATAGCATAGGGGTAAAAATTACTAATCCCACTTCAGTGAGTGCAACAGTAGGGATAGCTTTGGGAAGGGTAGGGGTAAAAATTACTATTCCCACTCCAGAAAGTGCAACAGTAGGGAAAGCGTTGGATAGCATGGGGGTAAAAATTACTAATCCCACTCCAGTGAGTGCAACAGTAGGGAAAGAGTTGAATAGCGTAGGGGTAAAAATTACTATTCCCACTCCAGTGAGTGCAACAGTAGGGAAAGTAATGATTTAATATTTAAATAAAAATACATTAATTATCAACACCAAAAAAAACTTAATTAAAATGAATTACCAATTACAAACTATGTAATAATTATTTATAAATACCAATGAATTAACAACCAATTAATTGTCAATACCACAAATTAATAAGTAATACAAAAAATTACCATTTAATAATTAATTATCAGTAAATAAATTATCAATACTCAAAAATAATTTCAATAATTACTTTATTACAATGACATTACTTCCCACCATATTCCCCTATAAACCAACAACCCGCTCCAAATAATAAAATAATACAATTAATCTAATTATCAAGTAATCGATTAATACCAATCAATTATCAATTAATTAAAAAAATACCAATTAATAGAAAATAATTACCAATTAATCATTAATTAACAATACATGAATTATCAATACCAATAAATTAAAATAAATAATTACTTAATAAAAATTAAATTACTTCCCACCCTATTCCCCTATAAACCCACAACCCGCTACAGAACTAAGATGCAACAGTTAATTAAAAATAATTAATAATTACTGAAAATTAATATTTAATTTACTATAATTAAATGACTGCCCACCCTATTCCCCTATAACCCCACAAACAGCTACGGAATTAAATTACACACAAATTAAATAACATAAAATTCATTACTTTCAAATAATTTAAAAATACATGCTTTTAACACATAATAACACTTAGAACACTATAAAAAAGATCGATATTTTTAACAACTATATTATGACATTCAATATTACTTACTTCGATATTATGGAAATCAATATTTCTTAATTGTATTTGATATTCTGCACCACTATATTTTAGCAATTCAAAATTCTGTCCATTCTATATTAAAAACTCGATATTCTGTCCAGTCAATGTATTTTTTTGCCAGTCAATGTATTTTTTTCTCGATATTATGACTGTTCACCGGATTGTCTGTCTGGAACTGAAAGATGAGAGGAGCTGGGAGAGGTCTTGACCCAGGGAAGGATTGAGATGGCACCAGGCTGCCCTGCATATGGAGAGTAGGGGGAGGAGAAGCCCGGGAGGTGAAAAGGCCTGGGCTGGTGCTGTAAACCAATTGACCCATCTCCTGCTGAGTGATTAAGGATCCAGACCCCTAGTATCAAAGAGAGAGAGGTGACACTGGGAGGGAGACACCCATAACCTATTTAGGGAAGGGTCAGGGACCCCATAGCACATACAAACTTCAAAGACCATAAGGGGTATAACTAGGAGAGTTGAAACCCCTGAAAGGGGGAATGAAACATTAATGGATTGAGACTGTAAATGCTTGGACCCATTCTATGGTCAAGAGGAACCTCTGCTAAAGAAGGAGCAGCGGAAGAGACTGCAGTGGAAAGACCAATCCCTGCTTCATGATCTGGGGCTGGTCTGCAGTTTGCTGTTCTAACTAAGGGTTAGGATTTTGGGACTGTGCTTGGAGGCACTGGTTGCCCCTGCTCGAAACAGACTGTCATTTGTGTTGTGTCTTTAACCCCCAAGGGCCCTAGGTGAGCTGGCTCCCTGTTTGGAAATACCGGATCATAACATTTTCCGGAGAAGTCCCAAGCAATGCGGTGTGCACATGCTTTTGCAGTTTGAGACCCTCAGAAGTTGTGTTGTGTGATCGTGGGCATGCAGGAGAAAGCTATGTCTTGGATGTGCTGGGTGCGTGTCGCAGTGCAGGCCAAGGCTTTGGTGAGGAGCACCTGGTCATGGTGTGCATGGAGAGACAAGGTGAGGCTCAAACACGCAGTGTGCGTGTCGTGGTGCAGCCCGGGTGTTGGTGAAGAGCGCCTGGGCCTCGTGTGCACCAAAGGGAGGAGCGAGACTTGGATGCGCTGGGTGCGTGTTGGGATGCAGCCAGGGCACTGGTGAAGAGCATTGAAGCATTGTGTGCACCAACAGAGGTAGTGAGTCTCGGATGCGGAGTGTGCATGTCGTGGTGCAGCCGGTAGTTGGTGAAGAGCACCTGGGCCTCGTAAACACCAAAAGAAGAACTGAGTCTCGGATGCCCTGGGTGCGTGTCGTGGTGCAGCCAGGGCATTGGTGAGGAGTGCCTGGACATCGTGTGCACCAAGAGAAGCAGTGAGACTCGGACGCACAGAGTGTATGTCGTGGTGCAGCCAGGGCATTGGTGAAGAGCGCATGGAACATTGTGTGCACCGGGAGAAAAGGAGAGACTCGAACGCGCAGGATGACTGTTGACGTGCAGGCAGAGCGTTATTGAAGAGCGCCGGATCATCCTGAGCAGCAGAGTAGAAGCGAGTCTCAGAAGTATGGTGTGTGTGTCGAAGTGCAACCTGAGGAGTTGGTGAGGAGTGCCTGAGAAGGGGTGCACCGAATTGGAAGTAAAGTCTCCACAGTGCTGAGGGCGGGTTTTGGTGTGGACTGAGACTGCTGGCAGAAGGGCCAAGTCATTGGACCCTCGGAGTCACCTGCAGCGGCCCGGCAGCCACGAAATCACTGAGCCACCGGCCAGAATCCGATGCACCCCGTGACGGAGTTCTGGATCAAGGTGAGTGAGGTTGCGCCCTCCAGGTAACGTGGATCAACACCTGGGGTGCGGGCCTGGAGGGACACTCTTGGTCTCCCATTTCAGTCAGCTGCACGAGCCGTTGCTTCAGCTCGGATCCCGGACCATGCTGACACAAGGAGGTGCAGTGCTGGGGCGGGAGTGGAAAGCAGTATTTTGTGTCATCGTTTGATCAATATTGGGGCACTGATAAAGGAGCACATAAAACTATCGTATTACACTTTGCATTATTGCTACTAATGAACTATTGCACTGTCGTTAACGCCTGACCTCATTTATGCCTGACAAACTACATGCTTGGTGCTCTGGGCACTTCATTATTTTTCCCTTGCATATTACCTGATTATAATGTGGGGCATTGCATTATTTCTTCAGTGCACAGTATTTGAGTAGAATGTGGCACAGTGTATTATTTCTTCATTACATGGTACAGGATTTTAGCGGGACGCATGGCTTTGTTTCTTCCTGGTACAGGGCATGCAAAGTACATTAATTAATTAATTAATTAATTGCAGGTTTATATAGCGCTAGGATCGACTCCCGGAGGAGTATCTCCGCGCTTCGACCGCTGCGAAACCCTTCCTGGCTTCCCTGAGAGATGGTCCCTTAGTGGGTATCTCCAGGGTGAGACCAGGCATCCCCGGCGGTCTGGTGGGGCCGTTAGTGAAGATGAGGCAAGCTAATGCCCAGAGTTGCCGAGTGTGATCGCTGATCAAAGTGGGCACCGAGGCGAGAGAATTATCGAGTCCGCTGACCCTGGTCCAGAAACCTGCCGCGTCGGGAATCGAACCCTGGTCCCGGGCCGTCCTCTGCTCTCGGGTCTGCCGCCTCTAACCAGTGAGCCACACTACTTCACTGCATGGTGTTACATGACTATGGTGTTACGTATGGCATTCTCTGCTGCACAGTATAAGAGAATATTGTTACGCATTGCAGTATTTGTTTCCTTTTGCAACATGGGAGGATTCTAGAAATACGACTGGTCTAACCTTTTGGAAATGGTTAGAAGTGAGTTTAACTGTTGGTTAGAAGCGGTGGTTGGGATTAGAACCTACCATCCCACCGGAAAGAATACTACCCGTTCTTTTATGTTGATTTTGCTTTTTGTGGTCGTATCGTATAGTTGCTTATATGAAGATTATACTCACTTTATCAAAACTCGTGTGAAGTCTATTTATGGTGACATCATGGGGTTACTGTGAGCGTGGTTGCACATACAGAACACTCGTGCCTTGGAGGTAACCCTGGCTGCTCGTGCCAAGGTACTTACCCTTACGTTGAAGTGAGGGGTCGGGGACTCCCGCCTCCAGCATTTGGTGGCGGCGGTCATCAATAAGGACCTCCTCTTCCAACATTTGGCAGCAGAGCTGTGGGATTTGATTCTAAAATAAAGTAAACGGGTATGTTCAAAATCACTCACAGTAATTGGTGTTTATCATAAATTGTTTGCAGACCGCGACGCAACAACATATTGTTTTTAATTTGGTGGTTCTATTGTTGAGTAACCTTTAATCCACACATCATGTCTGAGGGGTAGAGCCAGATAGCCAATGAAGCTGAGGCTGCAGAATTAAAGTTTGACATTGAGGCACTGTTTACATACAAGGTTGATCAGTTGAGGAAATTTCGCAAGGCTTTGGGATGCCCCATAAAGAGTGGCGCCAAGAAGGAGGAGCTGCAAGTAGCCTTGAGGGCCTTGTGGGAAGCTAAAGAGGCTCAAGAGACAAGTGATGGTGAGGTGGATGAGGATGACCAAGGGAATGGATTTGGTCTACAGGATTTGCCAGTGGAGGGACCAGCCGCAGGGGCTAGTAGTAGCAATTCAGGTAGGGGTTTTTCACTAGAGGAGTTGGAGGAAAACCAAAGGGTCAGGCTGCATGAGTTGGAGGTGGTAAAACTTACAACACAAGCAGAGGAGAGCAGGAACACTCTTGCGCTGGAAGAGAAACAGCTTCTCTTCACTCATGAGTTAAGCATGAGGGAACTGGACATGAAGGGTATACAAGCAGAGTCCAGTGTGATTGGTGGCAGCGTACCACCAGTGCCCGGAGGGAAGGTATACATTCACAAGGGTTTAGTGTGAGATTACCAGAGGGATGATGACATTTATGCGTGGTTCAGGGCCTATGAGATCGCACTGAGGAAGAACGAGGTGCCTGAAAAGCATTGGGGGGCAAGCCTATGGAAACACTTTGAGGCTTCAGTGAGGGATGTTCTAACACCCTTAGAGAGGGCGGGAACCCTGACCTACGCCAACATGAGGGAGACTTTATGCCTCCGGTATGGGCTCACTCCTGAACAATACCGGCAGAAGTTCAGGGCCTCCACGAAACTAGAATCCCGTACTTGGGTAGAATGGGTTAATGACTACACACGGGCACTGGATGGTTGGATGCAGGGCAGCAAGGTCAATGATTTTAAGGGCTTATGCAATTTAATCATTTGGGAGCACTTGAGTAGTCTGTGTGTTCCAGTGCTGCGCCAGCATCTATTGGATAGTAAGCTGACTGATCCCAGTAGGTTTGCTGAGGAGGTGGACCGCTGGACTAGTACCAGAGTCCACAAGGGGATTGGGAGTATCACTGCCAAGAGTGCGCCGGGTCTCCCGCCGAAGGTGGGGGACGACAAGGGTAACCACAAGGAGTCCCCTAAAGGGCCCCAAGGTAGTTCCCCTAAGAAAGGGTCCCAGTCTCCCAAGGTCAAGAGGGCCTGGGCCTTCAAGGGCAAGAAGGAGCCCTGAGGTCTGCCAACATGTTATTTCTGTAGGGAAGTGGGTCATATCTCCCCTAAATGCCCCTAAAAGTCATCTGCCCCCACTGGTGCTCCAACACCTGGTTTAGTGTGTGTAGCGTTGGGAAACAGTAGGGAAAGCGTTGGATAGCGTAGGGGTAAAAATTACTATTCCCACTACAGTGGGTGCAACAGTAGAGAAAGCGTTGGATAGCGTAGGGGTAAAAATTACTATTCCCACTCCAGTGAGTGCAACAGTAGGGAAAGCGTTGGATAGCGTAGAGGTTAAAATTACTATTCCCACTCCAGTGGGTGCAACAGTAGGGAAAGCATTGGATAGCGTAGGGGTAAAAATTACTATTCCAACTCCAAACAGTGCAACAGTAGGGATAGCGTTGGATAGCCTAGGGGTTAAAATTACTATTCCCACTCCAAAGAGTGCCACAGTAGGGAAAGCGTTGGATAGCGTAGGGGTAAAAATTACTATTCCCACTCCAGAGAGTGCAACAGTAGGGAAAGTAAATACTTCATATATTATTTTAAAAAAATAATAATATCTATAACAAAATTAATTAAAAGTAATTACCAATTTAATATAATATAATATTTAATCAATTAAAATTACAAATTAAATTGAATTATTACAATTAGTTACCTATTAATACAAATTAATTACAAATAAAAATTAATTAATTAACAATTAAAAATCAATTAACAATTAATTCAAATTAAATACAATTAAATAAATTGAATTATTTAATTAATTATAAATTACTTCCCACCCTATTCCCCTATAAACCCACAACCCACTACAGAAAGTAAATTAGTAAAATTAACATAATTAGCAATTAATCAATTAAATAAAATTAGTTGGCAATTAAAATGTAATTAATTACCCATAAAACATTAATTAACAATTAATTCTAAATAAATACCAATAAATAATTTTACATATTTAATTAATTATAAATAAATTACTTCCCACCCAATTCCCTCATAAACCCACAACCCGCTACAGAAAATAAATGAGTAAAATTAACATAATTAGCAAATAATCAATTAATTAAAATTAATTAGCCAATTCAAATTTAATTAATTGCCAAATATAAATTAATTAACAACTAATTAAAAATGAATACCAATAAATAAATTTACATATTTCATTAATTCTAATTAAATTACTTCTCACCCTATTCCCCTATAAACCCACAACCCGCTACAGAATTAAATTACGCAAAAATAAAAAAAAACAAAATTCATCAATTAAATTAAATTATAACATAAATACACACTTTTAACACATATAATATCATAAAAAACACAATAAAAATTCGATATTATTAAAAATTCGATAATTATAATAACTTATAATATATACTTCGATATTTTAACTTTCTATATTTTTAACATTCGATATTACATTACTTACCTCAAAAACGATATTTTTGATGTCTACATTTTGTCCATTCTATATTTTAAACTCGATATTATGTCCATTCGATATTTTTTACTCGATATTTTGACTGTTTACCTTTTGTTGATCCCTGCACATTTTATCATTTTCATCACATAATAATGAGGAAAGTCTGTTAAATTAGCCAAAGTTTGATGTTTGCAGGGCATTCTGGATTAGAATCCAAGCCAGACACTGGTATCTAGTTTTCAGCAATGTCTGCGGTTGATGACTTTTCTCAGTGTCAACTGATGATAGGCCTAAATAGTGTTGCTACCCACAGCTCCCGAAAGATTGAAATTTCAAGGAAAACCTTGATGTCTTCTTTTTGCATTTTGAGGCCTCATCTATCTATGGTGATAGGCTCAGCCACACAAGTGTTGACCACATTTATCAAAAGATGTTCGGAAACTATGAATGTTAGAACATTTAGGGGCTAATTACGATCTCCAGCAGACTCAGGTCCGCCCAGGCCATTGCGGATTGGGAACAGCCCGACCTCAGGTTGACGGTTCTTACCGTATTAATTGGATGCAACAAACATCCACTTTTAAATGCAAGCTTGTGCGGCGGGCAGAAAAGGCCTGCAGCACAAATTTCCATTGAAAAATTGATGTTTTCAAACATCCTTGCACCGTGTGGCAGGCACCACACCAGCATCATGATCCAGACACCGGAGGCACAGTCATTAAGGGATTATGCAGTGTTTTCAACTGTCTCTTTGAGCCCATCGGAAAGCGTTGGACGGTCCCTATGCCTGCTGCCTCTGACTGCATGCATAGTAATGCGTCGGTCGGACCCCAGCAGCAGATGGCAGTCAGACCGAAACCGACAAGCCATCGTAATCGGGCCCTTAATATTATTTATCGAATTTCTCTCCATATGTCAGTGTGCAAGAAAGAACCCAATTTGCAAAACACCCCCTGAATCACATGATATTATGGGTAAACCCAAGTTCAAACTTTTACTCAGAACCATTATTCTTAACCTCGGATTCTTTGGCATTTTGGAAAAACCAAAGTTTTTCATGCCAATTTTACATTCATCTCATTTTACCCTATGAATTGATGTATGGTTGAGATACAATGAGAACTCATTAGAGGCTGAAGCTGTCTTGACAGGTCTGGGTGTCACCTATGTTTTGGCAATCAACCAACACTTATATTCCTGTATCAGCCATTGGGGCAAAAATTACTGGGAAAAAACATTTGCATCTATTTCTCTTTTTACTACTAACCCATTAGATTTTGATTTTTATGATTTGTTTCTTTGGTAAAATCCTGGGCTATCTATACTGATGACTCTTTACTGTTTTGCAATTTTGTCTACTTCTCAGCAGTACAGTATTCTGAATTAACCTAAGGTTTTCAAATCCTTTCTCTATAGAAACGTCAAGTGGATAGAAACTGCCGGCCTCATTTATGAAAAATGTCTCATTGCTGGTTGAAAACAACGATGCAAGACTTTTCACTGCACCCTGGTTGCGACACATTGGATGCACCATATTAATAGTACAGTGCTCCATGTCACAAGGATTGACCAGATACATCAGAATTCCCGACGTTTCTGCTGGTGCAGTAATGACACATTGCTGGAGTGTGTCCCAAAACAGACACAACTCCAGCAGTGTGTTATTACACATGGGCGAGTCCCATGTAAAAGGGCCTGCATCAGTCCTTACGCCTGCTATGAAGCAGGCGTAAGGATTTGACGCAGTGAACTTCTAGAAGTGGTGCAGTGAAATCTCATAGATTTCACTGCATAGAAATGTTTGACAATCACTTTTACTACAAAACAGTTTTTATAACTATTCTGACTATTGGCCAAAACTGGGCAGAGCACAATGTCAGCATAGTAAACCTTTGTTGAGGCAACTTTTATGTAAACACAATTTCTTGTGCATCACTTTTTCCCATTTTAAAAAAAAGCAAACTTCATAATGTTGCTACGTTTTTGCTCTTGCTTCAATTCTTTCCAGGGAAATCCACACACTCTGAGCACCTTTAGAACCCCCAACATTTGGGAAAAGGTTGCAAATTTTGCCGGTGTTGGTTTTTGTGGAAACAAAGGTGTATGAACTACCCCAAATGTGGAATAGGACTCAACAGTGGTGGGGAAAAGCCAGAGCACTTAAGACAGGAAGTGGTAGAAAAAGTGTGATTGTTGTCCATGCCCAGGTGAAGGGGTTGCCCATGTACCTGACTAAGCAATACTGGGCCACTGGAGGTTTTGGTTGTGGAGAGGGAAGTGATGGGTTTGTGAGTGATGCAGATGAGTTGTTGGTAAGGCTTCTG
Organism: Lissotriton vulgaris; assembly: GCF_964263255.1. NCBI lineage: Eukaryota > Metazoa > Chordata > Amphibia > Caudata > Salamandridae > Lissotriton > Lissotriton vulgaris. The sequence continues at coordinate 922,942,970 of NC_141699.1, forward strand.
CGAGGAGTGGCCCTTGCAGATGGATGTTCTGCCCCAATTGACCAAGATGAATGTCTATTTTCTGTAGGTTGACACAGGCACCTATGTCATGTGGTCTGTATCATCTTATTATTATTACTATTATTAATATTATTGTTAGAAGTAGTAGTAGTATCATTATTATTATTATTATTATTATTATTATTATTATTACTATTATTAACACACTTGTAGTGCGCACAGCTACTCCAAGGAGTGTCCCGGCGCAGTAACTGCAGTACAGTTAAGCAGGCAGCATGTACAGTTTATTTAAAGAACCACGTTTTCAACTTCTTTTTAAATAATCCCGTATCTCTTACAGAGCGTAAATCCAGCAGAAGCTTATTCCATGATGCTGCACCAACAGGGCCAGCGATCTGCCACCAGCTCTCTGACTATGAATCCTGGGCATGTGGGCCAGCAGTTTATTCAGTGATTGCAGTTGCCTCAAAGGGATGTAGAAGCTGAATCTGAAGCACAAATAGGAAGACCCTTTGGTGTACAAGGCGGCATGGACCAACACCAGGGTCTTGAACTTCACTCTGTCCCTAATTGGAAGCCAGTGGAGATCCCGAAGATTTGGGAGGTTAAGCAGAATCCGAGCAGCCGCATTCTGGTTCACCTGGAGTTTGTCAAGAAGATATCCTGGCAGGCCTGCATACAGGGCATTGCATTAGTCAATGCGGGACGTGATAAGTGCTTGAATAATCGTTTTCTTCACATGCAGAGGTAAGAGCGGCAGAAATTTCTTTAGTGCTCTCAGAATACTGAAGTAGGTTCTAACCAGGCTTTTGATTTGGGTCCCAAAGGACAACCTGTCATCAAACTAAATCCCCAGATGTATTACCGGCCCACCAAGGGGAGCCGTCGGGGTGAATCATCCAGCCAGATAGAAAGCCAAAACTGCGGGGGAAATCCCCAAAGAGGAGAATATCTATTTTGTCCTCATTAAGGTGCGCTTTTTCGAGACAGTGGAAAACTGAACTAAGACTGGATTATACAAGAGACTAGGGGCAATCTGCCTCTCACCCCTTATTCCAGGAAAAGAGTAGCTGTGTATTGTCTGTATAGAAGATAACTTTTTCACCACATTTATCTGCTAACTGAATTAAAGGGGTAAGGTTAATTATTGAACAGCATGGGGCTCGGTGCCGAGCCCTGTGGAACCCCTTGTATCCAATTTTTGAGAAGCGGCTGAGAAAGGGGGGAATCCAGATTTGTTGGCTTCTGTCCTCCAGGAAGGATTTTATCCAGATCCATGTTGAACCAGACACTCCTATCTCCAGCAGACCGTCTAATGGAAGGGGATGTGGCAGCGTGTCGAACACCGCTGACAAGTCCAGTAGTACCAGTACCGCCTTGCCCCCTGTATCCAGGGTGCCCTCATAGCTTCTATTGCCTCAACTAGCACAGTTTTAGTATTGTGCAAGGCCCTGAAACCTGATTGACCTGAGTGAAGGAGCCAATTGTGCTCCACGAACACCTTGGCAGCTGTCTATTCACCTGCTTCTCAAGAATCTTAGAGAAGGCTGGAGGCAAGGAAATTGGCCTTTAATTAACAGGTAAGGAGGTATCTTCAGAAGTTTCTTTAACCAGGGGAAGAATCATCGCATGTTTCCAACAGCTGGGTACCTTAGCATCTGCTAAGGATAAGTTAAAGAGCATATTAGCCAGAGGATTAATATCCTCTGCCCCTGCCACTAACAATTTGGGGCGACAACGGTTGATTGGGGAGTCTGATTTTAACATTTTAAGAGTGTTGAGGGAGCCCTCTAGAGAAATGGCTTAAAAGGTGTTCAATTTGGGGTGAATAACCGGACTCCTTATGACATGGACTCCTTATGACAGGGGTTTCATCTTTCGGAACTTGCCTTCTTGCCTGAATAGTTTGGACCTCTGCAGCAAAAAAGCCCACCAGTTTGTCACACTACTCATTTAGAAGCCTCCTTAGAGTGAGTACTGGCAGCTGGAGTCAGGAAACTCTTAACTATTCAAAAAAATATCTTTAGAGTTATTAGCTGAGCAGACAATGCACTCCGCATAGTAGAGGCGTTTAGCTTTTAGGATAACAGTGTAATTATTCTTTTGTGCTTTTGAAAAAGCTCATCATCTGCTAAATTACAGTCCTTCCTCCATTTACATTCTAAATTCTTGCAGTGATGTTTTTCCAGTTTCAATGACACGGGAAACCAAGGCTTAGAGGGGGTGCTTCATCCTCCTCTTTGCTGGATGGTGGGAGCCAATTGTTCAGCAATTCCATTAATCCAGTTGTAGCAGCTTAATGCATCAACCTCGATATCACCAGAAACTCAGGGGTGTACAAGGCTCTTCATGAATTGAAGAGGGTCTATCTTATTAAAGGCTTTCACTCTCTGTATCTTTCCATTTGAGTCCTGTTCTGGTTTATTCAATGTCTGCCAGGCAAACTTAATCAGAAAGTGATCTGACCAGATCATGGGAAGGGGGTCATCCATTATTATTGCCCCATTGGAGCAAACTTGATCTAAAATGTGTCCTCCTAGATGAGTAGGTTTCACCACAAATTGTGTGAGGTTTAGTGGTTCATGGATTCAGGAAACTCGGAAGCCTCCTCATCCTCAGGTTTATCTAAGTGCAGATTAAAATCACCTAGGACCATGAAGTGGGAGTATATTCAGACCAGGTGAGAGATTGCAGTGTCCAAACATTTCAAAAAGGCACTGGCTGGTCCTGATAGTCTATATATCAAGAGTCCTGCTACTGCATGCTATGGAGAGTAGTTAATGCAGAAGCTCAATGATTCTGCCCCCATAAACTTTGCGAGCTCATTCCACTGGCAGCTTCATGGTTCCTTTAACATGAATGGTAATTCGCCTCCCCTTCTCTCTTTCCAGTTCAACCTGATAACCTTGAATCCCTTAGGAACAGCCATCGCATGGACCGGGTTCGCAGTTTCGGTCAGCCAAGTTCCGGTAAGGAAGAGTAGGTCGAGAACCACCTTCTTAGACCTGCAAACCTTGGCGTGATTACCCCTGACTTTCTGCCTCTACCACCTTTGCTTTTAAGATGCTGATCAGTGTCAAAGTACAAGAGTTCCCTGTTTAAAATGAATGGTGATTGGTTGGCCATGATTGGTATGTTTGCCTTACTAGTAAAAGTCCCTAGTGATGTGCACTGTGTGTGCAAGGGATAGTAGTGCAAGGGCAAGCAGAGAAGGGAACGCAGGCCTTCAGTGTAGGGCCTGCACGCAGAATGCTAAGTTAGCATTTTGTCTTGACAAGTGCAACCACTTGTCAGGCCTGACTTTCCCTTTTACATACACTTTGGGCACCCCTGTGGTAGATCCTAGGTAGCCCCTGGGCAGGGTGCAGTGTAGGTAAAAGGCAGAACAGATACTGAGGTGTGTGCTATGTTCTGACAGTGAAAAACTCTCCATTTCGTTTTTCACTGCTGAAAGGGCATCCTGCCCATACTACAGAATGGGGAGGCTGGGTGTTGTGTTTGTTAGCCTAGTTTCCTGTCAGTTTATAATGGAGAGGTGAGGTTTAGTATTTATGAACTCACAGTGTTATAACACATCTTTCTGTGAAGGTGGTTTTGTCACTGTGTGTTCATAAACCACTCTTTTAGAAAGTGGCTGAGTCTTGTGCTCTGTGAATTTCTGTGTGTCTCTGAAATGTGGTTTCTCAGGATCACTGGCAGAATATCGAGGAGCAAAATATCGACCTGCCAAAATATCGAGAAAAAAATTTAGAATGCCAGAATATATAATTCCTATCTACAAACAGGTAAAAACAAAAATATTGAGCCCAAAATATCGTTGTAAATAATATAGTTAGTTAAAATATCGAATGTTTTAAATGCCTTAAAAGTAATGTAAAATTAATTACATAATAAATATAATTAAAACATATTTAAAAATCCTTACATAACCTTACAATTAATAAATAATTAATGAAAGTAAAAAAACATGCATTTATATATATATATATATATATATATATATATATATATATTACCTACTGGCGGTCGCCAGTAGGTAGTTATAGTTAGGATAATTTTCAATGTTAAATCTCAACATTCTATTTTGAATAACTTTGGCGCCGGTTGTCGAATCTGCCTGAAATTTTCAGGAAAATGGTCTCATGGCGGTCCGGTCCTTCCCTGAAAGTTTGGGGGGGATTCGTCAAGCGGGGGCCGAGATAAAAGGGGGGTCCCAAAACGCGTTTTCCCCATGTTAATTTCCATAGGGCGGTCGATTTCACTTTTAGCCCGAACGGCTGAATGGATTTCCACCAAACTTGGCAAAATTGTAGGGACTGGTAGCCCGATGTGCCTTTGCTATGTCTCAAGATATGTGCTTCAGTGGATTTTGAGAAATTAACGTTCAAAAAAATATATATATCTATATGCGCTCTCGGGTGCGCGCACCCGTGAGCGCTCCCGGCGCGCCACGCGACTTGCGCGCAGAAAGCTGATTGGCTCTCAGTTGTCTGTAAACATTCTAAACAGTCCGGAGCGGCCGCCATCTTGTCTATCGGTAAAATCTAGTCATAAGAGGTGGCAAAAACAAAGGGTGGAATTGACCATAAGGGGGCAGGGTAGACCCCCCCTGACCCCCTAGGTTTGATATGGGGGCCATTAAAGGGCCCCGCGGGGCCTCAAAAAATTTTTTTTTTTTTTCGATTTTCGCGGGGGAAGCGCTTGGTGCGCGCACGGGGGAGCGTATCGGGGAGGGTACTATGGAAAAATAATCACTTCAAAAATTATAATATAGTGGGAGAAAGGTAGTAACTATGAGTAAACTTACTATGTAACAGAAAAATAGTTGAACAGTATACTATAAGTCTCACTTTATATTTTAAACATTTTTGGTAATACTTCATGAATTACATATAAAAAAGAATATTGTCTGAAACAATTGAAATTATTAAAGATAAATTTATTCCTCTGATTCTTTTTCATAATTTAATAAAATTTCTAACATAATATTGTCCGGAATTTCCTCATAATTATATGTACATGATTCAATTTCTTCCAAACATTCTATAAACTGTTCATCCAAAGAGTCATCCATGAAATCAACTTCTTTTTTTTCATCTTCTGGTTTTTCCACCTTTACTTTGATAGAAGTATCATTTGCCTTATTTTCTCCTTCCATTTTCTTTCTGAAAATTGCATATAAATTAACTATATTAGTAGAGCTAGTATACCAGAGAAGCCTAACTCAATCCATAACTATTACAGAGAAGTCTATGTCTATCTCTAACTATTAAAGAGGGATAGCATATCACTAACAGAATATTTTTTAAGAAATAAACTTAACGTGTACAATATACTTCCATAATTAGAAGTTACCTTAGAGAAATTAGTTGAAGTTGACAGTGAAATTTGTTTTCAATGGTACTTCAGGAAGCAGTAGTCAAAATTGCTGTGTTTCCCTCTCTTCTTTTATATATATTGTTGTACTTAACCAATCAAACGACAGGAAAAAATCGTAGAAAATGAGAGATACTTTTTAATTGGTTGTAAATTCTAACATTACAAGTGTGTTTTTGTCATGTAATTTACCTCAGGATATTTAGACAGGCCTGTAGCCTAAATGTCTCAATGGAATTTCACCAAATTTGGGCAAATGGTAGGGACTGCTATGTAGTAGGGCGTATTCTATATTTGATGAAAGTGTCTCCATTGGGTTTTCCGTAAATTACTTTCCCACCTTTTTTTATTTTGCGCTTACTAGTGCGCGCTCCAGTACGCGCACCGGCAGCGTAACGGGAGCCCTCCATTTTGTGTTTCGGGACAATCGAGTCACAAGATGGAGGGCAATCAATGTTCGGTATGGCTAGAAGGGGGCACAGTAGAGACTTCTTGACCCTCTACGTTTTCTGAGGGGGTCTTAGGAGGCTCATAAAGGTGAAAACAAAAAAAAAATATGTGATATTTTTTGCGGGGGAAGCGCCCGGTACGCGCACCTTTAAGCGTACTCGTACGCGTACTTTGGTGAAAAATAGTGAAAAAAGTTAGAAAAAAATAAACGCTTTGAATGATCAGAGTTAGGGTAGCTCTGAAAAGAGCTTTTGGGTTCTGTGGTTGATTTAGGTACCTACAAGTAGGTTCCAATACACATTCTTAAATTCAGGAGGAATATTCTATTCCCCTCATCTGAGAAGTGCACTCCATCTCCTCTGTAGATGTCTTGCATGTTGTAACGCAAGTTATTATTGTATAATGAACCCATTCCATAGTCTCTCATGTAAGCAGAAACAGATTTATTTACATGTTTCCGTGCTTTCTCAAATTGTGGACCAAATTGGTTGGACCAGTTCCATTTCTGTCTTTGGCATATATTGGAATATACCAAGGCAGTGTGGGGAAAAAGTATCATCAATTGATGAAAGGTGTCCTTTAATAGCATTTCCAGACCTACCCCAGTTAATGTGCCTAGATCGTTTCCACCACAGTGCACAATTATAAGGTCAGGTTCTGGCAGATGCAAAAAGGTTTTCACCAATGGTATCAATTGGTGACATTTTAATCCTCTGTGGCCAATCCACTTGATTTCCACATTTGATAAATCAAGGTTATGAAAATTTCTGCTAGCTGCATACCTTTGAGCCCAGTGGATGTAGCTATGTCCAATAACCCAAACAGAGTACATGATGTGAGAAGGTTCTGGTCCAGTCAGATGAAGTGTGGGAATGAAATGGCAGTTGGAACAGTAGGAGTTCACAAAAAAATAATTGTGGAGTTTCTGTGCTCTTGAATCACTAGCAATGATTGGTGGATTCAGATAGTTGAAAACTGAAAGTTAGGGTGTATGGTTATGTTGTGTGAAAGAAGCAATTTGAATGGTTTAAAAAAAGTCACCAAAAGCAAAAATACCCTGTATAGGCTGCTGTATTGACAGGTCAAACATCCTTGCTGAGTTAATTTGCAACATTGTAAGATAAACTTTTGAACCTTAGAGTTCAGTTAGGAGGGAGTTGCTATGGTAACAGATAGAAAGGTTTGAGAGGGGGATGGGTGTTGGTTTGAAAATAGTGAGGGAAGAGTTTTCATTGGTTGAATTAAGGCATATGTGTACAAAGATAGAGATTTTCTATGCCAGTCTTGGTTTCAGTGTATTGAGAGCACACCTTTTCCTCTGCTAAAGAAAAATTGGTGTGTGTGTCTGACACTGTTTTCAATCTCCAAAAGCATTTCTAAAGGTAAGTAATGATTCATTTAATTTAGATAGAGATTTATTTTCTCTATGGAGAATATTTGGAAGCAGATAGTTATGTTTTAGAAGTGAAATTGTATGTTAGTATATAAGTCCTGCGCAGTGTTTTTTACATGTTATTTAAAAATCGATTTTGGGTGCAAATGAATGGTATTTTTATTTGGCCTTTTTTATGATTGCCATGTGCAGTTGATGCATGACTTTAAACATGGGTAATAAGTGATGCACTGGTGGCGCCAGGCTTTTATAAATGAGGCCCTGACTTTGTTTGATGATATTGAGTGGTTGTAGTTAGGTTCTGTGCAGTGTTTTTTACATGTTATTGAAAAATCGATTTTTGGGTGCAATTGATTGGTATATGTATTTGGCCCTTATTTATGAATGCCATGTGCAGCTGATGCATGACTTTAAACATGGGTAATAAGTGACGCACTGGTGGCGCAAGGCTTTCATAAATAAGGCCTGACTTTGTTTGATGATATTGAGTGGTTGTACTTAGGTTCTGTGCAGTGTTCCTTACATGTTATTCAAAAATCGATTTTTGGGTGCAATTGATTGGTATATGTATTTGGCCCTTATTTATGATTGCCATGTGCAGCTGATGCATGACTTTAAACATGGGTAATAAGTGACGCACTGGTGGTGCAAGGCTTTCATAAATAAGGCTCTGACTTTGTTTGATGATATTGATTGGTTGTACATAGGTTCTGCACAGTGCTTCTTACATGTTAAACAAAAATCGATTTTTGGGTGCAATTGATTGGTATATGTATTTGGCCCTTATTTATGAATGCCATGTGCAGCTGATGCATGACTTTAAACATGGGTAATAAGTGACGCACTGGTGGCGCAAGGCTTTCATAAATAAGGCCCTGACTTTGTTTGATGATATTGATTGGTTGTACTTAGGTTCTGCGCCGTGTTTCTTACATGTTATTGAAAAATCGATTTTTGGGTGCAATTGATTAGTATATGTATTTTGCCCTAATTTATGATTGCCATGTGCAACTGATGCATGACTTTAAACATGGGTAATAAGTGACGCACTGGTGGCGCAAGGCTTTCATAAATAAGGCCTGACTTTGTTTGATGATATTGAGTGGTTGTACTTAGGTTCTGTGCAGTGTTCCTTACATGTTATTCAAAAATCGATTTTTGGGTGCAATTGATTGGTATATGTATTTGGCCCTTATTTATGATTGCCATGTGCAGCTGATGCATGACTTTAAACATGGGTAATAAGTGACGCACTGGTGGCGCAAGGCTTTCATAAATAAGGCTCTGACTTTGTTTGATGATATTGATTGGTTGTACATAGGTTCTGCACAGTGCTTCTTACATGTTATTGAAAAATCGATTTTTGGGTGCAATTGATTGGTATATGTATTTGGCCCTTATTTATGAATGCCATGTGCAGCTGATGCATGACTTTAAACATGGGTAATAAGTGACGCACTGGTGGCGCAAGGCTTTCATAAATAAGGCCCTGACTTTGTTTGATGATATTGAGTGGTTGTACTTAGGTTCTGTGCAGTGTTCCTTACATGTTATTCAAAAATCGATTTTTGGGTGCAATTGATTGGTATATGTATTTGGCCCTTATTTATGATTGCCATGTGCAGCCGATGCATGACTTTCAACATGGGTAATACGTGACGCACTGGTGGCGCAAGGCTTTCATAAATAAGGCCCTGACTTTGTTTGATGATATTGATTGGTTGTACTTAGGTTCTGCGCCGTGTTTCTTACATGTTATTGTAAAATTGATTTTTGGGTGCAATTGATTAGTATATGTATTTTGCCCTAATTTATGATTGCCATGTGCAACTGATGCATGACTTTAAACATGGGTAATAAGTGACGCACTGGTGGCGCAAGGCTTTCATAAATAAGGCCTGACTTTGTTTGATGATATTGAGTGGTTGTACTTAGGTTCTGTGCAGTGTTCCTTACATGTTATTCAAAAATCGATTTTTGGGTGCAATTGATTGGTATATGTATTTGGCACTTATTTATGATTGCCATGTGCAGCTGATGCATGACTTTAAACATGGGTAATAAGTGACGCACTGGTGGTGCAAGGCTTTCATAAATAAGGCTCTGACTTTGTTTGATGATATTGATTGGTTGTACATAGGTTCTGCACAGTGCTTCTTACATGTTAAACAAAAATCGATTTTTGGGTGCAATTGATTGGTATATGTATTTGGCCCTTATTTATGAATGCCATGTGCAGCTGATGCATGACTTTAAACATGGGTAATAAGTGACGCACTGGTGGCGCAAGGCTTTCATAAATAAGGCCCTGACTTTGTTTGATGATATTGATTGGTTGTACTTAGGTTCTGCGCCGTGTTTCTTACATGTTATTGAAAAATCGATTTTTGGGTGCAATTGATTAGTATATGTATTTTGCCCTAATTTATGATTGCCATGTGCAACTGATGCATGACTTTAAACATGGGTAATAAGTGACGCACTGGTGGCGCAAGGCTTTCATAAATAAGGCCTGACTTTGTTTGATGATATTGAGTGGTTGTACTTAGGTTCTGTGCAGTGTTCCTTACATGTTATTCAAAAATCGATTTTTGGGTGCAATTGATTGGTATATGTATTTGGCCCTTATTTATGATTGCCATGTGCAGCTGATGCATGACTTTAAACATGGGTAATAAGTGACGCACTGGTGGCGCAAGGCTTTCATAAATAAGGCTCTGACTTTGTTTGATGATATTGATTGGTTGTACATAGGTTCTGCACAGTGCTTCTTACATGTTATTGAAAAATCGATTTTTGGGTGCAATTGATTGGTATATGTATTTGGCACTTATTTATGATTGCCATGTGCAGCTGATGCATGACTTTAAACATGGGTAATAAGTGACACACTGGTGGCGCAAGGCTTTCATAAATAAGGCTCTGACTTTGTTTGATGATATTGATTGGTTGTACATAGGTTCTGCACAGTGTTTCTTACATGTTATTCAAAAATCGATTTTTGGGTGCAATTGATTGGTATATGTATTTGGCCCTTATTTATGATTGCCATGTGCAGCTGATGCATGACTTTAAACATGGGTAATACGTGACGCAATGGTGGCGCAAGGCTTTCATAAATAAGGCCCTGACTTTGTTTGATGATATTGAGTGGTTGTACTTAGGTTCTGTGCAGTGTTCCTTACATGTTATTCAAAAATCGATTTTTGGGTGCAATTGATTGGTATATGTATTTGGCCCTTATTTATGATTGCCATGTGCAGCCGATGCATGACTTTCAACATGGGTAATACGTGACGCACTGGTGGCGCAAGGCTTTCATAAATAAGGCCCTGACTTTGTTTGATGATATTGATTGGTTGTACTTAGGTTCTGCGCCGTGTTTCTTACATGTTATTGTAAAATTGATTTTTGGGTGCAATTGATTAGTATATGTATTTTGCCCTAATTTATGATTGCCATGTGCAACTGATGCATGACTTTAAACATGGGTAATAAGTGACGCACTGGTGGCGCAAGGCTTTCATAAATAAGGCCTGACTTTGTTTGATGATATTGAGTGGTTGTACTTAGGTTCTGTGCAGTGTTCCTTACATGTTATTCAAAAATCGATTTTTGGGTGCAATTGATTGGTATATGTATTTGGCACTTATTTATGATTGCCATGTGCAGCTGATGCATGACTTTAAACATGGGTAATAAGTGACGCACTGGTGGCGCAAGGCTTTCATAAATAAGGCCCTGACTTTGTTTGATGATATTGATTGGTTGTACTTAGGTTCTGCGCCGTGTTTCTTACATGTTATTCAAAAATCGATTTTTGGGTGCAATTGATTGGTATATGTATTTGGCCCTTATTTATGATTGCCATGTGCAGCTGATGCATGACTTTAAACATGGGTAATAAGTGACGCACTGGTGGCGCAAGGCTTTCATAAATAAGGCCCTGACTTTGTTTGATGATATTGATTGGTTGTACATAGGTTCTGCGCAGTGTTTCTTACATGTTATTCAAAAATTGATTTTTGGGTGCAATTGATTGGTATATGTATTTGGCCCTTATTTATGATTGCCATGTGCAGCCGATGCATGACTTTCAACATGGGTAATACGTGACGCACTGGTGGCGCAAGGCTTTCATAAATAAGGCCCTGACTTTGTTTGATGATATTGAGTGGTTGTACTTAGGTTTTGCGCAGTGTTTCTTACATGCTATTCAAAAATCGATTTTTGGGTGCAATTGATTGGTATATGTATTTGGCCCTTATTTATGATTGCCATGTGCAGCCGATGCATGACTTTCAACATGGATAATAAGTGACGCACTGGTGGCGCAAGGCCTTTATAAATCAGACCCTGACTTTGTTTGATGATATTGAGTGGTTGTACTTAGGTTTTGCGCAGTGTTTCTTACATGTTATTGAAAAATCGATTTTTGGGTGCAATTGATTGGTATTTGCATTTGGCCCTTATTTATGAATGCCATGTGCAGCTGATGCTTGACTTTAAACATGGGTAATAAGTGACGCACTGGTGGCGCAAGGCCTTTAAAAATAAAGCCATGAGTTGCTATTGTATAAACTTAAATATGTTGCAATTTATTGTTTATATTGTTTGCTTTTTAACATTACTTTGTTGTTTGCTAATAGTGGTCTTTCATGTGTTTTTTTAACAGAACAACAGATTCAAATCAACTTCTGAAAAGCAAGCAAAAATGCCTTCAAGGCAAAGAAAAATCAAAAATACCATACGGAAAAGGAGAACATCAACAACAGAGTTTATGGAATCCTCTTCAACAACTACTTCAAAAAACACCAGAAAAGCTTCTGGTAAGCCAATTAAGTCTTTTCTTCGTAACATATGTCGTAGGAAAAAAAATGAAATTGCTAATGTGAATATACAGAAAAAGTCAACAAATCTAAAAAGGAAAGAGAAGCCCACAAAAAATGTTTCCATTGGACCAGGAGAGAAGAGAATGGTTAGCAATAGAAGGGTAAATGTTTTTAGGGACATTCGTAGGCGAATGTTTCGCAATAGGGTAGTTTTAAATTTGCTAAAAAATGAAAAGAAAAGTAAACTAAAAGCTGCTTTTTACAAGAAAAAGAAAAGTGTAGAAAAGATTGTTGATCAGGCTTTTGAAGTTAAGAAAAAATTATTTATTTTAATAATCAATAGAATTAGGATACTTAATAAGGCAATGGATGTTTTCAAATCGAACAGTAGATGGAAAAGAATTATTAATCGGAGTAATTTTTGTGAAGTATTTTCTGGTGAATGGATGCATAGTTCAAGTTCTGAGCCTTTTTTTAATGAGGAGAGTTACTTTCAGGAAAATGATTTGGTGCATGCGGTTGACACCAGTGGTCGTGCCTATGAGGTGAAAGATAGTTGTGTGATGGAAAAAGAGAAACTTGTACCTAGAGATGCAGAAGAGGTGTTAGCTGATGAAGTTTTAGGGAGACGTACTAAGGGTCCAGTGTACACATGGAAATGCAGTAGTATTTGTAGTGTGCGACAGGAATCAATTGATTTGCTTCGAAATTTCTTACGTACATATAGTAAAAAAAGTCTCAAACAAAAAATGAAGATCCTGCAAGAGTTAGATCCTTGCAGAGTGAGAGAAAGCACAGGTTTGCAAGGGCATTCACTAGCATGTCTTTCTAGAAAAGTTTGTCGGAGTGTTTTTCATCATTTTAGGATGTTAGCAGTGCATCATAATAACGTAAGGAAATTAGTGAGGAAGTTGTATTATGCAAAAAGTCCTGCACTTAAGCTTAAACAGTTAAATAGTGCTCTTTTGCATGGATCTGAAGTGGATGTGAAGACTATTTGTGAAGAAATTGAGTTTTGTTATTTTGGGAACAAAGAGGACAGTGTAGAAATAGATATAGTAATGGATGGCAATGCAGAAGATAATGGACAAATTTCAAGTATTGAAAAGTTTGATGAGGAAATTATCAAGTTTAAGGTGAAATCAAGTGAGAGGCCTAATGTAACTTGTGTGTGTTGTCGACGGACTCATTATAAAATTCAGACTAGGTTAGTTGATTTATATGCAAAAAGTGAATTGGAAAATAATAGTGAATGGGAGGATTTTGTAAGTTATTTGTTGGTGGAGAATTCTTTTGATTTGAGTTTGGATCAGCGTATTTGCACTTATTGTTTGAAAAAATTAAATGAAAATAGAATGCCTGCAAGAGCAGTTTATAATAATCTTCAGTTGATAGATATTCCTTCTGAATTGATGGATCTAAATACTTATGAATCTATTTTGATTCAATGTGTCCATCCTTTTCAGGCTATTGTACGCATGGAGCCTAAGACAGGGAAATTGCCTCCATCAGATTTACTGAGAGGATTAAAGGGAAGAGTTGTTTATTTGCCTCTAGATGTAAAGAAAAATATTAATACAATTGGTGTAGAAAGAGTAGAAGAAGATCCTTTAGTTATTCTAGTTAATGGGGTTCCAACAAAGAGTAAGAAAATTTGGCAAGATTTAGTGGATGTTAAAAAAGTCAAGAAGGCAACGTTGTATTTAGTTAAAAACAATGAGTACTACAAACATGTAAGTGTTGGAGTTGAGGAAACAGCTACAGAAGAAGATAGTGATTCTTCAGTTGGTCAAATTGAAAAAGTTGATGTGTCTAGAACTGAAGAAATATATGAACATTATACTGTTCATCCTTTGCATTCCAAAGAAGTAATGGGAAATGCAATTGACTTGTTTCAAATGAAGGCAGCAAAAGGAAGTCCCATTAGTGTATGGGAAGAAAGTTTGGAAGCTCGTTGTTTTCCACAATTATTTCCAACAGGTTGTGGTGGACGATATGATGATCGACCAGTTCAAATTCCTGCAGCTGAATACCGGACTCTAAGATTATATGCAGAAGATCCAAGGTTTCGTCAATGCATTCCATATTTATTTCATCTACTGTTTGAAAGTGATTTGTCTGGGCTTTCTTATGCAGTTAATCATATATTAAAAAGTGGACCTCATTTGCAAAATGTATGTGCAAGGGACTTTATGGAGAAAGTTAATCTGCAAGACAGTATTTTGGAATCTCAGCTAATCAATCTCATGGCATGTCAACGTGGAACCAATGAGTATTGGTTTCGTCGTCATGGAGAATTGAAATGTATGCTAAGAAACTTAGGAACTCCTACATGGTTCCTCACTCTTAGCTGTGCTGAGTATGCATGGGACGATTTACTTCAATTTCTACGAGAGGCAAATGAAAACATACCAAATATAGAATTGAAAACACCAGGAGAACTGTGTTCTTTAGATCCAGTGAATGTTTGCAGATATTTTAATCATAGATTTGAAGCTATGATGTCTTTTATTACCAACAAAAAAAATCCTCCCCTTGGAGAGGTTTTGGATTTCTTTTGGAGGAAGGAATATCAAGCGAGAGGTGCTCCTCATATACATATGTTGTTGTGGATTAAAGATGCACCCAAATTTGGAACAGATTCAGATGAAACAGTGATGAGTTTCATTGAAGAGTATTCAACATGTGCTGTTCCAAAATCTACTGAAGAAAACAATTTAAGGCAACAAGTTTTACGTTTTCAATCTCATCGTTGTGGAAAGTACTGTCGTCGAAAATTTAAAAACAAGGAAAAGTACTACACGAAATGTCGTTTTGCATTTCCTCGACCAGTGATTTCTAAGGGAAGAGTAAATAATTTGATGTCATCTCTACGACATACTGTGACGAGAAAATCTCCCAAAAACACATATAATTTGAAAAGAAATGAAGAATCTAAGTACATAAACGATTACAACCCAGTGATTTTGTCCATGTGGAATGCTAACATGGATATTCAGTTCGTTGCTGACAACTCTATTGCTGTGGCTCGA
This sequence comes from Lissotriton vulgaris, assembly GCF_964263255.1. Lineage (NCBI taxonomy): Eukaryota > Metazoa > Chordata > Amphibia > Caudata > Salamandridae > Lissotriton > Lissotriton vulgaris. The sequence continues at coordinate 922,958,053 of NC_141699.1, forward strand.
TATGTGACATCTTACATCACCAAAAAAGAAAAGACAGAACTGAAGGAAATGTGGGAGGACATTTCACATGAAAAGAGTCTAAGCAAGAAATTATACAGTTTCAGTCTGAAGATGTTGTCGCATCGAGAAATTGGAGCATATGAATGTTCTGATCGGTTATCATCAGCAAGTCTCTATGCCAAATCAAGAACAATCATTTGGGTGAGTCTTGGTCTTGCTGCCACACGAAACCGAGTTTTGAAATCTGTACAAGAAATTGAATATTTGGCGGAAAAAGAACCAAACAGTACAGATATTTTGAAGACAAATATGTTGGATACATACTATCCAAATAGAAGTACTCACCTTGAGAACACATGTTTGTATGAAGTTCTTCAAAACTACAGTTATAAGAGGAACATCACAGAAGATATCAATAATGGAAAATATGCACTCATTGGCTATGAAGGATGTCTAGTGAAGCAGAAAAAAGGCCATTTGATTAATCATCGAAAATTGAGTTGTGAAGTTCCAGACAAAAGAGAATTTTACTACTTAGCTCTTTTGCAACTCTTTAAGCCATGGCGTACAGAAGAGGAACTACTTGGAGATTTTCTCTGTTATGAAGACTCTTTTAATGCAACTAAGGATACCATAGAATGTCCTATTTTTCTAAATTATCTGCAAATGTTGAATGAAGAAATGGAGCAAGAAACCACAATTGCTGAAGAGATAGCTAGAAACAGTTCTCAAGATAGTCAGAGTTCTACTTCATTGAGCCAGGATCCACTAGGAGGACCAATTATCCAAAATGAAGCTGCCACTGCCATGGATGAGGTGGAAAGAGCTATGGAACAAGCTCAAGAGGATGGAGTTAACTTAGAAGATTTGGTAACGCAACTAAACATTGAGCAGAAAAAGATATATGATGAAGTCACAGAGCAGATTGAACATGGATTCAGACATGAGAAAAAAGAGTGCTCATGTATATTATTTGACCCTGTCCGACTGTATGTAAGTGGAGAAGCGGGGACAGGAAAAAGTTTTCTAATTAAAGCCGTTGCAAGTTATCTGCAGAAAAGGACTGATTCACCACTGTCTTGTGTTGTAACTGCTCCAACTGGTCTGGCAGCACATAACATTAAAGGGATTACTCTACATCGTTTATTGATGCTGCCAGTTGAACATGATAATAAATTGCATTACAACAAGCTATCTGGAGATGCGTGTTCTGAAGTTTCAAGAGTCTTGAAGAAAATGAAACTTCTTATCATAGATGAAGTAAGCATGGTCTCAAATCTAATGCTTGCTTTTGTGCATTTGAGAATGCAAGAAATTCTTAAAACAGACTATGATGTGTTATTTGGAGGAAAACACATTATTGTTTTTGGAGATCTATTGCAGTTGACTCCAGTAAAAGGACAACCAGTGTTTAAAATGCTCACGCATGAAGATACCAGGAAGTCCCTTGGAAGCATTGGAAATGTTAATATATGGCTAAATTTTAAATATGCTGAACTGCTTCAAAATATGCGACAGGCCAAGGATGAAGATTATAAAAATATTCTACAAGATGTAAGAATTGGAAAAATGACTGAGAAAGGGAAAAAAGCTTTGCATAGTCGATTAATTTCAAATTTGTATCCAAATGAAAACATTCTTCCAGAGAAT